>NC_059177.1:6478436-7761819 GCF_019923935.1 Bubalus bubalis
TATTACAAGGTATTGAATACAGTTCCCCCTATGTTATATAGTCGGAGAAGGAAATGGCAGCCCACTCCTGTATTCTTGCCTAGAGAATCCTGTGGACAGAGGAGCCTGGTGGGCTGCTGTCCGTAGGGTCGCAAAGAGTCGGACACGACTGAAGCGGCTTGGTATGCATCATGCATTGGAGAAGGAAATGGCAACCCACTCCAGTCTTCTTGCCTGGAGAATCCCAGGGACGGGGGAGCCTGGTGAGCTGCCGTCTGTGGGGTCACACAGAGTCGGACACAACTGAAGCGACTTAGCAGCAGCAGCAGCATGTTATATAGTCGGTCCTTGTGTTTTTAATCCATTTTATATACAGTAGTGTGATGTGTTGATCCCACATTCCCAATTTATTCTTCCATCCCCCAACACATTATCACAATTATCCACTGCTTTATTCCAAAGAGAAGTCCACATTCCTGTACCTCCCAGAGCAGCAGACTGATGACCATAAGCTCCTAATGACTGGTCATCCTCAGTGGAAACTCACTTCAGAGATGTAAATGTAACAGGCTTTTTGTTTTGCTCATTTGTTTAGGTTTATTGGTTATGTCATGTGGCTTGTGGGGCCTTAGTTCTCCGACTAGGAACCGAACCCAGTCCTTAGCAGTGAAAGCGCAGAGTTCTAACCACGGGACCACCAGGGAACGCCCAGGTAGAGTTTTTATAACAGAAGGAAGAAAAGGTAGAACTATGGAGAAAGCAAACAGATCAGTGGTTGCCAATAGTTTGGGAGGAAAAGGGGAGAAAGCAGTAGATGGAGCACAGGGCATTTCAGGTAGTGAAGGCGTTGTGTACACCATAATGGTGGATATAATGGGCATTTGTCAAAACCCAAGGAACATGCAATACAAACAGTGTAGTTTGGTGTATGCAAATTAAGAAAGAAAATCATTCAGGATGTCAGGGGATTTCAGGAAAGAAGCCAGATCGCGACAAGAGAAGCTAACTATACTACAAATGAATGACACAGCCTCACTGAAGGGAATGGGAAGAGGCGCTCACCTAAGTAACTTTGGAAACGAGTGACGTCTGTAAGACTAAAGACAAAGGAAACTACACCTGAGCGCTGTATTCTGCTTGATAAAGTTGTTTCCCATAGAGCTATTCGTTAACAATTCTGATACTGCTGTACATGTACAATGGAATTGAATAAGTACACGAATGTCAGAAGGTAAAATCCAAGTTTCTCACTGTTAAACTGGGGATTTACAGATAAACAAGAGGATAAGTCTAGAGTGATCCATATGGTGATTATAGAGTTGGAGATATCAGTAATGTTAAACCAGGGTCAAACTCATGTACAGATACAGATGTTACACACAGAAATATATATGTATACACACACACACACACACACATATACAGCTTAGCACACGCAGATAATTTTTTCTTCTGTCAGCTGAGAAGTCCTAAAAGAAATGACACCCCATTAGCAACAAGCACACCTAGCACCTGGATCTTGGTTTCTAACGCCATCAATTCTCCAATAAAAGAAACCCGGGCTCCTCGGAGGAACGGCTGATTCTAGGACGGGAGCAGGAAATATACAAGAGGAGCCTGGAGGGTCTTGTAGTGCCAGAAAGGAAGGAAGTGCTCCAAAACAAACAGAAAAGTCCACAGGATGGGGGAGGCTTTAAGATGACAAAGAAGCCAACCGAAAGAGGTCAACATCGGAACCATTTTAGCAGCAAAATAACGTAATACTGGACCATAACCCAAAGCTAAAAGTAAAAACCCAGGATTCCACACCGATATGAATACATGATTAAATGGAGATCAGATAAATCACCCATGCAAAAGAATTTTAAATAAATTATGTAGATACACTTCCCTCGAGGAAGTAGAGCGTAACTCTCTACTTAAGTATAGGCTGCACACAGTGACTTCCTTCTAAAGAGCACAGGATGAGAGGGTGGAAAGAGAGAAGCTTCACAGCAGAGAAAACTGACAGTCACTACTTCCTAGCCTGGCAATCAAAGTTAACAGCAACACTCACAAATCACGTTCATACATGGACCCCCTCGATATGATGGGATGAAAATGGCTCTTCACCTCTGTGCTCTTCCTCTCAAAATCCACCACCCCAGTCTAACCACGAGGAAAACATCAAACAAATTCCAGCATGGGACTTCGTACAATATATCTGACGGCACTCTTCAAACTTGTCAAAGTCATCAAAAACAAAGTTGACGAAACTGTCACAATCAAGACAAGACTAGTAAATGAAATGTGGTCTCTAGAATGGGATTCTGGAGCAGAAAAAGGACAGGAAGTAAAAAAAAAAAAAAAAAAAAACTAAAGAAATCTGAACAAACTATATACTTTAGTTAACAATGGGGTGTCGATCAGACTTTCCTGGTGCCAGTGGTTAGGACTCCATGCATCTACTGCAGGAAACAAGGGTTCAACCCTTGGTCGGGGAACTAAGATGTCACATGCTACATGGCAGAGCCAAAAAATAAATATATAAATAAGGTATCAATACTGGTTCACTAGTTGTAACAAATGTACCACATTAAATAAGATGCTAATTATAGAGAAATTGTGGGGGTGGCATGGGGAGTATACAGGAACTCTCTGTGCCAGCTGCATTTCTGTCAACCCAAAAGTGCTCTTTAAAAATTCTATTAATTGTTTAAAAGTGGGAGGAAAGAGAAGAAAGGCACACAAGGACCGGGGCTATCAGCTTTCGGAGCATTACAGTGACCTAGTCCCCAGTCCAGCTGGCTTCACATGTAGCTCCGTCTTGCTGGGGTGGAATGCTTTTTTCTGTGCAACTGAGTGTTTTTTGTTTTGTTTAATTTTTGGCCTTGCCATCTGGAGTAGGTAATGGCAGCCCACTCTAGAATTCTTGCCTGGAAAATCCCACAGTTGAGGAGCCTGGCGAGCTACAGTCCATGGGGTCTCAAAGAGTTGGACATGCCTGAGCACACACATGCTATGCCATGTGGTTTGAGGGATCGTAGATCCCCCACCAAGGACCGAACCCGTGTCCTCGGAAGGGACAGCACTGAGTCCTAACTACTGGACTGCCAGGGAATTCCTTTGAGGTGGAATTCTTCGTCTCACAAACGCACCCATATCTGGCCAAAACTCCTTAACTTGAAGATACAGCTACCAGCCATTAGCAGCAAGAACTTTTATGAGCACAGAACAGAAGCTATTTTTAGTGACACCAGGAATTTCCAGAAAAATCTCAAGCAGTTAATGTGAGGGGTTCACAGGGTATAAAAATCACTTGGAACTTTAAAGGAGCAAGTGTGAGATGAAGGAAACCCTCATGTGAACACTTCCCAGAGAAAGAACAAGGGGCAAAGTCCACAAAGGACTGAACAAGCATTCTGCATTTAAATGAACTGCTTTCCTTGGGTAATCACTCTCCTTTTATTGGAGAATCCCTGCAGGCAAGCAGCCAAATCCCACAAAAGAAACTAAGCTATCCAGTCTGGAAAGGGAGCAGGAGGCCACCAGTTTTGCTTAATTAACATCGTCTCTGGCTAACAGCTAGCTGTCCCTGGCTGTCCCTTCAGGAGTCCTCTTTCTAGCCAACACCACTGTGTAACCTGTTACGAATCAGAGTGCAAATGTCACTTTGAAAGGCAGTAAACAAATAAACATTGCCATTAAAAAATGAGGGGAGACCGGAAGATTGTGAGGAGGAAAGGTGTGAGGCCATCAAACACTATCTTTTTTTCTTTTGTATTTTTAAAAGCCAAAAATATTCTCTATCACACAAATTCATGTAAAATAACACTTTTCTTTAAAAAAAAAAAAAAAAAACTTGACAGTGTGAAATATACTGGTCCTTTATGGCTTTAACTCTGGAGTTTAAAAAGAAATGCTGCCAGACACGTGCCAAAGCCAATGGGGCAGCAGCGTTAGAGACCTCCAGGATGGAGTGAGCCCTGGTATGTGCGCAGCCCGGCAGGCGCGAGGTCCATCAGCACGGGCTCAGTAGCAGGGAGGGCGAGTGCATTCAAAACTTCCTGGAAGACAGCAACGCCAAGCTCTAGAGCATTATGGCTCTCTCAGGTGAAATCCTGGATAATACCATTGCTACTGTAAGACTGCAAACACAAGCCTCACTTGGAACAAACACAAGTACCAAAAAGAGCCTAATTTAGTCTATTTGGAAATTATCTTTGCCAGAGTGAAGATGTGAAAAATACTTGAGTGATTTGATTTGACAAGAACAGTTACCTTATTCAGTTGGATCAAACTTTTTCTCTTAAGGGCCAGATGGCAATTTCAGGCACTGCAGGCCGTAGGGCGTCTAGGAGAACTACTCACTGCCTCTGCAGCACTCAACAGCCGTGGACAATAGTGAACGAATGACCATGGCTCTGTTCCAATACAACTTTACTGACGACAAGCAGCAGGCTAGATTTGACACACAGGGTGTACTCTGCCAACTACTGAAGTAGATAACTCATTCTCATTCTCTCTCTCTCTCAAATAGTTGCCATCCATTCAAATTTCAGTAACAGAATGAAACTTTTTTGTTCGTAAGTCAGGAAGAAAAATCTACATGAATCTGCTGTAAGTCTCCTTATTTCTTAAAGAAACTCGGTTGAAAGTCACATAAACAGTCCTGTAACAGGTAACATATATGACTCCATATGGGACCTGTTCCCTTAGCTCTAACCCTTGCACTCCGTTCTCTGTGCTTAGTCTGCACCTTTTGTAAAAGAATGTTGCCTACCGCCTGAAATACACGGGCCAACCCTTTTTCAAGGCTCTGCCTCCCAGACTCGACCATATTAACACTCTTCCATTCATACAGAGATGAAAAGTTAGAGAATAGAGAATAACATTTGTCTTGATGCTGGTTTACAGGAACACTGTGACCAGACCTACCTGGGTAGCAGGATTCCTGCACCAGGAAGTTGCAACTACCTGCCACAGCCTCTCCTTTCAGTCTGAATTCTAACTCGGCTAAGATGGTTCTTTGGAACATGAGCCTACCACCTTCTCAGGCTGCTGAGTTTCTGCGTAAGGTCGCTATTCCTTGCCCTAACACCCTGTCTCTCGATTTACTGGCCTATCATGCAGTGAGCAGTATGAGCTTGGACTCAGGAACAGTACCTGGCTGCAAGCAAGCAAAACGTGGCCAAGAATCACTTCTTGGGGTAACTATTTTCTCTAAGAGGAAGTGTTTGGGAGATGCACAGCCCATCTGGATCACACTGAAATGTCTCAAGGGCTCAGAAAGCTTATCTTCCCTGCGGCTGTCTTCCTAACACTCTGCCTCATGTGGAAGCTTTGACATGGTTCCTAGAATGTATGGAGCAAATCCAATCTCCATAATATGGCATACAAGATCTCCCAGGGCCCTCTGCATCTGGTCCCAACTTCATCTCCAGCCATTCTTTACATCTCCTTCCACCCCCAAACTATACTCTGACAAATCAGAGGACGCATTACATCTCAAATACATCATTTGTCCATGAGTGTTCAAGTCTCTAAGCTCTTATCAGAGTGACCATGTGTTGTTCAAAACAGAGCATTTCTGAGAGTAAGAGGAATGCTATTAATAGCATTGCTGGGACAAGAAGCACAGTAAGGCAGACTAACAGAGTCACTGGACCTTCATTCGTGATGAATTCTCTTGTGAAAACCATTGCCAACTCATTCCTCTCCGCCATTTTCATGCTTCTGCTGACCTCTTTCTTGCAGAGGTAACCACTCCCTCATTTTTATATCTATGATAGCCTTTATCACACAGTATTATATTTCCTTTTTCACCTATATGTTTTCTTTGAAGAATAACTTGGCTTTATGCTGGAATTGTCCTACAGTTAGCAGTCTCCAACTGCTTGTTCATTTTCTTACAATAACAAAAAGCCATTCTTTGTCTATCATAAACCAGTGGTTCTCAGCTCCGATACTTTGGCTTCTCGGGGGATATTTGCAATGTCTGGAAACATTTTGGTTGTCATAACTAGGGCAGAGACTACTGGCATCTAGTGTGTGGAGAGATGCTCCTAAACATCCTACAACATACACATCACATCCCCCACAACAAAGACTGACCCAGCCCCAAATGCCAATCGTGCTAAGGTTGAGAAGCTCTGGAATAAATTTAAAACTTCAGCTCACTTCCTCATAAAGTTACTACAAATTCTGGATGACAGAAGAGGTCATGAAAATTTTCAGCCCATTTGCCATAAGCATATTCAGAAAGCCAATACACCCAAGGAGTCAGTAATGTAAGACAAGGAAAAACACACAGGCATACTATAAAGATTCACGAAGTGGCTTGAAGAGCAGTGTGGATACAGTGTTACACAGAGCACTCTGAATGTGACTCTCAAGCAGAAGGTATTAATCCAATGTATGAACAGTACCGAAGTAGGCAGCAGGAGAAATAAGGAACAACCTCAACCGTATACAAAACCAAAGATGAAATAAAAGCCACAAATTCTGGACCATTCCTAAGTCACTGACATTGGATATCTATAGTAGATTAAAACTAAAGAATCTCTTTCTGTCCTCTTTTGGTGACGCCAGAATGGTGCACATGAATGTCCATTGTTGATATTTCAAGAATATCAACAATGCCGAAAAGAGAGGCAGACACCAGGTACTTATTAGGCCGTGTTCCAAAACCATCATCAGGTTTCTAACTGTGATGCTCAAGCATGGTTACGCTGGTGAATTTGAAATCATCGATGGTCATGGGCTGGGATAATTGTTGTGAACCTCACAGGCAAGCTAAACAAGTGTGGAGTGAGCAGCCCCAGGTTTGATGTACCATTCAAGGATCTAGAAAAATGGCAGAACAATCTGCTCCCATTCCATCAGTTTGGTTTTACTGTACTGACGATCTCAGCTGGTATCATGGACCCTGAAGAAGCAAGACAAAAACACAGAGGAGGGAAATCCTGGGATTCTTTTTCCAGGGATGTAATATATAAAAATAAAATGCCTCAGGGGTGGGTGGGGCGGGGGAGACTAAAGAATCTTAAAAAAAAGTGGATATATAAATATGTATGAAAGTGAAAGTCATTTAGTCGTGGCCACTCTTTGAGACCCCATGGACTCCATGGAATTCTCCAGGCCAGAAAACTGGAGTGAGTAGCCTTTCCCTTCTCCAGGGGATCTTTCCAACCCAGGGATCGAACCCAAGTCTCCCATATTGCAGGCAGATTCTTTACCAGCTGAGCCACAAACGATTCATTTTGTGGTATACCTGAAACTAACACAACATTGTAAATCAACTTCAATAAAAAAAAAATTTTAAGAATGAAAATAATAATAATAGATTAAAACTGTATTCTTTACAAAAGTTGAACCTAAAACTTCAACTATCATCAGAACCAAGGCCATTTATATGTAAGAGAAACTCCAGAATATTTAGAAGATATTTTCAACCACAGAATCTTTTTAATTCCTCAAGAAAAACTTGGCCACCAACTACTTAACTTCTTCTCTTAAAACAAATCTTTTATGCTTCCTTATTCACAGGAATCTGCACTCTCCAATCCTTGCTTGAGGACTTCCCTGGTGGTCCAGTGGCTAAGACTGTGCTCCCAGTGCAGGGGGTCTGGGTTCGATCCCTGGTCAGGGAACGAGACCCCACGTGCTACAACCAAAGATTCTGCGTGCTGCAACTAAGACCTGCTGCAGCCAAATAAATAAAAATTGAACCCTTTTTTGGTAAAATTTCCCAATAACTGAGTCTAAAACACCCTACATACCTTTCTGCCTTCATAAACCGAACAAACTATTCAAATTTGCTTCTCCTGATTGCCCAGGGTCACCTTAACTACTTTATTATTGTACTAATATAACTCCCTCAGCCTGTTTAGAAGGGACAGAAGATCAGCACTTCATGAAACAGCCCCTGATGGCTGATTTTCTCCTGTGATCATTCCAGGGTCACCCACTAAGCTGTAACCATCATTCCTGCTGCAATCAGTATACCTGCCTGCCCCTTCATCTCCAGCCTTTTCTAATTCAGCTCTTCTGGAAATTTTGTATGAAGCAATTAACCAGAAACACCTATCTGGATAAGAGTCTGAGTGAATGGATGATGGAGGAATTCTTCCACCAATACAGTAAGTCCCTAACATACGAACAAGTTTCTTTCCAGAATGCTCCTGAAAGTCCAGTTTATTCATAAATTCAAGAAAGTTGAGGGTTTCCCAGGTGGAACAGCAGTAAAGAATCCAACTACCAATGCAGGAGATAAGGAGACATGGGTTCGATCCTTGGGTCGGGAAGATTCCCTTGGAGTAGGAAATAGCAACCCACTCCAGTATTCTTGCCTGGAAAATTCCATAGAGGAGCCTGGTGGGCCACAGTCTCTGGGGTCACAAAGAGTTGGACATGACTGAGCACACGTGCACCAACAAAGTTAGCCTAAGTATCCAATTAAGACAATCAGCTTTATAGCACTGTACTGCAATAGGTTTATAATACTTTTCACACAGATAATACATAAAAACCAACATAAATACAAAAAAATAAAGAAAACAATTTTAATCTTAGAGTATAATACCTACAGTACAGAAGGACAGTACAGTGGCTTGCCTACAGGGGCTGGCATCAAGTGAACAGGCAAGAAGAGTTACTGACAGGAGGAGGGAGAGGAGGTGGAGATGGTAGAGCTGAGGAATCGTCAGCAACAGGAGACGGAGGGCAAGCTGCAGTTTCACTCACACCTGACCTTTGCACCTTTGAGAGTTTGCAACTTGAAGGTTTGTATGTAGGGGACTTGCTGTACTGAAGCAGAGATTTGCACCTGTGAATTCTCATATCTTTGTATGTTCATGCCTTGGAGTTCCTCTCATTCACCACAACCCCTAACCCTCGTTCAAGAACTGGGAGAAAGCCACACAGGTGAGGGGTGAAAAGTTTTAAAAGCCCCAAAGGGCTATGCTTCATAATCAAAATGAAGAACAAAGAGACAGAATAAATTAAACATGAGCCACAACCAGTAAAATAAGGTCATGAAACCCCTGAGGGATGAGATCACGTTAGTTACATTTATAACATCACCTCTATCCTAAAGCTCAAAATCTTTAAGAAAAATAACAGACTTGCAGATGTTATTGAAAACCCTACAGAAAAATGAGCACTCAGGTCCTTACAAAACTTTGATTCAGAGGTATTGATTTAGAAAAAAAAAATAAACAGGCAACACATAACCAAAGCATCCTGTTCATTTGGCATCTATCTTAACCTGCCTGGGGCGGGGAGGGGGGGTGTGGAAAAACCACTAATTGAGAGTTTCGGGAATGACTCATACATAAACTAAGGTGACTTTTAAAAGTTTATCTGCATGCTGCCAGCCAATAATTATTGTGTGAACCACCCCTCCCCACGCCCCAGTACTCTGCTCTTGACTTAGCTGACACACGCCCTGGCATCTACCTCAGACTTGCACAACAACGCCCAGAATACACATTCACACCCACATAACTCCATCAAGACTGGAAGTTTAACTTGAAGGTACCAAAAGATGCTGACAGGAGAAGACAGAAATATAAGAACTACTGTTCAAAAGTCAATCCATTATCAGGTCTGTGTTTATGGAATACTGGTACCATCTGATCAGACATAAGAAAAAAAAAACAAAATTCAAAACATATATTCCACAAAGAACATCAGAAAATTCATACCTGTAGAAAAAGGGCTAAATATCTATGACTACCTTTGTATTCATATTCTTTTGTTCCTTTATTTTTTAAATTAAAATACGATAGTTGATTTACAATGTTGTGTTAGTTTCAGGCATATAACAAAGTGATACATACATGTGAATCTATTCTTCTCCAGATTCTTTTCCATTATAGGTTGTTATAAGATACTGGATGTAATTCCCTGTACCATACAGTAGATCTTTGTGTTTTTCTGTCTTATACACACTAGTGTGTACATCTCAATCCCAAACTCCTAATTCACCCTTCCCCCCTCTCTTCTTGAAGGCAGCATTTCCCAAAGGGCCTTCCATACAGTTTCAAAAACAAAAGAAGTCCCCAGTCTAAACAAGTTCAAAGACTGCTTCCTACGTCACCCTCATATGAATTAGGATTGCATTCAGCTACATCTTGTGAGTCTCTCCGAGTGCAAAGAGATCAAATCAGTCAATCCTGAAGGAAATCAACCCTGGATATTCATTGGAAGGACTGATGCTGAAGCTGAAGCTCCAATACTTTTGCCACTTGATGCAAAGAGCCGACTTGTTGGAAAAGACCTGATGCTGGGAAAGACTGAGGGCAGGAGGAGAAAGGGGAGACAGAGGATGAGATGGTTGGATGGCATCACCGACTCAATGGACGTGAGTTTGAGCGAATTTCGGGAGATAGTGAAGGATAGAGAAGCCTGGCTTGCTGCAGTCCGTGGGGTCACGAAGAGTTGGACACAACTTAGCAACTGAACAACAATAGGTCATAAAAACTCAACTACAATGGTTTAACAAATAGGGCTTTATTTTTCGACCAGAACAATTCGTCCAAGATGGAATGTCTAAGGCCCGTGGAGCAGCTTCAGGAAGCCATCAAGAACTGCTTCCAGCTTCCTGATAGGCCACTCCTAGCACGTGGCTGTTGTTCTCCTGGTGCAAGGTGGCTAGAGCTCATTCCAGCAGGAAAGCTTAGAACAGACCATGGCACAGGCGTGTGTCAGTGTCCTGGTACCTTGTTTATCGAGAAAGCAATGGCTTTCCTTGGAAGACACGCCCTGCAGACACTTGACTGACATCTTATTCTGGCCAGCACTGGGTCACTTCTAATGGCAAAGGAGTCCAGGGAGGTGAAAATTTCTAACTAGGTCCATTGCTACCTACAGCAAAACCAGAGTACCAGAAAGAAACGAGAGACTGAATGGTTATTTAGAAATTTAAAAGATCCACCCCATATATCTTAGAAATTCAAAGATGCATGTTTGATATGAAAGTCGCTGAGAAATTGTGCTGTAAATAAACCTGTTTAACTTGTTTTAACACAGCACTTCTCAAACTTATTTGAACACAAAGTTCCTTATTTCCTTAAACAGCCTGTTGAAACACCATTCGGTGCAACGGATCTTGGAACATACTGCTTTGGAAACAAAAAGAAGAAAAAATACTTGTAAGAAAGAGTCTGTTTTCATACTTAAGGTAGAGAAAATATGCTGCATTAAAACAAAGCATTCTGGAAATAAAAAATGAAGTGACAGAATTCTACAATCAGGAGCTGACGTGTTTTCATTTTTTATGTGAAGTCACAATTCCAGTGAGAAAAAATCTCTTTCCCCTTTATGCCTTCAAAGACATCTCCTTTCTACCATCCCTTCTCAACTCCAAAACTTTTTTTTTTAATTCTGTAACTTCCCCCATCTGAACATTTCAACCTGGCCTTTAAAAGCCCATTCTGGAGTTTCTCCAAGATCTCACTTCTCCTTTGGTTCCGTTTCTCATGCTTTAATTACTTTTCTTTCTTCTGCCATTTTCTTACACTAACAAATCAATTTGAGGTTTCGCACTGAGTGAGCTCTTCCTGTATATTATTTTATAATTTTTTAATGTATATTTATTTATTTCTGGCTGTCCTGGGTCTTTGTTGCTGCGTCAGCTCTTCTCTGGTTGCAGCAGGTGAGGCTACTCTCTAGCGGTGGTGCATGGGCGTCTCACGGCAGTGGCTCCTCTTGTTGTGGAGCACAGGCTCGAGGGCACGCAGGCTTCAGTAGCTGCAGCTTCCAGCCTCCAGAGCACAGGCTCAATAGTGTGGTGCACAGGCTTAGTTGCTCCATGACATGTGGGATCTTCCTGGATCAGGGGTCGAATCCATGTCTCCTGCATTGGGAGGCAGACTCTTTACCACTGAGCCACCAGTGAAGCCCTTCTATACAATCTTTACTCTATTTTTTTCAACCACCATTGTAACAGGGAAGAACAAAACCTGACTCCATGTTGGATCAGTTTCCTTCAACCTTTGCTTTTGTTGCTTTTGTTACTACAACCACTAAATGGACGCTGTCTGTAGCTATAAGCATGCACAGTGGCCTGTGTGGGGAACCCTGCCCCTCTGCCAGAATGTTCAACTAAACTGCCTTTGTTCAGCTCACAGGGAGACATTCTGACCCTGCCCACCTGTGAATGGCTGCCGGAAGAAGAAATGAACACATCCCCACATCCCCTCCCCAAGGCTGGCCACGCCAGGAGATATTTGGCAAGACTTATGGCCATTTAACTTTACTTCCTCACCACCTGCGTCCCCTCTCCTCTGTTCCATAAAAGAAACTGGCATCCAGACTCTGATAAGATGTACTCTAGGACTCTACTCCTCCATCTTCTCGGATGCCCGGCTTTCCAAATAAAGTTGCTATTCTTTGCCTCAACACCTATCTCCCGATTATTGCCTGTCATGCAGTGAGCAGACAGAGCTTGGACTCAGTAACACCATTCTTTGATAACTGACGGAGGCTGCTGTTAATTAAATGCTGTTGCAGATGCCAGTGCTGTTTCCAAGAAGAAATGTTCATATTTTTAGGAAAAACACAGGAGAAGCATTCAAACCATAATCTTTCATCCTGATACTAAAGCTTTTGAAAGAAAGCCACTCAGTCATACCTAGTTCCATTAAAATAATCATTTCTTTTCATTCACTTTGATTTTTTTTTAAAAAAAGGGGGAAAGACTACATTTTTCTCATTTTCAAAGCCCATCAATTTTCCACAGAACCCATCATATTTCCTTGCCAAAAAATCCAATGTTTCTCTTTTCTGGAAGAGAGGTAAGAAAATGCCATCTTTTACTTCCTGAAAGAAAAAAATTAAATAGGTCAAATATATAAAACTTTCATGGAAAAAGGCAACACTTCATTTAAGCCATTAAAGGAAAATGTGTTGCAACTCCCCAGTGGAACTCCATTCTCTGTAACAGGAAAGGTCTATTCACTGCTGAGAGAACCAGACGCGGCTCTCACTGTTAGGAGGAGCGCAGCGCCTGAAACTGCCCACCTGGGCCAGGTACCACAGTAACCATTCGCGCGAGTTATCTTATGACAGGCTGCTGCTGCTGCGTCGCTTCAGTCGTGCCCGACTCTGCGCGACCCCAGAGGCGGCAGCCCCCCAGGCTCCCCCGTCCCTGGGATTCTCCAGGCAAGAACACTGGAGTGGGTTGCCATTTCCCTCTCCAATGCATGAAAGTGAAAAGTGAAAGTGAAGTCGCTCAGTCATGTCCGACTCCCAGCGACCCCATGGACTGCAGCCTACCAGGCTCCTCCGTCCATGGGATTTTCCAGGCAAGAGTACTGGAGTGGGGTGCCATCGCCTTCTCCATGACAGGAGGTCCTAGTAAGGAACACGAAACTAGTAAGCCACCACCAACCAGAAGAGTTCTGGAAAGGTCAAAAGGAGACATCATGTGTCTGACCACCTCCCAGAATCCTCCTCGCTGCCATCCATCTTGGCTGAGTAATGCATGCTCCACCAGGATGAACTCTGTCAGAATGATTGGCCAAAGACAACCTGGAAATTAATCCAATCAAAATAAAACCCGAGACTGTGAGCCATGTGGCAGAGCGGTTCTCCCGGGTTCTCTTACCCTATCACTCTCCTCCCAGGCACCTTTCCAATAAAATCTTTTGCCTTGTCAGCTCATGTGTCTCCTTGGACAATTCATTTCCAAGTGTTAGACAAGAGCCCACTCTCAGGCCCTGGAAGGGGCCCCCTTCCTGCAAGAACACCACTTTACAGAGACACTGAATGGAACTGAACCCTTAAACCAACTGAACTAACCTGGTCTTCCTGCGCTCCTGTTTTCTAGAAACCAGAAAAAAAAAAAAAAAGCAGTTGGGAATATTCACATCTCCAGTAGACAGGACTCTAGAAAGTCAAAGGACCATAAAACATTCAGATGCCATCAAAGACTTTTGAGTGCCAAGTCCTGGCCATATGGATTCTCCATCCTCTTTAAAGACTCATCACTCACAAAAGGGAGGACATGGCCACCCACTCCAGTATTCTTGCCTGGAGAATCCCATGGACAGAGGAGCCTGGTGCGCTGCTGTCTATGGGGTTGCACAGAGTCAGACACGACTGAAGTGACTTAGCATGCATGCATGCATTGCAGAAGGCAATGGCAACCCACTCCAGTATTCTTGCCTAGAGAATCCCAGGGACAGAGGAGCCTGGTGGGCTGCTGTCTATGGGGTCGCACAGAGTCAGACACGACTGAAGTGACTTAGCATGCATGCATGCATTGCAGAAGGCAATGGCAACCCACTCCAGTATTCTTGCCTAGAGAATCCCAGGGACGGAGGAGCCTGGTGGGCTGCCGTCTATGGGGCACACAGAGTCAGACACGACTGAAGTGACTTAGCAGCAGCAGCACTCACAAAAGAGAAGGCATAGCCAACTCGCTCCAGGTCAGAAATTAGGACAGCATCACTTTAGGTCCAGCAGAACACTTCCCAAATTGCTTCCAGAGAGGAGACAGGATCCTCCCAACCACCAGGGGAGCTAGAGAACCATATGGCTACTTGTTCCCATCATGCCTCTCTGCCCCACACCAAGCTGAAGCTCCTTCCTGCCCCCAGCCATCCTTTCCCACAATCTTAGACCCATATCCCCATCCTGATTCCCATCTCAATTCCTGTTCCCATACCCCTTGGAACCACCTCTTACCCCAACCTCTCCTCCTATATTGGCTGAAATGGCCACTTTTGATGGCAGCACACCATGCCGTCTTCTTCCTCCACAAAAGCCAAACGAAGAGCTTCCACCCTTGGGTGACACTTCCTTCTACCTCTAACAGTCCTTCTCTCTCATCAGTTGACGACCTTGTCGCCTGGCTCATCTTCCTTGAGACACCAAGTCCAGCTGTCACTCTGAGCGACCTTAGAAGTCCCCAAGCACTCTGCCCAGTTGACTCCTTGTCCTCATTCTGTAAGCTGCTTCTCTGCATTACTGCTTTCCTCCCAAATATCCATCCTGGACCTTCCCCTCACCACTTAGAACTGCTCCACCTCTGGCCAGACCTCCAAACACCTCAGTCCACCTCTTTTCATCCTCTATAAACTCCTTTCCCTTCAGATCTCTCTCTCAGAGCTTCACTGACTACACCAACGCCCCCATTTAACCTGATGCTCCAATCTGCTGGGCCCTCTGCTTCCCACTTCTCTTGAGTCCTTTGTCTCTCTCTCTTTCCTCCTCCATTTTCCATTGACCACTCATTGGCCAAGGATCTCAATTATGCTCTGCTCCATATACACTCACCCAGCCAAATCCTATCACCTCCTCTGTGCCCATCCCCAGGACATTCAACACCAAGGAGAAAACCACAGATTTGCTAAAGCTGATGGTGTAACAGGTTCATGGGTCTTCATTCTCAAGAGACCCTCAGAGCTGCCCAGAACACCTGCTCAGTATTTCTCCTAGGCCCTTCAAAGGGTCTTTTCAAACCTCCTCCACCTTACACAAACCGTGGAACCCACCACTTCCACCTTTTCCCTCTCCACCCTCAGAAAACGGCCTCACTTCCTGCTTCACAGAGGAATGAAGCAAGAATGGCTTCAGTTTCCTGCTCCACACCACACGCTCCTCTCCTTCTGTACCCTTTTCCCTCCCTCCTAGCCTGCCTGGGACTCTAGCCACTCCTGACTTCCCAGGCATGCGCTTGCCCTCATGCCCTCAAACTGCTCTACCATCCTCCCCTCCGTCATCACTTGAATGTGTACCATCTTGGGAAAAACATCCTGCTTCCAACCTACAATCTGCTCTAATTATCATTCTCTTCTTCACAGCCAAGCTTCTAGAGATGTCTCTGCCATGTTCTCTCCCCTCTGCTAACTCTGGCCTCCCTCCCCGCACCTCCGGCAAAACTCACACCAGCCTGGTCTTAGCTGCCAAACTCCACCAGCACATTTCAGACCGACCTCCCTTATTCCTCTCTCCACTTCCTAGTCCCACGCATGCTCCAGCTTGTCCTTGTATTTGGCAGACTCATCTTTTTCCCCTGCCTCCATCACTGCTTTTCAAACTGTAAGTCTTCAACCTTCAAAAAATCAACTCAGAGCAGAGTTTCTCATTGGTGTTACTTACATTTTAGCCACATAGTTCTTTGTTGTGGGGGCCACCCTGTCCCTTAGAAGCTGTTTAGCAGCATCCGAAGTATCTACACACCAGATGCCAGCTGCACAGAGCAAATATGTCTCCAGACATCATCAAACCAGCATCACTCCCATTTGAGAACCACTGGCATAGGGAGTTGCAACCCAGGTTTTTTTTTTTTTTTTTTAAGAAAATGAACTAAAATAGAAACTACTAGGATATATCTCCTAAGAAATAATAAAGACCTTTCATTCAACATTGGTCTCTGCATCTTGTTGGAACTTGTCTACATGTGTACATGTGGAACAGAAAATATTTCTTTCTGTAAGTCAGAGTCAGAACACTTTAAATTGGGAATTCCCTGGTGGTCCTGCGGTTAGGACTCTGCACTTCCACTGCTGAGGGCCCAGGTTTCAATCCCTGATCTGGAAACTAAGGCCCCACAAGCTATGTGGCACAACCAAAAAAAAAAAAAAAAAAAATGAACACTTTAAATTCCACTGCTGTACATGTGGGTGCTCCCAAGGTTCTGTCCTGGGTTCCCACCCTTTTAAAATCACCAGCAATGCAAAAAAGGCAGAGACACACACAGCAACCACTCAAGTACTCAGCACCTATCAAGAAAACAAAGCATCATCGACCAGATAAGAGCGGGGAACTGCGAACGCACCCCTCCCAGACTCCTGGAGGAAACCACAACTCCAATTTAACATTTCCCCCCCAATTTTACTGTGTTTGGATGTGAATCCTTAATCAATATATAATACATCACTCAAGTTTAAAATGTTTTACATGCTCTTCTGCAACGTGCTTTTGTCCCCTTAACATTATGTTTGTGGGATTCATGCATCCTGTTCTACACCACAATTCATTCATTCTGTAGTTGGTGGGCCCTTGGGCTGCGTGCAATTCGTGTGCATAGAAACAATGTCACTGTTAACCCTGGTGTGTGTGTACTCTGTGCAAACGTGTGACACATCCACTGGAATTTGTGCTCAGGAGCAGAATTATCGCCCTTCTAGAGAGGACGTTCATTATCATTACAGCATCAAACAAACTATTTTTCTATGGAAGTTGTTAATAATAATGAACATCCTCTCTAGAAGGGCAGTAATTCTGCTCCTGAGCACAAATTCAAGTGGATCTGTCACACATCTGCACAGAGTACACACACACCATTTATCCATTTTCTATTAGACTGTTATCTTTGTCTTATTGATATTAAGCAGTTCTTTCATATACTTGGAAACCAAGTGCTGCACCCTCGGTGATATGTTATCGTATCTTCTCCCCATCTTGGGTGGGTCTTTCTCCCATACCCAGTCATCTCCTCTACTCCCATGGCCTCTGCTACCGTCCCCATGGTGACCACCGTCTGCTCCTCCCCTGCTGCCAGGTCGCTCTTCCGGCCTCCAGATTCACAGAGCCCATGGCCTCTCGGCCCTCTCTCCTCTGCCAAGTATCTCAAACTTAACTGTCCCAAATGAAACCTATTGCCCACCGACTCTGCCCCTCCTGCATTCCTTCACTGGCTCAGAGAAAACACTGTCATTCCCACAGCCAGTGAGCCTCTCATCTCTTGTCTCCATCTTGTTCATTACCTCCTCCTGTTTATTCAACTCCTCAGTACAGGGATTTTATTCACCGTGCTCCACCTCCAGGATTTATTTCTGGACACTTCCATCTCTCAGTTGGACCATACACCATAGCCTCCCTGTTGCCCTTCAACTCATAATATATTCTTTAGAAGATAAGCAGACCTAGAAATCCCACTGTTATTTAACCGAGACAAATAAAATAAAATCCCCCCAAAAAAGGACTTGAGTAAGAACATTTATAGCACCTTTATTTATCAAAACCAGTAACTAAAAGCAACCCAAATGTCCAACTGAAGACTGGATCAACTAACTGTGGTTCATCCATACAATGGAATCAGCAGAAACTAACACAGCAATAACTAATTCAGCAATAAAAAGGAGCTTCTACTTACAAATGCAATGATGTGGATAACTTTCAAATTATGTTGACTGAAAAAACATCAGACACAACAGAGCCTCTACTGTGTGACATCATTTATGGGAACTCTTAAGAAAGACGTAACTGGAGATGAAACTCAGAAAGTGGCCAGGGTAGGGGTTGGGGGGGGTGGGGGAGGGAAGTTGGGTGACTGAATGGAAAGGGACATGGAGGAACTTTCTGAAAGAATGGAGATGTTCCATATGTGGTTTGGGGTGGTGGTAACATGAGTGTATACAATTGTCCAAAACTCATCAACCAAACTGGTCAATGACTAAAATCTGGCCATTTTACTTACATAATTATATTACCTCACACACACACACACACACACACACACATTTATTTATTTATGTATGTCTCCAGCTAGAGTAAGTTTGCTAAAATTAAAATCTGGAATTAAAATCGGAACTCCCTGGCAGTCCAGTGGTTAGGACTCCATGCTTCAACTGCAGGGGGCACGGGTTCACTAGCTGGTCAGGAAACTAAGATCCTACAGGACCGCACAGAGTGGGGAAAAAAAATTAAAATCTGATCAAATTATTTCTCTGCTTACATTTTTTCTGAAAGTCCTGTGACCTTCAGAAGGTCGTACCTACCCACCTCTCCAATATTCACTCTTAACCCTTCTTTCCTGACCCTCCCTTATGGGCTATGCTACTCTCACACTGAAGTTCTTAAATCTTCCCAAGTGAATAATGTCCCCTTTCACCTCTGGCTTCCTCCACTTTGCACAACCCCACAACCCTTGATGTGGCTGACTCCTATTATCTTTCAAGACTCAATGTGGGGGACTTCCCTGCTGGTCTACTGATTAAGATTTTGCCTGCTAATGTAGGAGATGCGGATTCGATCCCTGGTTGAGGGCTAAGATCCCACATGTGTTGTAACCAAAAAAACAAAAAAAAAAAAAAGAGAAGAAGAAGAAGAAGAAATACTGTAACAAATTCAACAAAGACTTTAAAAGTGGTCCACATCAAGAAAAAAAAACAAACTTTAAAAAAAGGACTCTGTGGATGTCACTTCCTCCAGGAAGTCCTCCAAATCACTCACATTAAATTAGACACCTTTCTTGGGCTCCTATCACACCCTGTGCTTATTGACAACACAACCCCTTTGACTCTGAAATGCACCTGTCCATCTGCTTCCCCAGAACATAAACTCCCTGAGGACAGAGCCTGAGAGCCTGTCACTGCTGGATGGCCTGAGAACTGAGGAGAAGCAAAGCCTCAATGTTTGTTCAGTGAGAAAGTGAAATACTCAAAGCATGTTTTCTCCTCAAGCTAAACATGGAGAGATGGGAAGTCACAATATCAATACTGAAGGAGAAATAACTCCAAAACCAAAAAATACATATTTTATATTGAACACGTCAATAACCACTTAGACAAAGAAGACTGTATTATATCAGGGTCTGCTGCAAACAAAACAGAACAGTAACACACACAGACCCAGCTAGCTCTTACCCGAAAGCTAGGAGAAAAAGAAAATGAGAGTCATCTTAGGTAAATAAATAAATCTCAGGGAAGGCATACTGAAGATACAAGACTCTTTGATGAAGAGAAAAGTGGTCACTTGTTCAGTTGACTTAAGGGAGCTGAGCGTTCGTCCAACAGACCTCTGTGAACTATGTAAATTCCAACAGAAGCAGCAAAGAGCTGAACAATGATCTGGAAATATACCCAGAGTTCAAAAGCATCATGTCTAGACACGTCAAACTCCCCTGAGAGGGATCTGGCTGCTTGCCTGCTGAAGGTCCCGGCTGACCCCAACTGCTTCCTTTCCATAAGCATTTTTAGATGGATGGCTAAGAAGTCACCTTTAGGAAAAGCAGCCTCCGCCACCCACCTTCTCTTGTGTCTCGGCAGGGCGCCGCCTCCCCTTCACAAGGGAGAGAAAATGCACTCATGTGAAGCTGCAAGTGAAACAAATTCCTTAAATATCAGGAAGCAGAGAATATAAGTAAAGCTCTTCCTTCAGCACTTCTTGCTGCCAAATGAATTTCCGAAGCAAAAACGCACTGGCTGTATTTCTTCAAGGGCTGTCTGATTTGCCAGAATACTTCTGAATATTCCAGAACTGTTATGGGCTTCCAGTTATCACCAAACCTTTCCTTTCTTCCTTCTCCTCCCTGGCAAAAACTCAATATATGGCCCAAGATGAAGAGTAACACCTTTCCCTTTATAAATCTCTTAAACTCTCCTAGATGCCACATGAACCCCCTGCTCCATTATCCAGACCTGAGCCTGGCACTCGAAACCTTCAAAACAACACATTTACAGCACAGGGATATTTGTGGCGTCAAAGTGAAGCACAAAAATGGAGATAAATGAACCATGATTGACAGCCAGTGTCAATCAAAGCAAATACATGGTCCAATCAGCCAACACAGTTTTGTCTTTTCTGAATATTTCTATTGAGATGGGTTAGATATCATCACTTATTCAAAGGACATGAATCTGAGCAAACTCCAGGAAGATAGTAAAGGACAGGGAAGCCTGGTGTGCTGCAGTCCATGGGGTCTCAAAAGAGTCAGACACTACTTAGCAGCTGAACAACAACAATTCATATTATAAAATTTTCTATTTAACAGTTTGTAGGTGTGTAATTATATGGCATTAGTTATGTTCAAAATCTTGTGTAACCATCACTACTATCTATTCCCAAAACTTTTCTGTTTTCAATCTTGTGGCTGTGCTTCAGGGCATACAGGATCTTAGTTCCCCCAACCAGGAATCGAACCTGTGCCCCCTCCACTGTCAGCGGAGTCTTAACCACAGGACCACCAGGAAAGTCCTCCAAAATTTCATCACCCCAAACAGAAACTCTGTACCCATTTAGCAATAACTCCCCATCCCCATTCCCAAGCCCCTGGTGACCTCTGTCTCTAGGAATCTCACATAAGTGGAGTCCTATCGCACTTGCCCTTCTGTGCCTGGCTGACCTGACTTAGCACAGGGTACTCAAGCTTCATCCACCTTGTCCTGTGCATCAGAACCGTACCAACCTATGGTGAGTCACGGTCCATTGCATGGAGGGACCACATTGTGCTCATCCAGTCATCGGTGGGATACAGGCTGTTTCTACTTTTTGGCTCTTGGGACTAGTGTGCAGTGAACGCTGTCATGCAAGTGTCTGTTCAAGTGCCTGCTGCCAATTCTTACAGGTATACACCTCGGAGTGGAACTGCTGGGTCACACAACAGATAGCTTTTTAATAGTTTAAAAGGAAAAAATTAATTTTTTACTGATTATAAAAGCAATAGGCATTCATTGAGGAAACTCTGAAGAATAATTATACCACCCAAAGAAAACCACTGCTAATGTTTTGGAATATGCCATTAAAATTTTACTGTCTAGTTAGACACAGATGGATATTTTCACTCACACCAGCTTTTTCCCCCTTGACATTATTTTAGGAGCATGAACTCTGCTGTCATTAAAAGTTCTTCAGAAACATCATTTAATATCCAAATAGTATTTCATCAGGTGGAGCATAATTTTCTTAACTATTCTCCTATTTAGGCTATTCCCCATTTTTCATGGTTATAAATAACATCAATGAACATCTCCATGCATTATTAGTATTCTGGTGGACTTCTCTGATTGCCATCAGATGATATATTAGAATCACTGGGTCAAGCTACAGGAACACTCTTAAGGTTGATAAAGACTGTACGTCTGGGACTTCCCTCATGGTCCAATGGCTAAGACTCTGCACTCCCAATCAATGCAGGGGACCCAGGTTCAATCCCTGGTCAGGGAACTAGATCCCACATGCTGCAACTAAGAATTCATATGCCACAACTAAAGATCTCACAGGCTGCAACGAAGATCAAAGATGCTGCATGCTAAGGATCTTTGGCAACTAAGGCCCGGCACAGTCAAATGAACAAATGAATATTTTTTTAAAAAAGACTGTACATCTGTCTTCCGTCAGTGTCATATCAATCTGCATTCCCGCCAGGAATGCTAAATGTCATGTTTTAATGTAAAAAGAACATAAATTATTAAAATTAAAAACAGTAAAAATTATAATAAAATATTAGCAAAATTAAAAGTGAACAGAAGAGTAGAACTATTTTTTACACTGGGTGTGGTAACAACTTTCTTTGCAGGAATGCAGACATGGGGGAAGGGGACAGTAGGACAGAGAGCAGCATGAAGCACGCACATCACCATGTAAAGCAGACAGCTGGTGGGAAGTGTATGTGCAGCACAAGGAGCTCACCCTGGTGCTCTGTGACAGCCTAGGGGGCGGCACAGGAGGGAGGCTCAGACAGAGGGGACGTAACACACTTGCAGCTGCCTCGTACTGCTGTACAGCAGAAACCAACACAGCGCTGTAAAGCAATTACCCTCAACTACAAAAAATTTTAAAAAAAGAATGTGATTAGACTAGACGACCTGAGAGGTTAGCGTCTATCAAAATAAGTTTTCAAATGGACTGCTGCTGCTGCTGCTAAGTCGCTTCAGTCGTGTCTGACTCTGTGCGACCCCATAGACAGCAGCCCGCCAGGCTCCACCATCCCTGGGATTCTCCAGGCAAGAACACTGGAGTGGGTTGCCATTTCCTTCTCCAGTGCCCTATTCTAAATTAACAGACCTGCTAAAGCACCAATATATTCACATAGAGACACATGGAGAGAAAGATTTGTATAAAACCACCTTCTTCCTTATAGCAGCCCTCGCTTCCCAAAGTTCCCCTGTCATTTTCACCCAACCTTGGATAAATTTAAAGGCAACTCTAATGCCTACAACATATTTACTTAGAAAAATCCAGAGCTTGGGTTTTAGTAGAAAGGGCAGGTCCACCCTCCACCACTTCACCAAAAAACACATGAAGAAACCAAATGGTGATTTTAAAATAAATCCCATGAGTGACACCCACTTGTCACTTAGAGACAAGCCCCATCCCAGCCAGGGTGGGAGCTTCACATGAACAGGGAACAAGCCACACCCACAAAGCGGACTTGGGAGTCACTACGCAGAAGGTGATTCCCTAAACTTCCGTTCCACATCAGCCAGCGAGGGGTCGAAACCCACCAGGGACTTGGGTCTACGCTACGGTCCCACTGGCAGCGCCAGTGACCGGGGGGCCCAGAGTCCCCACAGACGTGCTCTGGGGACCATGCAGACCAGAGCTTCCGATGACAGTCAGCGGGAGACACAGGATCCGGTACTCAAGTCCACTAGTGCACTTGGTTTTGGCCAGAAAAACAGTGTTTTGTTTTATTTTGGGTTTTTCATCCTCTTTTGGTTTGTTTTTGAATTTTGAGCCAGATGCCTATCTTTAAAAAATAAGAGCGTCTCACAAAAATCCACACCTGGTTCCTCTTAAAATACCTGAGGACGTCAACCTTAGGCCCACACTGAAGCTGTGGCAGTGAGAGGCCAGAGCTGAGCAGCGGCTCCCCTGTCCGACGTGGGGTGTGGACCCACAGCCTGTCTTCCTGACCACTCAGGACCCCAAGACAGCCACCCTTGACCTGGAGCTAGAGGGCCTAAGCTCTGCAAAATGTTTGCTCTTATGACCCTTGTCTGATGGGAATAATGTGTTATTATACATGGTTATTTTTCAAAAGTCTGCGGATCCCACAGCAACTAATAAAATCCAAATTACTGAAATGCATAACTGAATTCAGACTACCTCATGCTGTGAGGTATCTCCTGAAACAGCAGACACTATCAAGTATTAAGTAGGCAGGAGGAACTCAAAATTTTTATTTTACTAATAACGAAAAAGATTAGAGGCCACTCAATTAAAAGTTTGTAGGACATCCCTGGTAGTCGAGTGGATGAGAATCCACCTGCCAATACAGGGGACACAGGTTCGATCCCTGGTCCGGGAAGATGCCACATGTCACAGGGCAACTAAGCCCATACGCCTCAACAAGAGAAGCCACCACAGTGAGAAGCCCATGCACCTTAATGAAGACCTAGCACAGTCAAAGGTAAATGATTTTTTAAAATCAACTATACTTGAATAAATTTATTTTTAATTGAAGTAGAGCTGATTTACAGTGTTGTGCCAATCTCTACTGTACAGCAAAGTGACTCAGTTATACACATTCTTTTTTTATATTCAAACTAAATTGTTTTATTTTTTTTACTTCCTGCCTCCTGTGCACAAAATATGGGGCTTCCTATTATGGACATAATAATAAGTAAGACATGGCTTCAGCATCATGGGCAGATGGACAGACCTGCCATGTGAAAAGTACCACCACAGAGGGGGACAAGGTGGTAACAGCTCCTGCCTGTGTGTAGCACATGAGTCCTTATCAAAGGACAGAGCGCCTGGGACGTCCCTGGGGGTCCATGGTTGGGATTCCATGCCTCTACTGCTAAGGGCACAGGTTTGATCCCTGGTCAGGGAACGAAGATCCCACAAGCTACACAGCACAGCCAAAACACACACACACACACACAGACACACACACACAGCACCTGCCAGGCTGGAGGGTCGGGGGGTCAGACAGGAAGCGAGATGGGGGTGGGACACTGGGGCTGAGTATTGGGTACCACTGTACTAGAGCATGTATTTGATTGGAGATCATGGAAAGTTGCTAAGAGCTTTAAGGATTCCATTGGCTTTGGGATGGTCCCCATGGAGACGGTGCTGAAGAATACAAGCTTGGGTTCAGGGAGGCCAGTAATATCATATGTGAAACGAATCGCCAGTCCAGGTTCAATGCATGATACAGGATGCTCGGGGCTGGTGCGCTGGGATGACCCAGAGGGATGGTATGGGGAGAGAGGTGGAAGGGGGGTTCAGGATGGGGAACACGTGTACACTGTGCAGATTCATGCTGATGTATGGCAAAACCAACACAATATTGTGAAGTAATAAACCTCCAATTAAAATAAATAAATTTATATTAAAAAAAAGAAGATGACCATGAGTGTCCAGGCCAGGGTGAGGAGCATCTAAACCAAGGTGAAGGGCAGGAAGAAGGGTAGAGAGGCAGGGAGGGCTCAGGCGGCTGTTTAAGTATTGGACAGAGAATGAGACAGAGTCACAAAATTTCTGGCTTCAGCAATTCAGCGGATGTCATTGCCATGAAGCCAAGACAAGAAATATGAGTACAATGATTAAGGAGTGAGGGTGAACAGGGCTTGGAGCTAGGAGGATAGTGGAAGTCTAAAGATGGGCAAGACATGAAATCAGCCCTCCGAACAACCTCAGGGGGCAGAAGAGACTCAATGTAAACATTCCACGGACGGAGCGGAGTGTGATGGCCAGAGAGGAGAGACAGACGAGTCTGTCTTGGGTCGTGCTCCCTAGAAGAAGAGCCTGATGTGCCAACTCTTGCACCAGTGGGTGCTGGAGAAAGAGCTCTGAAGAGAAACTTGTAGCAAAGTGAGGGAAGTTGCATGGACAGGGAAAGGTGAGGGCTGAGAGCAGGCCAGCTGCGGTCTGATCTGGCAGGGAGTTCCGGAGTTACCTGGACTATAGACTTTGTGCTGCCCGGACGCTAAGGGCTGGGTTTTATTTCCCAATCACTGACATCAGTCACTGATGCCAACCACTCAGTACAGGGCACCCCAAGGTAGGGAATGAGATGTTTCTTTCCAGTCGTCTCCAGGGTACGGAGCTGCTCTCCAGCAAGGCAGTGAAGGATCCTTCCATGAGGTGTTAGCAACTGGCCCTGCTGCAGCCAAGCGAGGGGCACACAGGGCCAGGAGAGGGGATACAGGCAGAGTACCAACAACATCTGCTACAGAATCCAGTCCAGAAGTCCATGAGAACACTGCCGAGGGAGAAGAGTGAAAGGTCCTTCTTGATCATAAATCTTTCCATCTTTCCAACCTCCCTGGAAATTGGCAGGAGGTTAACAAATTTATCTCCACAAGGTGCTTGAGCACCTCTGAAAAGCCTCGAGCATGCAGTGCAACTTTGCAACTCGGGCTGAAGGCTGCTCTCCTGGGCACTGGGGTGTCTGTTCCCTGGTACAAACAGCAGCCCATGGTTCCACCTGCCTTCTGCCCAGAAGCCCTCCAGCCTCAGAGTGGCTTTCCCTGACCACACCCGAGCAATAAACGGGCAGCCATCCTCAGCCATATAACTGACAACATTCCTCCAATTTTTACAGTGCTTTTTATGCTCACCTTATAAAGTTTCATGTTTTACTCTCCAGATTTCATTGTGTGCACTCAATGTGTCCCAGGAGTACAGCCAAGCAGTTTTAATTTTCCAAGAAGTACTTCTCTGCCTCTCCTTTCCACTACAGCACAGCTGAGAAATTGGAAAAGGCCCCCAAAGCAAGATTTCCAGGCAACCTGAACGATTTGCTCCAAGATATTCAAGCAGGAATGAACTTCAGGAGAGCTTCCAGCACCCTGGCTGAAGCCCCAGCCCCTGTCTTCATGTATTTAGAGGGTACATCTCTGGCAATATAAAGCTGAACAAGCAAATTCCAAAGGAATGAGATGAACCTTATAAAAAACGACTATCTGATTATCCGAGGGCAGAGGTAGAAGGTACTCTGTAAGATGCCAGAGAAACTCTGAATCACCAACCACATCCAAAAGGAAATAGATGCGCAAATCAACTAATTCATTAATTATGATTTACCCTTTGATTAAACTCACAGATCAAGTTTCTGATAATACTAGGTCAGGGTTTTGTGGAGGACAGGTTGATTTCATAACCAACACAAATCTGCCTCAATTGTCTTTCCTAAAATACATGCATAAATGATTTCATGAAGAAATGTACTCATCAACAGAAAAACCAGGTGACTGAAGGTTACAATAGCAATAACCTACCCTTACAGAACACCTTGCATGTGCCCAGAACTGTGTAAGGAGCTGGAGTGTTTACATTCCTCTTCATGCTTGGGAGGAGAAGGCAATGGCACCCCACTCCAGTACTCTTGCCTGGAAAATCCCATGGACGGAGGAGCCTGGTGGGCTGCAGTCCATGGGGTCACTAAGAGTGGGACACAATTGAGCGACTTCACTTTCACTTTTCACTTTCATGCATTGGAGAAGGAAATGGCAACCCACTCCAGTGTTCTTGCCTGGAGAATCCCAGGGACGGGGGAGCCTGGTGGGCTGCCGTCTATGGGATCGCACAGAGTCGGACACGACTGAAGTGACTTAGCAGTTAGCAGTCATGCTTGGGAACACAGTGCAGGAAACACTAAAGGATATTGAATCCCTACCTCACACCACACACACAGAAGTCCAGAAAGACTACAGACGTAATTCAGAAAGGTAAACATCTGGAACTTTCAGCAGAAAATAAAGAATATCCTTCTAAAGGGAACCCTCTTACACTATTAGTGTGGAGGTTCCTCAAAAATCTAAACACAGAGCTACTGTATGATCCAACAATCCCACTCCTGGGCATATATCCAGACAAAATTATAATTCAAAAAGATACATGCACCCTTATGTTCACAGAAGCACTATTTACAGCAGCCAAGACAGGGAAGCAACCTAAATGTCCATCAACAGATGAATGGAAAAAGAAGAAATGGTACATATACACAACGGAACAGTACTCAGCCACCAAAACGAGAAATAATGCTATTTGCCGCTACACAGATGGACCTAGAGATGATCATACAGAGTGAAGTAAGTCAGGCAAGGGACAAGAGACAAATACCATATGATATCACTCATATGTGTAATCTAAAATAGGATGCATATTTAAAATGAACGTATATATGAAACAGAAACAGACTCATAGACCCAGAGAATGGACTTGCGGAGGGGGTGCAGGGGAGGGTTGGATTGAGAATTTGGGATTAGCAGATGCAAACTATTATATATAGGATGCTTAAACAACAAAGTCCTACTGTATAGCACAGGGAATTATATTCAATATCCTGGGATAAATTGTAACAGAAAAGAATATGAAAAAGAATATATAACTAAGTCACCCTGCTGTACAGCAGAAATTAACACAACATTATAAATCAACTATGCTCCAGTCTTTTAAAAGAGTGTATTTCTAACCAGGAAAGAAATTACAGAAATCCTGTCACAGTATACTTAAGCACCTTTTGACCTGAGGTTGCCATCTGTGGACTGACTGGGTTTAGATCGGAGCTGGGAGCTACTCTTAGGGGAAAATCTGAGCTGTCAGTTGCGCTCTGGGTTGATGCAGTGATCTGAGAATCAGCAGTTTTTAAAAAGTAGGTCTCTGCAGGAAACTCACTTGTGCTTGTTTGTGTTTGCGTCCCAGGCGTCTGAGGTGAGCCTGCGGAAGTAATGGCTGTTTCTGTCAGGGAAGGGGGCAGCTGTCAGCATGGGGAAGCATAATAAAGATAATACAAAAATAATAAGAATTTGTTTTCCAAATGCATCACAAATAAAGTTAAAACACAAGCTACCAACTAAGAAAAGATATCTGTAGCACATACATTCAACAAAGGATAAGTATTCAGAATATATAAAGAACTCATAAACTGGACTTCCCTGGTAGTCCAGAGGCTAAGACTTCATGCTCCCAATGCAGGGGCCCAGGTTCAATCCCAGGTCAGGGAACAAGATCCCACATACCACAACTAAGACCTGGCACAGTCAAATAAATACATTTAAAAAAACAAAAACAGAAGTCATCAACCAATGTGAAAAACATAAATAACCTACCAGATAACTGAGCAAAAAGACACAACCTGGAATTTCACAAAAGAGGGGAAAAAATGATTCTTGAACAAATGAAAAGCTACTCTCTTTCTGAGAACCATGTATACACAAATTAAAACATCAAGGAGCTACTATTTATACCCAGTAGCTTAGCAAAATTAAGACGTCTAATCACCGACATAAAAAAACAAATGCATGGTTACCAAACAGGAAAGGGAAAGGGAGCAGGGCATAAACCAGGAGTTTGGAATTGACACATACACACTACTACATATAAAATAGATATATTAAAAGGTCCTACTGTATAGCACAGGGAACTATATTCAATATTCTATAACAACCTATAATGAAAAAGAATCTGAAAAAGTATATACGTATATATGTATATATAACTGAATCACTGTGCTATACATTCAACACTAAAACAGCATTGTCAACCCGTTATACTTCAATTTTTTAAAAAGACAAGAAAAAATAATCACCTATTCATTCTATGACAGTATAAAACTGCCAAGTGGAAACAAACAGTAAATAAATGGTTTCTTGGATTATATGCAGTATTACCAATCTCATTTTACTGATGAGGAAACTGAGGTTAAGGATCACTTCCAAGTAAGCAGGTAAATGAAAGTAACAAAGCTGGGCTTTTAATCAATGCACAGACTTCTAACACTATGCTAGACTACAAGGTTTCCACCAGGAAGAAAAAAAATTACAGACAATTCATAAGATTCAACTCTTCTCACAGAACACCTGCGCCTTCCAGGAGTGGTGGGACGTAATCTCAGCTCTACAGTCACAGTTTCAGGGTTTTTTTTAACATCTTCTTAACATGCGGTTATACTGAACAAAATCTTTCTTAAAAAAATAGCAGAAAAAAATCCTTTAAAATTCAAGGAAATTTGCAATTTAAAGAAGACCTATGATGAAGCATCTTCATTTAGTTCAAACGCAGAGAGGACCCTGGTACAGTGAGAAGCCATGCCACAGTGCACTGATGGCTGGGCTGAGAAATCATCTTATGAAAAGGTGATAAAGGAATCAGGTCCTGGGTCTTCTTTCCTGGCTGGCTTTCAGCTTCTGAGCTCTCTCTCACACCTCCACAGTCTAAGCAGATGGGCTCCCTCCAGAAAGAATTCTTTGCCTACCACATCCAGAGCTCCCCTCCACCATGCTCCCTCTGTGCCCCAGGACTCCACGCCACGTCCAGGGTCTCTTTCCCAGTCCACTGCTCCCCAAGGGAGGGACCCCCCAAACACCTCCAAGTCACATGTGGCAGATGGTGAACAAGGAACAAACAAACAACCATCCTGCCATGACACCCATCCACATAAAGGGAGGGTGGTAACGGGAAGAGCGTGGCCACTACAATCAGACTGCCCCCTGCTCCAATGTCCATTTTGAGATCAGCTGGCTCAGCTCAAATAAGAAGATCTTACTAAAATCTGCCTGCCTTTGGTGATTATTAGGATTAGCAGCGATAATGTATGTGAAAATGGGTCCCCATGTGATTTTAAGCTGCGGCTTCCCATTTAATAATGGGGGTGGGGAGTAGGGGGCTTCCCCGATGGCTCAGCAGGTAAAGAATCCACCTGCAATGTAGGAGATGCAGGTTTGATCCCTGGGTCAGGAAGATCCCCTGGAGGGAATGGCAGCCCACTCCAGTCTTCTTGCCTGGAGAATTCTATGGACAGAGGAGCCTGGCAGGCCACAGTCTATGGGGTTGCAAAGAGTAGGACATGACTGAAGTGACTTAGCACAAGCATGTGGTGGTGGGGTTGGGGTCACATCCTGCTTCAACTGGTCCAGGACAGGAAGGATTTGGTAACATCTTACCCAACACGTCTCCTGTATAGGCAGGTTCCAGAACCCCTGTGAAGGAGAGAATGAGGCAGGTGCCAGCACGTACCCTTGCTGTATCCAAAACTCATCCACATCAGTTAATAACCTGGCCCCAAAGAGTGGGCACTGGCTCCTTATCATCAAGTCGCACCAAGCTTTCCCCACCCTCTTCCTTCTGCCCCTCAAACATCTCAATGACCTTGAAAAAAGATCTGCCTGAATTTTCAGATAAGTCAGTATATGTAAATATACAAATGTGAGAGTGTGTGTGTGTGTGTGTGTGTGTGTGTGTGTGTGTGTGCATGTGACAGAGACAGAGATGGAGGAGGAGAAAGGAGGAAGGAAGGATGGAAGGGAGAGACAGAGCAAAAACTTAGGGGCAGGAAGCAAGAAAGTGACTCTTTTTTCTATCAGAGAATTTAGCAACTTCAGGTTCTGGTTAATTCATTAACAGAAAAGCTAAACAGGAATTTGTTTTCAACTCCAGCTGTTGCACCCAACTGGTCTTCTATTTCTAGCACATACTTAGCATAACGAAATCCTCAACAACAAAAATCATTCAGATTTTTTGCTGGGGGGCAGTGTGGCATGTGGGATCTTTAAGTTTCCTGACCAGGGATCAAACCCACACCTCCTGCTTTGGAAGCATGGCGTCTTAACTGCTAAACCGCTAGGGAAGTCTCATCCTTCTTTTAAGCCCAAGACAGTCAAATGTCAAAGGTGCTCATCCACCAGCCCTCTCATTCCTCTTGCACATAAAACCCCCACTGACAGAAGTCTCAAGATGGGAGGGAAATGGATCCAGAGAGAGGATGCTCTGGCCAAGATGCTGAGACTCTTAAGAGAGTGGGCCCAAAGGCCTCTGAGCCCCTTTAACTCTAACTGGCTACAAAGAGCCTTTGTGCATTGATGCCACCTGGCTGGAAATGAGAAATAAGAAAGACCTCCAAATTCCACGAGGAAGGCTCATCATTGCTTTGCAGCAATGATTTTAAAGCTGCTGACTCAACGATGAGAAGCAATCAGTGCCCGATAAGACACAACGACACAGACGAGCCCCAACATGTTACGCTGCCTAGAGGAAGCCAGGTAGTAGCGACTGTACTCCCTGTCTGATTCCATTTATATGAAATGTTAAACTAGGCAAAACTCATCTCCAGTTGGGGAAAACAGACTGGTGGCTGCCCATGATGGGAGGGGCTGGGGCACCAGAACTTTCTGGGCAGGTGGTGATATTCTGTACCTTGAGGGCTTCGAGTAATAGGTGTATGCAGCTGTCAAAATTCAGCAATCGTACACTCAAGATTCATGCATTTCACTGTGAGGTTTTACATCAAGGAAAAAAAACAGCAAACAAAGATAATTAATGATATTTGTTCATGATAGGCATGTTAAAATATTTACAGGGCAGTGTACTGACATTGGAAATTTACTTGGAAATGTATAAACAGATAAAAAGGGGACTTCCTTTGTGGTTCAGTGTTTAGGGCTCTGTGCTTTCACTGCCAGGGTGCAGGTTCAATCCTTGGTCAGGGAACAAAGATCATGTAAGCTGCACACCACAATGGAAAAAAAAAACAAAGAAAGAAAGATAAAGAAGATGGGTTGATGAATGGATACATGGGAAGCTATGTGCTAAAGCAGGTATAATCAAACGTTCCTTGTAGGGATTTCCCTCATGGTCCAGTGGTTAAGACCTTGTTTTCCAATGCAAGGGATGCGGGTTTGATCCCTGGTCAGAGACCTAAGATCCCACATATCTGGAAGCCATAAAACTAGAACACAAAACAGAAGCAATATTGTAACAAATTCAGTAAAGGCTTTAAAAATGGTCCACATCAAGAAAAAAAAAAAAAAAACTCTGAAGAAAATTAAAATTTAAAAAATGTTCATTATAGAATCCAAATGATCGCTATATGTGTGCTCCCTGTACAACTCTATAAACTTTCCTATATGTTTGCAATTTTTCATAATAAAATGTTCAGGGAGCAAGGGGAAAGTTAGACATACAGGAGGTGAAAAAGGTAAACTAAGAAAAAGCACAGAAGCTACTGTACTTACTGGGGTTTAAGGCAGCTGAGAGCTGCTCAGGCGAATGAAAAAGAGAAACAGGGCAATGCTGAGCACAAGAGCAGTCATTCACTGGGCAACCAGCATACATCAGAAGTGTGTGTTAGACAGTCTGCTGATTTTGCCATCACCATCTCCCTGCAAGGTAAGCATATTATCATTTTATAGCGAAGCAGATTGAAACTCAGAGTGGAGTAATAACATACCTGTGGTTATGAGGCTGGAAACTGGAACTGGCTCTGCCAGCCTCAAAACTCCAGGGCTACAGAGGAAAAAGCAACATGAACTCAGCATTTCTTCCCTCTTTCCAAGGTCAGGACCATACCAAGGGCACGGGCATGGCCAGCGGCCATTCCTACCCAGCAGTGCCACCTGCCACCCAGTGGGGAACCGCACTGACCGTTGCCCTGAGTTCCAGTCACTGAATTCTCCCAACAGTCCCCATGAGCCTCCCACACTCTATTCTCCTTCTGTTCTTTGAACTGCGAGAATCTATCTACCCACCAGGAGTTTAGCCATCACCTCTGTGCATACACCCTGGGTCACAAATATTGCAACGTTCAGCACCATCCAACAGCTTTCCAGCCCACCCACCTTCCTACTCTACAGAGGTTAGAAAGTTAGACACTCCCTTCACTGACTCCCTTGCAGCTAGATTCTTCCAAGGAAACACACTCATGCAAGATTTTTTGGGGGGGAAGAGGGGAAGCGGGAATGTGGATCATTTTAAAAGTCTTTATTGAATTTTGTTACAATATTGCTTCTGTTCTTTTTTATGTTTTGATTTTTTGGTCACAAATCATATGGGGTCTTAGCTCCATAACCAGGGATCAAACCTGAACTCCCTGCATTAGAAGGTGAAGTTTTAGCCACTGGACAGCCATACAAGATTTAAAAGGCAGAGGGGAATGACAGGAGACAGCAGCTACAGGTTAGGTCAGGACTTCCTGCAAGACAGTGGGAGGGGTGTCTGATGCCTTGGAGCAGCTATGCAGAGGGTTTAGTGTTCTGCCTCTAGTGTCACAGGTACTGGGGCAGAAGTGAGTTAGAATCATGTTATGGTTGCAATCTGGACCTAAGCTGTGTCATTGCTGAACCTGAAGCATCAAAGCCTGGTTCTCCCAGAGATACTTTAAAACTGTCCAATAAATCACCTATTGCTTATACAGCTTAGAAGGAAGCTACTGTCTGTGACAAAGATCCTAACCTTGCCTGTGAGCAGCTCTGAGACTCCCTCCTGAGTTACAAGCCTACCCCACTGCCTGCCAGGCAAGAAAACCCCCAAGAACAGGATGTTAGCTTCCCACTTTCCATGTTGGAGGGACAGCAGGAGAGGACAAAAGGAATGAATAGAAGTCTGTCAGCTTCTAGGAATACATGTACAGACTCCCAGAAAAGCAAACCTAGAAGAGACTTTCAAATATCCCAGGGACAAGAGAGCACACACAAAATGAAGGCCTTTCAAGGACCCTGGACTGGGATCTGGAATAAAGCAAGTCATTCTTGGAGGCCACTTCAATGGGTAAGGATGATCTCATTCAAAAGCCATGTTGGCATGGTGATTTGAGGATAGTCTAATGATCTACAAAGGCATGAGATTTTTTTTTAACTGTCACAGTTTACACAGATGTAAATATTTTTTTCCCCTCCAAAGAAATACCCTCAGGGGCTCCTGGTTTATTGCCATTAGCCAAAACCTTTAGCTCTGTTGAGACAAATCCATCTGCTCCAAGCATGGTTACAAGACTGGGAAATAGCTGAAACGAAATGAGGGCCATTTTTAGTCAAAAATGAGGTAAGACCACAAAGCAGACAGAATTCTTTTCTGTGGCGGCTTGTCACTGGTTCTGAAGGCAATTCTAGGGAGGGAAAAAGGAGCTTTCAAAATTATTTGCGCAATGGCAGCACTGTTGTAAAAAGGACCCCTGCCATTCCTGCATATACATATTAGAGAATTCATGTTTAGGAAAATACATCTTTACAGTTACATCGTATAGAGGGAAACTGAAGTGTGGTCATTGTTTCTTGGTTTCTTTTGTGTGCACCAACCAAGAAGAAAAAAACAAACAAACAAAAAACCTGCTACAGTCTACCTTCTGGAACTGTTGGCAAGGGTGCAGGCAGGCTCACGCCACTCTGAAACCTGGGGACCACAAAGGTGACTTAGAGCCACAGGGTGACTTTGGCATTGAATGGCCCTGTACCTGAGTCACTGTGATCCTGGCTTAATTTCTTCCAATAGTTGGCCCGGTGACTATTGCTCTTTTGCATGGCTTAAGTAAAGTGAATTATAACTCTTTTATTGAAAAAGTCAAAAACAAAGAAAATGATACTGCTCCTCACAAATCAGTCCTTAAAAAATCTTCCCTGGGGAGGCGGTCCTAAGATGGCAGAGGAATAGGACGGGGAAACCACTTTCTCCCCCACAAATTCATCAAAAGAACATTTAAACGCTGAGTAAATTCCACAAAACAACTTCTGAATGCTGGCAGAGGACATCAGGCACCCAGAAAAGCAGCCCATTGTCTTCGAAAAGAGGTAGGAAAAAATATAAAAGACAAAAAAAGAGACAAAAGAGGTACGGACGGAGCTCCGTCCCGGGAAGGGAGTCTTAAAAAGAGAAAAGTTTCCAAACACCAGGAAACACTCTCACTGCCGAGTCTGTGGCGAGCCTTGGAAGCACAGAGGGCAACATAACACGGAGGAAATATAAATAAATAATTAAAATCCACAGATTACGAGCCCAACTTTAACTCCCCCAGCGGAGAAGCAGCGCAGATGCCTGCATCCGCCACTAGCAAGCAGGGGCTGGGCAGGGAGGCACGGGCTGCATTGCTTAGAGTAAGGATCAGGCCTGAATGCCCCGAGGGTAATCAGAGCCAACTAACTTGGGCTAGCAAACCAGACTGTGGGATAGCTACCACGCGAAAAGCCCTAAGACACCTCCAGGCCCGTGCACAGAACAAAGAGCTGAACAGAACTAGCCGGCTGCAGACCATCCCCCTCCGGTGACAGGCAGCCATAGCCGGAAGGGGGCAATCGCAGCCCCAGAGAGACATTATCCACCAAACTGCAAGCAGGCTTCTTAGCTAACTAAGACTTCTTGGGGTTCTGGACAGTCATCATCCACCTGAGAAGGTGCGCCGGTTGTACACCCAGAAAACCGAGCAGCAGGGATGGGAGAGGCGATAAGTTGCAGCGACCGAGCTTGACAGAAACCTCATCACCTGAGCTGCTCGGACCTGGGAAGGGCACAAAACGCAGGCCCAACCGAGTCTGCACCTCTGAGGACTACCTGAGTGCCTGAACCTGAACGGCTTAGACGTGGGAGGTGCATGCAGGCCAGGGCCGGCCTGGGACGGTCCCGGTGGAGCAACCTAGAGCCTGAGCAGTGTGGGCAGGGAGGGCACACGCGCCGTGAGCGGGGGCAGGCCCAGTGTGGCTGAGACACTGCGAGCACACGCCAGTGTTATTTGTTTGCAGCGTCCCTCCCTCCCCACAGCATGACTGAACAAGTGAGCCTAAAACAAAGTGTCCACCACTGCCCCCTTTGTGTCAGGGTGGAAATCAGACACTGAAGAGACCAGCAAACAGAAGAAGCTAAAACAGAGGGAACCGCCTTGGAAGTGACAGGTGCAATAGATTAAAACCCTGTCGTTAGTACCGACTACATAGGAAGGGGCCTATAATCTTGAGAAATATAAGCCAGGCTAAGGAACTATCCAAAAATGAACTGATCCCACAATACCCACAACAACACCAGAGAAAGTCCTAGACATATTTTTACTATTTTTACAATCATTTTTTTCTTTTCCTTTTTTTACCTTTTTTTAATTTTTAAATCCTCTATTACTCCTTTAATTTTCATTTTTATAACCTCTATTACTTTTCAAAACAAAAGACCCTATTTTTTAAAGCAAACTTCATATATATATATTTTTTAATAATTTTGTGACTTTTGTGTTTTTTTTCTTCTTCTTTTTCTTTAATATTATATTTTTGAAAATCCAACCTCTACTCTAGATTTTTAATCTTTGCTTTTTGGTATTTGTTATCAATTTTGTACCTTGAAGAACCCAATCTTCAGTACCCATTTTTACTTGGGAGTGAGATTACTGGCTTGACTGCTCTCTCCTCCTTTGGACTCTCCTTTTTCTCCACCAGGTCGCCTCTGTCTCCTTCCTCCCCCTTCTCTTCTCTACCCAACTCTGTGAATCTCTGTGTGTACCAGATAGTGGAGAACACTTAGGGAACTGATTATTGGCTGGATCTGTCTCTGTCCTTTTCATTCCCCCCTTTTATCCTCCTGGCCACCTCTGTCTCCTTCCTCCCTCTTCACTTCTCTGTATAACTCCGTGAACATCTTGGAGCGGTCCAGACTGTGGAGCGCACATAAGGAAGTGATTACTGGCTAGCTTGCTCTCTCCTCTTTTGATTCCACCTCATCTCATGCGGGTCACATCTAACACCCTCCTCCCTCTTCTCTTCTCCATGTAACTCTGTGAACCTCTCTGGGTGTCCCTCACTGTGGAGAAACTTTTCATCTTTAACCTAGATGTTTTATCAACAGTGCTGTATAGAAGAAGAAGTCTTGAGACTACTGTAAAAATAAGGCTGAAAACCAGAAGCAGGAGGCTTAAGTCCAAATCCTGAGAACATCAGAGAACTCCTGACTCCAGGGAACATTAATTGATAGGAGCTCATCAAACGCCTCCATACCTACACTGAAACCAAGCACCACCCAAGGGCCAACAAGTTCCAGAGCAAGACATACCACGTAAATTCTCCAGCAACACAGGAACACAGCCCTGAGCGTCAATATACAGGCTGTCCAAAGTTACCCCAAAACCACTGACATCTCATAACTCATTAATGGACACTTCATTGCACTCCAGAGAGAAGAAATCCAGCTCCACCCACCAGAACACCGACACAAGCTTCCCTAACCAAGAAACCTTGACAAACCATTGATACAACCCCACCCAAAGTGAGGAAACTCCACAATAAAGAGAACTCCACAAACTGCCAGAATACAGAAAGGCCACCCCAAACGCAGCAATATAAATAAAATGAAGAGACAGAGGAATACCCAGCAGGTAAAGGAACAGGATAAATGCCCACCAAACCAAACAAAAGAGGAAGAGATAGGGAATCTACCTGATAAAGAATTCCGAATAATGATAGTGAAAATGATCCAAAATCTTGAAATAAAAATGGAATCACAGATAAATAGCCTGGAGACAGGGATTGAGAAGATGCAGGAAAGGTTTAACAAGGACCTAGAAGAAATAAAAAAGAGTCCATATATAATGAATAATGCAATAAATGAGATCAAAAACACTCTGGAGGCAACAAATAGTAAAACAATGGAGGCAGAAGATAGGATTAGTGAATTAGAAGATAGAATGGTAGAAATAAATGAATCAGAGAGGAAAAAAGAAAAACAAAGTAAAAGAAATGAGGACAATCTCAGAGACCTCCAGGACAATATTAAACGCTCCAACATTTGAATCATAGGAGTCCCAGAAGAAGAAGACAAAAAGAAAGACCGTGAGAAAATACTTGAGGAGATAATAGTTGAAAACTTCCCTAAAATGGGGAAGGAAATAATCACCCAAGTCCAAGAAACCCAGAGAGTCCCAAACAGGATAAACCCAAGGCGAAACACCCCAAGACACATATTAATCAAAGTGACAAAGGTCAAACACAAAGAACAAATATTAAAAGCAGCAAGGGAAAAACAACAAATAACACACAAGGGGATTCCCATAAGGATAACAGCTGATCTTTCAACAGAAACTCTTCAGGCCAGGAGGGAATGGCAAGACATACTTAAAGTGATGAAAGAAAATAACCTACAGCCCAGATTACTGCACCCAGCAAGGATCTCATTCAAATATGAAGGAGAAATCAAAAGCTTCACAGACAAGCAAAAGCTGAGAGACTTCAGCACCACCAAACCAGTTCTCCAACAAATGCTAAAGGATATTCTCGAGACAGGAAACTGGAGAAGGCAATGGCACCCCACTCCATTCCTCTTGCCTGGAAAATCCCATGGACGGAGGAGCCTGGTGGGCTGCAGTCCATGGGGTCACTGAGGGTCGGACACGACTGAGCGACTTCACTTTGACTTTTCACTTTCCTGCATTGGAGAAGGAAATGGCAACCCACTCCAGTGTTCTTGCCTGGAGAATCCCAGGGATTGGGGAGCCTGGTGGGCTGCCGTCTATGGGATCGCACAGAGTCGGACATGACTGAAGTGACTTAGCAGACAGGAAACACAAAAAGGGTGTATAAACTTGAACCCAAAACAATAAAGTAAATGGCAATGGGATCATACTTATCAATAATTACCTTAAACGTAAATGGATTGAATGCCCCAACCAAAACACAAAGACTGGCTGAATGGATACAAAAACAAGACCCCTACATATGTTGTCTACAAGAGACCCACCTCAAAACAACGGACACATACAGACTGAAAGCAAAGGACTAGAAAAAGATATTCCATGCAAATAGAGACCAAAAGAAAGCAGGAGTAGCAATACTCATGTCAGATAAAATAGACTTTAAAACAAAGGCTGTGAAAAGAGACAAAGAAGGTCACTACATAATGATCAAAGGATCAATCCAAGAAGAAGATATAACAATTATAAATACATATGCACCCAACATAGGAGCACCGCAATATATAAGACAAATGCTAACAAGTATGAAAGGGGAAATTAACAATAACACAATAATAGTGGGAGACTTTAATACCCCACTCACACCTATGGATAGCTCAACTAAACAGAAAATTAACAAAGAAACACAAACTTTAAATGATACAATAGACCAGTTAGGCCTAATTGATATCTATAGGACTGCTGCTGCTGCTGCTAAGTCGCTTCAGTTGTGTGTGACTCTGTGCGACCCCATAGACGGCAGCCCACCAGGCTCCCCCGTCCCTGGGATTCTCCAGGCAAGAACACTGGAGTGGGTTGCCATTTCCTTCTCCAATGCATGAAAGTGAGAAGTGAAAGTGAAGTCGCTCAGTCGTGTCTGACTCTTACCGACCCCATGGACTGCAGCCTATCAGGCTCCTCCATCATGGGATTTTCTAGGCAAGAGTACTGGAGTGGGGTGCCATCGCCTTCTCTAATCTATAGGATATTTCACCCCAAAACAATGAATTTCACCTTTTTCTCAAGTGCACATGGAACATTCTCCAGGATAGATCACATCCTGGGCCATAAATCTAGCCTTGGTAAATTCAAAAAAATTGAAATCATTCCAAGCATCTTTTCTGACCATAATTCAGTAAGATTAGATCTCAATTACTGGAGAAAAACTATTAAAAATTCCAATATATGGAGGCTGAACAACACCCTTTTGAATAACCAACAAATCACAGAAGAAATCAAAATATGCATAGAAATGAATGAAAATGAAAACACAACAACCCAAAACCCATGGGACACTGTAAAAGCAGTGCTAAGGGGAAAGTTCATAGCAATAAAGGCATACCTCAAGAAACAAGAAAAAAGTTAAATAAATAACCTAACTGTACACCTAAAGCAACTAGAAAAGGAAGAAATGAAGAACCCCAGGGTTAGTAGAAGGAAAGAAATCTTAAAAATTAGGGCAGAAATAAATGCAAAAGAAACAAAAGAGACCATAGCAAAAATCAACAAAACCAAAAGCTGGTTCTTTGAAAGGATAAATAAAATTGACAAACCATTAGCCAGACTCATCAAGAAACAAAGGGAGAAAAATCAAATCAATAAAATTAGAAATGAAAATGGAGAGATCACGACAGAAATACAAAGATCATAACACAGAAATACAAAGGATCAAAAGAGACTACTACCAGCAATTATACACCAATAAAATGGATAACATGGAAGAAATGGACAAATTCCTAGAAAAGTACAACTTTCTGAAACTGAACCAGGAAGAAATAGAAAATCTTAACAGACACATCACAAGCACGGAAATTGAAACTGTAATCAGAAATCTTCCAGAAAACAAAAGCCCAGGTCCAAACAGCTTCACAGCTGAATTCTACCAAAAATTTAGAGAAGAGCTAACACCTATCCTACTCAAACTCTTCCAGAAAATTTCAGAGGAAGGTAAACTTCCAAACTCACTCTATGAGGCCACCATCACCCTAATACCAAAACCTGACAAAGATCCCACAAAAAAAGAAAACTACAGGCCAATATCACTGATGAACATAGATGCAAAAATCCTTAACAAAATTCTAGCAACCAGAATCCAACAACACATTAAAAAGATCATACACCATGACCAAGTGGGCTTTATCCCAGGGATGCAAGGATTCTTCAATATCTGCAAATCAATCAATGTAATACACATTAACAAATTGAAAAATAAAAGCCATATGATTATCTCAATAGATGCAGAGAAAGCCTTTGACAAAATCCAACATCCATTTATGATAAAAACTCTCCAGAAAGTAGGAATAGAAGGAACATACCTCAACATAATAAAAGCTATATATGAAAAACCCACAGCAAACATTATCCTCAATGGTGAAAAATTGAAAGCATTTCCCCTAAAGTCAGGAACAAAACAAGGGTGCCCACTTTCACCACTACTATTCAACATAGTTCTGGAAGTTTGGCCACAGCTATCGGAGCAGAAAAAGAAATAAAAGGAATCCAAATTGGAAAAGAAGAAGTAAAACTCTCACTGTTTGCAGATGACATGATCCTCCACATAGAAAACCCTAAAGACTCCACCAGAAAATTACTAGAGCTAATCAAGGAATATAGTAAAGTTGCAGGATATAAAATCAACACACAGAAATCCTTGCATTCCTATACACTAATAATGAGAAAATAGAAAGAGAAATCAAGGAAACAATTCCATTCACCATCACAATGAAAAGAATAAAATACTTAGGAATATATCTACCTAAAGAAACTAAAGACCTATATATAGAAAACTATAAAACACTGGTGAAAGAAATCAAAGAGGACACTAATAGATGGAGAAATATACCAGGTTCATGGATCGGAAGAATCAATATAGTGAAAATGAGTATACTACCCAAAGTAATCTATAGATTCAATGCAATCCCTATCAAGCTACCAATGGTATTTTTCACAGAGCTAGCACAAATAATTTCACAATTTGTATGGAAATACAAAAAAGCATGAATAGCCAAAGCAATCTTGAGAAAGAGGAATGGAACTGGAGGAATCAACCTGCCTGACTTCAGGCTCTACTACAAAGCCACAATCATCAAGACAGTATGGTACTGGCACAAAGACAGAAATAAAGATCAATGGAACAAAATAGAAAGCGCAGAGATAAACCCACACACCTATGGACACCTTGTCTTTGACAAAGGAGACGAGAATATACAATGGAGAAAAGACAATCTCTTTAACAAGTGGTGCTGGGAAAACTGGTCAACCACTTGTAAAAGAATGAAACCAGAACACTTTTAACACCATACACAAAAATAAACTCAAAATGGATTAAAGATCTAAATGTAAGACCAGAAACTATAAAACTCTTAGAGGAGAACATAGGCAAAACACTCTCTGACATACATCACAGCAGGATCCTCTATGACCCACCTCCCAGAATATTGGAAATAAAAGCAAAAATAAACAAATGGGACCTAATTAACCTTAAAAGCTTCTGCACATCAAAGGAAACTATTAGCAAGGTGAAAAGACAGCCTCCAGAATGGGAGAAGAAAATAGAAAATGAAGCAACTGACAAAGAACTAATCTCAAAAATATACAAGCAACTCCGGCAGCTCAATTCCAGAAAAATAAATGACCCAATCAAAAAATGGGCCAAAGAACTAAACAGACATTTCTCCAAAGAAGACATACAGATGGCTAACAAACATATGAAAGATGCTCAACATCACTCATTATCAGAGAAATGCAAATCAAAACCACAATGAGGTACCATTTCACACCAGTCAGAATGGCTGCGATCCAAAAGTCTACAAGCAATAAATGCTGGAGAGGGTGTGGAGAAAAGGGAAGCCTCTTACACTGTTGGTGGGAATGCAAACTAGTACAGCCACTATGGAGAACAGTGTGGAGATTCCTTAAAAAACTGGAAATAGAACTGCCTTATGACCCAGCAATCCCACTGCTGGGCATACACACCGAGAAAACCAGAATTGAAAGGGACACGTGTACCCCAATGTTCATCGCAGCACTGTTTATAATAGCCAGGACATGGGAGCAACCTAGATGTCCATCAGCAGATGAATGGATAAGAAAGCTGTGGTACATATACACAATGGAGTATTACTCAGCCATTAAAAAGAATACATTTGAATCAGTTCTAATGAGGTGGACAAAACTGGAGCCGATTATACAGAGTGAAGTAAGCCAGAAAGAAAAACACCAATACAGTATACTAACGCATATATATGGAATTTAGAAAGATGGTAACGATAACCCTGTATGCGAGACAGCAAAAGAGACACTGATGTATAGAACAGTCTTTTGGACTCTGTGGGAGAGGGAGAGGGTGGGATGATTTGGGAGAATGGCATTGAAACATGTATAATATCATATAAGAAACAAATCACCAGTCCAGGTTCAACACAGGATACAGGAAGCTTGGGGCTGGTGCACTGGGATGACCCAGAGGGATGGTATGGGGAGGGAGGTGGGAGGGGGGTTCAGGGTTGGGAACACGTGTACACCCGTGGCAGATTCATGTTGATGTATGGCAAAACCGGATTCATGTTGATGTATGGCAAAACCAATACAATATTGTAAAGTAATTAGCCTCTAATTAAAATAAATAAATTAAAAAAAATCTTCTCTGCCAAACCTCACTTATACCTTTTAGGGTTTACTAGATCTCAGTGTACTTGCACCTGTCAGATATGTGGGTGCATCTTGCTCTTGAATAAAACCAACTGATATGCATATACATCGAGGCTTTGCAAAAGTAAAAGCACAAAATGACAGGACTCAAAAGAAATGTACAAAAATGAAAATATAGTGGTATGATCCCAAGAGCAGTGAGATTTGGGGAGATTTTTTTCCAAAAAAAGCCACATGGTTATAATAACTGAGAAATTATTGAAAAATGATACAAAAGCATCTTTCCAACCATGGATGCTAAATCTCAACTGAGATGTTTATGTCCTGAGGACTGGATTCTCTCTCTCCTCCATCACCCATAGAAGCCAATGGGACTTCAAATCTTGTTTTCTAGAACACCACTAAGCCAGAGATCAGCAAAAAAAAAATGACCCATAGGCCAAATCTGGCCCACCATTTGTTTTTTGTAAATAAAGTTTTATTGGAACACAGCCACACCTGTTTGTTAACGTACTGTCCATGGTTGCTTTCATGCTACAATAGCACAGTTGAAATTACTTACTATCTGGCCCTTAACAGAAAGAGTCTGCCAACTCCCACAATAAACCAGAGTAAGAGCCACTGTCCTACATGAGAGCTCATTAGTGCACCATGAGAAATGTTCCCCAAAGGTCAAACACCATCACGGGGAGCCAGGGTATGGTCCAAGACACCATTCTTCAAGAGTGGAGGAGGGACTTTCCTGGTGGTGCAGAGGTTAACTATCTGCCTTCTACTGTAGGGGACACTTGTTCAATTCCTGGCCTAGGAACTGAGAGCAACATGCCTCAGAATAGCTAAGCCCACAAGCCACAACTAAAGAGAGCCATGCATCGCAACAAAGACTCAATGCAGCCAAAATATAAATAAAGTTTGTTTAAAAAAGAGTGGAGGGGTGTACAAGAGAAACAAACATGTCACATTCGCCAGCACATCAAGGTCAGGGTAGAACCACTGCCAAATAACCAAAGAATATTCTGTCCTAAAGACCTGGGAGGAAACACCAGTCCCCAGGGAAAAGTCTCAAATGTGTAAGGCAACACAATCAGATTTAGCTAGAATTTCAGAATTCAGAAGTGCATCTTCTATTTTAACATCACCAGAAAGAGTGCATCTATCTACAGATAGATTTGAAGCAGTTGTAACATCTGGCTTATTCATAATTTGGAAAAATAAAAGCAACTATTAAACCCAGTTCTCTTTGCAATATAAGGAACTCCCTGGAAGTTCAGTGGTTAGCACTTAGCACTTTCACTGCTGAGGGCCCAGGTTCATCCCTGATCAAGGAACTAAAATCCTGCAAGTTGCATGCCCAAAAGAAAAAAAAAAGTGACTTATTCTTTGCAATATATTAGAGGAAATTAACATCAGGTTCAGAGATAAGCTATCCCAACACAATCTTTTAATACCCCGGGAACACAGGGTTCAATAGCTGTCTTCACATTGTGAAATCGTTCTCCATCACTCAAAACAGCTAATAAATAAACCAGAACACTGAATGAATTTCAGGGCACCAGCCAGATAATGAGAAACCAGTGGGTATTCTTTGCTGTATAACAAAAACCACAGGGCAGAAAGATTCTTTTTAGCATCACTTTTCTGGAGTTTTTCCAAAATTGTCTGAGGAGCAGAGAGCCAGTTTCTTGTTCTAACCATCACAAAGCCAGAGTATAACTTTGAACTAAATGTCATCTCTTTGGGGCTGCTTCCTTACCTGTGAGATGAGGGCAAGTTCATTTGAGGATCTTCAGGGTCCTGGAATGATGCCCTGAGAAGGAAAATGTCAGCCTCCGCCTGCCTTTTACTGTTTATTTCTTTTGGAAAATGCTTCCAGAAAAAGACAGTGGTAAAACATTAGGATTGTTTCTGAGTTGTAACATGTGGTCACAGAGTTACTTACAATCAGGTTCTCTTAAATGCAGAGAATGAAAAAGTTGCATATCAGTTAAGAAGACCAAAACTCTCCCTCCTGGGGATCAGATGTATTCCACTGTAAAAACAGTTCTTCCAAATTCCCTGGCACAGAGGGGACCATCTTACTGTCCGGCTGAAATTTTTTTTAATTACACAAAAAGCTTCCATGAGCAACAAACAGATCAAGATCCAGTGATCCTGCAAATCGGGAGCCTTGGAGATTCCTTCCTGAGCTTGCTTTTGGGTTTTATCACCCTAACCAAGCGCTCTCTCCCTGGAACTTCCCTGGTGATCCAATGGCTAAGACTCTGTGCTCTTAATGCAGGGGATGAAGGTTCAATCCCTGGACAGGGAATTAGATCTCACATGCCACAACTAAAGATCCCATGTGCCACAACCAAGATCTGGCACAGTCAAATAAATAAGCAAATATTTTAAATAAATAAAGCACCCTCATGTCGCTCAGGATGTCAGAGGTACCACATAAAGTAAGGCTGGCACCAGCCACAACCTACTGGTCATTCAGACCCTCAGATACCCTAATCAAGTTTAACAACATGATGTAAAATTTTTTTGCACTTTTAATACAGTAAAATTTATAATGTAGTGTTAGTTTCAGGTGTGCAACTATATACATATATATATTCTTTTTCAGATTCTTTTCCATTATAGGTTATTACAAAATGCTGAATATAGTTCCCTGTGCTATATAGTAGGTCCTTGTTGGTTATCTCTTTTATATACACTAGTGTGTATCTGTTAATCCCAAACTCCTAATTTGTCCCTCCCTACCCTATCCTCTTTGGTAGCCATAAGTTTTTCTATGTCTGTGGGTCTATTGACATGATATAAAATTAAATTAGAACCCTGCATTCAATTCACATTCAGGATAACAAGAGCATTTGCATCAATTAGGATCCTAAACAGACTATGGAAATGAGATGCAATAGGGGAAAACAGTTTAAATATTCTGTTGTCTGGCCAAATTTCTAACTCAGATCCAATTGACCTAAATGAGAAAGCAAGGCTACAATGGACACCAGAAGGTTGCAAGTTAGTTTACAAAATGCAGCACTGCCTCCCCTACCCCACAGCTTGTAACTATTCAGTTCCCAGTAAGAATGGGAGTTTTGCCGCTGTCTCCCCTTCATCGGCTCAGAAACCAAGTGTCTCTGAACCTTCCTGACTTCTGGAAACGGCTACAAGAGACCGTGTGACCACCTCCCTCCCTCTCAAGAGTATAACCCACGTTCACACACACACACAATGTTGCTCACCACTTGGGAGAAATTAACCACAAACCATCCTCTTTAATCCTTCTTCCTCATTTTGAAAGGAAAATATACTCCAAAGTCCAAAAAAAACTCACCCACAAAGAGTTGGAACACAACCTGCTTGTACACAAAAGCTGTCTGAAAATTAGCATAAACCACCTCATAGCTCAAAAATACCCAGATGCCTCTCTCGGTTAATCTTTCATCAGGAAACCAAAGCTTTATTTTTTTATTGTCCAGAGCTGTCTTAAGGGTCTCCATGTAGAACTCAGTGCAAAAAGAATACTTCTAAGCAAGTCTACAACAAACAGAATTCTCAAGCTGTTCCAATCACCTGCTGGCTCAACCATCAAATACACAAACCAGGCAAACAAAAACCCCGTGGCTGCCTTCCTGGCAGGACATTGTCACGAGCCACCAAAAGGTAAGGAAGACCCCAAGTGCCAGGGAGGCTCCGGGAGAAAAGTGGACCCCCCACCCGCAGGAAGCTTGGGAGGCTAGTAGCTCTGAACTGTATCTTAGCAGGCAGATGTCTCTCTATAATTTAAAATGTAATAAGAGAGGCTGGGGGGACGTGCAGAGAGTATATGGGAGCTCTGCAGTTCCACTCAATTTTGCATGAAACCTAAAGCTGCTTTTAAAAACAGAGTTTATTTTTAAAGAAAGAGAGGAGATCATTCTTGATGGTCTTGTATTTCCTCTTTACTCTTTTCTGAATTTTCTAAGTTTTGTATAAAGAACATGAAATAATACTTTTATAACTGGACAGAAAAGTCATTAAAATAGAGAATGAGGGAATTCCCTGGTAGTCCAGTGGTCAGGACTCAGTATTTTCTCTGCCAAGAGCCCAGGTTCAATCCCTGGTAAGGGAACTAAGACCTCAGCACTGCCAAAAAACAAAGATGTAATAGTATCTGTATTAAGAAAACAAAAAAAGACACAAAAGTCATCAAACTATACACTGAAAACAGGTTCATCTGTCTGCTAATTATGCCTCCATTAGGTTAATTTTAAGAAGTATTTTAAAAAGTCTTAGAGCTCTTATGTTTCACTTTAAACAGTATATATTATAGTGTATGTTATAATCTAAAAAATTTTTATTGATGTATAGTTGATGTATAATATTACATAAGTTACAGGTGTACAGTATAGTGATTCATGATTTGTAATGGTTATATTCCATTTAGTTATTATAAAATATTGGCTGTATTCTCTGTGCTGAAAATATATTCTTGTTCAGTTCAGTTCAGTCGCTCAGTCGTGTCCGACTTTTTGAGATCCCATGGACCGCAGTACACCAGGCCTCCCAGTCCATCACCAACTTGCGGAGTTTACTCAAACTCATGTCCATTGAGTCGGTGATGCCATCCAACCATCTAATCCTCTGTCACCCCCTTCTCCTCCAGCCTTCAATCTTTCCCAGCATCAGGGTCTTTTCAAATGAGTCAGTTCTTCGCATCCGGTGGCCAAAGGATTGGAGTTTCAGCTTCACCATCAGTCCTTCCAATGAACACTCAGGACTGATTTCCTTTAGGATGGACTAGTTGGATCTCCTTGCAGTCCAAGGGACTCTCAAGAGACTTCTCCAACACCACAGTTCAAAAGCATCAAGTTTTCTGTGCTCAGCTTTCTTTATAGTCCAACTCTCACATCCATACACGACTACTAGAAAAACCATAGCCTTAACTAGATGGACCTTTGTTGGCAAAGTAATGTCTCCGATTTTTAATATGCTGTCTAGGTTGGTCATAACTTTCCTTCCAAGGAATAAGCATCTTTTAATTTAAATATATTCTTGTAGCTATTTTTAAAATAATTTTTACTGGGATATAGTTGCTTTACAGTGTTGTGTTAGTTTGTGGCATATTTTCTACATAATAGTTTGTACTTCTTAATTCCCTACCCTCTCTTGCCCCTCCTCCCATGTATGTTATAATCTTCAGGGAAAGTTAATTTCTGTAAACCAGCAGTAGATGTTCCTGTTAAACTTGTTAGTGTCCTCCTGCAAGATAATTAATTAAAGTAAATTCTCTATTCTCGGTGCCATCAATTTGAGACTTGGGGTCCTGGAGCCTACCATCACTAACAATTATAATTCTGGAGAATAAATGGCTTGCCAAGCAAATAATAAGTTATTGTGTAATGAATACAGAGTTTCAGTTTAGGGGGATGGAAACCTTCTAGAGATAAAGAATGGCCATAGTTTCACAACAGTTTGAGTGTCCTTAATGCCACTGAACTGTCCATTTTAAAAAAGTTAAAATGGGCACTTCCCTGGTGGTCCAGTGGTTAAAAATCTGCCTGCCAATGCAGGGAACACAGTTTCAGTCCCCTGTCTGGGAAGTTTACACATGCTGCAGGGCAACTAAGCCCGTGTGCCACACCACTGAGCCCATGCTCTTGGCCCATGTTCTGCAACAAGAGAAGCCACCGCAACGAGAAGCCCGTGCCCCGCACCTTGAGAGAGCCTGCATGCAGCAGCCAAGACCCGGGACAGTCAAAAATGAACAGCAAAATAAATATTTTTTTTAATGGTACAGTTTATGTCATATATATTTTACCATAAAAAAGTAACTTCAGCTTCTCCCTAAACAGTTTTTTGAAGATGTCACACTGTAATGGGAACCAATATGGCAGGAATGTCACAAGCGCTCTGCCAGGTGCCTCGCATGCCTCTCCCAGCAAGAAGCCTAAAATTAGGGTTTCAGTCTCTTCCCTATCACTCACTGTAATGCAACGTTCCTGAGACAAACCCTGTCCATTTGGCGATTTTCACAGAATTCACAGAGGCACGGAGAGATGTGTTCAGGGAAACACATGCAAACCAGGGCAAGGCGAACTCCAAAATCACGCCATTGCTGCTGTGACTCCATTCATCCTAACGAGTACTTACTGAGAGCCCACTACAGCCCCGCGTTGTGCCAGGACTTGGAGCAACATCTGCTCCCCAGGATCATGCGATACAGTGACATTTTACTCAAACTACTCGTTGACTTGACAATTTCAAATAATATTATGGGGCGGGGGAAATGGACTGGGAGTTTGGGATGAGCAGATGTCAACTATTACATATGAATGGATAAACAACGAGGTCCTACTATACAGCACAGGAAACTATATTTCATATTTTATGGTAAACCATAATGAAAAAACATATGAGAAAGAATATACATATATAACAATCATTTTGCTGTACACCAGAAATTAACACTGCTGCTGCTGCTGCTGCTAAGTCGCTTCAGTCGTGTCCAACTCTGTGCGACCCCATAGACAGAACACTACATTGTAAATAAACTATACTTCAATTAAAAAATATAAATCAATAAACCATCAAATCAAATAACATCACAGGACACAGTGTGACTCATGTTTCTCAAAGAAGGCAAGTGCTTTCTTGTTTACTTTTCAATTTTTTTTCTTTGTACTCTGAAATGATTCAAACTTACAGAGAGTTGAAAAACTATTACAGAGAACTACTGTGTACTGCGTGTGTGCCAAGTCGCTCATTCGTGTCCGACCGACTCTTTGCAACCCCAAGGACTGTAGGCCGCCAAGCTCCTCTGTCCGCGGGATTCTCCAGGCGAGAATGCTGGAGTGGGTTGCCAAGCGCCCCTCCAGGGGATTTTCGTGACCCAGGGATCCGGTCCACGTCTCCAGCACTGGCAGGTGGGTTCTTTACCATGAGCGCCCCCTGCATAGCCCAACATCTCCTTCCCCCATATTCAACAGTCACTGATGCTCTGGCACCTGCTTTTGCCTAACTCTGGCTCTCTCCCTCTCCTCTCCTCCCTTGCCCCTGCCTTTCTGCCCCTCCATCCACAGCTAACCAGCTCCCTCCTCCTCCCCTTCCCTCTCCCTCTCTCCTTACAGACTGGTTTTCTGGAACCACTGTGAAGCACAGACATCTCCTTTTATTCTGAAATACTTTATTATGTATTTCCTAAGAACATTCTCTTATATAACCACAGTGCAATTATTAATTTCTGACAGTTAACAGTGATTCAATAGAACTACCTAATACACACTCCATACTCTAATGTTGCCAATCGTCTGAACCGCTGGGAGAATGGGTGGTAAAATACGGATACCGGGTCTTAAAATACTGATTTGAAGGCTCCTTCCTCAGCCACCCAGTGGACTAACAGCCTCCCAGGAGACCTGGTTTACTTCCCACAGGACCTTTCCTAAAAGAACTCCAGGCAGAAGAAATTCTCCTTGTGTTATTTAATAAAGCTCTTAACAATCACCTCACATTTAACCTGAATTCATGATGTAACTTAGGCCTATTTTCCTTTTGTTTCAGTCACTGAAAGTCTCTGGATAAAAATATTTTCTTGTAATAAAATTCTGAAGCATCACTCTCCACCCCGCTCAATTAGAAATTGTTCAAATCCCAGTAGCCCTTCTGCTCAGTGCCTCTCTCAGCATCTTCAATTTAAAGCAGTATTTCTCAACCTCTGTTATCATCGTCAGTTTCCTAGGGCACCTTTTCAGACAAATTTCCTTCAGTATCCTCCCCCTGCAATGAAATTAATACAAAAGATAGACTGTACATCTATTTATGAACTCTTATCTATATCTGCATTTTATACATTAAAAACTAACACATTTTTACTACCATCACCCCAGGAACCATTTTCTATCACCCCCATTTAGAATGCATGGTCTGACATCATTCACAAGCTGGGATGGGGAGAAAAGGAGAGTGATCAAGGTGTTGCCCGTGTGAGACCAGACCCCAGTCCAGCCTAGGGTCCTCAGATGGGCAGTCTAACGGAAGGCTCAGAGGTCTAATGACCCCTTTTCTACAGATGTGGTGTGAGGTTCACCCCGGCCCCAAAAGAGGCTCAAAATATTTTTAAGATTTTGCATATTCAAAGCTGGAATGGACGTCTTAGCGGATACAGGTAAATCCCCCCCTTGTTAAGTGGGGATGGATGAGCCTGGCTTATCTAAAGGCTCCTTGCACAGATGTCTCCCCAGGACTCAGTCTACTTGGCACTCTTAACAGGGGAGTTCTGGTCTGAGAATATCTTCAGTGGCCATTCACCCACTCAGTAGAATCAACGCACATATTTTGTCTTCTGGTTGTGCCACACAGCTTACAGAATGGAAGCCGAGCCCATGGCAGTGAGAGCACCAAACGCTAACCACGACTGCCAGGGAATTCCCAGAACCAATGCGTAATTCTGTATATCAATCTGCGGTTGGTAACCAATATATTTACATTAATTCCCAATTGGACTGAGCTAAACTGTCCAAAAACATTTCCAAGTAGCTCTAAAACTGTTTTTTCAGGAATTTACCTAAAATAACGGCAGGTGCCAGTCAGGGAGAAGACCTCATAAAATAAAGTGAAGAGCACCCTGCCCTGTAATGTTTTGTGTGCTTTCCCCAAAAATGGACAAATATCAAGCTCCTATGACTTTACGCAGCTTATATTCAAGAAAATTAAATATAAAAATAAGGCAGTCTGTGAAGGAACATAAATTAAGGGAAATTTTGAATACATGTGACTTTGTAAGCAGGAGTTATGCTTTCTTTCTAGACCACAGCTCTCAAATTATAAAATAAAGACTTTTTAAAGTCAATCAGGACATAGAAGAACTGAAAAAATAACAATGAACTGGATCTAATTGACATTTACAGAACAATTCTCCCAATGACGAAAGAATGCCTATTACTTTCAAGTATACATGGAATATTCACCAAGATAGAACATAACCAAGGTCATAAAACAACCCATATAAAAATTAAATAACTGAATTAATTCAAAGTATGTTCTCTGACCATAATGAAATTAATGAGTAACAGAAAGATAACAGAAGAATCTTCAAACACTTGGAAATTAACACATTTCTAAATAATTCATGAGTCAAAGAGAAAGACTCAAGGGAAACTAGAAAATACTTTGAACCAAACTAAAATGAAGATTCGACATATTAGAACATGTGAAGGCAACTAAAGCAGTGTTTGAGGGAAACTTATAGCATTAAATATTTACACTAGAAAAGATGAAAGAATTCAATACTGTAAGCTTCTGCTTTAAGAAACTAGGAAAAGAAGAAACTAAACATAAATAGCAGAAGGAAGGAATTTAAAAGATTAGCACAGAAGTAAAAAAATTAAAAATAGAAAACAATAGGAATTTCCTAGGGGGTCCAGTGGCTAAGACTCCATTCTCCCCACGCAGGGAGCCTGGCTTCGATTCTCGGTCAGGGAACTAGATCCCACAGGCTGCAACTGAAGATTCCACTGCTGCTAAGTCACTTCAGTCGTGTCCGACTTCGTGTGACCCCATGGACTGCAGCCCACCAGGCTCCCCCATCCCATGCCACAACAAACATTGAGATCCTGTGTGCTGCAACTAAGACAAGCTCAGCCAAATAAATAAATATTTTAAAAAAAATAAAATAATAAAAACTACCAATGAAACAAAAAGCTGGTTCTTAGTAAGATCAATAAATAAATCTCTAGCAAGACTGTCAAAGACATAAAATTATCAATATCAGGAAAAGGAAAAAGGGAATATCACTATAGGCTTCAAAGATATTGAAAGGATAACAGGGAATAATAGAAGTAACTTTATACATCCTATAAATTCAACAATTTATAAGAAATGCACCAATTCCTCAAAAAGCATTTACTACCAAAACACACCCAAGATGAAACAGATAATCTGAATAGTTTTATGACTATTTTTAAAATGAATCTGTAGTTAAAAACCCTTCCAAAATAAGAAATCTTCAGGCCAGATGGTTTCCCTGGTGATTTCTACCAAATATTTAAGGAAGAAATAACACCAACTCTACACAATTTCTTTCAGAAAATATAACAAGAAGGATACTTCCCAACTCATTTTAAGGCCAACATTACCCTGATACCAAAACCAAAGACAGTATAAGAAAACTGCAAACAAATACTTTTCATAAACAAGATGCAGAAGTCCTTAACAAAATATTAGCAGATTCCATCCAGCAACATAAAAAAGTATAACACACCATAACCAAGTGAGGTTTATCCCAGAATAGCAAGGCTGGTTCAAAATTCAAAAAGCAGTCGATGTAATTTACCACATTAATAGCTGAAAGCAGCGATTAGAAAAGGGCCGGACAGTAAGCATTTCAGTCTTTGCTGGCCTCAAAGTCTCTGCTGCAACTACTTAACTTTGTCATTGTAGAGTGAAAACAGACACGGGTCATGTGAAAACAAGTGGGCATGAGTGTGTTTCAGCAGCGCTTTACAAAAGCAGGGCGCAGGCCCTTCCATAATAAAGACGCTCAACAAACGAGGAATGAAGGAAGCTACCTCAGCATAATAAAGGCCATTTATGAAAAGCCCACAGCTAACATCATACTCGATGGCAAAAGACTGAAACTCTTTCCTCTAATATCAGGAACAAGGCAAGGACACCCACTCTCACCATCTCTATTCAACAGCATATCGGAAGTTCTGGCCAGAGTAACTAGACAGGAAAAAGAAATAAAAGGCATCCAAACCAGAAAGGAAGAAGTAAAACTAGCTTTGCAGATGACATGTATAAAAACTACTAAAGACTCCACAACAATTTTAAAAACCTGTCAGAAGTAATAAAAGAATTCAGCAAAGTTGCAAGATAAAAAAATCAACAGAGCAAGGGAGGCAGGAGGGAGGCTCAGGAAGAAGGGGATGTGTATATACTTATGGCTGATTCATGCTGATGTATGGCAAAAATCAACAAAGCACTGTAAAACAATATACTCTAATTAAAAATAAATTTTAGGGGGAAGAGAGGAAAAATATATAAATAAATAATTTTTTAAAAAATCAACAGAAAAAAAAACGGTTTTGTTTACAATAGCATCAAAACGAATACTTAATAATAAATCTAAACTATTATATTCAGTACCTTTCACTCAACAACCTATAATGGAAAAGAAGCTGAAAATACATACATACATACATACATACATATATACATACACATATATATATACTGAATTACTTTGCTGTACACCTGAAACGAACACAATATTGTAAATCAACTAAACTTCAAAAAAAAATTTTAGAAGAATAAACCTAACCAAAAAGGTAAGAACCTTATGCACTAAAAACTACAATACATTTTTGAAAGAAATTAGAGAAGATATAAATATATGGAAAGCTAACCCACATGTCTTGGATTGAAAGACTTAATATTTTTTTAAGACTTAATATCTTAAAGAGGCTCATACCAGCCAAAGTGATCTACAGATTCAGTGCAAACCCTAGCAAAATCCCAGTGACATTTTTTTTTTTTTTTGCAGAAATAGAAAATTCTAAAATTCATACAGAATCTCAAGGGACCCTGAAGAACCAAAATAATTTTAAAAAAGAACAAGGCTGAAGGAGTCACAGTTCTAATATCAAAACACATTACAAAGCTACAGTGATCACCTTAATGTGGTGCTGACCTAAAGACAGACAAGTGGACCAGTGAAATAGAATAGAGAGCCCATACAGCATGTGGTTCTCTATGTGGTCATAAGATCTCTGAAAAATACCCAGCAGGAAAAAGAGAGTCTCTTCAACAAGTGGTATTGGGAAAACTGGATATCCACATGCAAAAGAATGAAGCTGGGCCCTTATTTTACACTGTATGCAAAAATTAACTCAAAACAGATTAAATATCTAAAGATAAGACCTAAAACTATAAAACACCAAAAGAAAATACAGTAGAAAAGCTTCATGACATTGGACTTGGCAATGATTTCTTGACTATGACACCAAAAGCAAAGGCAACAAAATCAAAAACAGACAAATGGGGCAATATGCAACTTTAAAACTCTTGGGCATCAAAGGACACAATCAACAGCGTGGAAAGGTAACCAGCGGAAGAGGACAGACACTCTGAGCCCACGCCCAGTCCCAAAGCCTTCATCTACAGCCCCGAAGTCACGGCCATCAGACGAGCCCAGAGCTGCTGCTCCCAGAAGCAAGTCCATTATCACACAAAACTCCCAGGACACAGAGCCTTTGTCCTCTTTAGTCAATGCTTATAGGTAAGTTTACAACAAAGATCACCATAATTCTAGATAATAGAATGTATTTCTTAAATAAAGTTGTAGGTTTAAAGTGGTTATAAATGATCATTCATTCTTTCTATGTCACAGAGGGAACAAGCAATATATCTCCCACTTTGTCTTGTTTACTGATGGAAAACAAAATGGTTGACATTCAAAGAAAATTAACAACTAAACAGGAAAGGGATAAAAACACAAATCATCCAAGCCTTTGGTTGAACGTTCTTTCCATAAGCTGCAAATACTGCAGCTTTACCTAGTTTCACAGGCAGGAACAATTTCCACCAGTTAACATCTGGAATTGTCTATCTTACCACACCTGAAGCAGCTTCCAAAAGTAGTGGATGAAGACCACAGAATGACTGCCTCAGTGGCCACTTGAGAAGATTAAAGTTAAGGCAAAGTGGGTAATTTTTATTAGCTACATGCTACATTCAGCCAAGAAGTATATGCTACATGCCCGGTAGTCTTTTTTTTAAAAATAGGCCAGGAACCTCCCTGGTGGTCCAGTGGTTAAGAATCTGCCTTGTACTGCATGGGATGCAGACTGATGCCTGGTTCAGGGAACTAACATCCCACATGCCACAGAAACACAGTCCACACAGGGCAACCGCTGAGCGCACGCAGTCTAGAACCCACGCTCTGCAACTGGAGCCGCCTCCACATGCTGCAAGCAGAGAAAGCCTGACCACAGCAGGGAAGACCCAGTGCAGCCCAAAGAAGTGGAAACGGGCCAAACAAAGCCTTGCTAACTTTTTAACAAAGTTCCAACAATGACACAAGGTTATCTTTTCTCTCTATAAATATATTTTTCCAGAACCACATGAGAGTAAGTTGCCAAAATAATGCCCCTTGACCCCTAAATCCTTCAGGGTACAAATATTAAAATCAAACAACTAATGTGGATACTGTACTGTTAGCTATAGACTGCACACAAATTTTCTGTCATAATAATGTCATTTACACACACACAAAAAATCAGATCACAAGTTATATTTAGTACAAAATGTACGCTTTGTAGTTTTCAAATGGAATTTGCAGCTTCAAACTAAAAAAGCAAAACTAAAGATGGAAACAAACAAAACAAAAAACACTAAGAATATCAATAACTGCTACATTGCTGGAAAGGAAAAGGAAGCCAGTTCTAGATAAGCAGAAATTCAATTTCATGACATAAGCAACTGCGATTTAGTCTCTTTCTAGATAGGTTATGCTTTGCTTATGGTCAAAAAGATGACTCCCCCCAGGCTTCAGCTTGACTCCATAAGTTTAGTCCTGTTTCTCTGACACAGAGATTTTCTAAAGCACTTTTATGTCAATCCTATCTTGTGAGAAAAATGTGAGAAAAAAAAAATGTAGAGCTTTGGCTTTCAATACTCTTTTCCTGAATTTCACCTCACTCCAAGGGTATCACAGAAACTGAGGTTTAACAAAAATTTCAGTTACAGGAAACTCCAAATTAATTAAACGACTCAAACAGTGTTACAATGCACTATGGGCCAAGGTATCAAGGGCAGACTTCTCAGAAAAGGAAAAGGCGCGGGTTAGCTGGGAGAACAAAAATGACCACAAGAATATTGCTAGTGTAAAAAGCGACAAAACGCAATATGATACAGATACAGATAAATAAGTGTGCAACAATACTCTCCCAACAGCATTCTCAGCACAAACTGGCTTTCGTCCTGCTCCATTTTTTAGGGCTCAATCCATGAAATGAGTCAGCTGGAACATGTATACAGTAAAGCTCTGTAAAGTTCGCCCAAGTTCACCAAAGGGGTCGGGAGGCCCATTTTTAAGGTATTAGTAATAGGGTGGAACTCAGCTACGTAAGAATCCCAGAAGCAAAATGCATTCAAAACATGCGATCCCACTTCACCCAAAGTCCACACTCTGATTTGGGAGTGTGGATTTGGGAGGCCTCCCTGGCAGTTAAGACTCCGGCCAGAGCTTCCTAAGACTCACAGGGTCCAAGAGCCCCCTCAGCCTGTCCTGGGAGCCCGCATGAAGACAGGACAGGACAGACATGGAAAGATCTTCCGAAGGACTGCAGGAGGCAAGAGACGAGGCTGTGAGAGCTCTGAACACACAGCCCGAAAAAGTGCCTGCTTCTGACCAGGAAAAACCCACCAAACATCAGCTACTCACAGAAAGAGATGCCACCCAACGCTGGGCGAGAAAATCGCTAACGACAGCACAGGGGCCCTTCCCAGGGAAGGCCAGGGCTGGAGAGAGCGAACAGGAATAATGCTGAGCAATGACTGCCTTGCAGTGGAATGCGTGGCTGCTTTACCCTGAGGCAAAGCCCTCAGTGATCTCATCTATAAAATGAGGGGGGAGAAGGTCTCCAAGCTCCTTCCAGGGTGGTGAAAAGAAAGCAAGCCCCAGAGTCAGACCAATCCTGACTCCCCAACTTACCAAGCAAGGCAATGTAGGTCACTCTGTGCCTCAGTTTCTACACCTGCAAAATAGAGATCCCACCTGCAACAGTCAGGGAGAGATTTGGCTGTGAACAGTGGCTTAAAAATGAGGCTTATTATGCCCATCATAGAAAATTCCAGAAGATAGTAGCCCAGGATTTGTGAGGTGATCAACTGAGGCTTCCCAGGTGACTCAGATGGTAAAGAATCTGCCTGCAACGCAGGAGACCTTGGTTCAATCCCTGGGTCAGGAAGATCCCCTGGAGAAGGGAATGGCAACCCACTCCTGTATTTTTGCCTAGAGAATTCCATGGACAGAGAAGCCTGGCGGGCTACAGTCCATAGGGTCACACAGAGTCAGACACAACTGATCAACCAACACTTTCACTTTTCTGATTAACCAAGTCCTCAGAGGTGTTTTCTGTCTTTATGGCCTTCATTCAAGTTGCCTAAAGACTCAAGATGACTGCTGCAATTCCAGACATCACATCTATATTCCAGTTTTGGCCACATGTCTTTAAGAAGAAAGGGAAAAAAGGGGGAAAGGTACAAAGGAAGTTCCAGGAAACTATTATGTGACAACTCTGTTCCCCTATAAGGGGGAATGTGCGGTGCAAAGATAGTTTTCTCAAGGATAAAGCACGTATACAGCTAAAAACTAGGGATCTATGACTATAGAAGGGAAGGCTGGATAGATCTGTAGCACCTCTTATCTCATGTTAAGGATTGAATTGTAAATCTAAAGCATCCAAGGGCCCCTGGGCCCACAAAGGTATCCCTTCTGATTCTGGTAGCACTGACATTTTATGACCTGTGGTGTCGGTGGCTTGAGAGTCCTTCAGGAAGCAGGTTTTTCCAACACAATCTACTTTTACCATTTGGTCTTTGGCCACAGCCTACATACCACCTGAGTTCCAGCCATACCAAACCATCTCCCTCACTCCACACCTCCCAACCTTTGTACCCACAGAGCTTCTACCAGGGAAGCCCTCCCCAAGCCCCAGGCTACATAATGAACCCCTCTGTTCAATATCCTAGGTCTCCCCTCACCTGCTTGTCTGCTATCCCCAGGTGGAGATGGGGCTCTCCCCTGGAGCTTCTTCTCGGGTAGCATCACCACCGCCCACCACCCCATATCATAAAAAAGTGTTAGTCGCTCAGTCGTGTCCAACTCTTAGAAAGCCCATGAACTGTAGCCCACCAGGCTCCTCTGTCCATGAGATTCTCCAGGCAAGAGTACTGGAGTGGGGAGCCATTCCTTTTCCATATGTGCCATGCCCTATTCTAAGCCCTTTACATGAAGTTTGGCAGATGATCCCAACAACCCTATGACACACTCACTGTAACATCCCCATTTTACAGATGAAGAAACCAAGGCACAGAGAGGTTAAATAGCTGGTCAAGGCCACACAGGTATTAATAGTCAACAGCAAGGTTGGGATGCAAGCCCAGGCTGCTGGACCGCAGAATCCTTACCCTTAGCCACCACACTCAGCTGCCCTGACTACCTGAGTAAGGGGTCTGCACATCATTTCATACCAAGGATGGTCAAACCACAGCCCATAGGCTAAATCCAGCCTGTTTTTGTAAACAAAGTTTTATTGGAACACAGACACACCCACTTGTTTACAATGGAAGAGTAGGGAGTTGCCATGGAGACTGTGGAGCCCACAAAGCCAGATATTAACTGTCTGACCCTTTACAGGAAAAGTCTGCCACCCATTACAGGCTGCCAGCCCTGTAAGGCAGGACCTGTGCTGTCTTCTTTCGTCTCTCACATCTCACATGGCATTTTTTTTTTTAACTGAAGTATAGTTAATGTACAATGCGAGTTAATTTCTGTGTACAGTAAAGTGATTCAGTTAAACATACATATATTCTTTTGCATGGTCTTTTGCATTATGGTTTATTGCAGGATATTGAATCTAGTTCCCTGTGCTATCCAGTAGGACCTTGTTGTTCATCCATCCTGCATATGAGTTTGCATCTGCTGATCCCAGGCTCCCAGTCGCTCCCCTCATCTCCCGCTGGCAACCACAAGTCTGTTCTCCATGTCTGTGAACCTGTTTCGGTTTTGTAAATTTGTCCATTTGTGTCATATTTTAGATGCCACATATAAGGGATATCATACGGCATTTGTCTTTCCCTGTCTGACTTACTTCATCTCGAGGTCCATCCCTGTTGTTAGAAATGGCATTATTTCATTCTGTTTTATGGCAAAGATTCCATCATGTATATGTACCAAATCTTTATCCATTCAACTGCTGACAGACATGTAGGTTGTTTCCATGTCTTGGCTCTTCTGAACAGTGCTGCCATGAGCAGTGGGGTGCATGCATCTTTTTGAATTAGAGTTTTCTCTGGCTATACTGCACGGCATTTGGCATATACACACAAGGCCCTCAGTAAGTATGTGGGGTGTGAACCTTCCGTCAGGCCTAACTACACACAGAGCAGTGTGTGCGTGTCTGGGGGCTGCAGCCCCCAGCTCACGCAGGACTTGGAAAGTCTCCCACTTCTGTCTAGACTCTAGTTAGCAACAAAGGACCCAGGAAAACCTTCGTGGTGGCATTCCCTGCACGGTTCACAGCCCACCACGGTTCTGATGGCGTGACCATCACAGGGATGCACCTATCACCTAATCCACCTAACTCCTCTGGAACAAGGGACTCACACAGAGCACCAAGTCCCACCTGCACCTGGGAGAACCTGAATCCCATGGCGTCCTGGGCGGTTCCCAGTCCCTGCTCGTGGTTCACCGGCCACGTGACCAGCACGGCCTAAACACATAACACATCCTGGGAAAGAGGTACGAAAAACTGATGCTGCGGACTTCCCTGGCGGTTCAGCAGTCAAGAATCTGCCTGCCAACGCAGGGGACACAGGATTGACTCCTGCTCTAAAAAGACTCCACCTGCCTCAGGTCAACCAAGCCTGTGCCCCTGCGCTCTAGAGCCTGCAAGCCACAGCTACTGAGCCCAAGCACCCTGACCATGGAAGCCCACACGCCCTAGAGCCTGTGCTCTGCCGACAAGAGAAGCCACTACAAAGAGAAGCTCACGTACCACAGCTAGAGAGTAGCCCCCACTTACTGAATCGAGTAAACCTGTGCACAGCAACAAAGACCCAGTGCAGCCAAAAAAAAAAACAAAAAACTGATGTCGGGGCCTTTCAACTTGTTATATTTTCATCAAAAGATTTCTAGAAAGGGACCAAACACATTCCTCTGAAAACTACCGCCCAACGTGAACAAGTTATTCATGACTCAAATGCCTTCAAAGAACAGAATCGTGCACATTTCCTGATTGCAGTGTTATTCTTGGTATCATTGTACAAGGCACAAATACAGCATTGGGTTGTGACCAAATCCCATCAAGTCTAGGTTATCAACCAGCAAATTCTGGATGGCTTTCTTTCTAATTCTGTCTTGGCCGGCCCCGAAACTCATCAGGAGCCACCCAGAGGAAACATGCAGAGAGCCTCCCACGTTTCCAGCACAACCATCTCAATCCTGCTTTCAGGACACAAAGGCCCACGTCTCTCCTCTCCCCCCAGGGTTCTCAAACTGCTGTCTGATGGGACACACCCTGACAGGCCATGTGATGGACAGCCAGCGGACACCAGCATCCACTACACAGATAAAACCGCTTGTCACCTGGCCCAGCGCAGGGGGAGGAAGGTCTGAGAAACACCTGTATACTGGGTCTAAGTGGCCACCAACTCAGCCCCAGGTTCCACCAAGTCACCCACTGGTCTAAAGCACGTGTGTGTGTGTGTGTGTGAGTGTGTGTGTGTTAAGTCATTCAGTTGTGTCCAACTCTTTGCAATCCCATGGACTATAGCCCACCAGGCTCCTGTGTGTGTGTGCGTGTGTATGTGTGTGTATGTGTGTGTGTTAGTCATTCAGTCATGTCTGACTCTTTGCGATCCCATGGACTGTAGACCATCAGGCTCCTCTGTCCATGGAATTTCGCAGACAAGGATACTGGAGTGGGTAACCATTCCCTTCTTCAGGGAATCTTCCCAACCCAGAGACTGAACCTGGCTCTCCCATGTTGCAGGCAGATTCTTTACTCTCTGAGCCACCAGGGAAGCCCCCTACAATACTGGACTCCTAGAAAATAAACTATTGTATGCCAGGCCTGATGCTGGGCCTGATGCCTGCAGGAGCTCACAGCAACGCTACAAGGCTGGCATCATGCACAGAGGAGGAAACCAGGCTCCACAGAGGTAAGCGAATTGCCAAGGTCATGCAGCAAAAACGAGGGAAAGCTGGACTGGCAAGGGGGTCTAAGCATGTCACCAGCCTGTGGTCCTGCAGGCTGTCCCCTCAGAAGCAAGGTGATTCCAGGAGAAGGAGGCAGTCTCAGGTTCCAAAAGTTCCCAAGAGGCATCACAGAAGGTGTCCAGGACGGGGAGTGACCCACTCACTTATACACTGATAGTGGGGGTGGAGAACAGTCCGGCCATTCTAAGTTTCTACACGTACCTCTCCTAGGATCCTGCGATTCCAGTCCCAGTACTGACCCAAGAGAAATGAAGCTCACGTCCACACACAGACTTGTACATGAACAGCAGCTTGGTTTGTAACAGCCAAAAACTGGAAACCACCCAAACATCCACCTATGAGTATACGGATAAGCAAACTGTGGTATATTCACAAGTACACTACGACTCAACAACAGAAAGAAATCCAGTATAAATGACTGATGCGGCAGCAAAGAGGACCAAACTCAGATCTTTCTGAGTTAAACAGACCAGACTCCGAAAAGGATAAGCTCTGGTTCCACCCACTGATACATAAAGCCCAAAGAGACAAAACGAATTCATGGTGATAAAAATCAGAAACAGATTGCAAGGGAAGGGGAATGGACTGGAAAGAAGCACAAGGAACCTTCCTGAGGGGATGGTAATGTTCTGTACCTTTTGAAGCAGTGGTTATATGCTATAAACAAGTATCAAAATTCAAATGGAACATCTAAGATAATCGTACTGTATGTTTATTATGACTTCAAAAACAAGACTTTGGACTAATGAGTCATTCTGATGATAAAATGGAAAGCACAGATTATTACATGTATCCTTCCAAAACTAATTGCTCAATTAGTATTTAAAGAAACCCCAAAGAAACTCTGATTGGCCCGTTAAAGGAAATTAGGTTTACTCATGGGCATTAGAAACAATTTTCCACAAAATATTACCTACTTAATACTTGCCCGAGAGCTCTGTCCAGGCAGACAGAGATGAATGAGCCCACCAATCTGGCCTAACAAGCCCACTTACACTCATGACAACAGCCTGTGCCCTTCCCTGAAAGAGATGGCTGTCGCTATGGCAACCAGTGGAAGGTAGACAAGGTGGACAGAGAAGGGAGCCAAAGAGCTTAAGAACCACTTTGGACTCGTGACTGCAGGAATGCCATTCCCCACCCCCAAGATGTTCACATCCTAATTCCTGGAACCTATGACTGTTAATTTATACGGCAAAGTATAAATTTTGGCACATGCTATGTTGCTTCAGTTGTGTCTGACTCTTTGCGACCCTAAGGACCCTAGCCTGGAAGGCTCCTCTGTCCATGGGATTCCCCAGGCAAGAATACTGGAGTGGGTTGCCATGCACTCCTCCAGGGGATCTTCCTGACCTAGGGGTCAAACCCTTGTCTCTTATGTCTCCTGCACTGGCAGGTGGGTTCTTTCCCATTAGAGCCACCTGGGAAATCCTAATGGCAGACTGATTAACTTAAGGATCTTGAGATGAAGGGATTCTCTAAGCAGACCCCAAACACATTCATAGGAGTCCTTCTAACAGGGAGGCAGAGGGAGATTTGACACACAGAGAGGAGAAGGAAACACAAAGACACAGGCAGAAATGGGAGTGATGCAGTTACGAGCCAAGGAATGCTGGCAGTCACCAGAAGCTGGAAGAAGCAAGAAGAATTTTCCCTGAGAGTATCCGGTGGGAGCACAGCCTTGCCAACACCCTGACTTCCATCCAGTGAAACTAACCTCAGACTTCTGGCCTCCAGAACCATGAAAAAATACATTTCTATTGTTTTAAGTCACCAAGTTTGTGGTCATTTTTTATAAGATCCATAAGAAAACTAACACAGACTGGAAGCCTTAAAGTCATATTGCTTCTGCCAGCAGTCCACATTCCCCCAATATCAACTTCAACGTCTGAGAAATTAATTTATTATTTTAAAATTAATGAAAGCTTGTTTCTTAAAACAAAATGTCATAGAGACTTCCCTAGTGGTCCAGTGGATAAGACTCCATGCGCCCAACACAGGGGGCCGGGGTTCAATCCCTGGCCAGGGAACTAGACCCTGCAAGCTGCCACTGAAGAGTTTACACGCAGCAACTAGAGAGTCTGCACGCCACAGCGAAGACAGAAGACCCCACGTGCTGCAACTGAGACCCAGCACTGCCAAATACACAGATAAAAATAAATATTTTAAAAAAGGAAAACATCACAGACCATCTCATGACCATGGGACAGGTAAAGATTTCCTTAACAGGGCTCAAAAAGAACCCAACGTAAAGGGAAAACATTGACAATGTGACTATGTTAAAATTTAGAATTTGTGTTTATCAAGACACTACTAAGAGAGGAACTCGAAAACCACGGCATGAAAGAAGCTGCTTTCTCTGTATATAGAACACCTGTGCCCACGTGTGCAGAAACCTATCAGTGAACTCAGACCCGGAATACAAAGGAAATTCCACAATTTAATAAGAAAAAAAGCAGATATTAGAAAGCTAATAACTTCGTTAGCCATCAGAAAGGGCAAATTAAAACCACAAGTAGATACCGCCACACACCCACCAGATTGGCTACGACGAGAACAGACAATGTCAAGTATGGACACGTCTGTGGAGCACCTAGAACTCGCTCACATTTCTGGTGGCATACGAACAGACACAACCACTCTGGAAAACTCTCTGGATGCCTCTCGTGAGTGGGACATCTGTAACACCTCCACACCTAGGTACCCACCCACAGACAGGTATGCGTGTATTTCCCAAAACTATTCATATGAGCCCCAAACTGGGAGGGACTCAAATGTCAGTCTACAATAGGTACAAATATATTCTGTACATTCATACAACGGAATACCAAACAGCAGTGGAAATAAACAGACCATAACATGAATGGGGCTAAGAAGCCAGACATAAAAGATCACATCACAATATGAAATTAAAAAATAGGCCTAACTAATACATGGTATTGGGAGTCAGAATAGTGGCACCTACAGGGGCCGGGGATGACAGTAAGGGATGGGATGAAGGGGCTGCTTTTTCTTGATCTGGTTGTGCGTGAAAATTCACTGAACTATGTATTTTTATGAGTTGTGTATTTTTCTGAACGAATACATAAGACTTCAAATTTACCCTCAAAAATTCAGTTATTCAGAGATTATGTGGAAAGGTATGGGCAGCTTTCCTTTTCGTCGATAACATTTTCAAACTGCAAAATGGATGCACGTTCACCTTAGGGGGAAAAAATAATGGGAAAAAAGAGAAGGAAAATCATGCTAACCATTCAGGATGTATGCGCAAGCATGCACACGCATGTGCATGTGTGTGTGTGTTAGTCACTCAGTTGTGTTTGACTCTGCGACCCCATAGACTGTAGCCTGCCAGGCTCCTCTGCCCATGGAATTTTCCAGGCAAGAATACTGGAGTGGGCTGCCACACCTTCCTCCAGGGGCTCTTTCTGAGCCAGAGATCAAACCTGGGTCTTCTGCACTGCAGGCAAATTATTTACCATCTGAGCCACCAGGGAAGCCCATTGGGTATAAATATCAAATACATGTTCACTTTAAATAAGGCAGGGGTGAGAGGACAGCCAATCCCACAGCGGGTGATTAACATATGGCATACATTACATATACCATATATAATGTATTATATACATGTATGTGTATAGTACAAATCATATACAATGTAATGTGGTCATCACCAGTTGTGGCGGACTCTTTGCAGCCCCATGGACTGCAGCACGCCAGGCCTCCCTGTCCCTCACCATCTCGTGGAGTTTGCCCAAGTTCATGTCCACTACATTAGTGATGCCATCCAGCCATCTCATCCTCTCATGCCCTCTTCCCCTTGTATACATTGTATAGGATAATATGCTATGCATATATTATTATATATTTTATACATATATAGTTGTATATATTACAATATAATACATAGATATAATAAGCAGCTTTGTGATCTGAGCAATCATCTTTTATAATTATTGTCAATGAAGCCATCTAAGGTCCCTAAACAATGTGAGTGGGGCCTCAGAACAATCTGACAACCCAGACAGCAAGATGTGCAAATCCTTCAGAGCACAAGGAGATGAGACCATTAAACCAGAACAGTGATTTTCAACCCTGGTATCACCACCAACTGTCTCTAAAACTACTGGAATTCTCAAAAAGCATTCATTTTAATGCAGTATTACTTTTGAAGTCAATATATGCCCCTACTGACTTTGCTAAATGGGCCAAGTGGCCCCAAAACCCTGGGAAATCATGCCAGAGGCTACACACTGTCTTCTCAAAGTATGTTAATACAGATCAAGTGAAAAGCAAGCCCTGGATATCTGGTTCCTAAAGGTCCACCTTGGGCGGGTGGTGGTGGATCTGAGGTCAGGATGGGCATGTCTGCTGATGACATGTTGCAGAGAAGAGGGCAAACGATAAACATACTAACTCAAGCTTTAAGCTGGTAGAGAATTAAGAATTGCAAGAACAGTGGTAAACGCTGGCCAAAATAGAACTAAATCCTGGCTTGTCTTTTCTGTCATTCATTTACTCGCTAACTCATTTGGTAATACTTACTGAACCCTTATTATATGCCACGTCCTATTCTAGACTCTAGGGACACAGCAGTGAACAAGACAGGCAAAATTACTCTCTGTCCTCAGGGAGTTAATACCTAGTGCAGAAAGACAAAAGAGCAAAATACAGAGCATGTCAGCTGGTGGTGAGGGTTAAGGAGGAGAAAAAGCATGAAAGGGAGATGGGGTTTAGAGGCTGGAGGAGGAAGGAAGTCTCTTCCGACAGAAACCTAAATGCCTGGTTCCAAGTTCTAAATGACCTCTTGCCCCTCAAAGAACCCATCATCTTCTCTGCAAAGAACTCTGTGATAATTATGCTAATGGGACCCCAGAGCCATCACAGCATTCAAAAAAGAGACCAAGAGTTTTATGGACAGGAAAGGCTCCGCTGAAGTAGGGGCAACCTGAAGATCCAAAAACAGCTCCTTCTTGAGATCCTGAACTATCCTCAGCCCCTTACACATCAGGGTCTTCATTTAATCCCCACACTGAACTAAGGAAAAGAGCAGAGGTTACACCATCTTCAACATTTAAGCAAGCGGGAAAGCGGAAGCCCAGGGCAATTACAGAACTGGCCCAAGGCAACAGGTGTGCTCCGTACCGAGGTCAGGGCTTGACCCAGAGTCCGCACTGCTCAAACTGTCCAAATGCGTGTCCACTGGCCTGAGGTTTTCATATGCCAGCACTCGTCCGCTTCATCCTAGTCAAGATTTGCCTTTCAGTGTTTTCCTGAGTTCTCACAACCTCGCCAATCACCCAAGTATGAATTAGAGGCTGGCTCCACATGTGCAGTCTTATTTCCTCCAAATATCAAAAACTGAATGGCGATGAAAACCCTCAAATATTTAAATATCACTTCCCAGATCTAATGAGAAATTATTTCCCCTAAAACACTAGAAGCTAAAACCAACCCCAAAGCAGTTCCGTTCTGGCCAAAGACTAAACTCAGCCTTAGGGCAAATGCGAGTCCATACTGTATCCTTGCTAGATCTACCCTTCTCAAACTGAACACAAGCAAACAGAACTCTTGGGTGTCCCCCATCCTACCCACAGGCAGGTGCATCCCCTGTGACCCTGGGATCCATAAAGGATGCCTCAACCTCCCAGCCTACATACTCAAGAAGAGAACATTAAAAAAAAAAAAAAATACATATGTAAAACTGAATCACTTTGCTGTACACCTGAAACTAACACAACACTGTAAATCAACTATATTTCAATTTTAAAAAAGTTTAAGCTATCCTTGGCCCCTCTTGCTCTCTCACCTCAGCATCCAACCCATCAGCAATGTCCCTCCTCCCCACTCCAAAGCTGTCCCTTTCTGCATCTCCCTTGTCCCCAACATCCAAGCGCCCAGCATCTCTTGGCTGGACTGCCATGCTGCGCTCCTCTCTGCTTCCTGATCTGCTCCTGAAAATCTCATCTCCACACAGGAGCCAGAGTGAGCTCTTGAAAGTCACAGACCAGGTCACCTCCCTGCCTAAAATCCTTCTGTCAAACTGTAACAGTCTTCAATCCTTCCCCTGCCTACAAGGCCACGTGTGATATGGCATCTGCCTGACTCTCCCCAGTCTCTGGGGTTTACTCTCCCCCTGGTACACTCACTCCATATGAAACTCAGAAAGTGGGTGAAAAGATCGTGCACTAGATTAAAATGTGAATATCAGCAAAGACATTAGATCCACACAAATTTCCACAAATACATGCCTTTATTTCACCATCTTTATATATATATATATGTATACATGTGTGTGTGTGTATATATATATATATATATGATATATATACCATATATATGTGAGAAGGAAATGGCAACCCACCGCAGTATTCTTGCCTGGGAAATCCCATGGACAGAGAAGCCTGGCGGGCAAAGGAGCTCATGGGATCACAAAGAGTTGGACATGACTAACACTTTCACACTTTCATAAATGTATATGTGCCATGCCCTGTTGCTTGTGGGATCCTAATTTCCCAAACTGGAATCGAACCCAGGCCCGCAGCAGTGGAAGCATGGAATCCAAACCACTGGACCACCAGCAAATTCCCTAAATATATTTTTAATCTATGAGCACCTACCTCCTTCTGAAACTGTGTTCATTTGTTAGAGGTATTTACACTTTAATGGGGCTTCCCAGGTGGTGCTCATGGTAAGGAACCCACCAGCCAATGCAGGAGGTGTGAGACAAGGATTTGATCTCTGAGTCAGAAAGATCCCCTGGAGCAGGGCATGGCAACCCACTCCAGTATTCTTGCCTGGAGAATCCCATGGACAGAGGAGCCTAGTGGGGCTACAGTCCATGGGGTTGCACAGAGTCAGACATGACTGAAGCAAGTTAGAATACATGCACTTTTTAATGCCATCCTACAAATCTCTACCATGCTATAATGTCTGAAATATTTTCTTTAAAGAACTATACTAATGCATTATAGAAACTCCTTCCTTTGGCCCATTTTTTGATTGGGTCATTTATTTTTCTGGAATTGAGCTGCAGGAGTTGCTTGTATATTTTTGAGGTTAGTTCTTTGTCAGTTGCTTCATTTGTTATTATTTTCTCCCATTCTGAAGGCTGTCTTTTCATCTTGCTTAGAGTTTCCTTTGTTGTGCAGAAGCTTTTAATTTTAATTAGGTCCCATTTGTTTATTTTTGCTTTTATTTCCAATATTCTGGGAGGTGAGTCGTAGAGAATCCTGCTGTGATGTATGTTGGAGAGTGTTTTGCCTATGTTCTCCTCTAAGAGTTTTACAGTTTCTGGTCTTACGTTTAGATCCTTAATCCATTTGGAGTTTATTTTTGTGTATGGTGTTAGAAAGTGTTCTAGTTTCATTATTTTTCAAGTGGTTGACCAGTTTTCCCAGCACCAGTTGTTAAAGAGATTGTCCTTTCTCCATTGTATATTCTTTCCTCCTTTGTCAAAGATAAGGCATCCGTAAGTGCATGGATTTATCTCTGGGCTTTCTATTTTGTTCCATTGATCTATATTTCTGTCTTTGTGCCAGTACCATACTGTCTTAATGACTGTGGCTTTGTAGTAGAGCCTGAAGTCAGGCAGGTTGATTCCTCCAGTTCCATTCTTCTTTCTCAAGATTGCTTTGGCTATTCGAGGTTTTTTGTATTTCCATACAAATTGTGAAATTATTTGTTCTAGCTCTGTGAAAAATACTGTTGGTAGCTTGATAGGGATTGCATTGAATCTATAGATTGCTTTGGGTAAAATACCAATTTTCACTATATTTATTCTTCCGATCCATGAACATGGTATATTTCTCCATCTATTAGTGTCCTCTTTGATTTCTTTCACCAGTGTTTTATAGTTTTCTATATATAGGTCTTTAGTTTCTTTAGGTAGATATATTCCTAAGTATTTTATTCTTCTCGTTGCAATGGTGAATGGAATTGTTTCCTTAATTTCTCTATTTTCTCATTATTAGTGTATAGGAATGAAAGGGATTTCTGTGTGTTGATTTTATATCCTGCAACTTTACTATATTCCTTGATTAGCTCTAGTAATTTTCTGGTGGAGTCTTTAGGGTTTTCTATGTAGAGGATCATGTCATCTGCAAATAGTGAGAGTTTTACTTCTTTTTTTCCAATTTGGATTCCTTTTATTTCTTTTTCTGCTCTGATTGCTGTGGCCAAAACTTCCAGAACTATGTTGAATAGTAGTGGTGAAAGTGGGCACCCTTGTATTGTTCCTGACTTTAGGGAAAATGCTTTCAATACTAAACAGACATTTCTGCAAAGAAGACATACAGATGGCTAACAAACACATGAAAAGATACTCAACATCACTCATTATCAGAGAAATGCAAATCAAAACCACAATAAGGAACCATTTCACGCCAGTCAGAATGGCTGCTATCAAAAAGCCTACAAACAATAAATGCTGGAGAGGGTGTGGAGAAAAGGGAACCCTCTTATACTGTTGGTGGGAATGCAAAGTAGTACAGCCACTATGGAGAACAGTGTGGAGATTCCTCAAAAAAACTGGAAATAGAACTGCCATACGACCCAGCAATGCCACTGGCTGGGCATACACACTGAGGAAACCAGAATTGAAAGGGACACGTGTACCCCAATGTTCATCGCAGCACTGTTTATAATAGCCAGGACATGGGAGCAACCTAGATGTCCATTAGCAGACAAATGGATAAGAAAGCTGTGGTACATATACACAACGGAGTATTACTCAGCCATTAAAAAGGATACATTTGAATCAGTTCTAATGAGGTGGATGAAACTGGAGCCAATTATACAGAGTGAAATAAGCCAGAAAGAAAAACACCAATACAGTATACTAATGCATATACATGGAATTTAGAAAGGTGGTAACGATAACCCTGTATGTGAGACAGCAAAAGAGACACAGATATATAGAACAGTCTTTTGGACTCTGAGGGAGAGGGAGGGGGTGGGATGATTTGGGGGAATGGCATTGAAACATGTATAATATCATATAAGAAACAAATCGCCAGGATGCTTGGGGCTGGTGCACTGGGATGACTCAGAGGGATGGTATGGGGAGGGAGGCGGGAGGGGGGTTTAGGATGGAGAACACGTGTACGCCTGTGGTGGATTCATGTTGATGTGTGGCAGAACCAATACAATATTGTAAAGTAATTAGCCTCCAATTAAAATAAATAAATAAAGTAAATAAATTTAAATTAAAAAAAAAAAAAAAGAAACTCCTTCCTGGGGATTCCCCACCCCACTCTGATTACGTGGCACCCTCTCAGCCAATGAGAGCACCAACTGTCCTGGACATGCGCTCCCAGGCGAGTCCCACACGTGTAGCTTTCCCTCCTGCCATCCCTCTTTATGTCACCCATCTTGTGTTCTGGCCACAATGCCTTCCTCAGGACGTGCAGATGAGGGTAAGAGCACTACAAATAAATTAAAGCAGAATATGATACTGAATGTTAAAATATAAGCTTTACAACAACTTGGGGATGTGCAAGCAGACACCAGAGTAAAAACTGTTGGTGGGTGGCTGGTGTGTTATCAACAGACAGCAGCCTCACCAAGGACTTTGTGGCTGGAGATCCATCATTAACTGCAGACAATTTGGGAAAAAAAAAAAAAAAAAAAACCCGCAAAGGAACATGCCATGAGGCCCCCAAATGCAGGGAGCTTGACTCAGCCCAACTACTCACACCAAGGCGTTTCCCCTGGGGGGTGGGTGGTGAGGTTTCCTTCCACTTTTGAATCCTGTGCCCCCTCCACTACGTGATGAAAAGATGCCTATGTGTTTTGCACACAGCAGGAGCTCCAAAGTAGCTGACCCAGTGTCTGGCACATAGTAGGGCCTCCATAAAATAGTTCCTGAATAAGTGAATGATAAGTGAATATTTTTCAAAGTTTCCATCTTTGTTCTCTTCCCTGTTCCTTTTCACTGGTCCAGATCCTCCCTTCTAAGACCCCTTGAGGAGGGAGAAGCGTGCGGGCACAGCCATCACAGACGTTCTCCGGATCACTGATGCACCCTCAGCCACAGCCGGAAACAAACCCCAACGCTGAGACCCTGACCACTAGGAAGAGACGATGCTTTTGAAGGCAACGGTAGGCTTTGAGACCAATGCGTCTACTGTGGTAAGAACAAACAGTGGCAGCCAGCTATAACCCACAGTAAACAAATTCAATAAAGATGAGACTTCAGCAGTATACACAGTACATTTCACCTGTGTAGCCTGCAATCAAGTATATGTTGTTGTTGCTGTTATTAGTATTATTATTGTTATAAATTTTGCCTCTTCGCAATCTGGCCTTCAACCTAAATACTCCAGAGGATTTAATTACACAAAAGCATGAGTTACTCCAATTTCCCCTAAATCCACTCCAAAGAACAAATCCTTTAATATACACTGCAGGTAAAATGCCATCCCCAAGTGAAGTAACTAATCCAGGGTAAAAGCTCTGTTGGCCTCATAAATCACTTCCGGGGGGTGGGGGGGGAAGGAATTAAAGGTGATTGTCCAACACACAAACCAAATGCTACACAAGCAAGGCACAGCCAGGTGCTATTAACAAGGCAATTACCAGAACCTGAAATCAGATTCAGTCCTCTCATCTGTCTCCTCTTTGGCACTCTACCTATTCCCTTTTCAGCTTTCAAGAATTGACACTGGGGCTATTTTGGGAAATAAAAGGATTCAAAAGTTAAGGTGCAGCTTCCACTAACACAGTAGTAGATCTCCAAGGAAACTCTGAGGAAAGTTCTCTGCCTACAATATCAACTCAGTTTCCTTCCTTAGGAAGTCACCCTTCTCCACCTGCAACGCAGGAGACCCTGGTACAACCCCTGGGTCGGGAAGATCCTCTGGAGAAGGAAATGGCTACCCACTCCAGTATTCTTGTCTGAAGAAGTTCATGGAAAGAGAAGCGTGGCGGGCTACAGTCCGTGGGGTAGCAAAGAGTCCAGACAAAACTGATCCACTAACACTTTCTCCTAGTAGAGCTTCACGTAAATAACTGCCTGCAGTTTCAGCTGGAAACAATCTGAAACTTACACGGAGAGAGACCGCCAAGTACTCTAGTAACTAGCAGAGATAAGCAATAGCTCCCGGGATGTGATTAAAATCTCGCAAGCATCCTTAAGAACCACAAGACCTCATATTCAAGGGCTATTAAGGACCTGACACAGATCTCATCAACAAACTCTCCAAAAAGTCCCATTCTCCTTGCATGGATATTGGTATTTTTGACTTGTTTTTGAAAAACTATACACACACACACACACACACACACACACACACACATCTACACATAAATGCTGTGCCCCATCTGCTCCTTTCAAGTGTTCCTTACTACCTCGGTCCACACACACCGCGACCCCTTGCCCTGGCACCCCTCCTTCCACGTGTCCCAACTGGGAGAGCAGAGTGAGCAGGGAACTTCAGGAAACACCTTAAGGGAGAAAATAACTTAAACAGCGAACTGCCCATTTCGAAAGGGGAAAGAGTGTCAAAGAAAAAACAACACTAAACTTCCGTCGCAGTGTCTCTCGGCCACCAACTGGGCGGGGGGCTAGCGCGCGCCCCGGAAACTGCCGAGGATAACTGGCTGATTTCTGGGGGTGGTGCCGTCTTTAAACAACAAAGTTTTAAATGAACTAGGATGTAGACAGAATTGCTGTGATGGGGCCAGCTCTTACGTACAGGCATCGCGCACGCCCCTCTGCCCCCTACTCTCAGTCCTTCTCCAAGGGTGCCGGAAGCCGCTAGCCTGCAGGGCCCGGGGACCAGCGCGCTCGCCTGTCGCTCCAGTCCCTGCAGGTGCCAAGGCTCTCCTTCCTTCCCCACTACTGCGATGTGGGCCCGGGGTGGGGTCGCGGCGCACCTAGGGGAGCGGGGACGCGTGATGGGCCCGGGTGCCGAGGCCGCCCCAGCTTGCCGGCGGCGCGATCGCGCGCGCACACACTCACACCGAGCAGCGCGCAGGGAGGGGCGGGCGGCAGGCGCGTTACCTGTTCTGCCAGCCCTGGAGGAGGTTGGTGTATTTGCTGAGCACGCCCTCGAGCGCCGGCTCCCTCCGCCGGCCGCTGCCCCCGCACGGGCTAGCGGCTACCGAGCCCGGGCTGCTGCGGCTGCCCCCGCCTCCGAGCCCGGCGGCCGCCGACCTGCCGGAGACCCCCCGGCCAGCCAGAGAGCAGGAGGGTGAGGAGCCCGCCGAGGTGGCGCGGCTGCTGCTGCGGCTGCTGCTGTTGCTACCCCCGCCGCTTTCCGCGCCCTGGGCTGCCCTCTCCATGGTCCGTGCGCGCCCGGGACGCGGGGGCCCGCCGCGGTGGCGGCCCCGGCGCTGGGGCTCCTGGCGCGGCGGCGGCGGCTACAGCTCCGGGAGCCCGGGCCGCGCGTGGCTGCTCCAAATCCCCGGGAAACGCCTGACTCATACAGGAGGAAGAGGAGGAGGAGGCGAGGAGCGCTGGGAAGGAAGCCAAAGGGGCTGGATGCAGCTGCGGCCGCCCCTCCCCCGTCGCGGCCCCGGCCCCTCCCTCCGCACTAGTTTGCCTGGCAAGTTCGGAGCGGGTGGCCGGTTCGGCCAGCCCTCCTCCAGGTCTTCCTTCTCTGCTTTCCAGTCCCCGGGGCCGCTCAGGCCCGGGGCTCGGGGCGCTCTCGAGGCCGATCCGCAGGGTGGGCACGCCCGGAATCCACACCCTGCCGCCCCCTCTCGATGGGAAGGTGCGAAAGGGAATCTCCGCGCGTTACTCCCCACCCCCCGCACCCTCCTCGGGACCTGGCGGGAGGAGCGGCCCCACCCACTGGGTCCACCCGGATATGGACCCGCCCGGCCTAACACCGGTCACACGCAACTCCTCTCTGTCTTCCGCACCAAGCCTGGGCCGGACACACGTACACGGTCACCTGGACATCGACCTCGCTGGCCGAGCGGAGGAACAGGGCTAGGAGGTCCTCCGGGCTCTCCTGCGCGTCTGGAAGGGGAGGGGAGAAGAAGCCAGGTAAACTCGCCCGGGGCGTTTTCACCCATTGGAGTTATGACAAATGCACAGTGGACACCCGGGCCAGGATTTGAGTGGGGCAAGAGTACTCGGATTCCTGCAAGCGCCTCCTTCAGTTGAGTGTCCTGGACGTAGCTCTGGCCTCACCCTAATCCCTACACTGATGGACACACGTCAACCTAGCCAATCCAACCATATCTGGTGTTATCAAGACAGCACGATGCACTTGGGAATCAGAGGCTCCGAAATGGGTAAGACTGCACGGAAAGGAGGAGAGATCACAGATACCTACAAACAGAGCAAAGTATTCTGTGTATTGACTGTAACTTCTGCCCCCACCCCCAATGGAGGCACACGGAGCTGCAGCTGGGTTTCTAAATCTAAAGTTGAGTTGATGCTCTTCTGCAAAATTAGATGGGTTACACTCTCCACTGCACTCATCATTTTTGTGCATATAAATATCCAGTGCAATCTGGAAGTTTCTAAAAATTACCTAGAAAAGAGCTTTGAGGATCTTACCCTCCCCCAACACACACACACACACACACACACACACACACACACGAAAACAAAAAGATTGATAGGTGGTCCCTATCTAGGAACTCATAACACGGGTAAATAATTCAACAGTTAAAAAATTACTAAATGGAATAGAGTCAGCTCTCATGGGGCCAGTTCTCCAAGCCTGACCCTTTTCTAGCCCCATATCCTTCCAGGAAGCTTTCAAAGGTGGTTCAGTTCTAGAAATTTTCATGGAGAAGCTTCTGGGGCTGGTGAGACATGGTTGTGCCCCCAAATAAATTACAATCCCAAGTGCCCACACAGTATAAAAAGAGATAGCCACCCCCCACCGCCGCCGGGAGACTGCATGGTAGAAAGGACCAAACTTTGAAGCCAGACTGGGCTGAATTCAAATCTATGACCTTGATCAAGTGACCTCTTTAAGCCTTAGTCTTCTCACCTGCAAAAATGGAACTAATGTTACTAGTGGCTGGGATGAGAATGTTTATTTGGTTCAAAATATCATCTCTTCCCATGGGAAGAATATGTTCCCTCCATATGAACCTCAGGCTTGGCCACAGAATTCTTTTGGCCAGTGGACCGAACAGATGTAATAGATGCTACGTCCAAACATAGTCTAAGAGCCATCGTGTGGTTCCACCGTCTTTCTCCCCCTCCTGCTAGGGGAGCAGTGTGTCTCAGTTCAAGGCTGTCCTTCAGATTGGATCCTGGATTAAGGAAATGTGTGACAGAGCTGGCCACATGCACAAAATCTTTGCTGTCAACTGCTGAGATTTCAGGAACCATTTTGTTACCACAGCATAACATTGCCTGAGCCAGCTGGTCTGTGTATGAGTGTGTGTGAAGCCCTTCATTGATATGAGGACAGGGAAGTGGGCACATACTGAGCCACATGTCAGTCATTGGGGGCCTGCCTCATGGGGGCCTGCCCTCATGGGGGCCTGCCACCTGAGGGTCCAGCTACAAGCAGGGAGGTGCCATCATCTTATTTCATATCACTGAACCTCAGCCACTACCACTTCATCCTATCCAATCCACCTGTGACTGGATAAGCCATTGTAGCCAAGTTTCACTTTGGACTAAAAAATGGAGACCCTTGAGACAGCCCAGTTGCAGGAGAGAGGAGCTACTGCTGAAAGGAGTAGTCCAGGCCTGTGTCCTAGTCTGTGCAGGCTGCTAGAACAGAATACTACAGACTGGGAGCTTAGAAATGACGGAAATGTATCTCTAACAGTTGTGGAGTCTGGAAGGCCAAGATCAAAGAGCCAGCACAGTCAGGTTCTGCTGAGAACCCTCTGGCAGGCTTCAGACTTCTCATTGTGTCCTCAAGTGGCAGAGGGGGCTGGGGAGCTCTGTGCTCTCTTTATAAGACCACTGACCCCACCCTCATGAACTAAGCACCACCCCCCCAAAGGCCCCACATCCTCATACCATCACATTGGGCATTGGGATTTCAGCATAGGCATTTGAGGGGACACAGATATCAGACCATAGTAACCAGGATGCACCGAGAGCAGGCCAGCTGTGTGGGATCAGACATGGCCAAGGAGGTAAGTTAGTGGCAAGAGGTGAATGGAACAGATGTGCTGCAAGAAGAAGCAAGACCGTGACCAAGATGGGAGCACACATGTTCCCCACTCCTCTCTGCCTCTTCACCAGGCTTGAGCTTCTCGCCCATGGAATTGGGGGTTTTGTTATTATTGTTTTTTTTTTAACTGAAGTATAGTCTATTTGGAGGGCTTCCCTGGTAGCTCAGTCAGTAAAGAATCTGCCTGCAGTGCAGGAGACCCAGGTTCGATCCCTGGGTTGGGAAGATCCATTGGTGAAGGAAATGGCAAACCACTCCAGTATTCTTGCCTGGAAAATCCCGTGGACAGAGAGGCCTGGTGGGCTACAGTCCATGGGATCGCAAGAGTCGGACACGACTTAGCGACTAAACCACCATAGTTGATGTACAACACTGGGTTAGTTTCAGGTGATTCAGTTGTACATATATATACATGTTCTTTTTTGCATTCTTTCCATTATGGTTTATTACAGTATATTGAATATTGTTCCCTGTGCTACACAGTAGGACCTAGTTGTTTATTTATTTTTGTTAATTTATTAATAAATTTATTAATTTATTATTGTATTAATTTTTATTGGCATGTGGTTGCTTTATAATGTTGTGTTAGTTTCCTCTGTACAGGATATTTGTCTATTTTATATATAGTAGTTTGTATCCACTATCCCTGAACTCCTAATTTATTCCTTTCCCACCCCGTTTTCCCTTTGGTTACCATAAATGTTTTATGTCTTTGAGTCTGTTTCTATTTCATAGATAGGTTCATTTGTATCATATTTAGATTCCACATATAAGTGATATCATATGATATTTGTCTTTGACTTATTTCACTGGGTATGATCACCTCTAGGTCAATTGATGTTGCTGCAAATGGCATTGTTTCATTTATGGCTGCTGCTGCTGCTGCTGCTAAGTCGCTTCAGTCGTGTCCGATTCCGTGAGACCCCATAGATGGCAGCCCACCAGGCTCCCCCATCCCTGGGATTCTCCAGGCAAGAACACTGGAGTGGGTTGCCATTTCCTTCTCCAATGCATGAAAGTGAAAAGTGAAAGTGAAGTCCCTCAGTTGTGTCCGATTCTTTGCGACCCCATGGACTGTAGCCCACCAGGCTCCTCCATCCATGGGATTTTCCAGGCAAGGGTACACTTAATAGCTGAGTAATATTCTATTGTGTGTGTGTGTATATATAGATATATATATAGATATATATATATAGATATATATATATACCATGCCTTTTTCTCCATTCACCTGTTGATGGACATTTAAGTTGCTTCCATGTCTTGGCTATTGTGAATAGTGCTGCTATTAACATTGGGGTACATGTAACTTTTCAAATTAGTGTTTTCTCCAGATATGTGTCCAGGAGTAGGATTCTTGGATCACTGGAGTTTTAAACAAAAATTCACTTCTTCCAGAAAGTTTTCTTGACCCACTATAGTATAACAAATTGAGAAAAGATAGCTGCAGAATTCTTTTCACGTGAGAAAAACTGCTTGAGAACAAAAGACAATATATTGGCAAAAATATCTGTAAAGTTTACATACCCAAAACAAGGACTTATTTCCTTAACTTACCCAGACTAGAGAAATCATTAAGGAAAATACAAATGTAAATAGAACAACTGGAAATCTAACAGCCATCTTGGGCCATGTGAAGAATTTGGGAATGGAAGCCATACATGATTGGAACAAAAAGACAAACACAACACCTCTTCAAATAACAAGCAGAAACAGTCACCACCAAGGGAACCGACTGCTCTAGCTTCTCCACATGGACCCAGTGAGCTGGTCTGGAGTTTCCAGTAATTGTTTTCAGAGCCCCTCCTCTAGCTGGGACTATCATTCTTGCCAATGGCACATAAAGTCTTGGGAGAATGTTCATGGACCAGCAAGAGTAGGTAGTCACTAGAAGTTAACACAACACTGGAAATCAACTATACTTCAATAAAATAAATTTGAAAAAATAAACAGTAGGTAGTCACTGACGTAGTTGGTCAGATGACATAAATGAAGCCACAATGGAGGGAAATGTGTCATAACCAGATAACCCTCTGTTTCAACTTGCTCACATTTGTGTTGCTAAGTCGTGTTAGTCGTGTCCGACTCTGTGCAACCCCATAGACAGCAGCCCACCAGGCTCCCCTGTCTGGGATTCTCCAGGCAAGAACACTGGAGTGCGTTGCCATTTCCTTTTCCAAAGCAGGAAAGTGAAAAGTGAAAGTGAAGTCGCTCAGTCCTGTCTGACTCTTAGCGACCCCATGGACCGCGGCCCACCAGGCTCCTCCGTCCGTGGGATTTTCCAGGCAAGAGCACTGGAGTGGGCTGCCATCGCCTTAGCAGCAACTGATCTAACGTGTTCTCTGTAGCGAGTAATAACAGCAACAGCTAATGTTTATTGAGCAGCTACTGTGTCAGGCACTGTGCCAAATGTGTAATACACAGTAACGTGTTTAATCTTTACAACAACCACAAGAGTTGCATACAGTTACTGCTCCTGTGTTACAGGTGGAGAAAAACTGAATCAAAGAAATGTTAGGCAACACCCCCCTATAATGGAAAAGAATCTAATAATATATATAATGCATACGTAGTAAAACTTGGTCATTTTGCTGTACGCCTGAAAGTAACACAACAGTGTAAATCAACTATTAATATATTTCAATTAAAAATTTTAACAAAAAACTTAGGGACTTCCCTGGTGGTCCGGTGGTTAAGAATTCACCTTCCAATGTAGGGGACAGGGGTTCAATCCCTGGCCCAGAAACTAAGCTCCCATTTGCCCAGGAGCAGCTAAGCCCTGCACCACAACTAAAGCTTCTCACCACAACGAAGATCCTGAGTGCCGCAACCAAGACCCAGTGCAGCCAAAAATGAATAAATAAGACTATTAAAAAATAAGAAAGATACATAGAAACAAATTTAAAATTTGAATAAAATATGTTTACAATATCTACCACTTTAAAAAAAGAAAAAGCTTCCCTCCACCTTGCTGGAGCTAGAATATGAGCCCAGACTGTTTGGCTAGTGAGCCTGAGTTCTTTACCAATGAACTGTTCCGCTTGCTTCATAATGGATCCAGTCTCCCTTCTTCCGCTTAATGAAGCCACTGAAAGCACAGCTCAGTGCCTGGAATTCCATTTCCTGTTATGTACTTTTGTTCATGTAGGAATTGCCTCTCCTGTCACCACTGGGAAGAAAAGCAGGGCAGGAGCTTGGGCCCCTAGCACCTAGCCACAAGGCCTGCATGCAGTAATCCTCAATAAATGCATATTGTTTGATGAATGCAGCCTGATTTTACTGCAGAAGAAACAAAAAGGAGGAGCCAAGGGACTTGCCTGGCAGTGCAGGGGTGGAGACTCGGCGCTTCCGCTGCAGGAGCACAGGTTCGATCCTGTGGGGAGCTAAGATGGCACGAGCTTCAGGGCACAACCAAAACAGAAAAGGAGGAGCCAGTACTAACCCTGAACCCAGGTCTTCTGACGCCAAGTCCACTGTTCTTGCAAATACAGCCTGCTGCCTGGGCTTCAGCTCTGGCGTGTCCACACAACGTTATCATCTGCTGGGAAGATGAAGACACCCCGGTGAGAGCAGGGACAGCCCGCCGCCCTGTAAACCAGCAGCTCCCCAAGGACCACCCTGAGGGTTACATCCAGGAAAATCAGATACTACAAGGGTCACATGCAGCTTAGCAGTACAGCCATATACATATTGACATTTTTCCAAAATGGAAATTATGTCATTTTGATGATTGATTTATTAAAATGGACATTCATTTGTAAAGATTCATATACACAAAGATACCTTGTGAAAAGTGAAACATACCTGTAACACCTTTCCAGAGGAAACCACTGTTAATAATTTATATGCATATTCTTCCAGACATTCTTCTATGCAGAAATATAGCTACAGACTGTCTTACTCAAAAACACGGCCATACTGGGAATTCCCCGGTGGTCTGATGGTTAGGACTCTGAGTTTCCACTGCAGGGGAGCTGGGTTCGATCCCTGGTTGGGGAACTAAGATCTTGCAAGCCACACAGTGTGGCCAAATAAATAAATAAAGACTCATGCTGTAAAATACATGCTTTCTAACGTGCTTCGTTGACTAAAGTATATGATATAGAGAAGTCCTGTTAGAGCTCTATCATCTATATGTATCACCTACATATCAGCTGTATATTTGTAAAAGTTTTATTCTGTATATGTGCACCCTCATTTAATCATCACATTAGTGAGGCACTCTGTAGCGTTTCAAACTTTTGCTATTATAAAAAAAAATGTTCCTAAAATAACCTTGTACGTTAGTTAAATTATTTCCTTTAGAGTAAGATACTGGAATTGTAATCACTGGGTCAAACTGCCTATTATAAACATGGCTCATGTATGACAGAATTCTCCCAGAAAGTCTGAATCAGTTTTCACTCTGCTGCTCCTGTCTGGATCTCCTCGAGTATTTGAGCAATGGCTGAATGGTCTAGGTTGGCCGTGGCTGGGACAGCTGGATTCTCTGTCTTCACCAGGGTCTTTCATTCCCTGGGAACCTCACCTGGGCTTGTTCTCGGGGTATGGAGAGCATTCCAGAGAGAGGAAGCGTGCAAAGCCTCTGGAAGCCTGGTCTGGGGACTGGCACAGGGTCACTTCTGTCAAATTTCCACAAAGGTGCTGACTTTCCAGGACATCCAGGGAGGGGTCCACAAGGCAATGTTCCACGTTCCCATGGTAACTCAAAGGAAAACTTCCACCTTGTCCACATCCCTTCAGGTCCTACAAGTAAAAGAGGAAGATATCTTCATATTCCTTGTAGCAGGAACCCAAAGAAAGCTGTTCTTCCTCAGACTCTTAGAAAATAAAAAAAGGTCCATGGAAAATAAAGTTTCTTTAAAAACAAAAAACAGTGCTGAACAATTGGACATTTGTATGACAAAAAGTTAGAAATGGACATAGAACAACAGACTGGTTCCAAATAGGAAAAGGAGTACGTCAAGGCTGTATATTGTCACCCTGTTTATTTAACTTCTATGCAGAGTATCATGAGAAACGCTGGACTGGAAGAAACACCAGCTGGAATTAAGGTTGCCGGGAGAAATATCAATGACCTCAGATATGCAGATGACACCACCCTTATGGCAGAAAGTGAAGAGGAACTCAAAAGCCTCTTGATGAAAGTGAAAGTGGAGAGTGAAAAAGTTGGCTTAAAGCTCAACATTCAGAAAACGAAGATCATGGCATCTGGTCCCACCACTTCATTGGAAATAGATGGGGAAACAGTGTCAGACTTTATTTTTCTGGGCTCCAAAATCACTGCAGATGGTGACTGCAGCCATGAAATTAAAAGACGCTTACTCCTTGGAAGGAAAGTTATGACCAACCTAGATAGCATATTCAAAAGCAGAGACATTACTTTGCCAACAAAGGTTCATCTAGTCAAGGCTATGTTTTTTCCTGTGCTCATGTATGGATGTGAGAGCTGGACTGTGAAGAAGGCTGAGCGCCGAAGAATTGATGCTTTTGAACTGTGGTGTTGGAGAAGACTCTTGAGAGTCCCTTGGACTGCAAGGAGATCCAACCAATCCATTCTAAAGGAGATCAGTCCTGGGTGTTCTTTGGAAGGAATGATGCTAAAGCTGAAACTCCAGTACTTTGGCCACCTCATGTGAAGAATTGACTCATTGGAAAAGACTCTGATGCTGGGAGGGATTGGGGGCAGGAGGAGAAGGGGACGACAGAGGATGAGATGGCTGGATGGCATCACTGACTCAATGGACGTGAGTCTGAGTGAACTCCAGGAGTTGGTGATGGACAGGGAGGCCTGGTGCGCTGCGATTCATGGGATTCGCGAAGAGTCGGACACAACTGAGCAACTGATCTGATCTGATGCCAAAAAAATCAAGAAACCCATACTTCACACTTTATTCAAAAATGACCTCAAAAGTAATCAAAAACTAAAAGGTGAAACATAAAAATGTTAACTTTTAAAAGAAATCATAGGATGGACTTCCCTGGCAGTCCAGTGGGTAACAATCCAGCTGTTAATGCAGGAGACTCGGGTTCGATCCCTCGTCTGAGATGATTCCACATGCTGGAGAGCAGCTACATGCAGCGCAACCACTGAGCCCGCACGCCACAACTGCGGAAGCCCAGGCACCTAGAGTTGGTGCTCCCCAAGAGAAGCTGGTGCTCCCCAAGAGAAGCCACTGCAGCAAGAAGCCCGCACATTGCAATGAAGAGCAGCTCGGGGCAACTAGAGAAAGCCCACACAATGCCATGAAGATCCAGTGCAGCCAAAAGCAAATAAATAGAATTTTTAAAAAGGAAAAGTATAGAAGAAATCTTTATGAACTGGGGTTAGGAAAACAGAACAAAGAAAGTCGCGTTACCTTTTATGAAGAGTGAAGGTCTATGGGGAGGCAGAACCAAGGGTTTGGAGGAGGAGTCGGGAACCAAAGAAGATTATTCCCAGGTCTAGAGAAGCAATCAAGGAACTTGAAATGGGCTCACAACTTGTTGACTGGATTCTAGAATCACCATGGACCACTGGTTCCTTCCTGCCTCCCATTCGCTGTTTTTGAACAGGAGTATCGGGGGAGTTATCCTGTGTCTGGTGTCTTTTGACCATTGTGGAGGAGGGAGAGGGCAGACAACCTTTCTCCAGGTGCACAGGTTGCAGGAATGAACTCAAGGAGCTCATCTTATTAGGGAGCTACCCCAATCACCCTCTCCTTTCCTAGACCCAACTCAGAGGACACGATTCTGGACTTCAAGCTGGTGCAGCGGTGGGAGGAGAGTCTTGGAGGTTCTTGAGTGGATGAGTGTATTCTGCATGTGGGAGGAATATAAATAACTTGTGGCCAGACTATAGTGGTTTCAAAGATACGTCTACAAATTCTGTAATAATAGGACTTCCTGGTGGTCCAGTGGCTAAGACTCTGCCACTCCCAATACATGGGGCCCAGGTTCAATCCCTGGTCATGGAACTAGATCCCACATGCCACAACTAAGACCCAGCACAGCTAAATAACATTTTTTTTTTAATTCTCTCAAGAGGTGGAGCTTAATTCCTCTCCCCTTGGGTGTGGAATGGACTTAGTGACCCACTTCTAGTGCAGAAAACATTGGCAGAAGTGATGAGCCATCAAGCCCAAGGTTATGTTATAAAAAGGCAGTGGTTCTTGTCTTAGGTGAATGTTCTCTCTGTCTCTCTCATCACTCACACCAGAGAAGCCAGCTGCCACGTCATAAGGACACCCAGGAGGCCTACAGAGAGGAATTAAAGCATGCCAGACGCCATGTGAGTCATCTTGGAAGCAAGTCTTTGGAGGCCAGCTGACCGCCACATGAGTGACCTTGGAAGTAGGTCCTCCCTGGCCAAGCCTCAGGACGAGTATAGCCCTGACAGGCAGCTTGGCGGCAACCTCATGAGAGACCCTGAGCCAGAACTACCCAGCTAAGCCACTTACAGATTCCTGACCTTCAGAAACTGAGAGACAATAAGACTTTTTACTTTAAGCCACTAAATTTGGGATAATTTGTTACCCAGCAGTAGATAACTAAGACAGATGGATACCTTGAAACTTGTCATTTTCTGATGTTTATCTCTGTTTCCTTCTTGCTACCGTTGACCAAATTTTCCATATTCTGAAGCTATGAAGCAGGGAAAATAACAGAATTCAGGGCAGACTAAAAGAAAATAAAAAGATATATCAGTGGCAAAGGCATAGACACATAGAAAAATGCAACCGAATAGAAAATCTAGAAATAGTACTACAGAATAGCCAATTGACTTTTGATAGAAGTGCAAGCACAATTCAGTGGTGCCTTCTGTATTAGTCTCCTGTTTCTGCCATAAAATATCACCACAAACTTAGTGGCTTTAAAACAACACAAAATTATTACGGCAACCAGAAATCAAAAAATGGGTCTCACTGGCTATAATTAAGGTGTTGGCAGACAGGAGCATGTTTTTTTCTGAAGGCTCCAGGAGAGAATCAGTTCCCTGCCTTCTCCAGCTTCTAGGGGTCCCTGTATTCCTTGGCTCGTGGCCCCTTCCAGCAATGGCCTCACACCAACCTCTGCCTCCAGCATCTCACTCCCTTCTGATTCTGACTCTCCTGCGTCCCTCTTACAAGCATCCTTGTGATTACACTGAGCCTACCCGGGTGATCTTTTCAACAAATGATTGAAACATTTGTTGAAACAACTGAACATTCATACGCAAAACAATATATATGAAACTTACCTACATCTTATACAAAAGTTAACTCAACATGGATTGCCGGGGACCAGCCCCGGCTGATCCAGGGTATTCGAAGGAGAGACGGCTAGGCGAGGGTCAGGGAATAACTGCTTAATTACACTTTAATTAAGGATACAAAGAGTAATAGAATAAGGATAGCTCAGTGAAGAAATTCAGTGGAGAAAAGCGGCTGAAATAAGGATAGCTCAGTAAGAAAATTCAGTGGAGAAAAGAAGCTGAGTGGCTTGGTTTACGCGGAAAATCAATATAACCCGTGACACCAGGTTAGCTCTGACCACGGAGGCCGCAGGCGCCCTCTCGAATAGCGGAAGGTGCCCCACCTTAGACACCTTCTCGAGTGGGTCTTAGAAGCCCAGGCAAATAAATGGTCGCAGAGGACATCCGCGCTCCAGATGGACGCTCAGCTGGAATTTGGGAGAGATAGTGACATGGGGAGACCAAGTTTCAGTGAACAAGGCCCGCACTTTATTTTCCAAAGTAGTTTTTATACCTAAAGTTGTGCATAGAGGATAATGGGGGAAGGGGTGGAGTCATGCAAGGACAGCAGTTCCTGGTCCTAATCGAAGCCAGGCTTTCAAACTTATCATATGCAAAAGTTCAGGTGATTGACATCATCTTCTGGCCCGGAGGCCTGTTAACATTTTAAGAAACTTATTTTTCTCTAAAGGTGATTATTCCAAAGTCAGGCACCAGCCTTCCAAAAAGCATTGGACAAAGCTGCATTTTACATTTCTATACACCCATTATATCAATCAATACACTGCCAAAGACACAGTAGGTAAGGAGTATGGAGACTTAGCAGCAAACATTGGCCCAACAAGTGAAAAACCCTTCACCAATACATTTTCTAATCAATCTTTTAACTACTCAAAGGAATCTGTGTTTAGGCAGTTTAGAACATCTCCTGCCTCTCACAGTTGGGAGGCTCTGAACAATCACATGTGGCCGGAAAAAACCTATTCAGGCAGGCTAGAGGATTTCCAAAGGAGTTTGTAGGTTAAACACTGTCACACCCAGGAATTATTAACTGGAGCTGTAAGCTAACTCTTTTTCCAGAGAGAGGTAGTGGGAGACAGCCCCCCGTAAAGTCAGAGGTGTAGGTGAAAGCACAAAGCAGAAAGTAGGCAGACTCTGGTTTTGGGGGTAGATGCTCGAGAATTTCCAGGGGGACTCCTGAGGCTCGATCCCGCCTTTGCGTATGCCGAGCCTCCTTCCTCATGACCTTTGTCATGGGCGGAGTGCCTCACGCTGGCTCCCGGCAGTGATAGAATTCCAGTTGAGCTATTACAGATCCTCACTCAATATGCAATATGCCGGCTCCCAGCATCGGATCATAAACCAAAGTGTGGAAGGTTAAACTTTTAAACCTTAGAAAGAAAATATAGGAGAAATCTTTGTGAACCTGGATTAGGAAAATAGTTCTTAGACACCACATTGAAAGCACGATCTGTAGTTAAAAATTGAAAACTTGACTTTATCAGAAGAAAGTTTGCTCTGCAAAGACACTGATAAGGGAACTTCCCTGGTGGTCCAGTGGCTAAGACTCCTCACGCCCAATGCAGGGGACACAGGTTCGATCCCTGGTCAGGGAACTAGATCCCAAATGCCGCAACTAGGAGTTTGCGTGCTGCAACTAAAAGATCCCACATGCGGCAACTAAGACCTGGCACAGCCAAATAAATAAATACATTTTTAAAAAGGCACTACTAAGAGAATCAAAGGACAAGCCACAGGCTGGGAAAAATATTTGCAAGTCACATATCCACGAAAGGACTTGTCTCCAGAATATGTAAAGAATTCTCAAAATATAGAACTAAGAAAATAAACAGCCTTATTTTTTAAATGGTGAAAGATTTTAATAATCATCAAATAAGACACACAGATAGCAAATAAGCACATTAAGAGATGCTCAACATCATTAGTCATCGTTAGTTGCTCAGTAACGCCCAACTCTTCCCTGTCCATGGAATTCTTCAGGCAAGAATACTGGAGTGGGTAGCCATTTCCTTCTCCAGAGGATCTTCCCGACCCAAGGACCAAATCCCAGTCTCCCCCACTGCAGGCAGATTCTTTACTGTCTGAACCACCAGGGAAGCCCATTAGTCATTAGGGAATGCAAATTAAAACTACAATGATATACTACATGCCTTTTAGCATGGCACACACATGCATACACACTCACACCACAAAAATACTAATGATACCAAGTGCTAGTGAAGAATTAGAGTAACTGGAATGCTTGTACATTGCTGGTAAGAATAGGACCGCCACTTTGGAAAATATTTTGGCAGTTTTTTCTAAAGTTACACTTATCAAGTGAAATAAGACAGAAAGACAAAGACTGTATGGTTTAACTCATATGTATAATAAAAGAAATTTTCACATATTGAGCTATAGGGATGTCATGTGAACATAAAAATAAAACATGAGTTCACTTAAATGTTATGCTGACTGAAATAACCTGTTTTGGAATATTAAACATACATTGTACATTTTCTTTAATTACTAAAGGAAAGGGCACATTGACTAGAAGTAAAGAATGTCCATGTTAAAAATAAAGATTAAATGCCTGCTTTGCTTGGACACAAATGCTGGTTCTCCTTTGGTGATAAGACTTGCTTTCCAGGCACCAAGGCCATGCTGACTCCCTGTGCTCATGCTGACCTGTTGTTCTGGAACCTTGAGGGAATGTATCCCTGACTTGTTTGATGTTCTTCGTTCTGACAAGATATAAAACTGTGCTGAAAATCCTGCTTATCCAGAGCAGTTTCTCAGTTACCTCAGAGTCTGTTTTCTGGGCTATAGTCCTCAGTTTGGCTAAATAAAACTCTTTTCTATTCCTATTACAGATTGTTTATTGGTTACTGTCAAAAACATGTGTAATATGAAAAAAAAGAAAACCTAACAAACATCAGGGTTCTACTACGCAGCACAGAAAACTATATTCAATATCCTATGATAAACCATAATAGAAAAGAATATTTTTAAAAAGAATGCATATCTATGTATAACTGAATCACTTTGCTGTACAGCAGAAATTAACACAACACTGTAAATCAACTACACTTCAATAAAAGAATTGGTTTAAAAAACTAACAAATAAAACAAAATACATGAATAAATCAAACCAAACAAAAACAAACAAATGCATACAGAGAACAGATGGCTACCATGGCAGGAAGCGGGGGCTGGAAGGAAGGGTGAAATGGGTAAAGAGGATGGAAACCAAATTTTTGGTGGGGAGCACATTGTGGGGCATTCAGAAGTAGAAATACAACGTTGCCCACATGAAACATATAATATTATAAATTGATGTTATTTAAAAAATAAACACATACATAAATAAGCAAGTAAAAGAACAACAGAAACAACATACAACCTAGTTATCCCACTTCGGATATTTATCTCGGTGTAACAAAACTCTATGTTCACAATAAAACCTCTAGATGAATGTTTACTGCTGCTTGATTCATAAGCATCAAAACATGGAAACAACCCAACTGTCCCTCAACTGGGGAATGAACTGAAAACAAAACAAAACTGATACTTTCATACAAGGAACAACTAACTACTCAGCAATAAGGGAGAGCAATTATTGATCCCTGCAACCACACAAGTGAATCTCAAATGCATTCTGCTAAGAGAAAGAAACCAGACTCACATACTGTGATCCCATTTGTAGGACATTCTGGAAAAGTCTAAATTATAGGGACAAGAAACAGATCAGTGGTTGCCAAGAGGTAGGGGTGGAGCCAGGGCCTGGCTACAAAGAGGTAGCTGGAGAGAAACTTTCTGGAGGGAGGTGGGGTGATGGGACTGCTCTTTATGAGGATTGGTGGTGGATACAAGAACTCTATGCACTTGTCAAAGCTCATAGACTGTCCACCAAAAAGAGTGAGTTTTATTCAATGTAAAAGTTTTAAGCAAATTTTTTAAAAGAAGGAAAAAAAGATATATGAGGTCAAGGGTCACCCTCATGTCGGGGAATATGTTCCCTATGTCAGAGAACAGAAGGACAAATGGATGGAAGGAAGGACAGATGATGGATGGATGAAAGGAAGGAAGGAAGGATGGGTGGATGGATGGATGGATGTCTGTCTACGGGCATATTTATTCGCTGCTCAAATTGTTAGGTTTCCCAGGCCTTTTAGGAAGGAGGGCCAGTGTCTTTTCTACACACTATCCTCAGTTTACAGTACAGTGAGTGTCTGAGGATAAATGAGATACCAAATGTGAAAATCCTTTATAAATTGAAATTTCAATACAAATGCCTGCTGTGTTACTGCTAGAGAAAGAAACAATCTAGATATTCATTTTTTCTGCAACAATATTGAGGCTCCTGAAGGGCCACGAAACAAATACCCCAGGTTAAAAAAATCCATAGACCATACACAAAAATAAACTCAAAATGGATTAAAGATCTAAACGTAAGACCAGAAACTATAAAACTCCTAGAGGAGAACATAGGCAAAACACTCTCCGACATATATCACAGCAGGATCCTCTATGACCCACCTCCCAGAATACTGGAAATAAAAGCAAAAATAAACAAATGGGACCTAATTAAACTTAAAAGCTTCTGCACAACAAAGGAAACTCTAAGCAAGATGAAAAGACAGCCTTCAGAATGGGAGAGGATAATAGCAAATGAAGCAACTGACAAACAACTAATCTCAAAAATATACAAGCAACTCCTACAGCTCAATTCCAGAAAAATAAATGACCCAATCAAAAAATGGGCCGAAGAACTAAACAGACATTTCTCCAAAGAAGACATACAGATGGCTAACAAACACAGGAAAAGATGCTCAACATCACTCATTATCAGAGAAATACAAATCAAAACCACTATGAGGTACCATTTCACGCCAGTCAGAATGGCTGTGATCCAAAGTCTACAAGCAATAAATGCTGGAGAGGGCGTGGAGAAAAGGGAACCCTCTTACACTATTGGTGGGAATGCAAACTAGTACAGCCACTATGGAGAACAGTGTGGAGATTCCTCAAAAAACTGGAAATAGAACTGCCTTATGATCCAGCAATCCCATTGCTGGGCATACACACTGAGGAAACCAGAATTGAAAGAGACACGTGTACCCCAATGTTCATCGCAGCACTGTTTATAATAGCCAGGACACGGAAGCAACCTAGATGTCCATCAACAGATGAATGGATAAGAAAGCTGTGGTACATATACACAATGGAGTATTACTCAGCCATTAAAAAGAATACATTTGAATCAGTTCTAATGAAGTGGATGAAACTGGAGCCGATTATACAGAGTGAAGTAAGCCAGAAAGAAAAACACCAATACAGTATACTAACGCATATATATGGAATTTAGAAAGGCGGTAACAATAACCCTGTATACGAGACAGCAAAAGAGACACTGATGTATAGAACAGTCTTTTGGACTCTGTGGGAGAGGGAGAGGGTGGGATGATTTGGGAGAATGGCACTGAAATACGTATAATATCATATATGGAATGAGTCGCCAGTCCAGGTTCGATGCACAATACTGGATGCTTGGGGCTGGTGCACTGGGACGACCCAGAGGGATGGTATGGGGAGGGAGGAGGGAGGAGGGTTCAGGATGGCGAACACATGTATACCTGTGGCGGATTCATTTCGATATTTGGCAAAACCAATACAATATTGTAAAGTTTAAAAATAAAATAAAATTTTAAAAAAATCCATAGAGAGATGCAGTGATATGAAGGGGGTGCGATGAATGCTGAAGGCATCTGCAGTAGAAAGCCACCATTAACGACAATCCACGACATCCCCTTCAACCTGCCACCTGACAAAATGCTCTATGGAGCCTTGGAAACAGAGGATGAAGCCCATCTTAGCATTTTCTTGAAAAGGAAAACGAAACCCAGAAAGAGGAGGAGACTTTCCCAGGCTCACACTGTGAGATGGTGATAGAATCGGAGCCTCAGTCTCCCGCTGAATGTTCTTCACTGGAGTCATTTCAATTCAGTTTTATTAATAAGTGGTATGCAAAATCCAACTTCCCAGTGGCTGAGCCTTTATAACCAGACTGGCAGATCACTGAAACAGGCAAAATATGCCAGAGATGTAAAATAAGATCAAACAATGTAGCATTCGTATAAAGAAAACATCTATCCAAGGAAACCTTCTAACTGAAAATTGTGACTTTCTTTTTGCTACAATCTGTCCGGGAAGATGTGGTTTCTCTCTGCGCTCCCATGTAAGAGAACAATGACACGATTGTGGGCTATTTTATTAATACTTGGAGAGTTTCTCAACCTCCTAACTTGAGCCCTTCTCTGCCTCTAAATATAAGCCAACCTATGTTCTGATCTGAAGAATTTTTTCAAGATACAAATTTCTGAGGAAGAAAGGGGGTCGGTGGACATTAAAGCTTTTATCCACAGATCTAAGGATTGGTTTCCACAAAGTTTCAAAAAGAGAGAAGACCACTGTCCAGGAAATCTGTAACATATCTTTGTATTCCACAGTCAGGGGAAAGAGAGGCATTTTAGACAGGAGGTACTGCCATGTACTGATGTTTCTTTTCGGATTAATCTTAACATTCGAGTGGATCTCAGTAGGTTAAAACTACCAAAGAAAGAACACAAATGTGCCTGAAGCAGAAGACCAAAAGGCAGTAAACAGAAATCCCCGCACTCCACTCCAGAGAGTGCAGAACTCTGAAAATAAAAACCAACAAACATGAACCTAGAGATCACCACACTAAGCAAAGTCAATCCGGAGAAAGACAAACACTGTAAGATACCAGTTACATGTGGAATCTAAAATATGACACCAGTGAACCTACCTAGAAAACAGAAACAGACCCACAGACATAGAGAACAGAACTGTGGTTCTGGGGTGGGGGTGGCAGAGGGAGTCGGCGATTAGCAGGTGTAAACGAATATATACAGGATGGATAAACGGCAAGTTCCGTACGGCACAGGGAGTTACATTCAACATGCCAAAACAACGACAAACAGAAACTTGACAAGTATCTCTGGACAGGTAGAAAGCTCATTGTGAAAACTTCATTCCAGATAACCGTGAACTTGTGAATCTTGGAGAACTGAAGCAAAACCAAGGGCTTCTCCCCTTCTCCGCACAAGACTCACCATTTACAATGGGACAGGAGCCCAAAGCAAAGAAGTGATCGTGGAGAGTCATCTTGATGCAAAGGTAGGTGCTTTTATTTATAGATAGCATGCCCTTTCTACAGCTGAATGGTTTACTTCCTGATGAGACACATTTAGGATCATCATATGCTCGAATTTACTGGCAGACATTATGCAGTAAATTATTTCTGGCTATAAAAGCAAGCCTGATTCATGTGCCTAGCACAGCCCCTAAGTACATCTATTACAGTGGCAATAGAGAGTGTTTAAGTCCTAATAGTCTCTTCATAATCACTTATGAACATCACTCATTTTTAGAGACAGGAGTTAGTGAATTGGCAGATGTCAGACAGAAGGAGAATTCTGTATTTTGCTTCCCATATCAAATAGTCTGCCTATAACAGATTTCATTGGACAAACATCTTGGGATGGGAGCTCAAAGGGCTGTGGCTCAGTGGCACCTGGGGTCCAGAGGACTTGCGTGCGTGTGCGGCTTTGCCTCTTCCTCGCCACGGAGGGAACCAACCCTCTCTCTTGGAGCCCAGGTGTTTTCATTGGAAAAATATGGATGCTGTTTTAAGGTTCAAATAAGGTATTTTATGTTATGCTTTGTGAACTGTAGAGTATTGAAAAAAATATGGGGACATGTTTGGGTTTTTGTTTTCCTTTCCGCATCTCCCCCCAATGAAAAGGAAGATGGAATCAAGTGACACCCCCATCAGCACACCTCTCCACTGGTGCTTCAGCCCAGCAAATGAAAACTACTCACAAAACATTCCACATGAGTGCTGAGGCAGTTGACGTCTTGCTGCCAAGAGAGAACGGTTAGCGGTCAGAACCGGAGCAGAGTTGTTTGTTTACAACTCAGAAAGAGAACTTCACAAGTATATGAATTTGGGATTGCATGCGTTGAGATACTTCATTCTCACCAGAAGAACCCATAAGGAGTTTGGGACTTCCCTGGTGGTCCAGGGGCTAAGACTCTGTGCTCGCCATGCACGGGGCCAGGGTTTGATCCTGGTCAGGGAACTAGATCTCACATGCTGCAACTAAAGACCCGCATGCCACAACACAGATCCAAGACCCCGCGTGCACAACAAACCCTGCACAGCCAAATAGATAAATAGGTATTTTTTCAAAAGAGCCCATGGCAATTTTCACTCACCTTATCTGATTCACTGGATATTTTCCAAGAATTTTGATACAGAAATGACAAATGTGGTTATTTGGATTTCCTCTTTTACAGCTGTTCTTTCTAATTGGCTACCCATTAATTCAGTCCATATTGGGAACTCCGTCTGTTCCCTCTCTGGCTCTAGTCTCCTTTCTCTGATTGTTCTTTAATGACCCAACTCTCTCGGTTTTTCTGCTCTTAGAGTTCTTCCCCCTTTGGTTAGATATGCACCATTATTGGAGAGTTTCCAACTATCTCAGTTCTTTTTCTACTGTTTTGGATAAATAAAATTTATTTTTCCAAATGAGGGTACCTATCAGCTTTGGATAGTCATTCGCACTTTAGTATAAATGAACTTTTAATATCTATGTAGCTCCTTTGCATTTATAAGAAAACGCAAGGTCAAGGAAGGTGCATGAAAGAGAAAATAGGGCATAATTTGCAAAATTCAAATCAGTCAGATGTGGATGATAAACTCCTGGAGAGGGTCTAATTTTTACTTTTCACTTAGTCTCTCCTCTGTTCTCAGCGTTGCTCTGGGTCTTACCGCCTTGCTCAGCTAGCTCTCTTCTGTTCTCTGGATGACATTATTTTAACTCCAGCAACGGTCTGTATCTAGGCTTCAGTAGCTACCTGGGTGTGGCACCTCCCAAAAGTCTCCTTTTCTCTGCCTTGCTGGCCTCCCCCTCCCTGGACTCCACATCAGTGGTGATGACATGAGCCCCAGTGTTTTCTTTCTTTTCAATAAATGTGATTATCTATGTATGCTCTAAGAGGTTTTTTGTTGTTTTTTTTTTCCCGAAAAAAAGGGTACAAAATCCTTTTTAAAAATCATAAGCCATTCATCTATCTTGCTGTGGGTTTCAGAAAACCCGGCTCTCTCACCTATGTCCCAGTGTCAGGAATAGGTTCACTACCTTGACAGCTTTCCTCTTCCCAGGGCACACCCACTTGCCAGGGAAGTAAGACCCACACAGCAGGCTCTTTTATAAGGGAACTCTCCAATCTGACTCGTTAATTTTACTGCTGTCACAAAGGCTGGCCCTAAAGACAGGGCATCAAAGTGATTGTTCGATTCCCTCACTGGAGATCAGTGCTGAAATACTCTTGAGAGGCCTCTTCAAGACTAATTCTCTTTCCCTTTAAACAGCTAAGCTGCGGCCTCAGCTGTTTCTCAAGGTCTGAGTCACATGGTCTAATGATTATCTTTGTGGGAGAGATTATGTCCCTATCAGAAATTTCAGCCTTCATTCTGCCTTCCCTAATTGTACCACGTTATTCTATTTGAGGCTTTCTTCCTGTTCCTGGTAAGTGGTGTTCATTTTCCTGGGTCTTACTCAAGCATCGGCCTCCCTTTCCACCCTCTCCCTTTCACTGTGCCATGGTCGTTCTGGTCAGATGACTTATCGCTCAAGATACAGGAGGAAAATTAAGATCAGAGTTATTTACAAACTTCCATTATAAAATGTGCTTACAAAACCAAAGGTCGTGGTACTATACATAGATAATTCTAAAGATGACCAAGAAAACTACTAGAACTAATCAATGATTTTGGCAAAGTTGCAGGATACAAAAGTAACACAGAGAAATCTGTTGCATTCCTATATACTAACAATGAAAGATTAGAAAGAGAAATTAAGGAAACAACCCCATTTACCATTGCAACAAAAAGAATAAAGTAACTAGGAATGAATGTACCTAAGGAGGCAAAAGATCTGTACTCGGAAAACTATAAGATACTGATGGAAGAAATCAACGATGACACAAACAGATGGAGAGATATACCATGTTCTTGGATCAGAAGAATCAATATTGTGAAAATAATTATACTACCCAAAGCGATCCACAGATTCAATGCAATCCTTATCAAATTACCAATGGCATTTTTCACAGAATTAGAACAAGAAATTTCATAATTTATGTGGAAACACAAAAGACCCCAAATAGCCAAAGCAATCTTGAGAAAGAAAAACAGCTGGAAGAATCAGGCTATGGACTTCAAGCTATACTACAAAGCTATAGTCATCAAGACAGTATGGCACAAAACAGAACTATAGATCAACAGAGCAGGATAGAAAACCCAGGGCACCTGCGGTCCCCTGATCTATAACAAAGGAGGAAAGGATACACAATGGAGAAAAGACAGTCTCTTCAATAAGTGGTGATGGGAAAGACTCCACCAGAAAATTACTAGAACTAATCAATGACTATAGTAAAGTTGCAGGATATAAAATCAACACACAGAAATCCCTTGCATTCCTATACACTAATAATGAGAAAACAGAAAGAGAAATTAAGGAAACAATTCCATTCACCATTGCAACGGAAAGAATAAAATACTTAGGAATATATCTACCTAAAGAATCTAAAGACCTATATATAGAAAACTATAAAACACTGGTGAAAGAAATCAAAGAGGACACTAACAGATGGAAAAATATACCATGTTCATGGATTGGAAGAATCAATGTAGTGAAAATGAGTATACTACCCAAAGCAATCTATAGATTCAATGCAATCCCTATCAAGCTACCAACAGCATTCTTCACAGAGCTAGAACAAATAATTTCACAATTTGTATGGAAAAACAAAAAACCTCGAATAGCCAAAGCGATCTTGAGAAAGAAGAATGGAACTGGAGGAATCAACCTACCTGACTTCAGGCTCTACTACAAAGCCACAGTTATCAAGACAGTATGGTACTGGCACAAAGACAGAAATATAGATCAATGGAACAAAATAGAAAGCCCAGAGATAAATCCACGCACATATGGACACCTTATCTTCGACAAAGGAGGCAAGAATATACAATGGATTAAAGACAATCTCTTTAACAAGTGGTGCTGGGAACTCTGGTCAACCACTTGTAAAAGAATGAAACTAGAACACTTTCTAACACCATACACAAAAATAAACTCAAAATGGATTAAAGATCTCAACGTAAGACCAGAAACTATAAAACTCCTAGAGGAGAACATAGGCAAAACACTCTCTGACATACATCACAGCAGGATCCTCTATGACCCACCTCCCAGAATATTGGAAATCAAAGCAAAAATAAACAAATGGGACCTAATTAACCTTAAAAGCTTCTGCACATCAAAGGAAACTATTAGCAAGGTGAAAAGACAGCCTTCAGAATGGGAGAAGATAATAGCAAATGAAGCAACTGACAAACAACTAATCTCGAGAATATACAAGCAACTCCTACAGCTCAACTCCAGAAAAGTAAATGACCCAATCAAAAAATGGGCCAAAGAACTAAATAGACATTTCTCCAAAGAAGACATTCAGATGGCTAACAAACACATGAAAAGATGCTCAACATCACTCATTATCAGAGAAATGCAAATCAAAACCACTATGAGGTACCATTTCACACCAGTCAGAATGGCTGCAATCCAAAAGTCTACAAGTAATAAATGCTGGAGAGGGTGTGGAGAAAAGGGAACCCTCTTACACTGTTGGTGGGAATGCAAACTAGTACAGCCACTATGGAGAACAGTGTGGAGATTCCTTAAAAAACTGGAAATAGACATGCCTTATGATCCAGCAATCCCACTGCTGGGCATACACACTGAGAAAACCAGAAGGGAAAGAGACACGAGTACCCCAATGTTCATCGCAGCACTGTTTATAATAGCCAGGACATGGAAGCAACCTAGATGTCCATCAGCAGATGAATGGATAAGAAAGCTGTGGTACATATACACAATGGAGTATTATTCAGCCATTAAAAAGAATACATTTGAATCAGTTCTAATGAGGTGGATGAAACTGGAGCCTATTATACAGAGTGAAGTAAGCCAGAAAGAAAAACACCAATACAGTATACTAACACATATATATGGAATTTAGAAAGATGGTAACAATAACCCTGTGTACGAGACAGCAAAAGAGACACTGATGTATAGAACAGTCTTATGGACTCTGTGGGAGAGGGAGAGGGTGGGAAGATTTGGGAGAATGGCATTGAAACATGTAAAATATCATGTATGAAATGAGTTGCCAGTCCAGGTTCGATGCACGATACTGGATGCTTGGGGCTGGTGCACTGGGACGACCCAGAGGGATGGAATGGGGAGGGAGGAGGGAAGAGGGTTCAGGATGGGGAACACATGTATACCTGTGGTGGATTCATTTTGATATTTGGCAAATCTAATACAGTTATGTAAAGTTTAAAAATAAAATAAAATTTAAAAAAAAAAAAAAAAAAAAAAAAAAAAAAAAATAAGTGGTGATGGGAAACTACATGTAAAAGAATGAAATCAGAACCCATCCTAACAGCATACACAAAAATAAACTCAAAATGGATTAAAGACATAAGTGTAAGGCCAGACACTATAAAATTCTCAGAGGAAAACACAGAACACTCCTTGACATAAATCACACCAAGATCTTTTTTGACCCATCTCCTGGAGTAATGAAAATAACAAAAATAAACAAATAGGACTACTTAAACTCAAAAGCTTTTGCACAACAAAGGAAACAATAAACAAAAACAAAAAGATAACCCACATATTGAGAGAAATATTTGCAAATGATGTGACCGACAAGGGATTAAGCCCCCAAATTCAAAAATAGCTCACAAGGCTCAGGGCTTCCCTGATAGCTCAGTTGATAGAGAATCTGCCTGCAATGCAGGAGACCCCAGTTCAATTCTTGGGTCAGGAAGATCTGCTGGAGAAGGGGTAGATTACCCACTCCAGTATTCTTGGGCTTCCCTTGTGGGTTAGCTGGTAAAGAATCCACCTGCAATGCGGGAGACCTGGGTTCGATTCTTGGGTTGGGAAGATCCCCTGGAGAAGGGAAAGGCTACCTACTCCAGTATTCTGGCCTAGAGAATTCCATGGAGTGTATAGTCCATGGAGTCACAAAGAGTCAGCCACGACTGGGCGACTTTCACTTTCACATGAGGCTTAAAATCATCAAAACAAACAACCCCATCAAAAAATGGGCAGAAGACCTAAACAGACATTTCTCCAAAGAAGACATACAGATGGCCTAGAAGTACATGAAACGATGCTCAACATCACTAATTATTAGAGAAATGCAAATCAAAACTACAATGAGGTATCACCTCACACTGGTCAGAATGGCCATCATGAAGAAATCTGCACACAATAAATGCTAGAGAGGGTGTGAAAAAAGAAAATCCTCTTACACTGTTGGTGGGAATGTAAATTAATACAGCCACTATGGAGAACGGCATGGCAGTTCCTTAAAAGACTAAATAGAACTCCATATGATCCAGCAGTACTATTCCTGAGCATATAACCAGAGAAAACCATAATTCAAAAAGACATATGCACTCCAGTGCTCATTGCAGAACTATTTACAATAGCCAGGACATGAAAGCAACCTAAATGTCCATCAACGGAGGAATGGATAAAGAAAATGTGGTACATATATACAAGGGAAGGTTACTCGTCATAAAAAGGAATGAAATTGTGCCATTTGCAGAGACATGGATGGACCTAGACACTGTCATATAGAGTGAAGTAAGTTAAATAAATATCGTATATTAACGCATTATGTGGAATCTAGAAAAATGGTACAGATGAACCTATTTGCAAAGCAGAAAGAGGGATGCAGACATAAAGAACAAACATATGGCTACAAGGGGGCAGGCGGGGCTGGGATGCATTGAGAGATTAGGATTGACATATATACACTACTGATCTGTTCAGTTCAGTTCAGTCACTCAGTAGTGTCCGACTCTTTGTGACCTCATGGACTGCAACATGCCAGGCCTCCCTGTCTATCACCAACTCCTGGAGCTTATTCAAACTCATGTCCATTGAGTCAGTGATGCCATCCAACCATCTCATCCTCGGTCATCCCCTACTCCTGCTTTCAATCTTTTCCAGCATCAAGGTTTTTTCAAATGAGTCAGTTTTTTGCACCAGGTGGCCAAAGGATTGGCGTTTCAGCTTCAGCATCAGTCTTTCCAGTGAATATTCAGGACTGATTTCCTTTAGGATGGACTGGTTGGATCTCCTTGATGTGCAACGGACTCTCAAGCGTCTTCTCCAACACCACAGTTCAAAAGCATCAATTCTTCAGCACTCAGCTTTCTTCATGGTCCAACTCTCACATCCAAACATGACTACTGGAAAACCCATAGCTGTGACTAGACGGACCTTTGTTGGCACTATTGATACTATGTATAAAAGAGATAACTAATGAGAACCAATTATATAGCTCAGGGAACTCGACTCAATGCTCTGTGGTGAACTAAATGGGAAGGAAATCCCAAAAAAGAGGGTATATATGTATATGTATAGCTGATTCACTTTTCTGTACAGGAGAAACATACACAACATTCAACATTGTAAAGCAACTATACTCCAAAAGAAATTTTTTTTTTAATTAAAAAAAAAAAGGTTCATTCCATAGGATCAAACTGTCTCCAGTTGGTTCTACTACTTCAGCAGCTTTGTGACCTCTCTGGGCTTCTTTATCTGAAACTGAGGGGCAAGAAAAGCCCACAATATCTCTCCAGAGGGTCTCTCAGAGGGCTAACGGCACCTCTAAGGAAGCCAGCACACTGGCCTGCAGGTGAAGGGTAATGACTACGCGTATGTAAGCCCATCACTTATCTAACTCACTCTACAGGCAACTCTACAGCATCTGTGTCAAGTCATAGCACTGTTCTCAGCACAGCGTCAGCCCCTCCCTTCACCTGTCCCCCGGGTCATGCAGTCTGACCACTTCCAGGTAGGTTACACTTCAGTTTCCAACATTCTGCTTCTCTGCTCAGCATCTCTCCCTTCTTCCTGGAACTGCTCCCTTCCCGACTCCAGCCAAGGGGTTTACAGGACAAAGACCCTTTTCTTACACGGTCACACATGAATACTCTGAGGTGGACAACTTCCTAAAGCAGACCATTCAAAGTCATCCCTGGAAATCCTTGGAACTGAGATTGCGGACAGACCGTCCTTTTTTCCTGGGGGGTGGCCTTGGGGAGGGGAGTCTTGGCAACTATGGTGCTGACGGTGTGGACAAGGCCAGTGGCAGGAACAGAGAATCAAGCCAACAAACAGGAAGAGTTGAAGGGCAGGGAGAAGGCATCTTGTAGCACTGGGGCCCTTGAGTACAGACACCTTCAGATCCAAGTAGGTGCCTGTTCTTCCTGAAGCCTGGCTTTCCTACTCATGCTTCCAGGCATGAGCTACCCAGGTCATTCCAGGTGGGATTCTGTGCTTGAAACCAAGGAGCACCCAAGATGAGGGGAAAGCCTAACCATCCGGCCAGGACGTGTCCCAGGAGAATTATCCCTTCCAATTAGGAGGTTGGGATCAACATATATACATTACTATATCTAAAATACATAAAAACTTCGCTGGTGGGCCAGTGGCTAGGACTCCATGCTCCCAATGTAGGGGGCCTGGGTTCAATCCTTGGTCAGGGAACTAGATCCTACATGCTGTAACTAAAGATCCTATCAGATCAGATCAGTCACTCAGTCGTGTCTGACTCTTTGTGACCCCATGAATCGCAGCATGCCAGGCCTCCCTGTCCATCACCAACTCCCGGAGTTCACCCAGACTCACGTCCATCAAGTCAGTGATGCCATCCAACCATCTCATCCTCTGTCATCCCCTTCTCCTCCTGCCCCCAATCCCTCCCAGCATCAGAGTCTTTTCCAATGAGTCAACTCTTTGCATGAAGTGGCCAAAGTACTGGAGTTTCAGCTTTAGCATCATTCCCTCCAAAGAAATCCTAGGGCTGATCTCCTTCAGAATGGACTGGTTGGATCTCCTTGCAGTCCAAGGGACTCTCAAGAGTCTTCTCCAACACCACAGTTCAAAAGCATCAATTCTTTGGCGCTCAGCCTTCTTCACAGTCCAACTCTCACATCCATACATGACCACAGGAAAAACCATAGCCTTGACTAGACGAACCTTTGTTGGCAAAGTAATGTCTCTGCTTTTGAATATGCTATCTAGGTTGGTCATAACTTTCCTTCCAAAGAGTAAGCGTCTTTTAATTTCATTGCTGCAGTCACCATCTGTAGTGATTTTGGAGCCCAGAAAAATAAAGTCTGACACAGTTTCCACTGTTTCCCCATCTATTTCCCATGAAGTGGTGGGACCGGATGCCATGATCTTCGTGTTCTGAATGTTGAGCCTTAAGCCAACTTTTTCACTCTCCTATATGTAGCAATAATGACCGAATACCCCCATGCCGCCACAAAGATCTGGTGTGGCCAAATAAATAAATTAAATAAAAAATAAAAAAAAAGTTATGATAGCCTTGGAATGTCGTGTCCAAAAACCTCTTATCTGAAGCTCAGCACCTGGGTTGTAAACTGTATACCTGGTTTGTATTGAGACTCTCCTCTTTGTCATGACTTAGACACACACCCCAGTGGGATGTTTCACTTTTTTAAACATCTTTCTTTATAACTAATATGTAACATTGTGTAAGTTTAAGGTACACAGTGTGTTGCTCTGATACATTTATGTATGGCAAACTGATAGCTACAGTGTCCTTGAGAGAAATATTAATTTTTGTTAACTCTGGAATGGGTTTTATCTGTGTCTTTTACCCTGGCCTGATGAGTGGCCGGGCAGATTTTAAAAGTCTGTGCTAACTTTTACTTTCTCGTGTCTCGCTGAGGGCCACAGACAATCGGGTCATCACAGCACAGGGCAGAAAGGTGTTCTAGTAAGGGGTTTCATTTATACGTAGGTTAAGGAAGAATGCCTGCAGGAGGTAGACTTCCATCTGGGGAAAGTCGGAGTTGGCCAAATGAAGGTGGGAAGGAGGGTCAGGATTTGGCCAAAGGCGTGAGAGAGAGAGGGTAGCCAGCTGGAGGAGGTGAATCAACAATACACCAAGGGAGTTCCCTGGCGATCCGGGGGTTAGGACTTCATGCTTCCACTGCAGGTGACATGGGTTTGATCCCTGTCAGGGAAGTTCCACAGGCCACATGGTGCAGCCAAAACACACACACACGCACAAACACAGTACACCTAGTGTGGGGGGAGGAATGAGGCAGGAGGCATATAACACAGTTAATTAAAATTTACACCCTACTCTTGCCATTGAGAGGTGGAAGGCGCAATCACCTTGGAGTGTGTGTTCTTGGTTCAGAGAGGAGTTCTTCGCATGGTCTTCCTATGTATGCACAAGTGAAGGGCAGGGGGCCCTCATGGGGCTACTGAGGGGGCCCCTCAGGCTGCCCTTTCCTGAGGCCCCTGGTTAGGGGCACAGCTCATCCTTGCAGAGCAAGTAAAGCCTTTTTGTTGCCTTGGCCTTGAAGCATCCTATCCTACTTCCTGAGAACATTCAAGGTATAAGAGGGAAGAGCAAAACCTGACTCCATGTTGGACCTGTTTCTTTCACTCTAACCTTTGCTCGCCGTTGCTTTTGCTACCACACTCTCTAAAAGGTTGCTGTCTGTAGCTGTAAGCATGCATAGTGGCCTGCCCCAGGGAACCCTGCCCCTCTGCCTGAAGGTTAAACTAAAGTGTCTTTGTTCAGCTCACAGGGAGACCTCCTGACCCTGCCCACCTGTGAATGGCCGCGGGAAGGAAGAAATGAACACATCCCCACATCCTCTAACCGAGGCCGGCCAAACCAGATATTTTGCAAGACTTACGGCCATTTTACTCTACTTCCTCCCCTCCTCCCCCTCTCTGATCTGTAAAAGAAACGGGCATCCAGACCCAACAAGATGGCACTGTAGGACTTTAGTCCCCCACCTGGCTTTCCGAATAAAGCCGCTATTCCTTGCCTCAACACCTCGTCTCCCGATTATCGGCATGGTAAGCACAGCCAGCCTGGATTCAGTAACAGAGGGGAGCCGGGCTGGCCTTCAACCAGTGCTGAGTTGTAGGGAAGCACAATGAGACTGCAGAAGAAGTGATACAGGGAGTAGGGCGGCCTGCAGGAGAGTCCTGGGTTTCGCTGTGGGTGGCGTCATTCCTAGAGGGCACAGACTGCCCCCTGAAACAGGCCAGTCCTCCTGCTGGTCTCTTCACTGCGGACGTGAAGGGTCTGTGGAGGCTGCCTGCAGAGGTGGGCCTCCCAGGGCCCAGAGAGGGTGGAGAAGGGAGAATTGTGGGTCTGGAGAGACGTGGTAGGAACTCCTAGTGCAGGGGTTAATGCTGAAAGGGCTTTTCTAACCTGCTGACCCTGCCAAACAGCTGAGTTTGAGAAAGTGAGATAAGTGAGTTGTTACTTACTGCAGAGCAGAGAGGGGCAGACCCAAGGTCGGTGGAGCAATCAACTGCCTCCTCAAGCATGAGGCCCAAGAAAAGTTTATTTAGTTTGAATTGTAACTGTTTTATTTAAAGTCACTTATTATTGAATTTTAAAATCTAAAAAAGAGTGACCATGGTCTTCCCTGGTGGCTCACTGGTAAACAATATGCCTGCCAATGCAGGAGGTATGGACTGGACCACCGGTCAGGGAAGATCCCACAAGCCGTAATCGCAACTAAGCCCGGGAGCCACAGCTCCTGAGCCTTCACCCTAGAGTCTGGGGGCTGCAACCACGGAGCCCACCTTCCGCAACCACTGAAGCCTGAATGCTCTAGAGCCCGCAACAAGAGAAGCCGTGGCAGTAAGAAGCCCACTCACAGCAGCTAGAGAAAAGCCAGAGCAGCAACAAACACCCAGCACAGCCCAATAAATAAATAAGAGTGACCATAGCTGTACCCTTGGGTAAAGAAGCAAATCATGCCAGTTCAAGTAGCAAAAGCTGAGGCCCGGATGGCTGAGCAGATCTGGAAGGACTTGAATGTCAGGTAGAGACTTTACCCCCAGGACAGAGTGGGTCCCCGGAAGGCCAACGAAGGGGTCGGGATCGGGGGTGGAGGCGGGTGGGAAGCAGGAGAGCACAGTTCCCTGGCCCGCCTTGGCTGGATGATCGCCGAGATAGACAAACTTCTGCCTCCTGGCTTCCATCACCAGGAAGGATGGACAACAATGCCACCATCAGCTGACTTTCCCACCTAGACAGAGAGCACGGCTGGAGAGAGGTGGGGACCCAGAGGAGCAGGGGGAAGCCAGTCAGGGGGACAACACACAGGGATGGAGGTGAGGACCTACTTCCCAGCCCTGAGCCTTGAAAATATGCAGGAGGAGATTTAGAAAAGCTTAGTTCAAAGCGCCACATTCTTTGGTTTGACTATGTTTCTAAGCTTTTGAGGGATCTATAAGCTGGTTTCCAGAGTGTTCTGAGTTTTCGGTCAACAAAACTTTTATCACCAGCTTGTGCCGGGTCCCCAGAGAATGGCAGAGGGTGACTGACACGGGTGCTCCCCAGACCCTCACAGCTTCGAGCAGCGACAGATGCAGGAACCACTGCTTCAAAGTGTGCCAAGGCCTGAGAGCAATGGCAGGGCATGTTGTAGACAAAACAACATAAAAAAAGAAAAAAGAGAGAGCTACAATTTTTAATTGGTTTTTGAAAACAGATGCAGAAATTGAGTTAATCATACTCCTCAGCTCATAGCATGTACATCAGTCTCCTATTTTATTCTCTCCCTTCAGTTCCCACCCCTATTCCCTCACCTCCTCCTCGGATTTAATGGACTTGGTAAGTATTCTTGCGTATGTTGGTTAAAATATGTTAAAATATACAGGAGTCATATCATGCCAGATATCTGAATCTGCTTCTTTCAGTCAACACTCTGATTTTAAGATCTGCCCAGCACGATAGCTGAGAAATGGAAGCAATCTAAATGTCCATCAACAGACACACGGATAAAGAAAATACGGTATGTATATACAAGGGAGCACAGGGAAGCAGCCTGAAGCGCTGCGGTCCGTGGGGCTGCAAAGAGTCGGACATGACTGAGCCACTAAACAATATACAAAGAAATGCTACTAAGCCTTAAAAAAGAATGAAATAATATTATTTTCAGCAACATGGATAGACCTAAAAATTATTATACTAAGTGAAGTAAGACAGAGAAAGACAAATATCATATGATATTACTTATAGGTGGAAAAAGTTATAAGTTCATTTGTATCACTTTAAAAAGTGATACAAATGAACTTATACACAAAACAGAGATAGACTCACAGACTTAGAAAACAAACTTATGGTTACCAAAGGGGAAAGGTAAAGTGGGGAGAGACGAATTAGAAGGTTGGGCTTAACATATACACACTAATATATATAAAATAGATAATCAACAAGGACCTACTGTATAGCACAGGGAACTGTACTCAATTTTTTTAACAACCTGTAAGAGAAAAAAATCTGGAAAAAAATAGATACATATGTATATATAACTGAATCACTTTGCCATACACCTAAAACTAAATAACATTGTAAATAACTATCAGTTCAGTTCAGTTGCTCAGTCCTGTCCGACTCTTTGCAATCCCATGAATTGCAGCACTCCAGGCCTCCCTGTCCATCATCAACTCCCAGAGTTCACCCAAACTCATGTCTATCGAGTTGGTGATGCCATCCAGCCATCTCATCCTCTGTCGTCCCCTTCTCCTCCTGCCCACAATCCCTCCCAGCATCAGAGTCTTTTCCAGTGAGACAACTCTTCGCATGAGGTGGCCAAAGTACTGGAGTTTCAGCTTCATACTTTGGTTTAAATAAGTAAATAAATAAGATCTGCCCAGGATGCACTTGCATATTGAGTTTATATCACCTAACTGCTGAAAAGCACCCCATAGGCTGATCTATTCCATAGCCCTATTCCATCACCCTCTTGTTAAATTCTGGTTGCTTCCACCTACTCAATACCTCAAGAATGCTGAGATGAACACCCATGAACCCACCCATTCGTGGGCTATGAGCAAGTTTTCTCTTGAATGCTTAGCCACAAGCATAATGGCTAGATCCTGGCATATACGTGGCATCCTTAAGTGTGGGCACACTGCTCTCCAGAGGCCCACACTTGGAATTGTCTGACTCTAATGTGTGCTACCCCAGAAGCTATAAAGTGATACCTCATTCTGTTTTGCATTTCTCGGTTACCTAACCACGTTGAGCACTGCGGGCCATTTGGATAGTCCCTGTGTACATTTTTCATTAGATTTGCTTTATAATCTAGATAGTGTTTGTGTGTGACTTTTTGAGGGTGTAAAAATCTCCCTGTGAGCCACCTGTCAACTTTGTCACTTGTATCATATTTTAAATAAATTCTATTTATTTATTTGGCTATACAGGGTCTTACTTATGGCATATGGGATCTAGTTCCCTGACCAGGGATGGAACCAAGGACTCATGCATTGGGAGCATGGAGTCATAGCCACTGGACCATCAGGGAAGTCCCTAAAATAAATTCGTAATTGTCATGTACCTGTTAACACCTTTGTTACACACCTTTAACTTTTTCACCTTTTGGAGTCTGCATTCTGTGTCTTGCTTATGAAATCCTTCAACCCTACTCAAATGACAAAGACAGTCTCCTACATTTTCTTCCTGTAACTTTATACTTTCATATTTCCAGGGCACCTTAGTCCATCTGTAGTCTGACTTTATAAATGAAGTGAGGTAAGGACCCAATTTAATTTTTCTCCAGTGCTAAGGCACTATTTCCTTTCTCCATTGATTTGTGCCAACTTCATCATCTTTCAAGTTCTCCTATACTCAAAGGTTTGTTTCTGAGCTCTTGGTTCTGTTCTATTGGGCTAGCCTGTTCATCCACAATTACCATACTGTTTTTGTTACAGTGGCTTTGTAGTGTGTGTTAATATCTGGGAAGATACTTCTTCATTCTTGGTTTTTCTATTTCAATATAAACTTAGCAACTTATTGATGTGTATCTTTCCTTAGACACTTTAAAGGAAGATGATATGATTTCTTTTTAAAAAACAATCCAACTGAAATATTGTGTGGACTGCATTGAATATATAGACTAGTAATCAGAAGGGAATTATTATCTCTATAATATTAAATCATCTAGTCCATTATTTGTGGACTGTCTCTTCACTGATTCAGACCATTTTCTATTTCTTTTTTTTTAAGTTTTTCAAATTTTCTCCAAAGAGATTTTAAATACCTTCTTGATATCTTACTTCCTAGATACTTTCTTTTTTTTTCTTATGAAAAATATGTTTTCTGTTGTATCCTATACATGTTTATTGCTGGTATAAGAAATGAATGCAATTGAGTCTTGTAAGGTGGTCATTTATCCAGAAGTGAAGTGAAGTGAAGTCACTCAGTCATGTCCAACTCTTTGCGACCCTGTGGACTGTAGCCTACCAGGCTTTTCCATCCATGGGATTCTCCAGGCAAGAATACTGGAGTGGGTTACCATTTCCTTCTCCAGGGGATCTTCCCGATCCAGGGATCAAACCCAGGTCTCCCGCATTGGAGGCAGATGCTTTAACCTCTGAGCCACCAGGGAAAGACAATTTATCCAGAGACCTTGCTAAACCCTTATATATTTTGATGGTTTTTATTATTGATTGTTAGGTTTTCTAAAGTTGAGCAAGTAATGACAATTTTATCTCTTCCCTTTTATCTTTTTACCTTTAGTTCTTTTTTATGTCTTTTTGCATTGACTAGAGCTAGCAGTACTGTGTTGAACAGTAGAGGTGATATCAAGTATCTCTACCTTATTTCTTCTTTTTAAAAAATTTTTATTGATTGATTGATTGACTTTGGTGAAGCCATGTGGCATGTTGTATCTTAGTTCCCCAGTTCAGTTCAGTTCAATTCAGTGGCTCAGTCATGTCCAACTCTTTGTGACCCCATGGTCTGCAGCACACCAGGCCTCCTATCCATCACCAACTCCCGGAGTTCACCCAAACTCATGTCCATCGAGTCAGTGATGCCATCCAACCATCTCATCCTCTGTCATCCCCTTCTCCCCAGCTTTCAATCTTTTCCAACTTTAGGGTCTTCTCCAATGAATCAGCTCTTCCCATTAGGTGGCCAAAGTATTGGAGTTTCAGCCTCAACATCAGTCCTTCCAATGAACATTCAGGACTGATATCTTTTCAGATGGACTGGTTGGATCTCCTTGCAGTCCAAGGGACTCTCAAGAGTCTTCTCCAACACCACAGTTCAAAAGCATCAGTTTTGTGGTGCTCAGCTTTCTTTATAGTCCAACTCTCACATCCATACATAACTACTGGAAAAACCATAGCCTTGACTTAGATGGACCTTTGTTGCCAAAGTAATGTCTCTGCTTTTTAATATGCTATCTGTGTTGGTCATAACTTTCCTTCCAAGGTGTATGTATGTATGTATGTGAAGTCGCTTAGTCGTGTCCGACTCTTTGCGACCTCATGGACTGCAGCCCGCCAGGCTCCTCTGTCCATGGGATTCTCCAGGCAAGAATACTGGAGCGGGTTGCCATTTCCTTCTCTAGGAGATCTTCCCAACCCAGGGATCGAACCCGGGTCTCCTGCATTGCAGGCAGATGCTTTATCCTCTGAGCCACCAGGGAAGCCTTCCAAGGAGCAAGCGTCTTTTAATTTCATGGCTGCAATCACCATCTGCAGTGACTTTGGAGCCCAAAAAAATAAAGTCTGACACTGTTTCCCCATCTATTTGCCATGCCATGATCTTAGCTTTCTGAATGTTGAGCTTTAAGCCAACTTTTCACTCTCCTCTTTCACTTTCATCAAGAGGTTCTTTAGTCCTTCTTCACTTTCTGCCATAAGGGTGGTGTCACCTGCATATCTGAGGTTATTGATATTTCTCCCAGCAGTCTTGATTCCAGCTTGGGCTTCATCCAGCCCGGCGTTTCTCATTATGTACTCTGCATATAAGTTAAATAAGCAGGGTGACAATATACAGCCTTGACATACTCCTTTTCCTATTTGGAACCAGTCTGTTGTTCCATGTCCAGTTCTAACTGTTCCTTCTTGACCTGCATACAGATTTCTCAAGAGGCAGGTCAGATGATCTGGTATTCCCATCTCTTTCAGAATTTTCCACAGTTTATTGTGATCCACACAGTCAAAGACTTTGGCATAGTCAATAAAGCAGAAATAGATGTTTTTCTGGAACTCTCTTGCTTTTTTGATGATCTAACGGATGTTGGCAATTTGATCTCTGGTTCCTCTGCCTTTTCTAAATCCAGCTTGAACATCTGGAAGTTCATGGTTCATGTACTGCTGCACCCTGTCTTGGGAGAATTTTGAGCATTACTTTACTAGCGTGTGAGATGAGTACAACTGTGTGGTAGTTTGAGCATTCTTTGGCATTGCCTTTCTTTGGGATTGGAATGAAAACTGACCTCTTCCAGTCGTATGGCCTCTGCTGAGTTTTCCAAATTTGCTGGCATATTGAGTGCAGCACTTTCACAGCATCATCTTTCAGGATTTGAAATAGCTCAACTGGAATTCCATCACCTCCACTAGCTTTGTTCGTAGTGATGCTTCCTAAGGCCAACTTGACTTCACATTCCAGGATGTCTGGCTCTAGGTGAGTGATCACACCATAATGATTACCTGGGTCATGAAGATCTCTTTTGTACAGTTCTTCTGTGTATTCTTGCTACCTCTTCTTAATATCTTCTGCTTCTGTTAGGTCCATACCATTTCTATCCTTTATTGAGACCATCTTTGCATGAAATGTTCCCTTGATAGCTCTAATTTTCTTGAAGAGATCTCTAGTCTTTTCCATTCTATGGTTTTCCTTTATTTCTTCACAGTGATCACTGAAGAAGCCTTCCTATCTCTCCTTGCTATTCTTTGGAACTCTGCATTCAGATGCTTATATCTTTCCTTTTCTCCTTTGCTTTTTGCTTTTCTTCTTTTTACAGCTATTTGTAAGGCCTCCTCAGACAGCCATTTTGCTTTTTGCATTTCTTTTTCTTGGGGATGGCCTTGATCCCTGTCTCATGTACAATGTCACGAACCTCTGTCCATAGTACATCAGGCACTCTTTCTATCAGATCTAGTCACTTAAAATCTTTTTCTCACTTCCACTGTATTATCACAAGGGATTTGATTTAGCTCATACCTGAATGGTCTAGTGGTTTTCTCCACTTTCTTCAATTTAAGTCTGAATTTGGCAATAAGGAGTTCATAATCTGAGCCACAGTCAGCTCCCGGTCTTGTTTTTGCTGACTATATAGAGCTTCTCCATCTTTGGCTGCAAAGAATATAACCAATCTGATTTTGGTGTTGACCATCTGGTGATGTCCATGTGTAGAGTCTTGTGTTGTTGGAAAAGGGTGTTTGCTATGACCAGTGTGTTCTCTTGGCAAAACTCTATTAGCCTCTGCCCTGCTTCATTCTGTACTCCAAGGCCAAATCTGCCTGTTACTCCAGGTGTTTCTTGAATTCCTACTTTTGCATTCCAGTCCCCTATAATGAAAAGGACATCTTTTGGGGGTGTAAGTTTTAGAAGGTCTTTTAGGTCTTCATAGAACCATTGAACTTCAGCTTCTTCAGCGTTACTGGTCAGGGCATAGACTTGGATTACTGTGATACTGAATGGTTTGCCTTGGAAATGAACAGAGATCATTCTGTCGTTTTTGAGATTGCATCCAAGTACTGCATTTTGGACTCTTTTGTTGCCTATAATGGCTACTCCATTTCTTCAAAGGGATTCTTGCCCACAGTAGTAGATATAATGGTCATCTGCGTTAAATCCACCCATTAGTTCATTGATTCCTAAAATGTCGATGTTCACTCTTGCCATGTCCTGTTTGACCACTTACAGTTTGCCTTGATTCATGGACCTGACATTCCAGGTTCCTATGCAATATTGCTCTTTACAGCATCGGACCTCGCTTCTATCACCAGTCACATCCACAGCTGGGTATTGTTTTGGCTTTGGCTCCATCCTTTCATTCTTTCTAGAGTTATTTCTCCACTGATCTCCAGTAGCATATTGGGCACCTACCGACCTGGGGAGTTCATCTTTCAGTGACTTATCTTTTTGTCTTTTCATACTGTTCATGGGGTTCTCAAGGCAAGAATACTGAAGTGGCTTGACATTCCCTTCTTGGTTTAGTTCCCCAACCAGGGATCAAACCCATGCCCCCTGCATTGGGAGTATGGAGTCTTAACCCCTGGACCACCAGGGAAGTCCTATCTCTCCCTTATTTCTAATATTAATGGAATGCATCTAAAATTCTTCCTTAGAGTAAGATGTTTTCTATGGATCTTAGATGTAAAGACTCTGGCTGTTTACCGTAATCCATCCTTCCTTTCTTCATTGACATATCAGCCCAGCTTCCCTAGAAAATAGAATCTAAGGTAAAAGCTTATGTGATGACACTCTACTGGGGAAAAGAGCAAACCCAAGGAAGCAAAGTCACGGAAGTAAAGCAGGAAATCGGGGGAAAGCAAACAGGGAGTACGTTCCCAGGCTGGCAAGAGCATCACACAGTGATGCCAGGACCTTGCAGTATGGCTCCAGCGAGGCTGCGTGAGATGACTGAGTCATAGAACTGTCTGATGAGGTGGTAAAGGGAGAATGGTTTCTGCTGGATCCTGCCTGCGCTGTCTCCCAGGGGTGGATGTCAGCCCCTTACGGCTTTAACCTCCTTCATGCTTGGATTCATCCCTCGTCCCCGTTGATAGCTTGGAGATGATTAGAGCCTCCGCAGGTCCATTCTGGGTGGTGCGGGGAGGACTCCCTGGGCTGTGGGAGCAGTGCTGCCACTGAGTATACATTCTAGAAACACCAGATGGCGACTCATCATGGCCCACTCAGGTCTTCTCCCCCGACCTCTAGGTCTCTAAGGTCCCAGGAATGGCATGAGCTGCCACCAGGGGCACCCTCTCAAATGACTAAGATAGGCACAGCCACGCAAAGCTGGAGCTGTGTACAGAAGGCAGCAGAGCTAGAGCCTGGCACGTTTTCTAGACGTGTCTGCCGCTGGACGAGGCCATGTGTCTAAACTATCATTATTGGAATGTAAAATGATATGAGTCATTCTGGGTCTGGGACTTAAGACACTAGGCATGCCTCGTTCATGATGTCTTTTCACAGCTGCAACCTGGTCATGGCAGCCACCTAGCTTTCACTAGAGACAATAACACGCCCAGGGGATGCTGGAACTACGACACAGGAGAAACTCGGAATCTTGAACGATGACATGAAGAGGGCCATCCATCCCCTAGACCAGGACTGCTCACAGTGAGAGGGTTAAGTGAGAAAGAAATAACGTGTTTGTTTGAGCCAGTGTTCACACATTTTTGTTTTAGCAGGTCACTGTACCCTAATGTAATAGCCTTTATCAAGAAAACAAAATGACCACAGTCTATTCCTAGGTTTCTGAGTTTTTATCATGAGTTGTTTAATTTGATTAAATGCTTTTTCTATATTATGATAATTTTGTGATTTTTCTCCTTTAATCTATTAGTAGGGTCAGTTGCATAGAGATTTTCCAAGGTCCTTGCATTATGTATGTGTATGTCTGTGTAAGTGTGTGTATAATACACACATCCATATCTATGCATAATTACCAGTAGGTTTAACTAATATTTAATTCAGAATTTTTGTATCTGTAGTTGTGAGGTAGACTTGAAACTAGTCAGGGTTTAATTGCTTACGACAGGTCACAGAGGGCTTCCCTGGTGGCCCAGTGCTAAAGAATCTGCCCACCAGTGCAAGAGACGTGGGTTCAGTCCCTGGGTCGGGAAGATCCCCTGGAGAAGGAAATGGCAGCCCACTCCAGTATTCTTGCCTGGGAAATCCCATGGACAGAGGAGCCTGGCGGGCTACAGTCCATGGGGTCACAAAGAGTCAGACACAACTTAGTGACTAAACAACAACAACAACAACGAGGTCACACAAGCAGGAAGTATTTAAATACAGGCAATTGGGAAGACTTCCCTGGTTGTGCAGTGGCTAAGATTCCATGCCCCTAATGCAGGGGGCCCAGGTTCAATCCCTGGATCAGGGAACTAGATCCCACATGCTGCAACTAAGACCCAGGGCAGCCAAATAAATAAATACATTTTTAAAACATTAAAAAAATAAATTAAATAAATAAATAGAGGGAATTGGGTGCTTATAAAATAAACAGCTGACTCATTGGAAAAGACCCTGATGCTGGGAAAGATTGATGGCAGAAGGAGAAAAGGGCGACAGAGGATAAGATGGCTGGATGGTTTCACCGATGCAATGGACATGAACTTGGGCAAACTCCGGGAGACAGTGACAGACAGGGAGGCCTGGTGTGCTGCAGTCCATGGGGTCTCAAAGAGTCGGACTTGACGAGGTGACTGAACAGCAACAACAAAGTCATAAAAGGGATGGAGAGGCAGGCGCTAGGGTGGGTCTGCAGGAATGCCTCTCAGAGCAGACCTGGGGCACTGTTTTCATGGTTTCAGTTGCAGAGGAAGAACTGAGAGTTGCCACGGAGAAGCAGCTGGCAGCGCCCACCCAGAGCCGTGACCCACAGGGCAGGGGGCTGCCACACTGTCACCAGAACTGCCTCTTACACCACAGAGCTAGTGATGGGACCCAAAAATGCAAACGCCAGGCCCTCATGCTTCTCAAGTGGTTTCTTAGCACTCACAGCCAGGGACTTCCCTGATGGTCCAGCGGTTAAGAATCGGTCTGCAATGAAGGGCATGGAGGTTCAGTCCCTGGTCGGGGAACTACAGTAAGATCCCACATGCCGCATAGCGACTAAGCCTGCTCACTTCAACTAGAGAGCATGATGCAATGATCCCGAGTGCGGAAACCAAGACCTGACACAAATAAATAAATATTTAAAAAAGAGCACTCCCAGGCTGTGGCTGGGCTCCACACGCTGCTCCAATAGGGAAGGCGGCAGTAAGAGCATTGGGAAGCCGCTCCATGGCCGGCACATCTACCTTTTATTCAGGTGCGGCTGTCACACCCAGAACTCCAGCAGCAAGGGAGGCGGGAAAGGGCTGCATTTTGTTTTCTAGGTTTGGCAGGACTGGTGGGCTCGCTGCTGGCATTCCTTGGTTGTGGCCACAACACTCTAATTTCTGCCTCTGTCTTCACATCACCCTCTTCTCCATGAGTCAAATCTCTGTCTGCCTTTCGCTCCTTCCTTTGGCTGCACCACAAGGCATACAGGATCTTAGTTCCCTGACTAGGGATCGAACCTGCGGCCCCTGCCATGGAAGTGCAGAGTCGTAACTCCTGGACCACCAGGGAGTCCCTGTTTGCCTTTCTTTTAAAAGGACACTTGTGATTCACATAGGGCCCACCGAGATCTTTCAGGATAATCTCCCCATCTCAAGATGCTTAACTGAATCACATTTGCAAAGACTTTTTTTTTCAAATAAGGTAATGTTTACAGGTTCCACGGATTAGGACACTGAGGGGAGACACTGTTCAGTCTATTATTGTTGTTGCTAGCTGCTCAGTCGTGTCTGACTCTTTTGTGACCCCATGGACTGTAGCCCACCAGGCTCCTCTGTCCATGGGATTTCCCAGGCAGTAATACTGGAGTAGGTTGTCATTTCCTTCTCCAGGGGATCTTCCTGGGCCAGGGATCAAATCCCCATCTCCTGCAATAGCAGGCAGATTCTTTACCACTGCGCCACCTGGAAAGCCCTCAGTCTATTACAGGAATAATTAAATAAATCGTGGTATATTCCTACAGTGAAATATTTTGCCATCACTAAGAAGAATGAAATGAAACTACATATATTAATATGAAACGATGTCAAAGATGTACTGTTAAGGATTAAAAAAGTATATTACTGAACAATTATAGTCTTTGCCTACACTATAATTTACATATATTAGATATCTGCTTATGTGTGCTTAAAATATATTTCTGACTACATGCATGAAAGTAGTAATAATCACCTCTGGAGAATGCAACTGAGGATGGAACAGGAAGATGAGAAAATTCATTCTTCCTTTACACTTTTCTACATTGTTTGGATTTTTAAAAATCATGGACAGGTTATTTTTACCATCATTGTAAAGTGTTTTGGTGACAAAGTATTCTGTAGCCCACCAGCTTATTGGGCCCTGGCCCTGTCATGCAGAAATTATTTGTTTTCCCCCCTCAATCCTTTTCTACATGAGAAGCAAAACAAAATAATCATTTTCCAGTGCCCTGTGAAGGTCTGCAGTTGCCCTCTTTTGCTGCCTGTTGTTGAACCTGAAGAGATAAGTCAAATAGGATCGGAGAAAGAAGCTGATGACTCAGCTTTCAGAGCTGGCAAACACATGAGCTATTCAATTCACCAGCACATAAACCTTGAACTCCACATCCACCTCAGGCTATGTCTCTTATTCGCTGGAGAACCTTGAGCAAGGGACTTAATCTTTCGGACATCCTTATCTATAAAATGAGGAAATGTTATGGTCTCTCTATGGAGAAGACTAAATGAGACACTATATTTCCAAGTAAAATGCTTGGCAGGAGCAAGTTGCTATCTGCCTAGGCATAAAGAAAGCTGTGGTGAAATTCAACGTGGTAAACAGCAAAAATGATGCCACATACAAAATCAGATTTGAAATAGCCTGGTGCACGGCAATCGAGTGAGCCCTATTCCAAATGGGAATTTGGGGTTCCAGTATGGATGCCAGTGAGTCCCAGCTGTGTGACCTACACACAAGACTCATCCCCAACCACGCTCCAAGTTTCATCAACTAAAAACTGAAGGCACCAAAGTATGATCTGTAAGGTCCCCTCTGGCACTCACATTCTATTATTTTGCAGACTTGGACACAAAATTCATGACTCTGCTTGTCAAAGTGTTTCTGCAAGTATTTATAGAAAACACTCTTATTACTTTAAGGATAAAAATTGGGATTTTTAAAATAAGCTGAATGGTCCCCCTCTCCCCAGATTTTCATACGTTGACGTCCTGACCCCCGCAAAGTGATTCTATTTGGTGATATGGCCTATGAAGAGGTAATTAAAGTTAAATGAGGCCAAAAGGGTGGGGCCTGAATGCAACAGGATTGGTGTTCTTATAAGAAGATGAAGAGGAGTGGCATTAGTAAGATGATGGAACCGGCGTCCCAGACCTCATTCTCCCCACCCCCCCGACACACACATAAATCTTTCATGACTGAAAACTCAAAAACTAATTATAGAAAGAATTTACCTTAACCTAACTAAGGCCAGACATAAAAAGCCCATAGCTAACATCATACTCAACACTGAAAGACTGAAAGCTTGTCCTCTAAGATCAAGAACAAGGCAAAGATGCCCAATCTCATCACTTCTATTCAACATAGTATTGGAAGTGCTCGTCAGAGCAATTAAGCAAGAAAAGGAAATGTGAGTCATTCAAATCAGAAAGGAGGAAGTAAAATGACCTCTGTTCACACATGACATAATCTTATATGTAGAAAATCCCAAAGATTCCACCAAATACTCTTAGAACTAATAAAGGAATTTAATAAAGTGACAAAACACCAAATCAGTACACAAAAATTACTTGTGTTTTCATTTCATTTCATTACTGTATCCAAAAGAGAAATTAAGAAAACACTCCCAATTATAATGCTTAGAAATAAATTTAATGAAGGAGATGAAAGACTGCCCTACTGAAAACTACAAAACATTGATGAAAGAAATTAAAGAAGACACAAATAAATGGAAAGACAGCCCATGCTCATGGCTTGTAAGCTGTGGTACATATACACAATGGAGTATTACTCAGCCATTAAAAAGAATACATTTGAATCAGTTCTAATGAGGTGGATGAAACTGGAGCTGATTATACAGAGTGAAGTAAGCCAGAAAGAAAAACACCAATACAGTATACTAATGCATATATATGGAATTTAGAAAGATGGTAATGATAACCCTGTATGCGAGACAGCAAAAGAGACACAGATGTATAGAACAGTCTTTTGGACTCTGTGGGAGAGGGAGAGGGTGGGATGATTTGGGAGAATGGCATTGAAACATGTATAATATCATATAAGAAACGAATCGCCAGTCCAGGTTCGATGCAGGATACAGGATGCTTGGGGCTGGTGCACTGGGATGACCCAGAGGGATGGTATGGGGAGGGAGGTGGGAGGGGGGTTCAGGATTGGGAACACATGTACACCCATGGTGGATTCATGTTGATGTGTGGCAAAACCAATACAATATTGTAAAGTAATTAGCCTCCAATTAAAATAAAATAAATAAATAAAATAAAAATAAATTTTAATTCTGTTAAAATGTCCATACTATCCAAAACTATCTATAGATTCAATATTATCCCCAATGACATTTTTAAGGGAAATATTAAACATAATCCTAAAATTCATGTGGAACCACAAAAGATCCCAAATAGCCAAAGCAATTGCAAGAAAGAAGAACAAAGCTGGAGGTATCACATTTTCTGATTTCAAAACATAATACAAATCTACAGAAGTTAAAAGTATGGAACTGACAGAAAAACAAACATTTTGACCACGGGACAGAACAGAAAGCCCAGATGGGCTGGGACCCGGGACGCTTTACTGCAGTGCTTGCACCTGGACAGAGGTCTCCTCGGGCAACAGGTTTCTCTGGGAAACCATAAGGGATTAAAAATAACTGTGTGCATGCACCTTTAGGGTAAATTATGAAGATACAAGAAGACCAAAAACCCAGCTGCCGCTTCTGAAGAGCCAGAAGGAAAAGCAGGGTCTTGTGCATGATCCTGCCACACAGTACCACCAGCGGGGTGGGCAGACCTCCTCAGCCAGCCCTCCCGCTTGATCTACCAAGCTGCTCCCACCCTCACCCCATATAAGGAACCAGCTCACCCCACCTTGGGGAGCAAGCAAGGGCACCACTTACTTGTTTTTGCTCCCTCCTGCTACAGCATGAGTCCCATAAAGCCTTGCCTAAATTCCCCTTCTGGTCTCTTACCAATTCCTAGTGAATAAAGAGTCCAAGAACCCAGGTCAGTAACATACTGATCTTGAATAAGGGTGCCGAATACACAATGGGAAAAGGACAATCTCTCCAACAGACGGTGTTGAGAAAATGGAATCCACAGGCAAAAGAATGAAATTGCACTTCTCTGGTGGCTCAGACGGTAAAGAACCTGCCTGCTATGTGGGAGACCTGGGTTTGATCCCTGGGTTGGGAAGATCCCCTGGAGAAGGGGAAGGCTACCCACTCCAGTATTCTGGCCTGGAGAATTCCATGGACTGTATAGCCCATGGGGTCACAAAGAATTGGACACGACTGAGCAGCTTTCACTTTCATGCACAACCAGATCAAGAAAAAGCAGCCCCTTCATCCCACCCCTTACTGTCATCCCCGATCCCTGTAGGTGCCACTATTCTCACCGACTGGACCACCAGTGAAGTCCCTATTAATAAAGATTTTAATTCATCTGACCACCTCTAATGCTCTTGTCTTTAACATTCTATTATGCCAGGTGAATTCTGAGCAATTACATTAACTGTATCTCTAAACTTAAAGAAATAAGTGATTACAGACTCTTAAAAGAATTGTTAAAACTTTATGATAAAGAAGTTTGATCCCAGCACTTTGGAAATCAGCTTTGTACATGGGTTTGCACACCAGTAGATGGGCAGTGGGAACAAAGACCAGACTGAGGCTCAATATTAAAGAAAAAAAAAATTTTTTTTTTTTAAAAAAGGGCAGAAGACCTGAACAAACATTTCTCCATAGATAACATACAGATGGACAACGGGCATATGAAAAGATGCTCAACATCGCTAATTATTAGAGAAATGCAGATCAGAACGACAATGAGGTAGTTCTCGGTGCGACTATTCTCACACCAGTCAGAACAGCTATCATCACAAAGCCTGAGTAGCATGGAAACATATGTTTATTACACATGTAAAATTAAATAGTCAGTGGAGAGTTTCTGTATGACGCAGGGAGCTCAGATCTGGTGCTCTGTGACAACCTAGACGCGGTGGGGTGGGGAGGGCGGTCGAGCGGGGGAGGTCAAGAGGGAGGGGCATATGCATACCTATGGCCAATTCACGATGATATATGGCAGAAACCAATACAATATTGTAAAGCAATTATCCTCCAGGACCAGGGATCAAACTCGTGTGCCCTGCACTAGCGGGTAGATTCTCATCCATTGTACCACCAGGGAAGTCCCCACTGTGTCCCCTGTGTGCTAAGTCACTTCAGTTCGCAACCCTATGTGCCACAGCCCGCCAGGCTCTTCTGTCCATGAGATTCTTCAGGCAAGAATACTGGAGTGGGTTGCCATGCCCTCCTCCAGGGGATCATCCCGACCCAGGGATCAAACCAACATCTCTTATGTCTCCTGCATTGGCGGGCGACTACTTTACCACTAGCGCCACCTGGGAAGTCCTTTAAACAAAACGAAAAGAAAATAATGCTTCCTGTGTGTTCACATTGGGAGCAACTGAATATAATAAACAAGCAGAAATCAAAAGGAAATCACAATTTCAAATAACTGAGTAGTGAAATGTTGGTAACAAGAAGTGAAGGGTGCAAGACATCAAAATTGGTGACAAGGGTGGGGGAAGGTCCATAAGGGAGAAAAGGGAAAAGTGATAGAAGGAGTAGGAAAGGGGGGAGAAATGCAAAAAAGGTCATTTCCACCAAGAAAGAGTCCAAGCCGCTCTTGATTTGAGGGGGTCATGCAAACATCACCACATTCCAATTTTAGAACATCGCCCTCAAAACTCTTGAATTGAGTCCCACAGATTTTGAGCCCTCCAAAGTCTACAGGAGTTGGAAGAAATGGGCCATCCTTCTGAAAAGTTGAGGTTGTTTTTCTATTTGGCCACTAGGGGGTGGTACATTCCATTCAATGCAACAAGCACTTAGAGGTGCCCTAGGAAATGGCAACCCAGTCCAGTGTTCTTGCCTGGAGAATCCCAGGGACGGGGGAGCCTGGTGGGCTGCCGTCTATGGGGTCGCACAGAGTCGGACACGACTGAAGCGACTTAGCAGCAGCAGGGTATAAGTATCCTGAGATGTGCTACAGAATTGATGAATCTTGAAAACATTATGCTAGGTGGAAAAAGCCAAATGCAAGAAACTACACATAGCATGATTCCGTTTATATAAAGTGTTCAGAAAAGGCAAACTTAGGACATATGGATACCTATGGCTGATCCATGTGGATGTATGTCAGAAACCGACATGATATTGTAAAGCAATTATCCTTTGATTAAAAATAAATTAAAAAAAAGTAGATCAATGGCTGCCTGGGGCTAGATATGGATAGTGGGAGTGTCTGCAAAAGGGCTCTAGGGAATTGGCTGAATGGGGTGTTCTAAAAATCAAATGTTAAGACGCTGCACTTCCAATGCAGGAAGTGTGGTTTGGGGAACTAAGGTTCCATATGCCACTCATAAGTAAATAAAGTGAGCAAGAAACACTCTTTAAAAAAAAATAAAATTTGAATGTGATGATCATTCAACTTTGTAAGTCTACTGGAAATCATTGGGTGAATGAATTTACAATGGGTGAATTTTGTGATATATAAATTGTACATCAATAACAGAGAAGGCAATGGCAGCCCACTCAAGTACTCTTGCCTGGAAAATCCCATGGACGGAGGAGCCTGGTGGAGTCCATGGGGTTGCTAAGAGTTGGGCACGACTGAGTGACTTCAGTTTCACTTTTCACTTTCATGCAATGGAGAAGGAAACAGCAACCCACTCCAATGTTCTTGCCTGGAGAACCCCAGGGACAGGGGAGCCTGGTGGGCTGCCGTCTATGGGGTTGCACAGAGTCGGACACGACTGAAGCGACTTAGCAGCAGCAGCAGAGGCAGGACCAGTAAGGCACCCTTCTTTGTGCACAAGCATACTTGATCATCTATTTACACAAATAATCATAGCTCTAGGAAGAAATGAGCTATGGAGTGGTATTTGAGTTAGGTCTTTAAGAAGAGGTAAAAATTCAAAATAGGCAGATATGTGTGGTAGGAGGAAAAGCTGTAAGAAAGGAAAACACTTGCAAAGAAACACTGATGACAAAAGTCAGGCAAGCTTCGATTATATAGTAGGGATAGAAAGCATTTTCTTACCTTGATGTTTTTGTACATTGAATATCTGCAGACCACTTAATGGGGATCAGCCCCATATGTTAATAACTGAATAGAAGTGAATTATACAAAATTATTCAGGGACTTCTCTGGTGGTCCAGTGGCTAAGACTCTGCGCTCTCAATGCAGGGGGCCTGGGGTCGATTCCTGGTCAGGGAACTAGATCCCACATGCCACAACTATAGCACAGGGAGCTCAGCTTGGTGCCCTGTGATAACCTAGACGGGTGGGGTAGGACGGTGTGAAGGAGGCTGAAGAGGGAGGGGATACATGCATGCTGCTACTGCTGCTAAGTCACTTCAGTCATGTCCGACTCTGTGCGACCCCATAGACATCAGCCCACCAGGCTCCCCTGCCCCTGGGATTCTCCAGGCAAGAAAACTGGAGTGGGTTGCCATTTCCTTCTCCAATGCATGAAAGTGAAAAGTGAAAGTGAAGTCGCTCAGTCGCGTCCGACTTGAGGCGACCCCATGGACTGCAGCCTACCAGGCTCCTCCATCCATGGGATTTCCCAGGCAAGAGTACTGGAGTGGGGTGCCATTGCCTTCTCCACACTGGTACCCTAACTGGCATAATAATACCTTTTGCATATTGGAGCTTTAATAAGTTTTGAGATTGCACAACATTAATCCTCCAATTCTGATTTTTCTTTTCAAAACTGTTTGGCTCTGCAAGGTTATTTGTATTTCCATGTACATTTTCTGATCAGCTTATCAATTTCTACAAAAAATAGTCTGTTGAAATTTTGATAAGAATTGTACTGAATTAAGTCAGTTTTGGGGAAATTGCCATCTTAACAATAACGAGTCTTCCAATCCATGAACTTTGATGTGTATTTATTTATATCTTCTTTCATTTCCTTCAGCAATATTTTGTTGTTCTCAGTGTATATATCTGGCACTCAGTTCAGTTCAGTAGCTCAGTCGTGTCCGACTCTTTGCGACCCCATGAACTGCAGCACGCCAGGCCTCCCTGTCCATCACCAACTCCCGAAGTCCACCCAAACCCATGTCCATTGAGTCAGTGATGCCATCCAACCATCTCATCCTCTGTTGTCCCCTTCTCCTCCTGCCCTCAATCTTTCCCAGCATCAGGGTCTTTTCAAATGAGTCAGCTCTTCTCATCAGGTGGCCAAAGTATTGGAGTTTCAGCTTTAACATCAGTCCCTCCAGTGAACACCCCGGACTGATCTCCTCCAGGATGGACTGGTTGGATCTCCTTGCAGTCCAAGGGACTGTCAAGAGTCTTCTCCAACACCACAGTTCAAAAGCATCAGTTCTTCGGTGCTCAGCTTTCTTTACAGGCCAACTCTCACATCCATACATGACCACTGGAAAAACCATAGCCTTAACTAGACAGACCTTTGTTGGCAAAATAATGTCTCTGCTTTTTAATATGCTGTCTAGGTTGGTCATAAATTTCATGGCTGCAATCACCATCTGCAGTGATTTTGGAGCCCCGAAAAATAAAGTCAGCCACTGTGTCCACTGTTTCCCCATCTATTTCCCATGAAGTGATGGGACCAGATGCCATGATCTTCGTTTTCTGAATGTTGAGCTTTAAGTCAACTTTTTCACTCTCCTCTTTCACTTTCATCAAGAAAAAGGAGACTTCTTTTTCCTGTTTATCCTTTCATACCTTTTGAATATTGTACCATGTACAAGTAAGCATTCCTATACGCACGCACATGCACATACTTTTATTTTATAAAAATGCTTGTATCATAAGGAAACATAGTCACAAACAAGCTGAGAGTCACAGAAACAAGCTTTGTGTTGGAAGAAATGCTGGGAGTGGGGCATTGTTCCTGGCTCCATGGCCTTTAAGCTCAAGGAGTTGGTCCTCACTAAGATTCTGTAAGAACTTTAATATTCTTTAAGGAATTCTTTTTCTTTTTTAATATTTATTTTTATTTATTTACTTGGATGCACCAGTCTTTGTTGCGGCATACAAGATCTAATTTCCCGACCAGGAATGAACCCATGCCTCCCGCACTGATAGCCTGGAGTCATAGCCACTGGACCACCAGTGAAGTCCGTAAGGGGTTTCTATTCTGCTTAATATAACTTCAACGTAGAACCCAGATTGATGTTGTCAACTAAAAATTGGTACTTGTCACAGGCACTCACCATGTACCTCTACAAAGATTAAATCAAGTAATGCAGCAGTTGCTGATTTTCAACCCCCCTGATAGGAGGTCAGGTTGGAGAGAAGGAATGAGGCACTCTGTGCTCTGGGAAAAACTGAGAGAACAGGTCTTCAGACAGTTAGATATTTTCAGGAGCTGATTTTATCAGCCCAGTTCTTGTATCTCCTCATATCTAGAAAAGCAGTTAATCCCTGCATGATGACATCAGCTCCTCCCGACTAGCAGAAGACTTTTGCAAAGATAAATATTTGTTGCATGAACTCCCCCTTCACCAAATCATACATACATCGACTTTTCTCACCCCCCACCTCTTTGGAACAGCCTCTCAGAGCGACCTGCGGTGCTGTCTCCTGGGCTGCAGTTCTCATTTCGCCCCCAGTAAAGCTTAACTTACAACTCTCATGTTTTGCATTTTTTTTAAGTGAACAATGTGATTATAGGAATGCCTAAAGGGACAGCTGAAGGAAGTGTGTGTGTCTGAAAGGTCCCTTAATGACTATTACCCCCAGGGGCTTCCCACCACACCCAGCACTGGTCATTAAAGAAAACCCTAAATCAATTGATATCTGCAGCACCTTTGGCATCTTGAACAAAAGATTGTTCTTGGAAAATGGCCAGCGATGCTGCTAACATTCTCTCATTTCCAAATAGGAGCCCTCACAGCTGAACTTTGCAGGTGGTGCTCAGCTTCTGCTATTTTTAGCCAAGTGTGCTAAGCGGAGGAAGCAGGCAGGACTGAAATTCCCCAGAGGTCCCCCTCACCTCCTCAGTGACACCCTCACTCCTGGGCCAGAGACACTGCAACTGCATCCACAGATCTGTCTCAGACCCCAGACAGGCTACTGTCATGCCCAGAGAGGACAAGCTCTGGAGTTCTAGGACACAAACTTGAGTGAGAATAGCCATGGCTTGCGGAGCCATACTTTGTTAATAAAACAGTATGTGAATTAATACCCTACATTGGCTATTATGTATGAAAATTATAAAATATGGATTGGAAAACACAGATAAAACTCATCAGGGCTGACTGAAGTCAGGGTAAAGAGAGGAGAGGAATAGGGGTGGGACTCCAGCTTCGTCTATAATGCTTCATATTTGTTAATAAGAAGATGATATGCGTATCAGACAAAACAGGTAAGTTATTAATTCCTGATGCTGGGGAACTTCCCTGGCGGTCCAGTGGTTGGGACTCAGCTCTCTCACTGATGAGAGCCTGAATTAGTGAACTAAAATCCTGCAAGCCGGGCTTTGAGGTCAAACAAGCAACCAACCAACCAACAAACAACTTGGTATTGTAAATGGGAATATTTGCTAAATTTTTCTCTATATTTTTCAATACGCTTAGCTCAAAAAACTAATAGAAAATTGAATGTGTTCAGATTTTGGTTTTTGGTTTTTGGGTGTTTTTTTTGGCTGCACCATCAGGGATCAAACCTGGGCCCAAGGCAGTGAAACCCTGAAGTCCTAACCACTGGACCTCCAGGGGATTCCCGCCCCTCCCTCCTTTTTTTTAAGCTCTTTTTGGAATGTGTTCAGATTTTTACCAAGAGGATGTTGTGCAGAATCCTGCAAAAAATGGAAACGCTCCTTCAGGCATCATAAATTAGCTTTTTCTCACAGCAAGACTCCAGTAGTCATGTATGGAGGTAAGAGCTGAACCATTAAGAAGGCTGAGCGCTGAAGAATTGATGCTTTCAAACTGTGGTGTTGGAGAAGACTCTTGAGAGTCCCTTGGACTGCAAGGAGATCAAACTAGTCAATCCAAATGGAAATCAACCCTGAATATTCATTGGAAGGACTGATGCTGAAGCTGAAGCTCCAATCCTTTGGCCTCCTGATGCTGGGAAAGATAGAAGGCAGGAGGAGAAGGGGACAACAGAGGACGAGATGTTGGATGGCATCACCAACTCAACAGACATGCATTTGAGCAAGCTCTGGGAGATGGTGAAGGACAGGGAAGCCTGGCATGCTGCAGTCCATGGGGTCACAAACAGTCTGACACAACTGAGTGCCTGAACAACAGGAATAACACAGCAAGACAAGACCTAGAGTTTCATCCTTCCTGTTCTGCTCCCGGTGTAGCAAAGGGAAGAATTGAGAGCCATCTTCCATCCTTCAGCCACCTTGGCCGTCAGAAAACACCTAGTCACTGGGTTCTGGAAGTGGGTCCTGAATGTGGATGCAGGCTCAGCCTGGGATGAGGGAAAACACTTAAGAATCTTCCTCCCTGTTCATGACGGTCCCACTGCTTCACCCAGTCATCTCTTCAGCTAGTATCTTTCAACCCACCTCTCAGCCTAGAGCTCAGGAAGGGGGAAATACAGATGCCCTCTCACACACACACACGCTCACACAGGTAGATGTGGGGGGTCAGCTTGGTCTTGACTTCAAATGTCTGTCTAACTGTGGGTCACGGCCAAAATGTGTGAGTGCTGCTATCCTAAGCAACGCAAACATCACGTGACCAAGCCAGAAATCTTCCTCTCATTCATTTTCTTCTCTCTAAACGTCTGAAAAACTCCCTCCCGGACTGTCTCCATCTCGGTAAATGACACCAGCATCCGATCCAAGTGCTTCATCCAAAGACCAGGGGGCTGTCTTCTCTTACCCTCTACATGCCAGCCACCGGCTACAGAATAGATGATACGTAACATTTGCACTGCAAGTACCGGTTTGTAAAACTTGTGTTTTGGACACAGACATGCACGTCCACACACATAATGTGCACACTGCACTGCAATATAAAATGTATTTCTTCCTTTCTCTTGAAAAGGAAGGACTGTTACAAAGATGCGGTTTTTATATTTTAGCCCTCTTTAAGGTGGTTGGAAGCAAACCAAGCAGAGATTCCTCCTCTCCTCTTTTGTATTGCTAAATGTTTGGTATCCTCTTCATCTGTTGCCTTTCCTTTTCCACTGCTAAGAAATATGCTCTTTTTGTAAGAAAGAATTGATGGAAAGTAGGAGCAAAGAGAGACCATGGAAAGTAGGGTGCGTTTGTGGGCTTCCCCAGTGGCTCAGTGGTAAAGAATCCACCTGCCAGTGCAGGAGACTTAGGTTCAATCCTTGGTCAGGAAGATCTCCTGGAGAAGGGAATGGCAACCCACTCCAGTATTCTTGCCTGGAGAATTCCATGGACAGAAGAGTCTGGCAGGCTACAGTCCATAGGGTGGCAAAGAATTGGACACGACTTAGCAACCAAACAACAGCAACGATGCATCTTTAGTCTGCTGTGTCCCTGTTGATACCGTGAAGACCAGCTAGAAGTCTTCTCTGTCCTCTGGATTCCCCAGCGCTCCATCTAGACCCTCTGTGCCACTTCCCACTTTTGACCTTGTGCTGTGGGTATGGAACACATGTTTTATCCTCTCTAATTATCTATACTCTGGTTGGGTAAGGTTCCTTCTATATTTTACCTGTGTTTTCCCCCCAACCCTGCCTCGCCACCAGAGAGCCTAGGGAACTCTCCTACACCGTTTGGTGGAAATGTAAGTTGGTGCAGCTGCTATGGAGATATGGAATTCCTTAGAAAACTAAAAATAAAGTTGCCATGTGGTCCTGCAATATACCCTGATGAAACTGTAAGTCAAAAAGATACACGCATCCCTATGTTCATGACATCACTACTTACATTAGCCAAGACGTGGAAGCAACTTCAATGCCCATGGACAGATGAATGGATAAAGAAGATGTGGTACATACAGATAATGGAATATTACTCAGCCATAAAAATGAAATAAAGTCACTGACAGAAACATGGATGCTATTAGAGATTATCATATTAAGTGAAGTAAGTCAGAAAGAGAAAGACAAATACCATATGCTTTCACTTATATATGGAATCTAAAATATGACACAAAATGAAAAATAAACCTGTCTATGAAACAGAAATAGAATCATGGACATAGAGAACTGACTAGTGGTTGCCAAGGGGGAGCGGGTTGGGGGAGGGATGGAGTGGGAATTTAGGGTTAGCAGGTGTAAGTGCCTATATACAGAACGGATAACCAACAAGGTCCTACTGTATAGCACAGGGAACTATATATAGCCTTCCTTCCTTCCTCTGGTCCTTCCTTCTTTCTATGCCTCTGTCCCTTTCTCCTTTCCTCCTTCCTTTCTTCCTTAGCGAGCTGGAAAACTGTGCTTTAGAAACTCCATTTTCAGCTGGAATCAGAAAGGGCAGGGCCTTTGGTGCCAAGAGCATCCCCCCATGGCACCTGCCCTTGTCTGTCCAGTAAACGGGCCTGCAGAGAATAAAGTGTACGGCAAGCACAGACAAGCCTAAGAGAGACAATGGGACCTCCCAGGTGATGCCGTGGTCAAGACTCTATTCTTCCAGTGCAACGGGAGAGGGTTCAGTCCCTGGGCCAGGAACTAAGGTCCCACATGCTGCATGGCATGGCCAAAAAATTTAAAAAATAAAATAAGAGAGACAACTCTTATCAACCTGGGCACAAGCGGAGTTTGTCAAGTGTCCTTGCCAATGTGAAGGAAGAAATCCCTTTATCTCATCCCTGTGGAGAAATGTCTCTTCCAGTCAGTTTTGAGTGACTCTGACCTCTATGGTTATCTCCAACACTCGCTCGCTGACATGGGCAAGAGCAGCGTAAGGCTCGTCTTGGCATCAGTAAGCAACGTGACCTGCAGGCAGAGGTCACTGGTACACCTTGACACTCCAGTGCTTTCTCTTAGGGAGTTCAACTGGACTGCCATGGAATCTAATACTTGTGGGAAGAAGGTCAGTGAAAATAAGGTGAAAAGGCATCATCTCACACTAAGCAATATCCATTCCCTACAGGGGGATATAGCTCAGAGAGAGTCGGAGAGACCATATGGAGACACATGGCTTTTATTTGCTGGATAATGGAGCATAGGGCAATGATTACAGCTTCTTTATGTCTCATGTGACTCCAAGCACAACCACCAGCAATCAACAAATAATTTTTAATAACAATAATAATGTTAGAGCTGAGAGCCATAAATCCTCTAGTACTGCCCATTAAAAGTAGCCTGTAAACCATTTCTTGCAATTGCTTTCCAGCCAGATCCAAACATGATTCTATTAAACCATTAAATAAAACAGAACAGACTGTTGTAAAGTGAGAGTGAGGATTATGTCAAAGAAGGTTAGAGGCTAAATTGATAGTATCTAGATTTTCTTGAGGAAGCAAGTAATAAAATTTTACTAACCCTTAAGTTACATAAAATATTCTCTGGCTGGAATCACATTTTGTCCAAAAGTACTTCTTTATCTCAAGGGGGTGATAAGATAATATGAAATATTTTAACAAGGGAAAGATTGAAAATAATCGAGGTGAACTAAAGTGAACTTCACCTACCAAAAAATAGCAAAACACTTCACAATTATAGAATTTCAGGGAGAGCAGCAGGGTTTGTCCTGTCTGAATATACCATAAGCGCACAGATGAAGCCAAGGTCATTGGTATTTAGAACTTTTAATTTTTCATATAATGAACATACTTTTTTAAAAGATACGATTTGCACCAGAAGCTAACTTCTTGAAAAAAACAAGTTTTTTAGATTGTCTTTCATTATTTAATCAGAAGAGCTTTGAATACACTGAAAGAATTCATAAAATTCTAATGTTAGTAGCTTTTACAAATTGTTTATTAATTTAATTATTTTAAATTTATTTTTTAATTGAAGTATAACTGATTTAATGATATTTAAATGACTCTTAAATGACTATTTAGAGATGGACTCAAGAGGGAAAAAACTGATATAAGAAAAGCATATATGTAAAAGCAAACAATGAAAAATAGGAAATAGGAATACAATGGGAAAGTGAGCTGGAAATCTTAGCATATTTCAGAATCCAGTGCAGCATAGAATTGCATGTTAACCTTCAACCCAATGGAACTATGTTTCAGATTCCTGTTAATCTGAAAACAGGAGAAGCAATCCATGGAATTCTCCAGGCCAGAATACTGGAGTGGGTAGCCTTTCCCTTCTCCAGGGAATCTTCCCAACCCAGGATCAAACCCAGTTCTCCCACATTGCAGGCAGATTCTTTACAAGCTGAGCCACAAGAAAGCCCAAGAATACTGGAGTGGGTAGCCTATCCCTTCTCCAGGGGATCTTCCCAACCCAGGAATCAAACCGGAGTCTCCTGCATTGCAGGCGGATTCTTTACCAACTGAGCTATCAGGGAAGCCCAGGAAAAACAATAGGAAAAGTTAACCTCTGGCACATTCCCAAAGGAACTCACCATTAGCACAGAATTGCAAAAAATAAGATTTGCTGTTTGTGGAGTTTCATTGAATAAAAATTCATGTCTTTACTCAAGAATATCCCATATACTTCTAGTGATAACATGAAAAAAAAAACAGTCTTCTGAATTATTAATGCCTGTGGTCAGTAGTAATATTTAAGGGCTTGTCAAACTACAATTTGATGGATTCCCTAAAAAGTGCACTTAGATTTTACAAGTTGTGTGAACACTTCTGTAATTTCCAATACCATAAAACAATTTGCAATGTGTATTAAAGCTTATAGGGGTTGGTTGGGCTTTTGTTTGTTTCTTTTGGTAGAATAATTTTGGCCCAACTTGTCAAAATTTGAGGATCTTAAGAGCTGTTTCAGATATAGGAAGGCTTTCAATTATCTGTATTAATCTTATACGATTAATTTTCATCTTAATAGGAAGTCTTATTTTTTAGCTAGAGTTAATTAACTTGAAACCTAGTTATCCAGTAGAATTTAAAATCTGGCAAACCATGAACACCTGTCCTCAGGTTAGAAATTTAATGATAAAATGTGCTCGGTTGCTAAGTCATATCCAACTCTTTTCAATCCCATGGTCTGTGGCCCTGCAGGTTCTTCAGTCCATGGGATTTCCCAGGCAAGAATACTGGAGTGGGTTGCCATTTCCTTCTCCAGGGGATCTTCCCAACACAGGGATCCAACCCACGTCTCCTGCTTCGCAGGAGGATTCTTTACCACTGAGCCACCAGGGAAGCCTGATTATAAAATGCCTGGCATCTGAAAGGCACTCAAGGAATGTTTGTAGATGCAGTGAATGCGGCCAAGGAATACCTCCCTGCTGGTCAAAGGGCGACAAGGTCTGAACTGCAGCCGAAGAATGCTGTAGAAGAAAATACCTAAGAATCTTCAGATTCACATTTCATTGTCAGCTACAAGTGACATCAACTTCCACAGAAGGCCAGAAAAAAAAAAAAAAACCAGACAAGATTCCAGTAAAGCTATTCATACCCTTTATGATGGGGGTTACAGGGCATTTAGCCCAGAGTGAGATGAGCTGCCCTCAAGATGGGAAGGCAATAAGAGCCCTTGTTATTATAAGACTTTCTTACTCTGTCTCTAGTGCCAAGAAAGAGGAGCAGCAAGGTGAGAAGTAAGGCTTCATATCGAACACAAATGTCCTCCTCTCCAAAAGCTCTGAGGCTTCCTCAAAGAAAACTAATCAATAGTTAAGAGTCCAGTCAATCACAAGCTCTGAGACTGATGAAAACTCAACACCAAGATTCCCCTCAGTAAAGAAAATGAAGCTTGGGACTTCCCTGGTGGTCCAGAGGCTAAGACTCTGCACTCCCAATCAAGGGGTCCCAAGTTCGATCCTTGGTCAGGGAACTAGATCCCACATGCCTCAACTAAGGATCCCACATGCCCCAATGAAGATGGAAGATCCTGAGTGCAGCAACTAAGACCTGGCACAGCCAAATAAATAATTTTTTTTTAAGAAAGGATGGAGCTTATTGTAGTTATTTCAGGGAAAACAAATACCTGTACTGCTCTCAGTCCACACAGTGGGAGACTTGCATTGGTCTTCAGGGCAACACCTACTATGCTGCATGCATTCAATCAACCTTGGTCAAGACACTGCTTGCCAAAAGGCAACAATTCCAGGCTCAGTCCACGGCTTCAGTGTCCTCGCGCTCACATCTATTCATACTACATCAGACAGGTGTTATGAGAATCAGGATTCATCAATGCATGGTAAGTCAATTTCAAACTACAAAAATCCATAAAACACATCAAAATAAGTATAGTGCATACAACTATTCCACAGTCTAAGAAAAAGAAGTTGACATATATATATTTACAGAGTGATGATGCTGGTAAATGTGAAGTATTTTTTTTTTTAGTATTTATTTATTTGGCTGCACCAGGTCTTAGTTGTGGCAAGTGGTATCTAGTTCCCTGACCAGGGATCAAACCTGGGGCCCCTGCATTGGGAGCACAGAGTCTTGGCCACTGGACCATCAGGGAAGTCCTGTGAAGTATTTTAATACATGATTGACAGGTCCTCTCCTATCACGGAGGTTGTTTTACAGAAACAGCAGTGTCTACACTCAGTTGCACCAAGTACACAATTACGGCCCCCCACCCCATCCCCCCACCCAGAGAGAACCTTGAGATGGGAAAATGAGGAGGCAGGATATACCATGGAGGCTATTTTATAGAAAAAATATGTTAAGTATCATACTAAGTGAAGTAAGTTAAAAACAAGTATTATATGATATCACTTACATGTGGGATATAAAAAATAATATGAATAAGTCTATAAACAAAACAGGAATAGACCCACAGTCATAGAAAACAAACATATGGTTACCAAAGGGGTGAGAAGGGGAGAGATAAATTAGGAATGTGGGACTAACAGATACAAACCATTATACATGAATTAGATTAACAACAAGAACCTAGTATACAGCACAGGGAACTCCACTCAGTATCTTGTAATAACTTATAATGGTAAAGAATCTGAAAAAGATGTTATATTTATGTGTGTGTGTGTGTGTGTATCTGAATCACTTTCAGCTGAATACCTGAAATTAACACAGTATCGTAAATCAAGTTTATATGTATATGTGTTGAGTGGCTCAGTCGTGTCCGACTCTTTGCGACCCCATGAACCACAGCCCTCCAGGCTCCTCTGTCCGTGGGATTCTCTAGGCAAGAACACTGGTGTGGGTTTTCATGTCCTCCTCCAGGGGATCTTCCTGACCCAGGGATCAAACCTGCATCTCTTGCATCTCCTGCATTGGCAGGCGGATTCTTTACCACTGCACCACCTGGGAAGCCCATGTAAATTAATTCTAGATAAATTTAAGGAAAGGAAAAAATATGTTACAACAAAAACTCACAACAGATGTGTCATCTATACAAAAGGAACAGATACTGATGTTCTTTTTTAATGAATAAAAATATTGAGAGAAAGAATGCTTGGAAGAGCCCTTAAGAGAATATCCATTCATTCTGTCCCTCAACCTTCTAGCAGGAAAAGAACTAAAGCTATGTTCTCAGATTTAACAAGCGAAAAAAAAAAAAGAGAGAGGCAAATCCATAGACAGAAAACAGAGGTTAAAAGTCCGTGTTATAAAATTCACCACCTTGAGCCTTTCTAAGTGTCCAGTCCAGTGGCATCAAGTGCGTTCACGTTCTGTGTAGCCCTCGCCACCATCCGTCTCCAGAACTCTTCATCTTGTAACTTTTTCATTTAATATTTATTTTATTTATTAGGCTCCCCTGGTGGCTCAGATGGTAAAGAATCTGCCCATAATGCAGGAGACCTGGGTTCAATCCCTGGGTTGAGAAGTTACCCTGGAGAAGGGAATAGTTACCCACTCCAGTATTTTTGCCTGAAGAATTCCATGGACAGAGGAGCCTGGTGGGCTCCAGTCCCTGAGGATGCAAAGATTTTTTAATTTATTACTTATTTCTTTGGCTGTGCTGGGATAATTAGTTTGGGGGTCTTCGATCTTCATGCTGGCATGTGAACTTTTAGTTGCAGCGTGTGGGATCTAGTTCCCTGACCAGGGATGGATCCGGGGCTCTCTGCATTGGAAGCTTGGAGTGTTAGCACTGGACTGCCAGGGAGGTTCCTCATCTTGTAAAACTGAAACTCTGTGCCCATTAAACACTACTTTCTCATTCTCCCTCCCCACACCTCTGCTAACTAACCATCATTCTACTTTCTGTCTACATAGCCGACTACTGCACGTACCTCATTATGTTACACATATTTTACCACAATAAAAAAAAAAGTTTTAAGGAAAAAATAAGAAACTTTTCCCTCCTTTCCATATCAATTGCCCTGTCCTGGCCAGGCCAAAGTCTTGTCTTATGTAGATAATAGCAGGAACTCCATGACTAGTCTGCATCCCTGTCATGAATCTGACCTGGGACCCATTCACCTCTCCGTTTCCATTCTGAAACTGTCAAGGATTTTCAAATTAATTTCCGCACAATCAAATGGGCAGGTGGCTCAGTGGTAAAGAATCTGCCTGCCAAGGCAGGGGACACAGGAGATACAGGTTCAATTCTTGGGCCAGGAAGATCCCTAGTAGGAGGAAATGGAAACCCACTCCAGTATTCTCGCCTGGAAAATTCCATGGATAAAGAAACCTGGAGGGTTTCAGTCCATGGGGTCTCCTTGGGTCACAAAGAGTTGGACACGACTGAGTGAGTGCACGCATACAATCAAATACAAAATCCTTAGACTGCCTCAAGGCTAACAGAGGGTGAACCACCAGCTTCCCAACTTGCTAAGATGCTGCTCCTCAGAAAGACACAGAGAGACAAGAAGAACACAGAAGTCACACAGCAAAGCCTAAGAGACCTTTCTGCTAAATGCAGCCTTTGATTGTAAAACATACCGGTAGCAGTATCCACTTGGCTCTCGGCATTGTGGACAGCCAAAAAGTAAGCGACTGTATCCCCATTCTGATCAAAGAGTTACGTGGAAATCTGACTAGTTTTGGCAAGCTAGTCTGATCTAAGCTAGTCTAAACCAAAGTTGGGCCTCACTTTGGAGGCCGCCCCCATTCAATGACAACAACTACCATACTGATGCACTCACTGCATCTTGGGGAGTGAGCATCCTCTCAGGCAGCACCCCCAACAGTAAGTGCTGGAAGAAAGGGCTCCCCGCGTACCCCAGCCGACAGGGACTGTGCCTCCTGGCTCACTAGGAGGGCTGGGCCCAGCAAGCAGGAGGCAGGCAGCCTTCTCACTGCACTGTGGGCAGCTTCCTGGACTGGTTCAGCAACCGGAAAACAGTTTTCCTTCTGCCAGAAAAAAGCTGCGTAGGCCCCCAGAAACTGTTTTGGAAGACAGTGCAGTTCGGTTCTCCATCAGAAATCTGACACCTGCTTCAATGAAGGGGGTAAGGAGAGTCCAGTCACCTGCCTGCTGACCATCTCCTCCTTCACAGAGGGGAGAATCTGTACATCCTAGAAGAGATTTTGCAGATTTTAAAGGAAAAAGAGGATCGTTCTGAGGACTCTGGGGAAAATAAAAAACACTGTTGCCAAAATTTAAAAGCAAAAAAGTTTATAAAAGAGCTGAAGGATCTGGGGCTTCCCTGGTGGTTCAGTGGTTAGGAAGCCACCTGCCAATGCAGGAGACAAAGGTTCGATCCCTGGCCCAGGAAGATCCCACGTGGAGGGGAGCAGCAGAGCAAATAAGCCCATGTACCACAACTACTGTGGAGGGAGAGCCGGGGAACTGCAGCTCTTGTTGTGGAGAAGCAGTGCTCCACAACCAGAGAAGCCACTGCCGTGAGAAGCCTGCTCACCGAAACTAGAGAATAGTTCCTCCTTGCAGCAACTAGAGAAAAGCCCACACAGCAATGAAGACCCAGCACGGCCATAAATAAATGAATAAATAAAATTATTCCCAAAAAAATCTGGAGTAATGAACCAGGAGTCAAGGAGTTGTGCTGAGAGAAAGTCCCAGAGATTTGCAAAAGGTCCTCTGGAGACCTTGGCAAAGTGCTGGTTTCTGCCTGAATCTAGGGGAAAACCACCAGAAAAGAGTAGGTGAATAAACCTAATAAATCAGAAGTACTGATACATGTAATGTGTTAAGTCCCTTCAGTTGTGTCTGACTCTGCAACCCCATGGACTGTAGACTGCCAGGCTCCTCTGTCCATGGGATTGTCTAGGCAAGAATACTGGAGTGGGTTGCCATTTCCTTCTCCAGAGGATGATCTTCCAGGCCCAGGGATCAAACCCACATCTCTTATGTCTCCTGTATTAGCAGGCAGGTTCTTTACCTCAAGTGCCACCTGGGAAGCCACAACTGATCCATGGGTGGGCCTCAAAAACACTATGGTTAGTGAAAGAAGCCAGGCAGGAAAGACTGGATATTATATGATCCCATTACATGAAGCGTCCAGAAAGAGCAAAGCTACAGATACAGAAAGCAGACGAAGGGTTGCCTGGGGCTGGAGGTGGGGAGGAGAGCAAACTGCAAACAGCCATGAGTTACTGGGATGTCCCTGGTGGTCCAGTGGTTGAGAATCCACCCATCAATGCAGGGAACACAAGTTTGATCCCTGGTCGAAGACCCCATATGCCACAGCCCACATGCCACAACCACTAAGCCTGGGTAGCCTGGAGTCCTCGTGCCACAATGAGAGAGCCCATGCACCCCAACAAAAAGATCCCACATGACGCAGTGAAGATCCCAAGTGCCACAACTAAGACCCCATGCAGCCAAATAAATATTAGAAACAAAAAGCAGCCATGAGGTATGAGACGGCATGACAGAAATGTGTTAAAGTGGATTGTGGTGATGGGTGCACAACTCAGTGCCTTTACTAAAAATCACTGAATTGTCCACCTAACCATGGATGAATTTTATGATACTTAAATTCATAATTCAATAAAGCTGTTCAAGATTCCCAGGTGGCACAGTGGTAAAGAATTCACCTGCCAATGCAGGAGATATGGGTTGTGAAGATCCCCTGGAAGAAAAAATGACAATCCACTTCAGTATTCTTGCCTGGGAAATCTCATGGACAGAGGAGCCTGGCAGGCTACAGTCCACGGAGTCACAAAGAGTCAACCACAACTGAGAAGCTAAGCATACTCACACACACACACACAAAGCTGTTAAAAACAAAACAAAACCATATCCTAGACCAGAAGAATAAAATAAATGGACAAAAAGTCTTATCTAGAAGTGAAGATAAACTGAAAGACTACTCCAAGTAAACTACAAAGGTAAATTAAAATAAAATGATTATTAATTAACTAACTATAAAAGAATAAAATATAAAAATTTTAGGAGCTATTAAAGAATTAATAAAAAGAGCTTTCATTAAAAATTTATTTAAAAAAAAGAAAAGAAAATAGAAATTCCAAAGGAGATGTATAAAAATAAACTGAGGCTTATTGAAATTTTTGAGCTTGAGCAAAAATGTATTCAAACCAGGCAGCATCTAACCTAGCAGATGGAAAGGAGCTCTGAGGTGCTACACAGAATGGAAGACTTTTTTTTTTAATGAAGAACAACTGAATTACAATATTAGTTCTAGATGTACAACACAGTCATTTGATATTTTTATACCCTATAAAATGATCACCAAGATAAGTCCAGCTACCATCTGTTACCCATACATTTGCAATATAATTACAATATTATTGACAATATTCCCCATTCTATACATTACATACCTGTAACTTGCTTATTTTATAACTGGAAGCTGGTACTTCTTAATCTCCCTCACTTACTTCATGCATCCCTCAAGCTTTCCCTTGGCAATCACCAGTTTGTTTTCTATATCTATGAATATTCTTCTGTTTTATTATCTTTGTTCATTTGCTTTGATTTTTAGATTCTACCTTTAAGTGAAATCATACAGTATTTGTCTTTATCTGATTTATTTCACTTTGCACAATGCTATCCATGTTGTTTCAAATAGCAAGATTCCATTCTTTATTATGGCAGAGCAATAAAATGAAAGATTTTTGTAGCCAGAGGGAAGCAGGAATAAGAAAGCTGTACTAGGCAAAAAAGTGGGTTGGTGATTGTAAAGTCTCTTTCCTTTAGGGGACTACAGTGGTCTATCAGGCAGATTGCCTGACAGTGTTTCAGGTCCTTTCAGACTGACTGGTTTAACATTCCTGGAGTTCCCTGCTGGTCCAATGGTCAGGACTCTGCCCTTGCACTGTGGAGGGCCTGGGGTTCAATCCCTGGTCAGAGAACAAAGATCCCACAAGCCACACAGTTGCAGCTAAAAAAACGAAAAATGTCAATTCCATTTCTGGAAGAGGATGAAATTGTAATTAAGATTCTTTGGTATTTATGAGGTGTAGCATAACTGACTCCATTTTGGCCCTGTTGCATTGTATTTAAACAGAGGTATAAAAATGAAGATGTAGGATTTGTTTTTAACTTAAAAAAAAAAAAACAGAGGAAATACCCCTAACTGTTAAGAGTGATAGTCTCTCTTTAAATTAATTATAAGTGGTTTTTATTTTCTCTTTTCTTTTCTAAATTTCCTATATGACACAATTTTGATTATAAAATTCGATTATATGTGAGCATGTTTATAAGTAATGAATTTGAAAATTTAAGTGAAATTGATGAACTTGCAGAAAATATAAATTACCCAGGACTTTACAGGTGGTCCAGTGGTTAAGACTCCAAGCTTCCAGTGCAGGCGGATCAGGTTCGATTCCTGGTTGGGGAAATTTCTCAAGCTGTGGTGTGCGGCTCCTCCCAGAAAAATTACCCAGACTGCTTTAAGAAGAAACAATAACCAGCAAGGACCTAGCATATAGGACAGGGAATGAATGACATTCACTATTTTGTAATAACCTATAAAGGAAAAAAATCTGGAAAAGAATATATATACATATACAAAACTTAATCACTTTGCTGTACACTTGAAACTAACACAACACTGTAAATCAACTATACTTCAATTTAAAGAAAACAACTGGAATTTCCTGGTGGTCCAGTGGTTAGGACTCAGCACTTTCACTGCCAGGGCCCAGGGTTCAATCCCTGGTGGAAGAACTAAGATGCCACCAGCCACCAGGTGTGGCCCCTCTCACCACCATCCCCCCCAAAAAACCTAAAAAAAACAAAAGGCAAAAAATTTGAATAGACATTTTTCCAAAGATATACAAATGGCTAAGGGACAAATGAAAAGGTCTTCACTGTTATTAATCATTGGAGAAATGCAAATCAAAACCACAATGAGGGACTTCCCTAGTGGTCCCGTGGTTAAGAATCCACCTTGCAATGCAAGGTACGTAGGTTAGATCCCCGGTAGGAGAACTGGGATCCGACACGCGATGGAGTAAGGAAGTTCTCGCGCCGTAACTTCTGATCCTGAGCACCACAACGAGAGAATCCGTGTGCCACACCGAAAGGTCCCGTGTGCCATGACTCAGCCAAATAAGTACTTTTTTTTTTTTAAAGAACACACACAATGAGATACCACTGCCCATCCACTAAGATGGCTATGATCAAAACAACAGAACAAGTGCGGATGAGGATGTGAAAATATTGGAAGCCTTAAACATTGCTGATGGAAATGTAAAACGGTGTAGCCAGTGTGGAAGACAGTTTGGTGGTTCCTCAGTAAGTTAAACATAAAACTACCATATGACCCTGAAGTGCCATTCCTAAGTTAACATACCCAAAATAACTCAAACAGGTGTTCAAATGAAAACTTACCCACAAATACTCACATCAGTATTGCTCACAATGGCCAATGGAGGAACCTTATAAATGTGTTAGGTGAGGGAAACCAGCTACAAAGGCCTCATCTTCCATGTATATGCAATGTCCAGAAAAGACAAATCCACAGAGACAGAAAGGAGATCAGAAGTTGACAGGAGCTGGGGGGAGGGAGCAAAAGACTGATTGCCTCAATGCATTTGGGGTTTCCTTGGGGGCAGAGACGTTCTGGGCCCAGTTAGGGGTGATGGCTGCATAATATTGTGAATGTATTAAATATACTGATGGTAAATTTTATGTTATGTATATTTTACCACAATTTAAAAAAAGGCTGAGGCAGATCCTGTAGAAGCTGGAAGCTGCCAGACAAATGCACTTTGCAGAGCTGGGTGGCCAGTCCTTCCTTGAACGGGGCTCTGAGTGGGGCCTCTGTGTCTTCCTCACCAGGTTAGTCATGGGAGTTTTTTTGAGACGATCACTGCTCTCTCTCTTCACTCCCACTTCCTGGACCTTCTCTTTCGGGAGAAGCTGTCCTTCGCTCTGCCCTGCCTCAGGGATGGGGTGACTCCAGGACCTGAGTCCTATCTTTACGTTTGAGTTTGGAAAAGTGAGATCCTCTGGGCATAAATATAAATGATTCTGGAAGGATGTGGTCAAATTCCCAGCCTCAGGGGTTTAACGTTGGGTTAGAATTTAAGGAATCCTTGCTTGGGGCGGAAAAAAGATAAGGGAAAATGGTAAAATTGTTTACTCAAAGAATGATATCTCTCAATTTTATCTGAAATAGCAATTCAATGCAGCTTCTACTTGAAACTGGCAGGGGGGAGGGGAGCTTGGATTTTTGAGAGGCAAAGGAATGAGGGAGAGATGCCAGATAGATTTGGAGGGTCTAGAGGGGAAGTCTGGCTTCTATAGCTGGCTTAAAACTCAACATTCAAAAAATGAAGATCAGGGCATCTGGTTTCATCACCTCATGGCAAATAGATGGAGAAACAATGGAAACAGTGACAGACTTTATTTTCTTGGGCTCCAAAATCACTGTGGATGGTGACTGCAGCCATGAAATTAAAAGACACCTGCTCCTTGGAAGAAAAGCTATGACAAACCTAGACAGCATATTAAAAAGCAGAGACATCACTTTGCCAACAAAGATCTGTCTGTCAAAGCTACGGTTTTTCCAGTAGTCATGTAAGGATGTGAGAGCTGGCCATAAAGAAGGCTGAGCGCTGAAGAATTGATGCTTTCGAACTGTGGTGCTGGTGAAGACTCTTGAGAGTCCCTTGGACAGCAAGGAGACCAAACCAGTCAATCCTAAAGGAAATCAATCCTGAACATTCACTGGAAAGACTGATGCTGAAGCTGAAGCTCTAATACTTTGGTCACCTGATGTGAAGAGCCAACTCATTGGAAAAGACCCTGATGCTGGGAAAGATGGAGGGCCGGAGGAGAAGGGGAAGACAGAGGATGAGATGATTGGATGGCATCACCGATTCAATGACATGAGTCTGAGCAAACTCTGGGAGACGGTGAAGGACAGGGAAGCCTGGCACGCTGCAGTTCATGAGGTGGCAGAGTCAGACACAACTGAGCGACTGAACAACATCGGGGAAGGAGCCTGATTGTCACCTCTGTGTCTCTGTGCAACTGCCCTGGCACAGGAGTGAATGGCAGTCGGTAGACAGAGAAGATAGCAAAGCACCTCCAGATAGCAAAGCACCACCCCAGGGTGGTGCAGGAGAGCAGCCAAATCCCCTTTCTACCACCCCCACCCCCATGTCCAGTGAACAGGTGGTTCTAGGTGAACTAGAATCGATCTCAAGAAGAACAGCAGGGCCTCTCTGGTGGTCCAGTGGTTAAGAATCCATGTGCCAATATAGAAGATTCAAGCCCTGGTCCCAGAAGATTCCACATGCTGAGGGGCAGGCAACTCAGTCTGTGCATTCTAGAGCCCAGGCTCTGCAACAAGAGAAGCCACCCCAGTGAGAAGCCCATGCACTGCAACTAGAGAGTAGCCCCTGCTTGCCACAAGTAGAGAAAAGCCACATGCAGCAAGTAAGGCTCAGTGCAGGCAAAAGTAATAAATAGATAAATATCCAAAAGCCGAAGAGCAGCAGGAAGGGACAACACGGTGAATCACTTTCTTGGACAAAGTGGGGCATTCACATCTGGGCAGATGCCAAGTGGGACCAAAGTTCACCCTGACCCGGCTCCCTCCCCACTGTATACACCCCAGAGAAGGGAGGAGGGGGACTGAGCTGCAGTGATCCAGCGAGGCAGAGATCTTCCAGAACCAAGATTAAGTCTCCACGCCCTGATGGAATTTCTCAAAAGCAGCAGCAGACTGACTCACAGAAAAACAAAGCTGTTTCTCCTGCGATACACAGCTTCAGAGACAGTGCCTGTCACAGAGGCAGTAAAGGGTTTTCACACCAGGGCCCATGTCCACATCCACAGCCCCATTTCCTGCCTGTTTCTGCTCCACACCAGAAACTCTAGCACATAGACCATTCTACAAGCCCTCCTACTTCCTCAGCTCACTGGTAACAAGTGTTTAAACGGCCATATGCCTCCCACAAAGGGGCGAGGGTCTATGGCTTTTACACCTTCGTGGCTCTTCTGTAACCCACAGGATGAAGTGGAAGTGATACCCTGTGACTTTCAAAGCTAGGTTGGAAAACATGCGGTTTCTGCCTGGTTCTCCAGAAGTACTCATTTTGAAGCCCTGAGCCACCAAGTTAGAAACATCTGACAGGGACAGAGCAGGATAATCAAATTATTAGCTTAGAAATCCTATAAGGAAATTATAGATAGACAAGAGACTTCATGGGGGCTTTGGGAGACCACAATAAGACTAATGATCCCTCAAGAAAGTAATGGAAAAATTCTGAAACAATGTGGGCTTGCTTGACTCACAAAGCAAAAACAAGTCATTAGGCATCAAAGCCAAATTGGCTGGCTTAACAATAAAATCAAGCTAGCTTGCTTAGCAACAAAACCACGCAACAGAAGCACAAGACATGCCCCCAAACAATAAAATAATGGTGTCATAAGACCTACATCCTGCCCAGTGAGCTCAGTGAGCTAATAACTCTCAAATCACGCTCTTTGGCCCTTAAGACATGTTCTTTGCACAGTGCCCCCAAACAATAAAACAACAGTAGAGAATAAGGCCTACAACCTGCCCAGCAGTGCCATCAAGTTAATGACCCCCAAAACATGCTCTGTGCACACACAAAAAAACAATCAAGTTAATGACCCCCAAAACATGCTCTGTGCACACACAAAAAAACAATCAAGTTAATGGCCCCCAAAACATGCTCTGTGCACACACGAAAAAACAATCATTTATGGAAAGGCGGTTTTTCAAAATGAAAGACCCTCACTGTACTGAGACCTGAAAATATTTTTCCAAAGTGCTACGGCAGTCCTGCACACAGGGACAAGAAAACCTCCCTGCCCAACCTGGGAGAGGAACTGATGCTGGAAACGTGATGTCTACTCAAGAAAGACTAAAAAGATCCTCTTACCCTCCTCCTTTCTTCAATCATAAAAATGTAACCCACTGAGCACTTGAGGGCACAAGCACCCTATTCTAGTAAATCACTTCTGATCTGTCTCAGGGCCTCTCACTGAACTCCTCTCTGCTCTGAGACATAAAGGATCCCGGCACCAGAGTTCTTTGGAGCCCCGGAGACAACCTATCAGCTTCACATCCTGACTCTGGCCGCCACGCTGTGAGGAAGACCCCAGCACACAGAAGCCTAGGTCAGGTATCCTGCTGACAACCCCCACAAAGGTCACATCCGGTAGCCAACACCAACCGCTGGACATGGGAGTGAAGATGCTTCCAGATACTTCCAGCCCCAGCAGTGGGGTCCCCGGCAGCCTTGAAGCGTTTCTATCTAGGGAATCCATTGCACTCTTATTGAATTCCTGATACAGAGTGTCCGTGAGCGTAGCAAAATGATCGTTTTTGGCTACTAACTTTTAGGGCAGCTGATTGTACAGCAGTCGTAACTGGAACATGGTTGTCGTTGTTAGTCACTCAGTCACGTCTGACTCTTTGCAACCTCATGGACTGTAGCCTGCCAGCCTCCTCTGTCCGTGGGATTCTCCCGGCAAGCACAGTGGAGTGGGTTGCCACGCCTTCCTCCAGGGGATCTTCCCAACCCAGGGATCGAACCCAGGTCTCTTGCCCTGCAGGCAGATTCTTTACTGACTGAGCCATGAGGGAAGTCCAAGAATACTGGAGTGGGTAGCCTATTCCTTCTTCAGGGGATCTTACCAACCCAGGAATTGAACCAGGGTCTCCTGCCTTGCAGGCAGATTGTTTACCAGCTGAACGACCCGGGAAGCCCATATGTAAGCAGTACCATGTGTAAAATAGACAGCTAGTGGGAAGCTGCTGTACAGCAGGAGGGAGCTCAGCTCAGTTGCTCTGTGATGACCTAGAGGGGCTAGGGGAGGGGAGAGAGGCTCTCGAGAGGTGGGATATATATATAATTATGACTGATTCACATTGTTGTATGAGACCAACCCAACATTGTAAAGCAATTAACCTCCAATTTAAAAAATAATTAATTTGCAGTCTGAGATAACCTACAGTATTTAATTTCCCTTAACCTGCTTTTTTTTTTGGTCATAGTTACAAGTTTACAAAATAAAAGAGGCCTTGCCTTTTGAGATGACACAGGGTAGGAGCCTGGAGCTCACGTGAGTAAGAAAGTCTAGGTGGAGTCCTGAGTGGTTTCCTAAAGGCATTTCAGAGTGTGGTTCCTGCCGGTGAACATTCCAACTCCCCCTGCACACAGCCTCAGCTGGGCTTATTCCAGGAGGCAGGGAAATGCTTGTGAGTCACTTAGGAGCCAGATTCCATTCATGTCTATCATGAAAGTAAATTTCAGTAAGAGCTGTTGTGGTGATTGCGATAAGAGTGAACTGATAATTGAGTTAATGCTAACAGATCCATCTGCAAAGAGCCGGCAGAGACAGCTGTGAAAGAGCCTGAGCGAGGGTGCAGAAGGTGAAGCTCTGTGTACACAGCAGAGTCCTTGGGCAATGGAGGCAAGGTCAACAAGGGAAGGGCTGCCAGCTTGGCTTTCCACCTAGAGGAGGCGGGGTGGGGCAGATGTCGAAAACTGACAGCATTTAGCTTCAGTCAGAGGTGACAATTTTTTTTCCCCCCCCTGCTGAGCTGGGTCTTAACTGCTGTATGTGGGATCTAGTTCGCTGACTGGGGATCAAACCCTGGCCCCTGCATTGGGAGCACAGTCTTAGCATCTGAACCACCAGGGAAGTCCTGACAAGCATTTTTAAAGGTGGTATTGGCTCTGCACTCCAGTACCTTGGCCACCTCATGTGAAGAGCTGACTCATTGGAAAAGACTCTGATGCTGGGAGGGATTGGGGGCAGGAGGAGAAGGGGGCGACAGAGGATGAGATGGCTGGATGGCATCACCGACTCGATGGATGTGAGTCTGAGTGAACTCCGGGAGTTGGTGATGGACAGGGAGGCCTGGCGTGCTGCGATTCATGGGATCGCAAAGAGTCGGACATGACTGAGCGACTGAATTGAATTGAATTGAAAAAGTAGGTGAAATGTATTAAAAAGAAACAGCCATTGAGTTTCAAGTGGAACAAATGTGACCAAAATGACAAGGAGACAACTTGGAGTAGCCCATGAATGCTGGAAGGAGAAAGGACTCAATAATCAAAGAGTTTTAAGAGTTAAAATTTAAGGGAAAAAAAACAACAACCCAATAGACAAGTTAACAAAACATATGAACAGAATGTTCACAGGACAAGGAATACAAAAGGCAGCTATCTTGGGATCTAGACGGGACCTAGCCCAGGGGGTAAAGCTAAACCCTGTGGATGGCAGAGCAGAAAGGGGACAAAACCAGCCTTGACCTTCATCCGTGCTGCGACTGCTTGCTTCCAGACTTCTAAGTATGATAAACAATGTCCTTACTGTCTGGGCAGCTTTTCGTTAGTTCTTAGGATACTTGTGGGCTTCTCAGGTGGTGGTAGTGGTCGCAGCTAAAAAACATCCCTGATATACTGGTACTATGTTGAGGTTATTGAAGAATTTATTGCCGCATTGTTCATGATGGTAAATGATTAGATACAACGCAAGTACCATTTGAAGGGGACCGGTTAAATAAATTATGATACATCCGTATACATGGATACACACATCCACTCCATGATACATGGAATAAAACAGTCATTTAAAAAGATAAGGCAACACAAAAGATGATACGCTGTATGATTCCATTTACACAAATTTTAAAAACAGGTAAAATTAATCTAAGGTTCTAGATGCGATCATAGTGGGAGAAGGCACAAGAGGTGGCGCTAGTGGTAAAGAACCTACCTCAAGTGCAGGAGACGCTGGTTCCATCCCTGGGTCAGGAAGATCCCCTGGAGGAGGGCATGGCAACCCACTCCAGTATTCTCACCTGGAGAATCCCATGGACTACAGTCCACGGGGTCAAAAACAGCCAGACACAGCTGAGCACGCACGCAGCCGCAGTAGTGGGTGCTGGGTCCTAACCACTGAATCGTCAGGGACGTCCCGAGTGTGTGTTTAGTATCTCTTTTCCAGACACACTATAAGTGCTGTGGGCACAACGATGGTGTCTGCCCTTGAACCACTCTATTTCCAGGACTTAGCTCCAGGCCTGGCACAGAGTAGGAGTCTGTAAATATTTGTTAGGTAAGTGAAATCATAAATGAGTACTGAAAAAATGCTTTTTAAATAACCACAGAAAAATTAAAGTTACTTAGCTATCACTGTCTGAGGCAAAGTCACTTGTGGGGGGAAAACCTGAGGTCCTCACAGCCTAAAACCCTTTCAGGAATCCATTCTCCCTTCAACCAGCCTCAGGTCTTGTCCCAGGCCAATAGAGGGGGCAGGTCTTGTACAAGTTGGTGGCCTTGTACAGCTGGAGACCAACTAAGCCTACTTAGGGAGAAAGGAGGCGGCTGGTTTAAGGCTTCAGATTCAATAAGTGAGATTCAGTCTGGCTGGGCACCAGAGAACAGAGCTTGGGAAGGAACAGGGGGTGTGAGCAGCAGTGACCCTGGAGGAAATGCATCACCAAAGGAAACCAGGGCGGAAATCTGGGGTGCTCCTGACACCCCGAACCAGAAGCAAGGAGTGGGGGACTTCCCTGGTGATCCAGTGTTAAGAATCGGTCTTATAATACAGGGTGCTCGGGTTTGATTCCTGGTCAGGAAACTAAGATCCCACGTGTCAGGGAACCACTATGCCTGACGGCTGCAATACTGAGCCCTCACGCCACAGCTAGAGAGTCTGTATGCCTCAACACAAGACCTATGTGAGGAAACTAAGACCTGGATGCAGCAAACAAATTAATTAATTATAACAAAATATTTTTTAAAAAATGAGGAGGGAGACAATGCAGACAAAGGAGCTACACAAGGATCACTGGCTGTGCTGGGGGCATCCATTTTTGACCAGCTCAACCCTAACCTGCTGTGTAGCCTTCATCAGACCACCCAGTCTCCCTGGGCCACAGGTTCCCTGCGTGCAAAATGAATGGTTTCACAAAGACAACACTTACTAACAGTTCAGAACTTTTGTAAATGCCGATGTTCAATGACAACACTCTCCTCAAAAGACAAAACGAAAGAAGAACTTGGACAAATTAAACCCTTTTCACCTTAAGGACTACTTCCAAATTGGGAAAGGAGTACATCAAGACTGTATATTGTCACCCCGCTTATTTAACTTATAGGCAGAGTACATCATGCGAAATGCCAGGCTGGATGAAGCACAAGCTGGAATCAAGATTGCCGGGAGAAATACCAATAACCTCAGATATGCAGATGACAACACCCTTATGGCAGAAAGTGAAAAGGAACTTAAGAGCCTCTTGATGAAGGTGAAAGAAGAATGAAAAAGCTGGCTTAACACTCAACAGTTAAAAAACTAAAATCATGGCATCTAGGCCCATCACTTCATGGCAAATAGATGGGGAAACAATGGAAACAGCGATAGACTTTATTTTCTTGTGCTCCAAAATCACTGTGAACCATGACTGCAGCCATGAAATGAAAAGATGCTTGCTCCTTGGAAGAAAAGCTACGATAAACCTAAACAGTATATTAAAAAAGCAGAGACATTAATTACTTTACCTACAAAGATCTGTATAGTCAAAGCTATGATTTTTCCAGTAATCATGTACAGATGTGAGAGCTGGACCATAAAGAAGGCTGAGCGCCAAAGAATTGATGCTTTTGAACTGTGGCGTTAGAGAAGACTCTGGAGAGTCCTTTGGACTGCAAGGAGAGCAAACCAGTCAACACTAAAGGAAATCAATCCTGAACATTCATTGGAAGGACTGATGCTGAAGCTGAAGCGCCAATACTTTGGTCACCTGATGTGAAGAGCCAACTCATTGGAAAAGACCCTGATGCTGAGAAAGATTGAAGGCAGGAAGAGAAAGGGACGACAGAGGATGAGATGGTTGGATGACATCACCAATTCAATGAACATGAATTTGAGCAAACTCCAGGAGATGGTGAAGGCCAGGGAAGCCCGATGTGCTAATAACGTTCATGGGATCACAGAGTCAGACACGACTGAGCGACTGAGCGACAACAACAACCTTAAGGATCTCGGCTAGATCCATGTAACAGTGCTCACTTTGGCTAAGTACTTATTTTCTTACTAGGCTCTCTAACCTAATCTATGTTTTAATCTGGTTCTATTTGTTCTGTAAGACTTCAGCTGTTTTCAATCACAATAGCTGATGTTTGTAGGATATATATTGTCTTTAACTACTGCACAATTGCACTCATCTCACACGCTAGTAAAGTAATGCTCAAAATTCTCCAAGCCAGGCTTCAGCAATACATGAACCGTGAATTTCCTGATGTTCAAGCTGGTTTTAGAAAAGGCAGAGGAACCAGAGATCATATTGCCAACATCCGCTGAATCATGGAAAAAGCAAGAGAGTTCCAGAAAAACATCTATTTCTGCGTTATTGACTATGCCAACGCCTTTGACTGTGTGGATCACAATAAACTGTGGAAAATTCTTCAAGAGATGGGAATACCAGACCATCTGACCTACCTCTTGAGAGATCTGTATGCAGGTCAGGAAGCAACAGTTAGAACTGGACATGGAACAACAGACTGGTTCCAAATAGGAAAAGGAGTATGTCAAGGCTGTATATTGTCACCCTGCTTATTTAACTTACATGCAGAGTACATCATGAGAAACTCTGGGCTGGAAGAAACACAAGCTGGAATCAAGATTGCCGGGAGAAATATCAATAACCTCAGATATGCTGATGACACCAGCCTTATGGCAGAAAGTGAAGAGGAACTCAAAAGCCTCTTGATGAAAGTGAAAGTGGAGAGTGAAAAAGTTGGCTTAAAGCTCAACATTCAGAAAACGAAGATCATGGCATCCAGTCCCATCACTTCATGGGAAATAGATGGGGAAACAGTGGAAATAGTGAGAGACTTTATTTTTTTGGGCTCCAAAATCACTGCAGATGGCAACTGCAGCCATGAAATTAAAAGACGGTTACTCCTTGGAAGGAAAGTTATAACCAACCTAGATAGCATATTCAAAAGCAGAGACATTACTTTGCCAACAAAGGTTGGTCTAGTTGTGCTCATGTATGGATGTGAGAGTTGGACTGTGAAGAAGGCTGAGCACCGAAGAATTGATGCTTTTGAACTGTGGTGTTGGAGAAGACTCTTGAGAGTCCCTGGGACTGCAAGGAGATCCAACCAGTCCATTCTGAAGGAGATCAGCCCTGGGATTTCTTTGGAAGGAATGATGCTAAAGCTGAAACTCCAGTACTTTGGCCACCTCATGTGAAGAGTTGACTCATTGGAAAAGACTCTGATGCTGGGAGGGATTGGGGGCAGGAGGAGAAGGGGACGACAGAGGATGAGATGGCTGGATGGCATCACTGACTCGATGGACGTGAGTCTGAGTGAACTCTGGGAGTTGGTGATGGACAGGGAGGCCTGGCGTGCTGCGATTCATGGAGTCACAAAGAGTTGGACACGACTGAGCGACTGAACTGAACTGACTGAATGATCTAGAAAGTTCTTTCAGGTTGGCCCAGACAAACATTCTTGAGTGCAGATAGGGAAACTCGTCCCAGGATGCAGGACTGGAAACGGGAGAGAAAGGCTGGGGTAGGGGCTACCTGAAGGACCTGCACTTAACTCCCAGCTGTGAATGAAAAATGTCACCCGCAGCATCAGTAAACAGAAGATGCCGCAGCCACCGTCTCGGACAGCCACCTCCATCCTCCCTCAAGGGCCCTGAGGGAACTCGGTGGAACCAGAGGGCTGCCACTGAAGTCACCACCTGCTGTGGGCCCTGATGGGATTCAGGATGGACCAAAACAGGACCCTGGTCCTAGACAGCTAAGGTGCATATCAAAGGGGTGATTTCAGTTATCTCAGATTTTTGCATCTTTCCATACAGAGAAAAGTGCTAAATTTATTAACTTGAGATGCCTGGTTTTCTTTAGTTAACAGCAATCTTTTGATGTTCTGCCTACCTGGTTTCTGTTTCAAAAAAAAAAAAAAACTCCAATATATCCTGGCTCCTCCCTTGGCCCTTCAGAGCAGTCCCTCAGAGCATCCGAGAAACTGTATATCCTCAGCTTAAGTCCTCAGGTTTATCCACCAAATCAAACAGAATTCTCAACTTTCAGGTTGTGCGTTTTGTGTTTTTTTTTTTTCCCAGTTGACACAGCAAAAGACTTGCTATTACTTATATTTTGTTTTTTGACACATAGCATGTGGGATCTTAGTTCCCCGACCAGGGGTTGAACCCATGTCTCCTGCAGTGGAAGTCTTAACCACTTCCTGGGGAAGTCCCAAGACTTGCTATTATGAGCTTCATCTTGCATACTTAGTCACGTCCGGCTCTTTGCGACCCCATAGATGGCAGCATGCCAGGTTCCCTGTTCTTCACCATCGCCCGGAGTTTGCTCAAACTCATGTTAATTGAGTCAGTGATGCCATCCAACCACCTCATCCTCTGTCTTCCCCTTCTCCTCCTGCCCTTAATCTTTCCCAGCATCAGGGTCTTTTCCAATGAGTCGGCTCTTCGCATCAGGTGGCCAAAGTATTGGAGCTTCAGCTTCAGTATCAGTCCTTCCAATGAATATTCAGGGTTGACTTCCTTTAGGAATGACTGGTTTGATCTTGCAGTCCAAGGGATTCTCAAGAGTCTTCTCCAGCACCACAGTTCAAAACCATCGATTCTTCGGCATTTCAAATAAAGTCTGTCTTTTTCCAGTATATCTTACCTTGAATATACTGCCAGAACACAGATCCTAAAGTTAGTCACAGATCTTGGATAACCTCGATTCACAGCAGTTTATGTACTAAAAATATTTATGTATTCATTCCCTAGTCTTAATGGGCAGAATAGCAGTCTTTCAAAAAACCATGCAGTGGGATATCATAAAACTTGGATTGTAGCCCTAAATCATTTCTAGGTTTCTTTCTCTTTTTTTTTTTGGCCATGTCATGTGGCTTGTGGGAATCTTAGTTTCCCAACCAGGGAGGGAGCCTGCCCCTCAGCAGTGAAAGGGCCTAGCACAGAGGCCTAGCACACCAGACTGCCAGGGAAGTCCCCGTTTCTAGTTCAATTCTGTTTCGTGGTTGCTGAGTCAACTTGGGTAGGTTTCAAGGGTAGAACAGCAGAGCATTGCATTCCCTCTGGAGGAAGTGAGGCGTGATATTGATCTGAAATATCTCTCATGAGGTGGCTGCTATTTTTAGCACCAGAGTGACCAGTTAGTTCCCCATTTAATCTTATACTGGGCTGGAGGCTGCTGAGGCAGCAAAGGGTTTAGAGCCATGTGAAGAGAAGGACCCAAGGAGAAGTTTAGGGTCTCAGCTCTGTTACAGGAAGGGGGACCCCTTCCAGGGCCCGAGAGGGGACTCAGACTAACACTCAGAAATGCAAGGAGACACACACGCTGACAAAGCAAGAGACTTCATTGGAAAAGGGCGCCCTGGCGGAGAGCAGGAGAGTAAGGGAACCAGGAGAACTGCTCTGCCACGTGGCTCACAGTCTCAGGTTTTATGGTGATGGGATTAGTTTCCAGGTTGTCTTTGGCTAACCATTCTGACTCTGGGTCCTTCGTGGTGACACCCAGCCAAGATGGATGCCAGCAAGAAGGATTCTTGCAAGTGGAAGGACATGTGGCATCTCCTTTTGACCTTTCCCGAACTCTTCCGGTTGGTGATGGCGTGTTAGTTCTGTGTTCCTTACCAGGACCTCCTATTGTAAAGTAACTCATGGAAATGGTTACGGTGGTGCCTGGCCAGCTCCAGTCAGTGGGGTTTCCCTAACAGCTCCACAGCCTGGATCTTTGGGCCTTACCATCACTGTGACCAGGCCCCAGGTAAACAGACCAACGCCAGAGGTTAAGGGCGGGGTCGTCAGAGTTAGATTAACCAGGGTTGCTGCACACTCACCATGTGCTACTCGGAAGACACGGACAACTCATGTGAGCACTCTGCACCCCTGTACCCTCCTCCATAAAGGACATAAACACAGTTTCCCTTAGAACTGCTTTGGAGATGAGATTCCTAGAGGATAAACAGAAGCTGGTCACAATTGTGTATTTGGCACCTAGTTCTCTGCTTGACTCCAAATAAGTGCTCACTGCAAAACTGTTGAATGAATAAATACAAGAAGGATGAATGTGAAATGCTTAACAAAGAGCCTGCCTCATGGTAAATACTGAAAGAAGACACGTGAACTGAATGATTTACACAGAGTTTGGGCCACAGAGCAACATGGGGCTGATTTGTACAAGGCCTCACCTGGAAGAAGAAATCTAAATGCAGGTGAACTGATTGACAGTTACTGTGTCCTCTTCTCAGTAAAGGAGCCAGACTTCGAAAGCTAGGTGAGTAAAAATGTATAAAAAGGACACTCTTCTGTTAGATTAAACATTGTGTGTGTGTGTGTACTAAGTCACTTCAGTCATGTCCGTTCTTTGCAACCCCATGAACTATAGTCTACCAGGCTCCTCTGTCCATGGGATTCTCCAGGCAAAAATACTGGAGTGGGTGGCCATGCCCTCCTCCAGGGGATCTTCCCAACCCAGGGATCGAACCCACCATCTCTATGTCTTCTACATTGGCAGGTGGGTTCTTTACCACTAGCCATCTGGGAATTAAAGGAGAACACAATCCATTTCCCACAACACCCAGCTGGGGCCCTGAGGACTGAAGCCACGTGACCCCCACATCTCCTTTAGAGGCTGTGTTGATTTCACTTTAGAATTCCACTGCCCTCATTAGCATGACTTTGCCATTCCAAAGGACTCTGCCCAGGCAAAAGGCTAGATTGTTCAGAACAAGAACTTCCTGAAAGATTCATGCCCTTCAGTGGAACCCATCAACAAATACTTTGTCCCTTAAGAGTCTTCAAATCCCTCAAATTCCTCGCTAGTCCTGGATAGTTGCCTCCTGATCCTTATCCAGTCCTGAGGAAGGGCATAAACGGAACTCCCCATTCTAATCTCTTTCCACCTTGCCTTCTCCTTGGGGCCTTGCCCAGGCTCCATGCAGGCAGTGTGCAGCAAGTGACTGTCAACTACAGATCGGCACTCGGCATCTGCCTCGACAAGGACTAGATCACGTGCTGCTGCAGCTGCTGATTTCCAACCCCCCCACCCTCCACGAAAGAAATGAGGCACTCTGTGCTCTGGGGAAAACAGGTCTTAGGGTAGTTAGATACTTTCAGGAGCCAACTTTATGAGCCCAATTCTTGTCTCTCCTCATATCTAGAAAAGCACTAAAATCCTTCACGGTGACGGCCGCTCCTTGTGACTAGCAGAAACCTTCTGTAAAAAATATGTGCTTGACTGCGTGTACTCCCCCTTCACCAAAATCACATCTATACTGATCTCCCCCCACCTCCCCCCGCCTCTTTGGAGCAGTCTCTCAGACCTGTCTGAGGTGCTGTCTCCGGGGCTACAGTCCTCAATGTGTGCCCGATAAAGCTTAACTTGGGACTCTCACATTGTGCATTTTTTAAAAAGAAAAGTGGGCACAATAAACTCAGCTTGGTCTTTTCAGTGGGTCTTTAGGCACAGTTGCACTGATAGATAGAGTCACAGAAAGTCAAGAGTACAAAAGCAGCCTTAAGGCGCCTGGTCCACCAAGGATGGGCCCCGCTAGCAGATTTTCTTCTCCTACGAAGAGTCATCAAGGCTCTGCTCTGAGACCCCTGCGCTAAGATCCCCCTTTCCCACGGGGCCTATTCTGTCTCTGCCTGGTCCTCTCCCCGTGTCTCCCACAAATCATATTCACCCCAAGACTGGCTTCTCTTCCAAGAACCAACTGACAAGGAAACCATCAGCGCTGAGTCCTTATCAGCTCCCTCTGAAGGCAGCTGCCCCTCAAAGCAGGATCTAAAATATCAGAAGCCTAATAAAAAATCTCTTATCTCCTCTCTCAAGCAGGATCAGAAATTCCTATCATTCCCATTTGGGAATAGAGATTCTGTATCTGACAAAACCAGAAAAAAAGATGATATAATTATTCCGTCCGTTTTGTCTGTCCGGGAATGGAAATAGCTGTATAGGATGCAGAGAAGGGGGCTTCCTTGGTAGCTTAGCTGATAAAGAATCTGCCTGCAATGCAGGAGACCCTGGTTCAATTTCTGGGTTGGGAAGATCCTCTGAAGGATGGCATGGCAACCCACCCACTCCAGTATTCTTGCCTGGAGAATCCCCATGGACAAGGAGCCTGGTGGGCTACAGTCCACAGGGTCTCAAGGAGTCGGACACGACTGAGCAACACAGCACTTTCTTCAAAGGTAAAAAGTGAAAGTGTTTAGTTACTCAGTCATGTCCAGCTCTTTGCAACCCTCATGGACTGTAGCTCGCCAGACTTCTCTGTCCATAGGATTCTCCAGGCAAGAATACTGGAGTGGGTAACCATTCCCTTCTCCAGGGGATCTTCCCCACCCAGGGACTGAACCTGGGTCTCCTGCATTGCAGGCAGATTCCTTAAATTTTTAAAAAATTTATTTTTGGGTCACATGGCAAGTGGGATCTTCGATCTCTGACCAGGTATCGAACCCACACCCTCAGCAGTGAGAACACAGAGTGCTAACCACTGGACCATCAGGAAGTGAAAGTGAGAGCTGCTCAGTCATGTCGGACTCTTTGCAACCCTATGGACTATACAGTCCATGGAGTTCTCCAGGCCAGAATACTGGAGCAGGTAGCCGTTCCCTTCTCCTATGGATCTTCCCAACCCAGGGATTGAACCCAGGTCTCCTGCACTGTAGACGGGTTCTTTACCAGCTGAGCCACCAGGGAATCCCAGTAAATATTTTTTGAATGGGGAATACATAAAACCTGTTCTATCCTTTACAAACTTCTCAGCCAAGACGAACAAAGCAGGACTTGAATCCCAGTTGCTTTGAAAATATTTTATTGTTGTTCTTTCATATAGAGGTAATGCATATCTGTTATAGACAATTTAGAAGAGATAGATGAATTTTAAAAAGCTTACCTGCTGTCTTCATCATCTGAATATTACCTCTTATCCTGAATCTTTTTATATCTTGACTGGTCATCTGTGTTTCTGCTGTTACACGTTCTCTTTGCGTGCCTTGTGCTCATTTTTTATACTAGGATATTCAGTTTTCTCTCTAGTAAGTTATAAGAGCTCTTTATATATCATTAATCTGTTCCATATTTTATACAATTTCCTGAAGTTTAACCAGCAAGAGAAGTGAAGGGTCTGGACCCTATTGGATTAAAGGAAGGTATACAGCTCAGGAAATGTCCACAAAGGTGGCCCTTGGTAGCATGGGGGAATTAAAACCATTAAAACCTAGGGGCATGTAGGGAGAAAAGACATCAAAAAGGAAAAGCTGAGAACAAAGACTCAAGTTACAGAAGGCAAAATAAAGAGATCATGGACAGTGCAAGAGGGTTTCTAAATGGATAAACGAGTCCCAAAGGACTGGGTGGAGTTCCTTTCAATTCAGCTAGATGTAATTAACTTTTCAACTTGCTCAATACTGCATGGAGGGGAGCCAAGACCACCCGGGATGGTTTGCAGTAGCCGGGATGGTTTGCAGTAGGAAAGGGGGAGATCCCAAAGATCTCAGCTAAAGAAGCAGAAGTTCCCTTTCCAAACAGACACAAGCATGCTCTCTACATCCCTCCCACACTGTCAAAGGCTTCCTTCTCCATTTCAGACCCCTTAATGCTACCCCAGGACTGTCCCACCTGGAAGGCCTCCAAGCTTCCTGTAAGCTCACTCCACCCTCTGTGATGGAACCGCTTAGTCTCTTTTTTTAAAAAAACAAAACCACAAAAACACCTTGCTGAGTTTCAATTATCTTCAGACAATCCTGTCTATTGAATTCTGCCCTGAATCTGTTTGAATTTAAGCTTCTCGGATTCACTGATGGGACACTTGGAAGGAAAGTGACGGTTTACAAAGAAGAGTTTACAATCCTCCCTGTGCCTAACAGTGAGACCTGAGCTCTGAAGGCTGCTTGGTTTTGACTTGCTCCCTTTTCCCTTCTTGCTCTGTATCCAGCCCTTTCTTTCTTCTGGGGGGCTGGTGGGTGGGGAGGGTGGTGCAGCATAGCATGGGAGATCTTAGTTCCCTGACCTGGGATTGAAACGGTGCCTTCTGCAGTGGGGGCATGGAGTCTTAACCAGTGGACCACCAGGGAAGTCCCATCTAGCCATTTCAATTTCTGCTCTTGAAACCAGATAAGGTGAGGGGTCCCCTGATGTCTTTCTTGAGAGAAGAGAAGCCATTTTTGACCTAAGCTATTTGTCATCTAGTGGGCTTCCCTGGTGGCTCAGTGGTAAAGAATCTGCCTACCAATGCAGGAGACTTGTTGGATTAGATCCCTAGGTCAGGAAGATCCCCTGGAGAAGGAAATGGCAACCCACTTCAGTATCCTTGCCTGGGAAAACCCATGGAGAGAGGAGCCTGGTGGGCTAAAGTCCATGGGGTTGCAAAAGAGTGAGAAACAACTTAGCCACTAAACAACAACAATTTTGTTATCTAAGCCTGGTCACAATCCTTGCCCTTAAATGGGTCTCAACAGTATTTATCTTAAGGGAACAAAAGAACAAACAACTGTCATCAGGCAAGAAAAGTAACAGTAGGGGCTTCCTTGGTGGTTCAGGGGTTAAGACTCTGTGCTTCCAGTGCAGGGGGCGCAGGTTTGATTCCTGGTTGGGGAACTAATCCCACCTGTCTCCCAGCATGGTCAAAGAAAGAAAAGTAACAGTAGCAAAGATAACAAATTAGTTATAAACTCCCAGTTCTAGCTCAGGGTAAAGATTTGCCTGAAGAAATTTCTTGCACTGTTTCGCAGAATTTAAACTTCCGCTGGGAACTCAACCACTGGTCAACTGGAACCAAAGGGATGATGACGTTGACCTTTTCTGACAGACACTGTGGCTTCAATCAACTGAAACTTGGACTCTGTCAACCTTTGCCCCCATTCTATGCTGACTCCTCTGCTCAAGCCCCTTCATGAGTATGTCTGTTCTCTTAGCTTAAAACTTCCCCATTTTGCTTTTCCGGAAGACTGCTTTGGGGAAGATTCCCAGTATTCTCCTTGCTGCTGCTGCTGCTAAGTCACTTCAGTCGTGTCCGACTCTTCACAACCCCATGGACTGCAGCCTACCAGGCTCCTCTGCCCATGGGATTTTCCAGGCAAGAGTACTGGAGTGGGGTGCCATGGCCTTCTCTGAGTATTCTCCTTACTTGCTGCAAATAGTAAATCCTTCTTTCTCTCGATCTTTAGCTCAGTTGTGTCTTTTGGCTCAACATCCATCAAGAGGGGAACTTGGACTGAATGGCATGGCTCTCCTTTACATGATGCACTCCCAAATGTCATTATCCTAATGACTGTTTTCCAGAGCAGGTTCATTTCTCAAAGGGAGAGTTCTGTGGTTTCCTGGCAGGGACACGACTGAGCGACTGACATAATTTGTAGACCCGGGTTTTTGTGGGGGAGGGAGCAGGAGAGAGGACAAGCAGGAAGGGAAACTCCATATCTATAAAATGCACAGAAAGGAATACAGTCCCTCCTCCACCCACTCTCTGCACTTCCCCACAAAATACAGGTGAAAAATATGCCGAAATACACCACCCTCAAACAGCAGTCACTGTCTGAACATGTACTTTGATCACAGCTGCTACCAACCAAAGCAGAGACAGCGTTTCTCTCAGTTTTGCCTTCCCAGTTCCATAAATACACACACCCAGGAGGGAGTCATTACAAATATCTGTTAAGTGAATAAACACATGTGCTATAATATGCCTGTGTTATCATCCCCGTCTTGCTCAAGTGAAACAATAAAATCTTTGGGACTTCCATGAACCGGTTAAGGTTCTTCTGCCTTCCAATGCAGGGGACGTGGGTTTGATCCCTGGTCAGGGAACAAAGATCCCACATGTGGCAACTAGAGAGGCCCACACACCTCAGTACTGAGTCCACATCCTCTAGAGCCTGTGCCACAAGAGAAGTCCACACACAGACACACAGCAGTAAAGACCCAACAGAGCTCAAAAATAAAAACAAAAAACTGTTCCCTGTCCAGCCCACCCCCAATTAAAAAAAAAATCATTCAAAAAAAAAAAGCAGGAACTTCCCTGGCAGTCCAGTGGTTTGAGAATCCACCTTCCAATGCAGGGGACGTGTGTTACATCCCTGGTCAGGGAACTAAGATTCCGTGGCCCCCACAACTACTGAGCCCAAGAATTCTGGAGCCTGTGTGCTCCAACTAAGACCCAATGCAGCCAAATAAAAAAATTAATTTAAAAAATCAATAATATCTTTATATATGAAAGTGAGTTTGGAGTATACATGTGATCTCTTCTCCCTTCACCTTTGACAGTATGGCATTCAGCCTTCACCCTGCCAGGAAACCACAGAACTCTCCCTTTGAGCAATTAACCTGCTCTGGAGAACAGTGGTTAGGATAACGACATTTGGGACCTACTGCTACTCACTCAGCCCCTCTCTGTTGACAAGCCTGCCCAATGAGCCTGGCGGTGCCTCACTCTTAACTATGAACAGCTCATAAGACCAAACATCTGAAAAAGCCTCTGCCCTGACAGATAACACTCACAGGATAATGCAAAAACAAAAGAAAACGAACGGGGAAAACCTAGACTGAATACGTTCAAAGAGATAAAAAAAAATACTAATGAGAAAGAACTCTTGGAAACTGAAACCACTAACAAAGCCTTTTATAAAAGACGCACCGAAAGAGTTGAAATATAGGATCCAGAAAATTGGGGGGCGGGGTAGAATGGGCGCAGGCAAACAGAAATGAGGAAAGAAAAGACTTTGGAGAAGAAGACAAGTGCTAAATGATAAAAGCTTCAGATAGAAGCTCCAGAGAAAATGGATAAGAGCTAGTTCCTGAAGAAATGAGACAAGAAATCTCCACAGCATGGAAAAACATAGTAATTCCAATGGAAAGTTCATCACTGAATTTAGACAGACCCAGGACAGGACTATAATCTTGAAATTTCCGGACCCTGAGGATAAAAAGAGGATCCTAAAACTTTCAAAGAAAGAAAAACAGGTCATATAAAAGGAACAGTGTAGTAGGGAATAGACTAGGTGGCTTTAAAACAGAGATACAGAAAATGGGGCATGGTAATCAAAATAGAAATTTATTCCCAGCTCCTGCCTTAGCTCAGCGGAGGAGCCCAAAGCTGGAAGGGCATGTCAGGAATCCTCACAGTCCAGCTGCTAGTTCTGAGTTTAGGGCGTGAGCCTAGGTCCCTCCATCACTTCTGCATCCCTCCTCAGGGAAAAGGGCAAAGTGCAAGGACTTTGGACGCTGATTCCTTCCAGGTTACAAACTGGAACTTCTGGCCAGAGCTTAGTCATCTGTCCAGAGCGCACTGCAAGAAAGGCTAGGAAACGTGATCTCCTTTTTATAAAAGGACAAAGGAAGAATGGATTCTGGAGGACAAAAAGAATCAGCTCTGGACTGTATTACTTCACACATTACTGGATACTAGTGGCCAGTGAATAATGTCTCCATAATTCGAGAGAAAATGATCTTTACCCTAGGATGTCATATTAGTCCAGTATCAAGGTGAGGTCAGAACAAAGCCATTAAAGACCTAGAAACAGAATGTTTACGAAGTTCTTGATTGATGCGCTGTACTTAACTAAGGAGTAATCCAAGAAGCAAGACATGGGATCCAAGAAGCAGGCTTGGAGAACAAGTAGGTCAGGATGGTGAAAGAGACCGATGACAGCGAGAAAGAAATCTCCAGGAAAAAAAAAAGGAATCAATAAAAGAGCCAACACATTTGGTCATTTGGGGAAAATTACTGATAGGAATACACTTGATCCAACAGAGCAAATGATAAAACCTTAAGGAACAGCAGAAAAAAACATGTGAGCCAAAAAAACCAAGGCAATTATTAGGAGCAACACTCCCGTCCACCAGTCACCCAACTGGTGACCCAAGTCAAAAATCTGCAAGTCATCCTTAACTTTTCCCCTCCTCCCATCCCTTCAAATGCAGCCAGAGTGATCATCTAAAAGACAAATATGAGCACATCACTTAGCAGCCTAACTGCTTCAATATTCCCCCTCTGCCTTCAAAATAAAAGCAAACCCCTACAAGAGAACCCTCTGTTGTCTGGTCCCCATCCACCTGTCTGCCTCATCCATCTTTACCTCTTGATCAATCCTCCAACTTGCTCAACTTTGAGATCCTTCAGATCTCAAAGGAACCAAGGACTACTTCTCTTTTGCCTTCAAGCCTTCAGACAGGTTGTTCTCTCTGCCACAAACACTCTTCTCCCATTTAATTCCTACACATCCTTCAGTTCAGACATCCTCCTACCAGAAAGGCTTACCTGGCCCCCTGGGTACCGCTCCCATCTGTCCCCAGATTGACCCGTTTCCTATCGGAGCAACATCAGGCTGGACTCTATGGAAGATGGTGTGACTCTTATGATCCCATGGACTGTAACCTGCAGGCCTGCCAGGCTCCTCTGTCCATTGGATTTTGCAGGCAAGAATACTGACGTGTGTTGCTGATATTGGAGTGTTTTGCCATTTTCTCCTCCAGGGGAACTTCCTGACCTCGGGATCAAACCCAGGTCTCCTGCACTGCAGGTAGATTCTTTACCCACTGGGCCATCAGGGAAGCCCCTCTATGAAAGATACTTGTTTTTATTTGACCTCCTTTCCAAACTGTAAACTTTGTCTCTATTTTTCAACATTGTATCCTCAGTTCCTGGCACAAGGCAGGAGTCCAGTGTTGAATAAGGCGATGAACAAGACTCATCTAGAGCCAAGACTAGGTTAACATTTGATTTTCAATCAAGTAGAAATGGAATAAATCTCTCTGCCTCTCTCAGGTTGGGTACAATGCTGAATCTGATCATTTCATCTTTAAAACTCCCAAGTTCTCCAAGTCATCCAAGGTGGCTGCAACCCAGATGTAATCAATAATAATACCCAGTGCTTGGCTAAGAGCTGGTTTCTAAATAAAGCTAGGTTTTAGTAGTGTGATTTTTTAATTTTTTTTTTTTCAGTAGTGTGATCTTTAGAAGAACCAACAGATCCCCAATCTAAGGGGCTGGTGCCGAAGTACAGCTGGTGGATACAACCTGATGTACAAACCTTGCTTGATAATTTAATAAACTTTAACATGAACAGATTACAATTGACAGTGGCTACTGCTAAGTGTCTGGAACTCCATTTGGTTCTTTCAAGCAGTGAAATCTGCCTTTTATCTACTCTTGTTTCTTTTCCCCAAGGAAGTGAGATGAAAGCCCATGTAAGTTTCCAGAATGAGGCATTGTTTTCTTTAGCCAAAAATCTGTACTTTCTCATTAGACTGTCAGTAGCAATAATGGAGATGGGCAATTTCATCTGAAGCTTGTGTACCAAGAATAAATGTTACCACCGGGGGCTGTACGGCGTGTAATTAGGAAGCAGAGAGGTGACACGCGTACTGGGGGACGGAGTAGATAAAATGTTTCTTGGGCGTGGCCCAAGTTTATGTCTTCCCTAGAATTAGAGAAATGAATTTAACCAATATCAGCCTGTGAAAATATTTTCAGTGCCACAGAGAAATGAGAAAAAGAAAGATTTTGTGAGAGAAAGAGTTTTCTAAGGAGTGTCCTTTATTCTTTTCACTCTTCATTTTAAGTTTTCATTATGTGAATTCACTTTTTTGAGAATGACTGATGTTTGCGATATGAAATAACTAAGTGGGGACACAAATAACAGGACAAGGTGTCCACGCAGGAAACTGGTAACAAGGTTTCATCAAGAGAGGGAAATGGGGGCTGGAAAAAGGAGGGAGAGGAACTTCCCTGGTGGACCAGTGGTTAAGACTCTGGCTTCCAATGCAAGGGGTGTGGGTTCCATCCCTGGTCGGGCAGCTAAGATCCTACATGCCTCATGACCCCAAAAAACAAAAATATGAAACAGAAGGAATATGGTTTAACAAATTCAATAAAGACTGAAAAAATAGTCAACTATCAAAAAAAGAAAAAGAAAAGGGAGGGAGAGAGAATTTCACTCTACAGCCTTTCCATGGCTTCCCCTATAACTCAACGGTAAAGAATCTGCCTGCAGTGCAGGAGATGAGGGTTGGTTTCCTGAGTGGGGAAGATCCCCTGGAGAAGGAAATGGCGACCCATTCCAGTATTCTTGCCTGGAGAATCCCATGGACAGAGGATCCTGGCAGGCTGCAGTCCACGGGGTTGCAAAGAGTCAGACATGACTGAGCAGCTGAGCACACACGGCAAATGGTTTCTGTCCTTATTTGGAAAAAAAAATTGTTAATTCTACATCAGATTACCAGACAAGAAAAATGTGTTTAATCTATAAAATCCCAAGACCTAGGAACTATTTTGAAATATTTTTCTGACAAGCCTATATAAACTAAATGCCTTCTCACGCCAGTCAAAGAAGGCATGTGTGTCCCATCTCGGGTAATGTCTGTGGTGCCCAACAGATTAAGTTGGTGACAGCCAGTTTTCTCTACTGTGAGGTTACTCTTTTATCTCTTGAAAGAACTTTACGTGGAGATTCTGAGGCCAAGTATCCTGTCCCTCATCAAACTTCCCCCACTATTTTGGCAACCACTGTTGACTGTGGAACTTAATGTTTATTTGCTGGCATGCTATCGTAAGCAAGACTGTCCCTTCTGTTGCTTTGCTTACTTGTTTCTCTAAATCACCATGGACCCATGACTTTTCAGTTCATTTAAAGCCTGTTACTATCGTTATTTACTTTATTTTTTAGCTATTTATTATTTACTTACTTTTTTTTTTAGTTACAGTACACCGATTTACAACATTTTGTTAGTTTCAGTTATACAGCAAATGGATTCAGTTACACGTGTCTGCGTGCTCAGCCATGTTCAACTCTTTGCAACTCAATGGACTGTAGCCTGTCGGTCTCCTCTGCCCATGGGATTCTCCAGGCAAGAATATGGCAGTGGGTTGCCATTTCCTTCTCCAGGGGATCTTCCCGACCCAGGGATCGAACCCTCATCTCTTGTGTCTCCTGCACTGGCAGGCAGGTTCTTTACCAGTGGAGCCAACTGGAAAGCCCAGTTACACACATATATGTATATTCCTCTTCAGATTCTTTTCCCTTTTTAGGATATTATAAGATATTGAATGTAGTTCCCAGTGCTATAGAGTAAAATCCTCATTGTTTATCATTATTTACTTTAATGATTGTGTTGACCCAGATTTGGCTACTGGGAAATCCTTTTTTTTTTTTTTTTTTCCTTTTAAACCATAGAGCACAAGGCCCTACAATTTAGTCTGCCTAAATTCTGCCTCTCTGACCACAATTCTCCCCTCTCTCACATTTGTTCACCATTCTATAGCTCTTTCTGTTCCTTAAACACAGAGGCTATTTATTTTCTGCCGCAGGGCCTTTGCACTGGCTACTTCCTCTTCCTGGAGGGTTGGCTCCTTTGATTCTCTGAGGTGTCTCTCCTCAGAGTACTTCTCTGTCTCATCTAATTTAAGGCTAGCCTCTCTCTCCCTCTCCTCCTCTCCCTCTCATTCTCCTGTGTTTTCTCCCTCTCCCTCTCTACTGGTTCCTTCCTAGGAATAATCCAGCATGTTCTAGCCTTTTCCACATGATTTAAAGGAGGGGAAAAAACCCTTCAAATTCTTCCCTTTCCCCTTGGGTTTTGTCGTCCCTCCCCACATGGCCCCAGCCCTCATCTTCTGCTGACAGCCAAACTTTTGGAAAACAGTTTCTACACTCTCTTAAGTGCCATTTCTTTGTTTTCCATTTAAGCCTCCATCTACTTCAAGCTCTGCCCAGAACCAAAACTGAAATCTTGTGACCAGGCCCACCAACAACCAGGGAGGTGGCTACCTGTACCAGACCTTTCCAGTATGGACTGGAGAAAAGTATCCCTCCATCAGGGTACTTGCTTCCATCTGTCAGAAAAAGGTACTCTCAAACACACATATCTACAATGTACACAATAGGCATGGTGCCCACTGGCCTTGTGCAGTGTGTTACCTGCACAACCATACCTTGCCAGCAGCCTTCTGCTAGCCTGAAAGGCATACTCTGGTCTCATCCTATCTGACCACCCTCAAATTCCCCCGTGACCATCCCTCCTGCTGGAAAGGTGGTCTTCCTTGATGACCACAACACCACACTCTGTATTCCTTCTGCTCCTTCCTCGTTCTCCCGGGCTCTTAAATGTTAAATCCATTTCAGAGTCCTGTCCTGCTTTGTCTTCCTTTGTTACCTGACTCATCTGTGTGAGTGATCCCAATCCCTTTCACTCAACACTTACAGAGTGTCCACTCTATGATTGGCAGTGTTCTAAGCACTGAGCCCTGGAGTTCATACTGATGATCTACAAACATGCCCCCCTAACTGCCTTCCTGAAATCTATACGTGGAAACCAAATGGACTCCTTAGACTTAACTTCTCCAGATCTAAGCTCGTCATCCCTCTCTTTATATTGATTACTCTTCCTGTTTTAGCAAATGATGCTCATTCAATTGCCCAAGCCTGAAAGCTGGAGACATCCTAGACTCTTTCATTTCTCCGCCCCAAAAAGCAGTAAGTCTTATTTTTCTACTTCCTAGGCATGTCTCAGTTTCACCCACATCTCCACATCGCTATCACCACCACACTGACCTCCATCCTATGTATACAGTATCACTTCCCATGTAGAATAAACACGGTATCACAGATGTAGAAGAACTTATGGTTACCAAGGGACACTATGGGGGAAAGATAATTGGAAGATTGGGACTGACATATGCGTATATATGCATGACTATATAAAAAATAGATAACTAGGGTCTTCCCTGGCAGTCCAGAGGTTAGGACTGCCAACTTAAAAAGAAAAACACACAACATGAAAGTTGAGAGTTAAGTTTTATTTGGGGTAAAATGAGGAATACTATGGGAGCTTCCCAGGTGGCATCAGTGGTAAAGAACCTGCCTGTCAATGCAGGAAACACCAGAGATGCAGGTTCAATTCCTGGATCGGGATGATCCCCTGGAGGAGGGCCTGGCAACCCATTCCAGTATTCTTGCCTGGAGAATGCACAGACAGAGGAGCCTGTGGGGTACAGTACACAGGGTTGCAAAGAGTTGGACACGACTGACGCAACTTAGCACAGACGCATAAAGTATACTATAGCCTGGGAGACAGCTCTGAGAACCTGCTTCAAAGAGGTAGGACGCAAGGTCAGTATATATGTGATTTTGGTGAAGAGGGGTAGATGCAGCGAAGCATGTGTTTTTTGCAGGTTTCTACTAGTCACGAGGAGTAATGGTCATCATGAAGGATTTTAGTGCTTTTCTAGATAATGAGGAGATACAAGAATTGGGCTCATAAAATCAGCTCCTGAAAATATTTAACTATCTGAAGCCCTGTTCTGCCAGTTTTTCCCAGAGCACAGACTGCATTTCTGCTTTCCACCCTGAAATCCTTTAAGTGGATGTTGAAAGTCAGCAGCTGCAGCAGCAAGAGATTTAATCCTTGTAAAGGCAGATGGCAAGTGCCAATTGGTACTTCACAAGATTCTGTGCTTTCACAGTTTAGGGCCCAGGTTCAATCCCCAGTTGTGAAACTAAGATCGCCACATGCCACGTGATATGGTAAAAAAATAAAAAATAAAAAATAACTAATAAGAACCTACTGTATAGTACAGAGAACTCTACTCAATACTCTGTAATGATCTAAATGGGAATGGGATCTAAAAAAGAATGAAAATATTATAGTACAGAGAACTCTACTCAGTACTCTGTAATGATCTATATGGGAATGGAATCTAAAAAAGAATGAAAATATGCACATGTACAACTGAATCACTTTGCTATACACCTGAAACTAACACAACAATGTAAATCAACTATACTCCAATAAACATTAATTAAAAACAAACAGGCTCCCACCTGGCCTCTGCCTCCTGGCCCTGAGGATGTCAAGCTCCTTCCTGAAAGTCTACAATGGCTTCTTCTGCCCTTAGGATTTCAGTTCTAATTCTCTGATACGGTTTACAAGGCTAATCATGACCAGACACCTCCTCCACCTCCCAACTTTCATTTCTCTTCATTTCTCCTGCCCTTCATACTCTTCCCCTTATTTGTTCTCCCTTCCACCCTTACAGAGCTCCATTTAGTTCCTGAACATGTCATCTGTTTGTAATCTCTGAATCTTAGCCAATGCTAGTCCCCCTGCCTGGAAGAGCTCCTTTGGGTCCCCTCCCAGCCCATCACCTTGCTGACTGCACCTTTTTTCTTAAAAAAAAAAAAATTATATGGCTACACCTGGTTTTAGCAGCCAATGAAGCATCTTGGAAGTGAAGCCTCCAACTCTCTTTGATCATGTACCCCATATGGAGAGAGCTGTCCCCTCTGATTCTGCTGCTGCTAAGTCACTTCAGTCGTGTCCGACTCTGTGTGACCCCATAGACGGCAGCCCACCAGGCTCCCCCGTCCCTGGGATTCTCCAGGCAAGAACACTGGAGCGGGCTGCCATTTCCTTCTCCAATGCATGAAAGTGAAAAGTGAAAGTGAAGTCGTGTCTGACCCTCAGCCACCCCATGGACTACAGTCTTCCAGGCTCCTCTGTCCATGGGATTTTCCAGGCAAGAGTACTGGAGTGGGGTGCCATTGCCTCTGATTCTAGAGCTAAACGAATGTGGTTGCCTGGAGACCTAACCTAGGGATGCTCTGTTAAGCAACAAGAAATAACCAGGGGGTTGTTGAGCCTTGGAAGTGGAGTGTTGCTGCCTGACATGCACCATTGGCTTTGGGACCCGGCAGCAGGCAGGCGTCCAAAGCCCCAGGGAGCGTGTCAGAGACAGGGTAGAAGGCTGAAGATGGGGGCATAAGAGCGGAATGGAGTCTCCAGTTACAGAAAAGAGTTTGGCAATACTGTTGCCATTGTCTCCTGTACATAGAAAGTCAGAACTGTGCTTCGGGAACTCAGTGACCTGGTGAAGGAGACCACTGGGCTGTTTCTAAAGGGCTTCCTGGCTTCTCCTAGCTGCCTGATGAGTTTTCATCAAGATACATGCATAACCCAGTCATGCTGTCTCCATGCACCATGCACTGAGTCGTAAACACCCTGGGACTTCTCCAGGTCCCTCAAGACTCAGCTTGTCCATTGAGACTGGCTAGCGTGTTGTCGTCTGGGTTGTTCAACCCTCCTGGGGAAGGAGACCCACAGAAGGCCAACTGGCAGCACTGCCATCTTAGCAGACCAGGAGGGGACTGGCAGAGAACCAGAGATCTCAGCGCTAGACCTTCTCCTCTTCCCCATGCTCTTCGTTAGGTCGATATACAAAAGTGTTTCTAACATATACACACTAATATAAAGAATAGCCAACCCTCCTCTCCACTATAACCACAACCCTGCATTTTGTGTTTGTTTCCCTTCTTTTCCTTTACAGTTATGCTATGTATGTATATATCTACAGTGATACACGTACTTTTGCTTGTTTCTGAACTGACAGAACTAGAATTCTACCGTGTGCAATCTCTTGCAGTTTGCTTTATTCTCTCAACGTTCTACCCATGGGTTTCACCTCTGTGGTTTTGGTTTTGATCTTTGCAACCGGTCTATAAAATAAATGGCTACTCACTATGTCCATCCTGGCACAATGTGTATCTTGGGTGGCTGATAAACCCTCTATGATGATGCTCTGCAAGATGAGTTCACACAACAGCCAGATCACTCATTTTCAAGCAGATGCAGTTGCAACATCGGGGAAACCGAGTGTCCACATGAGGCATAAATCTTTTAGGCAAAAGTTAAACATGAACTGATCACTTGGCATAAATCTTGGCAATGTATGCTGCCTCAAGTACGAGTTCATCATTGAATTAGGCAAACCCAAATGCAAGGTGATAAAAATGAATAAAGTTTAGATAGTCCACCTTTGGAGTTATTCCTGCTTTGGTATCTTTTCTGGCAAAGAATTGAGAGCAAGCCACCAGTGAGGACTGGAAAGCATGCTTTGTCTCACCCACTCTCTCTCTAGGGAGTTTCTTCAGTTAGTACCATAAGTAATAGAAGTAAAATTTTCATATAATGTAGACGTAGCAAAAATACCAGTTAATCCTCTGGGCATCAAACTAACAGGCCTAATGTTTTTCTAGGTACTAGAGCATTTGTTTCCTCTGCCAGGCTCTGACATTTTAGTTCTCTGGTTCTCAATCTTGAGTCCTTTTGTAGTCACCCCCCTGAACATTAAAAAATTCGGATGTCTGTACTCCGGGAGATTCTGATGCAATCGGTCTGAGGTGATGCCTTTGCGTGGAGGTTTTGAAAAGTTCCAGAGACTCAAAGCTATAGTGGAGTTGAGAATCTCTGGTTCACACCACTTCATTTCCTCCTCAGGGTCCAGCGCTGCGCCTGGTGGAAAGAGATGCTCAGAATGGATACACAACGTTCAGTTTCTCAGGAAGGAGGGAAGCGAGGCCTCAGAACCTCAAACCCTTCCGGTGCCCTGGAGCGAAGACCACTGAGGAGCCAAGTCCTGCCAAGCCAGTGGGTGAGGGCGATGCCCCTGTACCCAGGTCTCTCCGCCCCGCCCCGACTCTAGAAAGTTCCCACCCTGGAAGGCAGGTACTCTCGGTCAATTCTCAAAGGCCTCAGAAGATACATGGCCACCGCCAAGTTCGGTGGTGCCAGGCGGTTTTTTGTTTCCACAGGTGAGGCAGAGTCTGAAGAAACTAAAGTGGCCTCTTGGGGCTCTGGCCCAAGCCGGGTCGACTTTAGAGTCCAGAGTCCTCTCTTGGCTTCAAATTGCAGCCTGGCAGCACCTCCCGAGACAGGTGGAGCGGGAGGCACCAGAGCATGCCTGCTCCGCGGGTAAGGCAGTGCGTCCCCTGCGCCCGGAGCGCGAGTCTCGGCGCAACCAGCTAGAGCTGCACGTGGCGCGGCGGGAGAGGCGGTCTGGGGAGGTGGACTACAAGTCCCGAGAGGCCTCGCGCTGGGCTGGGCGGGGCCTCGCGGGGCCGGGCGTGCGCAGTGGCTCTCGGGAGTGGCGGGGCGGGCCCTCCGGGCTGTCAGCTGTGGCCCCGGGCGCCCGGGCGGGGGTGGTCGTGGCCATTGGCCGAGAGGCGGCGGGGCGGGGCCGCCGTGCGCCGCAGCGGGTTCATGCCGAGCGGGTGGAGGCGGGCAGCCGAGCCGGGAGGCGCGCGCCGGTCTGCAGCGTTCGGCCTGAACCATGGCAGCGGCGCCCCTGAAAGTGTGCATCGTGGGCTCGGGGAACTGGTGAGCGGCAGCGGGCGGGCGGCGCGGACTCCGCCTCCAGGAAGCCCCTCTCCAGGGCGAGCGAGGGCGCGCGTCCCCGCCGCGGCGAGGACACCCGGCACCGCGCGTGGGGAGGCGGGGCAGGCAGCGTCGCGGCCCGGCTGGGCACCGCGCGCCCGGGGAGGCCGCGCCGAGGCACCAGCTTGGGAGGCCCAGAGCCCGCGTGCTCCTGGAGGCGGCGCGGAGAGAGGGGACGGCGTGCCCGCGGGCACCTGTCTTCGCTCGCGGCACCAGGCAGCGGACGCACGGGGGCCACCTGCTTGCCACGCCCGGGGGGTTTACGCAACATCCTCAGGATGTTCTTTCTCCTGGGCAGATAGCCTGGGTAGAGGAGTTGTAGGAGGCTCGAGCGTTCTTCCTGGGGGTTTCCGTGTCAAGGAAACCGAGGCAGAGAGGGATGAAGGGTGCCTGCCATGCAGGTCGAGGGCGGGGCCGGCTCTGCCCTTCCAACTGCAGGTCCGGCTCCAGGCTTCTGCTAAGTCTGGTATCTTAGTAACATATCGGGAAGAAAATCCAAGTTCCCTACAGCCTGGGCTCCTCCAGTAGCTCAAGGGCTTTGGGAATTCTTACCTGGGGGGGCGGGGCGGAAGGGTGAGTGTGTGCGAAGCTTTGCGTCTCCGCTGTGCTAGGAGTTCTCATAAGCACTTTAAACGTTGGCCCTTTTAGTTCCCTTTCTCAGACTTAATACAGTTGGATTATTTGGTGTGTTTGGGTGACTGTAGAGGAAAGTGGGCTGGGGGCGAGGAGGCAGAATATGGTATAGCATCTGGTATTTTCAATCTTTTTCCATGGCTGCCCGCTATTTTTCCCACATTCGAGGGACTGGTATAAGAATAGTTAAAAGAGTGATGTCCTTTAAGTCCTGTGGCCGCACACTCATAGTTCACGCTTGTAGCAGTCTTACAGAAATTGGTACTAGTTACTCGGTCTTCCTCTTTAAGACTTGGTCCAGAAAGTACTTTTTGGAGGAAACCTTTTCTGATTCGCCACTTTTCCATCCCAGCGAGGCCGGGAGCCCTGTGCCCTGTTGGAAACATCTGTCACAGGTGATGACTTATTTGATTATCTGTTTCCACTCCTCCCCTTCCAGCTCTTGAGAACAGCAAGAGCTAGGCATGTACTTGGTAAATACTAAATGAATAAACACAAACTAAGTTAAAAAAAAAATCTTTTGGCCATAATGAGCTGCATGTGGAATCTTAGTTCCACAGTTAGGGATCCAACCCTCCCCTCTCTCACCGCTGCGACCTGCCCCCCAACCCCTGCCGTCTATTGGCAACATGGAGACTTGACCACTGGACCACTGGGGAAGTCACCCCAAACTCATTTTTTAATGAAGAAATGTAATTATATATGATTTGGCAAAAATTCACATTGTTTGAAAGGTACCCCAGAACCCACCAAAAAAAAAAAAAAAAATTATCTTCCAAGTTCCAAGACAACCCACAGTTGTCTCCTAAGGTACCTCCTGGAGGAAAACCGGTGTTATCAGTTTATTCTGTTCTTTCCGGAAGAATTCCATCAGATGCTAGAGAATGTTTACAAGTAGTATTTTATCTCACATCCCTGCAAATATTAGGATATTTTGCACTTTTCTGTAAACTGTTTTCAACCACAACAAAATGTTCTGTCCTACATTTAATTGAGTCGGTAACTATCCACTGCACAGCTTCATCTGGACTTGCTGCTGGAGTTTACCAGTTCTTATCCCCAGGCACTTGAGTGAAATGTCGGCTGCCTCATGGACTGTGAGCCTGGAAACACGCCCATTCATCGCGTGTTCTTTAACCTAGTTTCCTCTTCCGAAAGAGGCCCCAGAACCACAGATAACAGCACCTTTTCCTTCTTTTGCAAGGTGCAAGAGAAATAGAATGACTGGGCCACGCGGCATTCGGACCTGGAGCTAGAGTCCTGAAATGACCCTCCTGCCCCCATCTCTGACTTGGGCTGCCTTCCCGCAGCTGCACTCTGATGTACTTGACTGTTTTTCTTGGCTTGCTCCGGATCAAGGAAACGGAGTGGAACTTGGCTAGTGACACTGGAGCAGAGCAATTGAGAAATGCGCCGATGTTTTGGCCTGGCTGCCGGGCTCTATTAATGAAGGGATCAGATGGGAACAGTCATAGGTTTCCCAGGCTCTGTCGCGGGTACAGAGCCACGCCACTCCTAGAGAGAGGTTCCACGACCTCAGCAGAGAGATTCAGGAACTTAGGAACAGAAAATGACACAGAGAGGCTCCCCAGGGGCACACTGAGTGTTCAACTCTGGTCATAGACATTTGCCTGTCTGCTCCATGCAGATATAGTAGTCTTTCCAGGGGTAGGAATGCAATGGACACCGTCTCCACCTTCAGGTCACAGATAGATAAGGACTTGGAAGATTACGTTCAAAAGAAATACAAAGTGGAATGAAATATCTGCCACAGATTAGACGTTTTAGGTTTATTTTCCTCCTGTGGCTTGTGGGTTCTTATTTCCCCGACCAGGGATGAAACCCACGCCCCTGCAGTAGAAGCATGGAATCTTAACCCCTGGACTGCCAGGGAAGTCCCAAGATTAGATGTTTTAAATAGTGTTTTTAATGTTATTATTCAGTTGCTAAGTCGTGTCTGACTCTGCAACCCCATGGACTGCAGCACGCCAGGCTTCCCTGTCCTTCACTCCCTCTCAAAATTTGTTCAAATCATATCCATTGAGTCAGTGATGCCATCCAACCATCTCATCCTCTGTCATCCCCTTCTTCTGCCTTCAGTCTTTCCCAGCGTCACAGTCTTTTCCAAAGAGTTGGTTCTTCACATCAGGTAGCCAAAGGATTGGAGCTTCAGCTTCACTATCAGCCCTTCCAATGAATATTCAGGGTTGATTCCCTTTAGGACTGACTGGTTTGATCTCCTTGCTGTCCAAGGGACTCTCAAGAGTCTTCTTCAGCACCACAATTTGAAAACATCAGTTCATTGGTGCTCAGCTTTCTTTTTGGTCCAACTCTCAAATCCATACATGACTATTGGGAAAACCATAGCTTTGACTATACAGACCTTTGACAGCAAAGTGGAATCCAGTGTTTTTAATAGTGTTTGTTAAAACATGGTCCAAAGACCACATGCACCAGAATTGTGTGTGTGTGTTGGTCGCTCAGTCATGTCTGACTCTTTGTGACCTCATGGACTATAGCCCTCCAGGCTCCTCTATCCATAGAATTCTCCAAGCAAGAATACTGGAGTGGGTTGCCATTTCCTTCTCCAGGGGGTCTTCCCAACCCAGGGATTGAAGCCAGATCTGCTGCATTGCAGGCAGATTCTTTACCATTTAAACCAGAATTAGTACCAAGGAATCTGAACTTGCTGAAACACATTCCCTGAGGGCAGGGCAGATTTTTTTCCCTTCAGGGACTTTGAAAGAAAGTGAAGTCGCTCAATCGTGTCTGACTCTTTGCAACCCCATGGACTGTAGCCTACCAGGCTCCTCCGACCAGGCTCCCGACCCAGGGATCGAACCCAGGTCTCCCACATTGTAGGCAGACGCTTTACCGTCTGAGCCACCAGGGAAGACTTTAGCCTTCTGCTAACTTTTTTTTTTTTTTTTTTTTTTGCCTTGCTACAAGGCATGTGGGGTCTTAGTTCCAGTTCCCAGTCCAGGGATCAAACCTATACCCCGTGCATTAGAAGCACAGAGTCTTAAACACTGAGCCACAATCTTTTCCACAAACACTGAACCCAATCTTCCGCTAATTTTAAAACAGATTACCAAAAGACAGACCCTTCCAGATTCTCAGGAATAGGAAGTTGCCTAAGCAGTGTTTACACTTGGGAACTTGAAGTTGCTCAGAATGCTTAGGTAAATGAAGGTGTTACATCTGTAGCTATAAGGTGGCTCGCATTAAGTTCGTCCCACAATGTAAATGATCATCTATAACTATGCAGATACCTGAAGAATGACAGGCCCTGTCCCGCCCTCCTGCACTTACAGCTGGTGAGAGTGGAGGCTGGGCCACCTCACTGAGCCCTACTGGGCTGCCCACTGCAGGGTTGCAGGGAGGTGCTTCCTAACCAGCACCGCATTTCATGGGCCTGGTCCCGATGACTCATAAAAGCAACTGAAAGGAAAAAACAAAAACCTCCTAAATTCCTGCAAAGATGAAACACAGTTCCTTCAGCAAAAAGATCTCCAGGAGATCTCTCCTTGGGACAGCCACCCAGAGACAGGGCTAAGATGCAGTTTGAGAACTAAAACCTCAGGGTTGTGTTAGTGAGAGCTCGGCCTCTCTGTGCACCGATGCGGAACCAAACCCTGCAGACCAGAGCTGTGGGAGAAGCAGAAAAGGACAGCTTTATTACCTGGCCAGGCAAAGGGGGACACACCAGGCTTCTGCCTGGAAAAGCTGTGTGTCTCTTCCAGAGAACTTGATGAGGGTTTTTATAACAGTGGGTCAAAGATGGGGTTGCTGACAAGATCAGGGAGCATGCTGGATCTCAGGTGGTTGGTCTTCTAACCTTGATGAGCTGCTCTAGTCCCTTTAATCTTGCCTTAGGTGGTTTCTTGGTTGATTAGCCAACTGTTCAAATCCACCCTTTGGAACTCAGGAAAGGTATAATGGCTGGAGTCTTGCCTACCAGAAACGGTACACAGAAAGGCCTTTGTGCCTGGGAGCCCCACAGGGCCCCACTTGGTTTCAGTTGTATCTGCAGCCCCACCTCTGTGCCTGGGAGCTAAATCCAGAAACACCCCAAACCTCCTTGGGAGGCCGGGTGAGGCAGGAAGCAGCACCCCGATCTCCTGGTTTCTTACCCTGGCAGTCTAGGTCCTTGAACAAACTGCTTCTCTCCAAGGGTCAGGTTCTGACATTGGTACCTGCTGTTTAGGATCATGGTTAGAATGAAATGAGGTGATCCAGGAGAGACCTAGGTTCAATCCCTGGGTTGGGAAGATCCCCTGGAGAAGGGAAAGGCTCCCCACTCCAGTATTCTGGGCTGGAGAATTCCATGGACTTCTTGTCCATGGGGTTGCAAAGAGTCGGACAGGACTGAGTGACTTTCACTTTTTCAGGAGAGTGCAGAGCGACTAGCACTCAGTAAATGTCAGCTAATGAAAAAATGTTACTCTTGTTAGTTGGGTCATCTTTGACCAGCACTGTTATTAAGTCACACAATGGACCTTTTCAAGGTCAGTGTTTAATAAGGTGGAGTGGGAACGCAGATCCTTCTAACTCCAATGTTCATGTCTCTATAAATTCTTATCATTTTCAGTGAGAAGCTTGCTTCTACCTGAGAGCCAGTGCTGATCACAAAATGCCAAGGAACAGAGGCAGAGGAGGGGAAGAGATCAGAGAGCAGGAGGTGTTCCTAGAAGTTATCTTTTGCCCTTGTTTACACTGTCACCTCACAGCTTGACTGACTCCTGGGACTGAAGGTCAGGGAGGCCTTTGGCCTACTTTGCACTGATGGCCGAAGCTGGACATGTGGGTGACTCTTTGTCCTGCTGGAAGCATCTGAATATAGCCTGGATGGCTCCTCATCCCCCGTGTCATCCTTTTTTGTCTGTGCTACTCAGTGTCACTGATGATTCTTGCTGTATCCTGACATGGAGAGCTTGAACCGATTTGAGCATCGGTGTGTGAGCTCCTCTGAGGTCAAAAATGACCTTTTCCCTGTCCACAGGCAGCGGAACTGACATGCCTCTGCTCTGGAAGTGGGGGTGGGTGGCGATGGGTAGGGGTGACCTGGGAGGAGACCCATTTCCCCGAGCAGCCAGGCTGAAAACACCTTCCAGGCTGATACACCTATTTCTGTTTCTGTGCAGTAAGAACATCACAGCTGTTCTGGGGGGTGAGTCCGGTTTTCCTATCTGAGTCCTCTTTCATCATTCTTCATTTCCTCCTCGTCTTTAAAGGGGATAATCACTATAGCAGTTACCACTTATGGGCATTTTCTGTGTCTGGGATATGTGCTATTTCAGGTATATCTCGGAGAAGGCAATGGCACCCCACTCCAGTACTCTTGTCTGGAGAATCCCATGGACGGAGGAGCCTGGTAGGCTCCAGTTCATGGGGTCGCTAAAAGTCGGACATGACTGAGCGACTTCACTTTCACTTTTCACTTTCATGCATTGGAGAAGGAAATGGCAACCCACTCCAGTATTCTTGCCTGGAGAATCCCAGGGACAGAGGAGCCTGGTGGGCTGCTGTCTATGGGGTTGCACAGAGTCGGACACGACTGAAGCGACTTAGCAGCAGCAGCAGGTATATCTAATAATAAGCCTATGTGGTACTATTATTATCCCTATTTTAGATGATGAGATTGAGATTGGAAAACTTTTCAAGGTCAGTGGTTAATACAATAGAATTGAAACGCAGATCCCTCTAACTTCAGTGTGCGTGTTTCTAGAAATTCTTATCATTTTTATTTAATTTTTTGGCTATGACCGAGCAGAATGTGGGATCTTTGTTCCCAGACTAGGGATCGAACCCACGTGCCCTGCCGTGGAAATGTGGAGTCTTAACCCCTGGACTGCCAGAGAAGTTCCTAATTCTTAACCATTTTTACTGAGACGCATACTTTTATCTGAACAAATCCCATCTGCACAAAAAAATTGAATATCTTACCCTCCCTAAAGAAGTCTAGTATAAACAATATTCCATTTAAGAAAAATCAAATTGAAGTGAGGTCTTAAAAATCGTCCTGAAGGGACTTCCTTGGTGGCAAAAGTCTTGGAAAAAAAAGATCCTGTTCAGCTTCCCTCCACAGCAGGCATCCCTCCTCCTGCGGTTTTGACACGATCACAGTTGACTGTTCATAAGGTACATGCGTGCTCAGTCGCTTCAGTCATGTCTGACGCTGCAACGCCATGGACTGTAGCCCGCCAGGCTCCTCTGTCCATGGGATTCTCCAGGCAAGAATACTGGAGTGGCTTGCCATGCCCTCCTCCAGGGGATCTTCCCCACCCAGGGATCCAGCCCGCATCTCCTGCGTCTCCTGCCTCACAGGTGGATTCTTTACCACTGAGCCACCAAGGAAGCCCCGTTAATAAGGTACCTGATCTTAAAATTAATCTAGAAAATTAGTCATTAGAAAAGTCTTGTATTTGAGAGGGAAATCCATCACCGCCCACTTCCACTCATTCGTCTCAGAGCAGTGGCCAGGTGAGCCCACTCTTTTTGAAGACATGTCCCATTGTTTAGAGAGTCATGTATCCACCAGCTCTTCTCTGTATAGTGTCTCCAGGTTTCTCTGTGGTTGCTGGTGGGAAGCTGTGTCAGGTGCCTCACCTCCAGATCTTTCTTCTTCCCCTCATCCCTGACTCCCAGGGCTTGATGACATCAGGAGCTAAGCCTGACGTTCCCCCAGCTCCTCTGGGGTTCTCCTAGTGGCGCTTGGCCATCCTTCTGCACTTTGGGGCTCAGCGCCTTCCACAGTTGGGTGCCAGGACTTCATCAGTTATCTGCTGCTGCCCAGCTATCTGCCCCTGAGACTTCCTGACTTCAAACAGCCATCACTGATTGGCTTCTGATTCTGGGGCTTGGCAGTTTGGGCTAAGCTGGGTGGGTCTGTGCTGGTCTCTCCTGGGCTCACTGGTAAGGCAGCAGTCGGGTGGGGAGTGGGCTGGGGCTCGTGGTCCTCCATACTCCCTTTCACAGCGGGTGGGCTTTGGCCAGGCTGATGGGGCAGACAAGCCACATGTTTCTGTCTGCAGCAGGCAAGCTTGGGCTCCTCCGTGTGGTGACTGGACTCCAACTTCCAGAAAGAGTTCATATGAATTCCTCACATATGTGGAATTATACAGTGATTTTTTTTTTATAACTGGCTTATTTCATTTAGTATAATGTCCTCATGTTTCCCTTGTAGCATGTACCAAAATTTCCTTCCTTTTTAAGGCTGAATGATTGAATATATACACCACCTTCTCTTTGTCCATCAGTGGACGCTTGGATTGCCTCTATCTTTTGGCTCTCGTATATAATTCTGCTATGAACATTGGTGTACAAATACCTCTCAAGATTCTGTTTTCAAGTCTTTTGGGTGTCTGCCCAGAAGGGGAATTGCTGGATCAGCTGGTAATTCTATTTTTAGTTTTTTGAGGAACCTCTGTATTGTTTTTCATGGCAGTTTTACCATTTTACATTCCCACCAGCAGAGCACAAGGGTTCCAATGTCTGCACATTCTCACTAACACTTGTTTTTTCGTTTTGTTTTAATATAGTAGCCACCCTGACAGGTGTGAGGTAGTATGTATTTTGTTAATTGCATATGATTATGTTAGGTACACTTTTGCATCCTGTTTTCTGTTAAATGTAGCATTCTATCTTAGACTTTTCCTGCAGTTTAGATTTTGATAGACAGGCTTTTTTTTCATCTGCTTCTCCCTCTCCTTTTTCTGTGTGAAGTTGTTCACACCTCTGTGGTTGCTAGCTTTGATTTTAAACTTAGGAAGCTTCCCTATCCAGAGGTCAAATAAGCATTCACCAAATTGAATCTATTTTTAAAATACTTTATTTTTCACATTTGCATCTAAATACTCTGGCATTTGATTGTACTCTAAAAGCCCTTAGCTGCAAAGAATTACGCACAATGTTAACAGTGGTTCTCTCTGGTAGTGAGTTATTTATATTTGTTTTTTTCATCTTTCATGAATAGCTTTTAGGAATAAGAAAGTAGATGTTATTTAAACCAAAATTGTGGAAAAGGAAATGACAACCCACTCCGGTATTCTTGCCTGGAGAATCCCATGGAAAGAGGAGCCTGGCGGATACATAGGCTGGATCAACTCTGGGCATGGGATGGGAAGGGTCTAGCTGAACCCTTGTTTGTTCTCCCTGGAGAGTTTCCTCCTTGGTTAAAGAGGGATGGTCTTGTGGGGTCCTTTCTGGACCAGAAAGCTTCTGCACTGTGCAGTTCTGGGAATTGTCAGCCTGCCTGGATAGGTATCTTGTCCCTTGGCTGATTAAAATATCACTTCTTTTGGAGAGGAAGAGAGGAGCCAGCACCAAGGGGTTGGGGATGTTGCCTAGTGGAGGTTAGGACCTTCAGGAGGTGAGTGTCTGTCCATCTGGGACCCAGGGAGAGAGAGCAGAGTGGTGAAGACATATGAAGTGAAAGTTGCTCAGTTGTGGCCACTCTTTGTGACCCCACGGGGTATATAGTCCATGGAATTCTCCAGGCCAGGATACTGGAGTGGGTAGCCTTCTCCAGGGGATCTTTCCAACCCAGGGATTGAACCCAGGTCTTCTGTATTGCAGACGGATTCTTTACCAGCTGAGCCACCAGGGAAGCCCAAGAATACTGGCGTGGGTGGCCTTTCCCTTCTCCAGGGGATCTTCTCAACCCAGGAATTGAACCCAGGTCTCCCTCATTGCAGGTGGATTCTTTACCAGCTGAGCCACCAGGGAAGCCCAAGAATACTGGCATGGGTGGCCTTTCCCTTCTCCAGGGGATCTTTCCAACCCAGGAATCGAACCCAGGTCTCCCTCATTGCAGGCAGATTCTTTACCAGCTGATCCACCAGGGAAACCCAAGAATACTGGCGTGGGTGGCCTTTCCCTTCTCCAAGGGATCTTCCCAACCCAGGAATCGAACCCAGGTCTCCCTCATTGCAGGCAGATTCTTTACCAGCTGAGCCACTAGGGAAGCCCGGTGAAGACATGGCTAGGTTGCAGATCTCTCCTCCTCCGCTGACCACCTGCCTGTTTGATCCTTGGGGTTCAGTGTCCTCACTGAAAAAACGGGGATCATGATAGTCCCTGCCTCAGAGGGTTGCTGAGGCTTGAAACAGATAACGTGGATGAGGTATTGAAAACAGTGCTCTGGCGGTAAACAGATTGCAGCATATAAATGTATCAGACCAACGTGATGTATGCCTTGAGTTTATGCAATGTTATTTGTCAATTACGTGTCAATCAAAAAACAAAGCAAATAAACAGCAGTGCCTGACACCTGGTAGTCAGCACATCCCTACCTGCCTCTCTCTCCTCTTCCCCTTTCCTCAGCTCCTTTCTCAACCTCCCCTGCCCTCCCCCACTTTACCACCTCCTCCCCCCCATTAACCTCCCCCCACCCTGCAACAGGTGTGCTGCTGCTGCTGCTGCTAAGTCGCTTCCGTCCTGTCTGACTCTGTGCGACCCCATAGACTCCCCTGTCCCTGAGATTCTCCAGGCAAGAACACTGGAGTGGGTTGCCATTTCCTTCTCTAATGCATGAATGTGATAAGGGAAAGTGAAGTCGCTCAGTCGCGTCCAACTCTTAGCGACCCCATGGACTGCAGCCTACCAGGCTCCTCTGCCCATGGGATTTTCCAGGCAAGAGTGCTGGCATGGGTTGCCATTGCCTTCTCTGCAATTCTACTCTATCCCTCAGCAAATTGAAATCAGTAGAAAGTGTGGGCTTTGGAAACCGTTCTGGTTTAGAACTGCTGGCTCCGGATGGACAGCACAACCGGGTAACTTACTCTTTCCGAGCCTCGACTTCCTTATCTGTAAAATGGGGATAATGTGGCTGCTGAAAAGATGTGATGAGCTCTGTGTCACATACTCAGTGTGCACCCAGTTGGCACTGGAGCATCTTTTCCTACCCACGTCCCTTTATTGTTGCTTTTTTTTTTTTGAAAATTTTTAAAGTGTTTATTGAATTTGTTACAGTATTGCTTCTGCTGCTTATGTTCTGTGTTTTGGGCCATGAGACGTGTGCGATCTTAGCTCCCCCACCGGGGGTCAAACCCCTATCATCCCCAGCATTGGAAGGCAAAGCCTTAACCACTGGACCACCAGGGAAGTACCTCCACCCAAGTCCCTTTTCAGTTTCGTTAGCATAACATTGCTGAGATTGGAAATTAGTCTGTATCTTGAAACCCAAGACTTAAGATGATTCATGATTCTGCTGCCACTACCTGGTCCAGGGACCCAAGGTCAGAGTGACTGAGCCTCCTGGGTCATGTCTTAATCTGCCATGTGGAGGTTGAGATGGAATTTAAACCTCTTTTAAACCGCCCAGTCACTTTTGCCCTGCTTATTCACTTGCACTGTCTTTAGAAGTTGACTGAAAAGTAAAATTTTGTAACAGCACTCCAAATGCTGCAAGTAGAAGATAGCAGCCCCATGTAGAATGGAAACAAAACTATCATCTAGGCAGCCTCCTCCTTTGCGGAGGGAAATTCGCAGACCCCGGGAGGTGGAAAACACGGTAGCCCTCACATGAGACAGCTGCAGCTCCTCGGGGGCCAGGAGAGCGGAGAAGGGCACACGTGCGTCGGTGCCACCTGGCACTCTGTGTGTGTGGGCGGCACTCAGCTGATGGGAGTACCGCCGGCCCCATTCCTCACGCTGTGAAGCACCGCCGTCCATCGCAGACCTGGCGCTTAGCAGGCAGGCGAGTGGGTGTGTGGAGTGATGGCTGCCCGTGACCTGACCGGGCGTGGGCAGTGACAGAACAGACCTGAAACACACAGGCTTCACCATCGTGGCTGTGGGACCCCAACTCCCACTGCGGCCAAGCCACGCACCGCCTGCAGTATTTTTCTGTTTTAATTTTAAGCTCAGTTCTAATGGATCCGTGCATGTTTTTGGACTGGTCCTCTGTAAGCTAGACACATTTTTAAGACAAGGTTGTCCCTTATACGTGGGTTCCAGTTCCTTTCAAAACACACAGGTTCCTGCAAAACACTCCCTTTGCTATTTGATCCCGTTCCTTACACAAATGTGACAAACGCATTTTCTTTTTTTAATTTATAAAAAATTTTAAATTAATTTTTAGTACGGTTTAGTGCTTCCCAGGTGGGCTAGTGGTAAAGAACCACCTGCCAATGCAACTCGTGTTCGATCCCTGGGTCAGGAAGATCTCCTGGAGGAGGGCATGGCCACCCACTCCGGTATTCTTGCCTGGAGAATCCCATGGACAGAGGAGCCTGGTGGGCTGTAGTCCATAGGGTTGCAAGGAGTGAGACACAACTGAAGCAACTTAGCATGTATGTATAGTTGCTTTACGACCTTGTGTTAGTTTCTGCTTTACGTCATCATGAATCAGCTACACGCATATATCCCCTCTTTTTTTGGATTTTCTTCCTTTTCAAGTCACCACAGAACACTGAGTAGACTTCCCTGTGCTAACAGTAGGTACTCATTAGTTATCTATTTCATATATAGTAATGTATGTACGTCAATCCCAATTTCCCAATTCATCTCCCCACTCCCAAACATATTTAGTACCGTTTCAGAGCCACAGAAGAGTTTTTGGGTATGGATTATACTTTAAAAGCCCCAGCTTTACTCAGGTATACTTGATAATTCTGGGTGAGACATAAATATTTGATGGGTTTGGAGAAAACTGGGTGAGACATAAATATTTGATGGGTTTGGAGACACACATATACCTGTGAAATGGTCACCACAATCAAGATAATAAACATCCATCACCTCCAAGAGTTTCCTCCAGACCCCTACCCCCCATTTTGGTGGTAAATATATATTCTTGTCATACAGAATTTATCATCTTTATTATGCTGAGGTGAATTATATACTTTTGAGGTTTTATAAACAACACAGAAATGGTGAACAGCAAAGAAAATACTTGGTTCAAATGGAGATTGTACTGAAAGAGATAAAGCGTTTTCATTTCTGATGTCTGCTTACCCCTCCCCCCAACCACCTAAAAAAGTTTGTTATTTAGACAGAACAAGACTAGGCCTTATGTATTACTGTTTTTGTCCATCTCCCTAGATTCTTCAGTGAATTGAATTTCTTGCTTCTTCCCCACCCGCATCCCCCACCCCGTCCAGGAGTGACAGAGCCAACAGCTTGGCCCAGAATCACCTGGAGTTACCTTTAGCTGCGTATCTGATACATCCCTTTGCTCCTGCTGCAAAATAGCCCACTCTCCCCCAACGCAGTGCTGAAAATAACACGCACATGTTGTTGCTTGTGCATCTCTGGATCAGCTGGTTAGTTCTTGGCTTGGCCCCACTCCTCACGTGCCTGCGGTTGGCTCAGTGTTGGCTGGAAGCTCCGCTTTGCCTGTTCTTCCCGTCCCTAGGGTGTGAAGCCCCTTTACTTCTCTGCAGACGTAGGGACTATTCTCATGTCTTCTCCCTGGACCACCCTCCCCGTGGCCCCCACCCCCGCCCCCAACGCCAGATCTGTCCATCGTTTCTCTCAGCTGAATGCTGGGTGTGCGAGACTTTTCGTGCATGAACTGGGTTGCATCTGAGTCCCTTGTGTTGAAAGTCCATCGCAGTTGACCCTTCTAATCATGTGTCCCTCATTCCCCTTCACCTCTTATCACACACAGGACTGTGAATTCCTTTTACTTTGTTCTCTCTTAAGTGGGTGTGATCTCAGGTGGCCTCCGCCTGCAAGGGCTTGGAGCAGGGCCTGGGTTCCCAGCTGGAGACTGAGTCCAGATCGAGGTCAACCAGATCCTAGCCACTAGACCAGTGGTCAGTGACAGGAGCCCTGGCCCTTCAGCTCTGCAGAAAAGAACTTCCACAAAGACAGGAAGTAGTGAAGCAAGTATTTATTAAGAGGAAAAGAGTACAGTGTATGGATACACACACGGGCAGACTCAGAGGGAGAGTCCCTGAGTCACAGTCTCCTGGCAGTTTGAATTACTTTTATGGGGCATTTCTTGATGGTTTTCCTCTGGCCGATCATTTTGGTTTGCATTCACAGCCCATATTTGATATATCTCAGGATCCTCAGATGTGTGCACGTACATCTTTAAGCCTAGATGGATTGTACCAAAAAGGCATATGGGTAGGGAACATCCCTTGGCATCACTCCCCTGTAGCCTCCAAGGAGCCTCTCTGCACATGTGTGGTCAGAGAGAGCTCCTGACTTCAAGAATGAGAAATATGTCATCTGGGCAGGGTCCAACTTCCTCCTTTGATTGTCCTGCTGTTCTCACCTTGGAGTTTTGGTCCAAAGGGAATGAATCTCCAATTGCTTTACTTTGGGAGGCCCTCTACCTCCTGCCTCATGTAGGGAGCTTTTTTTTTTCTTGAAATATTAATTTATATAATTTGGCTATATCAAGTCTTAGTTGTGGTATGTGGAATCTAGTTCCCTGACTAGGGATTGAACCTGGGCTCCCTGTGTTGGGAGTGTGGTGTCTTAGCCACTGGATCCCAGTGAAGTCCCAAAGTGGTTGGCAAGCTTCTGAGAGCACTGCTTTGTAATGCCAGCTTCCAGCCAAATGCGTTATACACAATAGGTATTCAAGACATTTTTTGCAACCGAGATCAGTGCATGAATGAAAGACTGAATGAAGGCGTTGATGAAACTAAGGAGCAGGTAGAACGAGGTCCTGACGAGCTTACAGGAGTGAACAGTATACCTGGAGTTCTCATTGTTTTCTGTCCTAAGCCCCTTTGAGCACCATAGGACAGGGTCTGTCTGGTGGGCTTAGTTTCTAATAGTTCCAATTGTTATTTAAGTTTTCTTAACTAACTTTTCAGCAGATACTACAGCAGGTTTGTCCCTAGTTGCAAATGCTTGACTTCTCCAGGAGGCGACTGTGAAGGGAGAAGCAGGTGTATTCCAGGAAGACTGGACCGTGGGGAGGGCGCTTGTGGTTCTAGTTTATTTTCTCACTGGCTCTACTAAACTTGGGTTCCTAGTGTCTTAGAGATCCCTACCCCTCTCGGTTTGCTGAGTTCATCAGAATCACACTTGGTCTCTTTGACCTTGTGTGAATTGTCAGGATAAACATTAGGATAAAGGTGGTAGTGATGGTGGGGAGATTCTTGGCCTTTTCTTCTATGAAGTGTCAGAGGAGAATTGGATTAACGGATATTTAGCTAATAAACTGTCCTGCTGGCATAGAATAAGGATTTCACAGAGAGCTACAGTTGCACATCGTCTATTGTGCAGCCAAAGATAAACACAAGGATAACCCTCTCCATCTCTTTATCCGTTTGGTCCTGCCCCCTTTCTGTCATTACCCCTTACTCATTTTCCAAACTGTCTTAAGAATAATCGTTAGAAAAAATAACGAATGCACTGACATATGAATTCTCCAGGTGCTCCGGGCCTTTCTTTCCTTTGCTCCTCTCACCAGGAAGGTTGTCTAAGAAACAAACTGTTTTTCCATTCAAAATCCTGAAAAGGAAACTGATTGGCTTAGCCGGGATTAGGTACCACCCCTGGCCCAAATTGCTGCACCCAGCACATCCCTGAAATAGGCACAGGTGCCGAGCTGACCAGCAACATCTCTGCCGTGGGAACCAGCTGCACACCCACAGTTCTTGTGCAGAGGACTGGCATCAACTAGCATGAACTGGCATCTTCTCTTCCCTCAGGGGAAAGCCTGTGGGTGACTGACTCATTCCCGGAATATGTTTGGTGAATAGAGATGCAGAAAAAAGGGAGCTTTTAGAGGCTGCTTGGGTGGCTTCTGGGGAGACCAGACCTGGAGCCCTTGCTCTGCTGTTTTTCTTGAATCCACTTGGATCTTGTCTTTCCTTTATGACTCCACTTGGGCCCTGGTGGAGTTCACCAGAACACAGCTTATTCTACAGTAATTGCATATGAATCTTCTTTTGATGTATTTGAAATATGGCCTAATGGCCTTGGAGACTCTGGGAACCCTTGAACTTTTTTTTTTTTCAAGATTTCTTTATTTTATTTTTGGCTACACTGGGTCTCTGTTGCTTTCCCTAGCTGAGGTGAGCAGGGGGCTACTCTCTAGTTGCGGTGTTCAGGCTTCTTATTGCAGAGGCTTCTCTTATTGCAAAGCCCAGCCTGTAAGACACATGGGCTTCAGTAGTTGCTCTAGAGCCTGTGAGTTGCACAAGCCTTGTTGCCTCACTACATGTGGGATCTTCCTGGAGCAGGGATTGAACCTGGGTCCCCTGCATTGCCAGCCGGATTCTTAACACTGAGCCACCAGGGAAGCCCCGAAGTGTTATTTTTATGCTATCTTTCAGGTGGATTTCTCTTCCACCTGTGATAGTCTCTTCCAAGAAAGGTTGATGCCTTCTGGTCTCAAAGGGAGGTACTTTTTGACCTTGTGCCAAATTCTGAGGCTTTCCTGACCACAGGGTGATATTTCCAAGTGAAAACAACCAAGTTTCAGCTGAGGCAATATCATATCTTGAGTTCTAAGCTCAGTGCTTGAATAAGAACTCAAGTCTTCTGAATTATAATCTGGTGCTTTTTCTCTTCTGCTTAAGGGAATTTATCATTCTCTTTCTTTTTAAAAAAATTTTTATTATTTTTTAATCATTTTCTTTTCCATCGTTTCTTTTGCAGGGGTTCAGCTGTTGCAAAAATAATTGGTAATAATGTCAAGAAACTTCAGAAGTTTGCCTCCACGGTCAAGATGTGGGTCTTTGAAGAAACAGTTAATGGGAGAAAACTGACAGACATCATAAATAACGACCATGAAAATGTGAAATATCTCCCTGGACACAAGCTGCCAGAAAATGTGGTAAGATTTGGGGGTAAAAAGTATTGGGTAAAAAGTTGACCAAAAAAATTCACTCAGATTTTCCAACTACATCTTATGGAAAAACCAGAATGAACCTTTTGGCCAACCCAATTCATTTGGTTCATTCTGAAAGTTAGGCTTGACTGAGTTAGCACCTAGGACTTGGTGGGGGTGGGGGTGGGAAAACTGCTTCCCCAGTCTCATGTTCCTTTCTACCACCAAGTTCATTGCTTGCTCTGTTTTGGTTTTCCTCCTTGGTGGCTAAGATGGTAAAGTGTCTGCCTATAATGTGGGAGACCTGGGTTTGATCCCTGGGTCGGGAAGATCCTCTGGAGAAGGAAACAGCAACCCATTCCAGTACTCTTGTTGCAGGAAGAGGGACCCCTTCCAAGGTCCAAAACTGGGCTCTTGTCTAACACTCAGAAATGAATTGTCTGAGGAGACACATGTGCTGACAAAGCAAGAGATTTTATTGGGAAAGGGCACCCGGGTGGAGAGCAGTAGGGTAAGGGAACCCAGGAGAACTGCTCTCCCACATGGCTTGCAGTCTCAGGTTTTATGGTGATGGGATTAGTTTCCGGGTGGTCTTTGGCCAATCATTCTAATTCATAGTCTTTCCTGGTGGAGCACGCATCGCTCAGCTGAGATGGATGCTAGCGAGAGGGATTCTGGGAAGTGGACGGACACGCGGTGTCTCCTTTTGACCTTTCCCGAACTCTTCCGGTTGGTGGTGGCGTATTAGTTTCCTATTCCTTATCAGGATCTCCTGTCATAAAACAACTTGTGCAAATGGTTACTATGGTGCCTGGCCAGGGTGGGCGGTCTCAATCAGTGTGCTTCCCCTAACACTCTTGCCTGGAAAATCCCATGGACGAAGGAGCCTGGTGAGCTAGTCTATGGGGTCGCAAAGAGTCAGACACAGCTGAGCAATTTCACTTTCTTTATTGTGAATATGGGCCTTGCTTTGGTCCTTGCTAGGGCTGCCATGGCAAAGTAAAATAGACTGGGTGTCTTAAACAACAGGAATGAATTTTCTCATAATTCAAGAGACTTCAGGTTTTCTGGAGGAAGTAATTTTTCTCTCCCCTTCTAGGTTCTACTGTCTGGCCTAAGCAATTAAGTTGACACAAGTCTGAATAACATGTAGTAAAGAATCTACCTCCAGTGCAGGAGAAATGGGTTTGATCCCACGGTCAGGAAGATTCCCCTGGAGAAGGGAATGGCAGTCCACTCCTGGATTCTTGCCTGGAGAATTCCTTGGACACAGGAGCCTGGTGGGCTCCACTCCATGGGGTCGCAAAGAGTTGGATACCTCTGAGCAATTAAAAAAAAAAAATGCATAGGGGAAACCCAGGAAAACTTTGTAACCCAAAAGATAGAAGTCCTTACCTTAGATAATCATCAGCTAAAGAAAAAAAGGGGATGGGGGGAACTTGCCCAGTGGTCCAGTGGTTAAGACTCTGAGGTTCCAATGGAGGGACGTGGCTTTGATCCCTCATCAGGGAACTAAGATCACCCCACATGCCTCAGGCCATGGCCAAAAAGCAAGAAAAAGGATGTTGAGGGTGGGGAGAGTCAATTATGGGAGGTGAGCAGGAAAGCACAAGAAACAAAGGAGAGGTTGTTATGCAAATTTAATCTTTACCTTCCCAGTTTTGAGAGTTCTAGAGATCTGGCCTTCCTCTTCTTCCCTTGGAGGGAGACCTCCCCTCCCCTTACAAATGGAGATTTCCCTTATAAATGTAAATGTTTTTACATAAGGGCAACTCCTATTTGGTTTTCATTGAGTCAGTGATGCCATTCAGTCATCTCATCCTCTGTCACCCTCTTCCCTAAATCTTTCCCAGCTCCTTAAAATAATTAATATGGTGAACTTCCTTGTTGGTCCAGTGGTAAAACTCCACACTTCCAATGCAGGGTCCTTGGTTGGGAAACTTAAGATCCCACAAGCTGTGGGCTGCAGCCAATAAATACATAAATAAAATAAACTTATAAATAATAATATGCCCACTGCAGGAAGGGGGACAACTTCCAGGGCCTGAAAGGGGGCTCTTGTCTAACACTCAGAAATGAATTGTCCCAGGAGACGCACAAACTGGCAAAGCAAGAGACTTTGCTGGGAAAGGATGCCTGGTCAGAGAACAGTAGGATAAAGGAACCCAGGAGAATTGCTCTGCCACGTGGCTCTGCAGTCTCAGGTTTTTGTTTGTTTGTTTGTTTTTGTTCTTCAATTTTATTTTATTTTTAAACTTTACATAATTGTATTAGTTTTGCCAAATATCAAAATGAATCCGCCACAGGTATACATGTGTTCCCCATCCTGAACCCTCCTCCCTCCTCCCTCCCCATTCCATCCCTCTGGGTTGTCCCAGTGCACCAGCCCCAAGCATCCAGTATCGTGCATCAAACCTGGACTGGCAACTCGTTTCATACATGATATTTTACATGTTTCAATGCCATTTTCCCAAATCATCCCACCCTCTCCCTCTCCCACAGAGTCCAAAAGACTGTTCTATACATCAGTGTCTCTTTTGCTGTCTCGTACACAGGGTTATTGTTACCATCTTTCTAAATTCCATATATATGCATTAGTATACTGTATTGGTGTTTTTCTTTCTGGCTTACTTCACTCTGTATAATAGGCTCCAGTTTCATCCACCTCATTAGAACTGATTCAAATGTATTCTTTTTAATGGCCGAGTAATACTCCATTGTGTATATGTACCACTGCTTTCTTATCCATTCATCTGCCGATGGACATCTAGGTTGCTTCCATGTCCTGGCTATTATAAACAGTGCTGCGATGAACATTGGGGTACACGTGTCTCTTTCCCTTCTGGTTTCCTCAGTGTGTATGCCCAGCAGTGGGATTGCTGGATCATAAGGCAGTTCTATTTCCAGTTTTTTAAGGAATCTCCACTGTTCTCCATAGTGGCTGTACTACTTTGCATTCCTACCAACAGTGTAAGAGGGTTCCCTTTTCTCCACACCCTCTCCAGCATTTATTACTTGTAGACTTTGGGATCGCAGCCATTCTGACTGGTGTGAAATGGTACCTCATAGTGGTTTTGATTTGCATTTCTCTGATAATGAGTGATGTTGAGCATCTTTTCATGTGTTTGTTAACCATCTGTATGTCTTCTTTGGAGAAATGTCTATTTAGTTCTTTGGCCCATTTTTTGATTGGGTCATTTATTTTTCTGGAGTTGAGCTGTAGGAGTTGCTTGTATATTCTCGAGATTAGTTGTTTGTCAGTTGCTTCATTTGCTATTATCTTCTCCCATTCTGAAGGCTGTCTTTTCACCTTGCTAATAGTTTCCTTTGATGTGCAGAAGCTTTTAAGGTTAATTAGGTCCCATTTGTTTATTTTTGCTTTTATTTCCAATATTCTGGGAGGTGGGTCATAGAGGATCCTGCTGTGATGTATGTCAGAGAGTGTTTTGCCTATGTTCTCCTCTAGGAGTTTTATAGTTTCTGGTCTTACATTTAGATCTTTAATCCATTTTGAGTTTATTTTTGTGTATGGTATTAGAAAGTGTTCTAGTTTCATTCTTTTACAAGTGGTTGACCAGATTTCCCAGCACCACTTGTTAAAGAGATTGTCTTTAATCCATTGTATATTCTTGCCTCCTTTGTCAAAGATAAGGTGTCCATATGTACGTGGATTTATCTCTGGGCTTTCTATTTTGTTCCATTGATCTATATTTCTGTCTTTGTGCCAGTACCATACTGTCTTGATAACTGTGGCTTTGTAGTAGAGCCTGAAGTCAGGTAGGTTGATTCCTCCAGTTCCATTCTTCTTTCTCAAGATCGCTTTGGCTATTCGAGGTTTTTTGTATTTCCATACAAATTGTGAAATTATTTGTTCTAGCTCTGTGAAGAATGCTGTTGGTAGCTTGATAGGGATTGCATTGAATCTATAGATTGCTTTGGGTAGTATACTCATTTTCACTACATTGATTCTTCCAATCCATGAACATGGTATATTTCTCCATCTGTTAGTGTCCTCTTTGATTTCTTTCACCAGTGTTTTATAGTTTTCTATATATAGGTCTTTAGTTTCTTTAGGTAGATATATTCCTAAGTATTTTATTCTTTCCGTTGCAATGGTGAATGGAATTGTTTCCTTAATTTCTCTTTCTGTTTTCTCATTATTAGTGTATAGGAATGCAAGGGATTTCTGTGTGTTGATTTTATATCCTGCAACTTTACTATAGTCATTGATTAGTTCTAGTAATTTTCTGGTGGAGTCTTTAGGGTTTTCTATGTAGAGGATCATGTCAGCTGCAAACAGTGAGAGCTTTACTTCTTCTTTTCCAATTTGGATTCCTTTTATTTCTTTTTCTGCTCTGATTGCTGTGGCCAAAACTTCCAAAACTATGTTGAATAGTAATGGTGAAAGTGGGCACCCTTGTCTTGTTCCTGACTTTAGAGGAAATGCTTTCAATTTTTCACCACTGAGGATAATGTTTGCTGTGGGTTTGTCATATATAGCTTTTATTATGTTGAGGTATGTTCCTTCTATTCCTGCTTTCTGGAGAGTTTTTATCATAAATGGATGTTGGATTTTGTCAAAGGCTTTCTCTGCATCTATTGAGATAATCGTATGGTTTTTATTTTTCAATTTGTTAATGTGGTGTATTACATTGATTGATTTGCGGATATTGAAGAATCCTTGCATCCCTGGGATAAAGCCCACTTGGTCATGGTGTATGATCTTTTTAATGTATTGTTGGATTCTGATTGCTAGAATTTTGTTAAGGATTTTTGCATCTATGTTCATCAGTGATATTGGCCTGTAGTTTTCTTTTTTTGTGGCATCTTTGTCAGGTTTTGGTATTAGGGTGATGGTGGCCTCATAGAATGAGTTTGGAAGTTTACCATCCTCTGCAATTTTCTGGAAGAGTTTGAGCAGGATAGGTGTTAGCTCTTCTCTAAATTTTTGGTAGAATTCAGCTGTGAAACCGTCTGGACCTGGGCTTTTGTTTGCTGGAAGATTTTTGATTACAGTTTCAATTTCCGTGCTTGTGATGGGTCTGTTAAGATTTTCTATTTCTTCCTGGTCGAGTTTTGGAAAGTTGTACTTTTCTAAGAATTTGTCCATTTCTTCCACGTTGTCCATTTTATTGGCATATAATTGTTGATAGTACTCTCTTATGATCCTTTGTATTTCTGTGTTGTCTGTTGTGATCTCTCCATTTTCATTTCTAATTTTATTGATTTGATTTTTCTCCCTTTGTTTCTTGATGAGTCTGGCTAATGGTTTGTCAATTTTATTTATCCTTTCAAAAAACCAGCTTTTGGTTTTGTTGATTTTTAATATGATCTCTTTTGTTTCTTTTGCATTTATTTCTGCTCTAAGTTTTAAGATTTCTTTCCTTCTACTAACCCTGGGGTTCTTCATTTCTTCCTTTTCTAGTTGCTTTAGGTGTAGAGTTAGGTTATTTATTTGACTTTTTTCTTGTTTCTTGAGGTGTGCCTGTATTGCTATGAACTTTCCCCTTAGGACTGCTTTTACCGTGTCCCACAGGTTTTGGGTTGTTGTGTTTTCATTTTCATTCGTTTCTATGCAAATTTTGATTTCTTTTTTGATTTCTTCTGTGATTTGTTGGTTATTCAGCAGCGTGTTGTTCAGCCTCCATTGCAGTCTCAGGTTTTATGGTGATGGGATTAGTTTCTGGGATGTCTTTGGCCAGTCAGTCTGACTCAAGAGTCCTTCCTGGTGGCACACGCATTAATCAGCCAAGATAGATGCCAACGAGAAGAATTCTGGGAGGTGGTTGGACACGTGGTGTCTCCTTTTGACCTTTCCTGAACTCTTCCAGTTGGTGGTGGCTTATTAGTCCCTGTTCCTTCCCAGGACCTCCTGTCAGAAACAACTCGTACAAATTATGGCCTGTGCCTGGCCAGGGTATGTCGTTTCACTCAGTTTGTTTCCCCTAGCATGCCAAAGAGGCATGTTTTAAGGTGGCAAAATCTGCTCTGCTAAAAAGTCCATGAGCAAGGTGTTGGCAGGTTTGGCTTCTTCTGAAGCCTCCCCTCCCCTCTCCTTCCTGTGTCTCCATGTGGTCCTTCTTCCTATTCTCCTCTGTATAGACACCAGTCACATTGGGTTCGGGCTCACCCCATGACCTCATTTTAACGTAATTCCCTTTATAAAGACCCTGCCCCCAAATACAATCACATTCTGGGGAACTAGAGTTAGAACTTCCACATGTGAATCTGGGGCGGGGGTGGACACATTGCAGCCCATCACAGTCTACCTTCTTGGCATTCAGGGTGCTGATCACATCAAAGCTGGAACTAAGAATTTTGCTTTTCATTTTGGTACCTGACACTTGGTCCTTGGAGGAAAGACCATGACAAACTTGGACAGCATTTTAAAAAGTAGAGACATCACTTTGCCAACAAAGGTCCATATAGTCAAAGCTGTGGTTTTTCTAGTAGTCATGTATGGATGTGAGAGCTGGACCATAAAGACGACTAGGTGCTGAAGAATTGATGCTTCCGAATTGTGGTGCTGGAGAAGACTCTTGAGAGTCCTTTGGATTGCAAGGAGATCAAACCAGTCCATCCTAAAGGAAATCAACTCTGAGTATTCACTGGAAGGACTGATGCTGAAGCTGAAGCTCCATTCCTGTGGCCACCTGATGGGAAGAGCTGACTCATTGGAAAAGACCCTGATGCTGGGAAAGATTGAAGGCAGGAGGAGAAGGGGATGACTGAGGGCGAGATGGTTGGATGGCATCACCGACTCAGTGGACACGGAGTTTGTGCAAACTCCAGGAGATAGTGAAGGACAGGGAAGCCTGACATGCTGCAGTCTATGTGGTCACAAAAGAGTCGGACAGAACTGAGCAACTGAACAACAACAAAAAGGAAGAAATGGAAATTTTATTTGGGCTAAGTGAAGGATTTTAAGCCGGGAACAGCATCTTAGCACCAGGAACTCCTCTGTTGGAAGTCAAGGCAGAGTTATATAAGGTTCGAGGGAGCTGTGTATTAAATGGTGTGATGATGACTGTTGTGCCAATCTGAACCTGTGGACACAAAGCAGAGGCGCTGGAAGCTTGGCTTCTCTGCATAGCGGTGAATCAAATCTCAGAGACAGAGTTTTGGGTGAAGTAGAAAAGAATAGCTTTACTGCTTTCTCAGGCAAAGAGGGACACAGTGGGTTCCTGTCCTGGAAAACTGTGATTCCCAATCTGGGTGAACTTGCTGAGGAGTTTCATAACAGTACTGCCAGAGTGGGGTTGCTGACCAGATGAGGGTGTGTGCCGGGTCTCAGGTCAGTACAATTGGTCAGTCTTGTCCACTGCAGCACACCAGGCTTCCCTGTCCATCACCAGCTCCTGGAGCTTGCTCAGAGTCGTGTCCATCAATTCGGTGATGCCATCCAACCATCTCATCCTCTGTCATCCCTTTCTCCTCCTGCCCTCAATCTTTCCCAGCATCAGGGTCTTTTTCAATGAGTCAGTTCTTCGCATCAGGTGGCCAAAGTATTGGAGTTTCAGCTTCAACATCAGTCCTTCCAATGAACACCCAGGACTGATCTCCTTTAGGATGGACTGGTTGGATCTCCTTGCAGTCCAAGGGACTCAAGAGTCTTCTCCAACACCACAGTTCAAAAGCGTCAGTTCTTCAGTGCTCAGCCTTCTTTATGGTCTAACTCTCACATCCATACATGACTACTGGAAAAGTCATAGCTTTGATTAGATGGACCTTTGTTAGTAAAGTAATGTTTCTGCTTTTTAATATGCTGTCTAGGTTGGTAGCTTTTCTCAGGTGGTCATCTCCTAATCTTGCTGAGCTGCTTTAGTCCCTTTCATCTTGCCTCAGGTGTTTTCTTGGCTGCTCCTCCCTTGATGAGCAATCTGCCCTTTGGAACTCAGAGAAGGTCATGGAGGCCGGAGACTTCCCTACAAGAAAGAGGGGACAAAAAAGAGATTTTGGTGCCCAGAAGCCCCACAGGGTCCTCTTTGGTTTCAGTGGTGGGTCACCATGATCCCCTCTAAGATCTAGAAGGAATGTTATCTTTAAGGAATTGCTTCCTTGATGCTGGGAGAGTGTTACTCTATAGTTGAGCAGGTATTCCCACCTTCGGGGAAGGTATGGTCTGTGTATAATGCAGATACTCAATGCCCAATAGAGGGGAGTTGTTTAGTCACTCAGTCGAATCTGACTCTTGGCAGCCGCATGACTGTAGCCCGCCAGGCTCCTCTGTCCATGGGATTTCCCAGGCAAGGGTGCTGGAGTGGGTTGCCATTTCCTTCGCCAGATCTTTCCAACCCAGGGATCAAACCCATGTCTCTGGCTTGGCAGACAGATTGTTTACCACTGAGCCACCTGGGAAGTCCCCAGTAGAGGGGGGAGAAAGACCAAAGGGCAGAGAAAAAAATATTTTTTTTTGTTTAAATTTTTCTTATCTTGCCATAAAACATGGGTTTTATTTCACATACCCTTTCTAAGTTGATGGACTTTGGTCCATCCCTAGGCCAGCTAATGGACTGGTCTTTAATTAAAATCAAGGTTAAGACCTAAATCACTGAAGAGAATTGGAGGAGTTATTGCCTGGCCTCATTCCAGTGACTTGTGGAGGAAGGAAGAAATGAGATGAGAATGAAAATGGTGACCTGGCTACTGGTATGAGTAGGGTTCGTGAACTTTTTTTTTTTTTTTTTTTGGCTGCTCTGGGTCTTCGTTGAGGTGTATGGGCTTCTTGTTGCAGTAGCTTTTCTTGTTGTGGAGCACAGGCTCTAGGTGCTCAAGTTTCAGTAGCTGTGGTGGACGGGCTTAACTGCCATGTGGCACGTGGGATCTTCCTGGGCCAAGGATCAAGCCAGTGTCCCCTGCATTGCAAGGGGAATTCTTAACTACTGGACCCCCAGAAGCCTAGAATTCATGAACTTCTGTTCCAGATTCACCGCTGGGTGGCTTTTTGGAAGAGTCCGTTAGAAAACCAGCCCAGGGACTTCCTTGGTGATCCAGTGGTTAGGACTCAGCACTTGCACTGCAGGGGGCACGGGTTCGATCCTGGGTCGGGGAGCTAGGATCCTGGATGCCATAAGCTGCAGACCCAAAAAAGAAAGAAAGAAAAAAAATGAAAACCAGCCCACATGGCTGGCTGACTCCTGGCAGGGGAGACAGATTTGTAGGCTGATGAATGCCGGCAAGTTTGGAGATGCAGTCCTTCTCACTGAGGACTGCCGATTGGCTTTGGCTATAGAGTTCCTTGGCATCAAGTGCTCTGGGAAGTAGTTCACATTTATCATATTGGTTGCCTGAAAACTGAGATCACTTCTTGGTAGGTGTCAAGGGAGAAGGAAGGATTTATTATTTGCATCAAGTAAGGAGAACCTCAGGGGTCTTTCCCAAAGCAGAGCCTCCCCAACAGCAAAACTGTGGACGTTATAATCTAAGAGAACATGCATATTCACAGAGGGGCTTGGGTGTTAGACAGAGTGAGTCCAAGCTTCAGTGGAATGAAATCATGAAGGTCAGAAAAGGTCAACTTCATCATTCCTTATGGTCTAGTTGATCTGGAGGTGGAGTGCCCAAGATGGGTTTAAATCCTTCAAAACACTTAAGACAGAGCTTTAGGCTATTCTAACAACTGATTTGGTATCTTTGCTATTGTTATTCTCTTCTCTGATAAGTTTGTCTTTTTGTTCCCTTAAGATCCTTTATTACTGTTCATAGGCAAGCCAGGCTTAGGTCCCAGAATGGCTTGGGCCAGAGATGGCGTCTCTTCTGTCAAGAAAGCCTTGCCTGGTTTTCCTTTGGGGGGGACCTCCTATGCCATCTCCTTACAGTCTCACTGAATATTCCCAGTGACCCTCTTAGGATGGTGCTATTAGTTTCCTTATTATGATGATGCTTCTGATTTTACAGGGAAAGAAACCGGACCTCAGAGAGGTTAATGAACTTGCCACAGGTCACAGAGCTGTCGGCTGGCAGCCCTGCGCCTGCTGAGTCATGGCTTGTAGACAATGATGACTTGATGATTTCTCTGTGTCCCTGCACGAGGAGCATTTCCCTGGGGTTACTCCTGGTGCTGTGGGTGGGGAGAGGGCAGTTCACAAGGGTTCCGAGCTGAGCTGTGAAGTTGCCCAACTATCTGATGGCAAGAGTAAAGGGGCCACTGTTCCCACAGCCCTGGAAGGCCTCTGAGGTCGTGTCTAACCTTGCTTGGGGCAGATTGGTCCTCCGAGCGTCCCTTCTCATCTGTGTTGGGATCCACCGCTCCTTCCCTTCTGTAGACCACATGCTTTCTTAGCAGGTTCTTCCACTGTGCTCTGAGCCAGCTCCTTCTGCACCCTCTGTACCCCACCTGCCCCAGGTGTGTGCACCTGACCTGCTGGGGTTTCGCTCTCCCATGATTTCCAGCGAGGTGCTCAGCAAACACAGAGGGAGATGAATCTGCTAGATGTTCATGTCTGCATGGAGAACAGGGGGGCAGCAGGTGGAGAGGGAGCCAAAAACCACATCCCCCAAAGCCTAGCCCGTGTGCCCAGGTGTGGACAAGGGAGGAACTCTCTGTTCCTAGAAGGTTGTAGCCTCATGACAGTGAGTGTATCCGGTCCACGGACTGGACGTTTGTATGGTCTCTGGTCATTTGCTTTGCTGTTGCAGACAGTGCTCCCGGGAACGGCCTTATTCACGTCTGAGGTGCATATCACAAGGTCACAGGGAATGCAGCCTGTAATCTTCCAGGTCACACCACTTTGGTTTCCAGCGTGGGTGTGAAACCATACAACTCAGATGAGGACTTGAACCCAGCCGAAACCCAGATTGGGATTGAGTCCTCTGTCCTTTCATTAAGATCATATACCTGCTCTCAGGACTTACTGAAGTTCAGATTCTTTATGTCTTGGTACAGAAAGAACTCAGTGAGAGATAAAGGGATAGGTAAGAAGGGGATGTATTTAGAGAGACACCCACTGCACATGCTGAGTGTGGGCCATCTGGGCCTTCTCAGAAGGCAAATGGCCCCGAAGTATGGGGGTGGTTAGTTTTTATGGGCTGGGTAGTTTCATAGGCTAATGAGTAGAAGGATTATTCTAGCACTTTGGGGGAGATGGGGCTGGAATTCCCAGGAATTGGGGCACTGCCCACGTTGGGGCCTTTTATGGGCAGCCTCAGGACTGTCAGGTGGTAAAAAATCTCCCTGCCAATGCAGGAGTCTCAGGAGATGCAGGTTCCATCCGTGTGTCAGGAAGACCCCCTGGCGGGGGAAACGGAAACCCACTCCAATATTCTTGCCTGGAGAATCCTGTGGACAGAGAAGTCTGGCAGCGTGCCGCAGTCTGTGCGGTCACTAAGGATCAGACACGCCTGCACAGCTGAGCACGTCAGGACTGTCATCCCATCGGGTGTCTGTGGGCGTGTTACTTAGCATATGCTAATGTGTTATAATGAGTGCATAATGAGGCTAAGGTCTACCAGAAGTGGAATCTGCTGTCATCTTGGACCTGGTCGGTGTTAGTCAGTCCTAACCAGTTTATGTTGTATCCTTAATAGCTTTGTCCTTCTTTTAAAGGTTGTGCCCTGCCCCCTTCCTCCCTGTGTCCATCTCCATGCCCCCAGCAGGGTCTGAGAACTCACATCCTTCCACACCCTTGCTGGCCCTTGGTGCAGGACACAGGGTATTGAAAAGTTTTATTTCTTAAGCTGGCCAAAGGTACACTGGCATTTGCTTCTTTGTCTCTTGTTTAGGCTTTCTAGATTCTAGCATTTTATGTATGAAATCTCTTATAATGTGGGATTCCCAGGGGGCACAGTGGTAAAGAATCCACCTGCCAATGCAGGTGATTGATGTGGGAGACTCGGGTTTGATCCCTGGGTGGGGAAGATTACCTGGAGGAAAGTATGGCAGCCCACTCTAGTATTCTTGCCTGGGGAATCCCATGGACAGAGGAGCCTGGTGGGCTACACAGTCTGTAGGGTCCCAAAGAGTTGGACACGACAGAGCATGCACGCACACACACAAAAAGTCTCATAATAAGTGATTTTAAAAGTTGAGCAGTGATGAAATTGAGGGCCGACTCTGAATGAGTCTGGGCAGCCCTGCTCCTCCTGGTAAGGAGTGAATGAGATGATCCACATAAATTGTTGAGTGTTGAGAATCTATTACAAAACTACGGCTTTGTTTCTATTGGGTTTTTTAAAACTTGGGTGTTTTTTTCAGAGTTTTTCAAATACCTCATTCTGCCATTTAAAACATAAACTAGTGTTAGACAAGACCAATGGTTGTTACTATTATTTCAGATAAAAAGTCAGACATAAGATTAATTGACTCGATGAATGTCCATCCAGAGCTACAAGCCGGCTTTACTCACTTCTATCTTGTGGATTCAAGCAGGAGAGACTTGCTGCATATCATCCAGATGGCAGTGTTATTTATGACGTCTGACACTTGCGCTGATTGAGACTGGGGGTCTTCCTTGCTGCGGGCCCCACACTGCTGCCCACCTGACCCTTCTCCAGGTCATCACATGCTCACCGCGTGACCCCTGCACTGGGGAGCCTTCTGTAGCAGTGACCTCACCAGGTCATCAACTTCTCGCTAAAAGCTGGGGCCGACTGGGTTTGTGATTTCCCGAGAGTTGCATGGAGGAGCGTTTCTTGCTTCCTGTCACTGCAGGACTAAGAGCGTTGGTCCTTTGTTCGAGCCGTCTTTCCAGGGCCTGTGTCTAGAGCGCTTCTGCCTCGCTCAGCTTTCACCAGCCTCGGTGTGGCGCCGGGATTGCTCATTGCCGCATCCTCTGTGAGCTCCAGTTGTCATGGCTCTTCTCTTTTGTCTTCTAAACCTCGCCCGTTCTTTTTCAAAAACAGCTTTACTGAGATGTAATTCTCAGGCACACACTTAGCCCCTAAAGTGTACAGTTTAAGAGGTTAAAGCTATCATATGACCCAGCGACTGTCCTGTAGGTTTTTACTCAGAAGAAGGGAAAACATGTTCACACAAAATGCTTTACATGAATGTTCCAATTCAGTGCTTTCTATGTATATTCACAGAATCGGGCAACCATCACTGCAATTGATTTTAGACTACTTCATCACCTTAAAGAGAAACCTCATATCCTTTAGCAGTCACCTCCTACTTCCTCCTCTCCCCAGCCCTAAACAACCACTAACCTACTTTCTGTCTCGCCATTTGCCGGTTCTGGACTTTTCATGTAAATGTCACCATAAATACCTCACCTTCTGTGCCTGCCTTCTTTCACATAGCATAATGTTTTCGGGGTTATCCATGTTGTGTCCCGAATCACTCTTTTTATGTTCACTCTTTTTATGGCTGACTAGCGTTCCGTCTTACGGATGTACCATGTTTTGCCTATTTGCTGACTGGTTGGTGGACATTTGGGTTGTCTCCACTTTTTGGCTGTTGTTTTTGTGAACATGTTTTTGGTTCTTTTGAACTTAACACCTAGGAGTATAGTTGCTGGGTCATATAGAAACTGTTTAACTTTTTTGAGGATCTCTGGCCAGACTTTTTCAAAGTGGTTGTACCAGTGCATTGTATGAGGGTTCCAATTTCTCCACATCCTCACCAACTCTTGTTGTTATCTAACATTTTTTTTAAGACTTGACTTATTTGGCTCTGCAGGGTCTTAGCTGAAGCATGTGGGATCTTTAGCTGTGGCATGTAGGATCTAGTTTCCTGACTAAAGACTGAACTCTGAGCCACCTGCATTGAGAGTGCAGAGTCTTAGTTACTAGACCACCAGGGGAGCCCCTTAGCTAACTAACTTTTGGGGTTAGGGTTAGGTTGAGGTGGCATCTCGTGGTTTTGATTTTCATTTGCCTGATGGCTTACGATATTAGTCATCTTTTCATGTGCTTATTGGACGTTTTTATATCTTCCTTGGGGAAGTGTTTTTTTAAAAAGCCCATTTTGAAAAGTTGAGTTATTTTTTTATTATTGAGTTGCAAGGAATATTTATTAGATACAAATCCATTTTCAAGTATATAGTATAGAAGTATATTCTCATCTTGTGAGTTTTCACTTTCTTGATGCTGTCCTTTGAAGCATAAACATTTTAAGCTTTGAAATCCAACTGAGATATTTTTCTTTGTTACTAACTTGCTGGGTTTGTTCCTTGCATAGGCCTGCATTCACTGATATGTCGTCAGCTCCTGGAATAGTGCCAGGTATGATCTGTGGTCTGATTGAGTGCCAGGGACAGTGCAAGTGGATCGGGAGAACCAACCAGACTGGGGAGTTTCGTTTCAGTGGTTTAGGTGTTGTCCCGTGGGATAGAAGGTTCAGCCAAGGTAATTTTTTAAAAAATGACCATTGACTTTTGAGTAATACGGTTGTGATTTTGCCTATTAATTTTAGCTTTAAGGCTTCTGAAGATTAGAATATCAGTTTAGTAGGAGCAACAGCATCAACTCTTTCCTCCCTGGGTTTAGCTTTTTTATTTTTCTTAGAGGATTCATCTTCATTGGTGTTTCTCAAACTGAAGTGTTCCTCAGAACTACTTGGAGAGTTTACCAGGGATCACTGGATCCACCTCTATAGTTTCTGAGTCACTGGGTCTCAGGGGAGGTCCAGGTATTTGCATTTTTAACAAGTTTCCGGGTGCTGGGTGGTGGGGATGCTGAAGGTTCAGGAACCACACCTTGGGCCCTGCTGATCTACATAATAAGCAGCTTTTTATTTTTTTCTTCTGGAGGCAACCTCACTTACTAAAGTGGTATGTTTATATAAGAACCTGCAGAGGGGCTTCCCTGGTGGTCCAGTGGATAAGACTCCACCTTCCATTGCAGAGGGTGCAAGTTTGACCCCTGGTTGGGGAGATAAGATCCCACATGACTCACAGCCAAAAATCCAAACTATAGAACAGAAACAATATTGTAACAAAAACAATAGTGGGAAAATGGTCCACATCAAAAATCTTTAAACAAACAACAACAACAAAAAAGAATCCTCAGATCGAGTTGCCTGTACTTGAGGATCATTTTTCTGATGCCAAGGATGGCGCGCCATCATTCTGGAGCCAAGGATGTGAACTTCACTTCATCTTGGCCTAGGCTGAGCTTAGGAGAACAGGAGTAAACCACAGTATTTTTGAGCCTCTGCTGTGTGGCAGCTCTACTTGGCTGTCTGTGTTACTCATGCTGTTGTGTTTAAATGCTCATCCCCTCCACAATGTAGGCCAGTGGCCTGGGGTGCCCAGTTACTTAACTGCTGGTGGAACTGGGTCAAGAAGCCCACGGGCTGCACAGTGATAGCTATCCCAGGGGGGAAGAGAAGAACCTTCAGGCTTGGCCCATAGACTTTACTGGCTCTGTTTTAAAGGTTTATTTATTTAATGTTTGGTTGTGCTGGGTCTTTGTTGCTGCACACGGACTTTCTCCAGTTGCGGAGAGCAGGGGCTTCTCTTGGAGAGCACAGGCTCTAGGCTCTAGGCATGTGGGCTTCAGTAATTGGGGCTCTTGGGCTCTACAGTTTGGACTCAGAAGTTGTGGTGCACAGGCTTAGTTGCTCTGTGACCTGTGCATCTTCCCAGACCCAGAATCAAACTCACATCCCTTGCATTGGCAGGCAAATTTTTAACCCCCAGACTAGGGAACCTGTTATTGGCTCTATTTTAAATGACTTTATTTTTTTTAGTATTAGTTTTTAAACATTTTTAATAACGTGAACCAAGAGCCCTGGATTCCTGAAAGACTGGGCATCAGATGGACCAGCCGTGATGCCTTCATTCTAATTGGGTTTCCTGTCCTCCTGGCCAATGCCAGACAAGCCCGTTTGCTCTGAATAGTCTTTCTCAAAGCATTTCGGGAACCTTTAGTGATGGACAGCCTCAGGAAGATTTTGGCAGGAGGCCCGTGAAATAGGTCAGCATTTCCAAAGCAGTGTCCTGATTTGGCTCAGAGTAAAAGATAGGATAGAGGCTTAGCTAAAGCTGTCATTCTGAAAGAGGATATTCAATTTATTGTGTTTGTTGAGGAGAGCTTATTTTGGTTCTCTGTAGCAGGAATGACGGCCGTGTGCACCGTACAAGCACAGCTTGGGTCACATGTTGCTTCTGTGGGTTAAACCCTTAGTGCTTGGACAAGGACAATGGAAGGACGTCTGTGCGTGCTGAGGGAGTCCCCAGGCATATTGTCCCAGGGACCCAACACACCCAGCCAGCTGCAGTCTTCTTTGATTTGTTGAAAAAGGAATCGGAAAAGATGGGAAGAAATCCCGGGCCAGCTGGCAGCTTCCATGGGAGTATTTCGTCACAGAGGACATAGCGTGGGCTGATGCCTTAGGTTAAGAATTGATAGGAGGCCAGTGGATTTTTCTGATGAGTAATGTCTCTCATTTATTTCATATCACTGCAGAGTGCTATTATCTATATTATTTTGAAAGTGCTCTGTGAAGTAGCTGGTAGGAAAGGTGATTTTTAAAAATATTTAATTGGAGGATAATTACAATATTGTGATGGTTTCTTTTTTTATAATTAACTTTATTTTTAATTGAAGATAATTGCTTTACAGTTTCTACCATACATCAACATGAATCAGCCATAGGTATACATATAAACCATCCCTCTTGTGCCTACCTCCCACCTCCCTCCCCATCTCACCCCAGGAAAGGTGATTTTTTTTTTTTTTTAAAGTATTTACTTGGCAGTGTTGGATCTTAGTGTAGACATGCAGGATCTTTAGTTGCTCTACAGCATGTGGGATCTCAGTTCCTTGACCAGGGATCAGACCCAGGTCCCTTGCACTGGAAGTGGATTCTTAACCATTGTATCACCGCGAAGTCCCAGAAAAGTGATTGTTATCCTGTTCTGTAGCCAGGGCGACTGTGCTCAGTGAACAGGAGTCGTCTGTGCAGGTCCCATAGCCGATCAGTTGCTGACACGGGACCCAAATGTTCATCTTTTCCATCTTTTCTCTGGTTCTGGTGTCTTTTACATCTTACTAGGTCAGGAAACGCCCTGAAGAGAGAAAGGGTGTGTGTTTTCCGGGGGCTGGCGGGGCAGGGAGGTGGATGGGGAAGTGGAGAAACAATAGGTCTAGAAAAGAAATGTTTTCATTAAAATTCAGGCTGCCAGGCTCTGTGTGAGAAGGGGGTCAAGAACAGAAGTCCCTGCTTAAGTGAGGCCAGTAACCCCGGGGGAGGGGAGTGGTCCGAGTTCTAATGAAGGCTGGGGGGCGGAGACTGGTGGGGACCACAGGCAAATGTGTAAGAGCATAATGAGCCTTGTCAAGGAGAGGCAGACAGCAATTGTGGTTCAGCATCAAGGCTGATGGCTTAGAATAAGAAACTGCTTTTTTTGGAGGAGGCGAAATATCCAGATGCCAAGGAAATCCTTACTGCCTAGCCTAGATTACCAAACCGGAGAAGCCCCTCTGAGGAGGAAGGCAGGTTTTCCTCCGCCTGGAGTGTGTGAATAAAGAGAGAGAAATGCTAAGCTTCGTGTTATGAGCTTAGTCATTCTATGGGGAGGACTCTCTGCGTTGCCATTCAAGTCAGCTTAAGCTGATGTTTTGGGTCATGTGACTAAAAATTCAGGTAGGGTCGGTTTCAGGTGCAGCCTAAAACAGTGGATTAAGTAATATCAACAAGGCCCTGTTTTTTTTCCTGTTTCTCTACTCTGCCTTCATTCACACTGGAGCCCCTTGGCAGGTCTAGGTTCTACCCCTCACATTTGTAAAATGGCTGCAACTGTTCCAGACCTTGCACCATCATTCCATACTGATCAAGGAAAGACACAGTAGCTGGTGCAGAAGAGTAAAGAAAGCAACTGTTTCTCAGAAACCCCAGCAAACATTGGTTCCCATCGTTTTATTTGTCCATTGACCTGAATAACTTAAAAGACCATTCATGGAGTGGGTGGGGTGGGCATTTCCACCCAAACTGCATAGTTAAAGTGGTGAAGCAGTAGCTTTTGAAATGAAATTTAGAGGCATTTTTGCCAGAAAGAAAGAGAATGGAGGCCAGGTGGTAAATTACAGGTCTTCCATACCAGCCAAAGGGAGGGGTGAGTGAAGTAATGCCAGGTAGATTTTCTTGGGGAATTCTTTGAGTGAGGTAGTAAGTCTTGCACATACATTAGTTAAGAGACTAGACTAAGCTGTAAAAAAACACAATAATGTAATTTAAAGAACAAAGATTTATTTCCCTCTCACATAACAGCAGTCCAGCAGCTTTGCTTCACACCATTATTCTTGGTCCCACTTGGGTTTTCAAATAGCACAAAAGCGGAGAAGGGAAAGTGTGGAGGGAGCAGCCCCTGTTTGAAGGACTCTGGATCTTGAGTGGTATGCACTGCTCCATCTCTCATTCCACTGACAGAAACTTGGTCCTTGACCTTGCATATCTGCAAGGCTGCTGGGAAATGCACTTCTGCATGCTCGGTGACCAGTGACCAGCTTGCAGCTCTGTAGTTATGGAGAAAGGGGAGTAGAAATGTTATCGAGGAGTTGGCACCTCCATCACAACTCCCACATTAGATTTCCTAGGAGGCTTATCCATTCTGAATGATGTTCCTGTGGCAGATAGCACTTCCTCAGAGAAGAACCCACATCCAGTTTCCTTCATTTGGGGAACCAGGAATGTTTAATCCAAACTATGTCAGTTACAGTTAGGTTCAAATGCATATGACAGAAAACCTAAGATAGCAGTAACCTAAGCAAAGTAAACACTTGCACTTTTTCTCTCTTATGTAAAGAACGTTCATCATAATTAACGATTCATCATGGTGGCAGGGACTCTGTTCCACTATCTCAGCATTGGTTTCCTCCTTAGTCCAAGATGGCTGCCCAAACTCCAGCCATCTCGTCAGCATTTTTCTGGCCAAAAGAGGAATTCAAAGACATCTCCCAGAAACCACAAGCACATTTACACCATTGGTCAGAGCTTTATCACACAAGGCACCTAGCTGCAAGGGAAGCTTGAAGTGTAGCTTTCTTTCCTGGCAGGTATGAGCCTTACCCCAAACTGGGGTTCTCTTGCTGAGGAAGAAGGGGAGAACGGACATTGGGCAACAAGGGGCAGTCTCTGCTAGAGATCATATGCCCCCATGTCCACGATCGGTGCCCTCACCTCTGCCTCTGTGTTTCTCTGCCCATGTTAATTTTCTTTTTCTGGTGGGGGTGGGCTGGGCTTTGCCACACTGCATATGGGATTTTCCCCACCAGAGATCGAACCCATGCCCTCGTCCCCTGCGTTGGGAGCACAGAGGCTTAACCATTGGACTGTCAGGGAAGTCCTGCCCATGTGAAATTTTAAAACCCATCTTCGTACTTCTCTGAAGGATAATCATCAGAATAGCTGACATTTATTCAGTGCCTGTCAAGTGACAGACTCTGTTCTGTGTCATTTATTCTTCACAACAGTGCTCTCAAAAGTACTCACGTAGAAATGCTTAGTGTGGGACTGTTGACAGGCGTAGGCAGAGTTGAGGGAACCAGAAGGGCTCAGGGAAGTGGCCAGAAATTAGCAGTGGTAGGAAGCCACGGCCATCCCTGAAAGGGCAAGGGGACAGACTAGTGCCGCCCCAGTGCGCCAGCCACGCTTAGAGGTGTGAAATGGGGGCTGACGCAGACCAGGTCAGGAAGCGGGGCTCTGGACGGGAGCCCAGGCCAGCACCCCTGCGAGCCAGGCAGGTGGCCCCAGGAGCAGGTCCACGCCCTGACCTGTCTCTCCTCCCACCTTGGAGCTCCTGGTAGCGCCGGCCTTGGGCTGAGGCCACCTGGAAAGCAGAGGGCGAGGGCGCTGGGAAAACAGCACCCAGAGCGCAGCCTCCCGGGAACAGAGAAGAGCCGAAATGGGTTGGGGGTTGGGGAGCAATAGAGAACCACTGTGCAGGATGGTTACAGCCCCATTTTAAGGAAAGGGGAACCAGGCTGGGGCAGAGGGGAGGGCACTGCCAGCTTGGGTTGCAGAGTGGGGAAGGTGGCACACCCCCACACTGACCCGACTGTTCCTGTGCGCAGTGGCAACAGCTGATGCCCGGGCAGCGCGTGTGTGGCTTGGACAGGTGTGTTTCAGGCCGGAAGTAACCGTGTCACCTTTGCCCTGGCAGGTTGCTGTCGCGAACCTCGGCGAGGCTGTGCAGGACGCAGACCTGCTGGTGTTTGTCATCCCCCACCAGTTCATCCACCGGATCTGTGACGAGATCACGGGGAGGGTGCCGAAGGATGCTCTGGGCATCACCCTCATCAAGGTGAGGTGGCCCCTCGCCACGTGTGGGCTCCTGGGAACTTCTGTACCTCTTTCATCTGCTGGGGAAAAGGAGCTGAGGGGAGGGGGTGGCTGCTTTGGGTTTGTTTTTTTAGGATGCCTGGAAGGAAATCAAAACCATGCGTCCCCTCCTGCGCCTTGCTTTACTCAGGTTTACCAGGGGCTGCTTCCTATCTGGAGAGGGTTCACAGTGCTGGGCTCCCGCAAGAAAAGAACTTCCTGTCTATCACACGGGGCTCCGCCCTTGCCTGGGAAATCTCATGTGGTTTACATTCGCTGGAAAGTTAATCATCTTTAATTTCCCACTCCTGGATTTATTCCCTGGAGAAGGCATTTTTTAACCAGAAGTCCACAAACCATCCCCAGAGGCCCACATTACAGAATTCAAGAGGTTTGGACCGAAATATAGGGATGGAATTGCATTTTTATTTATTTTAACCTCTAACTGAAATGAGCATCTCCTTCACTTATGAATGTAGGCCACAAGCCAGAGTTTCAGTGACAATATGTTAGCAGGACCTTGACCCTGTGGTAGATACAAATTATAGGTATTTTCATGTTACTTTACAATGGCTTCAGATATCTCAAGATACCACTTATTCCCAACTACTTGGGAATTATAGTAATTTGACCTGCTATGGCACCTTTTTATAATTGCAATAAGAAAATACATATATTACTTTGTCACAAATGTAGGGGTTTTTTTTTTTTAACATTTCATAACTGTATTTCAAAATAATTGCCTTGCTGGGTAATCTTGTATTTTGCTTTATGCATATGGAGTCTGAGAATGAATCCATAAACTTCACCAGACTGCCAGGGGCAGGTCTGTGTTGTAAAAAAGGTTAAGAACCCTCTTGAGAGACTGTGTTTGTAGGTGAATGTTTATAAAAGCAAGTACACTTCAAATGTCAGTCATCGATAGGATGGACAAATGAATGATGGGAAACTACACAGGAGTGAACTAAAATATTCATGCGGCCACATGGGTGAATCTCCCAAATAATAATATAGCACAAAGCAGCACATCACAGGTGAGGGCCACAGTTTCATTTATAGCCTTTCAAAAACAGGCATAATGCTATAACATACTGTTTAGGGATGGTTTCATATGACAGAAAGAACAAGAAAAACAAGAGAACAGGGCATAAATGGCATTGAGGATAGGGGTTCACCCTGGCAGGGACCAGGAAACACTAGTGAGGAGAAGCACAAACTTGGGAATAGACCCAGGGGACTTCAGTGGTGTCCCTCGTGTTCTTTTTCTTAACCTGGATGGTGACGTTGTTCATTTTCACTTTATTGTTACTCTTTAAATGGTACATGCACACTATGTCTGTTTACTCTTAGAAACGAGATTTTTCAGTTGCCTATGCCATTGGAGGTCTGAATCTAGATGACTTATAAAGCAGCAGTCTCCAGCCTCTTGTCCTTAGGGGTTTCTTTTCCTCTAACCCACTGACGTCCTTGCAGGGCATAGACGAGGGTCCTGAGGGGCTGAAGCTCATTTCTGACATCATCCGAGAGAAGATGGGCATTGACATCAGCGTGCTGATGGGAGCTAACATTGCCAACGAGGTGGCCGCCGGCAAGTTCTGCGAGACCACCATCGGTGAGGGCCACTGGGGAAAGGGATATGACATTGTGTGTCTTAACAGGCACATATTCCATTTCTGGAATTTTCCATAGTGAACTCTTCCCTGCTCCCTTAACATTCCTGGGGTGGACATTCAGTGGGGTGGAAATTTTATCTTAGGAGGCTGTTCTGTGGGCGTGAAGCGTTTTTACAGGCTCTGGACTGAAAGTAAAGCCAAGGAGACCATGTGGCTCCCCACGACCCGGCAGTGCATCGTCGAGGTTATTCACAGACGTGCAAGGTTATTCGCAGATGTGCAAGGTTATTCACAGAAGTGCACGGGTGCTTGCTCGTACCAGGAAGCAGATGGTTATGTTCATGGTGGAGCTCCCTAGGCCTGAGAAACCCAGCTTTTCTTTTTTTTTTTAATTTAAACAACTGGAATTTATTTCTTACAGTTCTGAAGGCTAGAAAGTCCAAGATCAGGGTTGAGCCAACACTTTTCTTTTATGGTGAGGGCTCTCTTCTTGGCTTGCAGACAGCTGCCTCCTTGCATGAAGGGTGTGGGGGTCAGGGATAGCAAGTCATGTCCAACTTTGCGACCCCTTGGACTGCAGCACACCAGGCTCCTTAGTCCTCCAGTATTTCCCAGCGTTTGCTCAAAGTCATGTCCGTTGAGTCAGTGATGCTATCTAACCATGTCATCCTATGCTTCCCCTTTCTCCTTTTGCCTTCAGTCTTCCCCAGCATCAGGAGCTTTTCCAGTGAATCGGCTCTTTGGATCAGGTAGCCAAAGTTTTGGAGCTTCAGCATCAGTCCTTCCAATGAATATTCAGGGTTGATTTCCTTTACGATTGACTGGTTTGGTGCAGTCCAAGAGAAACCTAGCTTTTCTTTACTCATAAGTGCCAGTATCTGGAGCCTCATTGGATGCCTCAGAGATCTAGAAATTGATGGCAGTGATCCCTGCTTTCCAAAGGAATAAGCCGAGGCTCAGAGAGTAAGCTCCCTGTCCCAAGATCATGCAGCTAATATAGAACCCAGACATGAACTTGGGTCTCCTGGTTCCTGAAACAGAAAGCCCTTTCTATTCTTAAACATCAGTGTTGTGAACATGTCTATTTCTTTTAAAAAGGGCTTCAGAATTCCTGAGTGCCCACATACCATGTTATAGGGCTCATAGAATGCTTTGCAGGGTGTATTTAAGTTTATCTACCACTCCAGGACTGACTTCCACTCTTATCAAATGCACCAGTGATGGGAATCATTTCTCCTTGGCAGCTTCGTGAAAGGAAACTCTGGGAGAGATCAGGCTCTCTTGAGTAAGATGGGATGGATGGGAAAATGTTTTTATGCATGCATGTAAGTTAGGACATTTAAAAAATTTTTTTCTCTTTTATTTGTAATTGTACAGACATTACCTGATTGCCATGGAACATAGAGATAATCAAAAGAAAGCCGTTTCTTAAAACTTGATTATTTTAGGGGTTTTCCAGGTGGCACTGGTAAAGAACCTACCTGCCAATGCAGGTGGTGTAAGAGACATGGGTTCAGTCCTTGGGTTGGGAAGATCCCCTGGAGGAGGGCATGGCAACCCACTCCAGAATTCTTGCCTGGAGAATTCCATGGACAGAGCAGCCTGGCAGGCTACGGTCCATAGGGTCACAAAGAATCGGACACGACTGAGGCAACTTAACTTAGCACAGCACGTTGATTATTAATTTTCATTTGAGTATAATTGATTTACAATGTTGTGTTAATTTCTACTGTTCAGCAGAGTAAATCACTTATTTATATCCATCTCTTCTTTAGATTCTTTTCCCATACAGGTCATTACAGAGTATTGAGTAGTGTTCCTTGTGCTATATAATAGGTTCTTGTCAGTTACCTACTATATGTGTAATGGTGTGTCTAGGCCCAACTCAGTCATCTAATTTATCCCCCCCTCCCCACACCATTGCTTTGTTTTCTATATCTGTGACTCTGTTTCTGTTTTGTAAATAAGTTTGTTTGTATTCTTTTTTTAGATTCCACATATAAGTGATATCATATGATATTTGTCTTTCTCTGATTTAGGAAAACCATTTCAAGTTTCATTCAATTTTCGTTATTTTTTTCTACTTGTGCTGAACTATGGTTGTAGCTGTTAATATACTCTTTTGATAATTACTTCATTTACTTCAATCAGCATGTATCTTTATAGCTGCATAACATTCCATTGACAATCCCATATGTCTGGGCACTTGGGGGGGTGTGTGTGTGAGAAATAATAATTCTGGAGAGCAGAGGTGTCACAAATGGTAAAAGGAAGGAAAGAAAATGACCTATAATAACACTACCCAGGTTGATCTTTATAAAAGCAATAAACACAGCTAATAAAATTCAGGGGCTTCCCAGGTGGCACTAGTGCTGAGTTACCCGCAGAGGCTCAGGAGACGTGGGTTCCAGCCCTGGGTCAGGCACGTCGCCTGCAGGAGGGCACGGCAACCCACTCCAGTATTCTTTTTGTTTTTAAAGGCTTAAAATGTATTTTAATAAGTTCATGTTGCATTATTTCATTTCTCAGAAAAACTTCAAAGGTATTAGGGACAAATCAAACATGGTACACCAATAAAAAATGCACAGCATACCTACCTAAGACAGGCAAAGCTAAGAGCTACCGTCTGACATTCAGCATACAGCAACCCTGTTCTCAAGACCGTACTAGGCCTATCAAGAAAGCTGTGAATGGCAACATCACAGACACAAAAGGGCCATTTCTGGGTTGTCCTTACCCAAGAAAAAGATGGAGGCAAGTTTAACACAAGATTTTTTAAAGATACACTAAATGAAAATCTCTAAGCGAAAATGTCTTCCTTGGGACATGAAAGGGTAATATATGGGACATAACAGAACCGTATGTATGTTGTCTGTGACCTCTGTGGACATGTGCCTGAATTCCCACCTGGGAGTGATTGGAACAGTGGGGCCAAGGTCACTGGGGGATGTTTGGTTTTTCTGGTATATGTGGCAGGATCTCTGGGGTGAGACTGCACTAAGTCGTGTCCGACTCTTGTGACCCCATGGACTGTAGCCTGCCAGGCTCCTCTGTCTATGGGATTCTCCAGGCAAGAATAGTAGAGTGGGTTGCCATTTCCTTCTCCACCTCTCCAGTATTCTTGCCTGGAGAATCCCATGGAAAGAGGTGCTTGGTGGGTTACAGTCTTCAGAGTCATGAAAGAGTTGGACACTACTGAAGCAACTAAGCACTAAAGAAAATTCAAACAGTACAAGAAGGTATGAAATTAAAATTAAGACCTACTCCGTTCCTAAGTATCCTTCCATTAAAAAAAAAAAAATTGCATATGTATGCTAGGCTGTGCTAGGTTTTATTCTTTTCTTTATTCTTTTAGTTCTTTTATTCATCTATGATTTTAATGTAGCCTGTGAAACTGTTATGTAGTCACTTTAATTTTTCGAAAATAATTATTAGCTACTTTTTCCAGCTTAGTCCTATTTGCTAGTAATCAATTTGCTAGTTATTTGGTTGGGATTGGCCAGTTAACCCCAGTCATTCTGTAGGGTTGAGACAGACTTCATCTCCAAATTTAAACTAATAGATTTTGGCTAGGATTTCTGCCTGCCTCTTAGCCTTATTATAGGAAAGCTCCCATGTGGGTGCATCAGGTTTATTTACTTTGTAAAGACAGACAAACGCACGGAAGTCACATCTGTTTCTCTGGCTTCTGTTTACACATTGCTTCTGCTGCCTTCTGTGGGTTGGACCATGACTGGCAAGAGTGATCTGAATTAAATTAGATAAAATACTCAGTGAGATAGAACAGGAAAGTGATATTTTCTAAATTTTCTTATATAACCTGAATTTAATCAACAGGAAATATTAGACAAGGCCAAAGGAAGGGACATGGTACAAAACAACTGGCCCACAGTTTTTTTGGGGGGGGCAGCACCTTGTCACATATGAGATCTTAGTTTCCCAACCAAGGATCAAACCCTCGCCCCCTGCATTTGGAAGCCCAGAGTCTTAACCACCTGACCGCCAGGGAAGTCCCACGACTGGCCCACACTCTTGAAAAATGTCAGTGTCGTAGGAGACATTGCAAGTCTAAAGGAGAAGTCTAGAGGGACCTGGCCACGAAGTGCAGTTCAGGATCCTGGCTGCCATGAAAGCAACCTGGGGACGTGGGTCAAACAGGCACTGTGAGCCATGGTGCCCCCTGGTGGTGAGAGCCCCCTTTGTGGGAATGACTTCACAGAGTTTGAGCTGTCTACTTAGCCTGCAAATACTGTTCAAAGTCTGTTCTATATCAGTTGTGGTGCTAAATGTCAAGGATACATAAACCCCTTCTTTGTGGAAGGAGCTTCTTAGTACACAAACAGTAGAGAATTATGGACTGAGATGTGGGATGTGAAGGAGTCTTATTAAATAGGTTGATTATCTCCAAAATTTGGTGTGGAAGAGAAGGGGGATTTTCCTGTCTTTTGGTTCATATTGAGTTTGACAAGCCCTTCCACATGGCTGATGGGCATTCCTTGTTCTGGATCACATGTCCTAGGTCCCTTCTTGCCTCATCACTGCCTAAGACATTGATCGTAATAATAATACGGTCAATGCTTTCCCATGACTTAGAAGATTTAAAAATTTAAAGGGTAAACATTTGATGCCATTTGCAGCAACATGATTGGACTGAGAGATGATCATACTAAGTGAAGTAAGTCGGACAGAGAAAGAGAAATATCATTTGATATCAGTTACATGTAGAGTCTAAAATATGACACAAGTGAACTTATTTATAAAATGGAAACAGACTCAGGGACATAGAAAACAGTGGTTACCAAAGGGAAAAGAGGTGTGGGGAAGGGATAAATTAGGAGGTTGGGTTCAGCATATACACACTGTTATATAAAATTGGTAAACAATAAGGTCCTACTGTATAGCATGGGGAACTAGAGTCAATATCCTGTAATAAACCATAATGGAAGAGGATAAAATAAATAAAAGCGCGTTTGAGAGAATGTGAGACTCCTGTAAATCAAACTCACGTCTCTAATGAACCCCGTGTGGAATTTGCAGCACAGAGGCACCAGCAGATGCCACCTTGTATCGGTGACAGATGGAGAATGCTCTGCTCCCCTCCGCGTGTCCAGTTACTCGGAGCTGCTGCTGGCTCAATCCAAGTAGCTTAGAGGGAGTGGGGGCCTGTCTGTGCTGCTCATGAGCCCCCTTCGAGTTGCAGGCACCTGGAAGTGGCCCATGGTGAGGGACAGAAGAGAAAGACCATGAATGCATCATGGTGTGGTTCTGGGGCTGCTTTACCCAGCCCAGGGGATGAGACAGTGCTGCTGGTCTGGAGGGCTGTTTATAAAAGGAAGAGGACAGTTTGCTCAAACAGAGGATATTTCTAATATTTGGACGAACGAGCATTCAGCTAAATGACATCATAGCAGTGGCCTGTAGAATAGAAAATGTTTCTGAGTATCCGGTGTAGCTATCTTAAACATTTTATGATGGAAAATGTCCTTAAACCAAACAAAAGTAGAGAGAGCTGTATTAGGACCCCACACTGCCCATCTTTAATAATGATTAACTGCTGGCTGGCCTTATTCATCTGTTTCCCACCCTCTCTCTACTCGTCTCTGAACTTTGTTCATTTTATTTTTTGGCATGCAGGATCTTAGTTCCCCGACTAGGGATCAAACCCACACCCCATCCATTGGAAAGGTGAAATTTTAACCACTGGACCACTGGGGAAGGCCTCCCCTGGATCATTTTGATATTATATTACTTCTGAGTGTAATTTTGTTGAATATCCCGTGTTTTTTTCCTGCAGTGGGAGACTGTGGCTCTAACTGTAATGTCTGTCTGTTGCTTCTGTCTTCCTGCCCCTGAGTGGAGCACAGCATGGAGAGAGGTCATGTAGGTCCTGGAGCCAGAGCATCCGGGTTAGAATTTGGGCTCTGCCTCTTACTAGCTGTGTGACCGAGGGCAACTCAGTAAACCTCTTTGGGGCCTCCTGTGTGTGAGTGGGGCAAGTCAGTCATAGGCATGTAAATATCACGATCCCATTGTGATTATATAGACCTTTGTGTGCTTGTTGTAACTAATAGGCAGTTTGCACACCTCATTCTTCTTTAACCTCATGACAGTGCTGAATGTACCATAGTGTTTTACTCATGAGGTTAGAGATCACATCAGAGGTTTTCAAACTTGTCTGCCCATGGAAGTCACTAGGAGAGTGTCAGAAATTAGTGATGCCTGCTTGACCCCAGAGCTTGTGATTTAATGGATGCTGGGGTGTGGCTGGCCTTTGGTGTTTTTAAAGATCTCCCGGTGATTGTAATGTGCAGACAAGCTTGGGAGACAGGCTCAGGAAACTCAAGGCTGGAAGAGCCCAAGTGCCGTGGTCCCCGGGGGAGCTTTCTGCCAGCTCTGTGTGGAGAACATGACGTGGGAGCCAGGACCGAGCTGGCGAATTTTATCGTCCTGATTTCCAGAGCTGAGCGCCACCTCACACCCCACCAACCAGAGCAGATCTCACATCAGGCTCTATGTGTAAAGTTTTAGTTTTGTTTTGAACTGAAAGTCTCTATAAATAGAAAAGTAACATGTGAAAAGGACTGATCCTCCACATCATTCCAGGCATGGTCCCAATGGGGAGCAGAAATAAGGAGCCCTTGAATGCATTTCCATCCTCCACCAATTGAGTCACCGAACATGTTTGTTGATGTTGTATCAGTTCTCTGTTGCCATAGTGATGCTAAGTAACAAATAATCCTGAATTCTTAGTGGCATCCAAAATAAGCAGAGCTGACACATCTGTGGGTCCACTGGGAGGCAGTGCTGTGCTCCTTCTTATCTTCTTGTGGGGTCCAGCAGGCCAGCTGGGTGTGTTCCCACAGTAAAGGCAGATGGATATGGGAACAGCCCTGCTGCTGCACACATGGGCTTCAAATTCTGCTGTGTCAGGTCTGGTCCCACTAGCCAAAGCCAGTCATGTAACTGGCTCTGGTGGTAAAGAATCCGTCCACAATGCCGAAGACTCAGGTTCGATCCCCGGGTCAGGCAGATTCCCTGGAGAAGGGAATAGCTACCCACTCCAGTATTCTTGCCTGGAGAACCCCATGGACAGAGGAGCCTGGCAGGCTAAGTCCACGACTAACACTTTCACTTTCACCAAAGCCAGTCATGTGACTGACCCCAAGGGTGGGGAAATTGCCTCATCCACTGAGTCCAGGCACATACTGAGGTTAGTCCTAGCATTGGTGGAAAGGGAGGTACTTCCTGTGGACGGAGCCTCTAAGTGTTTATGGTAGGAAATAGTTGCAACAACTTTAGATCTCAAACAATAGAAAGACACTTAGATAAAATATTATGCATATATGCAATAAAATACAAAGCAGCCATTTGTTAATAAAATAATGTAGAAAATATAGGATATCACTGAAAATTATTCCTGCCGTAAATGGGAGAAAGCTGATTGTGAAATCCACATTATGTTCTCAATTGAGAAAAACTATGTATATTTCAATTTTGGTAAGTTAAAGATATATGTCAAATTGTTGATTTTATCTGTGGTGGGATTGTGGAATATTTTAATTTTCTATTTCTAGTCCTATGACTTTATGAAATTTCCTATCAGGAACATATGTCACTTTTGTAATGAGAAAAAGGTCTTTTTAAAAAGATTTTTTATTGGCTTAAAAAAATTTTTTTTTAAATTTTGGGTCACACCCCAGGGCATGAGGGGATCTTAGTTGCCCAACCAGGAATGGACCTGTGCCCCCTGCATTGAGTGCACGGAGTCTTAACACAGGACCACCAGGGAAGTCCAAAACTCATTTTAAACTGTGTTAGATGCGAAAGTTAAGATGAGAGGCCACTATTAATTTCCTTTTTTTTCTAACCTTTCAATAGGCAGCAAGATAATGGAGAACGGCCTTCTCTTCAAAGAACTTCTACAGACTCCAAATTTTCGAATTACAGTGGTGGATGATGCAGACACGGTTGAACTGTGTGGGGCCCTGAAGGTAAAGCAGCCCTGTCGTTTCTGCTTACGGGAGGCGTCCTCACGCAGGGCCACTGCCAGCGCCATTGCACCCCATCCTAAGAATGAGCTCTGTGTTCTGCGCTCGGACTCCTGGGGAGAATAGTGAATTGGCAGCCTTGTCTGTCACTTCCCGCTCGGCCCCAGCCCTTCCTGGGTGGTTAGATTTCCTCTCGCAGTCATGGCGGGCTTCTGTTTGTAAATCTGGGAGCACTGTGCTAGTTTGTTCTCTGGGAAGTGGACGGCATGAACATTTGGAAAGCCAGGGGCATACTCTGATTGTAGAGTCTTACCTGGAAGCCAAGTACTCTATAATTCCTACATTTCTCCTACGTGTTATCTTGAGCAGGAAGAGGAACTTGGTCACTCTGGATGATCTATTGGTTTGATGGTATGGTTGGTTGTTATTTTTAAAGAAGAAAAAACAATCTGCTGCAGGCAGGTTTTTCTAAGAAGAGCTTGATCTTTGCCTGTAAAGGGAAAAGATCAGATTAAAGAGGCAGCTTCTGTCGTCTAGTGACTTGAGACAGTCAAGGGAAATTTCCATGTTTGGACTTGGGCTCCTGACTTGTAACCCTCTGCCTTTAAAAGTTGTGGTCAGGGAACTTGACCTGACCACAACGGACCACAAAATGTGTGACCACATTTCCTAGTGGTCCAGTGGTTGAGATTTCTCCTACTGCAGAGGGTACAGGTTCGTCCCCTGGTGGGAGAGCTAAGATCCCGCATGTTTTGCAGCCTAAAAACCAAAAATAAACAACAGGAGTAATATTGTAACAAATGCAATAAAAACGTTAAAAATGGTCCACATGAAAAAAAAAATCTCAGAAGGAAGTCATGATTGGGGTTCCTCTCTGTCCTGACAGTGGGCAGTAGCCAACAGGGCTATAACTTCTGTACATTCTCCCCTTGGAAGCAGAGCTGCCTGAGCTGCCATATCAAAAACAAGGGAAAATACAGAGCTTCCCTGTGAATGAATAACCCATTTGAGTCACTTTGGAGTCATTTCTTTTGTAGCAGAAGCTACTTTTCAAGAATTTGAGCACCGAGGGAAGGAAATTAATCTGACGTTCACCTTACTTTGTCAGGTGAAAATTGCAAAGATCAAAAGAATGCAGGGAGACCCATCCATAGGGCACCTTCTCAGGCTCTCTGCAAATTATACGTCTTTTCTTCTAGTGATAATTTAAAACCACTTAATGTCGCGTGTGTATGTGTAGTCACGTCTCCATACAATGAGAGTTTTAAAAATTGAAGTCAATGAAAGACTTGGGCCCCCAGGCAGCCCGCGTTCATCTTTCCAAATGCTGGCAGGGAACTCTCACTTTGCACGCAGCCTGTTATACATTGAAGATGCTGGCTTTGGCTGCATTCTTTATTATTATTGGGTGAGATTTTTATGCGTTTTTAATAGACCTTCATTAAACTAATGGGCGGTCTCACTGCTCAGCACGGCCCATGTGCTCCAAAACTGTCATGAAGTGACTGGGTTATTTTGGGTGGTGGATGGAGAAGCTCTGAAAACCCACCCAGAACAAAGGTGCAGGGGAAGAGGGTGGGAGAGAAGAAAGAGTCTAGATTGAGGGCCCTGGAGAAGCTTCTGCGGGTGGAACCACGTGCTGGCCCTGCTTCTGAACTGGGCACGGCTTTTCAGTTCTGTTGGCAAGAAGCCTCCTGCTACCATGACAGAATGGTTCGTTGGGGGCAGAGGTAGATGGGGATTGAGAACCATTTATCATCCTGCCCCTGGCTTTCCTTTCAACCAGGAGTGGTTACCATCATTCCCACCAGCCTGCATCAGAGCTGGGAGCTTTAAAAACTGAGAGGCAGGTTCTTGGGCAGTAACTGAGGCTAACCATCCCATCGGATCGATAAGGAGGCAGAGTGCCAAAGAGTGAATGACTCAAATGTAGCAAATACTAGCTCGGTCAGAACGTGAACGTGGGTTTGAAGAATCCGTCCGGGGTTCTGTGGTTACTCTGGATGACCTGACTTTTCTCATTTGTGTCCAGGCGGTTGAATGAAATGAAGTCCTCTCTTGCTAGAGCCTGCCCAGCAAGGGCACATGGGCCTATTTTTCCTTAATTACATAATTAATAGTTTTGTTTTCTTCCTGATTATACCTCTCTGTAGTATTCTTCCATACTACAGAGAGGTGTAGAGAAGAAAGTGAAAATGACTGAGGATCTCTGCATCCTGAGATAATTGCTGTTAATGATTGTTATCTACTCTTCCAGTCTTTTTAGCAAGCACAAGTATGGGCATGTCCCCCCTTTTAAAACAAGTGCATCTTACTTTTCAAGTAGTTTATGTTTTACCTTTTTAAAAAAATTTTTTGAACTTTAGTTGATTTGCAGTGTTGTGTTTATTTCTGCTAAACAGCAAAGTGAGTCAGTTATACACATATAATCATTCTTTTTTGGATGTTTTACTTTTTTCACATTAACAACCTTTAGTCATGTTCTCTATTCTAAAAAAATTTTTAAGTACACTTTTTTCATGCTCAAAAACGTGAAGGCGTTTGAGGTACCAAAAAAGAAAAAAAAAAAAAGGGTGAGGTGGGGCGGGGAGAGAAAGAAAGATAATATCTCCCTACAATGTTAAAAGAAAAAGAACATTCAAAGGAATTATACAAAATCATTTTGTATCAGTGCATCTTACACCCTTCAGAATGTCCTTCATCTCTTAACTACATTAATTTCTTAATTGGTAAGTGAGTATTTTTTTTTAAATATCACCTTTATTTAGGGAGGCCTGGCATGCTGCAGTCCATGGGGTCAGAAAGAGTCAGACACGACTGAGTGACTGAACCAAACTTATTTAAGCAAAATCCATGTACATTAAACGGTGTTGATTTAAATACATGATACAATAGATTTTAACAGTTGGGTATATACACCCTGAACTTAATCACTCAAATACATTTCCATCACCCTAGGCAACTCCATAAGTGTCTTTATACTTTACTCCTCCCTCGCAAACCAGCAGCCACCAATCTGCTTTTGTTCACTGTAGAATTTTTATAATACACATATACAGTATGTACTCCTCTGTGTCTGGCTTCTTTCCGTTGGGGTGTATTTTTTCATGTAACTTTTAAGATGTTCTTCATACAGAAAAGTATAAAAATCATAAGTATTTAGCTCAACCTGTTATTTTTAATAAATGGTTTATCAAGATTGTTTCATTAACAGAGACCCAAAATAATAGGGACTGAACAAGGTAGAACTTTCTTGTGCAGAAATCCTAATTCCATATGAATATTCCACTCCACAAAATTCTCAGGGACCCAGGCTCCCTCCAGCTCATGAGAAATGACCCTTGTCCTCATGTTCTAAGATGGTGACCAGGGCTCCAACCATCACATCTGCCTTCTAGGCAACAGGATGAAAAAAGAAACAAAGACAAAGGGCATGGGACAGCTGTCTTTTAAGGCATTCTGGGGAGTTGCAGTGTAACATTTGGCTTTATTTTTTATTTTTTTGGCCATACCCTGTGGCATGTAGAATCTTAGCTCCCTGACCAGGGATTGAACCCACACCCCCTGCAAGGGAAGACAGAGTCTTAATAACCACTGACTGCCAGGGAAGTCCCTGGCTTCATCTTAATAGGCAGTTAGTACTTAATTGTGGAGATGGCACCCCACTCCAGTACTCTTGCCTGGAAAATCCCACGGATGGAGGAGCCTGGTGGGCTGCAGTCCATGGGGTCGCTAAGAGTCGGACATGACTGAGCGACTTCCCTTTCACTTTTCACTTTCATGCACTGGAGAAGGAAATGGCAGCCCACTCCAGTGTTCTTGCCTGGAGAATCCCAGGGACGGGGGAGCCTGGTGGGCTGCCGTCTATGGGGTCGCACAGAGTCGGACGCGACTGAAGCGACTTAGCAGCAGCAGCAGCAGCAGTAGCAGCAGCAGCAGTACTTAATTGTACTCCCTGCTGCAAGGGAGGTTGAGAATTTTTCCACCCCCCTGGGAAAAACACACTTGCATGAAAATCAGGGACTCAGGCTCTAGAAGAGGAGAGTATTTTGGGAGAGACACCCATCACCTGTGCCGCAGATGCACAGTGTCCTCTGCAGGGCGGTCTGTGCTGAGGCTCACCACCCTAGTTGTAGGGTGTGTGGGTTTCCTCCAGGCCTTTGGCTGTGATGAATGTGCTGTGGGTCAGTCTGGTACAGTCTCTAGCCAGGGCTCCAGCTAGCACCCAGTAGCATATGTGGCTGTTTGCATTTACATGCAAATTAAAACTTTTTAAAAAAATTCAAAATTCTGTTTCAGAGTCACAGTAGCAGCATTTCAGACTCAGAAGTCACATGAGTCTCGTGAGTCTCAAGGTCTAGTGGCCACTCTGTTGGACGAGCAGGTATCAAACATGTACCTCTCGTCAGGGTGCCCAACCTGTGGGGCTGAGTGTGGACTTGACCTTGGACCTCCTGGACATTTCAGATGGGTGACCTTACTCAGGGCTTGACCTACAAACCACAGGTGATACCTTGCCTGCAGTTAGTTAGCCTCCACTCTGCAGGTTTCCTCTAGGTTGGATGCACTTGGAGGTGACCTTGGGAAGAGTCAGATGGACTCAGAAAATTCTGACTTGGGTTTCAGTGGGGCAGTTCTTCCAAGGTGGTGGGAGTGTTTGCATAATCTGCAGGTAGCATGGGCTGCTCCTCCAGTTTTACAGTTTGGGTGGGAACAAAAGACAGTGAGCCCCGTCGACCCGCTGTGATGCAGGATTGCAAAGACAGCAGGTCAGGAAGGGTGCCTCTGAGTGTTGCCACCCCCCGGGGCATGGGCAAGGGCTTCAGCACGTCTGTCTTCTGAAAATCACGGTATTTTTAGCTCTAGAATACTTTAAAGCAGATTTGAATGCACAGCGGATAATGATAAATTTCACAGCTGAGCGATCTCAGAGGACATCTGCTTGGCTGCTATTCACACACGATCTGACTGCCTCAGTGTGTTTATTTTTCTTTTGACAGTGATAAGTGGTAGGGGAGAGAGGGAAGATTTCAAGATCCATCTTAAGGTGATTAAACTGGCCCTGGGTCCCCTGAGGAGGGAGGGGTTGACTCTGCAGTGGCCCTCTGCTCCCCAAGGTGGGGAGGTCAGACGTCCAGGGGAAACTGGGAAGTGGTCCCTACCTGTGTGCCCCCAGACCACGGAGGAGGGGCACTCTCCTCTGCCTTTTCTCTGAGCAGAAGGTCAGAAGCACTGCTTGGCAGCTAAGGGCTCATCCATACAGCTCCTCCTTGGATGCCTCCAGTGACCAAGAGCTCACCCCTTTGCCTCAGTATTTCCTGTTGATTGAGGTCAGCTCTTCCTATTAGAAAGTTCAGATTTTGCTGTCCTAGCCCCTCTGTGTGTTCCACTTGCTGGTTGGAGCAGCCTTGTGTGATCTGCTCCCAGGAGAGATGACGGAGCCAGGCTGTCAGGGTTCGAAACCCAGCTCCTGACTGGTCCTGACTGTGGGACCTTGGGTGAGCTACTTTACCCCAGGTGCCCAAGGGTCCTCACCTCACATTATACATAGTAACAGAACCTGCCTTGTAGGAGTGTTGTGAAGATTAAATGAGTTAATAATATAGGAAGTACTTAGAAACAGTTCATTAAGGGAAGCTGTTGTTGTTTTTACTATTCTTTCCCATAAATCTTTTGTCCTCCCAGGCCTCCCCCTTTTACCTCCCAAGTCTCTCTGCAGGCCTGGGAGGCAGCCCTTTTTTTTTTTTTTTTAATACTTTTTTTTTTCCAATCCTGCCACACAGCATGCAAGATCTTGGTTCTCCAACCGGGAATTGAACCCAGGCCCCAGCAGTGACAGCACCAAGTCCTAACCACTGGACCATCAGGGAATTCCCAGGGGGCAGTTCTCTTTGATACCTGGTTGCAGGGGTGTCTCAGGAAGGTCTCTCGGACCCCAAGATTGGTGGGAATGGCCAGGCCACGGTGGCCACACCGTGGGAGGAGCAGAGTCAGGGGAACAGTGGGCTTGTGAAGCCAGGCCCTGGGGGCATGTCCCGACCATGTCAGTCACCAGAGGGATGTTCTTGGCAAGCTGTTGACCCTGGGAACCAGCTAAAGTGTAGTGTTAGTCTCTTAGTTGTGTCCGACTCTTTGCGACCCTGTGGACTGCAGCCCACCAGGCTCATCTGTCCATGGAGTTCTCCAGGCAAGACTACTGGAGTGGGTTGCCATTCCCTTCTCCAGGGGATCTTCCCAACCTAGGGGTCAGACCCATCTTTCCTGCATCTCAAATGGATCTTTTACCATTTGAACCAGCTAAGGGGACAGACACACACTTGCTGGGGTTGCCAGTGAGAATTCAGATGAGACCGCATGGGCGGTGGCCTGGTGGGCTCGCTGTAGGCACTTTGTAAATAGTCTTTCTCTCCTCTGAATACAGGGACCCTTGTTGAAAGGAGGTCCCTGCTCTCTCCCCTCCAGTCCATACACATTGGCTGGAGCTGGTTTGTCCAGTGACTACCATGGGTTGTGTCATGAGGAAAGGGGGGACACCAGGGGCACAGCCCAGGGGGCATCAGAGAGCCATCGTAGCAGTCTAACCATCTGGAACCTAGGCCTGGGCACATTGCCATGGTAACTTCCATAAAACCATTTGGTGGGCTCTTCCAACAGCTGGCCTCGTGGCCTCTGTGGTCATTCCCCGTGCACGTCCTTAGGTTTCTCTGCTGCCCCAGGGCCTTCCTGCTGTCTGCAGTCCCAGGGCAGGGCCACAGTTGAGCCAGCTTCCCTGGAGGAATGCCACCACCAGAAGGGCCTTGAGAGATCTTACCCAAGCCCTGAATTTAACAACCGAGGCCAAGAAGGCTCAGAGAGGCAGAGTGATTATCCCAGGGTCACCCAGCAGCCGAGCAGACTGAGGACTGGAGGCCCTCTGGAAATCGTGCCTGTGCGTCTCCCATCACACCGTGGCTTCCTCCATTGGGCTGCCGTGGCATGGGCAGTGCAGTCTGAGGATCACAACCGCTCCCTGGCAGCAACTTTCAGCCCCAAGCACCCGCTGCATGTGCAGCCATGGGAGGGGAGGCTGACCCCCGGCTGGGCGTGCTTGGTGTCTGGCAACATTGTGTGCAGAGGTGAGAGGAGAGGCAGAGTGAAGGAACTGGAGAGATGCTGGTAGCAAAGTGGGAGATGTTCCTCAGCGCCGCCAACTTAAGATGGAACAGCCGGACCTTTTAGAGGGGACACTGGGCAGAGATCAGAAGCCGGGGAACACCCTGGGCTGGCCCCAAACAGGTGAAGGGAGGAGGAATGGGCTTATTTTCTTTTAGCTTATTTCCCATTTGTTACTAACTGGATTCATATTTTAAGATCTCTTAAGGCACAAATCCCTATACAGGCATCAGGCATTATGGAAAAAAATGCTTGTGTGGTTAGATGGAGACAGAATACTTGCATTTTTCCTGCATTGAGTGTTTTTGAAGAGGAAGCTAGTAATGTAGAAAGGGCCAGAAACCTGAGGGCTTGACCGGTGTCCCAAAGGAGTGTCCCCCACTACCACACAGGCGTATGTGACTGTCTGGTTTTACATAGGATCTGAGACCCAGCTCGGATGCCACCTCCTCTGTGCAGGCTTCCCTGCTTTGTAATGAAGCTTCTCCACATACTCCAATCCTTCTGTCTCTTGATGTGCTTTTCTATGTCTTTTCCCAATGATACAGTCAACTCCTTGAGAGCAAGCTCTACGTCTCTTTCAGCTTCCCCACCCCATACCCACCCCAAGGCAGCCTCCGCCCCTCCAGGGCCCAGCGGGGCTTCCCACAGCCCCTGCTCAGTTCACGTGAGTTGAACTGACACCTGGCCTTCATTGCCTCTTACGGAATAACATCACTTGCTGCTGAGCATCACCATGACTTGTGCACAGTTTATTTCCCTGTTAAGTCGGGAGTGGTTAACTTTTTCCAGAAGAGCCTCATAGAAAATGTGGATCTTGCAGACCTTATGAGTCTCTGCATGACTACTCAAATCCATTGACAGCACAAAGGCAACCACAGACAATACGTCACTGAACAGAGGTGCCGAGTTTCCAGTACAGTGTGACTTACAAAAGCAGTCATTTGGCCCTAATTTGCTGATCCCGAACTAGGCGATCAGCTTCTGAAGAGGCAGGTCTGTGTCCGAGCTGCCTGGTGTCCAGCAGAGAGCAACACAATAAGCCAGCGCTTCACCATTGCTAATTTAGGGATTATCAAATGAAACAAAAGGCAGAAACTTGATCTACACGTATGCATCCATCGTTACCCAGTATTTCTACCCCAAGGATGCTCACAACAAAAATGCCTGCCTGGGGTCACCAGAGGCCACGTACCTAGTGTCATAGCAGGGCTATTTGCAGTGGCTCCAAACTGGAAACTACCCCAGTGCCAACCCCCTGAAGCAGTGAATTGCATTGATTTTGCACAGTGGAATACAGTGCTGCAATGGAAATAAATGTGTCCCGCGTTAAAATACAGCTGAATCTCACAAATGTGATGTGGGATTGAGACAGAGAAGATAGACACAAAGGGTTATATCCTGTATGATTCTACTCACATAGTGTTAGGACAGGGAAAGTAAATGGGTGCCATTAGAAGTCAGGAGAGCAGTGACCTTTGGTGCTGGGGTGACTCGGGGAGGGGGGCTGAAGGGGCTTTCTGGGGCACCTGTTACCTTCTGTTCCTTGATCAGGGTGCTGGTTACATGAGTGTGTCATTTGTGAAACTTCATCAAGCCCTGCACTTATGACTTGACTACTTTTCTTTCAATGTTACAGTTGGATAAAGCCTTTGATTTATTTAAAAAAAAAAAAAAAAAGATAGTCTGTACAAACAGTATTCAACTGGAGATGCCTTTGCGCCATTCCCTCTCTCTGGTGGATGCTTCCCTCTGAGTCCAGGTTCCAGAGTGCGCTGGGCTGTTTGCCCCATGAATGAGAGCGGCTCCCTCTTTCCTTCTTTCTGAGTACAAGAGTGGAACCCTGGGTCCTGTGGGACCCAGGGAAGCCGGCCAGCATCCCTGCCTCTGCTCGTCCCTGTCTCCCCTACACTCTCTCCCGCAGTGTGTGTGTGAATGACGGCATCTCCCCGCTTCTTGTCTCCTCCCCAGAACATCGTGGCCGTAGGTGCCGGGTTCTGTGACGGCCTTCTCTGTGGCGACAACACGAAAGCCGCCGTCATCCGCCTGGGGCTCATGGAGATGATCGCCTTCGCCCGGATCTTCTGCAAAGGCCAGGTGTCCACGGCCACGTTCCTGGAGAGCTGCGGCGTGGCCGATCTCATCACCACCTGCTACGGGGGCCGGAACCGCAAGGTGGCCGAGGCCTTCGCCAGGACCGGCAAGGTAACCCGGGGTTGGGGGGGTCCCGGGCTGGGGAAGAGCTGCTGTCCAGGGCACGGAGGCTGTGTGTGCGGGGCTTGTCCTGCCCACCCCCACCTGCCTTCACTCACAAGCGCTTCAGGGCTACGCCCTCTACCTTGTGTGTTATTCCCTTTCCTTGGCCTACTGCTCCCCTCCCCTTACCCTGCTTTTAAAATAAGTGATGCCTTAGGGACTTCCCTGACATTCCAGTGGTTAAGACTGGAGCTTCCACTGCAGCGGGCATGGGGAAGAACGGGTTGGGGAACTAAGATCCCACATGCCATGCAGCACTGCCAAAAATTTTTTTTTTAAGTGATGCTCTAGATGTTACAGGAGGTTATGTTCATTCATTGTTTTTAAGACCATCGAAGAACTGGAGAAGGAGATGCTGAATGGACAGAAGCTGCAAGGACCTCAGACTTCAGCCGAGGTGTACCGCATCCTCAAACAGAAGGGGCTGCTCGACAAGTAAGTGCCCCGTTTTCCGTGAGGCCAGAGGATCAATTGTCATTCTGCTCACTGATGAGCGCAGTCCGTGCTTGACTCAGGCATTTGCCAGACAGGGACAGGAAGTTAGCAGAGCAGTGCCGTCCTTCGTGCGTTGTGAGGGTCTATGGCAGGAAACGTCTGCCTGCCCTGAAAACAGGCATTTACCCAAAGTCCGGAATGAGGGAGGGGAAATGAGCGCTGTTAGGCACAGTATCAGGTTGGCCAAAAAGTTCACTCAGGTTTTTCTATCAGCGGAAAATCCCAAGCTAACATTTTGGCCAACCCAAGACAAAATAGGAGTTTGAGATTCTGGCTTGCCCTGTCAGATATTTGGTAAGAGTTACGTGGGTTTTCCTGGAGAAGGCAATGGCACCCGACTCCAGTACTCTTGCCTGGAAAATCCTATGGACGGAGGAGCCTGTAGGCTGCAGTCCATGGGGTCGCTAGAAGTTGGACACGACTGAGTGACTTCACTTTCACTTTTCACTTTCATGCATTGGAGAAGGAAATGGCAACCAACTCCAGTGTTCTTGCCTGGAGAATCCCAGGAACGGGGGAGCCTGGTGGGCTGCCGTCTATGGGTCGCACAGAGTCAGACATAACTGAAGCGACTTAGCAGCAGCAGCAGCAGCAGCAGCAGCACATGGGTTTTCCAGGTCATTCAGGGGTAAAGAATCTGGCTGCCAAGCAGGAGACCTGGTTCGATCCCTGGGTGGGAAAGATCCCCTGGAGTAGGAAATGGCAACCCACTCCATTATTCTTGCCAGGAAAGAATGGACAGAGAAGCCTGGCGAGCTACAGTCCATGGAGTCTCAAAAGAGTCGGCATGACTTAAAGCATGACTTAACATGACTTAAAACGTGTCATATATTTTTAATTAAAAATTTTAAATAAAGTTTACTTTGTCCTTTTAATAAAAAGATCACTCTTGTTAATGAAATGTCAGGCAATTCAGAAAAAAAGGAAGGACGAGTCCCCCTGGGACTCTAGTACCGGAGGCGCCCTGTGTTAAGGTGCGATGAGGAACCTTGCAGTCTCCTCGCCTTTCAGGTGTGCCCATCCATACTCTGCTTTAAAAGGAAAAAGTACCATCTGTGTGCAACCAAGATCGAAACCTAGGATCCCAGGACATCACACAGACAGGCTAGGGTCCAGTCCTTTGACAGGATTCCGAATTGACACGTTGGCCGGTGTGAGTCTGTGTACCCCTCTAACTGCAGGACGATACAGGCTGGAACAGGTGTTCTGGGATCAGTGCCTGCCTGTTTAAAAGCAGATGTAACCAAGCAGGAGAAACCTGCTTCTCTGTAGTCATGTCCCATTTCCTTCTGATGAGAAGTTGGTGATGGACAGGGAGACCTGGCGTGCTGCGGTTCATGGGGTCATGAAGAGCCGGACACGACTGAGCGACTGAACTGAACTGAAATGGACCATGTCCTGCCTGTGTTGAATGAGGTCGCAGCTGGGTTGGGGTCCCTGCCCTTCTCCCAGGCTGAATGTCGAGTCCCTCAGTAGTTCGGGCGGAGCTTAAGTCCTGCCATTCTCACTTGGCGCCACCTCTTACCCGGATTTCTTTCTCTGCCATTCCAGCCATCATCACCCTGGTCTTCCTTCATTTCCTACTCCCTTCCCTGCTGTAGAAAGAGTGCTGAGGGGGAGGCCAGTGGCCTTACGGCTTGCCAGCTGTGTGGTCTTGGGCAGGTCATGTTTTTAGCTGTTCTGTGCCTTTTATCTACAAACTCAAACTGGTAGACCAGATGACTGCCGTGGTTACCTCTAACTCAGAGACCTTCTGTTCTTTGAGAATGAGATTCACAGTCCTTAGATTGGCATTGCCGTCCAGTTACCAACTTGGCTTCTAACAGCACGTCCTGTGAGCCCTGTTCAGTGGAAGTGGACCTCCCTTGCCCCAAGCGCCTCTTTCTCAGACTGCCGTGTGTCTTTGCCTGGCAGTTTGGCCTGCCTGGACACCCCCTTCATGAGCATCTCAACCATCACGGCCCAGGAGCCAGCCTGGGTGTGTCCTTAGAGAACCTTTCCCATACCCTGTAGACTCAAATCGCTTCCCGTACTTTGAAATTACTTTTTAGAGCAGCTGTCGGCCAACTTTTTGTGCAGAGAATCACGTAACAAAATTGCACCTTTGTAGACCACACACAGGCCTCTGCCTATACAGTCTTTGTCTCCTTTAATAGCCCTTTAAAAATGTAAAAATCATTCTTAGCTTGCAGGTGGGGCAAAAACAGGTCACAGGCAGGACTTGTATTTCTGGCAGTGGTTGCCACATCCCTGGTTTAGACACTATTGCTGCTAATGTGTTGCTGCTAAACTTACCATTTTACTTTGATTTTTCAAGTCTGGGAGGGGGACCATGCTTCTGGGAGAAAAAAACGTTGCAATCATACAAAAAGGTGCACAAGGAAAAGTGGGCCCTGATCCCCACCACAGACAGAAGCCGCTTTCTCAGGGTTCATTGAACTTTCCACACGGTGCTTCCATTTGTGTGGCAGTGACAGACTCCACAGTCTGCTCTGTCCCTTTTCTTCACTTCAGGGTATGTTTGGAAGATTGTTCAACATCTGCACCCAGAGGTCTCATTTACTGTCTGCAGAACATTCCACAGTGTGGGAGAACCTCTGTTTATTAACCAGTCTCCCCTTGATAAATGTTAAAGCTGTCTGGGTTTCAATGCTGTCGTGAAATTTGCTTTCTTCAGTGTCTTTCCGCCTGTCTTTACGACCACATGGGAGTATCGGGCGTTTGTCTGCTCGGGCTCCAGAGGCAAAATGCCTCAGACAGAGTGGCTCACACAACAGAAATTTCTTCTCACAGTCCTGGAGGCCGGAGGTCAGATATCTGTCTGCAGGATTGACCTCTCCGAAGTGTCTCTCTTCGACCTGTAGATGGCGTCTTACCCCCGTCTTCTGGTGTCTGTCCCAGTCTCCTTATAAGGGCGCCAGCCATATTGGCTTAGGGCCCATCTTAATGAACCCTGTTCACTTAATTTCCTCTTTGAGTGCACCATCTCTAAATACAGTCATTCTGAGGTGCTGGGGCATTGGGTGAATTGAGGGGGCTGGGGTACAGTCAGCTGGTAACAGTGCTGTAAAGGGCTGGGGCCTCATTTATGTATAATACTACACATCTCTGTGCCTCAAGGATGTAACCTGCCTGCAATGCGGAAGATCCAGCTTCAATCCCTGGGTCTGGAAAATCCCCTGGAGAAGTAAATGGCAACCCGGTCCAGTGTTTTTGCCTGGAGAATTCCGTGGTCAGAGGAGCCTGACGGTCCATGGGGTCACAAAAAGTCAGACATGCCTTCCGACTAACACGCGTACATCTCTGCCTTGATGAGGCCTGAAGCATCTAAGCCCTCAGTCTCCATTAGTGGGATAGTTGATCGATAGGTTTATGTCCATTTTTTAATGAAACATTGTCTTTGGTCCTCCTTTCCCTTTTTGTTATTTTAAAATTTATTTTTTTGTTTAGCTATGCCAGATCTCAGTTGCAGCATGTGGGAGCTTTAGGGATCTTTAGTGGCAGCATGTGGGATCTAGTTACCTGACCAGGGTTTGAACCCAGGCCCCCTCCATTGGGAGTGTGGAGTCTTAACCACTGGACCACTAGGGAAGACCTTCACTTTTTTTTTAACTAGTTTATTTTTTGGAAGTATAGTTGCTGTGCAACATTGTATGTTCAGTTCAGTTCAGTCGCTCAGTCGTATCCAACTCTTTGCGACCCCATGAATCGCAGCACGCCAGGCCTCCCTGTCCATCACCAACTCCCGGAGTTCACCCAGACTCACGTCCATCAAGTCAGTGATGCTATCCAGCCATCTCATCCTCTGTCATCCCCTTCTCCTTCTGCCCCCAATCCTGTATACAATATAGTGATTAACAACTTTTAAAGTTTATATTCCATTTACAGTTATTATAAAATATTGGCTATATTTCTCATGTTGCAAAATATATCCATGTAACTTATTGAATTCTTAACAGTTTGTACACCCCATTCTTCTACCTCTATCTTGCCCCTCCCTGCTTCCCTCTCCCCACTGGTAACCACTAATTTCCTCTCTATATGTGAGTCTGCATCTTTTTGGTTATATTCATTAATATTCTTTTTAATGGCTGAGTAGTATTCCATTGTTTCTGTGTACCAAATCTTCTTTATCCATTCATCTGTTGATGGCTGTTTAGGTTGCTTCCATATTTTAGCAGTTGTAAATAATGCTGCTATGAATATTGGGGTGCACGTACCTTTTCAAATTAGTGCTTTTGTTTTTTTCAGACATATGCCCAGGAGTGGGATTGTGGGGACATAAGGCAGTTCTGTTTTTAGTGTTTTGAGAAACCTCCGCACTGTTTTCCATAGTGGCTACACCGATTTACATCCCCACTAACGGTGTAGTAAGGTTCCCTTTTCTCCACATTCTTGCCAACATTCGTTATTTGTGTTCTTTTTCATGATGGCCATTCTGACAACTATGAGCTTATGTCCCTTTTGACTTGCATTTCTCTGATGATTAGTGATGTTGAACATCTTTTCCTGTGCCTGTTGGCCATCTGGATTTCCTCTTTGGAAGAATATCTATTCTGTTCTTAGGCCCATTTTGTAATTGTGTTGTTTGTTTCCTGATGTTGAGTTGTATGAGCTAGTCATATCATTTGCAAATATGTTCTCCCATCCGGTAGGCTGTCTTCATTCTGTTAATAGTTTCCATGTCCTCCTTTCGCTTTTTACCTTCTTTAGAGAGTTCCTCAAACTGATCTAACTGACTTTATAGTCTTTTATTTTATTTTTGGATGTCATGTGGTCCTGAAATAAGTCCTTTTTTTAAAAAAGATTTTACTTTTGAGCTGCAGCGGGGCTTCACTGCTACATGCGGGCTTTTTCTAGTTGTTGCAAACAGGGGCTTCTCTTCATTGGGGTACTCGGGCTTGTCCTTGCGGTGGCGTCTCTTGTTGCAGAGCACAGGCGTTAGGTGCACGGGCATCAGTCATTGTAGCACTCGGGCTCAGTAGTCGTCACTCAAGGGCTCCATGGTTGTGGTGCACAGGCTTAGTTGCTCCACAGCATGTGGGATCCTTCCAGACCAGGGATTGAACTGGTGCCCCTCACGTTGCCAGTAGATTCCTAAACACTGGACCACCTGAAAAGCCCATAACATTTTAAATGATAGAAAATAGCATTTAGATGGACGTTATAGCCTAGTGGTTTAGTGTTAGCTAGAAAAATCAGAAACTGTGCCTCAGTTTCCTCATATATAGAATAGGGATAATGTTATCTACCTTATAATGTGGTTGTGAGGTTAAACAAGTTACTTGTCAACAGAAATGTAGCCCCCCCGCTCCGTATCACTTGTCATCATCTCATCTGCAGAACACATTTTGAAAATGCTAGTTGTGAACATTGGGAGTACTTTCGGCTTCACGAGCAACAGCCAGTTAAAACACCTTGAACAATACGGTTATTTTTCTCACATAACCGATTCCAGAGGTAGATGTTATTGGTGTTGTCTCAGTGTCTCTGGGTTAGAATCTTAGTCATCCTGTTGGCCGTTCCTTCAAGCCTCAAGGTGGCTGCAGCAGCTCCAGGCATCATATACTCACAACTGTACTCAGCAGCATGGAGCAAGGGTGGTCTAGCAGATATTTTTGTCCAGTGCCTCTCCAGGAGAGAAGGATCTTCCCCAGAAACCCTCCCAGATGTAGTCTGTCTTGCTGGCTAGAACTTGCTTACTCGGCCAATTCTGGTGTGAAAGAAAGGCTGAGATAGGGTATTTCCAACCTCAGTAAGGAGAGAAGGGGTTGGGAATGGCTTTGGGTGGCACTCATCACCTGCCACTCTGCTTGAGGAACATGCAAGTTGTTCTCATCATAGGAACAGGAAAGTTAAGTCATGGAAGGACAAAGGAAGGAGTTAAAATCTCCTGGCATTAACTCCCATTCACAAGAATTCATTCGACAAACACTCACTAAGCACCTGCCTCTTGCCTGCACTGGGCCAGGCCATTTTGATGCAGAGGTGAGCAAAACTAGGCTTGGGCCCTGTCCTCTCAGATAGCCTAGAACCCTTGGCTGTGATGTGGCTGCATTTACAAGCTGCTGTTTATTACACACATCGTGTATCAAGTGTCGTATTTTCCACCTCACACGTTAAGTCACTTAATACAACAATCCTGAGTGTCCAGTCCCATTCTGCAGATGAGCAAAGGGACAGAGGGGTTGTGAAACTTGCCCAAAGTTAATAGGCTGTGAAATCAAAGATTTTATAAAGTCTAGCTGACTGAAAAATGCCAGAACATTCTGCACCTTAAAAAACCCACAGTGACAGACTGTCATAAAGACATGTAACCTATCAGCACTGTTTCCTGTTCTTAAATCACATTATCACAGTAGAATGCTTAACTAGATAACTTTCAGAATGGTTTTTAAGATTCTTGTGATTCAGTGTGTATGGGTTTGAAAGCCTGTTGACATTACTTAGTTATTTCCTTAGTGATTTCTGCATTAAAAAAATAGATACTTACTGAGTGAGCTAGCAGTACCCTGGGATAATGTTACCTTTTCTTATAGTGGATTAGTAGCCCACTCATTTCCCTCATCCATTTCAAACTGTCATTTATACCTGTTCGCATCTTAGAAGAAACAGCAGGATAAATTCCGCTTCCCACATGAGATCAGCATTTTGCTAATCGTGAGTCCCCTCGTTGATTCTTATGGGAGTGTTCCAGGCCTCCATTATTTATGGTGCTGTGTGGGCTGCCTTGTCTTCATCCTTGGATGATTCGTTTCAGAGAAGCGAGAGCAGAACCTCCCTACAATTTAAAATTTATTCTCCAACCTTTTAAAATTAGTGACATAAACCTGAATCCATTCCAGATTTGGTCAAGAACCTGACCCACAACTCTTGATGTCGGTGACCACAGATCACCCTGTAAAGAGTACCCCGGGACGGGTCTGTAGACAGCACACTCCAAGCAACCAGAGGATGGTTTAGGTTGTACCAGGTTCTTAGAGCCACGGTGTAGAGGCTCCCTGCAGACCACATAAGGAAGGGATGTGAAGGAGGGCGCTTTGTTTTGCAATAGTAGCATGCTAGTCTGCAGTCTGTTAGGCAGGACAGAAAGACTGGTTGGTTCTGTGAGGTAGACCAGATGGCTTAACTTGTCTTTTCCCCTCCCCCCTGCCCCAACCAGGTTTCCGTTGTTTACGGCGGTGTACCAGATCTGCTATGAAGGCCGGCCCGTTCAAGAGATGTTGTCTTGTCTCCAGAGCCATCCAGAGCATATATAGAGTGAATCATGCAACCTATCAGGAAACGGCCTGCCTTTCGTATCAGACATTTAGAATGGTGGAAACCAGGACTTGGCAACAAAGATGTATGCTTGACTGTCATCCCATCGTGGATGTGTATGAATTTTTACCAGGTTCACTTGTGAATTGCAAGATGAAGTTCATTGGCTACGATGTTTCCGGGCAACATCTAGACGCACATATGTGACCATGTGAGTGTGTGTTCCTTTCTCATTCTATGGATGTTTCTATGAACCAAAATTAAAGGCCTTTTTAAAAAATCACTTTTGAAATTTTCCCACCGTGGTAGCATACAAGATTGGAACTATCGCAGCTAAAAGTTTTGAGTTTCACCAAAGGATTTTTTTTTTCTCATTCTCAAGGTTAAAATGTAACAAGCATTATTAACATGGCAGAGTAGATGAGTGAGGGGGTTCAAAGATCAACATACTGTAACTTAAACACTATCTCAGAGCCAGCATAATTAACTACTTCAATTGTGGGTTGATCTTTTTTTTAAAGTAATTACATATTTTGATTAGGTAATCCACTCTTCTGTATATTCCACTCATTGCGGTTTTCTGCACTTTTAGCCTCTTTTCTCTTTGTTAGCTACCAGAATGTACTTCGGTAAAGGCACAGCAGTGGCAGAAGGCCAAGAACTCACCTGGGATGTTCCTGCTGTTTTCTGATTAGCTCCCGTTGTGTGATGCTTTTTGTCAGGTTGTACTTTCGTTCACACATTTCCTGTAAGCCTCACAGATCCCCTGAAAGGGGGCAGCTGTTACTCTTCTTCTAAGGTACAGTCTCCGTGCCTGGTCATCTGACGAGAAGGGCCAGATCCAGAGGCTCAGCCGTCACTGGCCTGGTTTGAACTCCCGCTGATTGGTCGTAGCAGATGCTGTCCCCAGGCTTTCTTGAGGGCGTGGGCAGCTTTCTGCAGTTGAGGCTTGTATGGGTCCTTGTCTAGAAGGATGTCGCTCAGTGTGGACCTCACTCCATTCACTCCACTTGGAATCTCTTGGAAACATAGGTTCCCAGGTCCCTCCCCAACCCCAGCCTCTGAAGTGAGGTCTTGTATCTCTGCCTTGACATGCCTTCCGTGTGTTTCAATGCTGTCTACTGTCTGAGAACCACTACTGTAGAAAATTTATTATTTAGATTAGCATTTCTCAAACCATGTTCCACAGGAAACCAGTGTCCCAGGATCCAGTAGTGGTCCTGGTGTTCCCTGGCAAGATCCAGTGAGTTTGGGAAAAGCCATGTCTGTACACCCCTCCTGAAGGGATAGACTGTGTGTTCATAGAACATGCTTATTTAATCCGGCAAGTCCCAGACAGATTACGGAGATTTTTTTTTTTTTTTTTTTGGCAAGGAAACTTACCAAAGTTTCCAAGGAACACTATTCCAGACTGAGGCGACCACAGGACAGTGCAGGTATATTCACTCTCTGCAAGAAAGGAGAATGAAGGACTACCTGTGGTATTGTTCATTCGCACCTTTATATAAAGTTCAGGTCTGCCACAGTCTTTGCTGAAGCTTTAAGGCGACACTATCAGGTACAGCCAAGTGGATGTCAACTTCGCTGAAACGCACACTGTGTGGACTAAGTGCTTTTAATTCTAGAATTAGAACGGAAGTTACTGTATCTTTGTAATTGTGATTGGTTTCAAGATGGCACTGCGGTTACCTTACATAGTAGTGAATGAGTGTTAAGGAAATGTATGAATGTCTTTTACATTTCCATGGATTTTCAGTCACTTCGAGATCTTGACCTTTTTTATTTTCCAGCTTGGGATTTTTTTCCCCTTCTATATCTGGGATGATTGTAAACTAGATTTTTTTTTGGTGGGAATTTTAAAAACTCCTATACATAGAAGAATACGAAAGCACACAAAATGCTATGTTTCATCGATTTTAGTGCCACTGTTAATCAACTTTTGCTTGTCTCATAATTAATCTTTTTAAAAGTTTGTACATAAGTAACAAAGTTACTTTTTAAGATACATAAAGGGCTGTAAGCTAATCATGGTGTCTGTCAAGTAGCATCATCAGATGTGAGGATTCGGATTTTTGTTTTATGTATGTTCTTCATCTGCATTCAGCTTCTGACTCTGGGTTTTGTACTTGAGTGTTTTTCTTTAAAAATGCCTTCTCACCCTTCTCAAGTCTTCTGACTGTACCTTTTGAACATACTTATTATGATATTCTGCACATATAGAAAAAGGTAAATTTTATATACGTTTATGCTTTGCTAACTGTAGATATTTATTACTCTACGAGTTATATATTTTTATAACCACCTGTGGTCCATCATTTATTTTAGTTCACCTTTCTTACTACTAATTATGGTAATTTGGGAGGGAGACATCTAGAAAAGAAGCTTAATTTATACTGTATCAGCCAAATCTGTGAATGTAAAAACTACACTGTTGCCTTGCGATAATCCAGCCTACTATAATGTGGAACAATATCCATCCTAGCAGGTGGAATTAAGCTAAACTCCTTCTGGTTTTTATTTAAGTCTTAGCTATCATGTGGCCCCGTGGCATCGGCCCAGGGAGTGGTGAAATGCCTCTGTACCAAGGAATCTTCGGTTTTTTCCACTAGCTCTTATCTAAGAGCCTTTTACCTACACATGTACTACGTTTGTTTACAGACTGTAGGTGGATATGATTTAAAAGCTTGATTTAATAAAATTGAATCCCCCCAAACCTGTGCTACTGATCCTATTTTTTTTAAATCAGCTTATGTAATGGTTTTATTTGTTTAGGTAGTCTCTTTTATTTCTCTCCCCGAATTGTGTTACCTTGACAACAATAAAAAAACAAATTTTAAAAGAAGGGCTTCATCTCTAATGCGTTCCTCAAAAACACATCTGCTGCCATTTGTCGGTGGGTGTTCCTTTCCATTGCTTGCTGATATTTTTATGGAATTACAAGCATAGGATGGAGGCCTTCTCCTTCCACCCATTCGGTGGATTAAATGTGAGGGTGAAAGGTTGTTGCTGAACCATAGAAGATGCTGGGATTCTTGGCCTCCTGAGGAGAAGAATTCAATCCAGGGCCAGAAGTGAGGCTTGATTGCTTAGAGCTTTTGTGTAATAGAGTTTAGAGAAAGCTTCTGACATAGACATCAGAAGGGGCAGAAAGAATGCCCCCTTGCTAGTGTTAGCAGTGGAGTTATATACTTTTTAATTACTTATTACAGTGAATCAAAAGAATGTCTGGAGGTTGTAAAGACCTCATGAGACCCACTCCCTTAATTTCATTTTAAGATAACAGCATTAGCCGTAAGGTTTTTTCCAGAAACTGTACTCAAGCAGGATACATTATTGTTATATAATCCTAAGGAATGTAGAGGGAAAAAAAAAAAAGTTTGTCCTTTCCTCCTCCTTGAGAATTCCAGACCCCTCTCTCCTTGGGGACTCCCGGACTTCTTATCAACCTGCCTAGGAATTGACTTTCTCAAGGGAAATGCCCAGAATCCTGAAACAAATGGGGGCACTGATGGCCAGAGCAGCCAGGCTTTGAGGTGGCTGTGTGACTGCGGGAGAGGGCGTGGGAGTGCTCACCATATCCCTAGGGGTCCAGGCTGTAAAGCTTATGCTCCAGCCCTTCAAAGGCCACACAGTTCAGGAAAAAAATGGACTAAGAAAGCACATGTGTGGGCACAAGCAAGAAAGTTGAGCACCAGGTAGAGAAAAGGTCTCTGCTGAAAACTTGTAATCATGCCAGCACCACAAACAGGCTTTGGGTTTGAATTTTTACTTCCAGGAGTCCCAAGCAAAAAGTTAACATAAAAATCGGAACTTGGGCCAGTAATGCCAGTAACTGACAGAAACAAAAATCAGCAACATCTGCAGAAATCTCTCTGGATCCAGGCTGCAAGGCTTCCCATAAATATGCACTTCCCATAAGTATTCTCCATTGAGTATGTACTTTTAAAATTATAATCACAAAATAGTTCATTATGAGTGCAGGTCAGTAGATTTTTTTTTAAACAGAAGAATTACATGCCCAAGGTTCCAGATATTTATTTGAGCAAAATGAGAGATGCTTTTGAAAGGTATTTTTAGGAAGAAGTGTACATGTAGATCCACTGGCCTGGGCAATGGTTCCTGGATTAAGTCCCCAAATTTCCAGGGGCTCCACCACTCTCCTGGGGGCTCACTCAGTGACAGGTGTGAAGACAAATGAGCACAGAGACCTCACATTCACCAGCCCGGGGCCTCTTGACAAAATGAGCAGGAAATGACTCAAATGTCAAAAGAAAAAAAAAAAAGGTCATACAAGGAAGATTAAACCATCAAGAAGGAGTCTTGTAAACAAACCTATTTGAACATCTGGATATGAACATAAATTATGTCATTGGACAGATTAAAGAGTAGATTTGACAAGAGCTGCAGATGGAATTAACAAAGTGGAAAATATGAAGATATTAACAAAATAGCAAAGAAAATATCTGAGAATTTAAGAGGTAAATAGAGGACAGGATAAAATTCAATATATATCTGATTGGAGTTCCAGAAGAGGCGATTTTTGAAATAAATAATGTCTGAAATTTGTCCAGAGTTAATTGTATACAATCAATTTTGTTATTCTCCCAAATATATTTCCATTAAAATTTTTCTCCATTAAAATTTTATCATGTAGACCTTATAACTTTACGACTGCTGGTAAAATAAGTTGATGATGAATTTTTTTCTTTTTTGGAAATAAACTATGTAAGAGAGCTATAAGCATAAGCTACTAATTTACTGAAGGTCTGACGGATTTGAGTACTGGAGCAAGTTGTGTCTGCTTCGGTTTGGATGGGAGGGAAGACTTGGGTTTTGGATTCTGCTTCATTGCCTTAGTATCCATCTAGTCAGGTCAGCCAAGTCTTCTTTGAAGTCCATTTTCTTCATTGATTGGGAATAATATCCATGCAGCTCAAGGATTACTGTGAAGGTCAGTGAGAAACAGGAAATGATAACTTTAAAGGAGGAGAATATAATACTAGTAGGTGCTTATGCAGAGACAATGATATATATTCACTAAATTATTTAAAGATTTTTTCTGAGATGTACAGTTAAACTACATTTCCCAGCCTCCCCTGCATCTAGGTGATTGAATTCTGGCCAGTGACATAGGGAAGAAAAAAAGTACCTCTTTGGAGGAGGAAATGGCAACCCACTCCAGTATTCTTGCCTGGGAAATCCCATGGACAGAGGAGCCTGGTGGGCTACAGTCCTTGGGGTCGCAAAAAGTCAGACACGACTGAGTGACTAAACCTACTTACCTTTTGATGTTAAGACTACCTGCCCTTTGTCGAAAAACTTCTGTATAACCTGGCTCCTCCCCTCACCTCTTTGGAGCAGTTCTCTTAGGGTGACTTGAGATGCTGTCTCCCTGGCTTACAGTCCTTAAAATTTCCACCAAATAAAACATAACTCCCAACTTCTAAAAAAAAAAACCTTTCTGGGGTTACATTCGGTTTGAGTCCCCACTCATTTCCCGTGTGCTGATTGGATGTCAATTTCCAGAATGACCTGGAAGTCATACGTTGGCTCTTAAAGCCTGGATTCTGGGACTTTCCTGGTGGTCCAGTGGCTAAAGATTGCACTCCCAATGCAGGGGACCTGAGTTCAATTCCTGGTGGGGAACTAGATCCTGCAAGCCACAACAAAGATGGAAGATCCTGCTTGCCACAATTAAGATCCTGTGCAACCAAAGAAATAAAAAGTTTTAAAATAAGAGCTTGGATTCCTACATGACTATGTGGAGAAGTTTCCCCCAACCTTCAGTTCACGTTGAACTATGATAGTTAAAAAAAAATCTTCTTTATGCCACTGAGATGTAAGTGTTATTTATCATAGCATCTAGCATAATTTTCCTTAAGTTGCTAAAAAGACATTTATGGAGTTAAGATGAGATGGAACTTAGAGAAATATCAAGAATTGATATTGATATTCAATATCAAGAATTTTGGAGAATTTATTCACTGGTCCCTACAGCATCCTGCTATCTATTTGGGCATCCCCTGTTGAGATATAGAAGCTGTGTTGGAATGTGGGTGGTGGTTTTTCCAGTGGTCATGTATGGATGTGAGAGTTGGACTATAAAGAAAGCTGAGCGTTGAAGAATTGATGCTTTTGAACTGTAGTGTTGGAGAGGACTCTTGAGAGTCCCTTGGACTGCAAGGAGATCCAACCAGTCCATCCTAAAGGAGATCGGTCCTGGCTGTTCATTGGAAGGACTGATGTTGAAGCTGAAACTCCAATCCTTTGGCCACCCGATGTGAAGAGCTGACTCATTGGAAAAGACCTGGATGCTGGGAAAGATTGAGGGCAGGAGAAGAACGGGACGACAGAGGATGAGATGGTTGGATGGCATCACCAACTCAGTGGACATGTGTTTGGGTGGGCTCCGGGAGTTGGTGATGGACAGGGAGGCCTGGCGTACTGCAGTTCATTCAGTCGCAAAGAGTCGGACACGACTGAGTGGCTGAACTGAACTGAACTGTGGCTTGAAAGATCTTAGTTCCCCGACCAAGGAATGAACCTGGGCCTCTTGCAGTGAAAGCCTAAGTCCTAACCACTGGACAACCCAGGGAAGTCTTTAACATGTGCTTCTTATGCTAGAGTCTCCTTAAGTTATCTTCCTCAATTCAAAAGCTTCCAATTAGAAGTGTCATTCAGTTCAGTTCAGTTGCTCAGTCCTTAAGATTTTCACTAAGTCTACAAGCCAGCTGTCAACTCCAAAACCCTTGTGTAGCTGAAGCTGACAGAGTGACTTCAACTCCCTTCAAAAAGTAAGTAATGATTGATACCGTGTATAAAATAGAGAGCTAATGAGAACCTACTGTGTAGTTCAGGGAACTCTACTCATGCATCAGTAGTGACTTAAATGGGAAGGCAATCCAAAAAAGGGGATCGAACATAGAGCTGATTCACTTTGCTGTACAGCAGAAACTAACACAACATTGTAAAGCAACTACACTCCAGTAAAAATTAATAATAAAAAACTTCCTGAAACCAAAAACAAAAAACTAAGGGGAAAACAAATCGTTGAATGTTAACATGTTAAGTGCAAATGAGCCCATTGGAAGAATACTTCATCTTTGTACTTGTAATTTGTCAAGTTGGTGTTATTCAACTTGTTGCAAATAGAAATGCTTTTATGCTTTGATGGAAGTGTTATTTGTGATTCTTTATTGTTACTGCTCTTATTTTAAAATAATATTTGGCAAACAGTCACTTCGTTTCAAATTAAAGTCCATTTGCCCACTTCCTACTCCAGGGAATCTTCCCAACCCAGGAATTGAACCGGAGTCGCCTGCATCTCCTGCTTTGGCAGGCAGGTTCTTTACCACTAGCACCACCTGGGAAGCCCTTGTTCATGTATGTATGGGATTTTAAAACATAATACTGTTCTAAAGTTTCCTTTAAAAGTCTTAAAAGTAAAAAATATGGATTTCCCATAGCCTTTAAATATCTGCATATGTTTAATTATCTGACTATTCCATAATTTATTATAGATGAATAGTTAGATTGTTTTCTTTAATTATGATAATTGCCACAGTAAGTGTCCTCACATATGTATCTCTGTTCACTTATGTAAGTAAATCTAGAGAATAACGTCCTAGAAGTGGAATGATTGGCACAAAGATTTGTGTTTTGTATTTTAATAGACCCTGCCAAGTTAGCCTTCAAAAGGAAGGCTGCAATTTATGGTTCTGACCTCATTTTCATTTCCTGATTACTTTTATAACCACTATTTGTGATTCTTTTATAACAGAGAATTAAATAGAACCAATAAATCTGAGAAATGCACAATGTTGTATTTATCAAGAATTTAGGGAATTCCTGGCAGTCCAGTGGTTAGGACTCTGCATTTCCACTGCTGGGACCCCATTTCAATCCCTGGTGGGGGAACTGAGATCCCACAAGCCACGTGGTGTGGCCAAAAAAGAAAAAAAAAAGAATTTAGAAGTGTCTCCTACCAGTTTTGTTATTCCAAACTACAATTTTGTTAAAAGAACTGTTTACTAGCAGTTGTAATCGTAGTGCTGAAAGTTTATATAAGCATACAAAATATGTCTTGTCAGTGACCTGTTTATGAGGATTATTTAAACAAGAAACATTAATAAAAAACTTTAAAACATCACAAGTTGAAACAAAACCCCAGAAGACTCTTGTAAAACGCAAGTTGAAATGGGTTTACCACGCTTGTCAGGAAATTCCCGGTTCCAGTGAACGATGACCCTCCTGTCCACCAGAGGTCACTCTTTGGAAATGAGTTTGCCCCAGGCAGTTGGCCGCCTTTAAAAAAAAAAAAATAGCATTATTGTTCCAGTGGCTCTTTGGTCAAGTCTTGGGAAGGTCGCGCTGTTCTTACGAGCTGAGCTGAGTTTGTGCTGCACAATTGTCCCGTATCTAGGTTTCATCCTGATGTTGTAACTCAAAACAGACCGTAAGTTGGTGTGTTTTACTCTTGACTCTGTTCGGTATCCGCTTAAACACCTGACTGGATTTTGTTGCTTCTGGATTTCTTTCCCTTCCCTGACATTGGGCTCCCACTTAGTCCGTCTTCATTAAATGTCTGATTTCTTCTCCATCTCATTTTGACATTGACATTCCAGCAAAAGCAGAAATACCTCTGTTTTTGTTCTCGGAAAAACTCTAGGAATATCTTTGCAGAAATACTTCTGGAGGATGGACCTTCCGTGCTTTAGAGAAGTTTCAACAAGGAGGGTGGTACATAGCGAAGGGAAAAAAGAAAAATCTCTTTGCATTCTAATCTTCCCCTTGGTTTGCTGCTTCATTATCTTTGGAGATTGTGTGATTTCCATTTAGAAGCTGTTTTATCAAGAAGTGAATAAAATTTAAGCTTCAAGACCCTTACTTGTACAAGTGCCTTCTACCTAAGTTTGTTTTCTTAAATTTGTATTCTTTTTTTTTTTTTTGGCCTCACTGCAAGGTTTGTGGGATTTTTAGTTTCCCGACCAGGAATCGAACTTGGGTCCTTGGCAGCAAAAGTGTAGTGCCCTAACCACTGGACCACCAGGGAAGTCTATGTATTCTTTTTTTTTTTTTTTTTAATTAGTTACTTATTTATTTTTGGTTGTACGGGTCTTCAGTGCTACCTGGGCTTCCTCTAGTGCTGGTGAGCCGGGACTCCTCTTCGTTGTGGTTCAAGGGTTCTCATTTTAATGGCTTCTCTTGGTGCAGAGCACAGCCTCTAGGCACACAGCCATCAGTACTTGTGGCTGGAGGGCTCGGGAGTTGTGGCGCATGGGCTTAGATGCTCCGTGGCATGTGGAATCGTCCTGGACCAGGGATCAAACCCATGTCCCCTGAATTGCAGGCAGATTCTTAACCTGCTACACCACCTGGGAAGTCCCCTGTATTCTTTTTCTTAAACAGAAATCACCAAGTTCTAAAAGCTAGCCCCTGGGACTTCCCTTATGGTCCAGTGGTCAAGACTTCTCTTTCCAATGCAGGGGTACAAGTTCCATCCCTGGTCACGTAGCTAAGATCTCACATGCCTGGTGGCCAAAAAAAAACAAAGCAAAACACAAGTACTATTGTAACAGATTCAATAAAGAATTTTAAAATGGGCCACATCAAAAAAAAAAAAAAATCTTAAAAAAAAATTAGCTTCTGGGCCCTTAAGTGGAGTCCACACCTCGTTTCAAGACAACGTGTTTGGGTAGAGATTTAAGTTCTGGCTCTACGGGTCTCTGGCCAAGTTACTTAATCTCTCCGGCATCCATTTCTTTGTGTGCAGATAGTGTCAAGTTTCTTGAGAAATCAAATCACATGTATAATTTGCTTCTCACAGTTCCCTGAACACATTAGGGAACTTCAAGAAGGAAAGAAGCTGGGGAGAAAAAGAGAAATCGATACTTGGTTTCAATTGCTTGAGGCCTTCTGCCTGGAGTTGTCCAGGAGACAAGAAAACAAGAATGGTGCTGGGTGGAGCCCTTATGAGGTTGGAGTACCCAGAGGGTGGTCTGTGAGGTGTGGAGAAAAGGGATTCAGGGACAAATAACCCCAAAATAAAACTGAGGTGCCCAGGATAAGATCTGGACAGAATCCATGTTTCTTTCTTTTTTTTTTTTTTTTTGATGTTTTGGCTCTGTGCATGTGGGATCTTGGTTCCCTGGCCAGGGATTGAGGCCATGTCCCCGAGATTGGAAGCGCACAGTCTCCACCACTGGACTGCCCTGGAGTCCGCCATGTTTCACTTTGCTTTCTTACCATTGTGACCCCAATTCCTTGCCATGAGCCAATTTTCCAGCCCCTGCAGACGGGGCTTGGCCTGTGACTGGCTTGGCCAAGGTAACAGCAGTAGTGATGGAGTGCCAGGTCCAAGCCACGTACAAATTGCCAACTTAACCTTCCCCTGTACCTTTGCTCTCTTTCAACTATTTCTAGGAGACAACATGAATCATATTTTTTTTTTTGAAGGAACTTTTGATTTTTTTTTCTTAATTTATTTTTAATTGAAGGACAATCACAGTATTGTGTTGGTTTCTGCCATACATCAACATATTTATTTTTTAAATAATTTTATTTATTCATTTATTTTTGGCGGAGCTGGGTCTTCGTTGCTGCACAGGCTTTTCTCTAGTTGCAGTGAGTGGGGGCTACTCTCTAATGCAGTGCATGGGCTTCTCATTGCGGTGGTGAATCATATTTTAAATATTATATTACATATGGTATCTCAAATTCATTTATTTTTAAGTGCTAATTTTCCATGATATGAATAAACCCCAATACAGTTATCTGTTTCTCTATTGGTGGCATATAAGTTGTTGAAGTTTTTTACTAATATGGAAAGTAATGGAAGAATATAGCCTGATGGGCTACAGTTCATAGGGTCACAGAGTCGGACACGACTAAAGCGACTTAGCATGCACAAAGAGTGTCATGATACTAATTTTTGCAGTTCTTTTTCCAGCTCAGTGGGTCTGAATTGATATCTAGTTGATATATTAGTGTTTATTTCCTTGACTTCCAAAGTTGAACCTCCTTCCATGTGTATATTGACCTTCTGGTTCCCTGTTTTGTAAATTGTCTGTGCATATCCTCTGTTGTCCTGTTGTTGTTTGCCTTTTTAAAAAAAAAAAAAACAGACTTGCTCCTGTAAGTCTTTATATCATCTTGTATTTATATTCTATATAGAATATATCTATATGTTAGGTAGGTAGAATAGGGAAAAGGAGTCCAAAATGGCGGTGGCTAAAAGACAAGGAAGGTCAAAGGAAGGTCCGAGGACCAAAGTGAAAACTTCAGGCAGAACAAACAGCACTCCTGGCTAAGCCCAGTTTGCATAGGGCAGGCCCAGGTGGAGGAAAAAACATAAAAGGCGGAGCCAAAGCGCTTTCTCACGGACTCTCTCTCCCTCGTGCGTGCACTCTTTCTCTCTCTCTCTCTCACTCTCTCTCTCTCTCCCCCTCCCTCCCTCCCTCCCTCCCCACACACTCCTCCACTCTCTTCTCTTCGAGTCTTGGATTCTCCTGCTATCCTCTAAAGAAAATGGAGCTGTAACACTGATTTGCCTAAGAGCTGTAGCACAGTTTGTCCAAGACCGGAGAGCTGTGACGCGCCGAGGGCTTTAATGTCCGTTGCTCCAAATCTTTGTTGTAACGAGACAAAGAACCGAGGAACATACACTCGTGTGACATATATAATGAAGATTCTATGTGAAGAAAATAATATATGTCATATATAATAATGTATTATACTTTTTGTATATTTGGTTGCTTATATGCACTGCAGAGATCTTCTTTCAGTAATTTCTTGACAGCTTTATTGAGAGAGAGTTCACATATCATACAACTCACCCATTTAAAGTGTATAAATCAATGGTTTTTTAGTAGTCAATTGTAGAATATTTCACAAATATTTAGAAGAATATTTTCATGACCTCATAAAGAAACTCCATGCCCATCAGCTAGCTCTCCTTTCCCCCATCCCTCCAGCCCTAAGCCACCACTCATTTTGTTTTCTGTCTCTATAACTATGCCAATTTTGAGCATTTTATGTAAATAGAATATTTAATATGTGGTCTTTTGTGATTGACTTCTTTTGCTAGCATTTTTTTTTTTTTTTTTTTTTTTTGCTGCACTGTGTGGCTTGTGGGATCCTAGTTCCTGACCAGGGATGGAACCCGTGCCCTGGGCAGTGAAGGCATGAAGTCCTAACCACTGGACCACCAGGGAATTCCCAGCATATTTTCAAGGGTTATCCATGTAGTATGTATCAAGATTTTGTTCCTTTTTATAGCCAAATAACATTCCAGTGTAGAGATATACCACATTTTGTTTACTGATTCATCAGTTGAAGTCATGTTTACTGAAAAATGCAACTGATATGGAAAATTGTTCTGATTTCTGCCCAATCTGATCTGATTGCTTACCCCCGTCTTCTCCCACACATGGTAAGAAAAGTGGTTTTGCCCAGAATGTTGCAAAGGTTTATCCCTGGCTTTGAATTGTACTTTATTGATGAGAAAGTTTTAGTTCAATGCCCATAATTGATGAGGTAGCTCTAGAGACCCTTGGCATCCTGTGTGTAGCCCGGGGTTCATAGCGTCCCCATCTCTGAAGCTCATTAGACATGCAGGCTTTCATTCCTCCCAGACCTGCCAGAAGGAAACTCCAGTCTCAGGAGATCCGCAGTGAGGTGTATGCCAACTGAAGTTAGAAAATCACGGTTCTCCGCTATTTCTTTCTTTTTATTAACTATTTATTTGGCTGCGCCAGATTTTACTTGTGGTGCCTGGGATCTTCTATCTTCCTTGAAGCATGTGGCATCTAGTTCCCAGGCCAGGGATTGAGCCCAGGCCCCCTGCATTAGAAGCATGGAGTCTTAGCCACTGGACCAGGAGGTAAGTCCCTCTACACCACTGTCTCTCACCCTGCATCCATACTGAAACCACCTGGAAGGCTTTTCAAACATTGATTTTGTGTGTGTGTGTGTGTGTGTGTGTAATAAAGTTTTATTAAAGTATAGAGGAGATAGCGAAAGTTTCTGACATAGGCATCAGAAGGGGGCAGAAAGAGTACCCCCTTGCTAGTGTTAGCAATGAAGTTATATACTCTTCAATGAATCCAAAGAATGTCTGGAGGTTGTAAAGACCTCACCAGACCTACTCCCATAATTTACATTTTTTTTTAATTTTATTTTTAAACTTTACATAACTGTATTAGTTTTGCCAAATATCAAAATGAATCCGCCACATACATGTGTTCCCCATCCAAGATAACAGAATTAGCCAGAAGGTTTAATCCAGAGACTGTCCTCAGGCAGGACACATTATTGTTATATAATCCTTGCAAAGACCAGGTCTACTCCCATAATTTACATTTTAAGGTAACAGAATTAGGCAGAAGGTTTAATCTTGAGACTGTCCTCAGGCATGATACATTATTGTTATATTATTCTAAGGAATGTAGAGAAGGGAAAAAAAAGTTTGTCCTTTCTTCCTCCTTGAGAATTCCAGACCCCTCTCTCCTTGGGGACCCCTAGACTCCTTATCAAACTGCCTAGGAAATGACTCTCTCATTCCCCCCTTTTCTTTTAGAATTATGTTGCCTAGGGAAAAGGGGTGTCGTTCGCGTTCCATAATTGCTTCCGAGCTGACAAGGGGCGTTGTCCCTAAATTGGTGAGGCAACATATTCTCCTAATCCTCATATTGAGGATATCTGAGCCAGGGGTCAAACATTGATTTTGAGAGATTCAGAATCACTGGTCTCCAGCACGTCCCAGACTCCCGGGGTGATTCTGGTGACTGCCAGCCTGTGAAGCCCTGATACAGATGTCTTTTAAAAGCAATCTCAACTTTTTTCGATAAACTACTTTAATTGAGGAACATTTGTTCTACTTGTATTTTTTCTTTTTAAGGTTTATGGCTGTGCCGGATCTTCTTTGCTGTGCTCCGGCTTTCTCTCTTGCGGTGCGCAGGCTTCTTACTGCAGTGGCTTGTCTTGTTGGCGGAGCGTGAGCACACGTGGCTTCAGGAGTTGTGGCACACGGGCTTAGTTGCTCCTCGGCTTGTGGGATCTTCTGGGACCAGGGATGGAACCCGTGTTCTCTGCATTGGCAGGCGGATTCTTAACCGCTGACGCACCACGGAAGTCCCTATTCTACACACCATAAGGGTTTGCAGTTGTTTACCAAGACCACCTGGACGGCTCTCAGGGAGGGACTTGCGTGTCCATTTTCTAAGGGATTGGAGTGAGATGGCCAGTTTCACCTGCTCTCTGAGGTCTCATCTTAGTGGGTTTCAAAGCTCTGCTGACAAAGATGGTCTGTGTTTCTAAGCAAACAGCGGAAGGGACTTCGCTGGCGGTCCAGTGGTTAGGAATCCGCGCTTCCACTGCAGGGGGCGCAGTTTCCATCCCCGTTTGAAGAACGAAGTACCTGCCTGCAGCCCGTGCTGGGTGTGCTGCCAAGGATGTGCTGGTTTTTCTTGGTCCATTTTCAGCATCCAGTGTCCAAACTCTCTCTACAAGGAACGGCTACTGCTTGAAGCAGTATTTACCCCAGACTGATTTCTTTCCTGCTCCTGCCACCAGATTAAAGACAACAGGAACAAATATCTTGGGTAGATACCAGGATTTGTCTCTTTTAAAAATAAACCCAATCCTGATCTTTGCTAAGGAAGCTCCGGCAGCAACAAGCTGTCACATCTATTTCCCTGCCTTCTTCTCTCTGTGATTTCCTTCCATGCCCAGGCTTCCTGTGCGCCCTGCTTATGTGCCCCGTCATATTGTTATGATCTCATGGCTACGGTGACCGAGTAGCTCACGGATCCAGGCAGGCGGTACAGCTCTACTTTACATGTCCGTAAAAGGTTTCACCCCCTTCCAGGGTGTAGTCTGCATCTCCTTGTCACTTGCAATCCTGCCCTACATCTGTCTCGGATGGTGCCACAGCTGCACCCCAGTGCTGGTGCTGGGGCCACTTTTCTGAGTTAAAGGAAACAGGAGGGAAGGGGGAAGGAAGATAATTCTGTCCTGTGCATCCTGCCATTATCCAACTCACAGGTGTGTGTGTGAGGTCCTCTTTTTTTTTTTTATTGAAGTAGTTGATTTATAATGCGTTAATTCTGCTGTATGGCAAAGTCACTCAGTTTTATATTAATGTGTGTGTGTGTGTGTGTGTGCTTAGTCGCTCAGTCGTGTCCAACTCTTTGCAACCCCCATGGACTGTAGCCCCCCAGGCTCCTCTGTCCATGGGGATTCTCCCAGCAAGAATACTGGAGTGGGTTGCCATGCTCTCCTCCAGAGGATCTTCCAAAGCCAGGGATCAAACCTAGGTCTCCCACACTGCAGGCAGACTTTTTACTGTCTGAGCCACCAGGGAAGCCCATCACCACCACCACACACCTACACACACACACACACACACACACACACATATTCTTTTTTTTTTTCCTGTGTGTTTTTTTTTTTTTTTTGGCTATACCATGTGGCGTAGGGAATCTTAGTTCCCTGACCAAGTCCCCTGCATTGGAAGTGAGGAATCTTAAGCATTGGACCAGCAGGGAAGTCATATATATACATTCTTTTTGAAAATGTTCTTTTCTGAGAACTCCCTGGTGGACCAGTGGCTAAGCCTTTGCCTTTCCAGTGCCGGGGGCATGGGCTCGATCCCAGGTTGGGGAACTAAGATCCTGCATGGCTCAGGGTGCAGCCAGAAAACAAAAAGCAACACATATTCTTTCCCATTATGGTTTATCACAGGATACTGAATATAGTTCCCTGTGCTAAACAGTAGGGCCTTGTTGCTCGTCTTTTCTATATAGAAAAGCTTACATCTGCTAACACCAACCTCGCCACTCCATCCCTCCCTCAATCCCCTCCCCCTTGGCAACCGCCATTCTGTTCTCAGTCCATGAAACTGTTTCTGTTCCATAGATGAGCTCATTTGTGTCCTATTTTAGATTCTACATGTCCGTGTATCAAGAGGGCTTCCCTGGTGGCTCAGTGGTAAAGAATCCGTCTGTCAATGCAGAAGATGCGGGTTCGATCCCTGGGTTGGGAAGATTCCTTGGAGAAGGAAATGGCGATCCATGCCAGTATTCTTGTCTGGGAAATCCCATGGACAGAGGAGCCTGGTGGGCTACAGTTCATGGATCAAACACGACTTAGTGACTCAACAACAACTTAAGTGGTATCATGTGAAATTTGTCTTTCTCTTTCTGACTTGCTTCACTTAGTGGTATCATCTCTGTGTTTATGCATGTTGCTGCAGATGGTATTATTTTATTCTTTTTTTGGTTGAGTTCAATGTAGGTACCACAACTTATATATGTACCACCACTTGTGCAAGGTCCTCCCCCTTGAAAATATTTATTTGTTTGCCTGTGCCAGGTCTTAGTTGTGGCCTGAGGAATCCTCACTGTGACATGTGGGATCTTAGTTCCCTGACCAGGGATCAAACCCGGGTCCCCTGTGTTGGGAGCTCAGAGCCCTAACCACTGTTCCTCCAGGCAAGTCCTATGGGAGGTCCTTTTAACCTTCTGTTACATTATTTGCAGCTACCTGAGAGCTTGGGCTGCTTTGACTTATTGGAAGGCGTGGCCATGCAAGAATCAAAGGCCCCAGCTCCCTGAAATATACACCCAGCAGGGCACTCACGGGTGTCAGATTGCTTCTTGGGTTCTTTCCAGGGGTGACTGAGTTGCTAAGCTGCTAACTTGACCTGCTTCTCTCATACTGCACCAAGGAACCCTGCTTTGTTTTTCAGGCAGCCAGTGCTAAATCTCTTGTGTTGGTGACACTTTGCTAGTTACAGCTCTGAGATGCTCCCTATTACTTAAAACAGACTCCTTGGAGGGTCTTCATGCAGTCAGGAGTTCCCAAACCTGGGCAATTCAAAGTATGAGTCTGCTTTTGAGCGAGGACAGACCTTGCCTGACCCAGATTTCTTTTCTTTTTTTTTTCCTTTTGGCTGCATCGTGTGGCAGGTGGGATCCAGTTCCCCGCCCAGGGATTGAACTCATGTCCCCTGCAGTGGAAGCTTGGTGTCTTAACCACTGGACCACCAGGGAAGTCCCTGACCCAGCATTTCAAAGCTCTTTCAGCGGATCCAGTTCTGTATCAACAGAAGCCAGGATCGCTTGCTCAGCGGCTCACACTGGGGCCGGCTGTGGGCAATTACTCCTGTTTTTGATCTTTGCAGAAGACATTTGCTTAATTTGCTGGTACACTGCTTCTCTGATCACATGACAAGCATGCGCCTGTGGGTGTGTGTCCTTTGTAAATAACAACTTGTTCTTTTCTATCAGCCGGGGCTTGCTTACTCCCCTACCCAGCCCTTTTAATGTGTTTAAACTGGTTTTTTGTAAATTAGGGCTCTGATAAATAATTCAGTAAGCTGAGCCCGAGTCCCTGCCTCCCAGAGGAGGGGCCGTGTGCACAGCCCCCCACAACTTCTGAGCCACCTCTGAGGTCCTTTGCAAAGTCCTGGCCCTGCTCTTCTGACAGGGATTTGATGTGAACATCCTTTCACTTGCTCCTACCTGCAGGAGGGCCTATGTTCTTGGTGGTTCAGATAGCTGTTTTCTTCGTTGCTTTCTGGTAGAAAACCTTCTGAAACAACAGCCTGGAGTGTGTGTGTGTGAGAGAGAGAGAGAGAGACAGAGAGAGGATATGAAGCAGTGTCCATGAACTGATTTCATTTGATCGTTCTGCCTAAGTTTCTAGATCTATCTGCCTCTTGCCTCCCCCCACACCATGCCAGGTCTCTTTTTTCTTGATTATTTCCCTCATCCACCCACCTTAACTGACTTTAAAACACAACATTATATGTAATTCCACCTTAATTGAACTTAAGAACTTAATTGAAGTTCTAGTGTGTTCTGTTATTAAATGGCAGCAGATTAAAATGAATTCTTTTTTTCCTTAAAGAAAAGGGTGGTAATTTAAATGCATTCTTATCATATTTTAGTGTCAAATTTCCATCATCCAGTATGATTCCACTTTTGTTTGAAATGAATTTTTTTTGCGGTATAGCTGCTTTCCAGTGCTGTGTTAGTTTCTGCTGTACAGCAGAGAGAATCAGCTATACTTAGACCCCCTGTTTTCTGGATTTCCTTCCCATTTAGGTCACCACAGAGCACTGAGTAGAGTTCCCTGTGCTGTGCAATAGGTTCTCATTAGTTATCTATTTTATGCATATTATCAATAGTATATATATTAATATGTCAGTCTCAGTCACCCAATTCATCCCACCCTTATCCCACTTTTTTCATTTTACATTAAATCAAGAGCATTACCCCAGAGTATTATATATTCTTAGCAAAAGTATTTGACTGTTTGTAAGTTGATGATCTTTAAGTGCTTGTTTCTTTCTAATTTTAGGATGTACAGCTTAATGATAGCCATTGTTGAATTGCAGGTACTAGAATTACAGGATTTAAAGTGTATATTTTAGAAGTTAGCAGTCACGTAGGTGGGCCCAGCTTACTGCCCACCCAACTGGCATTGAACAATATCTCGGCAAAATACTTTGCCCAATTAATAGCTGAAAATAGTACCTTGATATTTTACTGTGCATCTCATTGATTCTGGGCGAATTGAAGACTCAGATAACAGCAGTAAGAAAAGAAGTTTACCTGCAAGAAATATGAGACACCCAAAAGGACCTGCTATTCAAACAAAAAGCACAACAGGTCATTAAAGCCAAGCACTGCAAAATTACCAAGGTGACTGAATTTATAGTTGGGATGTTCAGGACCCAAACCCAGCAATTTACAGGGTTATCATTTCTAGGAGCTTGTGGCCAGACTTCAGACAGCAGCACTGCAAAAGTCAGGGATAGAGTTGTTCATATTAAGTAGTCAGCACCTTATAGGCAATGCTCAGGAGTCCATTGATTTGAGGGGCTGAATTTGACAGGCCTGAAGGTGTGTTTTCCCTTAAGCCTGAGGCTTCATGGAAGCACGATGTCAGCTTTGCCTCCACAAGGCTTTTCATGTGTAGAAAGGATAGTGTATTTCTCTTCTGTAAGTGTATGTTGTGTCTTTTGCCCTGTTTGATATTATTGGGGTTTAGCTACTGTTTACTGTACTTCCTGGATTTTACTTGCTGTATATTTAAAACGCATTGTGGTGTATTGCCAAAAATTGTTTTCTGCGTCACTTGACTTTTGATATGTTTGTTTGTGGTGTTTTTAAATCATGGCAACACATATTTTTATGTAGACAAGTCCACTGACTATTTCCTTTATTATTTCTGCATTGGTATCATGCTTAGGAAGTACGCAGCTGTTTCCCAGCTCGCTCATGCTCTCTCTTTTTTCGGTCTGTTTTTTGGCCGGGTCATGTGGCCTTTGGGATATTGGTTCCCCAACCAAAGATTGATCCTGTGTCCACTGCAGCGAAAGCACAGAGTCCTAACCACTGGACCACAAAGGGAAGAGCCTCTTTTTTCCCTTTAATTGAAGTATGGTTGATTTACAATGTTGTGTTCATCCTAGCTCTTTTAATATTGCTTACAGGCAATCTATGAAATGGGAGAACATGTTTACAAATCATTTATATCACAAGGGGTCAAGGGAGTTGCCCAGCGGTGCGATGGTAAGGACTCAGCGCTTTCATTGCCAAGGCCAGGGTTCAATCCCTGATGGGTGAATTAAGATCCTACAAGCTAGTGAAAATGAAAGCTAGCAGTGTGGCCAAAAATCAATAAATAAAATTAAAATAATAATAATAATGATAAGGGGTAAACATACAGAATTTTTTAAAAACTCCTACATCTTGATAATGAAAGACCAAACATCACAGTTAAAAAGTGGGCAAAGGGCTTGAACAGACATTTCTCCAAAGAAGATAAACACATGAAAAGAACATGAATAGATGCTTAATGCCACTAGTCATTAGAAAAATACAAATCAAAATTCCCGTGAGATACAACTTCCTGTTCATTATCCCATGGATATCTGAAAAATAAGAAGAATTGGTGAGAATGTGCAGAAATTGGAACCCTTGTGCTCTGCTGCTGGGAATGAAAACGTGGTGCAATTGCTATGGAAAATAATAGCAGGGGTTCCTCTGAAAACTAAAACAAGAATTACCATATGATCCTTCAATTCCACTTCAGGGAGTTGAAAGCAGATACGTGTACACCCAGATTCATAGCAACATTATTTATAATAGCCAAAGGGTGAGAGCAACCCAAGTGGCTATCAATGGATGAATGACTAGAAGAACTTCTGTATATACATGCAATGGAATATTACTGAACTTAAAAAAGAAGGAAATTCTGCCATTTGCAACAACATGGATGAAACTTGAAGACATTATGCTAAGTAAAAGAATCCAGACACAAAAAGACAAATACTGTATAATTCCACTTATATGAGGTATACCTCAAGTAATCCAGTTCATAGACAGAAAGTAGAAGGGTGTTTTCCAGGGCTGAGGGGAGAAGGAAATGGGAAGTTGTTATTTAGTGGATGTGAGGTTCAGGTTTGCAAGATTAAAAAGTTCTGGAGATGTATGGTGGTAGAGATTGCACAACGATGGGAATATACTTAATGCCACTTAGAAATGGTTTAAATGGTTTTATGTATATTTTAGGGCTTCCCTGGTGGCTCAACTGGTGAAGAATCTGCCTGCAATGCAGGAGACCTGGGTTTGATCCCTGGGTTGGGAAGATCCCCTGGAGAAGGGAAAGGCTACCCACTCCAGTATTATGGCCTGGAGAATTCCATGGACTGTATAGTCCATGGGGTTGCAACAAGTCAGACATGACTTTCAAGTATATTTTACAACTTTAAAAAAATATGTTGCTTATATTTTCTTTTGCCGACTGCCAACTCCTTGGAAAAGATCCTGATGTTGGGAAAGATTGAAGGCAAGCAGAGAAGAGGGCAGCAGAGGATGAGATGGTTAGATAGCATCAGTGACTCAATGGATATGAACTTGAGCCAACTCCGGGAGATACTGGAGGACAGGGAAGCCTGGAGTCCTGCAGTCCACGGGGTTACAAAGAGCTGAACTTGGCAACGGAACAGCAACAACAACGATTTTCTTTTGGTACTTTATAATTGTGTTGTGTTCTTTTAGGAACCACTCTGATTTGTGAAAAGTATCAGCAATTCCTATCCACAGTGCAAGCCTCACCTGTTGGTGGTAGGAGGTGGGTGGTTGGAGGCCTGATGAAAACTAAACCAGAGGTGAGTTAGGAACGGTGACAGACCCTGGGAGGGGGTTGGTGTGCCCACCATGTTCTGAGAAAAGGATTACAGATTTTCTTGGACTACCTGTTTCAATTTTGTTGTGTAACAAACTACCCCAGATTTTGTGGCTTAAGAACAGCCTTTTTATTGCATCACATAAATGCTGTGGGTCAGGAACGTGGGCAGGGCTCAAACTGAGCAATTCTCATGATGTTGATTGAGACTGCCCTGTACTGCTAGCTGCTGGCTGGGCTTGTCTGGAGTATCCAGTGTGGCGCCTTAGTGTGGGGGTGCCTGGAAGGCTGGGCTCAGCTGGGACTGTCAGTTGGAGAGCCTACACATGACCTGTTCAGATGGTGGTCTTAGGGCAGTCAGATTTCTTAGCTGGTGGCTCAGGACTCCCTGTGAGAAGGTCCCTGGAGATGAGGATGGAACCTCCGTGACTTTTCTGACCTAGCCTTGGAAGTCGCATATATTGTGTTGCGTCTTGGTGGTTACAACATAAAGTCACCCGTAGATTCAAGGGGACAGAAATTACCTGCCACCTTTCCATGGGGAAGTGGTGAGATCACATTGTGGAGAGCATTGTGGGCTGGAGACACTGTTGTAGCCATCTTTAGAAAATACAATATCTCCTCCTACTAAGGAGAAGAGGATTTACTATAAAAGCCAGCAGAGGGACTTCCTTGGTGATCCAGTTGTTAAGACTGAGTATCCAGGGCAAGGGGCAAGGGTTCGATCCCTGGTCGGGGAACTAAGATCCCTCATGCTGTGTGATGTGGCCAAAAAAAATTTTTTTTAATAAATTTGGAAAAAAAAAACCCACAAAAAACAGAGTTAGGAAAACCCTGGAAAGGAAGCCGAGTGGATCCAGCAATCGCTACTCTGTGACCTCGTGCTTGGCTCCCTCTGTGCTTAGTTTTTCTTGATCCTCCTCAATTTCCTTTGACCTCTGCTCTCATCCCAGCCACCCCCACCCCACACCCTCTCACCTGTGATCTACTACAGCCTCTCCTGCCTTGCTCAAGCTTCCCCCAGAGTGTCTTAGTTCAGCTTCCTGAGAGAGCCTGACCGACTCATCTGTTATTTCCCGGCAGCCCTTGGCCCAGTCGTGGGAGGGCCTGCGGGGGAGGAGCAGAGCAGGTGTCAGATGGCACAGCCTCTGGCTTTCACACCTGGCTGCACACCTGAATCCCCTGGTCAGCTCTTTAAAAAGTCCTCTTGGCCTGGGTCCCACACGCAGATGTCCTGATTTCACACGTTTGGGATTAGAGACTAAGCAGGGGTCTTTTTTAGAAAACAGGGTACCCATGCTGCTTCTTCCACTCTCAGGGGGAGCTATGACACCCTGGGAATGACCAGCAGGTCTGGACAGCAAGCTGGCCCCAGGGCGTATCATTTACCAGACGGGGAAAGAAAAACAGGCTTTTCTGGTTTGAGGCTTTGATGTGTATTGTTGCTTGTTTGTTTGTTTCACAAATAAAATCTCAAAGAATTTGTGAGCTAGAAGGGACCTTAGTGACAACCTAACAACATTCGTTCACAGATACGGAATAGGGAAACCCCCATTTCAGGGTTTGCCTAGAAACGTCCAAGCTTAGCACTGAGAGACCTACCATGGAAATCCCTCAGTCGCAGACAAACCCTCTGTGGAGACCCACTAGCAACTCCTCCCCTTCCCCTGCTCCCAGCTCTGGCAACCACTTGTATCTACCTTCCATGTCTGTGTGTGCATGCTCAGCTGCTTCAGCTGTGTCCATCTCTTTGCAATCCCCTGAACCACCAGGCTCCTCTGTGCATGGGATTCTCTAGGCAGGAATAATGGAGTGGGTAACCATGCCCTCCTCCAGCAGATCTTCCCTCACCCAGGGATCGAACGTGTATCTCTTATGTCTCCTCCATTGGCAGACGGGTCCTTTACCACTAATGCCACCTGGGCAGCCCTCCAAGTCTGGCTTATTTCATTTAGCGTCATTGTTTTTAAGGTTTATTCATAGTGTAGCAGGTATCAGTGCTTTATTGCTTTCTATGGCTGGATAATATTCCCTTGTATGGATATACCACATTCATCAGCTGATGGACATTTGGATTGTTTCCACTCTTTGTCTATTCTGAGTAATGCTGCTGTGAACTCTTATGTACAGCTTCTTGTGTGGACATAGGTTTTTTAATCTTCTTGGCTATACACCTTGGAGTGAAATTGCTGGGCTGTATGGAACTTTTATGTTTAACATTTTGAGGAACTGCCATACTGTTTTTCACAGTAACTGTATCATTTTACGTGCCCACCAGTAGAATACAAAGGTTCCAAGTCCCGCACCTCCTTGCCAACAATTGTTATTTTCTGCTTTTTTGATTACAGACATCCTAGTGGATAAGAGGTAGTATCTCATTGTGGTTTTGATTTGCATTTCCCTGATGACTAATGATGTTGAGCGTTTTTTCATGTGCTTATTGGCCATTTGCATATCTCCTAGAGAAACTGGTATTCAGATCCTTTGCTCATTTTAATTTTATTTATTTTTATTTTTTAAAATATGTGTTTATTTGGCTGCACCAGGTCTTAACTGTGGCACATAGGGTCTTCAGTTGTGGCAGGCAGGATCTAGTTCCCTGACCGGGATCAAACCCAGGCTGCATGCGGGAGCATGGAGTCTTAGCCACTGGACCCCCAGGGACGCCCCTCTTTCTGACTTACTTCACTCTGTATGACAGTCTCTAGGTCCATCCATGTGTCTGCAAATGGTACTGTTTCGTTCCTTTTCCATCATGGTTTGCTATAGGATGTTTATTATGGTTACCTGTGCTTTACAGTGGGGCTTCTCGGGTAGGCGCTAGTGGTAAAGAACCCGTCTGCTAACACAGGAGACATAAGACACTCGAGTTTGATCCCTGGGGTGGGAAGACTCCATGGAGGAGGGCATGGTAACCCACCCCAGTATTCTTGCCTGCAGAATCCCACGGACAGAGGAGCCTGGTGGGCTACAGTCCATAGGGTTGCAAAGAGTCAGACACGACTAGAGCAACTTAGCACACATGCTGTACAGGAGGGCCTTTTTGTTTATCTATTCGTATTTAATAGTTTGTATCTGCTAATCCCAAACTTCTAAGTTATCCCTCCCCACCCTCTTGCCCCTTTGGTAACCGTAAGTTTGTTTTCTAAGTCTGCTTCTGTTTTATAAATTAGTTCATGTGTATCAATTTTTAGATTCTACCTAAAAGTGATATCATATATTTGTCTTTCTCTGTCTGACTTATTTCACTTAGTATGATTATCTGTAGATATATATATATATATATATATATATATATATATATACACACACACACACACACAGAGATACACAGACATAAACATAAACATACACAGACACACACAGGCATACACAGACACACACACAGGCATACACAGACACACACTCAGAGTTACACAAACATACACATAGATATACCAGACACACAGAGAGACATACATGCAGACAGACATGTATACTTACACATACACACACAGAGGCACATACACTCCAGACCAAGGGCATGGCCTGGGTCAGCAGAAGCAGAAACCCTCTCTTTCCCTGTCTCCCCTCACTGACCCTTTACCCTCACAAATCAGAGGCTGATGGGTTCCCAGGCCCCTTGATGTGCCTCTGACCTCTGCTCTGTGAGGCTCCTCTCAAGCGCCGGGGCAGCGCGTCAGTAGGGGGAGGGGAGACCCTAGCTCTCAGGCTCACCCAGAAGCTCTGCAGAGGTGGCTGCCCGCTCCATTGTCTGCGATGGCGTGATGTCACTCCACAGGGCGCGCTTTCCTGTTGATACCTGCAGCCCTCAACAATGAGCACGAAAATAGACTCTTCCTGAGTCGCCCAGGCCTTCAAAGGGACCAGCAAAATGGTTTAGCAGATGCCTTGGTCGACATTAGACATGTTTTAAAGTTGCTCTTTTTGGCACGTGGGAATGAAGGTGAATTGGACATAGCAGCATCAGGGGGTGCTGCAGTGGCAGAGGGCTTGATGGCGGGCAGCATTCCTGACCAGAGGGCGGGTGGCACTCCCACCCATTGTTCTGAGTCTGCTTAACTTGGCAACAGAGCTGAGGCTGAAGTGTGGGATGACCTGGATAAGGATCTTCAGATACCTGGAGGGCAGTGCTGGGGAGGTGGGGGAGGATTGTGCATCTTATTCCAGAGCCTGGTCCTGCACTCCCGGGCAGGGGAGAGGCAGGCTGGGGGTTGCTGTGATCACCTTCTCACATGGATGACTGGCTGGCAATGGAAGAAGCTCAGCCTTGCCGGGACTCTGCAGTCCCCCATGGCACAGCTCCAGCCTCACCTGGCAGCTTTGAGAGGACCCCTCTACCCAGGGAAGAATTTTGTTTCCCCTAAAGTGATGTTTCTTAGGTTTCCTCAAATACGGAAAAAGATGAAGAAGAAAACAAAAAAGGTCCCTAATCCACTACCTAGGAAACTGGCACAGGTGAAAAATTATTGGAAAGTGTTTAAAGTTATTTTTGAATGAATGAATGAATTTATTTAATTTTGGTTGCAGTGGGTCTTCATTGCTGTGCATGGGCTGTCTCTAGTTGCAGCGAGCGGAGGCTACTCTCCAGCTGCACTGTGCGGGCTTCTCTTGCTGCAGAGCATGGGCTCTTGGCTCACGGGTTCAGCAGTTGCGGCTCTCAGGCTCCAGAGCGCAGGCTTAGTTACCCTGAAGCCTGTGGAATCTTCCCGGATCAGGGATCAAACCTGTGATCCCTGCACTGGCAAGCCAATTCCTATCCACTGCGCCACCAGGGAAGTCCTAAATTTATTTCTGTTTATTTATTTTTTGGCTGTACCATGGGGCATGTGGGATCTTAGTTCCCTGGCCAGGGACCAAACCTGTGCGCCTTGCGGTGGAAGGGCAGATTCTTAACCACTAGACGGCCTGGGAAGTCCCTTGAAAAGCATTTAAAAATGGGGGTGCTTTTGTTTTATTCTGGCCGTACTGCACCTCTTATGGGATCTTAGTTCCCCGACCAGGGATGGAACCCAGGCCCTCACCAGTGTAGAGTCCTAACCACTGGACAACCAGGGAATTCTCAAAACTGTTATTTTATTTTATTTAGATATTAAGCAGGCCCGACCCTGCTTAGCTTCCGAGATCAGACGAGATCGGGCGCCTTCAGGCCGATACGGCCGGAGACCAAAACTATTATTTTAAATTCTACTTGTTCTAGTTTATGTTGGAAGTGGAAATGGAGGCTTGTGATTTTTAGCTGGGGCCAGGTGGTGGAAGGTCTTGATAATCCCTGAATCTCAATTTTACTCAGATGAGCTCAAGTGGTTTTTTGTACTTTGAGGGGCAGAGTTGGCATCCAAAAGCTGAGGTGTTCAACCAAAGAAGCTGTTTTGAGAAACATTTGTGAGTTGCTCTCAGCCCTCAGGATCAGATTGCTTGAAACATTGCACCTCTTCAGGGCAGAAACTTCCAGAAGGAAATGAATCCCATTTATTGCCAAGCCTGTTGGGTTTGTGTAAATCTCCACAACTTCCACCCAAACCTGTTGTATTATCCGAATTGGACCTATAAAGTAATACAAATCCTCTCTTGGGGTTGTAACCAGAAAGCCCGTTCATTAGGGCCCTGGTTGCATTCCTTGTCATCCCACGGGGGAGGGGGAGAGCCTTTAGGAGCAAGCCCTGTAGCGGACAGTTATGGACCTGTCTGCTCAGGAAAGCATTCCTCCCCTTTGCTGGTTCTGTGGCTTGTCCCATCCTGCCTCTGGTCCCATGCTTGAAAAGTGAAAGTGTTAGTCCCTTAGTCGTGTCTGACTCTTTGTGACCCCATGGACTGCAGCCCGCCAGGATCCTCTGTCCATGGGATTCTCCAGGTAAGAATACTGGACTGGGTAACCATTCCCTTCTCCAGGGGGATCTTCCCAACCCAGGGATTGAACCTGGGTCTCCTGCATTGTAGGGAGATTTCTTACCATCTGAGCTACCAGGGAAGCGAGCCCATGTTGTTTCAGATCTCATCCTGTAGGCCACAGTCATTGGCAGGTCTCTGACCCCAAATAAGCCAATCACATTATTCAATCTCTTCCTGCTATAATTGGTACCAAAATCCACCCCAAACTGGGCCAGAGGCAAGAGTGTACCCCTCTCAGATGATGGAGCTGAAGATGAGAGCCTGAGCATCGCAGATGGCCACGCCCTCCATGCCTGGGAGAAATTCACTGCAGAGTGAAGACAGTGCCAGGTGTCTTCCAAACACCAAATGGTGTTTCCAGAAGGTGGCCGTGGTCATATGTGTCATGCGACACGCTTTTCCAGAGCCTGGCCACTCCCCATCAAGAGGAGGAGTTTATGGACTTCCCCATGGTCCTGTGGTTCAGGATCCATCTGCCAATGCAGGGGACACGAGTTCCATCCCTGGTCAGGGAACTGAGATCCCACAAGCTTCAAAGTGCCCCCAAAAAAGAAAAAAAAGGAGACGTTTATAGCTATCTCCAACCCTTGAAACAGGGTGAGCCTTTGTCGCTGCCCTCCCTGATGGAGGAGGGTGGAGGGGTGCCCTCTGACCCTGAGGCCAGCTCATAGGAGGCAACACACAACACAGTTCCCCCCAGCACCCCCTCTTGGACTTGCCCTCAGAATCCAGCTCTCAGGCTGTGAGGAGCCACACGGAGAGACCTGTCCCTGGGGCCCTTGGCCCGGCTGACGGAACCAGCTTGCAGCGTGTTGCCGTGCCTTAGAAGCAGAGCTCCAGCCCTTTGCTGAGGCCACCAGTTGGACATCACATGGAGCAGAAAGGAGCCTTCTTTTCTCTGCCAGACTCTATCTCATGCAGATTCACGAGTATAATAAGGGACTATTGTTGTTTTATTTTTAATCTTTTTTTTTTTTCTGTTTTTTTGACAGCACCCTACGACATTCGGGATCTTAGTTCCCCCACGTAGGGTAGAACCCCTGCCCCCTGCAGTGGGATGCAGTGTCTTAACCACTGGACCGCCAGGGAAGTCCTGCTGTTATTGTTTCAATCTACTCATTTTTGAGGTGGTTTGCTTTGTAACCATACACAGTAGTCATGTATGGATGTGAGAGTTGGACTGTGAAGAAAGCTGAGCACTGAAGAATTGATGCTTTGGAACTGTGGTGTTGGAGAAGACTCTTGAGAGTCCCTTGGACTGCAAGGAGATCCAACCAGTCCATTCTGAAGGAGATCAGCCCTGGGATTTCTTTGGAAGGAATGATGCTGAAGCTGAAACTCCAGTACTTTGGCCACCTCATGTGAAGAGTTGACTCATTGGAAAAGACTCTGATGCTGGGAGGGATTGGGGGCAGGAGGAGAAGGGGACGACAGAGGATGAGTTGGCTGGATGGCATCACCGGCTCAATGGATGTGAGTTTGAGTTAACTCCGGGAATTGGTGATGGACAGGGAGGCCTGGCGTGCTGCGATTCATGGGGTCGCAAAGAGTTAGACACGACTGAGCGACTGAACTGAACAGCTGTTATACTCGGGAACATGGAGAGTCACAGCAGATTTTTCTTTGTATTGAAGTGTAGTTAATGTACAGTACTGTTTAGTTTCAAGTGCACAGCAAATGGATTCAGTTATCCATATGTATGTGTGTATGTATATTTTCTGTCACAGGTTACTACAAGATGTTGAGTAGCATTCCCTGTGCTATACAATAGGACCTTGCTGTTTACCTGTTTTGTATTTAGTATAGTATGTGTATCCGTTAATCCCGAACTCCTAGTCACAGTGGTTTTTCAGTGCTTAGTTCCAACATCTCTGAAGTCTACCAGCACCTTCTTGAAATAATGAAAGCCTTGCAAAATCCCCTTTTATCTGAGATCATTGGGTTTCTGTCAGTTGCTATCAACAGAATCCTGGTTATCACTGGTGGTCATGATTAAGAAAGGGTTCTGCTGAAATAAGAAAATTTCCTGACACCTGCGGGTCCTGGTACATTCCCCACGATACTAACCTCTAGACAACTGGATTTCAAGATGAATAAAACTGCCCCCTAACCCACCCACCATCACCTTAAAAAAAATCTATAGTTACAGAGTTGCAAACTTTAATCTTGCTACATTAGACCACTTTTAAAAAAATCAACATCTATCTATTTTTACTATTATCTTGTACAAAAGAAGATATTTGAACATTAAAAATGTCAGAAGAGAATTCCCTGGCAATCCAATGGTTAGGATTCCGTGCTCTCACTGCCAAGGGCCTGGGTTCAATCCCTGGTTGGGGAACTAAGATCTCACAGGTCCAGCGGCTCCTCCCCACCTCCTACACCCTAGAATGAAGGAAAGACGTCACCCCAGAGTAGAGTCTTTTAAATTGAATATATCTGGGGACTTCCCTGGTGGTTCAGTGGTTAAGACACTGTGCTTCCACTTCAGGGGGCAGGGGTTTCATCCCTGGTCAAGGAACTAAGATACTACATGCTTCAGATCAGATCAGATCAGTCGCTCAGTCGTGTCTGACTCTTTGCGACCCCATGAATCGCAGCTTCAAGGTATGGCCAAAAATTGGAAAAAAAAAAAAAAGTTTTTTTAAATGAATATATTTGGTATCGAGCAAAATTTACCACATTGACTTTTTTTTGTTTTTTTTTTTGCTTTTTAGATGCATTTATTTATAATTGAAGGATAATTGCTTTACAATGTCATGTTGGTTTCTGACACATTGACTTTTTTTTCTCCTTTCATTATGGCACAGTGAAAAGTTATCATCGCCAGGATTTGGACATCGGTAACTGGATATTGGAAAATTTTCTGGGTTTTGCAGGCGGAGGAGAGCAGAGTTGAGGACAGATAGCACAGTCTATTCAACTAACTTAAACAAACTAACTTTAAAGAACTAAGTTTAACATACCCTGGGATGGTGGATAAAGAGGTGACTGGCTGGGCATGGCTGACTCCTTCCTAGGAGCGTTTTGTCCAGAACTGGCCTTCTCCGCAGAGATCTAGATGTCAGTGAGGACCTGGATTCACGAAGCCACACTGGATACAATGGTTGGTATGTGGATTTGAGAACCAGAAGAGAGCCAGGTTTCAATCTCAGTGTTATCACTTTTTTTTTTTTTAATTAATAGCTCAGACAACTTACTTCTTAGTTTCCCTGACTGTAAAGTAGGAATGTTTTAGGTTGGATTTCTCATAAATAGACCCGAAGAGTAGGATTCATGTGAAAGTTATGTATTCGTAAGTGTTTCCAGAAGAAACCCACAGGGGAAGTAGATCCTGGGACCTGGTCCTGTGGCCTCAGGGCCTCAGGGATTAAGGGCTCCTGGGGAAGGTCTGTAAACTGCCAGGCAGAGGACAGGCCACCAAGAGAATTAGCCTAGGGAGCTTGTGTGCCGGGAAGTGGTCAGGAAATCCAGGGGATGTAAAAGGGGGGCAGCACCAACTAGGGGATAATATTCGTACTTAGCACCTCATTTAGTTGTTGTGCTTGGCTCTTAGTCACTCAGTAATTTAAAAATAAGAAAGACAAGGCAGAGAAGAGGAAGAAGAAGAGGAGGGGAAGGGGAGACGGAAGTAGGGAGGAGGGGAGGAGGAGGAAGAGGAGGAGGGGAGAACGAAGGGGGAGGAAGGGGGAGGACGGGGAGCAGGCAGTCTAGGGAGTGCTGACGTCCTGGGTAGCTGTCATTCTTAAAAGGAAGAAGCAGAACTGGCCAGGCTCAGACTTTATCTTTTTTTTTTTTTAACCTTTTGGCCACATCTCATGGCATTCAGGATCATAGGTCCCTGAGCAGAGGTTGAACCTTTGCCCCCTGCAGTGGAAGTACAGAGTCTTAACCACTGGACCATCAAGAAAGTCCCTCAAACTCATGTCTTAACTCTTCATGACCAAAGTACAAAGCCAAGGGTAACCCATGCGGGCTAAATCAGGCCTCCTCTCCTTGAGTCTTTTTTTTCTTCCATGTTTAAAGGTCACACTCCATTAGTTATTACAAATATTGGCTATATTCCCCGTGTTGTACAATACATCCTTGAGCCTAACTTAAACCCAAGGTTTGTATGTCCTGCTCCCCAACTCCTATATTACCCCTCCGCCGGCTGGTAACCATATTTGTTCTCTGTATCTGTGACTGCTTCTTTTTTGTTACATCCACTAGGTTGTTGTATTTTTTAGATTCCACATGTAAGTGATATCACACAGTATTTGTCTTTCTGCATCTGACTTATGTCACTTAGTATGATCATCTCTAGTTTCATCCATGTTGCTGCAAATGGCAGAATCTTGTTCTTTTTTATGGCTGAGTAGTATTCCATTGCTGGAGAAGGGCATGGTAACCCACGCCAGTATTCTTGCTTGGAGAATTCCATGGACAGAGGAGCCTGGCAGGCTGCAGTCCATGGGGTCGCAGAGTTGGACACAACTGAGCAACTAACACACACACAGTATTCCATCGTACCACTGTATATTCTTTTGAATCTTAAAGAGAATGTTCCTCCCACCGGTAGGTGGAGGCTGTGTAGCCCTATCCAAATTCCCTTTCCTGGCTGGCACCCCCGTTCTCTAGCTGCAGTTGAGTTTTGGCTCAGAGATGCCTGCCCCCTGCATGAGAAGGTGGGTGCCCCCCCACAAGCCATGAACAGGCTGATGTAGTTTAAATAAACAAGCTCAGCTCCCCTGCCCCAAGGTGGATGCTGCTGCTCCAGGGTTCCTGTGAGCAGGCTGAGGCTGGACTTTGGCTGAACTCTCATCTTCATGGGCCTTCAGTCCCTGGCCCTATCCTGCCTCCCTTCATCTCTTACAGGTTTTTCCTGAGATAACAACCTCAATAAATCACATGCACAGGACATCCTCAGCTCCAGCTCTGCTTTTAGGGAAGTCAGTCAAAGATAAATGGTTTAGGAGGAAGAGGTGTCAGAAGAACCAAGTCTTAGAGCCCTTTGCTCATTGGATGATCTTAGGTTAAGATACTTAATTTTTCTGGGTCCTGGTTTCTTTTTTAAAAACGTTGTCAAAGTATAGTTGATTTGTAATGTTGTGTTTAGTTTTTTTCTGTGCAGCAGAATGACTGTACAGAAAATATATATTTTCATATTCTTTTTCATTATGGCTTGTCACGGGGTATTGAGTATAGTTCCTGCTGTACAGTAGGACCTTGTTGATTACCCATCCTGTATACAAGAGTTTGCCTCTGATAAGATCAGACTCTCAAGCCTGCCCTGCCCTACCCCCATCCACCTTGGCAACCACGTCTGTTCTCTATATCTGTGTGTCTGTTTTTGTTTTGTAGATATGTCATTTTGTATTATATTTTACATTCCACATATAAGTGACATTATGTAATATTTGTCTTTATCTGACTTACTTCCCGTAAAATGATCATCTTTAGGTTCATCCATGTTGCTGCAAATGGCATTATTTTATTCATGGCCGAGTAATATTCTACTGTGTATATGTACCACACCTCTATCTATTCATCTGTCGATGGACACTTAGGTTGCTTTTGTGTCTTGGCTATTGTAAATAGTACTGCTAAGAACACAGGTGTGCATGTATCTCTTTGAATTATAGTTTTGTCTGAATATATGCCCAGGAGTGGTATTGCTGAATAATATGGTAGTTATAGTTGAAGTTTTTTGAGGAACCTTCATACTGTTCTCCATAGTGGCTGCTCCAACTTACATTCTAACCAACAGTATAGGGAGGGTTCCCTTTTCTCCGCACCCTCTCCAGCATTTCTTGTTTGTAGACTTTTTAATGATGTGGGCCCTAGCTACTTTCTGTGTTCATTCATTTTTTCATTCATTCATTAATGTACATTGGGCTAATCATGTGACCTACTTGCAAGACGGTTAAGAAATTACAATGAATTATAATTCATTGCAACTATAATATGAATGCCCAATACAAACTGTAAGGCTCGAAAAGGTCAGGCTTACTTTAGGGGTGTACTTACTTTAGGGATGTACTCCTACCACCCACCACCATTATAGCACTTAACACCATACACTCTAAGATTCACATCCCACAGGGGAGAGAGGAGTATATTTTCCTCCACCCTAGAAACGACTATATTTCTTCAAATCTGAAATTCTGTGACATGTAAGATATATTATTATTGTATATACAATTGAGAAAGAAAATAAAAGTCCTGTCAATGAAACTAGGAGACACTGACTCCTTACCACTTGGTATTTTTTATTTTGTATTGATTGAAAGAGCCGTTTTCAGTTCAGTTCAGTTCAGTTGCTCACTCATGTCCAACTCTTTGAGACCTCATGGACTGCGGCATGCCAGGCCTCCCTGTCCATCACCAACTCCCGGAGTTTACTCAAACTCATGTCCATTGAGTCGGTGATGCCATCCAACCATCTCATCCTCTGTCGTCCCTTTCTCCTCCTGCCTTCAATCTTTCCCAGCATCAGGGTCTTTTTAAATGCCTCAGTTTTTCACATCAGGTGGCCAAAGGATTGGAGCTTCAGCTTCAGCATCAGTCCTTCCAATGAATATTCAGGATTGATTTCCTTTAGGATTCACTGGTTGGATCTCCTTGCAGTCCAAGGGACTCTCAAGAGTCTTCTCCAACACCACAGTTCAAAAGCATCAATTCTTCAGTGCTCAGCTTTCTTTATAGTCCAGCTCTCACGCGCATACATGACTACTGGAAAAACCATAGCCTTGACTAGATGGACCTTTGTTGGCAAAGTAATGTCTCTGCTTTCTAATATGCTGTCTAGGTTGGTCATAACTTTTCTTCCAAGAGCTGTTTTAGACATATTTTATTTCCATCATTTATTTTGAAAATTTTCAACCATACAATTAGTTTTTGTATGTGGTATGAAGTAGGGAATGGGATTCATTTTTGTTTTCTTATAGATATCCATTGTTTCAACACCATTTGTTGAAAAAGATGTTCTTTTCTTTCTGGATTTCTTTGGCCTTTTTAATAAACTTGTTTAGACATAGATTTTTATCATATATCCCTCTTGCATTTATGTAGGAGAATATATTTATTGATTCATGCATATATCATGTGTATATATGATACATATTACACATATCTACATACCATGTATGTAGATAAAACATATATATGAGTAATAAAATTTACCTTTGTAGTCTTATTCTTCAGAGAAGGCAATGGCACCCCACTCCAGTACTCTTGCCTGGAAAATTTCATGGGCGGAGGAGCCTGGTAGGCTGCAGTCCATGGGGTCTCTAAGAGTCGGACACGACTGAGTGACTTCACTTTCACTTTTTACTTTCAGGCATTGGAGAAGGAAATGGCAACCCACTCCAGTGTTCTTGCCTGGAGAATCCCAGGGACAGGGGAGCCTGGTGGGTTGCCATCTATGGGGTCGCACAGAGTTGGACACGACTGAAGCGACTTAGCAGCAGCAGCAGTTTTATTCTTCTGAACCACTTTTCAGTCCATCCACAATCTTTGTGTGAATGTTTTGCCACATATTATTCTCTAAGACATGAAGAATATCATATATTCAGGATCTCTTTAGAAAGCACTCCACTTTTATCTCTAGAATTTTTTTTCCAGTGACCTCACACCCATTTTGCAAGTTTTGATTTTGGTGCTTTCTAGATCCCTGGGTTGGGAAGAAGCCCTGGAGAAGTGTTCTTGCCTGGCGAATTCCATAGACAGAGGAGCCTGGTGGGCTACAGCTGGTGTGGTCACAAAGAGTCAGACACAACTGAGCAACTAACACTCACTTTTTTCAGATCCTACCAGAAGAGTCAATGGAAAAGTTTGTGAATTAAAAAAAAAAAGGTTAATCCAGCATCGTGTATCCAGTGCCCAGGCCTGTGCCTGCCTACCAGATGATCATCAGTATTTCTTGAACAAATAAATTGATTTTTTTTATCTTAAAAACTCCTTTGACCTGCTGTGTTCTCCCATTCAGTAGTTCTGGAATATAAAAATATACTGTCATTATGTTTTCCAAGCCCCAAACCATCTGCTTACTAACTATAAAACTGTACTTGGGAATACCCACCTTACCTTATTATTTGTGTTCTTGCATTTTCCTAAAGGCACCCTCAAGAATGAAGGAAAAGATGCAACAGATGTAGGTGTTTCCAAAGTAAATTTAAACAGTGCTTTTGAGGAATAATGCTCAATGTGGCCTGGGAGGCAGGCCTTTCTGTTAATAGCTACAATGTTGGTGCAGTAAGTTCTATGATTGTGCATGCCGTTTACTTCCATTTGAAGCAGTTCCAAAGTGTACTTGATGCACGTAAATAGTACTTTAAAGAAAAATACATTTCCAGTCTCATAACCACTAAGGATAAAATGTATTTGTTCCATCAGTATCCTTTGTTACTTTAAATTCAACTTATTTTTTTTAATTTTGGCCACACCTTGAGGCATGTAGGACCTTAGTTCCCTGACCAGGGGTTGAATCCTCACCCCCTGCATTGGAAGGTGGAGTCTTAACCACTGGACTGCAGGGGAAGTCCTCAGCTTATTTAAATATGATATTTAAACCAATACATTGTCCATCAAAGCCCTTGAAATATTCTGTGTTGACATCTATCTAGGACAGTGACTTGATGTCGGGTTACATAAAATAGTGACGGTAGCTACTAGGTCCTTCTACTGTATAGATACCTTGTAGAATAATGTTATTTGAATATAAAAAATCCAATAGGCCTCATCATATTTATGGCAGGATTTCCCCCAGAATACGTGGTGTTTCAAAAAGAAATGATCTAGTCAATTTCCTGGTGTGGATAGTACACCATAGTTATGTTAGATATACCTTTGAGGGGCAGCTTGGTGAAAGGTACCTGGTACTTCTGTACTGCTTTTTAAACTATTTATTTACTTTTGGCTATGCAGGGTCTTCACTGCCGTGCAGGCTGTCTCTAGCTGCCGTGAACGCGGGCTGCTCTCTACTTGCGGTGCGTGGACTTCTCACTGCAGTGGCTTCTCTTGTGGAGCGTGGGCTCTAGAGCACAGGCTCATCGGTTTAATCACTCTGAGGCATGTGCGATCTTTCCAAACCAGGGATTGAACTCGTGTCCATGCTGGCAGGCATATTCTTAACCACTGGACCACCAAGGGAGTTCCTCTCGCTCCTATTTTTGCAACTTCTTTTCAGACTTTTCTTAGTTTAGGTGGCTTGTATATAGCAGAAATTTTTTACAGCTCAGGAGGCTGGAACTCTGAAATCAGAGGGCTGGCATGATCTGGGTCTGTGAGAGGCCTCCCTTGGGTTGTATCCTTACAGAGCAGATAGGCCGCAAGCCAGCTGTCTGGCCTGTTAGGCCACTAATCCCATCTATGAAGGTTCCAGTCTCATGACCTAACTTACCTTCTAAAGCTATCACATTGGGGATTATGGCTTCAATATATGAATTTTGGTGAGGCAAATATTTAGTCCATAACAAGAGTATAATCATTTCAAAATAAAAATTTTAAAAAAGAAGTGATTTTTTTTGGATCACTATATCTTAGCTTTCTGATTGGAAATTGATTTTTATGCCATCAAGAAGAAAAAGAGAAATTGCCCCTTGGGAAAAGTATCTCTGCATTGCTGTTACTAATTTTTTTCACTTTTGTGCACAAAGCATAATGCTTTAACCTTTAAAGATTTGTTTTTTAAAAATCCCACTTAAAAAAAATCCCACTTAACTTGAAAGTGAAAATGATGGCTACTTATGGAGAGCGGAATAAGGAAGAACTAATTTTCATTTCTGTCATTTCTTTAATTGATAGAATATTATATAATAAATTTTTATTGCTTTAATAACTGGGGGAGGGAAACTTGGACTTTTCATGAACAGCTCTAAGACCCAAATCACCCAGTGAAAATGTTCCTGAGCATTCTTCATTATCAGAGGGAAACCTTATTCCATTTTTAGTGGCCCTGAAATTTATGTTTTGGGAATAACTTCAGCATGGGAATAAATTTATACATCAAAACCATTTATACTACTCTGATAAATAAAAGCAAACTACTGAATTAAAACTGAATCTTCTCATGCTTTTCCTCAAGCAGTCTACATTTTTTTCATAAAGGATTAGATAGTTATTAAAATTTCATAAAGCATCATTTTTAGTTTTTCAAGATCAAAATATATCGTTCTCCAGTCACAGCTCTCATACACTATAAATAATTTTATGTTTTCAGCTGTGATATTACTGAAAATATTGAAAGAGCTTAATAATTTTTGACTGAAGGGTAGATTGCATTTCTTCCAAACTTTGGTGGTTGGATTTTTTTAACATCCAGATATGCTTGTGTGTGAGTGTGTTAGTCAGTCAGTTGTGTCCAAGTGTTTGTGACCCCATGAGCTGTAATTCACCAGGCTCCTCTGTCCATGGAATTCTCCAAGCAAGAATACTAGAGTGGGTAGCTATTCCCTTCTCCAGGGAGTTTTTCTGACCCAGGGATGGAACCCAGGTCTCCTGCATCGCAGGCAGATTCTTTGCTGTCTGAGCCACCAGGTATTCTTAACTTATTTATTTATTTGGCAGCACCACTTGGCGTGGGATCTTAGTTCCCCAGTCAGTGATCAAACCCACACCCCCTGAAGCAGAATCACACAGTGTTAACCACTGGACTGCCAGGGAAGTCCCAGTAGCAGATGTTGTTAAATAAAGAGATTCTGAGATGACAAGGTAGCACTGTATAGCACAGGAAACTATATTCAGTATTCTGTAATAAACCGTGATGGAAAAGAATATATATGTATCTTATACATACATTCCTTTTATATGTACAGATGTACAAATATGTATGTATATCTGAAACTGAATTTGCTCAGTCGTGTCCGACTCCTAGCGACCCCATGGACTGTAGCCCACCAGGCTCCTCCATCCATGGGATTTTCTAGGCAAGAGTACTGGAGTGGGTTGCCATTTCCTTCTCCAGGGGATCTTCCCGACCTGGGGATCGAACCCTGGTCTCCCGCATTGCAGGCAGACGCTTTACCATCTGGGCCACCACGGAATCCCATGTATATCTGAATCACTTTGCTATACACCAGAAATTAACACCACATTGTAAATCAACTATACTTCAATTAAAAAAAAAACAAGGACTTGCCTCGTGGTCCAGTGGTTAAGAGTCCACCTTCCAGCACAGGGGACGTGGGTTTGATCCCCAGTCAGGACCACTAAGCCTGGGTGCTGCAACTAGAGAAGCCCAAGGGGGCAATGACGAGCCAGTGCAGCCAACGTTAAAGATAAAAACAGATTCTGGGATCACGCCTGTGCTTGAAACACTCCCTGGCTTTTGGGCACGGTCATGTCCTTTGTTTTCCTCTGCTTGGGATACGGTTGTAACTCTCACTAATTTCTTCCCCAGCATACTAATGGCCAGTTGCTGATTAGCTAATGGGCTCCAGCATGATTCAGTAAATAGAATGAAATTCTTGGCAATGGGCTTAGTCAATCTAACTCAATAGGAAATATTGGTCCATTGGTGACTGGTAGTTAATCCTTCAGTAAACACTTGTCTCTATAGGGAGACAGCTAGACCCAGCGTGACCTGCGGTAGAGTTAGGGTGACCAGGTCGATTAACAATGGTTTGTTAGTTTCAGGTGTATAGCAGAATGATTCTGTTAAACATATACATGCATCTATTCTTTTCCCATTTAGGTTATTACAGAGTGTTAAGCAGAATCCCTGTGTCATAGAATAGATCCTCATTGGTTATCTATTTTAAATATAGCAATGTGTGCATGTCAGTCCCAAGCTTGCAATCTATCCTTACCCCCAACACTTGAAAGGCACTTTTAAAAGCAAGATTGCCCAGCACAATTTTTGAAAGTTGTGTGGGCATTTGGATACATGGAGAAGGTTAAATATAATTAATTCCTGGAACAAGTATGCTATCTATAGAGTAGTTTAATATCAGAGTTAATAAACCAAAGCCAATGGAGTCATTTGAAAGCTCCCATCCAAATCTTTCCTTTTTCACCCATTGCTATTCCCAGAAGTTTTTAAAACTGTAGTCCTAACAACAGCAGGTAATTATATATGCTGTCTGGCTTAAAGAGTAAATTAATTTTGCATGTAATTCCCCCCAAAGGTCTATATGACAGGGAATTCTGTTTTATACTTTTTTTTTTTCATAATGGCAATAAATAGCACAAGATAACTGATATGAAACCAACTATTTAAAATCTGCCTGCTTAGGTGACTTCCCTGGTGGTCCAGTGGTTAAGACTTTGCCTTCTACTGCAGGAAGTGCGGGTTGGATCCTGGTCGGGGAGCTAAGATCCTACATGCCTCAGGGCCAAAAAGCCAAAATATAAAACAGAAGCAGTATTGCAAAATCAATGAAGACTTTAAAAATGGCCCACATCCTGGGGGCAGCCCTGCTTACAGTGGCTCTTATGGTGCCTTGAAGAGAAAAGAACCAGATAAACATGAAGGGTCTCGAAGTTCAGCAACAGAAACAAACAAGACTCTTAGGGACATTTCTGCCTGCTGTAACCATTGTGGAAGTTTGGAGGCCTGTCCCCCTCCTATCCTACGAGACTAAAGGTATTTGTCCTCCTCTTCTCCTGACTCATATACAGAATGTTTATGTACCTCATCCAATCAGCAAATGACTCGCAAAACCCTGTCCCATTGCTTTGTCCCCCAGCTATTAAAGCAGACCAAAGACCGCCATCCGGAGTTCCTCTCCCCCATTATCAGGAAGCCGGCTTGCTGTACTCTCAGTGATTCCCCACCCCCACCCTGCTCTAATAAATTTTATTCTTCTTTCAAAAAAAAAAAAAAATGGTCCACATTTAAAATAAAATCTACTTGCTTAGATATTCCCAGTTGAAAAAGCAAACATTTTTTGAGAGGGACTTAGAACCTATAAAGTAAATTTTCTGTGTGGGTCTCTAATGGCTGTGCCTATTGACAAATACGTGTTTTCCCAAATCAGCTGTGGGGGTGGGGGTGAGGTGGGCAGCGCATGCTCTGTGTACAGAGGCATTTAGACAGAGCAAAGTCTTGTTTGCCGTCCAAACAGGCCCCTCCATGGGGGCAGGTTAGAAATTATATTTGCATGTGTATTGCAGATACCTGAGTAGTAGGTACATTGTGAGAGAAAAAAAAAAACCCTGAATACTTGTTACATGATATTTTGGCAAATATGTGTTGTCTCTGGCTTGGATGCTGGATCCAGGCCACTGTAGTGAAGAATATTAGGTTCAGGTCCTAGTCTTTGTTCATATTTATTTATTTTTGGCTGCACAGGTCTCAGTTGCGGCCTGCAGGATATTCAACCTTTGCTGGGGAGTGGGGGATCTTTCCTTGTGGCTTGAGAACTCTAAGTTGGGCTGTGTGGGAGATCTAGTTCCCTAACCAGGAATCGAATCTGGGCGCCCTGCATTGGGAGCACAGAATCTTAACCACTGGACCACCAGGAAAGTCCCAGGCTTTTGCAGTTTTGAGGGTCCTCTTGAAGAAAGAAAACACACAATTATGAATACAAAATTAGGCAAAAAATGTAAAGGCATTGGTAGGGACCCTCACTGAGCTTCTGGAAGGGCCTGTGCAATAGAGGGGAGAAGGCAATGGCACCCCACTCCAGTACTCTTGCCTGGAAAATCCCATGGATGGAGGAGCCTGGTGGGCTGCAGTCCATGGGGTCGCTAAGAGTCAGACACGACTGAGTGACTTCACTTTCACTTTTCACTTTCATGCATTGGAGAAGGAAATGGCAACCCACTCCAGTGTTCTTGCCTGGAGAATCCCAGGGACGGGGGAGCCCGATGGGCTGCCGTCTATGGGGTTGCACAGAGTCGGACACGACTGAAGCGACTGAGCAGCAGCAGCAGCAGCAGCAATGCAATAGAGGCGCTTGTGACCGTGACCTTCATGGTAAGTCTACCTCTGAGTCTACAACCTAGAGCATTAGAATGTCAGCTCCAGAGGTCAGGGATTTCTTTTTTCTTTATTATAGTCGATTTACAGTATTTCAAAGTAATAGTAAAGTGATTCAATTATACAAGCATGCATGCTAAATCACTTCAGTCACGTCCGACTCTTTGCGACCCCATGGACTATAGTCTGCCAGGCTCCTCTATCCATGGGATTCTCCAGGCAAGAACACTGGAGTGGGTTGATGTGCCTTTCTTCTGGGATCTTCCCAACCCAGGGATCGAACCTGTGTTTCTTACGTCTCCCTGCATCGGCAGGTGGGTTCTTTACCACTAGCATTACCTGGGAAGCCCTCAGTTATACATACGTGTGTGTGTGTGTGTGTGTGTATGAGGAATCCAGGGCACAGAGAGTTTAAGTTAGTTGCCAAAAGTCACACAGCTAGAAATGGCAGATCTGGGATGCAAAGCCAGGTGTTCTGGCTTCAGAATCTGTGCTTCTGACACAGAGGCACTCCTACCTCTCAGATAAGGCTCCAGGAGATCAAGGGGCCAGCAATAGTTAAAATGGGCCGGCTTTTATTCATGTCTGAAGTAGGTCCAAACCTCTGGCATTTGCTTGCAGTATGCAGTCCTTAGATACTGCAAATATTGACTACTCACTAGCAAGAGAAACAAACATGTCTGTTTAGTCTCTATTAAAACCCAGACTTAGTTGAAACATATGAAGAAAGGAAGAACTGAGTTGAAATCATTCTGTCAACCTACTTGAAAAAATGGCAAAAAGGTTGAATGTCTTTCCTTTCAAAACCAGTGACTTCCAGGGTTCAAAGGTGTCAGTGAAAGGTGTGCGGGGTCCAGCTGCTTGCTGCTCAAAAGCCAATAAACAGGCCAGGTTGGTGGAAAGGAAAGAAAAGAAGTGAAAGTTGCTCAGTCGTGTCCGACTCTTTGCGACCCCATAGACTATACAGTCCATGGAATTCTCCAGGCCAGGATACTGGAGTGGGTAGCCTTTCCCTTCTCCAGGGGATCTTCCCAACCCAGGGATTGAACCCAGGTCTCCCGCATTGCAGGCGGATTCTTTACCAGCTGAGCCACTGGGGAAGTCCATGAATACTGGAGTGGGTAGCCTTTCCCTTCTCCAGGGGATCTTCCCAACCCAGGGATTGAACCCAGGTCTCCCGCATTGCAGGCGGATTCTTTACCAGCTGAGCCACTGGGGAAGTCCATGAATACTGGAGTGGGTAGCCTTTCCCTTCTCCAGGGGATCTTCCCAACCCAGGGATTGAACCCAGGTCTCCCACATTGCGGGCGGATTCTTTATCAGCTGAGCCACCAAGTTTGCTTTATTTCAGATGCTGGCAACTGGGGAAGCAGGGAGGGTGGACATCTGTCCAAAGGCCGACTCGCTCCTTCATCCCTCGATCCCCAGGCACCCTGTGGGGCAAGGGTTTTTACACCTAGAGTGCAGGAGTGGCGGCCCCATGCAGAAACAGCACAGTCATCTCTGACAGGCATCTTGAAACTGGTCATCGATGGTCTGACCAGCGTCATCTTGTTTTAGGTACAGTTAATCTTCAGTTCCAGGGCCATTTGTTCCCATTTCTTTGAGGCCAGTTCTCAGAATTGTGGCAGCTCATGTCCTGGGTACAGTCTGGTCATCATATAGTTAGCTTCTCCAGCTGGTGTTTTGGTATCTATAAGACAGCTCACAGGATATGGCTCAGAGTATTATCTATAGCCCTGGAGAAAGAACTAAAGGTCCTTGACTTAGCTTAATCACTGCATTAATATTTGGTCTCCTTTGACTGTTTTCCTTTGTTTCCGCATTTCTCACATCTCTGATTAAACTTATTATTTGACTAAAGTTTTCCACAGACAAAAGGCAGGCAAAGGACATGGGGTGGGACGGGGGCAAGGACCACAGGGTCCGCTCTGTTTCGGGGGGGTGACCTTAATCAGTGTCTCCCCACTCTCAGCCCAGCCCCAGGCCCAGCTGGTGAGAGAAACATTTTCCCAACAGGACTACTCGACATTGGAGAACTCCCTGGTAGTCCAGTGGTTAGGGTTCTGCACTTTCACAGCTGGGACTGGTGGGCGGGAGTTGGGGGGTTTCAGTCCCTGGTTGGGGAACTAGGATCCCACGAGCCTTGAGTGGCAGCCAAAAGAGAGAGAGAGAGAGAGACCACTTGACATAAATATAACTTAAAAGAAGATTCAAATGTATTTAGCTTGTGTCCCATTCCCTCCACTACCACCAAAAGGTTTTAAAAAATCTTGCTCTGATAACATCCAGGAACTTGCTTTCAAAGACCTATTTGTAAAGAGAATGACTGGGCCATCCGTCCGGGGAGCATTATCTATTTTCTTGTATCCTTGGGTGAGTGATTTCATCTTTTTTGAGCCTTTCCGATTTTCCCCCTGAAAATTCAATCAGGACACTGACGCTGGGCTGGAGGACTTCCACTCTCCACTTTGCTCTCCCCTCTACACTTTCCCTGGGCTTCCCTGGTAGCTTGGACGGTAAAGCGTCTGCCTACAATGCGGGAGACCTGGGTTCTATCCCTGGGTCAGGAAGATCCCCTGGAGAAGGAAATGGCAACCCACTCCAGTATTCATGCCTGGAAAATCCCATGGACCAAGGAGCCTGGTGGCCTACAGTCCATGGGGTCGCAGAGTCGGACATGACTGAGCGACTTCTCTTCTTCTTCTACCCTTTCCCATCCTGTTTGGTACCAGACTGCCCTGGAGTCTGCCCTCTTGAACCGCTTGGCAGCCTCAGCAGGTGATTGGAGAGAGGGGAGCTGAGGCCTTTGCCAGGCTGTCACAGGCTGGCTGCTTCAGCTTCTGTACGGTGGCAGCAGGGTGTTGTGAAAATCAGAGATTAAGGAATTTGGAAGTCTGTTTCCTCTACCAGCAGTTCAAGTGAGCCCTCTGGGCCTTGGGTGGGGCCAGGGAAACAGTGGGGAAATGCCCATCTGCCACAAGCCCCTGCCTCCTACAGCCCAATAAACACCACCTGTGGCAGGTGAAGACCTAAACTTTGGGGAGAGGAATTAGTCTCAGAACTGAAGCTGCTGAAAAGGATGACATTGGAAAGCCAGCTGTGTTGGTCATTAAACATCTCTGTGGAGAAGGCGATGGCACCCCACTCCAGTACTCTTGCCTGGAAAATCCCATGCATGGAGGAGCCTGGTAGGTTGCAGTCCATGGGGTCGCTAAGAGTCGGACATGACTGAGCGACTTCACTTACACTTTTCACTTTCATGCATTGGAGAAGGAAATGGCAACCCACTCCAGTGTTCTTGCCTTAATCCCAGGGATGGGGGAGCCTGGTGGGCTGCTGTCTATGGGGTCGCACAGAGTCGGACACGACTGAAGCAACTTAGCAGTAGCAGCAGCAGGATCATGAGTTCAGTGCCTGGTCCTGCGAGTGAGAGCCCCAAGGAAAGTATTCCTTGGGCATTTACTTCATGTTAGGCACGAATCTCTTAACTTAGATTCACAAAAGCCCAGTTAGACAGGAGGTACTATCTTATCCCCATTTTTCTGATGAGGATCTGAAAGTTTAAGTAGCATGAAAGAGAAAGTGTTAGTCGCTACGTCGTGTCTGACTCATTGCGACCCCGTGGACTGTATCCCGCCAGGCTTCTCTGTCCATGGGATTCTCCAAGCAAGACTACTGGAGTGGGTTGCCGTTCCCTTCTTCAGGGGATCTTCCTGACCCAGGGATCGAACTCGGGTTTCCTGCATTGCAAGTCAATTCTTTACCATCTGAATCACCAGGGAAACCCAAGTAGCTTGCACAAGGTGAGAAATTATTAGTGGCTATTCTGGTTGGCTGCTGCCATGTAGCAAACCATCCAAAACATGATGTAAAACAACCACCTTGCTATCAGGACATGGATTCATACATTGACTCAACAAATACTTGAGTGACAGCTGTGTGCCATGTTCTGTACACGTGTCTTGGGAAAAGGTGCCTGAACTCAAGGTACTCGGTCCAGAAGAAAAGCTGCCGGGTAAATGTCTGTCTCTAATAAGGTCATTCCAACAGTGAACTGTTGTTCACAGTCCAGTGATGGCCTGAGGGAGGCCATGACTAAGACTTCTAGGAAGAACTAACACAGAAGGACAGGCCGAAATTGGATCTTGAAGGGTAAGTAGGAGTTTGTCTAGTAGAGACCAGGGACAACGGGCAATCCAAGCAAAGGACCGAAAAAGCGCAACAGCATCCATGAAGAGAAAGCTACCCATTTGCTCTAAAAGTTCGACTTGAACCAAACTGCCGTAGCTTAGATTTCCCCCAGAAACAGACATGAGAGGAGGATTTTAGCATAAGTTGTTTATTTTGGAATCTGAAGAGAGCAGGAGGAAAGAGCTGGGAAGAGATAAAGGGAAGGGAAGACGGCCAATAAAGGGGGCATTGTTAAATTAGTTACAGGCTCTGGGAACCTAAGCTTGGTCCCTTGAGAAGCTCTCAGAAGCGGGATGGAACACACACCACAGATTTCTCTGGACCCAGGGCTGAGGACACTGGGCTGTGTATGCGCTGACTCCTCCAGGCCACGGTGAGGGCTGCACCTCTGCTTTTCTGCTCAGTCTTCCTCCCTGATTAGGTTTGGTCCTCAGTCCAGCTCCCCTTCACCCAATAGGCTTCTCTTCCAACCAATCGGGGCTTCCCTGGTTGCTCAGATGATAAAGAATCTGCCTGCAATGCAGGAGACCGAGGTTTGATCCAACCAATCAGGATGCAGAAATAGGATTACCCCTACTTCTTTGAACCAGTCGGGGACCAGCCATGGGGCTAAGGAACAGATCAAACTTACTCTCCCATCATCCTCACCCTACAGTGATGGAGGGGTACGATCGACTGTTGGGACAGGCAACCTCAAAGTTCACCAAACCCACTCTGTCACACAGGAGATTACCCTTTGACTTCAAGACCTGGTTCAGGAAAATCTAAGGAACGGTGTCTTGTTTTCACACTTCCAGAGGGCTGCTTCTTGGAGCCAGGTATGGTAAGATGACCCACCTCTCAGTTCATCCAGTTTTTCTCTACTCTGTGGGTGTTTCATCATTCACTAAGGCTGCTGAGCTCCTACAGATTTAAGGTCTCTGGTTTTGAGTTTCAGCATCTGCTTCAACCCATTTTAGGAAACATGATTCTTTCCCAAGAAAAGAAAAAGGAAGGAGCTGGTGAAATTGAAAGGTGACACAGAAAAGCCCAGGACTGGGGTGATGGGCATTCAGGGAAGAGCACAGACCCTTTCCTGTGAGGTTAACTTAGAGAATAATAAATCAAAGAAGTCCCCTCCCCCAGTGAAGGTCACCTTGTATAAAAGGACAATTGTTCTGCCATGGTTTTCGATTATTTCCCTCTGATGCTATTTGCCCTGGTTGAGGGACTCTGGAGTACTTTTCAGTTTAACTGCTCAGAGAAGGGGCAAAGCATAAACCAAGTTGCCCAGAAGCCTGAGGTTCAAAGCAAAATGGAAAATTTCCCTGAGTTGAGACGTCAAATCAATTTAAAAAACAACAATGAAGTCCGGTGCTGTGGACACAGAGCTGAGTGTCTGGAAGCCTAATATTTATTCTCCCTTCCCAGGTGGCTCAGTGGTAAAGAATCTGCCTGCCAAGCAGGAGCCACAGGTTCAATCACTGGGTGGAGAAGATCCCCTGGAGGAGGAAATGACAACCCACTCCAGTATCCTTGCCTGGGAAATCCCATGGACAGAGGAGCCTGGCAGGCTACAGTCCATGGGGTCACAGAGTCAGACATGACTGAGCAACTGGACGGCGGCAGCAGCAGCCCCTGTCCTCAAGCAGTGGCTTGGCAAGAACTCCAGGCTGACACCTAGGGGTGCGGCTCTGGAGAGGGAAGGGGTGGAGAATTAGACAGGCCAAATCAATTCTTGTAAAAGTTCAAGTCGAATCTTTAGGACTGTATTTTTCCCGGAACTGTTTACCATCCTTAAACCTAAAGCAAACAACACAAATAAGATAACTGCTTTCTTGGAATTCACCACGCTAATATATGTGGGATCTTTGGTACTACACCCCTAGTTATTTTTTGTCGGGGGAGGGTACAGGGAGAAAAGTGGGGTAGGGTGTGTGGGAAGGGAAGACTCTTAGGACCACAGTTCAGAAACTTTGCTGTCTATTACGATCACCTGGGGAGGTCTCTGGTTGGTTTAGTCGCTCAGTCGTGTCCGACTCTTTGCAATCCCATGCACTGTAGCCCGCCAGGCACCTCTGTCCATGGGATTCTCCAGGCAAGAATACTGGTGGGTTGCCATTTCCTCCTCCACCCAGGCTGTACTTCAGGCCAATTAAATCAGAATCCGTGGGGGTGGAGCCTGGCCTCAGTAGTTTTTAACACTCCCCAAGTGACTCCGGGCTTCCCTTGTGGCTCAGCTGGTGAAGAATCTGCCTGCAATGTGGGAGACCTGGGTTCCATCCCTGGATTGGGAAGATCTCCTGGAGAAGGGAAAGGCTACCCACGCCATGTCCATGTCCATGGGGTCGCAAAGTGTTGGACACGACTTTCACTTTCAGCTGACTCCAATGTGCAACCAGGTTTGAGAACCAGGGCTTGAAGCAGTGCTTCTAGTCTGCACGGAAGCACCAAGGATTTTGTTAAAATGCAGAGTCTAGCCCAAAAGGTCTGGGGTGGGGCCCAAGGGCCTGTGGTACCGAGGCTGCTGTGGCTGCTCTAGGGACCACGGGTAGCAAGATCTTCAGATGTTTCTTTAACATAAGAGAGGAATGGAGCCAGTGACAAATCACAGCAAAACAAACAACTTTTCAGAATACACAGCTTCCTGCTTAAAATCTTTCTGAAAATGTTCCTCTTTGCTGTAGAGATACATTGCAAACACCCTACTATGGCTACAAGGAATCCCCTGGTAAATTTTCCCCAAAACAGTGATGCCAGGGTTCCATATACCTCCTCATCCAGAGCAATGAAACCCAAGTCTCTGTGGGTGGGGATTGGCCTTAGGTTGGTTTGTAAAGTTTGTTAAGTTCCCCAGATGACCAATGTGTAGCTAGGCTTGAGGACGCCTGCACTAATCCATCTGGTGGCTGTTATTTCCATGGGAATGCCCCATTCCCACCAAATGCGGCGCACCAGCCATTGGATGTTGATTGGATGAGGGGCAGGCCGTGGGCATAAGTTACTCTCTTGGGCCCCTCCCCTTGGGAGTTTGGGTGGGAGATTCCAGTGTGGTCTGGCTGCCCTTGTTAACCCAAGAGAAATGGCATAGGGAACTTTTGGCCACCATGTCTTACAGATAAACCAGGAACAGAGAAAGTGGTTTCCTATTAGAAACACGAGATAAGGCAAAACATTTCTAAGGACTTGGGGGTCTTCAGGTCTGCCATCCTGAGGTTGTCTATGGCCAGAGTGGCTGAGAACCTCAGTGACCACCACCTCTGTCTCTATAAGAGGGCCAGCTTCCAGGTTGGGGGTCTTTATGTAACTGTCCCCTGTGACTCAGAAGTTCTGATGTGACCGACAAAACTTGAATAGTCAAATAGGAAAAATCTCTAAAACTCAAATTAAACACAACACTTCCATATCATCAGCAACTGATCTCCTCCGCTTCTATCCCCCACCATTAAAATTCTCGAAAAATGAGAAGACACTTCATAAGTTTCAACAATAAGGACTTCTCGGTTCTCAAATTGGTTCTCTTTATAGAACAATCATCAGCCTTGAATTTCTGCAGCTGCGACTTCTAAATCTAGACCTTCTGTGGATGTTGGGGGTGTAATTGCTTGTCTTGTCTGTTTTCTCATCTACAACATGGAATTAAGAGTACCAATCTGATCAGATGGCTTTTTGGAGCAACTCATAATAGGGTTATGGATCACGATACAGATGGTGTAGAAATGCTTCTCGTAAATGAATCACCTTTCCCCAGAGCATTACTGGGAATAGTGGGAAAGAGGCCTTTGGAAAAGGGCTGTTGAAATCTCAGCCCGTCCACCTACAAGTTGTGTGATCTTAGGCAAATTACTTAACTACTCTGAGCCTCAGATTCCTCATTCCAGATACAGGCTAACCATGCCTATTTGCAGAACTTCTGTGGGGAGTGAATAAGATGATGTGTGAAGACACTGGGTATACAGTAGATGCTCAAAGACATGACCTTCCTTCCACAACCTCACTCTTGACCTAAGGTGGATTCATTAGGTTATGTTCTTACAGTTTTACTATAAGGAAGACTGCTCTTCTCTCCCCAAACAGCAATGGTTAAAACTGGATGAAGATTTCTCTCTCTCTCCTGTAACAAGCTGATCATAAAGAAAGTGAAGACATTCAGTCGTGTCCGACTCTTTGTGACCCCATGGACTGTTCCCCAGGTTCCACCGTCTATGGGATTTTCCAGGCAAGAATACTGGAGTGGGTTGCCATTTCCTTCTCCAGGAGATCTTCCCGACCCAGGGATTGAACCCGGGTCTCCCACATTGTAGGCAAATACTTTACCGTCTGAGCCACCAGGGAAGATTCATAAAAGCATCTAGACAAATAGGTTATATGGTGTTGGGTACCCAGCCTTTCATCTTATTATCCCACCATCTTCAAGGAGCAGCTTCCTTCTTTTTTTTTTTTTTTTTTTAATTTTAAGATGGATTTATTTATTTTTGGCGGCACTGGGTCTTCGTTGCTGCGCAGGCTGTCTCCAGCTGCTGAGAGTAAGGGCTACTTTCTGTTTGTGGTGTGCAGGCTTCTCACTGCAGTGGTTTCTCTTGCTGCCGAGCGCTGACTCCAGGGCGTGCGGGCTTCAGCAGCTGCTCCCAGGCTCTAGCGCTCTGGCTCAGTACTTAACGGCGCACGGGCTTTAGTTGCTCCGCGACATGTGGATTCTTCCCAGACCGGGGATTGAACCCATGTCTCCTCCACTGGCAAGTGGATTCTTTACCACGGAACCACCAGGGAAGCCCGGGCGGCTTCCAGCTTGTAGTTTAAGATGGTGATTTCCCGCTGGCAGGAAGGAGAGCTGGAGAGATGGGGAGCGAACCTCTCCCCTTTGAGGGCATGACGTAGAAAGCCTACTCACATTCCATTGGGCTGAATGTGAGTTAGAAGGCAATCTCTGAGGCCCCACTTTTTGGGTTAAAAAAATCCCCAGTTCTCCCACTTACCATCTGTAGTCATGGCCAAGTCAGACTTGCAATGTCTTTGCACCTCTGTTTCCTAATCCTTATGGGGTTATTATGAAATTTAAATAGGTTAGTACATGTAAAGCACTTAGAATAGTTACCTAACATATACTAGACTGTAAGATATACTATTATTGTTGTTGTTGTTATTTGTTTAGCAACATGGCCACATCTCACTTTGAAGGAGGTTGGGAAATGTCCTTAATTAGATGACTGTGTGTCCAGCTAAAACTCAAGGGTTCTATTATTAAAGGAAGGAGGGGACAGAGGACATCTGAAGACAATTAGGTTCTCTCATGTAAGAGTTGCTAAAATAACTTTTACGAAAGTACTGTTGGTGGTGAGTGTTTGCAATCTCCAATTTGGGCCTAAAATACCCATGTCAACTGCTCTTTGTGTGATGGGGTTGACGTGATCCGTTCCTAGACATGGGACAATAATCAAAATAAGAATAACACGTGAGCCTCCGTGTTGAGCACTGTCTCAATTGTCTGTGACAGCCTGTTTAGAGATCCCACAATCCTCTGGTTTTATGAAAAGTATTTCTGTTCACCCGGTTCCCTCCCCAGATCTTGTGTGCTTATCACCTTGCAGGCACCAGGGTGGGAGTCTGTGATGAATTTCATTCTCAAATTTACAATACATTTTGAAGCTCTCAGGCGATGGTGGGGGGGCCTTCCCTGATGACTCAGATGGTAAAGAATCTGCCTGCAATGCTAGAGACCCGGGTTCAATCCCTGGGTCAGGAAGATTCCCCTGGAGAAGAGAATGGCTACCCACTCCAGTATTCTTGCCTGGAGAATTCCACGGACAGAGGACCCTGGTGGGTTACAGTCCATGGGGGGCGGTCACAAAGAGTCAGACACAACTGAGCGACTAACACCTGAAGCTCTCAGAGGATCCCCCACTCTGAAAAGCACCCCACAAAGCCAGTCTACCTGCTTCTTCTCCATTAGCCCCCACCCCTGACTGTGCAGGACACCTAACTGGCTTTTCTGGTTGCAGATTCACCAGGCCAAGGGAGGGGAGAAACCCAAGTGCAGTGTGTAATCCGTCCCTTAATAAACCTTATGCAGACGAGGCCCAGGCCGTGTGACCCAGGCTCAGAGCCTCTCTCCTACCGTCCAAGGCATGTGCTGAAAGGAACAGTACCTTACCTGTGAACACAGGGGATGTGAATGTGGGAATTCCAAGACAAATAAACAGGGGTGATTCTTGGCATTATTAACGGGCTGCGTGCTAAGTCGCTTCAGTCGTGTCCGACTCTTTGTGACCCCATGAACTGCAGCCTGCCAGGTTCCTCTGTCCATGGAATTCTCCAGGCAAGAATACTGGAGTGGGTTGCCAGTTCCTTCTCCAGGGGATCTTCCTGACCCAGGGATTGAACCCGGGTCTCTAGCATTGCAGGCAGATTCTTTACCATCTGAGCCACCAGGGAAACCCTATTATTAACAGGCAATAGAATTTCTAGAGCCACATAATGCCTTCTACCTTTTATTTGCCAGCAACTCTTCAAGAATGCATTTCAGTGTATCTTTTTGTACAAATGCATGCTTTTCATTTTGCATGCCTGCCTGCCTGCTAAGTTGCTTCACTTGTGTCCAAGTCTTTGCGACCCTATGGACTGTAGCCCACCAGGCTCCTCTATCCATGGGATTCTCTAGCCAAGAGTACTCAAATGGGGTGTTTTATTAGTGCTTCTCGGACTCTTTGGCTAAAGATCCTAGCCACCCTTAAATTTCTCAGCTCCATCCTCTCTCTTTAGTCAAATAGTTAACCATCTAGAAACAAACCCTCCAATTAATTCTTTCTAAAGCAAATGTACTTGGTAAGCAAACACCCACTCCCTAAGTCGCTTGCTTAATACGCTCCTTTCAGAGAGCCTTCTGGAGAGAACCATGATGGATATAATTATCCTGCTTTTTCATCTCTGCTGTCCAGTTTTGGGGTGTGCTTCTGATCTCATTTGGGAAGATTCCTGGAGCTTCTTAGGTGTAGTCAGCTATGTGGGGACAGGTCTTTGCTCATCCAGTAACTGGGGCAGAGGAATTTGTACGTGGGCGCCTAATTAACACTATTCATTAGCATTAATTACCTTTTATTCATTAAAAGGTGTTGGCAACAGGAACCTGATTCACCTCTGTTTCAAATTGTTATAAGAGCCTACAACTTTTTTTTTCAGTCCTACAAAAGCCTATAGATTTAGCCCACAGAGCCTCCCTGAGGCACTGTTCACAAGCACAGGGTATTCTAGCTGCCACTTGTTCCGATTTTCCATCACTTTTGGAACTTTCTAGGGTGGCTCCTCCAAACTCAGCGGGTCTCCTCTCTAAATCCAGCACCCAGCCACGTGGGCCTCATTCTCAGACACATTCAAGGGTTTCCATTCATTTGTGAGCAATGTCTGTTTTGTTTGAATGTGATAAATGGGTCCCTGCAAGATATTGCAGGACAATTTGCCCTTCCTCCTAGAAACCTCAGTTATTTTCCACTCTCAGACCTGGTGTGTGGGGCGGTGGGTCGTCAACTAACCCGCCCTTCCGGGGGGACTGACCTGGTACACACACCCCACCTCCCAGTCCTCTTCTTGATCTTTGGTTTGGTAGGGACGTTACATGTATCGCCCATTTAATTTTCTACCGGCTTGTAAAGCAACTCTATTTGCCAGCAACTCTCTGCAGAGAAAGTAAAAAACCTACAGACCAAGAAAGTCTCAAATACCTGACCTTGACTTTGTTCAGTTCTCTAAGAAGATGATATATGCATATACACCCAGGCACACCCCTGTACCTCTCAGGGTCCGGCATGATCATGAGCTTGATCCGTGTCACTGATGGAATTTCTCCCCATCTCCCCCTCTGCCAAGCACAGTGTAATCACTGTTTATGGACCAGATGGAGGGGGGCAGGGAGGGCCGGTTGTTTTTCACCCTGGACAGTCATGAGGGCTGAAACCCCCTCTCAGCACATCTCTCAGCACACAAACAGATCCAGTGCTTCCTGAAGGGGAATTGTGTCCTTCCTCTGGAATTTCCTCTTCTAGTCCCTGATTCTTTGCTTAGCTAACTTTGAATAACGGCCCTTGAAAACACTTAAATGTCTGCTTCTGGAAGAAAAGAACCCTGGTCCCCAGGCTGACCATGCCACCTTTCCCTGTGCAGGCTGACGTGGGCCCTCCCCTGGCCTGGCAGAGATCCCCCCATCACTCACTCACTGCTTTCTCCCTTCTCCTGATATCATAGTCAATAAAGGAAGGGACAGTCGTACCGAGCTGTGTAGCCCAATCGTGCATGGACCTTGTGGATATTAGATCAGTGTTTCTTGAATCAGTGGCTGCAGCCAAGAACTCTGGGAGATCCATCTCTTTCATTGAGATCAAGACCCATAATAAGATTTCTAATTTTTATTTTTACTTTTAAATTTTATTTTAGTTTCATTTCAGCACGGCGCAGCTTGTGCAATCTTAGTTCCCTGACCAGGGATCTAACCCAGGCCCTCTACAGTGAAAGCATTGAGTCTTAACCATTGGACCACCAGGGAATTCCCAAGAAGGTTTTAAAAAAATCGAATAGAATTCAAGTTAAGGCAGTGCTTGACCCAAAACAGACCAATAATAAATTAGTTGCTGCTTATTTTTATACACTCCAAATATTAATACCTACTTCTAAATCAGCTGATTTTTTTTTTAAACCACACCACGTGTGGGATCTTAGTTCCCCTGGCCAGAAATAAAACTGATGCCCCCTGGGTGGAAGCTCAGAGTCTGAACCACTAGACCACCAGGGAATTCCCTAAATCAGCTGATTCTTTTTTTTTTTTTTTTTTTTGGAGGCTAATTGCTTTACAATATTGTGGTGGTTTTTGCCATACATTGACATGACTGAGCTATGGGTGTACATGTGTCCCCCATCCTGAACCCCCTCCCGCCTCCCTCCCCATCCCATCCCTCTGGGTTGTCCCAGTGCACTGGCTTTGAGTGCCCTGTTTTATGCATCGAACTTGGACTGGTGATCTATTTCACATATGGTAATATACATGTTCCAATGCTGTTCTCTCAAATCATATAACCCAATCAGCTGATTCTTAACCCCCCTATATTTTCTTAACCTTCCTTGGCCCCAGAAAACCCTAGTAGACACTCATCTCTCTCCTCAGTAGGTCCCGCATGCCCGCTCCTGGCTCAGAGTCAACACCCCCACCCCAGGTTTCTGGAGGGCCTCCCAGAGGGAGGGAGAGGGGAGAAGAGGGCCTGCTCCCTTTGTCTCAATTAGATGAAGCCAACTGATGGAGTCTCGGATACACTGTTCAGCCTGCAAAGGTGACACATACAGTCTTTTTAAAATGATGAATGTTAGTTACCAGTATTTAAAAATTGGGGTACTTTTTAAATCAGGAGCTCCCTGGTGTCCCAGTGTTAGGATTACAGGCTTTCACTGCCATGACCCCACGGTTCAATCCCTGGTCAGGGAACTGAGTTCCCACAAGCCAAGAGGTGCAGCCAAACAGTAAATATAAATAAATAAAAACTGGGATTTCTAGCAATACTAGGCCCCAAGTTTTGGGACTGAGCTCCTGAAAGCTGCATGGTGTGAATAAAGTAAAATAAAATAAAATACTGGGATTTCTAGCAATAGTAGGCCTAAAGTTTTGCAAGGCAGCAGTCAGGTGGAGCAGAAACCCAGCTGGCTCCCCTAAAGCATTCCTGCTCCTGTTCACCACAGTCCCCACCACTCTGTTACATCCCCCACAACTGAGTTTGTGTGTTGGGCTGATTTCATTACATTCTCAGATTCCCAAATGTGGCTTTATGGTAAGAACAAAATGAAACATTTCTGGTCCCTGTGTTTAAAGCACCAAAATACAGTGTGACCCAGGATAGCATGTACTTCAAGAAAAAAGGGAGTGAACTGACTCCTTTGTGTGAGGGAAGAACTGTCTACAAAGTTAATATTTAAGCCCCAGGGTATCTGGTTAGAAGACCATAATTCAAGAAGCCATTCTGAAACAAACCCGACTGATGCATCTACTTGTTTGACCGTATCTGCCTAAACCCCAGAGGATTTAAGGCCTCTGGTCAAATCGATAGAGTGTCTTGCAACTCAAACAGACCCTATCTACACCCAGATCCCGGTGAGTAGATCTGGGCCCAGTGTCTGCCTGTTCTCAAATTGAGGAATAGACCAGACTGACTGATAGCTTTCAGGGCTGAGTGGAAAGAACATTCTCACTTCTCAGCCAAGCTCCTGGTTTCCCTACAAGACCTTAATAATAAGTGGATGGGAAACAGGAAGTTCTGGGGTGGATAAATCACCTAGTCAATTGTGCTGGGAGGATTGAATTACAGTTGGAATTGGAGAACTCTATTTGTAATCAACCATAAATCACTATTTTGATTTTCTTAACTTTGGGAAGTAATTTCAAGCTAACCAAAAAGTTGCCAAAAAAAAAAAGATTTCCTATAAAGTATCATCCAGACCCCACAAATGTTAACATTTTACGTAAGATGTGAATTGTGGAATTAATATGGATACGATGCAGTTATCTATCTAATGTACAGAATTTTATTCAGATTTCCCCTGCCATCATACTCAGGTTTTTTTCAAAGTCCTTTGGCAATTTCACTTTGCACTTGGCTCTCAAGTGTGGAACAATTCTTCAGTGTTTGTCTTTCCTGACCTTGATACTTAGTAAAATGTCCCTTGAGTTTGGTCTATCTTGTTTCTTCCTCGTGATTGGAGCTGGGTTATTCATTCTGATAAGAAGCCCATGGAAGTGACATTATCTCCTTCTCGATGCCTCACATCGGGAGGTACAATGCTGTGGGTGACAGTGACTTTGACGTCTGGTGGTGTCTCACAGGTCTCCTCCCCTGTAAAGTTACTTATAAATTCATAAGTATTCAAAGGGAAAACTGTATCTTCTGGGGACATACTCTGAGATGATGCAAATATTCTTTTCATTCTCATCATACTTTCATCCACTAATTCTAATATCCACTGATGATGATTGCCTGAAACAGCCATAAGTAGTTTTAAACTAGAATAATAATGAAGAGAAACATGCGTTAAGCGTATCTCTAAAAAATTCTCTATAAATGAAAATGTCCCTTGATCCTCTTTTACATAGCAGGTGGAAATCGCAAGGTGCCCACCTTTTCCCTGGATTATTGACACGCCCTCATCTCTGTGGAGTGGCCTGGGCTCCGCAGACCCTTGGCACTGCTGTGTCTCATAGCTTGCTTGTTGGGTATTATGACCTAGTGGAAACCATAATTTGACTCTGTATAAACCCTCAACACACCCCACACAAGTCCTTTCTTCCATGCAAACAGATCTCCTTAGAGTCTCTGCATCTGTACCTGGCCTACTCATGGGGGACTTGTGCTGTCACCGGGCCTGTTCCTCTAGGCTGGGGTGATGTCTTTCTTACCTGTCCACCTTCTCCTCCAGTTTAACAAATTATATACCTCCCACAAGTCTCAGCTCAAAGCTCTGTTCTGCATGAAGTCTTTCACAGGAGAGCAGGGCCTACCTTTTCTTGCTCTGATACTTTTCTGGATTTAAGAGTACAGTTTAGGGGAGTTCCTTGGTGGTCTAGTGGTTATGAACCCACCTTGCAATTCAGGGGACACGGGTTCGATCCCTGGTCAGAAAACTAAGATCCCACATGACTCAGACCAAGTAAAGCTGGGCGCCACAACTATTGAGTCTGTACTCCCCAACTAGAGTCCGTGTGCCTCAATGAAAGATGCTACATGCTGCAACGAAGACCCGACGGAGCCAAAGAAAGAATAAAGTTTGGGTTTCTGCATTCATTCAACACTTCCTCTGGCAGGGAGGGAGATAAAGAAGGGTAATTCAAGTCCCTCAAGAAGAGGTAAGGAGGGGTGCATAAAATTAATGAATCGTAAAGGAAAGAAAACAAAAGCAAGCTTTATGAAACTCTGGAGGAAATCACAGAAAGGTGACTTTTGAAATGGGCCTGAAGGATGCAGGTTGGAGCTGTGGATGAAGTAGGCAGCTTTCTAGGCCGAGAAAAGCTGGTTATGGGTATAAAGCGGTCATACCTACAGAGACATGTGGAAATGTATTTGAGGTTGGAATGGGAAGCATCCTAGAGCAGTTGGGAAAGGGGCTGGAAGTGTGGGGTGTACCTCCTCCTGCTGGCTTTTACACTGTGCACAGAGACGTTAGCCCAGCTCCGAGCCTGGCGTTTCGGGACAATACTTCTTGCAGCAAAATGAAGGGCGGATTGAAAAAATACATCATTGGAGGAATAGGCATCCCATTGGGAGGCTTGCAGGCAGAAGATGAGCACATGGGTTTAGGCAGCAGTTGGGAAGAAGAGGACATTTGTCAACAACCAATGTAATTTTTTTTGTAATTCTGAAATCTAAGACGCTGAAACCCAAAAGTTTCCTCTCAAGCTGGCAGAAAATGTACCTGGAGAAACATCCAACTTAACCTGGGAGGAAGTTAGTCATTGTCTTTATTTGCTCCACTTCATGGACGAAAACATGGCCACAATCGTTTTCTGCTCCTCTCATCCGGAGGTGGTGTCTGTTTCCCTGCTTTCTGAATCAGGCTGCCCTGGTTACTGGCTTTGACCAACCGAATGAGGCGGAAATGAGGCTCTGTGGTTTTCAAGGCTGGACCTTAAGAGATCTGCAATTTCTGCTCATTTTTTCCCCTCTGGATGCCAACTTCTGTGTAGAAGTCCATCTACTCTGAACCCACCATACTGTGAGGAAGCCCAAGCTTCATGAAGGGAGAGAGAGAGGGGCCAGGTAGTGGAGCACTGAAGTGCCAGAAAGGAAGTGAGGAGAATGTGAATGAAGGCTTTTCAGACTTTCCAGGCTTGCCCTGCCCCCATTGAAATCAGCTGAGTGAATGACTCCAGTAAGCATGAGGAGCCAAAGAATCTGCTGCCAAGTCCCACCCAAATTCCTGACCCAGAGATTCATGAGTAAGATGGTTGTTATTTTAAGCCACTAATGTTTGGAAGCATTTATCACATGGCAGTAGAAAAGCCAAACACACGCTTATTTCATTCATGTGTTTTCGTTGCCCCAAAGGAGTGTACTTGATTCAAGTGCCACCCCACCACATCAAAGGTGTTATATAGTGTATGGCATATGTACCTTTTACCTTCCTAAATTAAAGGTCTGAGTTTTGAAGTCCATTTGGGCTCAGAGGTTTTCTGAGATGGGCTTGTCCTTTGTAATACAGAAATAGAGCTGTCTTGGCTTCCTTCCTCCCTTCCTGCCTTTGATAATGTCCTGCATGATGCCACAAACTACTTCTCAAGCCATTCCATGTGTATCTTTTATTTCTGCAGCTGCAAGATCCGTTTCTCTAATCCACTAGCTCTCAAACTTCAGTGCATATCAGAGTCTGCTGGAAGGCTAGTTCAAACACAGCCTCCTGGTCCTTGCCCTCAGAGTTTCTGATTCAGTGAATCTAGGGTAGGGCTTGAGAACTTCCCTTTCTGAGAGCTCCTGGGTGATACGGATGCTGTTGGTCTAGGCACCACACTTTGAGAACCACTGCTCAAGGGGAAAGGGCTATATTTTTTGTTATATTTACCCACCAGCTAGAGATGCTCAGCAAATGCTCAGAGATGGAATTGCTCTAAATATCATCATCTTTGCAATGCTTTTTTTTTTTTTTTTAACAAACAAACAAACATGTTCACACACCCTTGTCACCACTACGACCACAGGGAAGCTAGGGAGCCACTTATTTGCCATCCATGTATCTTCCTAGAAGTGAAATATCTAGCAGATTTTGCCTATTTTAAAAAAAAAAATGATTTATTTAATTTTTTGACTGTGGTGGGTCTTCATCGCTGCACTCGGCTTTCTCCAGTTGCAGGAAGCGGGGGATACTCTTTAGTTGTGGTGCGAGGGCCTCTCATTGCCCAGGCTTCTCAGTGTATTGGCTTCTCTTGTTGCAGGGTGTGGGCTCAGCAGTTGTGGAGCATAGGCTCAGTTGCTCCATGGCGTGGGGGCTCTTCGCTCACCTAGGATCGAACTGGTATCCTTTGCATTGGCAGGTGGATTCTTAAACGCTGGACCACCAGGGCAGCCCAGTAATGCTTTTGAAGTCTTTTACTTCCTGAGGTCCTCCTGCGTAGGCCCTAGACTTAAAAGAAACGAATTCCTTGTTTTACTTGAGTGTATCGATCGTTTTTGCCTTCTTCTCAGCTCACAGGACATGGTGGGAAAACATGTCCCTTCAGACTTTTTCCCAAAGGTGTTTCGGAACAGATTAAGAGGGAATGGAATGCTTTCGCTGTGACCTGAGAGCAACCCTCTATTTGTGAACAAGGATTATTTCCTTTCCTCTGGGGCGTGTCTGAATAAAATAGAATATTTCTTGCCATTCTTTCACCAGACAGGAGAGTGTGCCAGGAAGATGTTCTTGTTGGCAAGGTGTCCACCTAGGCATTTTACAGACGGTCCACTGAGGTCCAGAGACGTGGGGCCCCTTGCTCCTGGTCACACGGCTGAGAAATGCAAGTGTTGAAATTCGGGTTAGCCTGACACGTTTGCCTGCATGCGTGGGGCTCCCTCATCCCCTCCCGCACCCCAAGGAAAGCACACTTTGCACGACCCACACAGTTTTCTAGCTCTCCCCCCAACATTTCCTCCCGAGGGCGATGGGACACTGATTCATCGTGACCAGGGACCCCCCCCCCCTCCAAAGATTTCCCCGTTCCCATCTACTGGCCAGGCGCGGTCTCCATGCATCCGCGCGATCGAGCCTCTGAGAGCGCCTGGAAGCGTCTCGCCTTCCAAGCCCGGCGATGAAGCTGGTTCCTCAAATTGTTCCCGGCAGGAGGGGCAGGAAATCCCGCCCGGCTGCGGCGGCCGCCGCGGCGGCAGGGGGAGAAGCTCCGGCCGGACCGTCCCGGCAGCCACACATCGATCTCGTTCGGGTCTAAGGTCCGGCCAGGTCGTAACTCCAGCCACTCTTTCGCCACCTGAAGTCATCGCCCCGCCCACCCCTCCATTCCCGTAGCCACGTGGCCCGGAGGCCTGGCTCTTCTCGGGGGCCCCCGAGCCGCGGGCCGGCCGCCGCCAGGTGGAAAGAGACAGGTCAGCGGCGACCCGCCCCCAGGAGGCGGCGCCTGGCTGAGCCGAGCAGCCGGCGGCCGCGACCCCAGGCCTCCCTCCGCAGACCCCGCGCCGCGCGGAGCCGCGCCCCCGCACCCTCCAGGCCGAGCAACAGGTGAAGCGGCCGCCGGCCGGCGCCGCCTTCGCGGGGCGGTTCCTCCCCGCCCACCGCGTGCCCGCCCCTCTCCACGCCCCCTCCCCTCCGCCCGGCGGCCTCCGCCGCCTCCCTCGGCCGCCGGAGGCTTCCCCCTCGCCGGGTCTCCTGCCGCGGCGCCCCCGCGCAGCCCGAGAGCCCGCGCTCGCCGAGGAGAGGGGGGCGCCGCGTGCTCTCCAGACTCGCGCCGCGGCCACACGGGCCCGGCAGGCGCCCCCCGCGCGCCCCGTCCCTCAGCCGCCGCGCTCCCCTCCCCCCCACTGGCCGGTGTCCCTGGGCTCTGAGCCGCGCGGCCCGCCTGGACGCGCCGGGGGTCTCCGAGGCGGGGCCGGCGCTGCCCGCCCGGGCGCAACGATGGAGGAGCCGCAGCGCGCCCGCTCGCAGACGGTCACCACCACCGCCAGCTCCTTCGCCGAGAACTTCTCCACCACCAGCAGCAGCTTCTCCTACGACCGCGAGTTCCTCCGCACCCTGCCCGGGCTCCTCATCGTGGCGGAGATCGTGAGTGCCTCGGGGGGGCGGGCGGGGCAAGGGGCGCAGGTGGACCCCGCGCGGTGCTCCTCGCCCGGGAGCTTGTTCACATCCTTCAGACGGCTTCGGAGGAACGCTTTAGGCTTAGCCTCGCCTTCATCCCAAGGTGCCGAACTCCGAGACCCCCTCTCAGAAGAGGGCCCCTTCTCACCTTGGGCTCTTCTAGGGGAAAGGGTCATGAGCTTCGGGATGTTGGGGAGAAACCCGACCTCCTGAGCCCACTCTGCGGTCGTGGCGTGTGCCCGGAGCGGGATGCTTGGTGAACATTGAGTTTGTGTTCATGAGTGTCAGAGATACCTGGTGCCTCCCTCACCTGATATCCACGTGGGTGGCCTTTTCCCCAAAAGCAAAGCTTCTCGAAGATCAGGGGAGAAGACTTCTTTTTCCTAATTATCTCCTTGGAAGTAAAACTGAGGTGAATCAGGAAGGGTTTACGGAAAAATTCCGAGGGTCTCCTGTCTGGTGCTGTTTGAGGATCAAAGGGGTTCTTGTCTGGTGCTTTGCACATCCTGGTTTAAGACTCAGACAGTTCCTGGGGAGGGGGCACATGAACCAGCCTTCTCCTCTAGAGGAGAACGTGGACGCTGAGAGATCCAGTTATCCCCCCTTTAGGTTTCCTCCTGGCTGAGAAAGGTCCCGGGCTTGTTAACAGCTAACGGAGGCTACTGTGTACTCTCTTCACCAGGTGCCAGGGTCTCATCAAGCCCCTTAGACACCTTCCTGCCCTCATGTCCCGCACAACACTCCTATCCTATGAAAAGTGAAAGAAAGTGAAGTCGCTCAGTCGTCTCCGACTCTTTGCGACCCTCTGGACTGCAGCCCCTTTACCATCTGAGCCATCTGGGAAGCCCATCCTGTGAAGGGAGCTTTGATTATGATCCCATTTTACTTGTGAAGAAACTGAGGTTTAGAGAGAGGAAGTAGGTCCCACCTGGGGGTGGAGGTGGGATTCAAACCTAGGCCTGCCTGTCTCCAGGGCCCTTAACTGTTAAGGAGCATCCCTTCCTTCTGCCATATCTCGCGCAGTTTACTTGTGGCTGTTCAGTTGCGGCCCCATGGACTGCAGCCCACCAGCCTCCTCTGTCCATGGGATTTCCCAGGCAAGAATACTGGAGTGGGGTGCCGTTTCGTACTGGAGGGGATCTTCCCAACCCAGGGATTGAACCCACATCTCTTGCATTCCCAGGCGAATTCTTTTTTTTGTTTGTTTTTTATTTCCAGGCTGGTGTGTTTCAAAAAGGGTGTCATACAAAAGGGCAGGGGACCATGGCTTTTTCCAATGGCAGGCGGAATTCTTTACCACTATGCCACCTGGGGAAGCCCCACATCCCTCATACTTTCACTTAAACCTTTGTGGGGTTGAAATCTAGCTTATGTGAGCTTGGGGCCATGATGGTACCAAAGTGCTGAGGACCCCAGATCCCCTGAGAAACCTGCAACAAAGCATGTAACATAGCTCATCCACTTTTCCAGAGACTCGGAGCACACCCCAGACCAACTGAATACATCCCCATTGCTTCCAGTGCATAGAGAGTTTGAAGTGTTGGTTTAGCCCATCCCCCATTTCGTTCCCCCTGCTGGCACTGAGGCTGGGGAGATCCAATAGAAAGCTCCGGTATTGGAATCACCTTGCAGGGCCTGGCTTATAGGAATTCAACAAATATTTGCTGTGTGGATGAAGGAGTTGGCAGGCTCCTCTGCTCCAGCAGAGCAAATGGCAGCTACAGGGACAGAGGTGGGCCTTCTACCCTGGTGTGGATGCGGACCAGGTGTAAAGTAAAACACCTCGTGTTTTCTGATTTATGATCAACAGACTCCATGTTCCATGCTTTCTCTGAAAATAGGAAAGTAAAAGAAAAAATGTAAATGGCCCACAATTATGTTACTAGAAATAACCACTGTTGATGTGTTGGCACGTAGACGTTTCAATTTCAATACGTTTTTTGAAACTGATGGAAAAACATGAGAAAAATTATCCTGAATGACTACGAGAGTTTTTATTTTGGCAGATCTCTAATGCACAGGTTTTAGAGTCACTGGCCTACCGGTAGACATCTAACCCTCCCCCACCATTGCCGTACCAGAGGTACCCACATTCCCATCTCTTAGACCCTTCCCCCACCAATGGTGTTATCCTTGGCTTTGTACTCTGACAAATGAGGCTTTAGCCCTCTTGGGCCACCCCTTCCCCACCCGCATTATACATACACCTTTATGTCTTTGGATTAGATCGATAACCGGTGCTGACCTTAGGATATCATAAACACTGTTCAAGAGGAGCCGCTGAGCAGTCTGTGGGTGCTTTTCCTTTGCTGTCCAATTTCTTGTTGTTCCTGGAGATTGTAATTTTCCATTTCTGAGTTCTCTAGATACTTAGTCACTGACTTTACTGTTTGAGTCTTCACTCAGGAAACTGAGAGACAGCAGGTATTCCATCAGGGTCGTTTTCTTGACCAGCCCTCTCTGGGAGTGTCTGATCCCCTTTCACCTGGCCTTCTCACCTGGACACAGCTGATGGCCTGGGGTCTCCTGCATGTGCCTGTTGAAAGCCCCTTCCCCCTTCTCCTAGGTTGATCCTTTGCCTCCCAGGACCAGTGTCCTCTGTCTGGGGGGAAACACACACCCTCTGACACACACGTGTCTCCTAAAAAAGGGCGCATGTGTAAATCTAGAGGCGCATCTTTTGAAATGTCTTCATTCCACTGTTACACATAATTAATAGTTTGACTAGGTGAAGAATGGTAGATTGGAAATTTTTTCCTTCAGAATTTTGAAAGTGTTCCTCTGTTATCTTCTAGCTCTTCTAATTCTTTTTAAAAGATTCCAATTCTTGATCCCCCACCCCCTTTCTGGAAACCTGTAGAATCTGTTTTCTTCCCAGAGAGCTGTGACATGACAGCAGTGTGCCTTCACATGAGTGTTTTCTTCTGTAATACCAAGAACCTGTTCTCTCAATCAGGAAAACTCATGGACATTTAAAGAGATTAAAAACTTTTTTTAAATTTATTTGGCTGCACTGGGTCTTAGTTGCAGCACATGGAATCTTTCATGTGGTGCACACACTCTCTAGTTGTGGCACGTGGGCTTAATTGCCCCACAGCATATGGGATCTTAGTTCCCTGGTCAGGGATCAACTCCACACCCCCTGCTCTGCAAGGCGGATTCTTAACCACTGGACCACCAGAAAGTCCCCTAAAGAGGTTTTTTTTTTCCTGTTTGCATTATATTCATTTATTCAACAAATATATATTGATCACCAGTGTTGAGCCAAGTTACTTATTCTTTTTCTAGGCATGCTCCAAATTGCCTATGTCAAATGTTTAGAATGGCCCAAGAAAGTAAGTAACATTCTCTAAGCCTGCTTTATCCATTGTAGTGGAAATTGCTGTAGAAATTTAAGAAACCTCCACTGAAATGCTGTTTTAACTAGAATTTCTTTTACACCATCTTAGCCTCCAGCACAGTGACTTTAAAGATTTAATGAGCATAAAAATCACAGTGAGCACTGTACTAAAATGCATATTCTAGAGTGCTGACTACAGAAATTCTGTTACAGCAAGTTTGCTGCAGTGAGAAAGAAAGCAGCATTTTTAACAAGCTCACTAGATACTATTGCAAAGTGTTCTTGGATAGTCCTTTGAGAAAACAGCTACAGAATGCTTAGATACTTTCTTTTATCATAATATGCTGTTATCTATAAAACAAATGTCAATAGCTAATTATTTTAAAAATTCCATTACTTACGATATTTCAAGCGAGTCAATTGATGATTGTAGAGTTTCTTCCACTTGTGCAGTTTTATATAGATTACTTTTATCTAAATAGATGTTGGGAATGTGGAATGGGAGAGGGTGTCTTCATTCATCGGAAGAACACTTCATGAACTTACTGTCCATACGTATGTGCTCGTTAGTTCAGTCGTGTCCGACTCTTTGTGACCCCATGGACTGTAGCCAGCCAGGCTCTTCTGTCCATGGGATTCTCCAGACAGGAATACTGGAGTGGGTTGCCATTTCCTACTCCAAAGAGATTCTTAAAATTTTCTTTTTCATTTATTTTGGCCATGCCACGTGGCTTGTGGGATCTTAGTTCCCTGACCAGGTACTGAACCCAGGGCCCCAGCAGTGAGAGCACGAGGTCCTAACCACTGGATCGCCAGAGGATTCCATAGAACTCTTGAAAATGTTAAGGATCACCCTAAAGAGTATATACTACATTTTATTGATTCAGTATACTGTTTATATTTTATAAATATTTTCATTTTTGTTTATATTTTAACATCTGAGTCAGAATGTAGCTTGCAGTGGATGGTTTCTTGAACCGTAAGGAACCATGAATTCTTTAGTGGAGGCAGGGCAGGTTTCAAACTTTGCTGTTCCAGCCCTCAGATTAAGTTAGACCTGCCCCCAGAAGAATGTTACTTTCCGCCTTGAAAAAGCAAAATACTGAGACAAAGAGTTACTAAGAACCTGACTTCCTGCTTGAGCCTGGGGGAAATAATAGAGAGTAAAACAGTGTTTCCCCAAATCTGTTGTCAGGATCCCTCGGCCTGGCTTTCTCACAGAGGTGACCTGCTAAAACACCCTAGAGGGTGCCGGTGTAACATGGTATGGCAACCAAATTGTAGTGGTTTCCTTCCTCTTCAAGTTTTATAACAAGCTAGAAGCAATCCAGGACTTGACCTGTGACTTGTAGGATGTTGTGATCTCATAACAGTTATGAGGATTGGAAGAATAAAAGTGATGTGTCAGAAGCTGAGTTAAATTGCAGCCTTCCTGTTGGCGACTTCAAAATGAGTTATGTCATGCAGGTAATAATGTCCGATCACCTTTTGTTTACTTACTGTCATGAGCAAACTTAGTTGGGGGAGGACAGATAGGGTTTCCTGAGAACTGGCATCTAAATTAATTTATCCTGGGACTTGCCTGGCGATCCAGTGGTTAAGGCTTCAAGTTCGCAATGCAGGGGACGAGGGTTCGATCCCCGGTGGGGGAACTAGATCCCACGTGTTGTGCGGTGAGGCCAGGAGGAGTTAAATTAGTCTATCCTGTTGATTTCTTTTTGAAGAAGGATGAACACAGGTTTCTAATCTTGGTAGAAAAATGAGAAAAATGCAAGTATGAAAAAAAAACCCTTGAACTATGTTCCCCACAGTGGTTCCTGTCAGGCGTGTCAATATTGACCCAATGTTTGGGCGTGGGGAGGCTTTTCAGAAAGTTTTGGTTATTGTCATGCCTGTTCTCCTGGTGTTCAGTGCCCTGGGGTCCAGGGAGTCTGATGTCCTGAAGCTCTTGGGACAGTCCCCAGCCATGAAGAGTTGCTTCACCAGCTGCCTACAGCCCCACTGTTGAGAAACTCTGGGCGAACCTCTGTTTACCCCCTGGAGTAAACCATTCCAGGGTTTCTTAAGTGGTTGTGTGTTACTTATCTGCAGTTTTTTTAAAAATGCGGTCACTTACGAACTACTCCTTGCTTCCTGCTATGACCATCTGTGCTGGACGTCTTGTATTCGTCACTCAGAGGCACCCTCCACCCAGCTCTCCACCCTGTAGTGACTTGCACGGACCCGGCCGTCTCCAGGGTCCCCTCTGATGCTACACTGGATTCCAGGGGCCTCCTGGCACCTGTAGGATGTGGTAGGTGGGAGGGGAGCAGGCTCAGGGCGCTCGTTCTTGGGACTCCTCCCTGCCGGGGCTCAGCAGCCTAGCTGTGTCCCTCTGTGCAAGGCGGGCTCTGGCAGCCCTCGGCCCTGGGCTGTTTTCCCTGGCTCTGTTATCTGGTCACTCCCAGCCACTTCCTATTGCCAGGCCCTGCGTTATGGCTTGTGGTTTTCCTGCACCCTACCTTCTAAATAAGACCTTTATTACACTCTGCTCAGATTACCCAATCTGAATGTGCCAGATTCCTGGGGAGACCTGATAAATTACCTTTCCTCATCAGCGTTCATTTCTTTAGGCATTGTGTTTTTTTTTTTTTTCCAATTTTTAAAAACATTTTTTCTTCTGCTCCTGGCTTTAAAAAAAATCATTGAAGTTCTTCAGTCATTCTTAATGGCTGCCTGCGTGCGTGCATGCTAAGTTGCTTCAGTTATATCTGACTCTTTGCAACCCTATGAACTGTGGCCTACCAGGCTCCTCTGTCTATGGGTTTCTCCAGGCAAGGATACTGGAAGGGGTTGCCATTTCCTTCTCCCGGGGCTCTTCCCAACTCAGGGATTGAACCCGAGTCTCCTGTGGCTCCTGCATCACAGGTGGATTTTTTACCTCTGAGCCACTGGGGAATCCCAATGGCCACCTGCTGCTGCTGTTGCCAAGTCGCTTCAGTCATGTCCGACTCTGTGCGACCCCACAGACGGCAGCCCACCAGGCTCCCCCATCCCTGGGATTCTCCAGGCAAAAACACTGGAGTGGGTTGCCATTTCCTTCTCCAATGCATGAAAGTGAAAAGTGAAAGTGAAGTCGCTCAGTCGTGTCCGACTCCTAGTGACCCCATGGACTGCAGCCTACCAGGCTCCTCCGTCCATGGGGTTTTCCAGGCAAGAGTACTGGAGTGGGTTGCCATTGCCTTCTCTGGGCCACCTAGTATCCCATAAATATCCAGGCTCCCACTGTTCAATTTAGGTTTCTTTCTTTCCTGTAAGAAGGTTGTAACAAACATTCCATAAGCCCCCTCTTTCTGGATACTCTTTTGAGATTTTCTATGGATGTGTACTTAGAATTGAGCAACAGGGCATATGAATCTTCCTTGAAGTAAAATTTTATTGATGTCTACAGTAAAATTTACCCTTTTTAGTGTACTGTTCTATGAGTTTGGGCATATCCAGGTTTAAGATACAGCTTTATTGAGGTATTAGCCATAAGAGATTGATGATTTTTCCTTAAAAACTAAAAATACAGCTGTTGTCTGATCCAGCCGTCCCACTCGTGGGTGTATATTGGGAGAAAAGACACACGCACTCCAGCGTTCACTGCGGCATTCTTTACAGCAGTCAAGAAACGGAAGCCGCCGCAGTGTCCACTGACAGACTCATGGATACAGAAGACGTGGTGCATACATACAATGGAATATTACTCAGTCATAAAAAGTAACGAAACAATGCCATTAGCAGCAACATGGATAGATGTAGAGATGAAGTGAGTCAAAGACCATTATCATGTAGGATATATATGTCCTTTGCTGTACACCTGAAACATTTAAAATCAACTATACTTCAAGAAAAAAATGAAATAAAAAACAAAAAAGTAAAAGTAAAAATATACATGAAAAGTTGACCTTTTAAAGGTGTACAATTCAGAAATTTTTTAGGATATTCACAGAGTTGTAGGGCTCTCATCATTGTCTGATTTTAGGACGTTTCTGTCACCACAGAAAGAAACCTTGTATCTGTTAGCAGTCACTCCCTGGCCTCCCCTGGCCTCAGCCCTTGGTAGCAGCGAATCTGTTCTCTGCCCCCTGGATTTGTCTGTCCTGGTTATTTCTTGTAGATGAATCCTATAGTGTGTGGCCCTTGCTGTCTGGCTTTTCACTTAACATAATGTTTCCAAGGGTTGTCCATGCTCTAGCATGTCTCAGTACTTCATTCCTTTTATTGCCAAATAATATTTCATTGTATCATACATATATATGTATTGTTTATCCATTCATCAACTGATGAACAGTTGGGCTGTTTCCACTGTTACGAACACACTGCTGTGAACCTTCGTGCACAGGTTTTGTGTGGACTTAGTTTTCAGTTCTCTTGGGCGTTTACCTAGGAAAGGAGGGTTGATTGATACGGTAGGTCTTTGTCTACTATTTGTCAGGGTACTGCTAGACTCTTTCCAAAATGGTGACCCTAACTTATAATTCCAGCACCAACACGAGTGTTCCAATCTCTCCACATCCTCCCCGAGATTTGTTTTCTGCCTTTTCTAATCATCCTACAAGGTATGAAGTGATATCTCATTGTGGTTTTAGTTTGTATTTCCATGATGACTATTGATGTTGAGCGTCTCTTTATGTCATTTGTCTAGCTTCTTTGGAGAAGTGTCAGTTCAAATCCTTGGCCATTTAAAAGGAACAACCAGGCCCTGAAAAGTTGAAAAGTAATGTCAACAGCAGCCTAATAAAGATAATGTTAACAACCAAAAAATCCTTTGCCATTTAAAAAACTAATTTCTCTAATTGTGGACTTGTAAGCATGCTTTTCATATTCTGGATACAGGTTCCTTATCATATATCAGATACGTGATTTGCAAGTATTTTTCTTCCATGCTGGGTGTTGTCTTTTCACTTTATACGATGGTTTCCTTTAAAGAACAAGGGTTTCCTAATTTGACAAAGGACAATCTGTGTATTTTTTTTCTCTTGTTGTTTGTATTTTTGATGTCATAGCTAAGAAGACTTTGCCTAATGCAGGGTCACAAAGATTTGCTTGTCTGTTTTTTACTGAAAGTTTTATAGGTGTTTTTTAGGGGGGCGGTGCTTCATTGCATGGCATGCGCAACTTCCCTGACCAGGGATCGAACCCGTGCCCCTGCAGTGGAAGCACAGAATCTTAACCACTGGACTGCTGGTAAAGTCAAAAGTTGTGTAGTTTTATGTCTTACATTTAGGTCTGTGGCTAATTTTGAGTTAATTGTTTGAGGAAGGAGGGTAATTTCGTTCATTTCCGTGTGGATATCTAATTGTCCTGGCACTATATGTTGAAAAGACAATTTTTTCCCCACTGAATTGTGTTGGCACCCATTGTTGAACATCATATGGCCATAAATGTAAGGGTTTATTTCTGCATTATCAGTTGTTTTGTTGATCTAAATATCTATCCTTGTGCCAGTACCACACTAACTAGCTTTGTAGAAAGTTTTGCAATCAGACTGTGAGTTTGCAAGTTTGTTATTTTTTGAAAATTGTTTTGGCTATTCTGGGTCCCTTGCATTTCCTTGAATTTTAGTATCATCTTGCCAATTTCTGCAAAAAGGGCTGCTGGAGTTTCAGTATGGGTTGTGCTGAATCTGTAGATCAATTGAGGGAATATTGCTGTTTGAAAACTGTTTTCTGATTCATGGACATGGGATACCTTTCTGTTTATTTACATCTCCTCTAATTTCTTTAACAATGTTTTGTAGTCTTCAATGTATATATCATATATTTCTTTTGTTAAATTTATTCCTAAGTGTTTTATTCTTTTTGATGCTATTGAACATGAAATTATTTTCTTAATTTCATTTTCAGATTGTTTATTGCTACATCATAGAAATCCAGTTGAGCTCTGTATCCTTAACCTTATATTCTACAATTTTGCTGATTTCATTTATTAGTTCTAATAGTTTTGTGTTGGAGTGGGGTTGCTCTATGTGTTTTTAAGGCTTGTGGTATTACTGCCCAGTTGTACAGAAAGGTTTATACCCATTGGCATTCCCTATAGTTCTGTTTCAGTGGGTTTGTGTGTTTGTGTTCTAGTGGTGTTTCAGTGGGTTTGTTTCTTCAAATACTCAAACTTTTAACATTTTCCAATTTTCTTGGAGTGGGAGATACTCTAATAAAACCTGATTTGGCATAGACACCCACCAGTCAGAGCATCAGCTAATATTCAAGGAAGCCTTGGACATGTGAAAAAAGAGATTTTTTAAAATTTAAAAATTTTAAAATTTAAAATTTTATTTCTGTGATGATTAAAATTTAACATTTAAAATGTGCTTATAAGCCATTTATTTCTTCTTTCAGTAAATGCCTGTTTTTCCCCTTCTACTCATTAAAAAACAAAAAAAAGGGCCCTTTCTGTCTTTAAAAATGTTTTAAAGATATAAAAGGGAGTGAAAAAGTGAAAGCATTAGTCGCTCAGCTGTGTCCCACTCTTTGTGACCCCGTGGACTGTAGCCCGCCAGGCTCCTCCGTCCATGGGATTCTCCAGCCAGGAATACTGGAGTGGGGTGCCATGCCCTCCTCCACGGGATCTTCCCAACTCTGGGATCGAACCCGTGTCTCCTGTGCTGCAGGTGGATTCTTTACTGTCTGAGCCACCAGGGAGTGAAGACATTTATGAAAATTTACCTCCAAGGAGGGAAATAAGATTGGATTGTGGGATGTATTTGAATAGGGAGGTTTGCTTTTTAACTCCTTATTTTTTATATGGTTTTAATTTTTTTGTGATGAGAATGTATTTATGCATTAATGTAATTAAAGAAACTTAGCAGTGTGTTCATTGTAAAAAACTTCAAATCATTTATATATAGAGTGAAAACTGAGTATCTCTGATAACTTACCTCCTTCACTGTATCCAGCATCTACCCCCATCTACTTAGTGCTCACAGACCTTTTTCTCTGTGTGTGCATATATGCACACACATGAATGAGTGTAGTATACATATTCTGCAACTTCGTTTTCACTTAGTGATATCTTGATGTTTTTCCATATTGCTTTTTTGTTGATTTGTAGGTTTCCTGTATAAGTATTAACTTGTTCATGTCACTTGTTGTTAGTATCATTCATGCCATTTTCATCAAAATAAGTTTCTAATTTGCATGAAATCTAGATCTTACCTTTATTCAGCCTTCTTGGGTTTACTTTGCTTAAACATGGCTTCCTGACACCCAGGATTATACAGATATTTGGAGAAAATACCATTCTTTTAAATGTTAAAAATATTTACCAGCAGAAGTTCCCTGGCTGTCCAGTGGTTAGGACTCGGCGCTTTCACTGCCAGAGCCTGAGCTCAATCCCTGGTCAAGGAACAGACCCTGCAAGCCATGCGGTGCAACCAAATATAAATAAATAAACAATTTTAAAAAAATTGTCATCTAAAGGCATAAGTTCTTTCTGTGTGGATAAGAATGTAATTTCATGATCATGGTATCTCCCCTGCCAGAGTGAAGTAAATCAGAAAGAGAAAAACAAATATCATATATTAATGCCTGTGTATGGAATCTAGAAAAATGGATAGAATCTAGAAATATGGTACTGATGAACCCACTTACAGGGCAGGAATAGAGAACAGACTTGCGGACCCAGCAGGGGAAGTAGAGGGTGGGATGAACTGAGAGAGTATGACTGACATATATGCGTTACCATGGGTAAAATTCATAGCTAGTGGGAGGTTGCTTTATAGCACAGGGAGCTCAAGCTGGTACTCTGGTCGGGTGGGAGGGGGTGAGGGGTGGGAGGGTGGTCACAAGGGAGGGGACATGTGTATACCTATGGCTGATTCACATTGTTGTATGGCAGAGACCACCACAACATTGTAAAGCAATTATCCTCCAATTAAAAATAAATTTAAAAGAATGTAATTTCATTTTCCCCCCAAATGGGTAGCTAGTTGTCTCACCATTAATCATATTCCCATATATGTGTAACTATTTCTTGATTCTGAGTCAATTCTAAATTGACTGTAGCTTTACATGCATTTAAATATTCAGTTCAGTTCAGTTGCTCAGTCGTGTCTGACTCTGTGACCCCATGGACTGCAGCACGCCAGGCGTCCCTGTCCATCACCAACTCCCGGAGCTTACTCAAACTCATGTCCATTGAGTCGGTGATGCCATCCAACCATCTCATCCTCTGTCGTCCCCTTCTCCTCCCGCCTTCAATCTTTCCCAGCATCAGGGTCTTTTCAAATGAGTCAGTTCTTTGCATCAGGTGGCCAAAGTATTGGAGACTGAGCTTCAGCATCAGTCCTTCCAATGAATATTCAGGACTGATTCCTTTAGGATGGACTGGTTGGATCTCCTTGCTATAAATCACATCAGTTTCTCTCTTTCTGGCTATGCTTTTGTATACTTACACTTACACTTGGAGGTGATTTTTAAAATCATTGTTCTTTACATTCCACTCTGATTTTGATTGAGACTGCATTAAATTTATAAATTAATTTGAAGAGATGTCCTTATGATATTGAATCTTACCACTTAAGAATATTGTATCTATTTATTTAAGGTCAGTTTATGCTCTTGAAGCTCTAAGTTTTTGCCAGATGAGTCTATGTACTTCTTATTATATTTGATAAATAGGATTTATAAAAAATGAATTGAATTTGGCAATTTGTAACTGTTTATAGCTTGAAAAAAAGCTATTGATTATCTTGTTTTATATGTAGCCATTTTATTTGAATAATTAGTTCTAATTATTATTGTCCTAATTATTATAGTTAGTTCTATTATTATTTTATAAGTTATAGTAATATCTGAACACAGGTGGTTTTCTTCTTTTTATATTTATATTGTTTTTCATTATTGCATAGGTTAGGAATGATTGAGACGAGATGGATATCTTTGGCTGACTCATAACTGTAACTGCAGTGTTTCCAATGCTTTAATTATAATACAGGTTTTACTGTGGGTTCTGGTAATATTCTTTATTGAATTAAGAAAGGGAGGTTTTACATCTTAATCAGGAATAATTGTTGAATTTGGGAGCTAGTATTTGGCTGGGAGGGTGCCTTTTGTTAGGTCAGCATATAGGTTTTTTTTCCTTCTATTTGTTAATGGAGTGAATTACATTAGAAAATCTAACGTTGAGTCATTCTTGTACTTCTGATATAATCTCTATTTAATTATAATGTATTTTTTAAAGAAACTACTGGATTTTAAAACTTTCTTTCTTAACTCTTGGGTTTGATTTGTTGGTGTCGTATCTGAGGGTTTTCTGTTTGTGTTAGTATAAGACCAGCCTTCTAGACCACTTTGCTGTGTTCCGTTTTGTCTGACTTTACTAATGTCACCTCAGCTTTTTTTGGCATTTATCTGATATGTTCTTGTTCCTTTATTTTTAATTGAAGTGAGATTCACATAACATATAGGCATACTTCAGAGATATTGTGGTTCCAGACCAGGGTAATAAAGCAGTACCAAAATAAAGCTAGTCAAATAAATTTTTTGGTTTCCAAGTGCATATAAATTATGTTTACATTATACTGTAGGCTGGTAAGTATTTAATTCAATACATTTAAAAAACAATGTACATACCTTAATTAAAAATTCTTTATTGGTAAAAAATGCTAACTGTCTCCAAGTCTTTAGCGAGCCATAATCTTTTTGCTGGTGGAGACTCTTGCCTGGATGTTGATGGTTGCTGGCTAATCAGGGTGGTACTGCCGAAGGTTGGGGTGGCTTTGGCAGTTCCTTAAAATAATGCAAGAATGAAGTTTGCTGCATTCGTTGACTCTTCTCTTCATGAAGTGGTTCTCTGTAGCATGCTGTGTTCTTTGACAGCACGTGACCCACAGTAGAACTTCTTTCAGAGTTTGCGTCTGTCCTCTCACACCCTGCCACTGCGTTATCAGCTAAGTTCATATAATGTTCTGGATCGTCAGCAGTCAGTGAGGTTCACCATCTTTTATGGGCAAGGTTTGTGGCACCTCAAAACAGTTATGATCGTATCATTGGAGATCACTGATCACGGATCACCATAACAAATGTAGTAGTAATGAAAATGTGTGAAATATTGTGAGAATTAACAAATGTGACAGAGACCCAAAGTGAGCAAGTGCTATTTGAAAAAGTCAGTAAGACTTGTTTGATACAGGGTTGCCACAAACCTTCAGTTGTGAAAAACAGTATTTTTGAAGCACATGAAAGGAAAGTGTAACGGAATGAGGTATGTCTATAAAAGTAGCTATTTAAAATGAACAAATGAATGACATTTAGTATAATACATTCGATCACTTTTATCCAGTTCTGGAACATTTTCATCTTCTGAAAGGAAACTGTCCCTTTAATATTTTCCTTTCTCTGTCATCTTGTTAAGCCTTCTATATTGATCATGTAACTAGATTTTAGTTCCATACCCAGTCTGAGAATCAGTCTTTCAATATAGAAATTTTTAACACATTTATATTTATTGTGATAACTTATTTAGAATTCTTAGTTTTCCTTATTTTTTTCTCTAGTGATTGTAAGTTATAAATTCCATTTCTATTTTGTTTGGAGTTATCTTTTAAATTTTACCCAAAGTACTTATATATATATAAGTATGGAGAAGGCGATGGCACCCCACTCCAGTACTCTTGCCTGGAAAATCCCATGGATGGAGGAGCCTGCTAGACTGCAGTCCATGGGGTTGCGAAGAGTTGGACACGACTGTGCTACTTCACTTTACTTCACTGATATATATATATATATATATATATATATATATTTTTTTTTTTTTGCTAACTCCCCAGAGAATTAAGATGTGTAACCACATAATTCCATTCAAAATATAACACTAACCTTTTCCTTATCATGCTCTTTGTGTTAGACAGTTTTTTATGTTTTTCCTAAATAGCATTTTTTGAGATACAATTCACCCACCTGAAGTGTACCACTCAGAGGCTTTTGGAATATTCACAGTGTTGTGCAACCATCATCATAGTCAATTTTAGAATGTTTTCATCATCCCAGAAAGAAACTCCGCACTATTAGGGGTCATTCTCCATTTCTCCACAACCTCTTCCTATGCTGTCACCAATTCCACGTTCTGTGTCCATCACATTTGCCTGTTTTGGACATCTCATATAAATGAATCCCATAATATGTGATCTTTTGTGCTTAACTTCTTTCACTTAAGCTAACATTTTCAAGATTCATCCATGTTAGAGCATGAGCGAGTACTTCTTTTCTTTTTATTGCCAAATATTGTTTCATTGTGTGGCTTCATTTTATCCATCCATTCATGAGTTCATAGATATTTGGGTTGTTTTCCACCTTTTAGCTATTGGTAACACTGCAAGAAAATTAGAGATACCAAGGGAACATTTCATGCAAACATGGGCTCAATAAAGGACAGAAATGGTATGGACCTAACAGAAACAGAAGATATTAAGAAGAGGTGGCAAGAATATACAGAAGAACTGTACAAAAAAGATCTTCATGACCCAGATAATCATGATGGTGTTATCAATCACCTAGAGCCAGACATCCTGGAATGTGAAGTCAAGTGGGCCTTAGGATGTATCACTACGAACAAAGCTAGTAGAGGTGATGGAATTCCAGTTGAGATATTTCAAATCCTGTTTGATATTTCAAATTTGAGATATTTCAAATCCAAGATGATGCTGTGAAAGTGCTGCACTCAATATACCAGCAGATTTGGAAAACTCAGCAGTGGCCACAGGACCGGAAAAGGTCAGTTTTCATTCCAATCCCAAAGAAAGGCAATGCCAAAGAATGCTCAAACTACTGCACAATTGCACTCATCTCACACGCTAGTAAAGTAATGCTCAAAATTCTCCAAGCCAGGCTTCAGCAATATGTGAACCGTGAACTTCCAGATGGTCAAGCTGGTTTTAGAAAAGGCAGAGGAACCAGAGATCAAATTGCCAACATCTGCTGGATCATGGAAAAAGCAAGAGAGTTCCAGAAAAGCATCTATTTCTGCTTTATTGACTATGCCAAAGCCTTTGATTGTGTGGATCACAATAAACTGTGGAAAATTCTGAAAGAGATGGGAATACCAGACCACCTGACCTGCCTCTTGAGAAACCTATATGCAGGTCAGGAAGCAACAGTTAGAACTGGACTTGGAACAACAGACTGGTTCCTAATAGGAAAAGGAGTACGTCAAGGCTGTATATTGTCACCCTGCTTCTTTAACTTCTGTGCAGAGTACATCATGAGAAATGCTGGGCTGGAAGAAGCACAAGCTGGAATCAAGATTGCCGGGAGAAATATCAATAACCTCAGATATGCAGATGACACCATCCTTATGGCAGAAAGTGAAGAGGAACTAAAAAGCCTCTTGATGAAGGTGAAAGAGGAGAGTGAAAAAGTTGGCTTAAAGCTCAACATTCAGAAAACGAAGATCATGGCATCTGGTCCCATCACTTCATGGGAAATAGATGGGGAAACAGTGGAAACAGTGTCAGACTTTATTTTTGGGGGCTCCAAAATCACTGCAGATGGTGACTGCAGCCATGAAATTAAAAGACGCTCACTCCTTGCAAGGAAAGTTATGACCAGCCTAGGTAGCATATTCAAAAGCAAAGACATTACTTTGCCAACAAAGGTCCATCTAGTCAAGGCTATGGTTTTTCCAGTGGTCATGTATGGATGTGAGAGTTGGACTGTGAAGAAAGCTGAGCGCTGAAGAATTGATGCTTTGGAACTGTGGTGTTGGAGAAGACTCTTGAGAGTCCCTTGGACTGCAAGGAGATCCAACCAGTCCATCCTAAAGGAGATTAGTCCTGGGTGTTCATTGGAAGGACTGATGCTGAAGCTGAAACTCCAGTACTTTGGCCACCTCATGCGAAGAGTTGACTCACTAGAAAAGACCTTGATGCTGGGAGGGATTGGGGGCAGGAGGAGGAGGGGATGACAGAGGATGAGATGGCTGGATGGCATCACCGACTTGATGGACATGAGTTTGAGTAAGCTCCAGGAGTTGGTGATGGCCAGGAAGCCTGGTGTGCTGTGATTCATGGGGTCGCAAAGAGTCAGACACGACTGAGCGACTGAAGTGAACTGAACTGAATGCTGCTAAGAACATACATGTACAAGTTTTTATGTAGACATATATTTTTGTTTCTCTTGAATGTCTTCCTAGGAGTAGAATTTGCTGGTTCGTATAACTATGTTTAACTATATGAGGAACTGACAGACTATTTTCCAAAGCAAATGCTTAATTTTATAATCCCTGGGTTACTTTTTAAAAAACTAATTTCTTAGGAATAATTTCTTGCCAGTTGCCTGACGCTTTTACCCATAATATTGTTGTTTAGTCACTAAGTCACATCCAACTCTTTTGCAACCCCATGGACTACAGCCTGCCAGGCATCTCTGTCCATGGATTTTCCCAGGCAAGAATACTGGAGTGGGTTGCCGTTTCCTTCTCCTGGGGATCTTCCTGACACAGGAATCAAACCCATGTCTCCTGCATTTGCAGATAGATTCTTTACCACTGAGCCACCAGGCAGTAATACCGTTTGATATTAGACCTGTAATACCAACTGACTCTCTTGATGACTACAGATTTAAATTCTTTCATGCTACTTTTTGTGGCATTTGCTTTCTTGGTTTATTTTTCACTTTCAAAGTACTTCCCTGAGTAATTCCTTTAGCAAAGGTTTAAAGGTGTTGAATTTTTTTGAACCCTTGCACTTCAAAGAGCGTCTTTCTTGTCACCTTTATACTTGAGTAATTTCATTGGGTAAAATAATAGGTCTTAAAATTTCTTTCCATTAGTGCTTTGGAGATGTTGCTTCATTGTCTTCTAGTGTCCCGGGGTGTTAATAAGAGACCTGATGGTCTGGTAGTCCCTGGACAGGCCTGTGAGTTTCAATATCGTACCCCACCCCCAACCCCTAACCTTGTGATTACCATTCCCACCTATTTAGTTGCGGTACAACCTTGCATGAATGATGCCTTGCACATTCAATAACCTTAAGAATGTAGAAAGTTGGTACGGATGGTGTAGCAAGAAATGGTAGGTGGATTGTCATTACACAATCAGGGTGAAATGGCTCATGCAAGGCAGTTTTGCAACCATATGAGGTAATTATTACTGGAGCTTCAGGTTGATGTGGTTAGGAATAAAAGAAGATTGTTGACCTTCCACTTGGAGTTTCCTGAGTCCTGGTGAGATCTGTCCCTGGGCAGGCTGAATACCCTAACCCCATCCTGGGAGAAATCCAGAAGACCTTGAAACCCCTTTCAGGACAGCTGTAGCCTGATGTTCCCTGCTGAGAACAAACCTTTGCATCTATTTCAGTGAACTATGAGGTTTATGGTATTTAAGTCACAGGCTTGTTTTACTAGTTTTCAAACCCACAACTCTAGGGGAATCAGGTTCTCACTTACTTTTTTCTTTTAATGTCCTTTTAAGTAATCAAAAAAAAAAAAAAAAGTCTCTTTGAATGCTTTTGGAATTTTCTTCCCTTCTGTAGAGGGTGACTTAAAACTCATCTGCCCCAGCATTCCTTGGACCCTTTATAACTAATACTCAGATCTGTCTTCAGTGCAGGGAGATTCCTTGTATTTCTTACATCTCTTCCTTCTGTTTTCTCCTTCAAAAAAGTCTGTATTCAATCCAGAAGTTCCAGGAGAAATTAAACTATCTTCAATATCTTCTAACTTTTCTTTTATACATTCCTTCTCTGTGTTCTCTTGCAGAGTCCTAAGGAAATAACACTTACGGCTCAAAGTCAGATTTTCAGTTGACTATGTTCTTCTCTTCAGCCCAACTGCTGAATTTAAAAAAATGTTTTCTTATTGAAGTATAATTGATGCTGGGAGGGATTGGGGGCAAGAGGAAAAGGGGACGACAGAGGATGTGATGGCTGGATGGCATCACTGACTCGATGGACGTGAGTCTGAGTGAACTCCGGGAGTTGGTGATGGCAAGGGAGGCCTGGCGTGCTGCGATTCATGGGGTCGCAAAGAATCGGACATGACTGAGCGACTGATCTGATCTGATAATTGGTTTATAATGTTGTGTTTATTTTTAATTTTTGGCCACACCCTGTGGCTTATGGGATCTTAGTTCCCAGATCAGGGATGGAACCCTCCCTCCCTGCATTGGAAAGCAAAGTCTTAACCACTGGACCGCCAGGGAAGTACCCCAACTGCTGAATTTTAATTTTGGCTTTGATAGTTTTAATTCCCAACGTTTTGTCATTCTTTTTACTTTGCAGTCTGGTTGTGTTTTATTGAATCACTTTAAGACTGTTGGGTATACAGTTGACCCTTGAACAACATCGGTTCAACTGCATGGTTCCATTTACAAGTGGATTTTTTTTTGTAGTATCCAACCACAGGAGCCAAGGTTGGCCAACTATAAGTTTTACTTAGATTTTCAACCGCAGAGAGTCGAGGCGCTCCAAACCCGTGTTGGTCAAAAGTCAACCGTATTTAAGCTTTCCTTAGTTTATAGAGAGACCCCTTGTACTTGTTGAGTCTGTTGCTTCCCATATGGCTGCTTTCCTCAACCATTTGTTGATGATTGTTGGTTTGTAGGGCTTCCCTGATGGCTCCCACATTGAGGAATCCACCTGCAATGTGGGAGACCTGCGTTGGATCCCTAGGTTGGGAATATCCCCTGGAGGAGGGCATGGCAACCCACTCCAGTATTTTTGCTTGGAGAATCCCATGGGCAGAGGAGCTTGGTGGGCTACAGTCCATGGGGTCGCGAGGAGTCGGACAAACTGAGCAACTTAGCACAACACAGCACAGTTAGTAATTGTAGATGGTTGGAGGCTGATTGGCTTACATGAGAATCCATGAGCCCTCAGGAATGAATGTGGGTTTTCATCATGTGACCTTTCAAGACATGATCTAGTGTCTTTTTTCAGAGAAAAAGAATTATTAATAGGGGGAGCAACGTTGGGGGAAGTGTGGCCGCTTGGACTTTGCTGTGAGATGTGCAAACAGCTTGTTGGAGTGTCTGGAAGTCTTGAAGCTTTATCTTGGGGGCTATTTCCAGAAGTAACTGCTGGAGAGGGTGTGGAGAGAATGATTAACTTGGCAGCCTTCTAAGTCTTTAAATTTTTTCCTTATCAGATAACCCTTGGCTCATTCTTTTCCCCATCTGTGCTGTTGCCTTTAATCATTGGACTTTTTTGAGTATCTGCTTGGAAACTTCCCTTTTTGATGGTCCTGTTTCCGTCTCCAGGGCCGGAGACTGGAAACCTTATTCCTTGTCATTAGTTTGTTGCCAAAGCCTCCCAGGATTCCCTCATGGTTACATATTGCTGCTGTTGCTCTTTTCGGTTTTTCAGCACTACTGCGTATTTTAAAATTATTTGTATGTATGGTGTTTTTTATTTTTTGTCATTTCAATGGGATTTAGGGAGGATGGAGAGAGAAACATAGAGGTCTAGTCAGCTGCCTTGAGAGAGCTCTGCTGTTTCATTATTTATGTGAAGGCATATTGTATCATTTTATTTATTTTGCCTGTGCTGAGTCTTTGTTACTGCACGTGGGCTTCTAGTTGTGGCAGGCGGGGGCTGTTCTTTCGTTGCAGGGCAGGGGCTTCTCTTGTGGTGGAGCACAGGCTCTAGGGCGCACGGGCTTCCGTAGTTGTGGCTCTCAGACTCTATAAAGATGTGGTGCATGGGCTTAATTGCTCCAAGACCTATAAGATCTTCCCGGACCAGAGACCAAACGTCCCCTGCATTGCACGTGGATTCTTAACCACTAGACCACTTGCGAAGCCCTGTAAAGGCATTTTTTTATGTCATATAAGGAATATTCACCTTCTTTCTGAGTTGAAAATGTGTTTTTCCAGCTTTTCATGCTTTGACTTTATTTACAAAAGCTTAAAGACGTATCTTTAAGTCTATCAGTTGTGTTTTTTCCTTACATTTGGTTCATTAGAAAGTTCTACCTCCCTAACAAAGCTAAATGTAATTAATTATACATTGCTTTTTAAGTTTTTATTTATTTATGGCTGCGCTGGGTCTTCGTTTCTGCACGCGGAGTTTCTCTAGTTGCGGTGAGCAGGGGCTCCTCACTGGTGCGTGTTGCTCGGGCTTCTCACTGCAGCGGCTCCTCTCACTGCGGAGCACGGGCTCTGGGTACCCGGCTTCAGCAGTCGCGGCATGCAGGCTCAGTCGTGGTGGTGCATGGGCTTAGTTGCCCCCCACAATGTGGGACTTCCCTGGACCAGGGATTGAGCTTGCGTTACCTGCATTAGCAGGTGGATTCTTAACCACTGGACCACCAGGGAAGTCATTACACATTAATTTTTAACCTGTATTTTTCTTGTAGTATGTTTTTCTGTTTAGCCTTAATATTAAAATTTACTTTAGCTGGAGGTAGAAGGTTGGCTCTGAGGTTGGGTTGTTTTTAGGTGTCTTCTCGGTTGTCTCAACGTGCTATATTGATAATCCGTAAGTCTGTTTTTCATTAACTAATGTGGATTGCTCCCTCTATCTCACTGATTTGGTTCATGTGTCTGTTTGGGTTCACCTCTATACTTCCTAGTCTATTCCAGCCTTTGCTCCCAAGTTTGAAAGATACATTTTGACATCTGACAAGGCAAACCACCCCAACCATAATTTTTAGAATTTTGTAAAAAGTCATTCATTGCCATGCCCTGTCTTTTCTGTGAAGTTATCTTGGCTTTTAAAAAAAAAATTTTTTTTTAACTTTTTGGACTCACCTTGTGGCTTGTGGGAATCTTAGTTTCCCTGCTGCTAAGTCGCTTCAGTCGTGTCCGACTCTGTGCGACCCCAGAGACGGCAGCCCACCAGGCTCCCCCATCCCTGGGATTCTCCAGGCAAGAACAACGGAATGGGTTGCCATTTCCTTCTCCAATGCATGAAAGTGAAAAGTGAAAGTGAAGTCGCCCAGTCGTGTCCGACTCTTAGCGACCCCATGGACTGCAGCCCACCGGGCTCCTCCGTCCATGGGATTTTCCAGGCAAGAGTACTGGAGTGGGGTGCCATTGCCTTCTCCCTACCAGGGATCAAACCCCACACCCTCTGCACTGGAAGACGAAACCTTAACCAGTAGACCACTGGGGAAATCCCTGTCTTGGCTTTTGATTGGGTTATTATATAATACCTAGATTAACTTTGGAAAAGAGGTTTATACTATATAGTTTCTAATAAGAAGATGCCTTAGCTGTTCCCTTGTCTTCTGTTACGTATTCCTGTTGATTCTTTGCTCTTCGAGGTCTTTTCCAGTCTATAATGTGAGTTTTACAATGTAAATTAATTATGCATATCTTAATTATTCAGTCATCAAATGTGTGTTGAATAATTGTGCTCTAGAACCTTTGTCTAGCATTTAGAATATAGTGGTATGATACTTTTCTATTTTTATTTAAGTGGATGGTCAATGATAGGATGTAAGACACGAAAAGAAACATACACTCAGAATGATATTGAAGGATAGTTTTTTAAAAAACTCTCAAATTTTCAAATTTGAGCAGAAACTCAAGAGTCATTTATTCCTTGTTGGCCTTTTGTCCTTTACTCATCTCACAGACTTAAATCTAAAATTTAACGGATGCAAAATACAGTTTCTTTCTGTTTTTGCTAAGGTTTATGACTAGAGGTATTCCCAGGAAGGTGGTAGTACTTTTCCTTAGGTGCACACTTTACCATTCATCTGCATTTAGAAGTCATTGATTTTTCACATAGATTATCTCACTTGATATGAACCAGCCCCAGACTTTGGGGAATTCCTTCTTTCATTCCCATTTCTAGTTGAGCAACAATTTGAGGAAACAGCTCCCAAATTATATGTGAGTGAGTCAGCCGTACCCTGTGGGGTGCAAGTGAAACAGTTCCGTTGGTTGCATCTCCCTCTTCCATACTCACCCAAGACATTCATGGTAACCACCAGGTAGAATCTCCCTTCTACGAGAAAGTAATACATCTGTTGTCTCGGTCAAGTTTCACTTGCAGACAACATCTGCTCTAGCTAGTGGGAGCAGCGAGAGACTGATTATACATTACTGGATGGCTTCCAGAATTTTTGGTGAGGCTGGAGGCTGACCGGCAGCACCTCCCAGAATGTCAGCCCAGACTTGGCCTGCCTGTCCCGGGAAGTGGAAGCAGGATCTCCTCAGGGCTCCTGGATCTTGGACCGCCCTAGTGACACGTGGCCCCACGAGCCCCCTGCTTATCTCTCAATACTCTGAAGCTCGGCATGGGGAACTGGGATTTCAGTTACAGCTGCCACAAAAAACCAAATGCTGCCTTGGCTGAGTCTGCCAGTGGGAATGCAGAAGGTGCCAAAGCATGTCTTCTGGCCCCACGATGTTGTCTTTGGCTTCTGAGTCCTGCATGGGTGTGTCTGCCCAAACCCCACCGTGTGTGGGGCCTGAACTTCCGTCTGACTTCTGCGTCTCCTGAGAGGAGGCCATGCTTCAGGGGGAGGGGAGTGGAACTGAGTGGTCCATGCAGTGCTCCCTACAGCCACCGTCATTGGGTTTCACCAGGGTCACAGAAGACCTCCTGGGATTTGTCACACTTCCAGAACATTCTAAGCACTCGCTCCTTTTACATCTGGATGTACATCTTCCTGCCTCCTTCCCTTCCTTTCTTCCATGCGGCTTGCAGGATCTTAGTTCCCTGACCAGGGATTGAACCTGTACCCTCAGCAGTGAGAGCTCTGTGTCCTAACCACTGGCCTGCCAGGGAATTCCCTCTAGATGTGCATTTGATTTCTAGCTCTGTGACGTTGCACAACCGATCGAAGACTTCCTGAACTTCCATCTAGAATAATGAGAAGGGTGATGATGACTTTACAGGCTGGCAGATGGAGTGAGCTAACATACACATAAGCCCTATCCAAGAGGGAAATGTTAGTTAATTTCTTGGGTAAATGTTGGCTCTTTTCTTCCCTTCTTCCCTCAGTAGGTCCAGACTTTGTAGAATAATTGCATTTGAATGGGGCTGCATTTGGAATGAGTGGCCAAATCTTAGTTTCTAGTGAGTTCTCATGCACTCAGCAATGAGCAAGAATATAGAGTTTGCCCTCTGTGGCTTGTAGTGGAATTAGGGTTAGGATCAAACTTTTTCTCTGCTCCAAGGCATGCCTGGTCTTCCCAGGGAATCAAACCTGTTCCCCCTCCAGTGAGAGCATGGAGTCTTAACCACTGAACCACCATGAAAGCCCTAGGATCAGACTTTGAACTAAAGAAAGCTTAAAAGTTACATTGAGAACCACAAAGACCTGCTTATTTTAACTTTCAACATGGGTAGTTCATTTAGACTGTGAAAGATTAATAGAAAGATCTGGCCACAGTTATGAGTGATTCCAGCTTTGTAGACGCAGTAGGAAGGTTTCATCGATTTTTGTTCCTGGGTAGACTTTACTCAGAGAAGGTCTGAAAAACCACTGGGTGGCTTCATTTTCCAAAGGTCTGAGTTGAATAGCCTGTTTTGGAAAACAGGCAAGTCATCGACCTTCTTATCTTGCGTCACCCTTTCTTTCGTCTATCCAAAATCTAATTACCAGAAATACCACTCTCCAGGGAAAAAGTAATTGAGAGGAGAGAGACGTCTTTATCGTTGATTTATAACCTGCCTTGTTTCCAGAAAGAACTCGAGGCAGGACAGAAATCTTTGAATTGAGGTTTTTAAAGAATACAACTAGAAATCTGTATCAGTCACAGATTGACAAGCTTCAAAGATCACTTTAGAAAAAGAAACACTTAATCTGAAGCACTAAACCTGAACAGACTCGCAGGGCCATTCCTGAATGAAGTTCCCAGAGACGGAAAGCCGCCGTGGTGTCTAACACAGGCAGGTCAACTAACACTGTTCTGCCGGTGGCCTGACTCCACGTGCAGCCGTCACGGGGAGAAAATATGGAAGACTTGTCAGCTCGTCTTTCTTCAGCTTTAAATTTACTTGAGGAGGAAAAAGTCGGTGTGCTTTGAGGCTCTGGCCTTCTGATTTCAAGGCCCAGCAGTTTCCTTAGAGATGGATGTTTGAGGAGATCTGTGATAGCAATATCTAATACTCTACTAGCCTGTACTTTTGGAAGTCATGGCTCCTTTAACTGTGACATGAATCTTGAGTGGTTTTTCTTTTCATTCACATGTCAAATGAGGAGCTGATGTTCACACTGCCCTGGGAAGCAAAGGTTGGATTTTTAACTTCCCTTCATGTGATGAGGTTGTTTTCGTGAGAGTTGGGAGACCAGAGCTCGGCTTACCTAGGCCCCTCATTAAGATCAGGCTGGCTTTGCTGCCAGCTGGGGAATGACGCTTGGATAGGAGTCGTGCCTGTTCTCCAGCTCTAGCAGCGCTTCAAAAAGACGGAGCCGTAATCCTTCTGTTACTGACATACAATTGAGAAGTGGGGAAGTTGTCTGCAGATTTAATCATGCCCCCAGAACTAAGATTCCTTCAAACTTCTGTGTATGGAATATCAAACAGCACTAAAAGCTATGCATGATTTAAAGAATGATATAACAAGTAACCATATGCTATCCACTCAGTTTAAGAAATAGAACATTACCTGATCTTAGAGGCCCTGGTGTGCCCTGCTGACTTCTGCAAAGGTGACCGCTGTCCTGGCTTTGTATAATGTAAAGTCAATGGTCTGGCCATTGTTCAGCCTTAACCTTTTTAAAAGGCATTTAAAAAGAAGTTATTGTTATTTTATAAGTTTTTTTTGACTGTACCTTGCTGCATGTGGGGTCTTAGTTCCCTAATGAGGGACTGAGCCCACCCCCTGCAGTGGGGGCACAAAGTCTTAACCACCGGAGCACCAGATAAGTCCCAGCCTTGACTTGCTTTGAATGCTAAGAGAATATAGGATCACATAGTTTCTTCTATGACTTGCTGCTTTAATTCATCACTCAGTGTTTTCCATGTTACTACATGCAGATGTTCACGCAGTTTAGAAATTGTATTGTAGTCCATTACACGAATATACTGTAATCTCCCTCTTCTGTGTTGATGACCGCCTGGATTGCCATGTTTTAGATGAATTAAGTTCTCTTTTTTGTATTCTCGTTTTTTTTCTTTCTCCTCTTTGTTTGTGAATTATTCTCTGTTTGTTCTGTCAGTTAATTCTCCAGCCATCATAACAGGCATAATAGTCTGTCATCCAAGTCAAAATGAATCTGTATTTTTTCCCTGTTCCCAAACAAAAAGAAGATCTTGGAACTCTTAACTCAGATGACATCCCTCACAATCTAAAACTGTTCTAGGAGTTTAGTTCTGTCCTCGTTCCCACCTGCAAGCCAGGCACGACGCTTGTATACCAGCGACAGTTTGGTCTTATCTGCAACCCACACAGTTGCCAGACATCCATGCTCACTGTTCTTTCTTCCATCTCAAACCTCCCATCGGCCTTTGTTTTTCTGAAAATCTTTTTCTTCCTCATTCTTGAAAGATTGCTAGGCCAGATTCCACACGACAGTCATTTTTGTCTCAGTTCATTGAAGGTATCGTTCTTTGTCTTACTGGTTTCCATGGTTGTTGTCAAGAGTCGGCAGTCAAAATGTAGTTCGCCATTTCTTTTTAACTGAGCTGTTTTGCTTTTAAAATTGTCTTTGTCTTTATATATAGCAATCTCACTGTGTTCAGTCAGGCTGAGGGGTTTCTTTTTATTTATTCTTGGGTTTAGTTGAAATTCTTGAATCCAGTGATTGCTCTTTCAATAGTATTGAAAAATCCTCAGTCTTTATATCTTGAAATGTTGGAAGTATTGCCTTTCTCATTTTGTTTCGTCTCCTTCTGAAATTCTTAATGTGTATTATTAGATCCTTAAGCTCTATTTGCCATGTCTTTTATTTTGGGGGGCAGTATTTAAAAAAATTTTTTTTAACTAATTAATTTGAATTTGGCGGTGCTGGGTTTTAGTTATGGCATGCAGGATCTAGTTCTCTGCTGCTGCTGCTAAGTCGCTTCAGTGGTGTACGACTCAGTGCGACCCCATAGACGGCAGCCCACCAGGCTTCCCGTGCCTGGGATTCTCCAGGAAAGAACACTGGAGTGGGCTGCCATTTCCTTCTCCAATGCGTGAAAGTGAAAAGTGAAAGTGAAGTCACTCAGTCATGTCTGACTCTTCACGACCCCATGGACTGCAGCCCACCAGGCTCCTCCATCCATGGGATTCTCTAGGCAAAAGTACTGGAGTGGGATGCCATTGCCTTCTCCGTCTAGTTCTCTGACCAGGGATCAAACCTGGGCCCCCAGTGTTGGGAATGTGGAATAGCCACTAGACCACCGAGGAAGTCCCTCCCATATCTTTTAAATTGATAATTTCCAACTGTGTGTTCCTGATACACATATCAATATTATTACTGTATCTTCCAATTCAGTGCTTCTTTTTTTAGCTATTTAATTCATATTGTTGTTTTTTAGTTGCTGAGTTGTGTCCAATTCTTTTGTGACCCCTTGGACTATAACCTGCCAGGCTCCTCTGTCCATGGGATTTTTTAGGCAAGAATACTGGAGTCAGCTGCTATTTCCTTCTCCAGGGGATCTTCCCCTACCCAGGGATCAAAACCAGTTCTCCTGCATTGGCAGGCAGATTCTTTACCTCTGAGCCACTAGGGGAGCCCTGTTTAATTCATATACTCAAATTTAAATTTCAATTCTTTTACATTTCTAGAAATTCTTAACCTTTTTCAGATCGATTGTGCCCATCATAGTCTATGTAGACTCAGACCAAACCCAAAGGAGAGACTGCATATGAGGCCAAATGGAAAGGCATATTTTTTAAGCCCTTTACCAGTTGCCAAGGGTATTGGTGAAATTGCTGAGGACCTCAGTATCCCTGTAGGAGGAGCCTCAAGGCTTCCGCTAGCATTCTCTCGGTCTTCTCTGCTTCCTCCCCGACCTCCCCTGCCCTTCAGTGTGGCCCAGCTCCAGTGTCCATAAGAAGCCTAGCTGTCTGGGTGCTGGGTTAGTTTCCGGTGGTGACCAGTGATGGGTGTGGGGCTCTGGCCAGTGCAAACTGACCTCTCTCTTCTCTCCCCTTCTTGTGTTTCCTCCTAGATTACTCACCCTCCTCACCTCTAAATCCTTCTGCCTCTATTGTGCAGGGAAACCATCTCCAGCTCCTACCTGCAACTTGTGTCTCTTAACCCACTGAGGGCGCCTCAGAACATAGGCTGCCCAGTGAGCTAGGAACCAGCTCCCTAGAGGGATGGCGTTAGACATAGGAACTTCGTCTTCTCTAACCTGATTGACTTTTGTTCTGTGCATGGTGTTGCTTGTGCAGCAGTAAAACCCTGGTGTTTCGTGTATCATTGTATCCGCTCTCGAGGATGTCACAGGGTCTGTACCTGTCTGAGCACCTTGGTGGCATTGCTGCTTCTGGGCGGGGGAGGGGTTGGCTCCGGCTCCCTGTGGACCCTAGCCTGGGTGACCTCCTCTGCATTCCTGGACAGAAGGAGGGCTGGCTGAAGTTGCATCACCAGGAGATTACTATTTAGAAGGATCAGTTGGAGCCATGCCTGGCAGCACTCAGGTGGTTTTCCGCAGCCTGTCTCATGCATGGATCCTACAGACTGAGCAGTGCGTCACACCTTCCGCATCTCCTGCCACCTCCCACTCCTCCAGGGAGCTGTCTGTCTGGGTGAACCTGTTCGATGAGGCTCCCAGGCCTTCCATATTGTCTGTCATATGAGGGATGCCTTTTTCATGTTCTGTTTTTCGTACAAATGAGCGACATCTCCATGACACTGCCGTTTGTCCCCTAATCTTGAGAACAAAGGGGAAGGGAGAGAAAGAAATGGAAGCGTTCACCCTGGTGAAGGCCCTGCATGGTGGGTGTGGGTGCAGGCGGGTAAGACCCCAGGACTGCTACTATTGCTGTCAGATTAGGGCAGTCAGTGGCCGGGGGCAGAGCTGCCCTGGGGCCCTTACTGAGAGTGGTTGGAGCCGGCAGGAACTCGCCAGCGTGGCCCAGACTTACTGAGAGTGGTTGGAGCTGGCAGGAACTCGCCAGCGCGGCCCAGACTTACTGAGAGTGGTTGGAGCCGGCAGGAACTCGCCAGCGCGGCCCAGACTTACTGAGAGTGGTTGGAGCCGGCAGGAACTCGCCAGCGCGGCCCAGACTTACTGAGAGTGGTTGGAGCCGGCAGGAACTCGCCAGCGCGGCCCAGACTTACTGAGAGTGGTTGGAGCTGGCAGGAACTCGCCAGCGTGGCCCAGACCTGCAGAGCTCTGAGCGTCTCGTCACTTCTGTCACCCTCGGATCAGTCGCTCAGTCGTGTCCGACTCTTTGCGACCCCATGGAATGCAGCACGCCAGGCTTCCCTGTCCATCACCAACTCCTAAAGCTTGCTCAAACTCACGCCCATTTAATCGGTGATGCCATCCAACCATCTCATCCTCTGGCGTCCCCTTCTCCTCCTGCCCTCAATCTTTCCCAGCATCAGACTCTTTTCTAATGAGTCAGCTCTTCGCATGAGGTGGCCGAAGTACTGGAGTTTCAGCTTCAGCATCAGTCCTTCCAATGAACACCCAGGACTGATCTTCTTTAGGATGGACTGGTTGGATCTCCTTCCAAGGGACTCTCAAGAGTCTTCTCCAACACCACAGTTCAAAAGCATCAATTCTTCGGCGCTCAGCTTTCTTCACAGTCCAACTCTCACATCCATACATGACTACTGGAAAAACCATACAGCCAAAGGCATAGTCAATAAAGCAGAAGCAGAAGTAAATGTTTTCTGGAACTCTCTTCCTTTTTCAATGATCCCACGGATGTTGGCAATTTGATCTCTGGTTCCTATGCCTTTTCCAAAACCACCTTGAACATCTGGAAGTTCATGGTTCATGTATTGTTGAAGCCTGGCTTGGAGAATTTTGAGCATTACTTTACTAGCATGTGAGCTGAGTGCAATTGTGCGGTAGTTTGAGCATTCTTTGACATTGCCTTTCTTTGGGATTGGAATGAAAACTGACCTCTTCCAGTCCTGTGGCCGCTGCTGAGTTTTCCAAATTTGCTGGCATATTGAGTACAGCACTTTCACAGCATCATCTTTCAGCATTTGAAATAGCTCAACTGGAATGCCATCACCTCCACTAGCTTTGTTCGTAGTGATGCTTCCTAAGGCCCACTTGACTTCACATTCCAGGGTGTCTGGCTCTAGGTGAGTGATCACACCATCGTGATTATCTGGGTTGTGAAGATTTTTTTTCTAGAGTTCTTCTGTGTATTCTTGGCAACTTCTTCTCAATATCTTCTGCTTCTGTTACGTCCATACCATTTCTGTCCTTTATTGTGCCCATCTTTGCATGAAATGTTTCCTTGGTATCTCTGATTTTATTGAAGAGATCTCTAGTCTTACCCATTCTATTGTTTTCCTCTATTTCTTTGCATTGATCACTGAGGAAGGCTTTCTTATCTCTCCTTGCTATTCTCTGGAACTCTGCATTCAGATGCTTATGTCCTTCCTTTCCTCATTTGCCTTTAGCTTCTCTTCTTTTCTCAGCTATTTGTAAAGCCTCCTCAGACAACCATTTTGCCCTTTTGCATTTATTTTTCTTGGGGATGGCGTTGATCACTGCCTCGGGTACAATGTCAGGAACCTCCGACCATAGTTCTTTAGGCACTCGGTCTATCAGATCTAATCCCTTGAATCTATTTGTCACTTCCAGTATATAATCATAAGGGATTTGATTTAGGTCATACCTGAATGGTCTAGTGGTTTTCCCTTATTTTCTTCAATTTAGGTCTGATTTGGCAATAAGGAGTTCATGATCTGAGCCACAGGGCCCTTGCCCCTGCAGCAGGCCGCTGCTGACCCGTGCCTCTGCAGAAGACACTCAAACTCTCAAAGGCAGGTCTGGCTCAGTGTCTGTGGGGTCTCCTGGGGCACACAAGATTTTGTCTGAGCCCTCCTAGTGTGTCTGGTGGGTATGGGGTTTGATTCTAAACGCGATTTCACCCCTCCTACCATCTTGCTGGGGCTTCTGCTTTGCCCCTGGACGTGGGGTGTCTTTTTTTGTTGGGATCCAACATTCTCCTGTTGATGGTTGTTCAGCAGCGAGTTGTGCTTTTGGAGTTCTCGCAGGAGAAGGTGAACGCGCATCCTTCTACTCCACCACCTTGGGTGTTATTGTCACCCTAAATTACATCATTCTTTCTAATGAAAAGTCTTTGCTTCAGAGAAGCCCGTGGACTAGAAACGAGACTGGCCTGTATAGTGTTGAAAATCAGAATTCATCACCAATGTGTAAAAGTCAGAAATTTTAGGAAAACCTAGATTTCCTCTGACTTTCCTGGCGGTCCAGTACTTAGGGCTCCGAGCTTCCAGTGCCGGGGGCACAGGTTGGGTCCCTGGTCTGGGAACTAAGATCTGCAAGCCCTCTAGCACAACCATCCCCCTCAAAGAAAAAATCTTAGGTTTCCATCTTCTCTTGGAAAATTGGATCAGGCACAGCAGTGGGCTCACAGTCGCTTGTGGCGGTCATCCTCTGGCCTCTGCCCGGAAGAGTGCTGGTTGCATGCATGTTTGACTGTTGTGACAAAGCCCAAGATGAGGAGCGTGTTTCTGTCCCACTCAGCAGCCACGTGCTAGCGGCACGCTCCGAAGTGCCAGGATCCTGCCACGTGTGTCCTGTCCTCGCTGTGCCCTGTGCAGGGGCTCCCCGTGGTCCCAGTGCCGCTTTGTTCGTCACCATCGCGTCTGCTCCAGGAGGAAGACGGGGTGGAGTCTTCCTGAAAGCTGCATGTGTCATTTCTTTTCTGTTGGCACGTCCTGTTGGCGGAGCCACGTCTGGCTGCAGCGAAGGCTGGGGAAACATGGTCTCCGTCTGTATGACCAGGTAAATAGCCAAAGCCCACTTCTTCATGAGCAGAGGAGGTAAGAGTGGGTCTTGCTCTATGCCCTGGAGGCCCCATGTTCACCTTCCTGCAGCCCTCCATCCTGGGCAGTCTTCTCACGACTGAGACCAACAGTCACTGCTGTTCCTGGTGGGCTTCACTCACTTGTGTTAGCTGCTTGGTCCCAGGACACATTTAAGGTTGCTTTCTCAACTGTGCCCTGATGATCCTTTTCAACATGACACCCCCGGCTGTTATTCTGCTGCCTCTGTTTAGAATTCCCTTCCCTCCCTCTCCATGGACAGAGGAGCCTGGTGGGCTACAGTCCATGGGGTCTCTAAGAGTCAAACGCGACTGAGCGACTTTCACTTTCCATCTTCACTTTCCCTCCCTTTCAGGCCTGGCAAACTCCCCCTGAGGATAACTCACCTCCTCCTTCCTTTCCAAGTTGAGTTCTCTCTGCTTTTTCCCATCCTAATACACAAACTGCTAATTCTACACGTTACCTGTTATTTACCTTCATATCCTGAAAGCCTAAAAAATACCTGGTACATAATACAGAGCAATGATCAGTACCATTTATTGAATGTTCAGAGAAAGGCAGTGTCTAGAACTTCTGTAGACATTTTTTAATGCACCACAATGAAATAGCATGTTGGTCATGGCCTTTCTAGTTGTAGATGATGGTAACTTGACCCAGACTGACTTGAACGACAACAGAAAGGAGGAGCATTTACTGAATCATGTATCTGAGAAGTAGAGGTGTGGGACTATCTTCAGTTACAGCAGAAACCAAGAGCTGAAATAAAATGATAGCAAATCGCAGTCTCTCTCTCCATCTCTTGGCCATGCTTTCTTCAGTGTAGACTTTGTTCTTAGGAAAGCTTTGTCTGCAGGATGACAGAGATGTCACCCACAGTTCTGTATTATTTTTATAGTTACTGATTCCAGGGGAAAAAAAGAACATGAATCTCTGTCTTCATAGCGATAACCAAGTGGAGGAAGCCCCACATGGGCCCGCGTTAGTTGTATGGCCGTTCCTGGTCCAGTCAGTGTGGCCAGGGAGACCGAGTGCACGCACCACACCCGGGTCATCTGTCTGCTTCTGGTCGGAATGGAGTCACCCCCTCAGCCTGCATTGCAGAGAAGCTGGATCTCCAAGGAGGGAGATAACAGGCAAGAACACGTGCCCATTATATCTAGGATGAGGCTAAAAGAGGTTATGGAGACCTAAAAGCACAACCAGAAAGTAGCAGAACTGGCTTCAAACCAGGTCTTTCTGATTCCAGATGCTGGGTGCTTAATTCACTGCACCTCACTGTTTTGAGCCAAAGCTTTGACTGTGGATCACAATAAACTGGAAAATTCTGAAAGAGATGGGAATACCAGACCACCTGACCTGCCTCTTGAGAAACCTATATGCAGGTTAGGAAGCAACAGTTAGAATTGAACATGGAACAACAGATTGGTTCCAAATAGGAAAAGGAGTACGTCAAGGCTGTATATTGTCACCCTGCTTCTTTAACTTCTGTGCAGAGTACATCATGAGAAACTCTGGACTGGAATAAGCACAAGCTGAAATCAAGATTGCCGGGAGAAATATCAATAACCTCAGATATGCAGATGACACCACCCTTATGGCAGAAAGTGAAGAGGAACTAAAAAGCCTCTTGATGAAAGTGAAAGAGGAGAGTGGAAAAGTTGGCTTAAAGCTCAACATTCAGAAAAAAGATCAAGGCATCTGGTCCCATCACTTTATGGGAAATAGATGGGGAAACAGTGTCAGACTTTATTTTTGGGGGCTCCAAAATCACTGCAGATGGTGATTGCAGCCATGAAATTAAAAGACGCTTACTCCTTGGAAGGAAAGTTATGACCAACCTAGATAGTGTATTAAAAAGCAGAGACATTACTTTGCCAACTAAGGTCCGTCTAGTCAAGGCTATGGTTTTTCCAGTGGTCATGTATGGATGTGAGAGTTGGACTGTGAAGAAAGCTGAGCACTGAAGAATTGATGCTTTTGAACTGTGGTGTTGGAGAACTCTTGAGAGTCCCTTGGACAGCAAGTAAGTCCAACCAGTACCTCCTAAAGGAGATCATTCCTGGGTGTTCATTGGAAGGACTGATGTTGAAGCCGAAACTCCCAATACTTTGGCCACCTCATGTGAAGAGTTGACTCATTGGAAAAGACCCTGATGCTGGGAGGGATTGGGGGCAGGAGGAGAAGGGGACGATAGAGGATGAGATGGCTGGATGGCATCACCGACTCGATGGATGTGAGTCTCAGAGAACTCTGGGAGTTGGTGATGGACAGGGAGGCCTGGCGTGCTGTGATTCATGGGGTCGCAAAGAGTCGGACAGGACTGAGTGACTGAACTGAACTGAACTGAACTTTTTCGAGAGTGAATGACCCTGGAACTCCATCTTTGTATGGGGAAAAATGAGGTTTGGTGCCCGTATGTATGACCGTCAGAATACTGAATTTTCTTACAGCCCCACCATGGGAGGAATTTGTGTAGAAGCACACATTTAGCAAATTCCCTAGTGGTCCAGTGGTTAAAACTTCACCTTCCAGTGCCAGGGGTGCAGGTTTGATCCCTGGTCAGTCAGTCAGTTCAGTTCAGTCAGTTCAGTTGCTCAGTCGTGTCTGACTCTTTGCGACCCCATGAATCGCAGCACGCCAGGCCTCGCTGTCCATCACCAACTGTGATCCCTGGTGGGGGAGCTTAAATCCCGCATGGCTTGTGGCCAAAAAAACCAGAACATAAACAATAGAAGTAATATTGTAACAAATTAAATAAAGACCTAAAAAAATACTACCGATTTAGATATAAATTCCACTTTCCCTGGAGTACTTCTGGTGCTGTACCTGAAAACACTTTCCTTGGCCAGTATAGAACTCACTTTACTTTCACGGAAGTAAGAGGAGTTGGGTAGCTGGATTCTTTTCTTGGAAGGTGTTGATTACTTTAGTACACACATTCCCAACTGAGGCAATGTTATCTGCAAGGGAGGGAAAACTGGTTCCAGTTTGGGGGGAGTGCAAAAAATCCTCCTGTTATTTATGTATAAGTGCATATGGACATGGGCTTCTCTGCTGGCTCAGCAGCAAAGAATCTGCCTGCAGCGTAGGAGACCCCAGTTCTGTCCCTGGGTTGGGAAGGTCCCCTGGAGAAAGGAATGGCAACAGACTCCAATATTCTTGCCTAGAGAATCTGATGGACAGAGGAGCCTGGCAGGCTGCAATCCAGAGTCACCAGAGTCAGACACAACTGAAGCGACTTAGCAGCAGCAGCATATGTACATACAGTACATAAATACATGTATGCTCTATCTGTGGTATTTTTAAAAATAGTTTTATTTAGGCATAATTTATGTACCATAAATTTCATCTGTTTTTAAGTGTACACTTCATTGTTTCTTAGTAAATTCACAGTTTCTTAAAAATATTTATTTGGCTGCGCTGAGTCTTAGTTGCAGCACATGGGATCTAGTTTCCTGACCACGGATCAAGCCTGGGCCCTCTGCATTGGGAGCGTGGAGTCCTCGCCACTGGGCCCCCAAGGAAGTCCCGGGTTGTTTGTTTTTTTGATGTTTGTATGAATTCTTTGTGTATTTTGGATATCAGCCCCTTATCAGATACATCATTTGGAAATCCCTTCTTCCATTCAGTAAATTGCCTTTCCAATCTAAACTCCAGTCTTGTTGGTGGTTTTCCTTTGCTGTACAAAAGCTTTTTAGTTCAGTGTAGTCCCACTTTTTTTTTTTTTTTTTTTTTGTACTTTTGCTTTAGTTGAGCTTGCCTGAGGAGACACACACAAAATGATATTGCTAAGACTGATGTCAAGGAGCTTTATTGAGAGTTATCATAAATGGATGTTGAATTTTGTCAAACTCTTCTTCTGCATCTAATGAGATGATTTTTATCCTCTGTTATAATGCGGTATATCACGTTGATGCATTTGCAGATGTTAAACCATCCTTACATCCCTGAAATGAATCCTACTAGATCATGGTCTGTGATCCTTTTAGTGTCTTCTTGAATTTGGTTCCCTTATATATGACCCAGGATTTTTTTGCATCTATGTTCTTCAGAAATCTTGGCCTATAATTTTTTCATCCCATTCATTCTCAAACCCACTGCAGTCAGCCTGTGACCATCCCACCCGACCGCATTGGTCAGGGTCGCCAATGCTGCCGTTTTGCCCCAGTCATAAGGTTTCGGTCCTCATCTTACTGAACCTACTTTGACGCAGTTGACGATTCTGTTTTTTTCTTTCGAGTACTTCCTTGTCTTGGATCTGGGCTACTGTCCTAAATTTGTTCTTATTTCTTTGATGTGCTCCTCATCTCCTTTCCTCATCTCCCCAAGTCTAAACATGGGAGTGTGGGGACTCAGGCCTTAGAATATTTTTCTTGCCTGTCTATTCTTATTGATCTCCAGAATCATGGCTTTAAACTTTCTCTCTCTCTCTGTCTGTGACTCCCAGTTTCTATCTCCAGCTTGAACTTCTTCCCCAAATCCCAGATTTGTATATACCAACTTACTATCTCTTGTATATTTCATTGACAGCTCAGTGCTAAGTGCCAATTTTGGGGAAATACACAGGATAGAGAACCATGTTAAAAGAACTCATGAGGATGCAATGAGCAAAATCCAGACTGTGCTTATAGGACAAATGATCCAATTTCTTAAAAAAAAAAAAAAAAATTAAAGAAAAAAATAAAGGGAGTAATGGAAGAGAAACCTTATAAATTAAGAGAGACTTAAGAGGTAACTGTCAGTTGTTAATATGTGGGCCTTACTTGGATACTGATTAAGCAAATGGTTAAAAAAATAAATCATGAGATTATCAGGGATATTTGAATATTGATAAGTATTAATATTAGATATTACTGTTAATTTTGTAGCCATGATCATGGTGATTTGGTTATATTAGGAAAAAAACATTTTTTAAAAAAAGTAACCAGAATATTGTCAGTTCTCACCACCTCCAATATTGCCACCAGAAGTCAAACTAGTGTCCTCTCTTGCCTTTTTATATGTATGTATAATTGCCTCTTGACTGATCTCCATGCTCTTATTACCTGTTTCAGCAAAGCAGCCAGAGAGATCCCACTAAGACAAGTCACATGGTACCCCATCCATCTTGCTTGGAATAAAAGCCAAAGTCTGTTCAGTCTACACAGCCCTGTGTCCTCCTCCCCTTCTGGGTCAGCCTCTCCAGCCACTCAGCCTCCTGGCACCTGCCTTGTTTTTCTGCATAAACATTTATCACCATCTGACAACCCTACGTGTAATTTTGGGAGGGCTGATAACTCCCACTAGAAGGAGAGTGATGTGAGAACTGAGACTGTTTATGTTGTTCGTTTCTAATCCCCAAGAGCTTGAAATACCTCCTCACACATAGCAGACTCTAAGTAAATGTGTGTTAAAAGAAAAACACGTTTCATGGTGGGGAGAAACGGAAGACTTTAGGACGACAATGTTTACACAGGTTCCTTGGGAGTGAAGGACAGTCATGAAAAACGGCTGAGAAACGGGCCCCGCCCGAGTCGTGGAGAAGCACGTGGTTGCCTGGGTCGGGGCTGCCGTCACCCTCATTGCTGGGCTGTTCTGTCGTCTTTTCCCCTGTGGGACACTCTGTCATTTTATCTATGACAGCTGCATATCACTAGGCAGAACTTGGCCAATCCGTTCTAACAAGGAAGTGGAACTAGCTCAGTCGTGTCCAACTCTTTGCGACCCCGTGGACTGTACCCCACCAGGCTCCTCAGTCGCCCACCAGGCTCCTCTGTCCATGGGGATTCTCCAGGCAAGAGTGGGTTGCCATTCCCTTCTCCAGGGGATCTTCCCAACCTAGGGATCAAATCCTGGTCTCCTGCATTACAGGCAGGTTCTTTACTGTCTGAACCACCAGGGAAAGGCCGCTTGAATTTCTTCTTCTTGGATTGAAGTCTCTTGAACTTGTCCTCTGTGGCTAATACTGACCATCATGTGGGACTTCCCTCCCTCCACCCCGTGGCAGGATGTTTATCGCTTCTGGCTTCCAGGATTCATTTGACAGCAAAAACACATCTTCAGTATGTTTCACACACATGCCCACTCCCTCCCCCGCCATAAGAGAACTGGGGTTTCAGAGAGGCTTCTAGAAGGAATAGTGAAGAAATGAGGCGATCGTGCAGAGGCTCCAGTGCACTGTTATTTATGGCTGGAATACGATGCTCTGGATATTCGCGATGCCTTTGGAGTCTTTTCTGAAACTCAGTTTGTAATTATTCACTGGGTATTTTATTTGTAGTTCACTTGTTTCTAAAAAGAGTTTGAAGTAGCTTTTTGAGTATATATAACCCCCCATGCAAATATACACTGAAATTTAACCAAAGTGGGGAAAGCTCTAGCCCGGGAGAGCAGGAGGAGGCAGGTGAGTGAGCTCTGGGGTTGGGGGGTGGTGAAGCGGGGTTCAATGGGGGGTCACCTGAAGCCCATGCTCTCTGCCACCCAGGAACTGGGGAGGTGTGCTCCCACCCTTGACTGCTGCACTTTGCTTGGTCATGCATCGTGGGGTTTTTTTTTTCCCCCCTTTGGTCATCAGGTTGTTCTTTTTAGTGAAAAGTCTAAATAACTGGCTCTATAGCATCATTGAAAAAGCTGGATATAGGCCTTTGAGTAGACATTATAGATGATTGGTGTCTGTCTCCACCTCCTGCCAAGATCACGGCTCCCAGAGGCCATGAACTGTGACTGTTCATCTCGGTACTCCAGTACCTGGAAGGCAGGAGGAACTCAGTAAATATTTTATTGAGTAAATGAATGGTGTTACAGTTCTCCTTACTGGAAAGCAAGAAGCCCGTCAGTTGTTTGAGGGAGAGTTTGGTTGGTTGGTTTTTTTCTGGCTCGTTTTGTTTTGTTTTTCATGTGTGTGTATGTCAATTTTTTTTAAAGTTGTGTTAGTTTCAGGTGTACAGCACAGTGATTCAGATATATATATGTATCTGTGTGTGTGTATTCTTTTTAAAGATTCTTTTCCCTTAGATGTTATTACAGAACATTGAGTATGGTTCCCTGTGCTATACAGCAGGTCCTTGCTGATCATCTGTTTTATATGTACTAATGTGTATATGTTAATCCCAGCCTCCTAATTTATAGCTCCCGCACCCCATCCTGATTCCTTTTGAGAGTTGTCTCACGTGAGCGGTTATGTCAGGAATGTTGAATGGCATCCTGGATCTTGTCCTCAAGGAAACTTGGGAGAACCTTCAGACGTGGGGTCCACCTGGCCTTTCCTTGTCGAGGGAAAGTTGAAGGCCTGGCATCACAGAGCAGTTGAAAGGGGGCCAGCGTTTCAGAGGCCCCAACAATGCCGTCTAGGCACACACCTCGGCTCACCCGACCCGACCCAGGAAGGGAGCTTAGAACCCCCTGGGCATGTGGAGAGCAGCCCCTAGGCGTTACTGCTTCCGGGGCAGCAGTGGGCACCTGCTGGCGCTGGTTCAGCTGGCAGGCACAGTAGTGAAAAAGCAGGGCCCTTGCACAGAGTTATATATTAAACATACACCAAAAAATATATATGCCAAAGTGGATGAAATCCCTGTAATTTCTGTAGACTAGTTAAGTGTATTGTGCCTGTCTCAACGTATCAATGTCCTGTTTTTAACGAAGTACTGCAGTTATGTACGATGGGAGAAGCTGGGTGATGGGGACCAAAGACCTCTGGATACTATTTCTGCAACTTCTTATGAGTTTCTCATTTAAAATAACAATTTTTAAAAATTAATTTTTGAAGCAGGGACTGGCACCAGAACTGGCTTCAGCCCCATGCTTCCCTGTGCTGAGCAGTAACTTCTGTTCCCTTTTCCCGACTGATAACTACATATTGCTCCATGCCTTTCTCCCCTTGGGAATATAAACTCCTTGGAAGCTGTATCTGTTTTGTTCACTATTAAATTCCCCTCCACTTAGCATGGAGCCTGGCACCTGTTTTTTGTGCCCAGGTGTTTGAATGAAGCTAGCACAGGTGACTTAGAATCTGAGGCTCTTCTGTCCTGTGGCAAGGAGAACGATGCCACTTCCTCCGGGCATTGGGAGAATTAAATGTCCATAATGTGGATAGATGCTGAAGCTCTGATACTTTGGCCACCTGATGAGAAGAACTGACTCATTGGAAAAGACCCTGATGTGGGAAGGATTGAAAGCAGGAGGAGAAGGGGACGCCAGAGGACGAGATGGTTGGATGGCATCACCGACTCAATGGATATGAGTTTCAGCAAGCTCTGGGAGATGGTGAAGGCCAGGGAGGCCTGGTATGCTGTAGTCCAGGGGGTCGCAAAGAGGCGGACACGACTGAGCGACTGAAAGCGAATGACAACAATGTGGGTAGAACTCAGGGCCTGCCTGGGAGCAAAAACTTTGAGAAAAACATCATGACTGTGTGTCATGCTGATTTTGATAAAGACGAAATTAGCATGACACATCGGGGTTGGCAAACTCTCCTTAAAGAGCCAGAGAACGTGTTTGGGCCTTTGCAGGCCATGCAGCTCTGCAGGACAGTGAGGAGCCATGGATAATCTGTACCTGAGCGAGCCTGCCTGTACTCCAGTGCAGTTTTACTTGCAGACATTGAACTTGAATTTCATATAGCTTTCACTTCATGAAGTGTTTGCCTTCTTTTTATTCCACGCCCCCCCCCCCAACACACACTTTGAAAATATAGAACCCACCGTTAGCTCATGGGCCTGTGGACTCTGCCTTTTCCCCTAGCCCACTCTCCATATCACTGGCACACACGCAAGCTCGGGAAACTCGAGCCTCTGGGGGCAGAGTTAATGTTTCCCCTCACAAGGGGTTGGCGTGATGGTCCCTCTCTTGGCCCGGAGGAAGGCTGCTCCTCTGGCCTCAGGAGCCCCAGCCTGCGTCGCCCTCAGGAAGCCCCTTTCCCCTGTGTGGGTTTCACAGAAGCCCCTCAGTTCCAGGCTCCTCGCAGTGGTCTCTTCGGGTGACTTGTCTCCTGGAAGGTCAGAGGGGTTTGGGCTCAGCCTGCTCAGCCCCTCTCAGCCGAGGGGGCGCGCGGTAGGGCCTTCAGCCCCTCCGTCACACACCGGTCTCCACTTTGGGGTTGGAGTTGAGATGTGCAGTGGAGTCAGGTTTGGGGTGCTTCTCATCTTTTAATTTGGACTGGCTGAGAGACACTGAATCCCCTTTCCTGCCTAAGTAGTTAGACTCACGCGATGAAGAATCAACAGGCTGCTTTGAGAACTGACACGCAATAAACCACTGTTTTTATTGGGTACCTTCTGTAATAATTGAACCCAGATGAGGTAAGGGAGTTCCCAGCTAGAAAGGAATAAGGTAAGGCTGTCTCCATTCCTTTAGACACACACACACAGCCAGTCAGTGTTCTCAATTGGAGCTTTTTTTCAGTGTTTTGTCTTTATCAAAACTAGCCTGACACATAGTCATAATTTTTTTCTCAAAGTTTTATTTAAACCTCCTAGATATTTTGTTCCTAAACAGCCAATGTAGTGACAACTTTTACTCCTAAAATCATGAGACACTTTAGTGGCTAATACTTTTAAACTAGTACTAGGTAAATTATTTTCTTAGTGGTCAAATAAGTTTTTTATTTTGTCTTTGTGTATGACAAGAATTATAGTTATTCTGCCAATTCAGAATACAATTAAATTAGGACATTGGATTTAGGAAGATGAAAGTTTAGTAAAATATCTAAATGTCTGTTGGGATGCTTTTAAAAGTTGATTGGGTTGGTAGAATCTGAATAAATATTTTAGAAAATTATTCTTTGAATAAAATCTGCATGTTTCATATATTCTCTCAACCATATAGAGATGGCCAAATCAATTCCATTTCTGTACACAAACAATGGATAGTTTGCAAATACAGTTTTTAAAACTTACTATATAAGACCTTTATGGAGCAGAACTATGAAACTTCATTGAAAGGTAAAGATCTAAGAAAGGAAAAAGCTATACCATGTTCATAAATGGGAAGCATCCATATTGCACGGATGTCAACTCTTTCCCAAATAATTTCATTCAAAGTAATTACAATCCAAATCACAAAATCTTTGTGTGGGTATGTGTAAGGTAAATTAGGCTGCTTCTAAAATGTGTTCCCATGTGAAGCAGGATGATAGTCGGAGGCCAAATTTAGAGGATTTTGGTGCTAGAATATGGAGTTTAGATATGATTAATATGACAGTGTTTATTAGACTGGGTCAGAAATGTAAAACAAAATTTTTTTTTTGCCTAACTTTAACGTTATAAGCAAGTTCTGGACACGCTCGGTTTCCCCGGGGGTTGCCAGGCATCTTCAGGGGAGACACTTTCCTTTGTGTTTGCGTCACCGTGGTGCTGAGCTGTGGTCATCCATCATGGGCTGATGACAGAAGAACAAGCAGAATGATTTTATAAAGGTCCGCTTAGACCGAGGGAGGCCAAGTAATGCCAGAGTTCACAAAGGGGCTTGCAGCAGCTGGAGTAAAGTGACTGGAGAATTGCATCGTCACACAGGCTACAACATGGCTGGTAAACGCAAAAGAACTGACACGCTGCGCTTGGTGCCATATCTGAATTTCAGAGAGTGTTTAGTTTCATAAAATCTGGCCACCAAAACATAACTAGTTGTGTTGATTTGAAGTTTATTGGATTTGTGGTTTTTTGTTCTATTTAATTGCAAATTTGATTTTGTTTTATCAATGTGAAGGAACCATGAGTAACAGATGTACGTTTAAGAGACAGACTCACAGACTAAAGAGAATGAACTTATGGTTGCCAGGGGCAAGGATGGGGGTGGTGCAGGGATAGTTACAGGGTTTAGGATGGACATGTAAACACTGCTGTATTTAAAATGGATGAGCAACAAGGACCTACTATGTGCAGGGAACTCTGCTCAATGTTATGTGGCAGCCTGGATGGGAGGGGAGTTTGGGGGAGAATGCATACATGTGTATGTATGGTTGAGTCCCTTAGCTGTTAACCAGAAACTATCACAACATTGTTTGTTAATCAGCTACCCCCCAGTACAAAATAGAAAGTTAAAAAAAAAAGGTCTATGTTTAGCTCTTGTTCATACTGACATTACACAACTTAGCTGTCGCTGAGGGCTATTGTAAGAATTATTTTCACTTTATTTTTTTTATTAAAAAATTTTTTTTGGCTGTGCCATGTGGCTTGTGGGATCTCAGTTCCCCGACCATGGATTGAACCCCGGGCCCTTGGCAAGGAAAGCACGGAGGCCTAACTACTGGAGCACCCTGTTTTCACTTTCAAGAGGCTCATGTACTGTTCAAAACTGAGAAATACTGAAACATGCTGGATAGGACTGGACTATGATGGAGATTTTAGTTTTCTTTCTGCACTGGAAATCTGATGGGAGGGGGGAAGGTGAATTTTGGTGGAGAAATTTGTCTTAGGTCAACTGATGACAAGTCTTTAGGCGTTTCACTTAATCAGATGAAGAAACTGAGAAAAGTTAAGTGGCTTATCGAAAGCCCCGTAGCTGGAAGTGAAAGGGGATGCCAGTTCAGCTTGAATCCCTTCTATCAGGCTGTCACATGGGGTGAACCGTGCCCTCACTGCGTGGTGACGGCTGGATCCAGAAAGGAATGAATCTGGAAACCTTATTTCTTGAATTTTCCTGTTCCCACCTAACAGTCAGAGATACCTGGCGTCTGCCTGGTGTGTGGTGAGTTAAGTTAAGCCAGTGGCCTGAACGGTTAAGTCCTGGGCCCCGCATCCTGCCTCCTTACACACTGTTTATTTGCCTGTTTATTTATTTGTTCATTGTCAGGTGCTGTCTTTGTCCACCTTTTTTGGCTGCCATGTGGCATGCAGGATCTTAGTTTCTCAACCAGGGATCAAACCTACATCCCCTGCGGTGCAAGCACTGAGCCCTAAGCACTGAACCACCAGGGAAGTCCCGAGTCCTGTTCATCTTGAACAGGGCACTCAGTGAAACTCAGCCTTGTCTGCTTTCGCCTGAGTCACAAGTGTCCTCCACACGTCTGTTTCCAGGCCTTTAAGGCCTGGAAATGGCCCGTGGATGTGTGTTCTCGTGTGTTCAACCCAGCCCACATGGAATCCACTTGCCTTTGTGGAAATCCGGTTTCCCTCTGCCACTCCCTTGAGTGTTCTGCTCCAGGTGCATTACTGGCCCAGTGACCCTGGAGAGATGAGCTGCACTCCTGGAGCCGTTATTAAATGACCTGCTGGGGCCGTGGGATGGCTTCACTTGGAGCTCTGGCAGCATTATTCCACGGGAACGATGCCCTTAGGGTAGTGTAATGTGCTGTGTTGCTTCACATGTTCCTGTCGGACTTGCGGTTCCATGGGTCGTGACCCCTGCTTTGTTCACCCAGGTTTTTCTTGGGAAGAACAGTGGCTAGATCAACCACAGAGGTGCAGGAGGGCTGTGTGCCCACGTGTTTGGGTGCCTTAGTGTGTTGTTGATCCTTGGCCCCGCCAGTAGAGGGCAGCAGAGCAGCCCGCCTGATGCCCACATTTTCTTTATTTTAATAAGCTTCATGAGGTTACCTTTTCAGCTCGTTCCCCATATGTTTGCTCTCAAAAGATGGTTGCTTTTCTGGAAGATTTGTGTTCTGGCCACTAGACAAAGAGAATAAGTCTCTCTATTATGTGTTATGTAGAAAGATGATTTTAGGGAAATTGCCCTCTACTTTTGAAGAGGGATTACACCAGTTCCTGGCCTTGAATGGACACATGACTTGAACTTCTTAACCAGGCTATTCTCTTTTATGAAGCAGCATTCATGACATCAACGCCTCTTGTGGGATAAATGGCAGCCTCACCCAGAAAACCTCCTGGCTGGTCTCAGCCCTGTCTGCTGCTGGGGTGGATGCTCCAGGCTGGTTTGTCTGCCTGAAATCCCAGGAATGTCCTTATAGTATCTTGTGCAAAATGGTGGTGGTGAAAGATAACAACTTCTTCTGTTGTTCAACAGCCTTATCTGGAGGAACATTTAATTACCAGCTTGTGGTAGTTAAGGAAAATAAGGTTGTTAAACTCAGGGGACTTTGGCAGTTGAAATAGGAAAAGAAGATCTGTATATGGGAAGAATTTGGAGTAGTTTGGGTACAAATTTAAGTATTTGAAGTGTTTGTTTCTGAGGGAGCCCTGGCTAAGAATAACAGTTAAAAGTTAAAGATGCTGAAGGAACCCAAGTGTGGGTGGAGGTAAAGAGGTTTGGTTTGTGTCCCCAGCACACATCATGGCCATTGGCAGTGTACCTTGCTCATAGAATTTCCGCATAATCTCAGTAATCCCCTGGCTAAAAGCTTTGCATATTGGAAGATCTAAAATATGAGACATGCAATAGACATGACTTTTTGTTTTTAAATATCTTCCCTTCTCTTAAAATTTTTTCTTCAGAACTCTGGGTCTATTTCCAGGGAAACCCTAACTAGGAATTTCCTTATATCCAGTTTCTGCTTATAAAATGAAAACAATTCTGATTTTATATTTCATTTGCTCTTATCAGCCAGTCCCACATGGTTAGTTTAAGCCCATCTTGGTTGGATTCACACCTTAAAGAGTATGGTGTGTTTCCTGTGGAGAACAGTCCACGGTCCTGGACATATAGCATGAGGTTTAGAGAATGTCAGGGCACCATTTCCAAATGTAAGTTCTCTTCCTTCTACTCCTTCTTTTTGGAGAAGAGTTCAAGAGGGAGGATTGGATTAACTCAATGATAATATTGGCTTAGGTTACCCAGTATTTTGTAAACATGTTGGAGTACTTTGGGTTAATCATAGGAATGCCAGGATTCTATCTAGCTTGGCTCTTCCTACACTAGAGAGAGGTTTTTCTTACATGGGGGTCATTGAGAAACATCAAAAACCAGTGGAAAGGAATTTTTAAGAAAAATTGATCCAAAACTTAAATATAAGGCAAAAAGAGATTATTGAGTATGCTTTCAATATCCCACTGGAACATTGTTTAACAAGCCTCCGGCGGAGCACATGATATTCTAGGGCGGAAGCCAGCAGTTTTTTCTGTAAAGTGCCACTTAGTAAATATTTTAGGCTTTGCAGCCTGTTTGGTCTCTGAGGTAACCACTGAACTCGTTTTGTGAGCACAGCCATAAACGATGCATAAACAAATGCATTCAGCCGTGTTCCAATAAAACTTTATTTACGGGTGTTGACATCTGAATTTCATGTAATTTTCATGTGTCATAAAATATTTTTCTTTGGATTTTTCCAACCATCTAAAATATAAAAATCATTTTCGTTCACAAGCCCTATGAAAGCAAGCTGATATTAGTAAGTGGCAAATGATTTTTGTCCAATTAAGGTATAGAATGATTTCTCCCATGTAGGGAAGGCCCATCAAGGGTAAAAGCTTTATGCCCTATAGGATGTTAACTGGTTTTTTGTTTGTTTTTGGCACAGCTTGTGAAACCTTAATGAAAGTGGTAGAAAAGTACAAGATGGAATCATGTGCCTCTGTTTGCTGTTCAGTTTATGCTGCCGAGTGCCTTTCACAGGCTCTTTCTGTTCCTATACCTTAGGGCCGCTGCTTGCTTCAAAGCTGGTTTTTGAGTCTGAGAGCAAGGATTTCCTGGGCTAAGGGAGGAAAAGGTGAAACACAGCTTCGGAAAGGCAGGTTGGCATCCCAACAAGCCAGGACCTTGGGGAAAGAGATGGACACAGAAGATAAGGAACCAGAGGCCCTGTTTAATTAAGCAGTACCCTTGTGGGTGCTTAAAGCCCCTGAGTACTTCAAGCCCAGAGGAGAGATCATAGCAGCTCTCAGAAGGCATTGGCCCTTAACCTTTTGGGGAGGTCAGGGGTCTGTTGCCAACCAGGGAAATCTAAGGCTCCTCTCCTCATAAATTTATGCACACACACACCCACACACACACGCACCAAGTTTTGCCTGTAACTTCAAGGTCTTTTGAAATCCCAGACAGAAAGAGATTGACTCACTAAATTTAAACAAAAAATCCAGGGCCTTTGGTGTATAAACTCGTCGTCTTTGGTCTTTAATGCCCAGGGGCCCTATTAAACTATTAAAATAAAATCCAGTGGTTAGGACTCTGCACTTCCACTGCTGCTGCTGTCGCTTCCGTCGTGTCCGACTCTGCGCGACCCCGTAGACGGCAGCCCACCAGGCTCCCCCGTCCCTGGGATTCTCCAGGCAAGAACACTGGAGTGGCTTGCCATTTCCTTCTCCAATGCAGGAAAGTGAAAAGTGAAAGTGAAGTTGCTCACTTCCACTGCAGTGGGTGCAAATTCGATCCCTGGTCAGGGAACTAAGATCACGCGTGCCACATAGCATGGCCAAAAACAAACAAACAAAAAACTGTTCAAGTAATTTTCTCTCTCTAACCCCTAACCCTCACAAACAGCCACACACCCGACTGGGCAGCCTGCTCCTGTTCTCAGCGAGTTGTTCTTGGTCACCATTACTTGAACTCTCCACTCAAAGTCCAACTGCATAGGTCCCAGAATCCAAAATAAATAAATTTGGGTTGTAAAGAAGAAAGGTTTTTTAAAGAAAATCTTTGTTATCTGAGAGTCACTGCTTGCTGAAATGAAGGCTTTTCCTGGCAATCTTTCCCTATATTCTCATGAGAACACTTGTGTTAATATGTTGCAAAGATGACTTTAATCTTCCTATGGATAACTTTAATCTTCTCTAAGGATTCACTTGGTGCATGCCTACGTCTTAAAGCCTGTTAATGTAGCCATGAGAAATTTCTAGGATTTTTGAGAACTCTGATGCATCAAAACTTCTGGTTTCAGCTCCCATTCTTAATGTGGTAACAGAGTCAAAACATGATTAGATTCAAGATTTTTTTTTTTTTAATCGTAACTCTTAGGTTCCAAACACTTAGTAATTCTGGTTACCTATCTTCAGATTTGAGGAAGAAAATAAGGTTCTTAATACTTTCTTCCCCATCATGTGATATGTTTCTAAAGCGTTCTGGCTTGATTGCATATGGATAGCAAGAGATCTATACTTAGCTTTCTTTTTACTCCCAACTTTAATTTTGAAAAATTTCAAATCTGTAGGAAAAGTGAAAGAACAGTTCAGGGACTTCCCTGGTGGGCCAGTGGTTAAGACTTCGCCTTCTAATGCAGAGGGTTTAATCCCTGGTTGGGGAGGTAAGATCCCACATGCTTCTAGGCTGAGAAACCAAAACATAAAACAGAAGCAATATTGTAACAAATTCAATAAAGACGTTAAAAATGGTCCATGTCAAAAAAAGTTTTTTAAACGGAAGAAAGAACATTTCAACCCACTTTTGTAGACTCCATTTACATTCCCAATTAGCATTTTGCTGCACTTGCTGCATCTCCTTATGTGTACTTATTTTAATTTTTGTTCCGTTGCTATGAAGTTTCAGGTATGACACTCCCTAAATACTCTAGTGTATCTCCCGAGAACAAAGGTACTCTTACATAATTGCAGTCCCTTCATCACACTGAGGGCATTTATTAATAGCATCAGTTCAGTGCTGGTGGTTTAGTTGCTAAGTCCTGCCTGACTCTTGACGACCCCATGGACTGCAGCCCGCCAGGCTCCTCTGTGAAATTTTCCAGGCAAGAATACTACCGTGGGTGCCATTTCCTTCCCCAGGGGATCTTCCTGACCCAGGGACCAAATACTTGATTGTTAATGCAGCTCTTATTCATATCCGCCAAATGCCCTTTAAAGTGAAAGTGAAGTCACTCAGTTGTGTGTTGCGACCCCATGGACTGTAGACTATCAGGCTCCTCTGTCCATGGGATTTTCCAGGCAAGAGTGCTGGAGTGGATTGCCATTTCCTTCTCCTGATCTTCTCCTGATCTCAGGGGATCTTCCTGACCCAGGAATCGAACCCAGGTCTCCCGCATTGCAGGCAGACGCTTTCCCGTCTGAGCCACCAGGGAAGCCACCCCAGTATGTCCCGATCCTGTCCTTTCCCTCTACCTTCTGTTTCAGGGTCCAGTCAGAGTCGCACGTTGCATTTGGTGGCCTTGTCTCTTTGATCGTCTTTAATCTGGGAGTGTCCTCAGCCTTTCCTTGTCGTAGGACAGTGACATTTAGGAGTCTAGGCCATTTTCTGGAATGCTCCACAGCCTGGTGTGTCTGCTTCCTCGTGATGAGATTCAGGTTAAAGCATGTGGGCGAGGATACAGGTGAGTGGGGCTGCATGTTGCTGATCAGGGCCCCTCAGGAGGCATGTGACCACGGGCTGTTCCCGTGACAGCGTTGCCGAGCGTGGTCTCTGGGTTCCGGGCGTACCTGCAAGGTCTTGTGAAATGGGGCCCCCCTGTCCTCAGTCTTCGGGGGCCTGTTTTGAAGCTGTGTGCATGTACTTTACCCTAATACACTTTCACCCGCTGATGTTCTTCTTGGCCCTGTGGCATCTGTTGCTGGAGGCTGCAAGGAAAAGCAGAAAAAAAAAGAATTGAAAAGAAAAGTTCGTCCAAGTAGATCTGTGTAGAACCATCCCTATTGCTCCTTTATTTGTATAATTGCAGGAAACGAATGCTGTGAGCGCTCTGTAGTTCCCAGAGTGTGCAATCAGTCTCTGTGAACAAAAGAAGCTTAGCTGGGCTCCGTCTCCCCATAGAGAGACCTCCAAGGCAAATATTTGTCTGGGGTCGGTAGCCTGCAGTGATTGCTGAAAGTCTGGGTGAGGTTACAGAAACCTGGTGTTTGCCCTGGTGGCGCGCACAAGACAAATGAGGCAGAATTGTGTGAGCAGTTACACGTCGGTTTTCATGTTTAGTTAATAGACAGAACAGGGACGTGGGCTTCAGCAGCCCCGGCTGGATAAACAACCTCTGCAGAGTCGAGAGAAGAGTCAGCACTGTCTACTGCTGACTTAAAGGGACATTGAAACTTTGTAAAAGGTTTGACTGCAAAATAGATAACCAACAAGGACCTAGTGTATAACACAGGCAACTATACTCAATATTTTGTAGTAACCTATAAGGGAAAAGAATCTGAAAAAAATAAAGTGTAATTGAATCAGCGTGCTTGCTGTACACCTGAAACTAACACAATAATGTAAATCAACTGTATTTAAATTAAAAATAAAATAATAGGTTTGGCTAAAATCTTAGAAATATTTCTGCATGGATGTGAAACTTTGAGTGGATTTTGTTTTATTTTTAAAATTTTTATTATAGTTGATTTACAGTGTTTTGTTAGTTTCTGCTGTATGGCAAAGTGTATCAGTTACACATGTATCAAGTGGATTTTGTATTTCCTCTTTCCCCTTAGGGAAGTGAGCTAAGACATTAGTTTGGAGCAGTGGGTGTGAACCATCTAAGGGAAATGTTGGCCATCTGAATGCTCCTGGGGAGGTGTTCTGCAGAGCATGGTGGGATTTGGTCATCTCAGACATTTGTTTCAAACATGCTCCTTGTTTGTAAAGTGCCACCTCAGCATCGTAGCATCATGTAGCCCAATCCTTTATGACACTGATTCTCAGCCAGGGAGTGGTTTTGACCCATAAGGAACATACAGCAAAATCTGGAACCACTTTTGATTGTCACTGCCGGGAAGGTGCCATGGGCATCTACCAAGGAGAGGCAGGGTGTTAGTCACTCAGTCGTGTCCGACTCTCTTCGACCCCACGGACTGTGGCCTGCCAGGCTCCTCTGTCCCTGGAGTTCTCCAGGCAAGAATACTGGAGTGGATTGCCATTTCCTTCTCCAGGGATCTACCCAACTCAAGGAGTGAACCCAGGTCTTCCACATTGCAGGCGGATTCTTCACCAGGAGAGCTGCTAAAACATGCTGCAGAAAACAGATGCCATCGTCCGCCACACACACACATTGCCGATGAGAAAGGGATATCGGGTCCAAAATGTCAGGAGTACCAAGGTGGAAAGCTCCTTTTTATATGATTTATCAGCAAATGTTTACAGTATATGAGGCACCAGGTGTTTGAAGAAAATTAAGTCACTCAGATGACTGACCCTGAAGCTGAAGCTCCAATACTTTGGCCACCTGGTGTGGAGAGCCAACTTGCTGAAAAAGACCCTCATGCTGGGAGAGATTGAAGACAGGAGGAGAAGGGGATAACAGAGGATGAGGTGGTTGGATGGCATCACCGACTCAATGGACATGGGTTTGAGCAAACTCCAGGAGATGGTGAAGGACAGGGAAGCCCGGCGTGCTGCTGTTCATGGGGTCGCAGAGTTGGACATGACTGAGCGACTGAACAACAACAAAGCTGATCACCTCGCTGGCAAAAGAGACAGTAGAGAATCACCACATTCTGGTACATTCATGTTTTTATTTACAAGCCACCCTAGCTGTTGGAGAGGAGGTGGCGCAGCAGGCTGTGAACAGGAACTTCCTTTGAGTTAGCGTTTACAGGGTGAGTCAGTGTGGAGGCTTACAAAACCACTCTTCTGTTCAGACATTGGCATGACCCCTGCTTGGCATCTTATTACTTACCCGTTAACCACCTTTCTCTCTACAATGGCAACTATACTTAGGGTTTACACGTAAATCTTTGACTTTGGGTTTTTTTACCCATGAAATGTTTTATTGACTTTCGAGGATATCTTAACACAACTGTATTTGCATAAATCTTCTCACTTCGTTTCTTTTCCAGTCAGCTCTGTGCTGTTGACTCAGTGCATTTTGCTACACACCCATCCGTTGGGTTGCCTCTCGTTGCTGCATAGCCCTCCTCGGAGTGGATGTCGGTTAGCTGTGCTCAGGCTATGGCATCGACAATGGGGGCAGGGACTTTGGGGCGGAGACTGTTCAGGGCAGGATTCTGAAACCTCAGCATCATCCAGAAGGTTATTAACTCGAAGCTCATTGATCTCCCACACACACAGCATTTCTGAGCTGGTAGGTCTGGAGTGAAACTCTCATGTGATATTGCTGCTGGTCTGGGGGCCACGCTTTCGGAACCCCCAGTGTGGGACAAAAGTACGCATGGGGGACCATGATCAGGGAATGTGTGCAAAGGGGCATAAAGCTGCAGGGCAGTCTGGCCGATGTAAGCTCTGGGAAGACAGGACACTGCTTCCAGAAGGAGCTGAGATGAGCGTTAAGCTCATTCCTGTTAGAAACTCAGTTCGGGAAGAAAAGAGAAAAAAGGGAGATGGAGAGTGGGCTTTTTTTTATCCTATTAGTAGTAGTTCTATTCTGGGCTTCCCAGGTGGCGCTGGTGGTAAAGAACCTGCCTGCCAATGCCGGAGATGTAAGAGATGCGGGTTCTATCCCTGGGTCAGGAAGATGCCTTGGAGTAGGAAATGGCAACCTACTTCAGTATTGGGCTTGGAGAATCCTTTGGACAAAGGAGCCTGGGGAGTCACAAAGGGTCAGACATGACTGAGCACCCCCCATTCACAGTACTGTTATTACTACTCGTATTATGACCATCGTTGCTATTTACAGTACCCCTTCAGGATGGAGGAGGCATAAGCTTCCTTTCCAGAAAAATAAAACAGATGAAGAGTCACGCGCCCTCTCCCTCCCCGCCTCCTCCCGTGTCTGATTTGCTCTGTGGGAAGATGCTTTCAGGCTGAGTGGTCCTGCTCTCAGCAGCTTCAGACAACACAGAAGCAGGCTCGTGTGTGCGGACTATTAGGGACCTTAGTGGCATAAAGAAGAAATGACAAGCAAGCTGCAGAGTAGTCGGTCAAGTTTTCCGTACAAGGAGAAGCAAATGTACAAGCTCTTCCTCCCCATCTCTGTGTCTGTGCCCAGAAGGAGACAAGATAAGTTTGTAAGAATGTCCAGGTGGCTTAGTAAAGAACCATCCTGCCGGTGCAGGAGATGTGGGTTTGATCCCTGGGTCAGGAAGATCCCCTGGAGAAGGAAATGGCAGCCCACTCCAGTATTCTTGCCTGGGAAATCCCAAGGCCAGAGGAGCCTGGAGGGTTACAGTCCATGGGTTTGCAAAGAGTTGGACACGACTTAGTGACTGAACAAAAACAGCAACCCTTAGCACATCCTTGGGCACCTCTACCACTCAGTCCTTCCCCAGAATCTGGGGTGTTGGGTGAGACCATGGGAGGGGCGCTGACATAGGACTTGAGGAGATTGGACGCCGACTTCGTTCACAACCTCAGTGTTACCTGAACTCTTCGTGTCTCACTGCCAGGCACGTAGTAAATGCTTAGAAAAAAATCTGAGCATTTACTGCTATTGGATTTTTAAAAACGGAAGTATGGTTAATTTACAAAATTGCGTCAGTTTCGAACGTAAAGCAAAATGATTCAGTTGTATATATATAATATATGTATTCTTCATCAGACTTTTTTCTGAAACCTGCTATTAGATTTGAATATGGGTTGATAGGAACCATGGAGCTTAGTGAATTTTCGTACATTATCTGCTAGATCCCATGGTGTCACCTTTTAATGAAAATGATGGCGTTGCATCCCTCGGAATTTAAGGTTCTAAACTGTTTCACAGTGTGGGGTCATGGCAGCCCCGCCAGTTAGAGATACACTATCGCCAGAAGGCTGTCCTGACAGCTCTGTGGTCAGCAGTGCCTGCGGGTGGATGGCACCCACGTGGGCACAGCCGCTGCCTGTGGGGTCAGGGAGCTGTGACGGAGTGCAGACAGAGCGAGGTGTCCTGGGGAGTTGGCGCTCAGGTCATACAACTTGAGTGGCTGATCTCTAGACACCTTTAACCCCCTTCTCTGAGCTGTGAAAAGCCTCACTCCAGCAAGAAAAGCTGATTTGAGTTTAAATCGGGAGGCACCCATGCCTGAGCTGAAAACCAGTTTCTTCTTTTGCCTCTATGCTGGACTCATGGCCCACAAAGGGTCCCAAACTTGGGGTGTCCTGGTATCTCATTTTGCCTCAGAGTCCCACTCACTGAGAGCCCAGCCATGTTTTCGGAGATGCAGCGATTCTAGCCGAGGGTTTGGTCCAGCAGGAAGTTGGGAGTGGACACTGAAACCCTGCAGCAGCCCTGTCCATGAGCGCTGAAGAATTGATGCCTTCGAACTGTGGCGCTGGAGAAAACTCTTGAGAGTCCCTTGGACTGCAAGGAGATCAGACCAGTCCATCCTAAAGGAAGTCAACCCTGAATATTCGTTGGAAGGACTGATGCTGAAGCTGAAGCTCCAGTGCTTTGGCCACCTGATGCAAAAAGCCAACTCATTGGAAAAAGACCCTGCTGCTGGGAAAGATTGAGGGCAGGAGAAAGGGACGACAGAGGCTGAGCCAGTAGGATGGCATCACCGACTCAATGGACCTGAGTTTGAGCAACCTCCGGGAAATGGTGATGGACAGGGAAGCCTGGCATGCTGCAGCCCACTGGGTCACAAGGAGTTGGACACAGCTGAGTGACTGAACAACAAAGTCCAGTAGGGGCTGGGAGCTTCGTGTGGCGGTACCAGAGCTCAGTGAGCCTCCTTCCGTGGGTGAGGGGAGGGTTCACTGCCTCTGGTGACTATCACCCTTGACCGTGCTGGGTTGGCCCTGCATCTTGCAGGATCACTTGGGAGTCTCATATCCAGTCTTTCTTTTCCTGGCTTAATCTTTAGAAAAGAGGTAGCAAACAAAGGACATTTCAAAACAGAACACAAGCAGAGTAGGAAATTCACGCTTTCTAAGGTTCGCCGTGTAAGTTACATGCGGGGGAAGGAGCAGTGAAGGTATGCTGCTGCTGCTGCTGCTGCTAAGTCGCTTCAGTCGTGTCCGACTCTGTGTGACCCCATAGATGACAGCCCACCAGGCTCCCCCATCCCTGGGATTCTCCAGGCAAGAACACTGGAGTGGGTTGCCATTTCCTTCTCCAATGCATGAAAGTGAAAAGTGAAAGTGAAGTCGCTCAGTCGTGTCCGGCTCTTAGCGACCACACGGACTGCAGCCTACCAGGCTCCTCCGTCCATGGGATTTTCCAGGCAAGAGTACCGGAGTGGGTTGCCGTTGCCTTCTCCGAGTGAAGGTATGGCTGATTTTTAAAATTTTTTTGATTTTTTTTTTTTTTTCTTTCTCAGTAACTCAGATATCCCAAAACTACTACATGGATTTTAACAAGCCACATGGGAGAACTCCCTAGCAGTCCTGTGGTGAGAACTCTGGGCTTCCATGGCAGGGGGCACAGGCTTGATCCCTGGTCAGGGAACAAAGATCCTGCATGCTGCAAGGTGTGGCCAAAAAAAAAAAAAAAGTCACATGGGTACATCTCTGAGGGAAGGTTGTTGGAAGATCCCGTCAGAATCCCACCGTGGAGGGTAGAGGAATTTTGCCTGCACTGCAAGGCGTAGCTTGGATTTACAGTCCAGCGCCCTTTCGCTCTAATGAAAAGTACATCTGATGCTCGAAACTCCTGATCCTCTGGAGGTGCTTTAGAGATGGCCCATCCAGTAAATGGCATCTTAGTAGGGAGCTTCGTCCCTGACTGCAAGGGGTGCCAAAACGAGTTCAATGAAACTAGGTTGGACTTACAAGCCCTTGACTGCTTTGTTCTAGGGGCATTTTCCTGCAACGCAAGAGAGCAGTCACACTGCAATTGTGTGGGGGTTTCCTCATGGGAACCTGCGAATTTCACTGCCGGGATTGTCTGCTCATCCTTTATTATCAGCTCTGGGCACAAGCTTTGAACAGTGTCTCTGCACCTCTGGACTAACCATTTAGGAAGTACCCTGACTTGAAGGCAGGGTTGCGCTCAGGGAGTATGAGTAAGAAGAGTAAGACAGGAATTTTTTATTTTTTAAAAAAGTATTTATTTATTTGGCTGTGCCTGTGGGATCTAGTTCCAGCTGGGCCCTTGCATTGGGAGTGCTGCCTCTTAGCCACTGGACTGCCAGGGAGGTCCCTGTGAGAATTTTTTTCTTAATATATCTTGTTTCTTTCTTTCCATTATTGGTAAGGAGGGAGAGTTTTCTAGAATGGGCCTGTGGGTCCGGCTGAGGCATCACTGATGGAGACCTTGACAGCCTCTTGCAGAGATGTTGAATTGTGAGTTCTGGTGAGCTTGATGCTTGAATAAGTGGGGAACTTCCCGTCACATCCGTCCGCTTCTGTGTTCCTACTCGCCGACTCTGGAGCGCCTCGGTGGGCCTTTGGGCATCCGTTCGGTGGGTGAAGTAAATGGGGAAACATGCTGTTTTCAAGCTTTACAGTTAAAGGAAGAAGAGATGTGACACTGAGCAGACACAGGCAGGATGGAGAGTGAAAGGAGGAGGCGCCACTGGTGCCAGGAAGAGGCCACGCTGGGCTCCCTGCAGTGAACGGGGCCGTGCTGAGTCAGTTTGGGAAAGGCCAGGCTAGACGATGTTGATACTCTTCCTGGGAGGCCCTTCTGAGGCCGTAATGGGCTACATTTCTAAGACTAAGTCCAGCCTTTCCCACACTAATTGGACTGTGAACCCTGTGTGCTGGACTGTCTCAGAACATACTTTGAAAAATGTGACTTAGGGAGCTGGGGGCATATTTTTTGGTGGCTTCTGGTGTTAGACACTAATTCCTACATTATCTGGGGTTGACAACCTATGTTATTCCTTTTAAGAAACCCAAATGCCTGTCCCCCACATCCCCTTTTTTAAAATGAATTAGCTCTTTTTTTAAAAAAAGTTTACTCTCTTACCTTTCTCTTTTTTTTGGCTGCATAGTGTACAGGATTTTAGTTCCCTGACCAGGGATTGAACCCACAGCCCCTGCATTGGAAGCATGGTGTCTTAACCACTGGACACCACTTAACCACTGGGAAGTGTTAAATCAGCTCTCTTTTGAGAAGCTCTTGACATTCCTTGAAATAACTAGACATCCTCTGGGAAGTTCCAAAAGGAAATTCCCTGAAATCTAAAACTGTACTCAATAACTCCTCTCATTCCACCTTTCTGACTTGTTGGGATCCATCTCCTGGTGGAGCCGATTGGATGAGATTGAGGCCATTGTCTTTTTCAAAATATCCCTGGAGATGAACTCAGACCCTTCCAGATGCCTAGTGTTTTTAAGGGTGGTCTCGAGCCCTGACAGATGGACAGCTTCTCAGAGCAACTTAGAATCCAGTTGACAAAAGGCAGGACATTATGTGAACTTTTCTGTAAGAGAGTTTGTGGCCAAACGTTTAGGGCCTTACAGAGGCGTCGAGTCATTTGTGAGCTTGAAGCTCTGTGAATATGAAACGGAAGCTGAATAAAAAAGCACCTGCTTTGCGAATTTGGGAGTAGTTTTCTTGGACGGCAGCAACTTTCATTGAGACTCAGAATGTATTTGAGGGGGATGAGGTGTGGGGGATGAGGTGTGAAAGAGAACTGAATGACTTGAGTTGAAAGCTTAACTTTTCAGTTTTTAGAAACCAGTCGCTTACGTGGTGAGAGACCTCCTCAGTGCTGAGTTGTTGTTTTTTTTTTTCCTACATCATAGAATATATGGATGCTGTGGGTTTAAAAAAAAATTCTTTTTTGATGTAGACTATTTTTAAGGTCTTGATTGAATTTGTTACACTATTGCTCCATTTTATATTTTGGTTTTTGAGCCATGAGGCATGTGGGATCTTAGCTTCCCGACTAGGGATCGAACCTGCACCCCCTGCATTGAAAGGCAGAGTCTGAACCTCTGGACTATCAGGGAAGTCCCTCTCCTTTTTTTATGTGAAACATCTTCCATTTATGAATATTTCAGAACTCCACCCTCAGCTGAAATCTGACTGGTTGTGAACCCAATCTGAAAGTCTGTTTGCCAATATGGTAGATATTTTGCTCTGATAAGAAAATGCTTTTGTGTATAATTTATTCCTAAAAATGCAGGACAAGACTGTGTTTGAAAATGGAACCACAGACTTACATGTTACTATTAGAGGCCTGGATATTGGGAAGTGGCCTGGGATCTGAATTGGTAAGCTTCTCCGACTCTCAGGGCAGTGGAGGGAGAAGTAGGGGACCCCTGACATCGCTCTGTCACTCTGCAGCCGTGCGTCCTGGGACGGTCACTCGGTTCGGGCTTCTCTGCTCATCTGAACTGAGATTGGTGGTAGAATTGACCTCAGAATCGTGCAAGGTCTAAGCGTGTGGATACAGGGAAAGGGCTTGAAGCACCGCCTAGCCCTCAGGGGCTGCCCAGTAAATGGTAGCTTATTTTTTATGTAAGACTTACAACATAGATTAAGCAGTAAGTGTAGTCAACCGTGATTACTTCTCTAAAGTCAACTCGTCACATCTGACGTGGTCCATCGCACTTAAAATGACATTTAGCAGGAAAATAAGTGTTCATGTTGGAGGAAAGACTTACTGTTAAAGGGTAGGAGGCAAGAGGTACTCCTAACGTTGTCCAGATTTTATTTTGAAATGCGCATATTGCCAGTGGAAAAGTAAATAAAAGTGAGCAGAAGTCTAACCTTTATGAAGGGCAGTTCAGCAGCTGCGCTTTGTAAGGACAGACCAGGTACTCTGACCTAGGACTTACACTGCTGTCTAAGTTTACCCTACAGCGAGCCTGATTGCGTATGAAATGATATTTGTACAAGGCGGTTCCTTGCAGTGCTGTTGGCAGAGCAGGAGACCGGAAACAACTAGCAGAGACCCTATACTCGGGAACATTATGTAGCCGTTTAATGAGAAATAGGATGCTTTCCGCTGGGTCATCGAAAAAGCAAGAGAATTCCAGAAAAACATCTATTTCTGCTTTATTAACTATGCCAAAGCCTTTGACTGCGTGGATCACAATAAACTGTGGAAAATTCTGAAAGAGATGGGGAATACCAGACCACCTGACCTGCCTCTTGAGAAATTTGTATGCAGGTCAGGAATCAACAGTTAGAACTGGACATGGAACAACAGACTGGTTCCAAATAGGAAAAGGAGTTCGTCAAGGCTGTATACTGTCACCCTGTTTATTTAACTTATATGCAGAGTACATCATGAGAAATGCTTGGCTGGATGAAGCACAAGCTGGAATCAAGATTGCTGGGAGAAATATCAATAACCTCAGATATGCAGATGATACCACCCTTAAGGCAGAAAGCGAAGAAGAGCTAAAGAGCCTCTTGATGAAAGTGAAAGAGGAGAGTGAAAGAGTTGGCTTGAAACTCAAAGAAAACTTAGATGATGGCATCCGGTCCCGTCACTTCATGGGAAATAGATGGGGAAACAGTGGAAACGGCGTCAGACTTTATTTTGGGGGGCTCCAGAATCACTGCAGATGGTGACTGCAGAAATTAAAAGACGCTTACTCCTTGGAAGGAAAGATATGACCAACCTAGACAACATATTAAAAAGCAGAGACATTACTTTGCCAACAAAGGTCCATCTAGTCAAGGCTATGGTTTTCCCAGTAGTCATGTATAGATGTGAGAGTTGGACTATAAAGAAAGGTGAATGCTGAAGAATTGATGCTTTTGAACTGTGGTGTTAGAGAAGAGTCCTGAGAGTCCCTTGGACTGTAAGGGAATCCAACCAGTCCATCCTAAAGGAAATCAGTCCTGAGTTGGAAGGACTGATGCTGAAGCTGAAACTCCAATCCTTTGGTCCGATGTGAAGAGCTGACTCATTGGAAAAGACCCTGATTCTGGGAAAGACTGAAGGCGGGAGGAGAAGGGGATGAAAGAGGATGAGACGGTTGGATGGCATCGCCAACTCAATGGACATGAGTTTGAGTAAGCTCCAGGAGTTGGTGATGGACAGGGAGGCCTGGTGTTCTGCGGTCTATGGGGTCACAAAGAGTTGGACACGACTGAGCGACTGAACTAACTAACTAACTAAGGATGCTTCCTGGGCTTCCCAGGTGGCATTAGTGGTAAAGAACCTGCCTGCCAATGCAGGAGACTTAAGAGACATGGGTTCGATCCTTGAGTTGGGAAAAACCCCTGGAGAAGGGCATGACAACCTACTTGAGTATTCTCGCCTGGAGAATCCCATGGACAGAGGAGCCTGGCAGGCTACTGTCCATAGAGTTGCAGAGTCGGCGACGACTGAAGGGACCTAGCATGCGTGCACATGCAGGATGCTTTCTACGTTCTTGGACAAGATCTCTAAAACGTGTTGTCAGGACAGCAAGGGGAGGCGGAAGGGGAGAGTTAAGTATAATTTGGGAACGACGCAGGAGAAACCAAGAGCAGCGTTTGCCTCTGGGTGGAAGGAGGGCAGGAGGGAATCTGCTGTGGCAAGAGAAACCCAAGAAGGATCTGGTGACCAGGAGGCGCCTCCCTGTCTGACTCTGCACCACTCCATTTCCAGCTCTAGCAGCAGTGTATTACCTGTTTGACAAAGAATAAGCAGGAGGTGGGACTTCCCTGGTGGCTCAGTGGCTAAGACTCAGCTCCTAGTGCAGGGGGCCTGGATTCAATCCTGGGTTGGGAGCCAGATCTCACATGCCATAACCAAGACCCAGTGCAGCCAAATAAATAAATAAATATTAAAATTTTTTTTTAAAAATTAGAAGGAATTTCCACCCCAACTTTCCTCTTTTCATAAAGGTGACAGCAGACTGTCAGCATAACGGTGCCGAGACCCTGGGGATTTCTCTCTAGGTTTAGGTCTCAGGAATGTATGGCTCTATTTTAATTTTATGATGAGAAATTTCAAACTGAGTATAATATACTCCCATCTATCTACCACCCAGCTTCAGACTTTGTTAATTTATGCTGCTTCTATATTCCTACCCATTCTGCCTCCAGGAGGACTTAGAAGGAAATGTCATTTCACCTGTAAATATTTTAGTAAGTAGCTCTAAAAGATAGGAATTATCTTTTAATATTTTTGACAATAATTATATTTTAAAATAGAAAATAATTAAGTCAACTCCCCAACCCCTTCTCCAGTCACCACACTGTCCCACTTGAAATTTGACCATGGGGTTCTTTTCTCGAAATGTTAACTCTCAGTCTGTGCTTTAAGAGGTTTCACCACTTCATTCATCACTGCACCTTGCTTTTTAGATGCTCCCAAGAGAACTCCTTCCAGCATTTCCTACATGTGAAGTTTGTTCTTCTCACCTGGACAGTCTGCTCACTTTGGTCCTGTGAACACGTAGTTAACGATGCTGTTGCCGGCATCGGTGGTTCCACTCTTCCATGTAACACTCACTCTGATGAGCTAAGAAGGGTAAGAGGCAACAAAATATTCAGGTATTTGTGTAGACTAGCTCTGCCGAGAAGGCAGGCGTGGCAGACCTGTCAAAATCACCCTCGAGAAAAACAACCCACAATGGGAAGTAGGGGTTTGTCAGCTTACATCAGGGCCCTTGACATCAAAGGCCTTGGGAGTTGCAATCAGTAATGTGCAGAGTGAACTTGAAAGTCAAGGCCCCTGTGGACTTCCTCCTGCAGGCGCTCTGCGCCGAGCAGCTGTGTCAGAGAGCGAGCTCCACGAGAAGCTTCTGCCTCTCACTGGAGATCTATGAGTCTGTTGTCGAAAACCTAAACTGACCTCAGTGCCGCTGCCCCAGTCCTTAATCAGGTTCCCTGTGCATCTGAAATGGAATTAGAGTTCAGAGAAACGAAACTGTATGCCCACACAAACACTTGGCTCATAAAAGCTGAAAAGCAGAAACAACCCAAATGTCCATCAGCTGATAAATGGACGAGCGACAGGCAGTGAAGCGCACAATGGAATGTTACTCAGCCGTTGAAACAGAGTGCATGCTACCGATACATGCTACAGCAGGGAAGCCGGGCGCAAGGGCTGCGCATTACGTAATTCTGTTTGTGTGAAATGTCCAGGTCTGCAGAGACAGCAGACCACTGGCTGTGGTCAGTGGTCAGACCCTGTGGCTCAGGGCTAAAGGTGGTGATGGTGGCAGGAAAGGGGAGAGACTGCCAGTGGGGAAGGAATTTCTTTAGTGATGAAAATATCCTAGAACAATGGTGCCAGTTGTACAGGTCTGTGAATACACTGAAATGCAGTGCATTGTACACTTTAAATGGGTAGGCTTTACAGTTGGTAAATTACATCTCAATAGGGACTTCCCTGGTGGTCCAGTGGCTAAGATTCTGTACTCCCAATGCAGGGGTCTGGATTTGATTCCTGGTCAGGAAAGTAGATCCTACATTCCGCAGCTAAGAGCTCTTATTGGGACAGCTGAAGATCCAGTATGCTGCAACTAAGACCCAGTACGACCAAATAAATAAATACTAAAAAATAAATCTCAGTAAAGCTATTATTAAATACCATTGGAACTTCCCTGGTGGCTCCGTGGTAAAGAATCCGCCTGCCAAGGCAGGAAACACGGGCTTGATCCTGCGTCTGGGAAGATCCCACATGCTGAGGACAGCTGGGCCTGGGAGCCACAGCCGCTGAAGCCCGCGCGCCCTAGAGCCTGCACTCCGCAGCAAGAGAAGCCAGCGCAGGGAGAAGCCGTCACTGCAGCTCGAGAGCAGCCCCCGCTCCCCACAGCTGGAGAAACGCGAGTGCAGCAGCGAAGACCCAGCACAGCCAAAAATAAATAAAAAAGTTAGATTTTAAAGGCATTGGATTTACCTTCAAGTGCCTTGAAATGTACCTGAGTCTCTTCCTTGGCATCTGTTTTGGTTTTTGTCTGGACTGGGGGTGTGGTGCAGGCCCGGGGTTGGGGTGTGTTAGGTGAGACGAGGAAGGAAGGAGATGTGGCTTCCTTCCCTCTCTGAAACTCCATTGCAAATCTTGCTTCTCTCCCTCCCAGATCACTGGGAAACAGAAGTGACTTTATTTGACCCTGTGGTCTTATTTGACTTCCCACCCTTCATTCAAGGTTAGGACAGTGGTTCCTTTAGCAGCTAATGACGTCTTTTTTCCTCTCTGCCCCCACCCCAAAACTTGTTTTTAAAGTATTCTTGTACCTGTTGGGTGACAGTCGGTGACTTTCCTTTTCTGGAGTTGTCCTGTGTTGGCACTTGTTTTGGTCTTCAGAAATCAGTGCTGGTATGAAAAAGACTGCCCCTTTTATTTATATGACCCAAGAAGGAGAAAGAGTTTAAAAACAACACCTGTAGGACTTTGCTGGTGATCCAGTGGCTAAGACTCCCAATGCAGGGGGCTCGGGTTCAATCCCTGGTCAGGGAACTAAGATCCCACATGTCACAAGACTTGGTGCAGCCAAATAAATAAGTAAATCTTAAAAAAAAAAAAAAAAAGAGAGAGGAAAGAACCCAAGGGAATTCCTTGGTAATCCAGTGGTTAAGACTCCCAAGTTTGAACTTCAGAGGACACAGGTTCCATCCCTGGTTGGGGAACTAAGATCCCGCAAGCCAAGTGGTTTTGTGACCAAAAAATAAAAAAATAAAACAACACCCAGGTCAAAGGTGTATTTTCCTGCTGGTGAAAAAGCTGTTTGAGCATGCTTCCCTGGGAAACATGGTGCTATTTAAATGGCATCGGGGACCTAAGTGGGACTCGGGTCGTGCACCAGCTTGTTCACTTGGCAATCTGCTAAAAATAGAAAATTGTATGGGGAGAAGGGGGTGCTTCTCCAGTGGCTCAACCGCAAAGAATCCACTTGCAATGCAGGAGACATGGGTTCAATCCCTGGGTTGGGAAGATCCCCCCTAGGAAGACTTGGCAACCCACTCCAGTGTTCTTGCCTGGAGAATCCCATGGACAGAGGAGCCTGGTGGGCTACAGTCTATGAGGTCGCAAAGAATCGGACATGACTGAAGCGACGTAGCACAGCACTTGGGGAGAGACGGAGAAACACACAGCTGGTGAAAGTGTGCCTGTGTGTGTGTATGTGTGCTCAAGTGTGTATGTGTGGACTGGCTCCACAGACCTCCCTCCTGGGAAGCAGAGGGAGAAACACGTCCTGCCCTGACATCTTCAGAGGAGCATCCTGGTGAAGAACTCCCAGGTAGGGGAGCCCGGCCTTAGTACCCAGAAGTACTTTTGAAGAGCAGGGAAATGGTGGCTGTATTTGCTGGATCAGGAGGAGGCAAACCATGGTCAGGGGGCCAAGTCTGTCCTGGTGCCAGTTTTCAGAATGTTTGTTCAGACGGCCACACCCCTTTGTTTAGCTATAGGCTGCCCCCAGGTCTCAGCCACAGAGCCGAGTTACTACGACTGTCCGTCCTGCAAAAGTCTGAGATATTTACTGTCTGGCCCTTCACAGAAAAACTTTGCTGACTTCAGTGCTCATTGATGGAGTTCCCTTCCCATGGGAGTCCCGGGAAGAGGCCTGTGTCCATGGTACTTGGAAATTGAGTCCTTAGAAATCCCTTACCCCATAATATGAACTCTGGGAATGCTGGCTGTTTCTTTTTATGTTCTCCTATAAAGTGATGCAGGCCCCACCCAAGGCCGATTGGTTCTTTTAGTTGCCGACGTGTTTGGGTGAACGCAGCAGTGGGCTTCCTTGGCGGCTCAGGTGGTAAAGAACACACTGGCACACACAGCGGTGAGTGGCTTTGAAACAGGCCAGGTGGATTTGGGGCATTTCTGGTGAACCTGGGCTTGTACACCAGCCCCGTGTTTCTGCAACTGAGTTGTCTGAGCTTTATTTCTCCATCAGGACCGACCTTCCTTTTCTGTCTGTCGGCAGTGATCAGACTTCTCATTTTACTGGTGGTTCGCAACACCACCTCTTGGGTCATTTTCTTAGGAATAGTCAAGTGTGGTGTCTGGGACCTGGGCTCAAAGCTATTTGCTTATAACATGGAAACATTTCTCAAGTCTAGGAGCTGTATCTCCTGGGTTCAGAAGCCTGCTTCCATCCACACGTGCCCTCGAGTTATCCCCTGTGAAAAATACTCTCTGGGCCTCTCCTTTCCAAGAGAACATGAACTTGTTATAAAGATTATAAATGCCTGTTTGCTGAAATGTTCTGTCTCCAGTGGGCAGGCTGCCAATTTAGTGGAATCATCTCAGGCTTATTGACCTGTTTGTCTTCTTCTTACATGAAGCTTTTCTAGGCCTCTCTGCAAGAGTGAAGGTTGGATCTCTTTTTCTCCTTTAGGGAATTATCGCTGTTAAGCTCGTCTAAGGGAAAAGGAGGTTGGGGTCTCTCACATCATCATGCCCAGGCAGGAGCTTGGTGAACTGTTTACAGTCAGCTCGACTGGCAGCAGCATCTCACTCCAGTTTTAATGGGAGCTGTATCACTGATCCTGTCTGTGACGCCACTTGTCTCGCTGTTCACACTGTCCGCACTATTTGCTGAACTCAGGTTAGGCAAGGGCAAGGTAAGAGGTGAGAAGGAGCCGTAGTAACTGCGAACGTGTTTATTCTCTCCTGGCTGGCACGGTAGCCATAACACAGCCTCTCTCCTGGCTGACGCAGCAGCCGAGCAGCAGTCATTCATAACCATAATGTAGCCACAGCGTAGCCTCTGATGACGTAACCATTGTATCGCTCCAGTGTAGCCCCAGAGCAACAGCAGCCAGGGCTTTCGTGGTGAAGCTCACACGGGCGTACCACACAGAGTAGTCTGTGACCAAGCCGGTACCTAATGATGCACATGCACGGCACCATACATGATCTCAGTGTTAACGGTGCTTATTTACACTGCATGGGGTGCGAGAGTCTGAACACACCATCTTGGCTAATTTGCTCTCTCCCCACAGGAGCACTGGTTTGTGACCATCCCTGGGGGAGCATCACCTGTCTATTTAAATAGTGAAATAGACCTAGGGGTTCCTGGTGTAACTCAGCTACAAGGAAAAGTTCCAGAAATAGAGATGCATTGTTATTGACTGCCTTCAAAAACACCTCCATGGTCGCCTCTTCTTTAGGGAAAGAAGATAATGAGTTTCTTGGATAACACGTTTCTCCCGGGGGAAGGGAGGGGACTTGTCTTTCAACATTCAGTGGAAGGAAGATGTGACAGTACCTGTCCAAATTAACCAGTGTTGTTTCCATGAATCTGGGCTTATCAAGTTTTTCAACCAAAAATTTTCCCAACCTCTGAGAGCAAACTCGAGGATCTGAGGGTGAGGCCTGAAGCTACCCAGGTGGGTTTTTTTTTTTTTTTTTTTTTGACAGGGGTGATTTTTATATTATATATTTAAAATTCCTGTGAGCTTTCCTCTCTGCAGTATTTCTGATTCTGATTCTCAATGAAAAGGTACTGTCTCAGTCTGCTCAGCTACTGTAACAAAATAGGCTAGGGGGCTTATAAACCACAGAAAAAATTTTGACTGTTTTATGTATTTATTTGACTGTGTTGGGTCTTAGTTATGGTATGCGGATCTTCGCTGCACCATGTGCGACCTTTTTTATTTTTTTAGTTGTGGCACAGGGACTCCCTAGTTCTAGCGCTCGGGCTAAGTAGTTGCCACACGTGGGCTCCAGAGCACGTGGGCTCAGTCGCTCCAAGGCATGTGAAATCTTCTCCGACCAGGGATCAAACCTCCGCCGTCTTCATTACAAGTGAATTTTTAATCACTGGACCACGAGGGAGGTTGCAGCCACAGAAATTTCTCTCTCACAGTCCTGAAGGTGGGAGCTCCAAGGCCAAGGCACTGGCAGAGTAGGTGTCTGGTGAGAGCCTGTTTCCTACTTGGTAGATTGCTGGCTTCTCACTGTGTTCGTGCATAGCTGAAGGGGAGAGGGAGCTTCCTGGTGACTCTTTCATAAGGATCCAAACCCCATTCATGAGGACTCCATGCTCATGATTGAATCATCTGCCAAAGGCCCCACCTCCAGATAGCATCATATTGGGGGTTAGATTTCAGCATAAGAATTTGGTGGGGGGAGACACAGACATTCAGTCTGTTGAAGGTACTTAGTTATTTATCTGTGATAATACCTTTCCCCTAACTTCCCCCTGAATCTTTGGCTTAAAATGATGCTAAGATTATGTGGCTTCCTGATGGCTCAGCTGGTGAAGAATCCGCCTGCAATGTGGGAGACCTGCGTTCAGTCCCTGGGTTGGGAAGATTCCCCAGGAGAAAGGACAGGCTACCCACTCCAGTAGTCTGACCTGGAGAATTCCATGGACTGTATAGTCCATGGGGTCTCAAAGAGTCAGACAGGACTGAGAGACTTTCACTTTCATACTTAGGCAGAGGGCCAGGTTCTCCCCATGATTAGGTGTGTGTACAGTATTGCTGCTTATCAAAGGGAGCCCCCGGGGGCCAGTGGTTGACTGTAAAATGCCAGGCGGAGCATCTGAACCCACTGAGTGGGGGGCATCACCCTCCCAGGAGCGGTGGTAGATGGCATCACCTAGGATGCAAACACTTAATGGTGCCCATGAAAGAACCCCGCTCAGGACGGCTGGCTTAGAACCTACTCTTAGGGCCGCAGGTCTGTTCCCAAGCAGCAGCAGAGGCAGCCAGGTGGTGTGGAGGCCAGCCCGGCAGGGCCCCCACTGCACTCCTCCCACCCGCTGGCTGTCTCGGCGACGTTACATTGAAACAGATCCTCCCCATAGCTCGCCCACGCTCAATGACATGCCTGGCTCTCCCCATGCAGCTGTTGCCAAAGGAAATGTTGAGAATGTGCCTACTCTGAAACACTGACGCCAGAAATATCTGTTTCCAAAAGTGCCTCTGGTCCTATGATGCCTGCCTGGTGAATAAACTCTGAACTCCTTAACCTGCTGTTTGGAGCTCTGCAGTGTGGCCCCAGTCACCCCGTGTGTCTCACTGCCAACCCTCTGGCCCTTGCCCACATCCTTAAAGCAAGTGGGTGCCAAGTCCCAGCCTTGCCCCTGCCTGGAGGGCAGCCACTCCCATCCTGGCCTTCCTGAGGCTGTTAAGTCATCTTTGGGGACCCAGGGTCATTTATTGCTCCTCCTGAATGAATCGCCCAGCATTTCCTGTCGTGACTGCGCTTCCTCGGCCCTTACCTTGGGCTGTGCTACAGGCTTTTCTGTTTCTTTCACCTCCCTGGCCACACTGAACATTCTGCAGGGGAGAGCGCTGTGTCTTTTTCCTTGCACACACTCTCCGGCCTCGTGCAAGCCTGGCTCTTTGCTTATCCTGGTGTCCAGTAACCTCAGTGACCTTCATTCAGCTGTTGGAAGGAGGGAAAAAACGGAGTTTTACACAGATGTGCTATAAATAGGTGCAATCCAGGAAAACTCAAGTTTACATGGAAACTAAATTAAAAGGTAATTCTGCTCCCAGACAGGATTTTCAGCATCTTGTGAATGGCACTTCTCTAAGGCTTATAAATTTTGATTTACAGCAACTTGATAATCTTTTAGGAAAAAAAATTGAGTGGTTTGAATTTGAAACTCTGAAATAAAAACTGCCAAAATAATCCCATTGTATTTTTCTTAGTTGCAGAATATCAGATTTGGCACACAAGGATATTTTGGAGGGCAGCTGGAAGGGTCCATCCCAAACTATCAAATTATATAAGGTGTTCCATAGCCTCCAGCAGTCCTTAATGTAGGAGATATTTCAATTTTTAGATGACAGGTCAGAAATACTGAAGTATGAAATACACTGATAAGAGAAACTGCCTGGTCAATCTTGAGGAACATGGTGAATGGCCTCCTTTTCCATGTGAATTCTTTTCTGTTGCGTAATAGGTAAACCTTCCGCCAGTGAGTATTAAAGCTCAGGAGTATATACTTATGTCTGTGTTATAGAGATATGTGATCCTCACCATTAGGAAAGCAACACTTATTTGTTTTTTTGTTTTTTTGAAAGATCAACAAAATTCACAGATCCTTAGCTATATTAAGAAAAGAGAAAAAAAGACTGAGACAAAATCAGAAATGAAAGAGGAAACATTACAACTGATGCCACAGAAATAAAAATGCTGTCAAGAGATTACTGCAAACAATTATACATCAACAAATTGGGCAATCCAGAAGAAACAAATTTCTAGTAACATACTATCTTTTATGACTCAGTCATAAAGAAACTAAAAATTTGAGCAGACTTATAACTTAGAAAGAGACTAAATCAGTCATCAAAAACCTCCCACCAAAGAAGAACCCTGGACAAGATGGCTTCATTGGAGAATTTTAACAAACATATAAAGGAGACTTAATACCAGTCCTTCTCAAATTCTTCCCAGAAATTGAAGAGGAGAGAACATGTCCAGGTGTATTCTGTGGAGGCAAGCATTACCCTGATCCCAAAAGGAGACAAGGGTACTACAAGGAAATTGTAGATCAATGTCCCTGTTGAACACAGATGCAAAAATCCTCAACAAAATACTAGCAAACACAGTTCAGCAACATGTTATACTATATATCATGACCAGATGGAATTTATTACTGAATGCAAGGATGGTTCACCATATGAAAGTTAATTAGTATATATAACATACCACATTAACACAGTGAAGGACAAAGGCTACATGATCATGTGTCAGGGAATGTTTAACAGGAGGATTCCTACGTGCTGTTTCTCACAGGTCCTTTGTTTCTTTTTAAGCAGAACAGCAGGCTGCTCCCAGGAACTGGGGTCATTGTGTGAGACAGGCTTCAATGTCCTTTAGTAAACATTCTCTTTACGACAAAACTGCTTAGTCTCGATCCCCTTTCTTGAGATATGGATTGTCTCCTGACCTTGTGACCATCACCATCCCTTGTTCCCTTGGTAACGGTTACTGTATGTTTGGTTTTCTGATCTTTATCATTGATGAAAGAAACTTCTTGTACTATAGCCTATATATACTCACAGAAAAATCATTAAAGCACCTTTGCTCCATCAGAGCTTGGGTCCCCATGTCTTTCTTTCTCTCTCTCTCTCTCCAGCTGATTCCCTGGAGCTCAGAGACCCGTCTTGCTCACTCTCCTTCCCGGCCTTCTAAGACTCTCTTGAGAAGGCACCCTGTGCCTTCACCCCCACTTGAGAGGGCGCCCAGTGGCTTCGTGAGAGACACAAGTCCTGTGTCAAGGACTTTATTGGTTTTCTGCGTAAACCAGAGAGTATCAGCCTCTTCTCTCTTTCACTTTCTTATCTTCGCCTCCGGACCACCAGGTTTCAGTCCATTAAAGGACCCCAACAATCATTTCAATTGATGAAAAAAAAACATTTGACAAAATTCATCACCCTTTCATGATAAAAATGCTCAGCAAACTGGGAACAAACTCCACGTAAGACTGTATATGAAAACCCATAGTTAGCATTGTACTCAGTGGTGAAAAACTGAAAGCTTTCCTTCTGAGATAAGGCAAGGATGTCCACTCTCCCTACTTCCATTCTACTGAGTACTTAAAGTCCTAACCAAACTAGTCAAGAAAAAGAAATAAAAGTCATCCAGATAGGAAATGAAGGAATAAAATTATCTTTCTTCATAGATGACATAATTTTGTATGTAGAAAACCCTAAATATTCCACCAAAAAAAAAGCCACTGTTAGAGCAAATTAATGAACTAAACAAACTTTCAGGATACAAAATCTACACACAAAAATTCATTCTACTTTTATAAGCTAACATGGAACAGTCCAAAAAGGAAATTAAATAATCCCACTTACAATGGCATCAAAAAGAATAAAATGCATTGGAATAAACTTAAGGAGGCAAAAGATTTGTATAGTGAAAATTACAAAACACTGCTGAAAGAAATTACAGAGGATACAAATAAGTGGAAAGACATCTGTGTTTGTGATTGGAAGGCTTTATATTGTTAACATGTTCATACTGCACAGAGCAGTCTACAGATTCAATATAATCCTATCAAAACCCCAAAGGAATTTGTTTTTCAAAAGCAGGAAAAAATTCTAAAATTCATATAGCATTTCAAAAGATCCTAAACATCTAAAACATCTTGAGAAAGAAAAGTAAAGCTAGCGTCCTTACACTTCCTGATTTCAAAACTTATTACAAAGCTGCAGTCATCAAAACAGCATGGTATTGGCATAAAGACAGATGTCAAGCTGAGTACTGTCACTATTTAACAATCCCAAGGGATTGTTTCTTATTGATTACCAGTCTCAGGAAGAACTCCAGACTCTTCTGCTGTTGTATCTGGATATTAGAGTTACAAGGAAAACACAAGTGATGGGACAAGGCTTTACCTATATGGTGAACAGACATCAGCTTCAATAGTAGACATCAGTCACTCCTCATTCGCTGGTTCCCCTCATTAGCCAACACAGGGCAGTTGGCCTGTGAACACCCCTCTTAAGCCACAGTAGAAAGACCTCAACCCTTCCCCTGTGTAGTCTGAAATACTGAAAGCTGGGGGAGTGCCTGAGGGCTGCCGTGTACATACTAACACAGAACAAACAAAGGAACATTCATTGCGCTTGAAACAGGAAAAGTTATTCCCACACAAAGTGATAAGCCCTGCTCAGGCTCTCTGGGTTCTTTATCTCTTGGGTAATGCAGTGTTCCAGGCCCAAGGCTCATTATTATACAGCTGAATGAGGGTCAGAAGACTGCACAGACAAGACTGCATTTCCCAACAGCATACGGCCCAGTGGGTCAGAATAGAGAGCCCAGAAATAAACCCTCATGTCTATGGTCCCAGGAGGCGCTAGTGGTGAAGAACCCGCCTGCCAGTGCCGGAGACTTAAGAGACGTGGGTTCCATCCCTGGTTCTGGAAGATCCCTTGGAGGAGGGCATGGCAACCCACTCCAGTAGTTTTGCCTGGAGAATCCCATGGACAGAGGAGCCTGGCGGGCTACAGTCCTCAGGGTCGCAAAGAGTCGGACATGACTGAAGCAACTTAGCACACACATCTATGGTCACATGACCTTCAACACAAGTGCCAAGGAAGAAGAACAAGTGCCAAGGGGAAGGACAGTCTTTTCAACAAATGATATTGGGAAATTTGGAATATCCGCAGGCAAAAGAATGAAGTTGGATACATCCAATGAAGTTGGATACCTTACCTTACATCATATACAAAAAGGGACTCAAAATGAATTAAAGACCTCAAGATAAGACCTGAATTATAGAACTCCTAAAAGAAAACATAGGGGGAAATCTTCATGACTTGGTATTCACCAGTGATTTCTTGGATATAACACCCAAAACAGAAGCCAAAGTAGGGAAAACAGGACTACATCAAATTAAAAAATTTCTGCACAGCAGAGGAAGCCATCTGCAGAGTGAAAAGGCAGCTGACAGAATGAGAGAACAGATCTGCAAGTCAAATATCTGATTCAGGATTAAGATCCAGAATATATAAAGAGCTCCTACAACTTAACAAGAGATTCAGTTTTTAAATGGGCAAAAAAACTTGGCTAGACATTTCTCCAAAAAAGATAGACCGATGACCAACAACAAGCTCATGAAAAGCTGCTCAATGTCACTGATCATTAAGGAAATGCAAATCAAAATCAAATGAGATACCACCTCACACCCAGTAGGGTAGCAGCTATCAAAAAGACACAGTGACAAGTGCTGCCAAGAATGTGGAGAAATTGGAGCCCTTGTGCCCTGCTGGTGGTGGTTTAGTCTCTCAGTCGTGTCTGACTCTTTGCAACCCCATGGACTATAACCCACCAGGCCTCTCTGTCCATGGGATTCTCCAGGCAAGAATACTGGAGTGGGTTGCCATTTCCTTCTCCAGGGGATCTTCCTGACCCAGGGATTGAACTCAGGTCTCCTGCATTGCAGGCAGATTCTTTACTGACTGAGCTACGAGGGAAGCCACGTGCCCTGCTGGTAGGAATGTAAAATACTACAGCTGCTATGGAAACAAGTGTATAAAGCTTCATCAAAAAATTGAAAACAGAATCAACATTTAGGTGCTAGTCTCTCCCTACGTGCCTGTCTGCTCCCTGAGTAAGAACATACCTCTGCTGGGGACTTCCCTGGTGACTTCCACTGCAGGGGGCGTGGGTTTGATCCCTGGTTGGGGAACCAAGATCCCACGTGCCTCTCAACCCTCTTCACCTCCCCACAAAAGAACACACCTCTTTCTTACTCTCTGACAGCCTGGGGCAAGGACTCCAGGGCTTTTCTGTCTGAAAAGGAAGGAAGGGAAGGGCCGGAGCTGATCTCCGGGGATGCTCATGGGTCTGTCCAGCTGGTGCGGGGCTGCACCCTCGGCACTGGCCTTCCCAGCTCCCTTTCTATGAGAGCTGGAACAGTATGGCGCCTTCCTGTTGATGCTAGTCTTCCTGCCTGCAATGTGTTTGTGCTCATCTCCTGACAGGTGTAGACTGAACTGGTGTTTGGGGGCCAGGTGCACTAGCTGGCAGGTGGTGGGACCCCGATGAGGTGTACATAATAACGTGGGGGTCGGACTCACCTTCAAACAGAATTTGACATTCTTGATTGTTTCTAGGGGCCAGATGGTTGTCTTTCTGCATTTCCACAGCTGTGACCTCACTGACCGTGGCCTTCAGCCCGCTCTGAGCCTGGTCTAGCTGGGGCCAAGGGCATGTGATGAAGGTTGCCTGTCCCCTGGTGTTTCCTGGACTGACCGTTATGATGTATGTGTGCATGCGTGCTCACTCTGTTGCATCTGACTCTCTGTGACCCCATGGACTGTGGCCCGCCAGGCTCCTCTGTTCATGGGATTTTCCTGGCAGGAATATTGGAGTGGGTTGCCATTTCCTTCTCCAGGGATTATGATGTATAACTCACCCCAGTTTCCTTCTGTTTGAAACAGAAAGGCCTGATAATCATAAAACACGGAATCAAGAATGGCCTTTCCAGCTTCCTAGAAGGAGAGGGATCTGCCACTCGAGGGATCCAGGCTCTCGGCCAAAGATGCACAGCCTTATTTTCTACACTCAGAGGCAGTCAGACACCCACAAAGCATGTGGACCGAGGGAAGGACAGACTGCAAAGAACAGCAGCCCGGACAGACAGCTGCAGAGCTCCCTGACCTGGAATGCAGTGGTCCGACTTCCTTGACATGAGAGTAATTTCTCACACCCGCCGCTGTGGGGCAAGTGCCTGGCATCCTTGGCAGAGGGAAGCAGTTCATACCTCCGTGCTTGGCTTTTATTTCAGGGCTTTTAAGATTGACATTAAAGAGCGGCCGCGTGGCTCCTGATGTTGTACTGTTGACAGCGTGTGAACCGCTCTGTCTGATCTCCTCCCTTCCTGGTGCCTCAGGGAGGACAGAGGTGGAAATCCCTGCCCCCCGGTGGACACAGACTCACCCGGGGGGCACGTGCCTGCAGGGGGCCTGACGCAGTGGTGGCAGCGAACAGGAAGACCAGTTCATGTGAGGCGGGTTTTTTTGACCTCAGATGGAGCTGTGCCCCTGTGGGCGGTCCTGGGAGGGTCCGTAGCCGAGAGAAACCCCAGACCCGGCTTTGTAGACTGCGGTTTTCAACCTGACCTTGCCCAGGGGCGCGTGATCCTCTGCACCATGTGGCTGCGTGTGTCTGAATGAGATGAGTCACGCGAGTGGGAGTACCATGGACAGACAGTGATGCTGCTGAGAGGCAGGACGGTCATGGTCGTGGTGGGATTGGAGCTTCCCTCCACGGAGAAGACGGAGATGCTGCTTGGTACTGACTCTGACCTCCCTGCCCCCCCACAGTGCCTTTTTCCTCTTGCTTCCTACTGCTTCCTCCCTTTAAGCCTTTCTTTTCCTCCTCCTCCTTCTTTTTTTAGAAATTAAAAAAGATTATTTTTGGCGGCACTGAGTCTTCACTGCTGCACAGCCTTTTCTCTAGTTACGGCAGGTGGAGGCTACCCTCTAGTTGCACTGTGGGGCTTCTCATTGCTGTGGCTCCTCTTGCTGCGGAGTATGCATGGGCTTAGTTGCTCTGAGGCATGTGGGAATCTTCCCAGACCAGGGATTGAACCCATGTCTTTACATTGGCAGGCAGATCCTTAGCTACTGAGCCATCAGGGACGTCTCCTATAAGCCTGTCATCTCTTTGCTGTTCCTTAAAAGGTATCCCTTTTCCTTTCCCCCTTTGCCCGCACTTCATCCAAACAGAAGGAAATCAGCAAGGAATTCTGCTGAAAGAAGCCGGCAGGGCTGGGAGCCAGGCGGGCGTCCGACCTCAGAGGGCTCCCTCAGCCGTGGGGGTGTAGGTGACCTTGGGGTATTGCTGAATCCAGTCTCCTCACCCTGAGAGTGTGGCTACCACTCGGTTCTATTTTCTGGAAGGCTCTAAGCTCTCTGACCAGGACTGGCTGCTCCTTTGCTTACCATGGTTATCCAGGACCATGAATGAAGTGTTATTCACGGATTCCTGGAGAATGTTGGAGCTGGTGTGTGTCCCTTGTGAGGAGATCTTTGATCAAGTCATTGTCACCCAAGATCCCTTGTAAGTCCCTGGCGCATGGGGCTCCTGAGGGAGTCAGAGGGAAGGCAGGAGGAAGGGCCTTCTCAAAGCCAAGCTGCTGGAGACTTGAGGGAACTCGAGGGTGGCCCTTGACTGCATTTCTAACAAGCTCAGGGTGGTGCGGGGCCGGTGGAGGGGGTCGCCTACGTGACCACATTGCAGTGGGGCCCACACCCTCTACCTCTGCAAGGCTCAGGGACAGAGGCTGGCACACAATCGCCCGCCTGCCATCTGTTTTATTGTTGGCTGTGCTCGGTCTCTGTTGTGGTGTGTGAGGGCTTCCTGTGCTGTGGAGCGTGAGCTCTAGAGCTCTCGGATTCTCTGGTTGAGATGCGCTGGCTTAGTTGCCCTGCAGAATATGAGATCTTAGTTCCCTGACCAAAGATTGAACCTGAGTCCCTTTATTTTTTTAATTGGAGGATAATCGCTTTTCGATGTTGCATTAGTTTCTGCTGTACAAGGTGAATTAGCTCTAAGTATACGTCTACCCCCGTCCTCTTGAGCCCCCTTCCCAGCACCCCCACCCCACCCCTCTAGGTCGTCTCAGAGCGCCGCGCCCTGCTCCCTGTGTCACGTGGCCTCTTCCCACCAGCCAGCTGTTTCACACGTGGTGGTGTGTAGGTTTCAGCGCTGTGCTCTCCATCCGTCCCACCCTCTCCTTCCCCGGCTGTGTCCACAAGTGTGTTCTCTGTGTCTGCATCTCTATTCCTGTGAAAGGTGGATTCCTAACCACTGGACCGCCAGGGAAGTCCCTGCCGCCTGCTTCTGTAGTTCTCGTGGAACACAGTTACTCCCACCCTCCTGCGTGTGTCTGTGGCCCCTTTCATGCCCCAGGGGCAGAAGTGAGTCATCGTGATGGAGATCATGTGGCCCAGAAAGCCCCAAAAGTTTACTCTGTAGCCTTTCCCAGAAAAAAACATGCCAGCCCTACTCTAGCATGTCCTTCACCCCTGAGCCCCGTGGTTCTAACTACAAGAACAGACCCCACTGTCTTCCACTGGCTACATAGTCTTGGACCCTTAACTGCCAAGATGCCAACTCTGCTAAGCATCCTCTGGAGGAGAAAAATATGAGACTAGTAATGACTGCTGTTTACCTAGATCTTTGGAGATCACAAAATGCCTTCAGACCTTGCAGCACCTTGATAGTGTTATACCCATCTTATGGAGGCACAGACTGAGGCTTAGAGGGGACAGAAAGTTAGTGATGAACCTAGGTCTTTGGTTCTCTCTACCTCCCACTCTGCTTCTTGGATACAGCCCATGTTGGGTGCACTTGGTGTATTAGTCATCTGTTATGTGCATGCTAAATCGCTTGTCATGTCCAACTCTTTGAAACCCCATGGACTGTAGCCTGCCAGGCTCCTCTGTCCATGGGATTCTTCAGGCAAGAATACTGAAGTGGGTAGCCATTCTCTCTTCCAGAGTCTCTTCCTGACCTAGGGATCGAACCCACATCTCTTAACGTCTCCGGCTTTGGCAGGCAGGTTCTCTACCGCCAGCATCCCTGGGAAGCTCTTACTGTGGAACCGATTACCCCCAAGCGTCACAGCGTGAAACAGCAGTAAACATGTGTTACATGCGCAGTGTCTGTGGATCAGGAATTCAGGATCCGCTTAGCCGGGCAGTTCTGGCTCAGGTGTTTACCTGAGGGTCAGTCTGGTATCTTCGTGGGTTGCAGTCAGTTAAGGCTTGGCTGAGCCTGGACATCCACTTCCAAGGCAGTCGCTCACCTGGCTGGCAAGTTGGTGCAGGCTGCCGTGGGAGACCTTGTTCCTCTCTCTCTGGTTCTCCCCTCAAGACCACTTGAGTGTGCTCACAACATGATCCTTTTCATGACTTAGTCTCCCAAATCACGCAGCATCATTTCTGCCATACACTGTTCATCAGAAGCATTTGAGGGACGCTTGTATCTAAAAGTGCATCAGAGAATTTGTAGATATGTTTTTAATTTTTTTTTTTTAAACACCAGAAGCATTTTAATTGCTGCTGCTGCTTAGTCACTTCAGTCATGTGACCCTGTGGACTGTAGCCTGCTGGGCTCCTCTGTTCATGGGATTCTCCAGGCAAGAGCACTGGAGTGGGTGCCATGCCCTCCTCCAGGGGATCTTCCTGACCCAGGGATCGAACCTGGGTCTCCTGCATTGCTGGCAGATTCTTTACCGCTGAGCCACCAAGGAAGCCCATTTTGTCTTGGGGTATAGCCAGTTAACAGTGCTGTGTGGTTTCAGCTGAACAGTGAAAGGACTCAGCCATATCATATACATGGATCCGTTCTCTCCCAAACCCCGCTCCCATTCATGCAGGCAACCTCCCATTAAACACAGATATATTTTTAAACCAGCCCAGTGTGCAGATTCCCATTCCATTGCCTGCTGGCACCATTGGGCTTCTGTGGATTCCCTCTGTGATTGAAATTTTTAAATATTTGCTTATTTATTTGACTGTCTAGTCTTAGTTGTGGCAGGTGGGGTCTTCATTGTATCATCCGGGATCTTTTGTTTCAGAGCATGGACTCTCTGGTTGTAGCACACGAGCTTAGCAGTTGCTCTGCAGCATGTAAGATCTTAGTTCCCTGACTGGGGCTTGAACCCGTGTCCCCTGCATTGCACAGTGGATTCTTAACCACCGGGCCAGCAGAGAAGGTCCCCTTAGTGATTTAATTGGCCGTACATGTCAGACTAAAGTTCTAAGTATAAGCAAGGTGAGGTCACAAAGTACTGGCATCACCTAGGCTCAAGCCTTGTTCTGCTCTGCAGCACCTGAAGGTCTCCTCTAGTGGTATTTGAGGAGGGGTCAAGGAGGGCCAGGGGGAGACACCCACTCTCTTGGGGTGTGTGGAAGTGGGAAGATGACCAAGAACAAAGTGGTTTAAAGCCCCACCACCCAAGCCGGGTCATTCAGATCTGCATCTCCTAGGTCCTGGCCGCCTACTCCCATTTGAAAACAGTTTTTCTAACCTGACCTTCCCCGCCTCCCAGATCAGAAAGCAGAGGCCCAAAGAGACACAGTTTCTTGTTGGCGAAAGCAGCAGGTATTTAAGCACACTTCCGTAAAACGTCATAGGGGTGTACAGATTAAATTTGCCCTTCCAAGTCTTTGTATTGATTAATCCTTATCGTAGCTGCTGCCTACATTTCTTGTCAAATCTCTTTTCCAGGCTACGTCTGGGTCTGATGGATAAGTCCTAGACCAAGTTCATACTTCTGTGTCTCGCCACCTCTGTGGAATGTGCTTCAAGTGGAAGAACTCCTCTAGACAGATGGTGAACTCTGATTTCTTCCCACTGAACAGGGACTGGAGCTCCTGAATCTTGCATAAGCAGGGTTTGGTCACCCTCTAGTGGATAAATGAAAAAGGTGGCCATGCTTGCTGAATAGAAATACTGCTGATAATTGCTTTATAATATTGTAAAGCAGTTACCTTCCAATTAAAAGAAATCAAAAAAAGAAAAAATAGATTATTAAATTTAAGATACATACATTTGGCATATGGATGGAAAATTTCTTGAAATCTAATTTTAACTATCTACCATGTAAACTGGTATGTGATAAAACATAATTATTGATGATTACTAATAGGAACTTGGGCTTCCTTGGTGGCTCAGCTGAGCCACCAAGGTAAAGAATCTGCCTTCAGTGCAGGAGACCCAGCTTGATCCCTGGGTCGGGAAGATCCCCTGGAGAAGGGAATGGCAACCCACTCCAGTATTCTGGCCTGGAGAATTCCATGGACAGAGAAGCCTGGCAACCATGGGGTCGCAAAGAGTCGGACACGACTGCACAATAGAAACTCAAAAAAAGAGAAGCACTGCTGATCTGTGACGTGGGAGTGACTCTAAACAAAGATCCACTGGTGTTGGGAGCCATCATCTTGAGGAGTGTGTGGTTCTTTGATGGTGCAGAGAAGAGGTACAGGCTTATTGTTCTGTCATCTCCTGTGGCCCAATATATTAATAATCTGACTTATTTGCAACAATGCAGGAAACAAATAAAACAACAGTATGTGCACGTGTGTGTATTTCCTGATGCAGAGAGTAAGTACGATGGTCCACAGCGGTGGTCCCCACCCTTTTTGGCACCAGGGATCAGTTTGGGGCTGATCCAACCACATTACATTTATTGCATGCTCTATTTCTATTATTATTATATCATCTCCACCTCAGATCATCAGGCATCAGATGTCAGAGGTTGGGGACCGTTGGTCAACAAGATTGGCTAAATTTTGTCTATAAAGGGCCAGGTGGTAGATACTTTAGGCTTTGCAGCCAAAAACCATGGACCCTGTCGTCATAGCATGAAAACAGCCTTAGATGGTGCTTACATGAATGAGCATTGGCTACATTTGTGGACTGTACGTAACAGGCAGTGGGCTGAGGGTAGCCATGGACCACTGTTATCAACCCCTGTGCAGAAGAAGGAACTGGACTGTGTTCATCTCTCACACAAGGTAGTCAAGTCCTCAGGGGCCGGCACTCATGCCCTGCTCGCCATTGGACCCTTGGGCACCCAGCACTGCGTCTGGCTTGCAGCAGAGATGCTCTGGTGTCAGCCTCCGTTGGGTCTCCACTGTGGCCTGCAGGTTTCGTCTAGTTGTGGTGAACAGGCCTCTCTCATCGTGGAGCAGGGGCTCTCGCTCACACAGACTGAGTAGTTGTGCTCTGAGGGCTTAGTTGCTCCTTGGCATGTGGATCTTAGTTCCTGGACCAGGGATCGAACCTGCGTCCCCTGCAGCACTGGACCACCAGGGAAGTCCCTGCCTACTTAGTCTTCATCTGCTTCTGACCATCCAGATGTGGTTGGGACCTTGTGCTTAAAGGTCTTGTATCAGCCTAGTTTCCTTGTGTAGAACTTGTCACAGTTCATAGTCAGATATCCATTGGTGGACCTTTTCCAGGGGCAGAAATGTCTGCTCCACTCACCATGACACCACCAGGGCACACTCAGTGAGCTTTTTGATTGCATGTTGTTACATGTGTGTGGTATTAAACACAGCAAGAGGACACCACTCAGCATGGTCGTACTGTTCGGTTCTCTCCTTGCAGGACACCTAAGAGTAAATCTACAGGAGCTGGTCTCCAGTGGTACTTTATTGCAAGGAATCAATATGGTAAATGATTTCAAGCCCAATGAGGTATTTCAGAGGTGTGCTGAGCTCACCTGCTGGATCAGCGCAGCTCCGAGGGGCAAAGGCAGCTGGGAACAGCTGGTACATTGCTCCCAGGGTAGCCTAGTTCGTCATCAGAAGTCACCTGTCTGTTTTGAAGACTGAAAGACAAATGGTAATCATGCTGGTTCCAGGCTAAAGTCAGAAAGAAATCAGCCAGCCGGTAGTGCCTAGAAGAAGCCCTGGCTCGTGAGAGGCGCTCAGTACATTTGAGTAAACGAGGCCCTTTGACTCCTCTCTGCAGCAGAACAGCTATCACAGGCTCAGAGGCTTCACGGGCAGGAGAGTCCTCATGGACAAACTCAGTGTCAGTTTTCAAAACCTAAGGCATCTGTTTCCTTGGTTCGCAGGACATAGGGTATGGAAGCTGTGCGTGGGCGAGTACACGCAGGGGGCCAGCCGGGCTCAGTGACAGCCTCAAGAGGTCACCAGGTGGAAGGCTTTCAATGTAAAACATTTTTCTTCATAGAAAAGCATGGATATCTGGTACCATTTGGGGGTGGGAGTGGGGATGGGGCAAGGAATCTTATTCCTCAAGGTAGTAATTGAAGAATTCAGTTCACTGCATCATCTCTATTGCTTTTCTTCTTTAAAATATATTTATTTAGCTGTGCTGAGTTTTAGTTGCAGCATGTGGGATCTTTAGTTGTGGCAGGTGGGATCTAAGTCCCTGACCAGGATTCAAACCCAGGACCCCTGCGTTGGGAGCTCAGAGTCTTAGCCACTGGACTACCAGGGAAGTCCCATCCCTATTGCTTTCCTCCTCCTTGTTATCATTTGTTCAGGTCAGTATCCAATATTTATTATCATCTCTATGTAAATATTAGACTCACATATTAGAGTGAACTCGTAACTACAAACAACTCCTGTAGTTTCTTTTGGTTTTCACTAAAGTCAGTAACATGCATAATTTTTAAAAATTTGCTCACTTGTCTTTGTAGCTAATTGCTCTCACATTTGTCCAGTAGCCTTTCAGTAAAGTCTCCCACAAGCCAGTCCCATCAGATAATCAGAGTTCCCATTTTTCACTTGGACAAATTTCTCCGTGGGATCTCCCTTCACCTTGAAACTCCTGCCTTTCTGTTGGGCTGAATGTCTTGTTCCCTGGATCCCTTATCGTCCTCTTTCTTGGCTTCCTGCCTCACTTGGGGTGGAGCAAGTTCCCCAGTAGTCTCACCAGGTGAAAAAGTAGGGAAAATAACATTCAGCGCGGTGCTGACGGCCGTCACCATGCCTGTCTTTTGAGTCACTTGGCTCCAGTCTGACCTGGTTACCATCCACGCCTGGGTGCCTGTCATGTCTAGATTTCCCCTCCTCTGGGGGCTTACCAGAGTTCTGTTGGCTTACTCTTTTGTTCCTCCTTTAGAGTTTATGCCCTCATTTTGTTGGGTCATATCCTTCAGTAGATTCCTGAGAAAGAATGTGTGGAAGGTGGATTTTTTTAGACATTGCGTATCTGAAAAAAAAAAAAGTGTCTGCCTCTTGCTCTTCATTGGTAATTTTCCTGGGTCATTTCTGGGTTAGAAATCACTTTCCCATCTGAAACCGTTTGCCATTATTTTCTAACATCCTGTCTGCTTTTGGAAACAGTGAAAAGCCATTCTGGTTTCTGATCCTTGGTGGATCTTTGGTCGTTTGAAGCATCTTTGCACCTGAGGTTCTAAGACTTCATGCTGAGCCTCAGTTGAGTCTGTTTTCATCCATTGTGCTGGGTACTCGGGGGAGCCCCTTCTAGGTGGACATTCATCCAAGCTTCAGAAAAATATGTTACTTTGGTCTCCTTTCCTATTCATCTCATTCTGATGAAAGTTTTCAAAGGGTTTGGGAAAGGAACAAAATTAGATTCGTGTGTTCATTTTGACATCTTTCCCCCCAAACCTAAAATATATGCCAAAGCTATAGGAATTGGCCCTGGCATAGCAGTGCTAGGTGGAGGCAATAGGGCTTCCCTGGTGGCTCAGCGGTAAAGAACCTGCCTGCCAATGCAGGAAACACAGGATATGCAGGTTCAATCCCTGGGTCGAGAAGATCCCCTGGAGGAGGAAATGGCAACCAGCTTCAGTATTCTTGCCAGGAAAATCCCATGGACAGAGGAGCCTGGTGGGCTAAGGTCCTTGGGGTCGCAAAGAGTTGGACACGACTGAGCGACTGAGCACAGCACATTAGCAGTCAATACAGATGAGTAGAATAGAACAAAGATTTCAGACACTGACCACCAGTATGTGATAACAGATCACCTGACCATTTGCGAGAAACAAATAAAATTGAACCGTCTTCACCCCATTTGTAGAACTCAGTTCTAGTTTGTTTACAGATTAAGCAAACACACAAAGCTCTCAGAAAATATCAGAGAATATTTTTATGATATTGGTTCTGAGGAAGCCCTTCCTAAGCACATAGGAATAAAAGAAAGCTCAACCTATTAATAGTGTAAAAATTTTAAACTCCCATGTGACTGAAGACTGAAGTTTAAAAAGTAAACTGGATGGGAAAAGATTGCCGCCTGTGTTGCTGGTTACCGTTCCTGTTATGTAAATATTTCTACAGATCAGCAAGGACATGCTTTTGTACAAATATCAGTAAATCAGAACTGGAAGTGGCTAATAAGCCTTTGAAAAGATGCTCTTCCATCCTCACGAATGATCAGGACAGCTCGAACTAAAAGAAGAAGGATCCTGTACATCACTGGTTCTTAGTGTGCAGTCCCTGGACCCACAGCACCGTTTGGGAATTTGTTAGAAACGCAGATTCTCAGGTCCCTTCCTAGATCTACTGATCACAAGCTCTGGCACGGAGCCTCTTCGCCTGAGGGTTAGTGAGCCTTTCCGGTGATTCTCTGATGTTGAGAACTGGTGCTGTGAAAACACGGTGGTCAATGTCGTGGATGAAACTCACGTCGCTGAGTGAGAGAAACCACGCATGGGGGTGTGGCCAATAAGATTCCATGTCTTTCAAGTTCCAGACCAGGGATGGTAGAAACCAGGGGACTTGCTCCCCTCGGAGGAAGGAAGAAGTTAACCGGGAGTGAGGGTGGAGCCCCCAGGTGCCCTGTTTCTTGAGATGGATGCTGTTGACACAGGTTAGTCCAGTTTGTGAAAATCCAGGGAGCTGCTCGCTTAGGGTTTGTGCACTTTTCTCTGCACTGTGCTTCAGCCCAGCAGTGAAAGGCAAAACATGAGCTCTCTCTCTCTCTCTCTTTTTTAAAACCAGGTTTTTAATCATTTACGACCTGGGCATTTAATGAGGTTGGAAAGGAAGAGCCGGCATGCTCTGATGAGATGAGTTAGCACAAGATTTTTAATGGCTAATTTGACAGTACTTCTGAAGCTTAAAATAGCCTAGAAATTGCATTTCTAAGACTATTATCCGGGAATTTGGGTTTGCAGGGATATACATTCTATAAGAATGTTCCCTGGACATGTTTTGTAGAAGCATAAAGGTGACAACTTAAATTTTTCTCCATAGGGAGCAGGTCCCATGAATTATGGAAAGCTGGGCCGCTGTTAGAATCTACGTAGATCTGGAAGGAGGGCCTCCGTGGTATGGCTGACCGAAAGACAGAAGTTATAGGCATCATATACCGAGTGATCCATATTTTTAAAGGAAAAAGAAAAGGATTTGCAGGTGGTAATGATAGTGATAAATGCAAGTGAAAGAAGTTAAGAAGGGTAGACATAAAATTTTTATGTTGGTTTCTCTTGAGAATTTACAGCTGGTAGCTGGGGTTATAACTTCTTCGTGTGCTTTATATATGCTTCGTCTGCTGCCAGGTTCATTTTTGCCTGCATTTATCACTCTCCAAAGGTTTTTTTAGGTCTCAGATTTACGATTCCAAAAAAAGTGTTAGCCTAAATAATGCTTGTCAGTGAAAAACAAACAGTATTTTTGAAGTCTGAGCAAATAAAGATGAAGAGTTTGTCTTAAATACACACACACACACACACCCCCCCCCCCCCAAGGAGATGAGCGTTTTTGTAGAGTGGTTTTCATCAGCGTTGGTTATAGTGAGAGACAAAAGTTGCTTCTGGGTGTGTTTCAGTTGCCCAAGAAATTCACTCAAGTAGGAATTTTCTTGAAGACAATTTTCAAGAAAACTGTCTTTTCTTGACAGTTCTTTTCCTGTGTTTGCTGATGAGATCTTGGGTGAAAGATTCCTACTCTTTGGCAGACTACTCAGTTAGAGATATCGTCCTTGTCTGTAAAAGATGACCACTGCTAGCACGTTAGAGCATCTCTGGACAGTGGCCCCCACTTGCTTTTAATAATTGAAAGCATTTGCACATTCAGAGTCAAGAGCTCTTAGTTAAGCCCATGTAGCTGGAGTTGACTCATTGGAAAAGACTCTGATGCTGGGAGGGATTGGGGGCAGGAGGAAAAGGGGACGACAGAGGATGAGATGGTTGGATGGCGTCACCGACTTCATGGACGTGCGTTTGGGTGGACTCCAGGAGTTGGTGATGGACAGGGAGGCCTGGCGTGCTGTGGTTCATGGGGTCACAAAGAGTCGGACACGACTGAGCAACTGAACTGAACTGAACTGAGGTGGATGTGAGTTTATCCTGGCAACTCTCAAACCCTTGCACGCTCCTAGAGAGACACCAGCCCCATTAGCAGTGGGTCCTCCCATGGTTATTTCCTGGGTGAAATAACCTGGGTCAACAAAGGACCCTTCCCACCCCTTCAGTTTGAATCAAGAAGCCCTTGATGTTATTTCAGATCCTGCCATGCCAGATGACGTGTGTTACCTGTCCTATTGATACAATGGAATGTCACATCTGTGTGTGTAGGTTACCGCCAGTTATGATGAATTCTGGACCATAACCCCAGGGGTGTGCGTCTTGACACTTTCTGGAGTTTTATCCTGTTTGATACTTCTTCGCTTTCAATAAATTCCTTTGCCACAGGTGTGAGCCCCAAAGTACATAAACACTTCTTTGGATTCACATATGACATCAGGCAGATAAAAGAACCTCAGCTTTCAGCTCCAAGGAGGGAAAGTAGCAGTGTTCAGAGTCTACTCTCTGTTCCCCAGTGCAGACATCCAGACTTGGACAGGGAGGTGGGCTTGTCTCCATGAGCACTTTCAAAGGTCCCCCAGAAACCTGTCTTAGTGATGCTCACTAAATGATGCTCACAGGAAGTCTTCCTTCCTAAAGCAGGGCCTGAACTCTTCCCCTGGACCATCCACTTCTAATCCCATCCTGAGGTCCCAGGCTCGCTCCAATGAGATAGGTTGTAACCTGAGCCCAGGTCAGCCCTGCTAACCTGTTCGTATATTTCATCTTTTCAGCTGAGGAGGTGACACCCTAATCCACTGAGGAGTTTTTCCAGAGACTCGGGTGTAATTCCATTTTATTGTAACCTAGTCCATCAAAGCCGTGAAGGTCCTGACTCCTTCTGAAATTTGCCTTGAATCATTCACTTCCTAGTACTCACCAGCGTCTTAATCTTAAACACATCGTCTTCTTCTTCCACTTGGATTATTACAACAGTCTCTGAATTTGTCTCTCCAACCCCCACCCAGCCACCTACATGCCCGTTCTTGCCATGTAGCCAAAGTGATCTAACAAAAACTTAACCTGTTCATATCATTGTCTTGCTCAAAACCCTCCCTTAGTTCGTAGGATAAAGTCCAAAGTCCTTAGGTGTCCTGGCCCGCAGAATCTGACCACCGCCAAGCCTTCTAACATCTTGTACCCATGTCCTAACATCCTCCACTTTTCTACAGGTTCTAGAAGGCCCTTCCCCTGCAGCTCTCTGCTCGCATCATGCCCTCTGCCTGGGACAGCATCCACCCAGCCGTCTTCGTAGCCCTTAGTGGGTCTTCAGGCTCTTCCTCAGCATGGCCTCCTCTGATACTTGCCGTTCCTGCCCGCAAGCTCACAGCCCTGTTAGAGACTCTGGTCACACCCTTTATTTCCTTCATAGCGTGTTCACGATTGTGACTGTTCGTATATCTCCCCTCACGAGGCTCTTAAGTGGTGCATGAGCTAGTCTGCTCAGTTCCTGCCTGGTTCTGTCCTCGGGGCCCATGAGCAGGAAGCCTGGCCTGTGGTAGGTGCTCAGCTGTCAAGGCCGAATGACCAGAGTGATCAGAGTCCGCTTTGTGTCACAGCCCACGGAGAGAGCTGAGACAGGAAGGAAGCTGCTCGCTCTGTCATACAGCACCCAGCGTCCACCCCGGACGCCTGATGCTATCTCCTGGGGATAGGTTTTAGATGCCAGCATTCCTGTGACTCAGGAATGAAGTCCTCCGGGCCCTGGAAGGGCTGGGTGGGAGACGGACACTTCGTTGTGGCCTCCCTCCTTGAGGACCGGGAATCCCCACAGCATGGGTCAGCATCCTTTCTCCACTCAGTGCTGACATGACAGAGCTTCGGGCTCGCCCTGCCCTGCAGTAGCGGTGAAGCCGGGCAACTGTTGCTGGAATAAACCCACGGCTTGTTTCTTGCCCCCTTGATGGGTGTCGGGAACAGATTCCAGCCACAGATGTGTGTTGTTTTGTCCGTCTTTATCAGCATTAACATTTGTTGATGTTCATTCATTCATTTATGCATGCCTGCATGCCGCACCTTGAGACTTGTGGGATCTGCAGTCCATGGGGTCTCAAAGAGTCGGACACGACTGAGCGACTTCACTTTCACTTTCATGCATTGGAGAAGGAAATGGCAACCCACCCTAGTGTTCTTGCCTGGAGAATCCCAGGGACGGAGGAGCCTGGTGGGCTGCCGTCTATGGGGTTGCACAGAGTCGGACACGACTGAAGTGACTTAGCAACAGCAGCAGCAGCAGTTCCTTGACCAAGGATCGAGCCCAGGCCCTCACAGTGAGAGTGTCGCGTCCTAACCACCGGACTGCCGGGGAATTCCAGGCCTGGCATTTAAAAATCAAGATTATCAGCACGTACAAACTTGAGTTTCTGTGTTCTCCTGGGGGTAGGCAGGGAGAAAGATCGAGAAAACCAGCCCACAACAATTGGCGGGAGCTGGGCAGAGACAAGGGGTGGGCTTCCTGTTCGCCTGGTCTCTGCGCAGCCTGCTCTGCTCTGTTCATTTTACCTTTCTGATATTTGCGGTAATGTAAGTTTGCCCCCAGTCACATTTGTTACATGTATCCATATGAATGCATGAAAGTTGTAGTTGACACTTTGTCTAATTGTTTTTTTCCTCTGTGTCCACTTCCTCCTCCTCCTCTGTTTTCTCTTCCATCTCCCTTTTCCTTCCCACTGCCTCTCCCGCTTGACAGGTTCTGGGACTGCTGGTGTGGACGCTCATCGCTGGAACGGAGTACTTCCGGGTCCCTGCCTTTGGCTGGGTCATGTTCGTAGCTGTGTTTTACTGGGTCCTCACCGTCTTCTTCCTCATCATCTACCTAACGATGACCTACACCAGGATCCCCCAGGTGCCCTGGACCACGGTGGTAAGCAAACCACGAGTGTTCTTCCTGTCCGTTGCCCCTTAGGTGGGATGGAGTTTAGTCCTCCAGAGGGCAAAGCCAGGGAGAGCCCAGCACCAGTGTTTTACACCTGAGTGTGGAGCATCATGTTGGAAGGTCCAGGAATTCCTTTTAGGCAAAGTAGCCAAGCGGTCCTCAGAAGACTGAACCAAGAGAAGCTCTGTTCTCTTGTGTAACCTCTTGTTTTATGAATTCTCAATAAACAGTGACACCTGGATACAGGTGTGTCAGGGCACAGCCGCGGTAGATCTTTCATCCTTCCAACCCCTTCTGATGTCGTGGCTTTAACTCTTTGGGCAGCAGAGTTCTTTGATAGTGAGATGCAAAGAGTTAGAATGAAAAATGAAAGGCACTGCTAGAACAACGAGGTGTGCTCATATTTGGGAGCAGGAGCGGTCAAAAGTGACTGGACTGTGGTCCTGACTCCATGCGGGATGCAGGACAGCAAAGGGAAACACAGAGTCCGGAGATGCGGGCCGTGGATAGGTAAGAGGACATATAGATTACAGAACCGTAATCGGTTTGGACGCCAGAACAATACCCTAGACCTTCGGTGACAGAAATTTCTTGCAGTTCTAGAGGCTAGACGTGTAGGATCAGGTGTTAGTAGAGCTGGTTTCTGGTGAGAGCTCTCTTCCTGGCTTGCAGATGCCTGCCAGTCTTGCTGTGTCCTCACATGGCAGAGAGAGAGGAGAGGATGTGAACTCCCTTTCATTTCTTAGAATGAAATGACCCTCCTCTGACCCTAAATACCTCAAAGGCTCCTTAACCGAATACTGTCTATCACTATCTATCGCATTGAGGGCTAGGGCTTTAGCATATGAATTTGAGGGAAAAACATTCTCTCCATAATATTCTGCCCACCCAAATCACACCCATCTCACATGCAAAGTGCATTCATCTCAGCGTCCCTCAAACTCATTCGAGCATCAACTAAAATCTAGGTCCAAAGTCTCCTTTTAAGGGACTTCCCTGGTGCTCCATGGTTAAGACTTCACACTTCCAGTGCAGGGGACATGCGCTTGATCCTTGATCAGGGAATTAAGATCCCTCATGCCGCATGTAAAAATAAATAAAACAAAAAATAAAGATAAATCAGACAGGTGCTAATCCTGCTTAAAAAACAACCGCCCCCACCCAAACCAAAGTCTCCTTTAAATATTATCTGTGTCAGATATGGGTGAGACTTGAGGTACAGTTCACCCTGAGGCAAAATTCCTCTCCAGCTATGAACCTGTGAAACCAGGCAAGTTGAGTGCTTCCAAAATACAGTGGTGGGACAGACACTCCCGTTTCAAAAGGGAGAAATAGGAAAGAAGGAAGGGGTGACAGGTCTCCAGCAAGCCCAGAAAGTTACAAGGCAAATTCCATCTGATCTTAAGGCTCCATAATAATCCTTTTGGTTCAGTGCGCTATCTTCTGGATCCACCGGGAGAGCACTATCACCCCAGTGCCTCTGCAGGGTCCCTCCCAGAAACCAGAGAGGTAGCCCCACCCTTTGAAACTGAGGAGGAACCAGCCTGCCCAGTGGGCCCATGACAGGAGTGCCAGCCCCGACGATCTCTGAATCGCCTTTCTTTTTGTGAAAGATAAAGCTGTGTCTCAGTCATATAGTTCTGTGGTTCTGTCCTACAGAATCCAAGAAGTTCAGCACCCCTCCTTCATTCTGGCCTGTCTCCATCCCCTTCTGTTCTAACTGGCAGTGTTTCTACTGGTATAATCCCTTACTTATTCGTGGCTTCTACTGAGATTATTATTCAATTGCTAAGTCATGTCCAACTTTTTGTGACCCCGTGGGCTGCAGCACACCAGGCTTCCTTGTCCTTCACCATCTCCCGGAGTTTGCTCAAACTCATGTCCACTGAGTCGACGATGCCATCCAACCATCTCATCCTCTGTTGCCCCCTTCTCCTGCCTTCAGTCTTTCCCAGTATCAGGGTCTTTCCCAGTGAATCTGTTCTTTGCAATCAGGTGGCCAGAGTATTTGGAGCTTCAGCATCAGCCCTTCCAATGAATATTCACGGTTGATTTCTTTTAAGATTGACTGGCTGGATCTCCTTGCAGTCCAAAGGACTCGTAAGAATCTTTTCCAACACCACAGTTCCAAAGCATCAGTTCTTCAGCACTCACTCTTCCTTATGGTCCAACTCTCACATCCATATATGACCACTGGAAAAACAATAGCTTTGACTAGACAGACCTTTGTTGGCAAAGGAATGTCTCTGCTTTTTAACACACTGTCTAGGTTGGTCATAGTTTTTCTTGTTACAGCCACACTTTAATTCTAGTTCCAAAATCTGTACCCAGCTCTCTGCCCCAAATTCTGTATTCATCGGGGTTCTCTAGAGAAATAGAAGTAATAGAATGTTTATCTATATAAAAAGATTTGCTCCAAGAATCAGCTCATGGGCTTATGGAGCCTGAGACATCCCAAGACCTGCAGACAGCAAGTTGGAGGCCAGGAGAGCTAAGAGGCCTGAGAACCAGGCGAGCTGCTGGTGTAAGTTCTAATCCAAAAGCTAGTAGGCTTGAGACCCAAGAAGACCTGAAGTTTCAGTTGAAGTCCAAAAGCAGGAACAAAGACTGGTGGTCCGAGCTTAAGGCAGTCTGGCAGGAGTTCCCTCTCACTCACAGGGAGGCCAGCCTTTTTTTGTAGTCAGGCCATTACTGACTAGGGTGAGGCCCACCCATACTAGGAAGGGCAATCTGCTTTACCCAGTCGGTCTACTGATTCAAGCATTGATTTTATCTAAAAACACCTTGATACACATCCAGAATAGCGTACCAGCATAAGTTAACACGTCAGATTAACCATCCCAGCACTTTGTGTGATACATACTAAAGTGGGGGGATGTACCAAGTGGGATGCCCACATTTGTATTTGGGGAAGCAAATTGACTGACTCCTGCCTGTTTACCCAGAAACAAAAGTGAAGATTCCCCATGAAGACCTTCAAGAACCGGGTGCAGTTTCTGAGAGTTAAGTCCATAGTGGTTCCACACATGCCTGGGGCAATGGAGGCAGCCCTGGGGGAACTGGCACCCTGCTTCCCAGGCAGGCGCAGGCAAGACTGCCTCGTTTGGTTGAGGGAGTCATGGAAGGCTGGCACCCCGAAGTTGTGGCACAGGGGATCCAGGTGAGGGGCAATTACAGTGAGTTGGGGAGATTTAAGAAAAGCTGTTTTGGAGGAAGAGGAGTCTTGAACCAGGTCTTGTTGAGTGCTGGGAAGAAGATGAGCCTGGAAAAGCTACCATGGGAACCAGTGGTCCAGATGTGGGAATGGGCAGGACCCTGACTTCCACCTCTGCCCAAGTCTCAGTTCTGAGCCGATGCTCTGGACCAGAGGCTGGCAGACTTTCTCTGTCACGGTCATCCAGCTCCGCTCACCGCGGGAGGGCTGCCTTAGACACTTAGTAAATGAACAAGCATGACTGTGCTCCAGCAAAACTTTTCACATAAAGACTGGCAGGTAGGAGACCTCCCTGGAGGTCCCGTGGTTAAGCCTCAGTGCCCCCAATGCAGAGGGCATGGGTTCAGCCCCTGACTGGGGAGCTAAGATGCCCACATGTTGTGAGCGGTGCAGGCAAAAAAGTAAAAAACAAAAAACAAACAGAAAAACCAGTAGACTGAGTTTCCCTGGCCTTTTCACACATGGGTGAACAGCCCTGACAGGGAGGCGATGGTCTTTCTTGAAGCGACAAAGGGATTAAACACTTTTGAAGGGACTCCAAGTCTCGTTCTGCTGACTGCCTAGTCAGGATTCTTTATCTTGCTGACCTTCAGCCCAGAGCATCTATTAGTCTCTTTCTCTCCTCCAAGCCTAAGATTCCTTCATTGATCTATTACATTAAAAATTTAAAACATTGCCTGTAATGTTACTTTTTTTTTACTTGTTTAACGATGCTTCCTTCTAAAACTCCCTGGTTTTAAAATGCTCTGATTTGCATTTTCAGAATTTGTCATCATGAGGCATGTCCCCATTCTACCATAAGGAAGCTGAGGTTTAAAGCCTCCTGACTTTGTACAGGTTCACACATATCTGGGCCCATGTCTCTCGACTTCCACCCAGCAGTTTTTTTCTGCCATCGTCCTGCTCTGGGTGTTTCTCTGCCCGAGAAGTAATTAGAACCCTGGCCAGCAGCCAGGAGACCCCTTCACATCAGGAGCTGCATGCTCACACATGTGAGGAGATCAGAAGGTCAGACAAATGAGTGTAAACTCAGAAAGTATGGAATCCTTGCCACCCAGACCCATGGACTTAAACAATTGCAGAATAGTCTTCAACTAGAAATGAGCCGTGTTCCCAGAATCTCTAGGTCTTCTGTTGTTGGCTTTTTTCCCCCCTCCCTGGAGAATCCAGAAATCTGGGTTTCTGTTTCAGCTCCCCCATTTTGGAGATGTTTGCAGCCAAATTTTGGAAATTTCATGTACTGCCAGTAGATGCCAATAAAGATCAGGTGTGTCCGGCCTCTAGTTGGGATATTTTGTTTGCTGCTCTCATTGAGGAGCCCTTTTGCAAACCCTCATGCCTATGTGAGTGGAGGAAGTAGCATGCAGCAGGGACCCCCTAGGCGCCAAGGAGCCGCCTTCTCATTAGCCTCGTCCCCTGCCTTCTTCCTGTGTCCATGTGAGTGCCTTGCCAAGTGCGATTCTAGCTGCTTCTGGGGTCTGGGGGTGCCCAGACCTTCCCAGGCTCCCTAAACACTCTGCACCTCTGCTTCCCAGGGTCTGTGGTTTAACGGCAGTGCCTTCGCCTTATACCTCTCAGCTGCTATTGTGGACGCATCTTCCGTCTCCCCGGAGAGAGACAGTCACAACTTCAACAGCTGGGCGGCTTCGTCGGTGAGTGAGCCTGTCATCCTGGGAGTCTCCTCCTCCCTGAGGCTGGCTGCGGATCAGAGAGAAAAGGACAAAATTACCTCCAGGACTTCCCCAGGTGGCTCAGCAGTAAAGAAAGCGCCTGCCAGTGCAGGACAGGCAGGAGACGCGGGTTTGATCCCTGGGTCGGGAAGATCTTCTGGAGATGGAAATGGCAACCCACTCTGGTATTATAGCCTGGAGAATCCCATGGATGGAGGAGCCTTGTGGCTACAGTCCATGGGGTCACAAAGAGTCAGACGTGACTGGGTGACTGAATAAGAATAATTCTGCTGCCTACAGCATCCTTTTGGGGAGAGACAGAAGATGCGCACTCTAGGATTCTGTTTAAGTAGAAATTGTTGTTTACACCCTAATGGTGCCTAGAGGGATAAACCCTAGCGGAGTTTCCTTCCAGGGACTGTGATGGACCATGAGGGGCGTGGGATGAGAGGCTTCTGCTTTTTAATTCATGTACTTCTGTACTGTTGGCATTTTGGAATCGTGTGTATTTTTCAAATTTAAAAAACTAACTTTAAAAGTTTCTCTGAGATTGGCCTTAAAATATTTCATCAGCATCAGAAGTGTTAGGGGAAGTGGGCAGTTAGACAGGAAGGCCAGCAGGGTGATGTTAAAGCTCTGGGTGATCCATGGGTGTTTATTGTACCAGTGCTTTAAACTTATATTTCAAAATCTCTGCATGCATGCATAGCAAGTTGCTTCATTCATGTCTGACTCTTTGTGACCCCATGAACTATAGCCCACCAGGCTCCTCTGTCCATGGGATTCTCCAGGTAAGGATGGAGTGAGTGCTTTACCCTATTAAAAGATAAATAGCATAAGTCCACATGAGATTAAAAATAATGGTCTGTTGTAGTTAACACACACAGCAAGAATCAGCTGGGCAGTTGCAAACTATTATTTATAAGATGGATAAACAACCAGATCCTACTGTATAGCACAGGGTACTATATTCAATGCTATGCTATGCTGTGCTAAGTCACTTCAGTCGTGTCCGACTCTGTGCCACCCCATAGACGGCAGCCCACCAGGCTCCCCCGTCCCTGGGATTCTCCAGGCAAGAACACTGGAGTGGGCTGCCATTGCCTTCTCCATACCCTGTGATAAACCATAATTGGAAAATGATATGAGAAAGAATCTATATCTATCCATCTCTCTATATATATAGGCTTCCCAGGCGGCACTAGTGGTCAAGAACCCTCCTGCCATCGCAGGAGATGTAAGAGACATGGGTTTGATCTCTGGGTTGGGAAGATCCCCTGGAGGAAGGCAGGGGATTGGAGTAAAACTACAGGCTTCCCAGATAGTTCCAAGAAAGAAAAACAGCCCAAATCCATTCCAGAAGGAAGGTAATTGAACCAATAAAGCAGTTTTAGATGAGAAAACTTGGAGTCAAGGGATGCTGTAAGTACATTATTCGATGGAAGTGAAGTGATAACTTTTGCTAATTAGGATGAATTCTAAACCCTCTTTCTACTATGTTTTGTTTTCTCCAGTTCTTTGCCTTCCTGGTCACCATCTGCTACGCTGGAAACACATATTTCAGTTTTATAGCTTGGAGATCCAGGACCATACAGTGATTCACCATTTTGAAAATTAAAAGGGGGAAAAACAAAAGGAAGACTCACTGTAAAACAAACAAACAAAAAACAAACCTGTAGGTATAATGTATATTTCCAGAGATTTGTATTTAACTAATGTTTTTATATACTTAGTTAAATTTGCTCACACTGGTTTGTTACAATTAAACTGGATACTTATTTGCTGTAGCTTCTAATGAACTCTTAACTATCTTGTTGCTGTCTTCATAGACCTTATTTTCTTAGGCAATGTAGAAAGAGATGAACTGCTGATACAAAGAATGCATCAGCTTTATAAACCAAACTTTTAAAAATGCTAGATTCTTTTTTGATTAAATGTTGCAGAATCCAGGGTAACAAGGTGTCTCATTCAAGAAAGGAGACCTTTTGCTGAAGCCTGAGGCTGGGGGCTGCAGGGAGTTCTTCGCCCTCACAGGGCTGCCCAGGGTTGATACTGCTGGGAGACACTGTCCACAGGCCAGTGTGTCAGAGTGACCATCTCCCCAAGCCTGGGGGTCATTGGCAGCCATGATTCTCACACGCTGACTGGTTGGCACCAAAAGCATCTAATGGCCAGTAACCTTGGAGCTTGGTAATGAGCTCCCCTTAAGTGATGCTCTGAGCACAGTGGCTGATGCGCTGGTGGGTGGTTTTTCTCACACTGATCAAAATAAACTCATAACCCCCTTAAAAGAATAAATACTTGGGTGTACCTTAAAACCATCCTGCTGACCCCAGAGACAGAGTACCACATTGAGCAGAACATGTGTGACCCAAAGGCCCCAAATCTCTAGGCTCCAGCCTGAATAGTTTGCAACATTGTTATCAGCTCTTAGGAGACAGTAGGAAGATGCCCGTTTGGGAGGCAGATGTGCACTCAGAGGAAGTGTTCTCGAGCAGGATGGCTCTTGCTGGCACGGCAGTGTATCTTGGGTGATTTTTCAAACTGAGCCTCTTTTGAAAAACAAAAAACCACAGAAACGTTAGTGTAGTTGGTGACAGGAGCAGGTTCATTCGGACACTCTGTGGACGTGGCCCCGTGGCCCCCACCGTTCTGCCCGTGGTGGTGCCGTTTCTTTCTCCTGTGGGTTGTTTGTGCTGGTTTTCCTGTTCCTGTCATTCCTCACCCAAGCTCTGTTTCCCCCTGTATAAGAAGGAAACAGTTGGGATTTCTCGAGTGTCTAATGACACCCACCCCGGACCTTTGAAAGTAACAGTGAAGAATGTTCTCGGCTTGTGGGTCCAAAGTGGTTGCGGGGAGGGGACAGCAGGAGGGAGGGAGGTGTGGGGTATGGGAAGCCTGTCTGAGTCTCACCTGTAGTCTCGATGCTTCGGCTTCTGCAGCTCACACCTGCAGCTGCCTGGGGCTGCCCACGATCTTTCTGGAGTTTTGTTCCCAGGCATCGCCCGGACAGCCTGCGACTTGCTGGTTTTGCAAGAAAAGCTGAAATAACTAGTCAGGGTGTGTGTGCACCGCCTCTCTGCCCATCTTTCCCTCTCACACTCGCAGAAGCCTATTCACCTTCCACATACCTTCCGTGTTATCGATTTTTCTTAAATTGAAATACAGCTGGTTTACAGTGTTGTGTTTTAAATGCACAGCAAGTGATAACCTTTAACATATATGTAAGCATATATATTCTTTTTTTACATTATCTCACATTACCGGGTGGGTTTTTAAGTACTTTGTATTGCAGTTAAGCCTCCATGAAAGGCAGAAAAACTGTAACCTAAGAGGTCTGTTTCTGGAAACAGTCATGAGGAAGAAGCCTGTTTTTATGTTCTGTGTTTGTGTGTGTGTGTGTGTGATTTCTACAACCATGGCCACATTTATAGGAAGTAACTTCTGGGGTAAAAGGTTTCGTTAGCCAAGTTGAAATAGCCTCCAAATAGACTACAACCAACTGTGGACCTTTCCTAAACTGGGAGCACCAAAGGGATCAGTTTCAAGGGATCTATTTCAAGAGATCAGTGTTTCATTTGTGTCCATGTAGGGTGTGGGGGACTTGCCTTCACGTCTCTATTTGTGGCTTTTCAAGAGCATGACCCTTGGTGTTGCCTTGAAAGTTCACCTCCCCAAAACCACCCAAAAAACAAAAAGCATTTATTTTTAGCTGAAAGGAAGTTCTTATTTCTTCTTTTGAATGCTGACTTTGTTCGTTAATAATTTTTAAGTGTGAATTTTTAGACAACAAAATGATTCTCTGCTGAAGCTGTAAGTTTTGAGCTGGGTTTAATTTTTTTCTGGAATAAGAAGGAAAAAAAAAAGCAAAGCCACATGCCACACAGCCTGCATAACAAAAGAGTAGTTTTCTGGGGATGAAAAATATTATTCCAAGTATAATAGAATGTGCTTACACTCTGTCGTCTTAGCCCTTCCAGCACCATCACATTCATAGAACTGAGGGGAGCGGGTTTCATGTGGTGTATTTACCCACTCATGACAAATCAATGAAATGCTTTAGGCGTTTAATTTCTCTCTATGGCTATTTCCAACTCTTAGCCCCACAAGGTAAATGTTTAGCCAGTATTTTAAAACTGTAAGAAAATCTAGAGGCAAGAACGTTCGGCATCAGTTACTTTTGTCCATTTTTAAATTCTCCCTTCATAGGAGACTCCCTGCCGGGTATCAGGGCACAAGTATGTTAAATACACAAGCTGTCTCTGCATAGAGCACAGACATTTAACAATACTAACTGAAGATGCAGCCCTGGGTAGGAAATCAATTTAAAAGTCTGAATTTCTGTTCCCTAGACAATTCTTAAATTGAAAAGAGATTTTCACAGGAAAAAAAAAAAACAATCCAGGCACACCTTATTTTATTGCCCTTCACTTTACTGCACTTCAAAGATACCATGTTTTATACAAACTGAAGGTTTGAGGCAACCCTATGTGGACCAAGTCCATTTTTCCAGTAGCATTTCCTCACTTCATATCTGTGTCACATTTTGGTAATTCTCCCAGTATTTCAAACTTTCTCATTATTATGTTTCTTACAGTGATCTGTGATCTGTAATGTTACTATTTGTTTTCAGGCACCACCAACCATGCCCATATAAGATGATGAATTTAATCCATAAATGTGTGTGTTCCGACTGCTCATTCCCCATCTCTCTCCCTCTCCATAGGCCTCCCTGTCCCCTCAGACAACAGTATTGAAATTAGGCCAGTTAATAACCCTGTAACGGCCTCTTAAGTGTTCACGTGAAACACGTATCTCAGTTTAAATCAAAAGCTAGAAATGATTAAGCTTAATGAGGAAGGCATGTCGAAAGCCCAGACAGGCTGAAAGCTCAGCCTCTTGTGCCAAACAGCCAAGTTGCAAATGCAAAGGAAAGGTTCCTGAAGGAAATTAAAAGTGCTACTCCAGTGAACACAAGAATGATAAGAAAGGGAAACAGCCTAATTGCTGATATGTAAGTTTAGGGGTCTGTGTAGAAAGAAGATCAAAACAGCCACTATTCTTGAAGCAGGAAAAAAAAAAAAAGCCTAATCCAGAGCTAGGTCCGAACTCTTTTTAATTCTAGGAAGGCTGAGAGAGATGAGGAAGCTGCAGAGGAAAAGTCTGAAGCTAGCAGAGGTTGGTTCATGAGGTTTAAAGAAAGAAGCTGTCTCTTTAAGGTTGGAGGTGAAACAGCGAGTGCTGATGTAGAAGCTGCAGCAAGTCGTGCAGAAGATCTAGATAATTCATAACAGTGGCTACTCTAAATAACAGATTTTCAATGTAGACAAATCAGGCTTCTATTGGAAGAAGATGCCATCTAGGGCTTTCAGAGCTGGAGAGGAGAAGTCAGTGCCTGGCTTCAAAGCTTCAAGGGACAGGTTGACTCTGTCGTTAGGGGTGAAACACAGCTGGTCATTTTAAGTTTAGTATTCATTTACCATTATGAAACTCCTAGGGACCTTAAAGTGAAAGTGTTACTCGCTCAGTCGTGTCTGACTCTGTGATCCCATGGACTGTAGCTCATCAGGCTCATGAAATTCTCCAGGCAAGAATACTGGAGTGGGTTGCCATTTCCTCCCCCAGGGGGGGATCTTCCCGACCCAGGGATCGAACCCAGGTCTCCCACCAAGCAGGCAGATTCTTTACCGGCTGAACCACCAGGGAAGCTCCAGGGACCTTAAGGGTTATGCTGTATCCACCCTGCCTGTGCTCTGTCAGTGAGGCAACAAAAGCCTGGATGACAGCGCATCTGTTGACAGCATGGTTTACTGACTACTTTAAGCCCACCGTTGAGACCTACTGCTCAAAAGAAAAAAAGATTCCTTTCCAGATATGACTGCTTATTGACAAGGCACCAGGTCACCCAAGAGCTCTGGTGGAGATGAATACGAGATTAAGTTGTCATGCCTGCTAACACGACACCTGTTCTGTAGCCCGTGGATCATGGAGTCATTTCGGCTTATTATTTAAGAAATACATTTTGTAACACTTTGACTGCTGTAGATGGTGATTTCTCTGACAGATCTGGGCAAAGTCAGTTGAAAACCTTCTGGAAAGGACTGTTTTTAACAACTGGTGTCATTTAGAATATTTGTGATTCATAAGAAGAGGTCAGAAGAGCCACATTGCCAGCAGTTTGGAGAAAGTTGGTTCCAGCCATCGTGGAGGACTTTGGGGGATCGAGGCTTCAGCAGAGAAAGTAACTGTGGATGTGGTGGGAATTGCAGGAGAGCTAGTTAGAAGTGGAGCCTGGAGCCTTCCCTGGCTGTCAGTGGTTAAGACTCCGCACTCCCAATGCAGGGGGCCCAGGTGTGATCCCTGCTCAGGGAACGAAGATCCCACATGCTGTGGAGCAGCCAAAAAGAGCCATCCGACAGATGGAGCTGGGTTGCTGCCTCTCCTCTCATGATAAAACTCTAATGGATGAGGAGTCGCTTATGGATGAGAAAAGATAGTAGTCCCTTGAGATGGAATCTACTCCTGGTGAAGATGCTATGAAGACTGTTGACATGACAACAGAGGATTTAGAATATTACATAAACTCAGCTGCTAAAGCAGCAGCAAGATTCGAGAGGACTAACTCCAGTTCTGAAAGAGTATGAGTAAAAGCTATCAAACAACACGACCGAGTGCAGAAATTACTTGTGAAGGGAAGAGTCCATCTATGAGGCAAACTTCGGTGTTGTCCTATTTTAAGAATAAGACGGCCACCCCAAAATTGAACAGCCACCACCTGGATCAGTCAGCTGCCATCAACATCCAGGCCACACCCTCTACCAGCAGAAAGCTTATGACTTGCTGAAGGCCAGAGGATTGTTAGCATTTTTTAGCAAAAAAAGTATTTTTAAGTATGTACATTGTTTTTTAGGCATAATGCTAATAATAGACTATAGTATAAACAGAACTTTTATATGCCCCGAGAAACCAAAAACATTTGCGTGACTGTCGTTATGGTCCGGGACCAAACCTGCCTGATATCCGAGGAAAGCCCATATCAGCCTAAATACACACAGGTGCACGCTGAAAGGGCACCCTGGGAATATTTCCTGACTTGGTGTTACGTAACTATCCTGGCTACGTTCTGCTGCCAAAGTGAATTGTGAGCATACAGAGGTAAAAGAAGTTCGGTGACTCTTCCAGTGCTGGTGACTTTTGGGCAATGAGAAAGATGAAAATATCTGTTGTTAAAAGTAAACTTAAGTATTTGCTGTATATAAAAGAGTATCAGGTTTGAGGGAAAGTGCTTGGCAACCCAGAGGTGATGATTTTTCAGAAATTTAAGGTGAGTGGCAGGAAAGTTGAGGCATTCATTCATTCCATCTGGAAGGTGTATTTCATGTCAGTGGCAGACTTCTTTTCTAGAATATTCAGAGTAGCAGTTAAGTCAGGATGTAGCAGACCTTGCCACTGCATCCTCAGCGTCCCTTCTTCCTCTTGTCATCTGTCTGCCCTAGTTTTTTTTTTTTCAGTATCCACACCACCCACTTACACCCCAGCGACTTCAGGGAAAGCCAGGTCCACTGTGCTCTGGGATGGAGCATGTGGCCAGGGCTAAGCCCATCCCACCCTGGCAGCAGCAACTGGCTCAGGCAGGAGGATGTGACCCAGGCTTGCTGGGGAGTTCCTAGGAAATGTACAAGCGGAAAGTTGTTGACAGTTATCTGACCACAAGGAGGAGCCAGCCATGGGATGAAGGCAGCTGGAAGAAAGATAAAGATGTAAAGATACTTCATGATGACACAGTTGAACCTCCAGCTCCTGCAGCCTAGTGGATAGAAAACATCTGTACTGTGAGAAGAGGAACTAGGTGAAAACTACGTAGGCTGTGGGAATGAAGTGGTACAACATTTCCAGAAATCTGAGTGTGTGTGTGTGTGTATGTATATTTACATATATATATATATATATATATATATGAAGAGTCTTAAAAATATTCATTCCCTTTGATTTGGGGATCCTTCTCTTAGGAGTCTTAAGATTCATGCCCAAAGATGCTAATCCCAGTCTTATGTATAATAGGGGAAAAAATAAATTTGCCTAAAACCCTAACAGTAGGAGAATGATGGATCAATAAATCATTGAACGAAACTTTATAAATGAATGCAGTACAACCCAAGTTTATTCAGAATCAGAATTGGCTAGCACCATCATTAATGATTTAATTTTGTATTTCTCTGGGTCAGGAAGATCCCCTGGAGAAGGAAGGGCAACCCACTCCAGTACGCTTGCTTGGAAAATCCTATGGGCCAAGGAGCCTGGTAGGCTGCAGTCCATGGGGTCGTAAAGAGTCAGACACGACTGAGAGACTAACACTTGTATTTTTAAAACATTTTTAAAGCTGTGCTTGAACTGTGGTTGGTAGGTTGATTGTGAAATTGTAAATCAGTTGTTAAAGTGCTGTCTCTTTAAATATATAGAATGAGGAAAATAAGCTATACACACACACACAAAATCAATGTTGCCATGAAAAATTCTTTGTGAGGAATTTCTAACAGGAAATTTGTGGTATAACTCAGAGCTTAATTGTAAAGGATCATGGGGTGATTTTTAATTTCTTTGTTTTTCCTGGAAAAAAAAAAAAGAATACACAGTGAGCATTTCTGTTCAGACTTTTTTTTAATAGAACAGTGAAATTGATCTGACCTGTTTGATAGTCACAATTATTCTTGGGCTGCATGGCTCTGCTGTGCTCACATGTGTCTGACTCTGCGACCCCATGGACTATAGCCAAGTTAGTGGGCCCCCTCACTCTTGTGAGTGGACCCACCTAAGCCCTTGCTCCCCAGGGGGCAGCCCTTCGCACCAAGACATTATCACATTGTATAGACATCTTCATGTACTTGGCCACAGGTCTGGTCTGTGGAGCCTCTTATACTCCAGGCCAGCACACGGCTCTTGTGCTGCCAAGCCTCTCGCTCAGCTTTTTAAAAAAGAAAAAATTTATTTGGCTGCACTAGCTCTCAATTGTGGCATGCAGGATCTAGTTCCCTGACCGGGGATTGAACCCTGGGTCCCCTGTATTGGGATCGTGGAGTTTTAGCCCCTGGACCACCAGGGTAGTCCCTCTTGCTCAAGCTTTTAAGTGATCATGATAAAGTGATTAACACAGAGTGGGCCACCACCAGTGATTACTTCTGATCGAGGCTGGGTGGCACATGGGCCAGCGGCAGTCAGGGAAACCCACTTCAGTCTCGGCTTCACTGGACTTGGAAATGACAGTGGTTCTCAAACTCTGAAATGCATCTGAATCATGTAGGAGGCTGAGGGCCGATCTTGCCAGAACACAGGTTGCTGAGCCTCATACCCGGAGGTTCTGATTCAGCAGGTCTGGGCAGATGGAGGGGGGAAGCGGTGAGAATTTGCATTTCTCACAAGTTCCCAGGTGATGCTGGGAACACACATCGAAAGTCACTGATTTAGGAGATCGGTGGCCCCTGGAAGGAAGAGTAATCCAGTGTTAGTTTTTTTCTGCTTCCCTGAGGCCTTCACAGCAACGAAGACCTCTTGTCGTCTCCACAGTGTGTTGTGAACCCTTGGAAAAGCAGAGAAGCGAAGATGTGAAACTATATAGAAAATGACACGCGACATCAACTTCATGCCCGTGGCATCTGGAGCTGTCACAGAGCACCTGCATGGCTGTCACATTGCCACAGCAGGCCTGAGGTGCAATTGCCTTTGTTCTAGAGAATGAAATGGAAGTACCAGGCACCATGACTGTTGTCTAAACAGAAAACAGATATTGGAGGCAGTTTCTTTTTTTGGTCATGAAAATTTCCTAGTGTACACAAAAGTAGAGAACGTGGTGTCATGAATCCCTGAGTGCTTCAGCTTTGGCAATGACTGGTTCTCAGACTTGAGCGTTCAGTAGAAGTACCTGGCAGACTTGTCAAAGCAGAGATTTCATGAGTTATCTCTACGTTCTAGAATTATCAAAGGACTTCTCCAGTGGTCCTGTGGTTAAGAGGCCAAGCTCCCACTGTAGGGGGCCTGGGATCTTAGTTGGGGAACTAAGATTCTGCATACCACGTGGTCCGACTGAAAAAAAAAATTATCAAGACTTCACCACATTAACAGTTCTCGGATGACAGGATAACACTGGCATCCAGTGATCTCATGAGGTAGGTTTTTGTGTTGTGTGGAAACATTTGGTGGTTTGATGAGTGATACCATCTCCTTTCAGTGATCCTGCTTGCTCATTTAAAAAATAACCCAGAACGCAGGAAACAGCATCTCTCTTGGATAGCGGTTTGACAGCTTCTTATAGAGATAAACCTGTGCTTACTTTGTGACCCAGCAAACCCATTGATAGTTGCCCCCACACACAGAAATGAGAGCTTCTGTCCACCAAAAAAATTTCACCAGAATGTTCACAGCTTTATTGGGTCAAATGGGATTTATCTCGATGCATCCTGTCGAGTGAAAGAAGCCAGAAACAAATGAGAATACTCTGTATTATGTCAAGTGTATCAAATCCGAGAAGAAGCAAAACGAATCTATAGCGACAGGAAGTGGGAAAAGAGCACGATGGAACTTTTCCCCCGTGGGCGGTGATTACACAGATGTACATTCACATACAGAACAATTAATAGAGCTGAACACGGAAGGTTTGGGCATTTCAGTGAGTGTAGTTTATACTTCAAGGGCCCTTAGCACACATCCGCAGCCTCGCCCACACCAGATCCCAGGAGGCTCACACCAGCTGTGCCCGGCCTCGCCCACCTCGGAAAGGCTAATACTCGGGGCATCCGTTTCTCTCGCCCCCCTCCAGCCCAACTTCCGCGCCTCCCCGAGGGCGGAGGCTACAGCGGCCTTTCACTTGCTCACCGGCCGGGGCCGCCGAGGCTGGGTGGGCGTCCCCCGCGCGGGCCCGGGGCGCGTGCGCCCCGCCCACCGAGGCCCCGCCCCCCGCAAAGCCCCGCCCTCCACACACAGGCCCCGCCCCTCTGGTACTGGCCCTTGCCCTCCGCCGGCGGAGGCGGCCCGCGGGCTAGGGCCGCGCGATGTCGCACGGAGCCGGTCTCGTCCGCACCACGTGCAGCAGCGGCAGCGCCCCGGGAGACGGGGTCGGCGCGGGGCCGCTGGGCGCGAGCTCCTCGGTGACGCTGCTGGACCCCATCTACCCCCGCACCCAGGCGGCGATGCTGAAGGTGGCGCAGATGGTAAGAGAGGCCAGGGCGCGGGCCGGGGTCCCGCGGGGTGACGGCGGAGGGCAGGGTCCGGGGAGGGGACGCGCCCGCGGCAGGAGCATCGCGCCCCGGGCGGGGTCGCGAGCCGCCCCACTCAAGTTGGAGGGGGCTTCCTCCGGCGAGGAATTCGGCGCACCCCCCGGCCTGCTCCCCCGGCCCCTGCTCCGGGCTCCCAAGTTTCTCCAGCCGCTTCGCGGTGTCGGCCTGCCTGGGACCGTAAGAAACCACGGCCAAAGTTCCGAGCGTCTTCCTTCCTCTTCTCCGGCCGCGCCGCTTCGGACCCGCGCAGGGGGTGGGGAGTCCCGGGGGGCGGCGCTCAGGCCGCGGAAGCCGACCTCTTCCAGCTCTCTGGCCGCCGCGTCTTCCTCGCTAACCCCGCGCTGGGCTTCCTGCCACCGGAGCGGCCTCGCCCGAGCGCGGGGTCCACGGCCCGGCCTTCCCGGGGGCAAAAGGTGCGGGGGCCCTTGGGGCAGCTGTCCCAGGCCCTGTCCCTCGACTCTCAAGGGAGGGCCGGCCCTCGGGGCCGCTGGACGGCAGTGGTCACTCGGGAGGCCTCTACTTTGTGAGGAGCGAGCATCTCTGGAAAGGGAGCCTGGCGGGACGGAGGCCGGGGCCCCCAGCAGCGCAGACCTTGCTCTACCTGTTCCCCATTCTTCTCTCTCTTCCCGTTTTTCTTCCTCACAATTTTTAAACCTGAAACACCTTTCCCGTTTGTCTGATGTGTTTGGAAGCTCGGCCGGGCTCTTTGTGATTCCACTCCTGACAATGTTTGCAGCGAGAATGGTAGAGGGGAAAGTGGTAGTTTTGAAAGGAGGGAGGGATGGGGCTTACACACAAGGTCACAGACCCAGAGGCCAGGCTGCCTGGACACAGGGTGGGTGAGAGCCTCGCAGGCATCCACAGATCGTTACTCTGGGGGCCAAGGGAGCCTGGAGGGGGCTCTGGCTTCCTGCTGAGGCCAGACCTGAAGGGAAGAGTTCCCTTTTCTCAAAGAAGAGCATCTAGATGGACTAAAAATTAGGAAGTGGAAGTATTTTAGCTACTAACCAAAATAAATCATGCACAGCTGTGTTGGCTTTGAGTGAGGCATTTTGGGGATTCAGGCTAAGAGATCTGATCAGCCAAATAGAGGGGACCTACCTATCTCCCCATCCTTAAGAAAGATGAATGGGAGCCTTGGAAGGTGTATCAGGAGCTGAATGATGAGATTAGTGGACAAAGATTGGGGTCAGACCCATCCATAAGTTTAATAGACACAGACAGTGGAGAAGAGAAACCGCCCCTTCATTCTTCTAAATTAGCCTCTTAACTTTGGCCCTTGGGCCAAAGTGACAGTGATGGCCCTATGCCCCAGAGAGAAGAGAGATTTGGAGAATTGCATCTCTATGTGCCCAGAGGGCTCTTACACCTTCCTTCCCTGGGAACTGCCCTATGGATGCAGGCTGGTTTGAGCAGACCCCCTGGGCGTGAAGTTGCTGTTGCCATGGTCATGTAACTACACAGAGACCATTTAGGGCTGATCTCCTCCTCCTTCTCCTCTTCTTTGGGCGTCCCCCCAATCCACTACTCGAGGAAGGAATGTCCATCTGGATCCTCACAGAGTGTGAGCTGGAGCCGGGCCTCCTGGCATCATCCATGTCCTTGAGGGGCCTGAGCTGGAAGGAGTGCCCTGGGCCCTGCAGGCATCCAGAGGGCCTTGCCTGGGGCTCCACCAGCACTCCTCATCATTTTGTTTGTTCATCAGACTTCGGTGAGTGCTGTGTTCACCTCTCTTTCTCCGGAAATAGATGGCTGTGACAAAGCCCTTGCCCTCAAGGATTCTGTGGTTTTGCTGAGAAGACAGACTTGTCCCCAAACTGCCTGGATGAGGTGATGAAAGATCTGTGGTTGCCCACATAAGGAAGGAAGGATGGAGGGAAGATTAAGGTGACATTTGAGTTGAATCTTGAGAGTTGAGTGTGGGTGTGTTGGGCTGGGCATGCCCTGTTGGCCTCCCAGTGACTTTATTCCGGTGATTCTGGGGAGGGGGGACATAGAAAGGAAGGAGACAGCGTGAGATGAGGGCCAGTGTTGGGCAGTTCTTCCTGACATTTAGAAATTGGTTTATCTCTCTTATTGAGCATCTGCTCTGTCCTTACCTCTGTGTAAGCCAAGCCTGTGGAGTACAGCCGTTCACAAGATAGAGCCTTTCAGCAGAGACTGTGACATTTGCAGAACCATAATAGGGACGGAGAATCAGAATGTAGCTTAATAAGCAGTGAAGATGGAAATCTAAGTGTCTTCCAGAAGCTTCCGTGTTTTTTTTTTTTTTTAATTTTTTTTTCAGTCACGCTGTGCAGCTTGTGGGATCTTAGTTCCCTAATCAGGGATTGAACCCAGGCACTTGGCAGTGAGAGCCCTGAGTTCTAACTACTGGACCACCAGAGAATTCCTAGACTTTTCCTTTATTTGCTCAGTAAATATAGAGCACCTGCTGTATGCCAGGACAGTGTGGAAGGCCCAGTGAACAAGGGGTCAGCCCCCGACCTCTTTATAGTGTAATTGGGAAAATAAACATTGAGTGGTTTTAAATATAAAATTGTACACGGGGACAAAAGTTATGAAGGAGAGGCCCACAGAGCAGCAGTCCCCAGCCTTTTTGGCACCAGGCACCAGTTTCATGGAAGACAGTTTTTCCATGGACTGAAGGCAGGGGATGGTTCAGGATGATTCAAGTCCATTACATATATTGTGCACTTTATTATTTCTATTATTATTACATCAGCTCCATCTCAGATCATCAGGCATCAGATCCCAGGGGTTGGGGACCCCTGCCACAGGGAATTAACTGGGAGGCCTACCCTGTCGGGGAGGTAAGAAAGGGCTTTTCTGTGGAAGGGATATTTGGAGGATGAGGGAACAGCATTACCAGAAGAAGGAAGAGCACAGACAAGGGCTCAGTGACTAGAGGAAGGAGGAGTGATGATGGTTGGAGGGAAGGGAACAAGGCTGGGAATGGTGTGAGTGAGTCTGGAGAAATATGCCAGGACTAGCCCTTCCAGGGTCTGCCAGAGTGTGCTGAGAATACGGTGCTTGTTCTAAGATTATCCCAGAAGTAATCATATCAGTATCAGTCGAAGCGGTGGTTCTCCACCCGGGACTGCACAGCCGCCCAGGGTCATTTTGGAACTTCATGGAAATTTTCTGGTGGCTGTCGCTGGGATTAGGATCGTATTCAGGATGTGTTTCATTCATTTCAACAAAGTAACGAAGGCATCACAAGTATTTAACTATCCTGAAGAGAGGTGTTATCAGGAATACTGTTGAAGGAGACCAAGTGCGTGTGAGAGTCTGGGGAGAGTGCCTGAGTTTTTCTGGCTTCCTAAAGGCTTTCCAGGAGTTTGCGGCAAGTACAGACTTCCCTTGGGTATTCACAGCCCACATCCCAGATGGAGTTAGACGGTGGGGGACCACAGCCTCTGATATAACCATGAAAAGACCTGTTAGTGGAGAATTAGCAAGCATAGCCCAGAACGGCTCACCCTTCATATTCTGTCTCAGGTCTGTGTGGAAGGAGGAGCCCCAGTTAGGTTCCCAAATGCAGCCGGCACTCCCACGCCCTGCTTCGTGGCAGCTGGAGGGTTGAGGGCAGCAAAGAACCTCATGTCAAGAGTTTTTGACCCCTTGGGACTTCCCTGGTGGTCCAGTGGCTAAGACTCCAAGTTCTCAATGCAGGGGGCCTGGCTTCAATCCTTAGTCAGGGAACTAGATCCCATATGACACAACTAAGACCCGACCTAGCCAGAAAAAAGTCTTTCACCCCAACCCAGTCCCAATCCAACAACAAGAAACTGCTGTCCATCAATGGTCAAACAAATAAAAATAATAAGACATAACTTACAGGCTTTATTCCTGATAACAGAAGTTAATACTTGTTCATTGTAGAAACTTCGGGAAACCGAGAAAAAACTAGACCCTCCCACTCCCTCTCCCCCTGGGTTTAATATTGAAAGTAAAATTTTACACTATTTCATAGGCGACATACAATTTGCAGTTGTTGGTTTTGTCTTATTTTTACAAAAGTAGGATGACACGCTAGAGTTTGTAAAGTGCTTTTATTTGCTTAACAGGTGATGGATGATTTCTCATGTCACCTAAGGTTTGCACGCAATGAGGTTTTCAACAGTGTTTTTGCAGCCAGTTATGAAGGTACCGTGGTTTGTGTGACCAGCCCCCTCCCCTTTTTTTGTGGCTTGAGGAGCTTTTGGTTCTGCCTGTTGATGAACAAGACAGTGATGAACTGCCCTGCAGAGAAGTTTTGGTGTGCAAAGCCATTAACACTTCCTTATGACCTTTCACAGAGAGAGAGATGGAGTGAGTCTTGCCCTGCTGAGCGTGCTGGCCTTAAATAACTCTCTAGCCTTGTTAACGTCCAGAAATCAATGGTTGTCTCTGTATCATCCAGAAATTTCCAGGAGCCAAATGTGGTAGTGATAATATTTTAAGTCACAGTCTTATTTTCAGTGTCTGATGGTTTAGAAAAGAAACAGGTGGACTAGAAGACTTTGTAAGGGTTTTATTTTATTTTATTAAGAGCTTCATAAAAAAAGATTTATTTCTTCAGCGTTTTACATCAGTCATTGGTTGCTGGTATGAAAATATCTCTTTTTTAATTCTTTGGCTCAAGGGTGATACCGTTGGTCAGAGTAGTCACGTGTCCTTTTCAAAAGCAAGAGGTCTTGGAGAAATCTGTATGTCCAGAATGAAACAAGAACTGTGTAATGTCCATTGCAGTCTCTGTCTTTTATCACCTACTTTTGATGTGGACCGTTTTTGAAGTCTTTATGGAATTTGTTACAGTGTTGCTTCTGTTTCTTATGTTTGGAGGCATATGGGATCTTAGTTCCCCGACCAAGGATCAAACCCGCGTCCCTCAACATTGGAAGGCAAAATCTTAACCACTGACCCACCAGAGAAGTCCCTCTTTCCATTGAATACTGTGAAAGGCAGTTGTGTTTAAGCAATGGCAACAGCCTCCACGTACATCGGAAGGATGACAACACCCCATGGGTGTGAGGATTTGTTTATTCAGGCTGCAGATGATGTGGATTTCCTACCTACTGGCAAGAATTCCCCTTCAGGGCACCCCGAATAACTGTCCGCACCCCAGTTGGGAGCCACTGGCCAGAGGAGAGGGTCCTGATGAAAACAGCAGCTGAAGGGGTCCACCAGGCTAGGGGATGAGGGTGGGGATTTGGGGGCTGTGCGTGGTCCCACGTGAGTCCAGACAGTCACACAGGGTCCCTGGCATCACAGTGGATCTTGGAGACCCTCCAGGACACCCTCCAGGACATTCCGAGACCGCCCTGTGTGGGTCAGCACATTCGCTTCAGTTCTTTGCTCCCTTCCTCCCAGGCTCATCCCCCTCTCTCTAGGCTGACGCTTCCTGCCTGGGGCCTCTGGCCACCCATCTGTTTCCTCACCCTGCCATCTGCCCATGGCACCAGCCCAGGCCTGCTGCCCGGGAGCCTCCCGGTGACCCTCCGCCTGCCTCATGCTGTCCTCCTTTGTCACCAGTTTGGCTCAGAAGTTTCTTTGCCCGCTGCTCACTCCCGGGCATTCCTCTGTCGGGTCCTTAGCAACCCCCTGGCATTGGGGGCCTGGCTCAGGGCCTGGCACTGGCTGCTGGCCCTCCATCCCCTAGCCTTCCTGAGAGATGAGGGCTCGCAAGGAGAAGGGGACCTCTTCCCAGCACAGCCCCATCCTCTGGACCGGTGGCGGCAGTGACAAGGCTCTTCCTTTCCCTGGGGCAGCCTTTTCCCTTTAAAGAAATAGGTGGACAGATTCATTGGTAGAGAAAGAGAGAAATTGTCTGGAAAGTGGTTGCCACACATTACCCACAGAAGAGATTACTGTGAAATTTTCAGAGTAAAACGGGTGGAGGTGGAGACAGTGAAGGGAATTCAGAAGGGAATAGGAAAGGGAGAGGAGAAATTAAATAAATGCTTTTGGGCACAGAGTAAATTGGACCTTCTGGAATGCAGAGAGAGTAACTAAAGAGAGCATGACCTCCATACCTTTTCGCTCATTTCTTCCTCTCAGGTTCTCTTTATTCCCCTAGGGAGACGGCAACAATGCTAGTATTGTTTAAAGGGAAGTCTTTTTAAAACTTTTTCTCTCATATGATGAAAGTGATACTTAGCTAATAATAATAGAAATAATAGCGTTTATCATACAGTGAGTTCCTGTTAGGTGGCAATGACTGGGCTAGGTGTTTTACATGTGTGGGCTTATTCAGTCCTCAAAATAGTTAGTTCCTATAATTATCTGCATCTTACAGATGAGGAAACGGAGAGAAATTTGGTAACTTGCCCAAAATCACAAAGCCATAAATAATGAAGCTGCATTTGGGGCAGTTTGAGTCTAGATCTTGAACTCATAAAAGGACAACTTGGAGTCACTTTTTTTCATTATCAATACGCCATGAAGAGTTTCCCATGTCTTTAAACCTTTTTTTTTTCCTAATTATGTATTTATTTGGCTGTACTGGGTCTTAGTTGTAGCACACGCATCTTCGATCATCTTTGCAGCATGCAAGATCTTTAGCTGCAGCATGGGGAGCTAGTTCCCAGACCAGGGATTGAACCCAGGCCCCCTGCCTTGGTAGTGCAGAGTCTTAGCCTCTAGACCACCTAGGAAGTCCCCTCATGTCATTACAGCTTACCTGGGAAGGATGCTGTGGTAACTACATACGAGCCCATTATTTGGTTAGAGGACCCCCGGGCCCCTCTTTGGTGGACAGGCAGCCGCAGAGTTAGAAGGAGGTGCTCTGAGATGGGCCAGCAGGCGCTCGTGACAGTTTCACCTTTTGCCAGAGATGAACTCAGCCGAGTGGGGAAAATCCCTCCCTGGGGTATAGGGCAGACAGAGTGTGCCTACTTTAGAAAGCATTTCGCGTATTTCTCTCTGGGCCTCTGGAAGGCTTAAGAGGGAACCATTAGTAGGACTTCCCTGGCTCCCTGGTCAAAGAACTAAGATTCTGCGTGCCACACGGAGTGACCAAAAAAAAAAAAAAAAGTTAAATCATTAGTACCATCCTTGTGTTATGTCCTAAGTTCCTCCCAAGAGAAGAACTAAAGTTCAAGTTTCTGCTTTGTCATGTCAGGCAATTTCACATGCAGTTTCCCTTTGGCTGATCCTTAATGACTATTTGTTAATTATTAACCCCTTCTTTTGATTGAATGAAGGCTGAGAGATTTTGTCACTTGCACAAGGTTGGAAAATTCTATTAATTTCTGGAGCCAGCGTGGGAACCTAAGTGCCATGGTCTGACCCTTGCCCCCATGGTGCACTGTCTCTCTGTGCGTGGCGGACAGGCTCCCGGGCTCCCCCTCTGTGGCTGACACACCCTAGGGGGACCCCTCCCGTGAGTCACTTCGTTGTTCAGTCACTCAGTCGTGTCTGTCTCTTTGTGACCCCATGGGCTGCAGCACGCCAGGCTTCCCGGTCCATCACCAACTCCCGGAGCTTGCTTAAACTCATGTCCATCGAGTCGATGATGCCATCCAACCATCTCATCCTCTGTCATCCCCTTCTCCTCCTGCCTTCAGTCTTTCCCAGCATCAGCGTCTTTTCAAATGAGTCAGCTCTTCGCATCAAGTTGTCAAAGTTTTGGAGTTTCAGCTTCAGCATCAGTTCTTCAATGAATATTCAGGACTGATTTCCTTTAGGATGGACTGGTTGGATCTCCTTGCAGTCCAAGGGACTCTCAAGAGTCTTCTCCAACACCACAATTCTAAAGCATCAATTCTTCGGCACTCAGCCTTCTTTACAGTCGAACTCTCACATCCATATATAACTACTGGAAAAACCATAGCTTTGATGAGATGGAGTTTTGTTGGCAAAGTGATGTCTCATCCCATGAGTCACAACCCTATGCAATTCCATCCTCTCAAGTGTGGATGGGACCTTCGACTTTTTCTAACCATTAAGGAATAGCAAAGGAGATGTGATGTCATTCCCATGATTATGTCTTGTGCCTGGGCGAAGGGATGCTGCAGATGTAATTAAAGCTCCAAGTCAGTTGATTCTGAGTTGATCAAAAGGACGTTATATTCAGGTGAAAGTCCCTCAGTCACGTCCGACTCTTTTCGACCCCATGGACTGTAGCCCTCCAGGCTCCTCTGTCTATGAGATTCTCCAGGCAAGAATACTGCAATGGGTGGTCATTCCCTTCTCCAGGGGAGCTTTCCCATTCAGGGAATGAACCCGGGTCTCGTGCATTGCAGGTGGATTCTTTACCATCTGAGCCATCAGCCTGGCTTAATTAGGTGACAGTCCTTAAGAAAGATACTGGGATCTTCCCAAAGGGACAGATTCTCTTGCTGACCCCGGAGAACTAACCTGCCTTGCTGGGCCCAGCAGAGGGCCACATGGGGCGCAGCTCTGGGTCGTGTCTAGAAGCTGAGAGCAGCCCTCAGCTGAAATCAACCAGAAAATAGGATCCCATAGTTGGAACAGCACATGAGCATGGTTGAGAACTCCAAGCCTCAAAGGAAACCCCAGCCAGGCCCCCACCTCGATTGCAGCCTTGTGAGACCCTGAGCAGAAGACTCTAGCCAGAGCTCCCAACTGCTGAAAACTGAGATTTTAAATGAATATCAGTTTAAGCTACCTACTTGGGGTAATTTGTTAGGCAACAGGAGATATCTCATACACCAACAGAAACCCGTGTCTCCTGCATCAGATCTGGTGTTTTCATGGCTGCTCCTTAGCAAGAAAGGCTGGGGAGTGGAGGGTCAACAGCTGTGCAGGAGGCAGGAGGTACAGTGGCCATTTAAAAAATATATTTACTTTATTTGGCTGCATTGGATCTTGGTTATGGCATGCGGGATCTCTGTTGTGGCACATGGGCTTACCCTACAGCATCTGGGATCTTAATTCCTGGACAGGGATCGAACCCATGTTCCCCACATTGCAAGGCGGATTCTTAACCACTAGACCACCAAAAAAGTCCTTACAGTGGCCATTTTTACAATAACAATTAGATAAGTTTTTATCTGGGCTGTGGTCATATGTCTTTTAATTCTTGTGCAGTCAATCTGTTGGTTGGAATCCTTGCTCTGGGCATTGTGCTAAATGCTTTAAAAGCCAAGAATTCACTCATCGTTAGGACCTGGGTTCAGATCTTCCCTGGTGGCTCAGACGGTAAAGCATCTGCCTATAATGCGGGTAGACCCCGGTTCAGTCCCTGGGTCGGGAAGATCCCCTGGAGAAGGAAATGGCAACCCACTCCAGTATTCTTGCCTGGGAAATCCCATGGACGGAGGCTGGCGGACTACAGTCCATGGGGTTGCAAAGAGTCAGACTCGACTGAGGGATTTTCTCTTGAAGATAACATCCTTTTGATCAACTCAGAGTCAACTGATTTGGAGCTTTAATTACTTACCTCTGCAGCATCCCTTCACCCCAGCATGTGACATAACCATGGGAATGACATCACATCTCCTTTGCTATTTCTTACAGCGGTATTTCCACTTTACAGATGAGGAGACTGTGTGGGGAGTTTAAATACCTTCTGTGCAGAAGAATGGCCTCCACCGCCTGGCAGTCCCACTGTCCTCCAGGGTCCTTCCTAGAGGCATTCTAAAAAATGAAAATGCTGATGCTCACATTAACTGTGGTTGTACAATTGTTAAAAATGTATTTCCTGTTTTTAAGTAAATAACATTCACATGATCAAGATTTTTAAAGTGCATAAACTCTTCCAGTTTCCACATTTCCTTCCCGGAGGCTCCCAGTGATAACTGTTTTCTTGTATGTCATTGCTGCTGCTAAGTCACTTCAGTCGTGTCCGACTCTGTGTGACCTCATGGACGGCAGCCTACCAGGCTCCCCCGTCCCTGGGATTCTCCAGGCAAGAACACTGGAGTGGGTTGCCATTTCCTTCTCCAATGCATGAAAGTGAAAAGTGAAAGTGAAGTTGCTCAGTCACGTCTGACTCTCGGTGACCCCATGGACTGCAGCCTACCAGGCTCTTCCATCCATGGGATTTTCCAGGCAAGAGTACTGGAATGGGGTGCCATTGCCTTCTCCCTGCATGTCATTAGGAGTTATTAATATTTTATGTTTCTGTGTGTGTGTGTGTCTGTCTCTCCATTGGCTTTCCACCTTGGGGATCATTCCGTATGCATGCAGAGTGTTCTCATTCTCCTCATGTTCCGTAACAGCTGTGTTGTGTCCCAGAGAATGGATTGACCATATTGTTTTTTAACCAATCCCCTACTGATGGGCACTTATGTTATTTCCCATCTTTTGTTATGTCGCAGTGCTGTAGTGGATACCATTTTACATATCATAGTTCTCTGTGTGTACAAGATTCTCAGAAGGAGAAATCCCTAAAGGTGGAATTCCTAGGCCCGCTAGCTGTTACCTGCCCTTGGACATTTTTTCGTCTGTTCTGTAACTCAGATTCACAAACATCTCCTGTGATCTCCTCCCGGGGGTGTCAGAGGTCTTCCGCATCCATTGTCATTGAGAGGCTCTACTTGGTGCTCAGGGTTCATAGTTCAAGCTCTCTAGACTCCTACTTGACTTGATTTAAGATGTTAAGGACCAGAAAAGTCTGGGGAACAAGAAGACCTGTGTGATCAGCATTGTTAGAATTTCCCAGAATCCATCACAGGGAGTGTTGAAGTCAAGCTTCTTAAAAATAGAGCTAGAAATGGGGATTCTTTTATTTATTTAATAATATTTCTTTTTATTGGAGTATAGTTGCTTTACAATGGTACGCTAGTTTCTGCCGTATAGCAAGGTGAATCAGCTACGTGTGTACACACACCCCTCTGTTTTTTATTTCCTTCCCATGTAGGTCACCACAGAGCACTGCGGAGAGTTCCCTATGCTGCACACGAGGTTCTCATTATAATGTTATCTGTTGTATACACGCTAGTGTATATTTGTCGATCCCAGTCTCCCAATCCATCCCACTGTCCCTTCCCCCCTTGGTGTCCATGCTCTGGTTCTCTGCGTCTGTGTCTCTGTTTCTGCTTTGCAAATAAGATCACCTCTACCTTTTTTTTCTAGATTCCACATATATGCATTAACATACAATATTTGTTTTTTGCTTTCTCATTTACTTCATTCACTCTGTTTGACCGTCTCTGGTTTCCTCCATGTGTCTGCATATGGTACAGTCTCGCGCCTTATTATGGCTAAGTAGTACTGCAAAAACTGCCTGAATGAGGGCTGCAGTCAAGGGCAGGGGAGGACTAGACGATGGGTCTGAGAAGTCTAGCCTCAGCCTGATCTTGCCGGGAACTCTGGAGAGTGAGCTGCCCCACAGAGATGCTCCCATTAGGGGTAGTGGAGTGGGGCTTTTGTTCTGTTCATTGGCCACAGACCAGAGAAGGGGAGTCGATAAACTCGGTATAGGGGGCCTCTGAGCCAGACAGCTCCCACTGTGCAAGGAAAATCTTTAGAAGGTTGCGGGTGCCGTAGCTGGAATGTGTACACTGGCCTGATAAAGGAAAGCCCAGTGGAGTAGGGGGCTTCCCTGGTGGCTCAGTTGGTAAAGAATCTGCCTGCAACGCAGGAGACCCCGGTTTGATTCCTGAGTCAGGAAGATCCTCTGGAGAAGGGACAGGCTACCCACTCCAGTATTCTTGGGCTTCCCTGGGGGCTCAGCTGGTAAAGAATCCGCCTGCAATGCTGGAGACCTGAGTTCGATCCCTGGGTTGGGAAGATCTCCTGGAGAAGGGAAAGGCTACCCACTCCAGTATTCTGGCCTGGAGAATTCCATGGACTGTGTAATCCATGAGGGGTCTAAAACAGTTGGACACGACTGAGCGATTTGGGAGTGACTTTCACTTTCACTTTTCACTCACTTTCAGCGGAGCAGGGAACCTGTGGAGCAGCGCCTGCCTGTGTTTCTCAGGAGCCTTTGGAATGAATGGCTTTTCCTCTGGTTGATCTCTGCCAAGGCTCTAAGCTGGTGTGCTCTGGGGACAGACAAACCTGACCCAAGCCTCCCTCCACCTGCAGAACTGGTTTATCAGTATTCTTCCCTCAGGCACACCCTGGATCTGCTAGGCCAGTCTGCACTGAATTCGGATGTTAATTTCTGCTGTCCACTTAAGCAGTTTTATTATTTTAGTTTTCAACTCTCATTTGAAACAAGGGGAGATGAAAACAAATCAATATTTACTGAATGAAAAAATAAAATCAATAGGAACCAAAATTATTTCTGTAACCTTTCAGGAAAGAATTGTGAGCAGTATCATGGTGGTATAAATAACTTGACCATATCTGTTTTAACACCTTGGAGGGACCTAATGATTTCAGAGATGGGGGCCTTACTGATATATCATGTTTGTTGTGAGTTTCACATGGGAAAGGTAAAAAGAAACACCACTGACCTTGTGTTGATAATGTGACATTGGTTTTACAAGGGTCCTCAAGTGTCAGTCATTATGGAGAGTGTTTACTGACTGCCACTTTGAGGAGAGGAAAAACTGCAGTGTATACAGCAGGAATGAACACAACATTGTAACTCGAAGCAAAACTGCAGTGTAGGGACTTCCCTGGTGGTCCAGTGGTTAAGACTCCACCTTCCAATGCAGGGGGCATGAGTTCGATCCCTGATTGGGGAGTTAAGATCCCGCATGCCTCTGGGTGTGGCTGAAAAAACACCCTGCACTGTAATATGCGTCCCCTAAACCTGATGGCGTCTCCTTGCTGACGGAAGGTCTGCTGTCACAGCTTGCTGTGTACCTTTGGTTCCAGGCCACCACGATAAAGGGAGTATCACAGTAAAATGAGACATATGAATTGTTTGGCTTCCCAGTGTCATATAAAAATTATGTTTGTACTAATTGTAGTCTGTTACCTCTGCAATAGCATTAGTCTAAAAAATGTACATACCTTAATTGAAAAATATGCTATTGCTAAAAAAAATGCTAACCATCATCTGAGCCTTCATGCGTCTTTGTCTTTTTGCTACTAGAGGATCTGGCCTTGATATTCGATGACTGCTGGCCGATTAGGGTGGTTATTGCTGAAGGTCGGGGCACCTATGGCAATTCCTTAAAATAGGACAACAGCAAAGTTTGCCACATAGGTTGGCTCTTCCTTGCATGAACGGCTTCTCTGCAGCCTGCAGTGGCATTTGGCAGCACTTGACCAAACAGTGGAGAACTTCTTTCAAAATTGGAGTCAGTGCTTTCAAACCCTGCCACTGCATTAGCACCTAAGTTTATGTAGTATTCTAAGTCCTTTGTTGTTATTTCAACAAACTTCGTAACATTTTCACCAACAAACTTCACAACTCGGTCTCAAGACACCACTTCCTTGGCTCATCCGTAAGAAGCGACTTCTCATCCACTCAAGCTTTATCAGGAGAGGCAGCAATTCATTCCCATCTTCAGGGTCTTCTTCTAATTCTAGTTCTCTTGCTGTTTCTACCACATCTGCAGTTACTTCCTCTCCTGAAGTCTTGAAACCCCTTGAAATCATCTATGGGGGTTAAACTCAACTTCTTCAAAATTCCTGTTAATGTTGATATCTTGACCTCTTCAAGTGAATTATGAATTTTCTTCATGGCAGCGACAGTGGTGGATCCTTTCCAGAGGTTTTCAGTTAACTTTGTCCAGATCCATTAGAGGAACCCCTGTCTGTGGCAACTATGTAGCGTTACAAAATGTATTTATTAAATAGTAAGATTTGGAAGTTGAAACGACTCCTTGATCCGTGGGCTGCAGAATGAATGTTGTGTTGTGTGGTAAGTCGCTTCAGTCATGTCCAAATATTTGTGACCCTATGGACTTAGCCCGCCAGGCTCCTCTGTCTGTGGGATTCTGTAGGCAAGAATACTGGAGTGGGTTGCCATGCCCTCCTCCAGGGGATCTTCCTGACCCAAGGATCAAACCATATCTCTTATGTTTCCTGCATTGGCAGGCAGATTCTTTACCACTATCGCCACATGGGAAGCCCAGCTATGTAGCCTTACAAAATGAATTTATTAAATAATAAGACTTGAAAGTTGAAATGATCCGTGAGCTGCAGAATGAATGTTGTGTTAGCCGGCATGATAACATTGACCTTGTACATCTCCATCAGAGATCTTGGATGACCAGATGCCTTGTCAGTGAGTGGTCAGATTTTGAAAGCAGTCCTTTTTCAGAGCAGTAGGTCTTAAAATATTTAATAAACAGTGTTGTAAACAGAATGTGCCATCATCCAGGCTTTGTTGTTCCATTTTGAGAGCATAGGCAGGGTAGATTTAGCATAATTCTTAAGGGCAGCAGGATTTTCGGAATGGTAAATAACCATTTAACATTGCAATAGCCCCAAACAAGAAAATCAGCCTGTCCTTTGAAGCCAGGCCTTGACTTTGTCTCCAGCTATGAAAGTCCTATAGAGTACCTTCTTCCCTTCATGCGTCCTCATTCACGTCCAACTTTTGCTACCCCATGGACTGTAGCCTGCCAGGCTCCTCTGTCCATGGGATTCTCCAGGCAAGAATATTGGAGTGGGTTGCCATTTCCTTCTCCAGGGATCTTTCCAACCCCGGGATCGAACCTGCATCTCCTGCATTGGCAGGTGGATTCCTTACCACTGAGCCACCTGGGAAGCCTGCTATCTTCTTCCAGTAGAAGGGTATTTGTCTACACTGAGAACTTGTTTTATAGTGTTTTCACCTTTGTGAAATTATCTTAACTAGTGAATTATCTTAACTAGTTCTTCTGGAGAACTTGCTGCAGCTCAGCATCTGCACTTTGTTCACCTTGCACTTTGATGTTAAGGAGACGGCTTCTTTCCTTCAATTTCATGAACCAACCTCTGCCAACTTCAAACTTTTCTTCTGCAGCTTCCTCACCTCTCAGCCTTCCTGGAATGAGGAGAGTTAGGGCCTGGCTCTGGATTAGGTATTGGCTTAAGGGAATGCTGTGGCTGGTTTGGTCTACTATCCAGGCCGCTGAAACTTTCTCCACATCAGCAATAAGGCCGTTTTGCTTTCTTATCATTACTTTTTTTTTTTTTTGCTGGAGCAGCACTTTTCATTTCCTTCAAGAATGTTCCCTTTGCATTCACAACTTGGCTAACTTTTGGCACCAGAGGCCGAACTTTCAGTCTGCCTGGGCTTTCGACATGCTTTCCTCACTAAGCTTAATCATTTCTAGCTTTTGATTTAAAGTGAGAGACGTGCGGCGACTCCTTTCACTTGAACGAGTGGAGGCCATGGTAGGGTTATTGGTGGCCTAATTTCAGCATTGCTGTGTCTCAGGGAGCAGGGAGGCCTGCGGAGAGAGCGAAAGACGGGCACGACTGGCCGGAAGACACAGTGCTCTTTGTCCCCACTGCTTGAGTGCACGTTTCCCAAGAAGGCCCTTCTCTTACAAACCGCTGTGCAGTTCGCTCTTTCAAGAGGTCTGTGACATCAGTTCTGTGGCATCTAATCTTGCTGCCGTATTTGGGTTTCACCCGTTGACCCACTAACATCCTTTCTCTGGTCTAGCGTTGCCTTCAATGATTGTGTCTCCGCAGTCTCTTCAGTCTGAAATGGTCTGTCTTGTTTTGCATGACTTTGACATTTGTGAGGAGTCCAGGACAGAGCAGCCCTCTCACTGGATGTTTAAGTTGGTGTGGAAGGACCCTCTGACTCCCGGTGTTCCGTAGCCACCACGGAGGCAGGAGAGACAGAAAGGGAAGAACATGTGTTTGGGTCACGGTGACCTTATCTCCATTTTCCTACTTCTGTTTTCACAAAAGTCCCCTTTGCAGACTTCCTATCCAGAGTTAATAGTTCAGGTTGGACTTGATTGCATGTCCTATTAATAATAATAATAAAACACAACAGCTTAGCTCAAAGATAACATCCTTAGGGGACTTCCCTGGTGGTCCGGTGGTTAAGACTCTGTGCTTCCAATGCAGAGGGCACAGGTTCGATCCCTGGTTGGGGAACTTAAAGGTGACATTCTTAGAAGAGTGGCTAAAATTGCTTGAGGGATTATCACCCACCACGTCCTGTTCTGTGAACTTGCCTGAATTACCTCACTTAACGCTCAGCAATGGCCCTATCCTCTACTACTACTACTACTAAGTCGCTTCAGTCGTGTCCGACTCTGTGCGACCCCACAGACGGCAGCCCACGAGGCTCTGCCGTCCCTGGGATTCTCCAGGCAAGAACACTGGAGTGGGTTGCCATTTCCTTCTCCAATGCATGAAAGTGAAAAGTGAAAGTGAAGTCACTCAGTCGTGTCCGACTCTTCGCAACCCCATGGACTGCAGCCTACCAGGCTTCTCTGTCCATGGGATTTTCCAGACTATCATTTTTCATATTTTCGGCCAAGCACCCGAGTCCATAGGGGTGATTACACAGTCAGATATGGAGTCCGGCACAGTATTTAGCAGTTTCCCCAAACCCAGGCTGCTTCTCCCGGGCTGCAGGCTGGTTTCTGGTCGATAGCCGTGCAGAGGCAGCTCGTTGTCACCAATGGAGTGAGCGAGAAGGGCTGTTGGTTACTTCCTGCTTGAGGCTCTGCAGAGGCAGGATCCTCTACTCTTTTTTTCAAAGTCAGTTGAATGCAGGGGACTCCAAGCCGTAGTTTGCATATTTAAAGATAAGGAATTGGAAACAATCCCAGGGTCTATAAATAGCCTGCTTCCCCTCCCTAACCGTGCCCCCTCCAGCCTTGGAAGGATCTTTCCCAACACCCACTCCAAAGTAGTCCCCCCACCCACCGATTCCACCCGACTGCTGCCCCCATCACCCTGTCCTGTAGCTCAGTTCTGCTTTCTTCCCAGCACTTCTTCATCTGAAATCCCCTTTCTTACTTCTTCATCCGAAGAAGTGGTGGTGGTCTTCTCCACCAGGACGCAACTGAACCGCAAGGGGGCAGTGGCCATCCTGCCTGGGTCGCCGCGGGATGCCTGGGATTAGAAAGCACTCAAAATCTTTGTTGTTGCTGTTTGTCTTAGCTTTAAAAAAATTTTTTTTAATGAAAGTATAGTTGATTTGGGGCTTCCCGGGTAACTCAGTGGTAAAGACTCCACTTGTCAATGCAGGAGACGTAGGTTCGATCCCTTCATTGGGAAGATTCCCTGGGAAAGGAAATGGCCACCCTCTCCAGTATTCTTGGCCTGGGAAATCCCATGGATGGAGGAGCCTGGCGGGCTCCAGTCTCTGGGGTCGCAAAAGAGTCGAACATGACTGAGCGACCATACAACAGCTACAATAGTTGATTTACAATGTTGTATTCATTACTGCCATACAACAGAGTGATTCAGTTATACACATATATACATTCTTTTTTTAAAAATGCTCTTTTCCTTGGGACTTCCCCAGAGGTCCAATGGTTAAGACCCTGTACTTCCAGCGCAGGAGGCCTGAGTTCTATCCTGAGTTGGGGAACTAAGATCCCATGTGCTATGGGGTGCAGTCACACAAAAACTTTTTTTTCCACTATGGTTTTTACAGGATATGCATAGTTTCCTGTGCTATCCAGTAGGACCTTGTTGTTTATCCATCCTGTATATAGAAGCTTACACCTGCTAACCCCAGCCCCCCACTCCATCTCCCCCACCCCCTCCCCCGTGGCATCCACAAATCTGTTCTCTGTGTCCATTCAGAATCTTTTTTTTTTTTTCCTTGAATGAATGAAAGAAGATTTTCTTTACCAAAGCCTCTGTTAATAGCACTCGTTTCAGAAAAGTCAGCCTGGGTAAAGCGCTTGAGAGACATGGATCTTCTTCTGAAGACCCAATACTAGTTATTAATCATGATCATGAACAGTGATAGCGAGGGCAGAGGGGTGACCTGGCTGTGGAAGGGCCCAAGGCAGTGGGGCTTGGAGGCCAGGAGGCAGAAGGGGGAGCCGGCGGGGAGAGGCTGAATGCCTGGCCTGGAGTTTCTGGTGGAGACACGGTTCTGTGCTGGTGGCCAGTGTGGGAGAACCTTTCTTTTTTATTGAGTTGGGCTGACAGCTTTGCACTGACTCACACACTCAAAACAGGGGCGTCCGATGCCAGAGCAAACAAAGATGAGCCGTGGGATGAGAGAAGTGTCTGCCGGTCTGTCCAGCTGTCAGGACCGGGCTCCTAATTTAAAGCGTCACCAGCAAACACTGAACAGTTGCATTGCCATGGTGGATTAGAGACTGAGGGCACAGTGTGCCTGATGCGGGCACCTCACTCTCGGACTTCGATTTCTGGCTTGAGTGATGAGCCTGTGCGGTCCTGGTCGTGGCTCCTCACCCAGCAGAGGCTCAGCTTCAGGTCATGGCGTCAGATGTTTATTTGGTGTCTCCTCTGTCCCAGCTGTTTGGGGGTACAGCAGTGAACAAGGCCGATCGTACCTTTCCCCGTGGGCAGAAGATGTAGAGGTGTTACACGTCATCACCCCCGAGGCCCCATTGTTTTAGGCACTGCTAGGAAAGGAAGCTGGTGTTAACTTTGTGAGGACACAAATCTCATATCACTTAGAAAATCTATGCTCATTGAAAGACTTCTTGTAGACTAAACTAAAGGGAGATTTTATATACTCTTGAAAGTAAAGTCACTTAGTCGTGTCCGACTCTTTGCAACCCCGTGGACTATACACTCCATGGAATTCTCCAGGCCAGAATACTGGAATGGGTAGCCTTTCCCTTCTCCAGGGGGTCTTCCCAACCCAGGAATGGAACCCAGGTCTCCCTCATTGCAGACAGATTCTTTACCAGCTGAGCCACCAGGAAAGCCCAAGAACACTGGAGTGGGTAGCCTATCCCTTCTCCAGAGGATCTTCCTGACTCAGGAATCGAACCAGGGTCTCCTGCATTGCAGACAAATTCTGTACCAGCTGAGCCACCAGGGAAGCCCTTTTATATACTCTTGTGAATACCTAAAAAGGAAAATTGATGAAGGAAAATAAATTGGTGAAGATATTCCTAAAATGGCCCTTCTCTGCTAAATTCTTTATTTTTTTTTTTTTAAGAATCTTTATTTTTTAAAATATATTTTATTTAGTTATTTTACTGCTCCAGGTCTTAGTTGCAGCACTCAGGCTCTTCAGTCTTTGAGGCAGTATGTGGGATCTAGTTCCCCGACCAGGGATCAAACTCAGGCTCCCTGCATCGGAGCACAGAATCTTAGCCACTGGCCCAGACCACCAGGGAAGTCCCTAAGGAGTCTTTTTTATTTTTTAAGGAATCCCTTTTTTAGTATTTTCGCATACTCTGGTCCTCTGTGTCATCAAGAGTGTGAGCAGGGCAGCATTCCTTAGAAGCGTCCAGGGAAGAAGTGATAGCCATCAGTGCTGGGCTCATAAGCCAGCTGGCTTTTGACTCCTGCTTCTGGGGATGATGCTACATGTGCCCGTCTCACCGTCTTGCCATCTCCACCCCACAGCCTCTGGTTCCCAGGCTTTCAGAGAGCGCTCTGCTCTGGTCTCGGGGGTTTTCTTATGCGTGCTGTGACTCCATTCCCAAGTTTTGAGCTGGCACATGGTAGGCAACGGTGACTGCTCCACATCTGCTCTCTGCTCTCGCCAGCAGAAGGTGTAGACCCATCTCTGGCTGGAGGGAACTGGAAATGTGAGAGACGGAGCATCTCTGCATCAGTGAAGTGTGGTTAGTGTGAGGGCGGTGAGCCTGCTGCGGGAGGAGGCAGACAAGGACGTGATCTCAGCTACCCGGGGTCCTCCCGGCCTGCACTCACACCTGCCTGGGAGAGGAACCTGAGGCTGAGACCTGAGTCTGGGAAGAGAGTTCCGAAGGAGCCAACAGCCTGTGCAAAGGCGTAGAGTCGGAAAACATTCTTGGTCAGCTCCCAAGCTGGGCTGTAGGTAGCGGTGCAGTACGGAAGCTCTGTTTGTTGTTCTGTTGCTCAGTCGTGTCCGACTCTTTTTGACACCATGGACTGCCTGTCCTTCACTATCTTCCGGGGTTTGCTCAAACTCATCTCCTTTGAGTTGGTGATGCCATCCAACCATCTATCCTCTGTCGGCCCCTTCTCCTCCTGCTCTCAAATCTTTCCCAACATCAGGGTCTTTCCCAGTGAGTCGGCTCTTCACATCAGGTGGCCAAAGTAGTGGAGCTTCAGCATCAGTCCTTCCAAGGAAATCAGGACTGATTTCCTTTAGGATTGACTGGTTTGATCTCCTTGCAGACCAAGGGACTCTCGAGTCTTCTCTAACACCACAGTTCAAAAGCATCAGTTCTTTGGAGCTCATCCACCCAAAAAGCCTGCTGGGCTTTGATTGGGATTGTATTGAATCTATAAATCAATTTGGGGGATGGCATGTTAACTATATTGCATCTCCTTAGCCATCAAAATCTCTCCTTTTATTTAGGTGTTCTTTGATTTCTTTCATCAGTATTTTGTAGTTTTTGGCATACTATAAAGTTAGATTTATATCTATTTATATCTATTGGGGCTTATAAGTAATCTTGTTGTCAACAAAGAAAGCTGTTTGGGGTTTTTTAAAATAATTTATATATTTATTTGTCCATATGACATGTGGGATCTTAGTTCCCTGGCCGGGTATCAAAACTGTGTCCCCTTCAGTGGAAGCACAGAGTCCCAAATAAAGTTTTATTTTTTCCTTTTCAATCTATATGCCTTTTATTTCTTTTTCTTATTGCAACCTCCAGAAGAACATGGACTATGGATGGTGAAAAAGGACATCTTTGTTGGCTTTCTTAGAGGGAAACCTGCAGTCTCTCACCACTAAGTGTACTGATAGCGCTAGATTATTTTGATGTTGTTGTTCAGTCGCTCAGTTGTGTCCCATGAACTCTTTGCGACCCCATGAACTGCAACACACCAGGCCTCTCTGTCCTTCACCAGGTGATTTTGTAGATGGCCTTTATCTGGTCAAGGAAATTCCCTGCTATCCTGAAAGTTTTTATAATGAACGGATATTGAATTTTGTCAAATGCTTTTTCTGCGCCTACTGATAAGAATATTCAGGTTTTCTTCTTCTGTCTGTTAAGGGGCATACATTGATTTTCAAATGTTGAACCAGCTGTGGATTCCTGGGATAAACTTTAGTTAGTTGTTGAGCACTTATATTTTTATAAATTGTTGGAGTCAATATACCAATACATTTTTTAAAACATCTTTTATTTGAACTTTTTCTTCTAATTTGTGATGTATTTTTGGCTGGGTTGGGTCTTCAGTGCCGTCTGTGGGCTTTCTCTGGTTGCGGCATGCAGGGGCTGTGCTTCGCTGCAGTCTGCAGGCTTGTCATTGCAGGGGCTTCTCTTGTGGCTGGACGCAGGCTCTGGGTGCCCAGGCTTCAGTCTTTGCAGCTTGCAGGCCCCTTAGTGTGGCATTCAGGCCTTCGGGCACTAGGGCTTTAGTGATTGGGTGTGTGGGCTCGGATGTCCTGCAGCATGTGGAATCTTCCCGGGCCAGGGATCAAACCCACGTCCCCTGCACTGCAGGCAGATTCCTGTCCACTGTACCACGTGGGAAGTCCTGTGTCCTTATTGCCTGCAAGGAGTTGATCCAGCAGCTTGTAATGCTCCACCGAGACTTGGGCACGCTGGTAGCCGAGCTCGGGTTCTTCTCTTTCCTCTTCTTGTGGCTGTAGCCCTTTGGGGTTTTGCCTGTGTCTCACTTCTGCACACACGTTAGAACAGGATAAAGTTGTGAAACTCAGTTCAGAAACAGGATGTAGGAGGAAGCACTTGACTCCGTGGCTAGATCTAGGTTGACTCGCCTCGCCTTGCTGAGGCTCTGCTAAGTGCCAGGCCCAGGGCAGCCCTGGGGCCCATGTGTCCCTGCTGCATCCATCCCAGCGGGTCTCTTAGCAGGTGCACAAGGGAGGCTTTGTTTAGCAGGAGCTTTTTGCTCCTGTCTCTGTCCTCCCGGCTTCTTCCAAAGGCATCGAGACTGGGGCAGAGGCAGGGCTGCTCCGCGGGGACCGAAAGGCTCTGTGTCTTACCAGCAAGCAGCTTCCAGCAGCCAGGAGGCCTGGAGTGAGCCTGCAGGCCCAGGAAGGGGAAACGTAGGGAGGGGCTGGGCTGCAGCCTTACTGGAGTTGTTTTGTAAGCAGAGGCCAAGAGGGTGGGGAACTTTCTGAAGGAAAGTCTTTGTTTTCACCTGGCACACGGGTGATTTGAAAGTGAGAGTCAGGGAGAGTGAGGCATGGGAGAAAGGCCTGCTTTGAGGAGAGATGTCACTGAAGCTGGGGGCGCGGACCACAGTTAACTGTGCCTTTGAACCAAGGATGTGGTGGCTGGAGAGAGAAGCGGTCAGGGTCAAGGCATATACTTCTGCCCCGTGGTCTTATCCCCTCTGGGGAGTCATTTTCTAAAACCTGGCCAAAGAGCAGCAGAGGGGACGCTGACAGCGTGCTGGAGGCAGGGGGCCTGGCACATTTTTTTCTTTCATCCAGGGCTTTGTCTGTGCAAAGCTCTAGACAGGCGGCTCTGCCAGCTGGTTTGGAGCCTGTGGTCAGCAGTCTGAGGAATCCGAGGCAGCCGCCTCCCATTTGAGCTCGCAGGGGGAATTTCTCATCTGTCCCCGAGAGCTGTGATGCAGGAGGGGCTCCCCACGTCACCCCAAAGCTCCCCCGGGACATCTGTGCCACCTGTCACCCTCCTCCCTTCCTCCCCGCCGCCTCTGCATTCCTCCGGCTGGATTCTGCTCCTTATCCCCCTGCCGGACCCAGGCTCCCCGCCTCTGAGCCTTGCTGCTTCTCCCCCATCTCCACGGCATGTGTTTTCCAAGCCTGAAGTTCCACTGTGGCTCTTCCTGCTCAGTGATCTTCACTGGCTCCCCACTGCCCGCCCCTGCCGTCTCCTTTCTCAGTCCAGGACCTGTTGCCCCCTTTCCTGCGCCAGTTTTTCCATCACATGGGGAGGGTTTGCTTACCGTGGACAGCTCACCTGCCCCCGAATACCTGCCCCATGCTTCTCCAGCCTCGCCTTCCCACCAGGTTCTTCTGCTGGAAGCCTTCTTCCCCTTCTCCATGTGCTCAAATCCTGCAGCCCCTGAGTCCACCCTGAACCAGTCCCACTCTTTACAGAGGACATGTCTGCCTTCCTGCCCTCCAGCAGCCTTCCTCACAGATGATACCTCCCTGATGTTATTGTCCTTTGTTTTATTTTCTTAAAAAAAAAAAAAATTTATTTGAGTTGCGCTGGGGCTTAGTTGCAGCATGCGGGATCTTGAATCTTCATTTGGGCACGTGGGCTCTTTAGTTACGGCATACGGGATCTAGTTCCCCGACCAGGGATCAAACCCGGGCCCCCTGCACGGAGTCTTAACCACTGGGCCACCAGGGAAGCCCTCGTCCCCTTTTTCTTTTAATGTCCTCGTGTCTGGGTCTGAGGCCCCTTGTCCTTTGAGGCAGGGCCCGGGTCTAAACTGTCCTTCCGGTGCGCTTACTGCCTGCTGACAACTCGCCGTGCTTAGATGAGCCACCAGTTAACCGTTGCTGTGTGCCAAGAGCTTCTCAAACATCATCCCATGTGACTCTTCTCAGAATACATGTGCAGGGACTTTTAATACTTGCCCTTTGTCGAATGTTCACAAGAGCACTACCAGCTGTTCTAAATGTTTTGCTCGAATCGTCTCATTTAATCTTCACATCAGCTCTTTGTGGTAGGTTTTCTTCTTACCCCATTTTAAAGATGAGGAGACTGAGGCCTAGCGAGGTTAACTGGCCCATTAGTACTTGTGTTAAGTGACTATTTGACCCACGGGGGTTGCTGGCATGCTTTACTGCTCCTTTCAGGCTCACTTGTTCCGACTGAAGACCAGCCTCTGGCTTACGCTCAGGTCTCCTTCTTCTCTCTCTGGGTGCCATACGACAATCGTGTACCCTTAATCGCTGTGGCTTTCCATCCGTGATACATGCTTATAATCCCTCAGTGGCTCTTGTGTACTTGCTTTGTCATTTTTTATCCCAGACTAATTTCTTTTTCCCCCAGGCTGGCACTGAGTTGGCATCATGCTGCCTGGGTTTTTAATCAAGGCATCCCACACCCACATTGTCAAATCCAGCAGGCACTTACTTCTGGCAGGCGCCCAGGGCTGGATGCCAGGCCTCCTGCTGGGGCCGGGCCACACAGCTTCTCCAAATATTTACTTCACCGGGATCTGGGCAAAGTGCTGAATGGCGTAACTCTCTCCCTCCTGAGTCAAGGTTTCCTTAGGATCATCCTTGGCAAAATGGAAACCAACGTAGCCTTGTGTTCCTAAGCAGGGCTGGGAACATCGTTAGGACTCAATAAATAATCACTGAATAAATAACTTTATTCTTCTTTCCACTGTAAAAACTGGGGTTGCCTGAATGGGAAACCAGGGAAGTTCTGAAAACAGATGCGTCAGTTAGCTTATGCTGCATGACAAACAGGCCTAAAATCTTGGCGGCATCACCAAGTCTTCACTGCTCACATGGTGGAGGTCAGCTGCGGTTGGCCCTGCTGATCATGACCCCGGCTTGCTTCTGTGTCTGGAGGCTGGCTTCTCGTCCGATCTGGACTGGGTTCATCTGGGGTAACTGGGTTTCAGCACTGTCTGAGTGTCTGCCACCAGACATTTCCTTCTTAGACGCCACTGCAGGGAAGCCCAGACCTAGAGCTGGCGGAGGTAGCCTCGGAAACTGTCGGTGGCGTTTTTTCATTTTTCTCAGCTGAGCCCAGAGCATCCAGACCCAGCAGTTGTCGCCCCATCAGAGCCTCTCGTTGAGGTCCATCCAGGTCGAGCATCTTTTTGGGGGTGTGACATGGGATGGAGGTGGGGATTTATGGAGCCGTCCTCAGCCATCCCCACTGCAGCCAGCGGGTGCGCTGTGTAATCGTCGGCGACCGGGTTCTTGGAGGCAACAGCTGCCTTCCAGCTGAGCCGCCCGAGAGCTCTCTGCCGAGGGGTTGTGTCTACGCCAGGGTCCCAGGTGGGGACCCAGATGTGATCCCTCACCTGGGCCCCCCGCTGCCCTCTGAACGGACCTCAACTTCCCTTTGCACAAGAATCAAAACACGAAACCCAGAACAATGCATATGCAACTTTCAAAACAGGCCAGGTGGGACCTTTTTTTTTTTTTTGGTTTAAGCGCCTGCTCCAGCTACTATGGTTGCACCGCAAATTACCGCTAAAGTTAGTGTGTGTAAAATAGCATTCGCTAGGCTCACAGATTATGTGGGTCAGGAGTGTGGGCGGGACACGGTGAACAGGGCGTTGTCTTTGCTCCATGGTGACTGGACAGCTGGGAGAACTTGAGAGCTGATGCTGGAGGAGCCCAAGGCTTTGCTTTCTCGTGTGTTGAGCTAGGTGCTGACTGGTAACCCACCCTCAGCTGGGGCTTTGGCCAGACACCCACTCTCGGCTTCCCCAAGTGATGTCTGGTGGGAGAGCTCCAGGGGTGCATTCGCAGACGGGATGGGGGCTCAGGGAAGTTGCATCAGGGTCCCTGACCCAGCCGTGGAAGGCCTGTGGTGTCACTTTGACCACCTGCCAGGAGGCCATTCAGGCAACCCAGGTTCAAGGCAGGGGATGCGTTCTGCTTCTGGCTGAGGAGCGGCCAGGGTCTAGAGGAGCACAGGAGCCTGGAATTGTTGCTACGGCTATTCTCTGAAAGCGCAGTCAGCTGGCATGCGGTAACGAGGGGTGAGATGTTCCTCCTTCCCCTCACTGCTGAGGCCGAGGGCATCAGAATATCTCCTGCAGGGAATTTAAGCCTCTTGTGGAGTCCAGTCCCATCGTGTCTCCTACCCCAGACCATTGAGTCCTCAGGGAGAGCTTTATTAAAGCTTTGCCGGTGAAGCCATCTGCCCTGTCCACGTGCATGCGTGTTACGTTGCTCCAGTCGTGTCTGACTCTTTCCAACCCCGTGGACTGTAGCCCGCCGGGCTCCTGGGATTCTCCAGGCAAGAATGCTGGAGTGGGTTGCGATGCCCTCCTCCAGGGGATCTTCCGGACCCAGGGATCCAACCCACATCTCTTTCATCTCTTGCATTGGTAGGCAGGTTCTTTACCACTGGGACCACCACCTGGGACCTCAGCCTGGGGAGAAAAAAAAAAAAACATAAAAGGGGGCAGAAGCAGGGTTCTGTGATTAAGAACCAAACTGTGGAATTGGGTGGAAAAGACTGAATCCTGGGGCGGGCACTTCCCACATCTCCATTTCCTCATCTGCATAAGAGTACAACCGGGGGCCAGGCTCATGGGAGGTACCTGATGAACAGTAGGGATCCCTGAGAATAAGCTTCCTCATTTCAGCACTTTGTAGAAAGCTCAGGTCCCAGCAAGGGCCGTTGACCCTGCCCCTGCACCCCCCAGTCCTGGAGAAGATTCTCAGCAGTCTCTCTTATTTTCTTTTAATAATTCCTCAGGGAACCTCTGAGAAACACTAGCTCCTACTCTTGAGTCAGACCCTGGGGGGGCGGGGGGCGGTCACACGGGGGGTGGGGATCTTTTCATCCCATTCTGTAGGTTTTAGAATCTTTAAAAAAGAGAGAGAGAGAGCAGTTCATGTATTTTCTGTTTTCCCCCATTCTAAATTAATACTGTGTTTCCTCGGTTAAGGACTTCCTGTTTCAATAGGATAATTTAGTAAAAGTGACGTTACTGGATCAGCAGATGTGCTAATTCTTTTTAGATACACGCCAATTGGGTGTTAAATCCGGCAGTGCCTCCCAAGCCTGCGTAGTATTAATCCTCAGGCGTTAGTTTGCTGCTAACTGTTACTTCTGGTTCAGTGTGGGTGTATTTGGGGGTGAAGCACCAGGACGCTCTGTGTGTTACTGGAAGTTATTCTCATCGCATCTTTACCTGCGGTACCTGTGGCAGCAGTCACCACCAGCTCATGCCCAATCCTCCTTGACTTTTTTTTTCCTGTACCTCGTGGCACATGGGATCTTAGTTTCCTGACCAGGGATGGAACCCTTGCCCCCTGCAGTGAAGCTTGGAGTCCTAACCTCTGGACCACCAGGGAATTCCTTCCATCCTCCTTGAATTATATCTTCACCTCCTTAGACTTCCCTTTGTATTTTTAATAGCTTTGTTGATGTATCATGTACATACCGTAAAAGCTCCTCGTTTTAAGCGTACACTTCAGTAATTTTTAGTAAATTGACAGGGTTGTGCAACCATCACCGTAATCCCATTTTAGATATTCTCCGTCATTCCCAAAAGATCCCTCATGCACACTTGCTCCCATATAATTCTGAAGAAGCCGCTACTGTACTGCTGTATTTATCGCATCCATAAATATTTCAGGGTGTGTGTGTGTGTCTTTTTTTTTTTGCCGCACCACGTGGCATTCGGGATCTTATTTCCCCAGCTAGGGATTGAAACTGGGTCCCCTGCATTGGAAAAGCAGAGTTTTATCCACTGGACCACCGAGGAAGTCCCAGGGTGTGTCTCAGTTGCCCAGCACTCTACGTGCTTGTTGTGGTGGCCCCTACTAAGGCAGCACCCCTCCCGCTTATGCCCCCAAAGCAAACCCCTGCGTTCAGTGCTGACTCCGGAAACCCAAGAGCTAAAGCCACGTGATTGCAGAGAAGAGGCTGCAGTCCACCCACAGGCCGTGTTTACACTGGGGCGCTGGTAAGAATCCAGTTTTGCCCCAAATTCAGTCCTGCGCCCATCATCGAAGGCCCCCTCTGTGCTGGGCCCTGTGGGTGCAGCAAGGAATTGCTCCTGGGCCCTGCCCTTGTGCCCACCACTGAACTGCATACAGAGAAGAATGCCCAGGGCTGGGGTGGCCGGCTGGTCACAGCACCACTCTGGCCTGATCTGCACCTGAATGTGTGTGTGTGTGTTTTGCAGAGCTTCCCTGATGACCCCTTGTTTCTGGGGTCAAAGCCTGCACCTGTCTCAGATGCACCAGAGAAGCCTGCCCGTACCGGTCCCCTCCCATGTATTAATGGTGGGACCTGTCCCGGGTGATGCTTTCTCTTTCTCTCTCCCCCTCTCAGCATCAGGGAGCAAGAGCGTGGTCCTACCAGGTGCCTGGAAGGTGGAAGGCCTCAGGAGTGGGTGGACTGTAAACTATTCATTCATTCCAACCAAACACATTATCTGTGGAGAATCCACATGCCATTCAAGGTCCTGACTTGGGAACACCAACAGTGAGCAAAATAGACCAAAACCCTCAGCATCATGGGATTTACACTCAGGGGTGACAGACAATAAAAAATAAACAGATGAAAGACCCTGCTTGCTGGGGCTTGAAGCAGAATAAGTGAGTGAGGAGGGACTACAAATGATAAAACACTCATCTTTTTAAAAAGCAGGGTATCGCGACTGCTCCGGTGGGCCAGTGGTCAGGATGCCACTTTCCTGTGCAGGGGGCACAGGTTCCATCCCTGGTTAGGGAGTTAAGATCCCATAAGCCTCCTGGGCAAAAAAAATAAAAAAAAAGAAACCAGAAGCGATATTGTAACAAATTCAATAAAGACTTTCAAGCTGGTCCACATAAAAAAAAAAAAAGCCTTCCAAAAAATGAAAAGTAGGGTATAAAACAGTGTGTAGGGGTTTCCCTGGTGGCTCAGTGGTAAAAAAAAAAGAAAGAAAAAAAAAATCTGCCTGCTAGTGCAGGGGACACGGGTTTGACCCCTGATCCAGGAAGATCCCACGTGCTGCAGAGCAACTAGGGCCATGAGCCACAGCTACTGAGCCTGCGCTCTAAAGCCACAGCTGCTGAAGCCCGTATGCCTCGAGCCCACGCTCTACAACAAGGGCAGCCACTGCGATGAGAGGCCCGCGCACCACATCTGGAGAGGAGCCCCCACTCACCGCAACTAGAGAAAAGCCCACGCAGCAACAATAAATAAGTAAAATTTATCTAGCGCAGCCAAAACTAAATAAAAACTATTTTAAACAACTGTATATAGCATGCAATCCAGTCTTTGAAAAGGAAAAATAATACTGCTGATGCTAAGTTACAGCAGTCGTGTCCGACTCTGTGTGACCCCATAGACAGCAGCCCACCAGGCTCCCCTGTCCCTGGGATTCTCCAGGCAAGAACACTGGAGTGGGTTGCCATTTCCTTCTCCAGTGCATGAAAGTGAAAGGTGAAAGTGAAGTCGCTCAGTCGTGTCCGACTCTTCGTGACCCCATGGACTGTAGCCTACCAGGCTCCTCCGTCCATGGGATTTCCCAGGCAAGAGTACTGGAGTGGGGTGCCATTGCCTTCTCAGGAAAAATAATACATATGTGCTCAAAACATCCATATGTAGAAAGAAATACCCTAAACTCCAGAGGTGGTAGTTATCTCTGAGAAGTGGGATTATGGGTGATTTTCTGTTTTCTTAGACACTTCATGAATTGATTTTCTATTCTAAGTATTGATTATGTAATTAGAGTGACCCTATTATGTAAGCAGGATGCCTGACATGACTGTCATTTCTAAAGGGCCCCACCTTTCTGAGGCGGAGCCCCAGAGCCCTGCCTCCCAGTGTGAGAGCACTGGAGTCAAGGCAGGTTTCCTTTCTATTATCCAGGGTCCCACAGGCTATTCTGTGCTTGCTCCCAGTGGGAAGCAGACAAAGGGTTCAAGCCCTGGGCTGAAAACAGAGGCCAGGAGCCAGGAGAGGGGCCTGGACAGACACAAGCAGGTCCCATGGGCTGGGCGGTGTGGTGGGGAGCAGGGGTGTGCAGCCATGTGCCAGGGCACAGCTGGCCCCGCTGCCCTGCTGTGTGACATTCAGCAAGTCGCTTAACCTCTCTGTGCCTTATTTTCCTTGTAAAAGGACAACAGGATTTGCCTCCTAGAGCACTTATCCCTGGGCGTGGGTAGAATGCCGTTAAAGATCTCCACGAGGTGTCATAAAGCGCCTTTTACAACTTTGTATGGAATTTTTTTTGGGGGGGGGGCCGTTCCGTGCAGCTTGAGGGATCTTAGTTCCCTGACTAGGGATCAAACCTGTGCCCCCTGCAGTGGAAACGTGGAGTCCTAACCACTGGACTGCCAGGGAATTCCTCATATGTGATCTTTATAATACAAGAAAATGAAACAAGTGAATTTTACCACAGGACAGTCTGTTGACACATGCCTTTCCATGAGCTGGCGCGGGCCCATTTCCTGGAGACTGGAGGAGGGGGTTTCACTGACAGGCAGGGGTGCCTGTACATGAGCCCAGGGCAGAGCTCAGCCACAGCTGGAATATCGCAGTCTCCTGCCATCCTCCCGCCCCCAGGCAGAGCCACCGATGGGCCCGCTTACATCTACAGATACACTTCCCTGTCACGGCATCATCAGCCACATCTCTGACTTTTTGAACAAGCTCAGCTTTCATCTCTTGGGCTTTTCCAGAAAAGCCTCTTAGAACGGGTCTGCGGCCTTTTGATGTTGCCTTTCATCACTTACTTTCCCTTCTCCTGCCTGTGTCTCTCACTGAAACATTATTCCAAGGTCAGAAGGAAAGCCCTGCGAGAGGGTGGGGTGGTGACCTGCCGGCACCCAGCCCTGGCAGGCTCTCACACAAAGGTGCGTGGTGCCATCTGCAGCCGGACGTGAGCAGGGTGTTAGGGGACAGACCTGCTGGGGGGATGTCCCTGGGCAGTTCATCTCCTGAGCATCGCCTCTGGAGGCTTGTCCAGAAATTGTCATAGACTTCAGATTTCCATTGGCTCTTTGAAGGAGACCCACCCAGCCTGAAAACCTGGGCCCACTGCCTGGCACGTGGCTGTGGACCTCAGATCTGCCTGTATGAGTTTCCCAGGTTCTCAGGGGGTGACACTCATTTCACTCGGGTGATGTTCAGTTGGTTTCGTCTGCTGTGAAATTGAAACTCATGCTGCTTTCAGAACACTCATCTCCTTTCTCATAGTAAGAATTCTGATAACGCAGTCAGACAGAGCTCCGTCTAGGGGAGAGGGAGTGGTTTCTCATCCGAGGGAAAGCCAGGCTGTCTCCAAACAGTGCCATGGCAGGTCCGAGAGACGTGGCTTTGAGTTGAAGGCTCTTGCAACGTGACTTTTAAACCCCTGGAGATTTATATTAGATGACTTATTTTCAACTTGCGTGACAGTTTGTTATAAAAGAACAGATTGGGAATTCCCTGATGGTTAAGACTCAGAGCCTTCACTGCCAGGACCTAGGTTCAGCCCACAAGCCGCATGGCGCAGCCAAAAAAAAAGAAAAGACCTTTATGAGAGGATCTAGAGAATTCCCAGGGATGGGGGAGCTTGGTGGGCTGCCGTCTATGGGGTCGCACAGAGTCAGACACGACTGAAGCAACTTAGCAGCAGCAGCAGCAGAGAATTCTGTGAATAGAGGAGCCTGGTGAGCTACAGTCTGTGGGGTTGCAAAGAGTTGGATGTAACTGAGCAACTAACACACACACACACACACAGGAGGCTGCCAGAGAAACAAATGAGTCCTTTAGGTGGTATCACACTGATATTACTCTAAACAGAACTGATTGTGTCTTCCAGAAATTCTCCAGCCTGCTTCACTTCAGTTTCTCTGAGTTCAGACTTTTTTAACTGGGAACACGAACAGGTCCTAATAGATAAACAATAAGGACTTAACAGGGAACTATATTCAGTATCTTATAATAACCCATAATGGAAAAGAACCTGAAAAAGTATATGTGTGTGTGTGTGTATATATATATATATATAACTGATATATATATCAGTTGTCCACATCCCAGCTCTTTTCTCTCCGTTGCCTGTTCTTTCTCTTGCTTCACCCTTCCGCATGCGCCCTGAGTGTCAGTCTGGAGGATTCAAGGCATTTGCAGAGGTTACTCACTGGCCCTGGAGGAGTTCCTGAAAAGCCTAGAATAAAGTACACTAGCTAAGATGCTGGCTAGCTAAAGTAGCAATGATGCCTCCTTGGGCAGAAAGGAAGCTTTTGGTAGCACGCACGAGTATACACCATCTGCCCTCTAAACGAGATTGGCCAGAATCGGGCTTTACGGAGAAGACTGCATGACTGGCGGCCTGAGACCCAGGGATGAGAATTCGGGGAGTCTTATTTCATAGTCAGGGTTCCCAGAGAAGATGGAGATGGGCTGGGGTCATAGAGCAATCGTGTGCTTCTCAGCTCAGCCCTGGGGCTCAGAGGGGAAGACCTGCCTGGGCCCCTTCTGTTGCTTGGGGAAACTTAACCGCGTGTCCTCAGACTCAGTCCCAGATAAAGACTGGTAAAAATGATTCTAATCTGTGCATTCAATGAGGTGCAAAATTGCTTCTCCACCTCGAAATCACATTGCATAATCCTGGGTTATTTGCATTTTAAGTGAATTAAACCACCCCAGCCTGTGTGAGAGGATCCATGTCAGGTGGAGGGACCCCCCCACCTCACTCCCCAGATAGAAGAGGGCTGGAAATAGGGGGATGTTGATGGAGCAGCCGCGCTGTGACTATCAGGCACACTCCTAGGTGAAGCAAAGACTCCCTTTGGAGCTTTGAAACAGCCTCAAGGCATGAATCATTATATCATCTGTGGCCAGTGGGCTGGAGAGGAACCGAAAAAATGAAAATCTTCAGGCTGCTCATTAGCGAAGGGAAATATGCAAACATTGAGGGTCTCCATGTGTCAGGGCCACATTCTTCTGCTTTGATCTGTTAAGTAGAACACTCTTCATGCCCACTTTAGGCCTCAAGCTGAACTGTTCTTTGCTGGCTGACGTCCCTGTAACCTAGGCCCCTGATAGAATGCTAGAATGAGGAGCTTTAGAAAACAGCGTTTTTAGCATTGGCCAGCCTTAGATTGATTTCGTGATTGAATTATCTTTATAGCTGCTCACTTTCTGCAGCTAGGTTTCCCCACGGCAGCACAGTAGCTTGAGGGCTACACTTGAAGCCAGATAGTTCTTTATTATGGGGACTGTCTTGTGCATAGAAGGGTGGCAGCATCCTCCCACCACACACACACACACACACACACACACTGTGACAACCAGGAATGTCTGCAGATGTCACCAACTGTCTCATAGAACACAACAGGCCCTTGGACAATCACTGTTCTGTAGGCCAGAGGCAGCAGGAAAGATTTAACCTTTGTCCTAAATTGGTTGTGCTTTTAATATTGACCGAGACTTTACATACGTTTAACACCTGTGCGTTATCAGTTCATCCCCCGTTTGGGGTGAGCAAGACTTTCTTCTCTGTGAGTGGCCTTCACAGAAACTCAGCCTTCTCTTCCCTCTTCCAGTCTGCCCTCCCATGGTATTCTTTTTTTTTTTTGGCCATGCCGTGCAGCATGTGAGATCTTAGTTCCCCAACCAGGGATTGAACCTGGATCCCCTGCATGGGATGCGTGTCGTCTTAACCACTGGACCACCAGGGATGTCCCTCCCCTGGTATTCTTATGTTGCTAATAATTGACCCAACCTAGTCATTCATTACTAGGTCATGAGTTTATTACTTCTGCACACTCATTCATTCAGGTAACAATATACTTAGCGAGTTCTCATAGCAGGCCCCAGGATGCTGGGGGGACGGGGCGTGGAGCAAGCAACACCTTGTAGCCGGGATCCCCACACGTTTGATGATGCATCTGGCCTCCTCAGCTCATTCATGCTCAGGGCTTGCATTTTGGAGAGCAAAACTGCATCCAAAGTGGAGGTACATGATCCCTGGAATCAGACAGCCTTAAGATTCAAATCCCTCCTCCACTGCTTACAAACTGGGTGTTAGTCACTCAGTCGTGTCCAACTCTTTGCGACCCCATGGACTGTAGCTCACCAGGCTCCTTGGTCCATGGGATTCTCCAGGCAAGAATACTGGAGTGGGTGGCCATTTCCTTCTCCAGCGGACCTTCCCAACCCAGCTATTGAAATGCGTCTCCTGCATTGCAGGCAGATTGTTTACTGTCTGAGCCACCAGGAAAGCTCTAACTTGGTAGCCGTGGGCAGCCGTGATGGAGCCTGTCTGCCTGCATTTCCCCACAAGCAGGCATGGGGGGGATTTTGCTGACTCGGCAGAGTTCTGGGACATCGTAACGAGATCATGTACATCAACCACTCAGATCAGATCAGTCGCTTAGTCGTGTCCAACTCTTTGCGACCCCATGAATCACAGCACGCCAGGCCTCCCTGTCCATCACCAACTCCCGGAGTTCACTCAGACTCACGTCCATCGAGTCAGTGATGCCATCCAGCCATCTCATCCTCTGTCATCCCCTTCTCCTCTTGCCCCCGATCCCTCCCAGCATCAGAGTCTTTTCCAATGAGTCAACTCTTCGCATGAGGTGGCCAAAGTACTGGAGTTTCAGCTTCAGCATCGTTCCTTCCAAAGAAATCCCAGGGCTGATCTCCTTCAGAATGGACTGGTTGGATCCCCTTGCAGTCCAAGGGACTCTCAAGAGTCTTCTCCAACACCACAGTTCAAAAGCATCAATTCTTCGGCACTCAGCTTTCTTCACAGTCCAACTCTCACATCCATACATGACCACTGGAAAAACCATAGCCTTGACTAGACGAACCTTTGTTGGCAAAGTAATGTCTCTGCTTTTGAATATGCTATCTAGGTTGGTCATAACTTTCCTTCCAAGTAGTAAACGTCTTTTAATTTCATGGCTGCAGTCACCATCTGTAGTGATTTTGGAGCCCAGAAAAATAAAGTCTGACACTGTTTCCACTGTTTCCCCATCTATTTCCCATCAAGTGATGGGACCAGATGCCATGACCTTCGTTTTCTGAATGTTGAGCTTTAAGCCAACTTTTTCACTCTCCACTTTCACTTTCATCAAGAGGCTTTTGAGTTCCTCTTCACTTTCTGCCATAAGGGTGGTGTCATCTGCATATCTGAGGTTATTGATATTTCTCCCAGCAATCTTGATTCCAGCTTGTGTTTCTTCCAGTCCAGCATTTCTCATGATGTACTCTGCATATAAGTTAAATAAACAGGGTGACAGTATATAGCCTTGACAAACTCCTTTTCCTATTTGGAACCAGGCTGTTGTTCCATGTCCAGTTCTAACTGTTGCTTCCTGACCTGCATACAAATTTCTCAAGAGGCAGATCAGGTGGTCTGGTATTCCCATCTCTTTCAGAATTTTCCACAGTTTATTGTGATCCACACAATCAAAGGCTTTGGCATAGTCAATAAAGCAGAAATAGATGCTTTTCTGGAACTCTCTTGCTTTTTCCATGATCCAGCGGATGTTGGCAATTTGATCTCTGGTTCCTCTGCCTTTTCTAAAACCAGCTTGAACATCAGGAAGTTCACGGTTCACATATTGCTGAAGCCTGGCTTGGAGAATTTTGAGCATTACTTTACTAGCGTGTGAGATGAGTGCAATTGTGCGGTAGTTTGAGCATTCTTTGGCATTGCCTTTCTTTGGGATTGGAATGAAAACTGACCTTTTCCAGTCCTGTGGCCACTGCTGAGTTTTCCAAATTTGCTGGCATATTGAGTGCAGCACTTTCACAGCATCATCTTTCAGGACTTGGAATAGCTCCACTGGAATTCCATCACCTCCACTAGCTTTGTTTGTAGTGATGCTTTCTAAGGCCCACTTGACTTCACATTCTAGGATGTCTGGCTCTAGGTCAGTGATCACACCATAGTGATTATCTGGGTTGTGAAGGTCTTTTTTGTATAGTTCTTCTGTGTATTCTTGCCATCTCTTCTTAATATCTTCTGCTTCTGTTAGGTCCATACCATTTCTGTCCTTTATTGAGCCCATCTTTGCATGAAATGTTCCTTTGGTATCTCTGATTTTCTTGAAGAGATCCCTAGTCTTTCCCATTCTGTTGTTTTCCTCTATTTCTTTGCATTGATTGCTGAAGAAGGCTTTCTTATCTCTCATTGCTATTCTTTGGAACTCTGCATTCAGATGTTTATATCTTTCCTTTTCTCCTTTGCTTTTTGCTTCTCTTCTTTTCACAGCTATTTGTAAGGCCTCCCCAGACAGCCATTTTGCTTTTTTGCATTTCTTTTCCATGGGGATGGTCTTGATCCCTGTCTCCTGTACAGTGTCACGAACCTCATTGCATAGTTCATCAGGCACTCTATCTATCAGATCTAGGCCCTTAAATCTATTTCTCACTTCCACTGTATAATCATAAGGGATTTGATTTAGGTCATAACTGAATGGTCCAGTGGTTTTCCCTACTTTCTTCAATTTCAGTCTGAATTTGGTAATAAGGAGTTCATGGTCTGAGCCACAGTCAGCTCCTGATCTTGTTTTTGCTGACTGTATAGAGCTTCTCCATCTTTGGCTGCAAAGAATATAATCAATCTGATTTCAGTGTTGACCATCTGGTGATGTCCATGTATAGAGTCTTCTCTTGTGTTGTTGGAAGAGGGTGTTTGTTATGACCAGTGCATTTTCTTGGCAAAACTCTATTAGTCTTTGCCCTGCTTCATTCCGTATTCCAAGGCCAAATTTGCCTGTTACTCCAGGTGTTTCTTGACTTCCTACTTTTGCATTCCAGTCCCCTATAATGAAAAGGACATCTTTTTGGGGTGTTAGTTCGAAAAGGTCTTGTAGGTCTTCATAGAACCGTTTGACTTCAGCTTCTTCAGCATTACTGGTTGGGACATAGACTTGGATTACTTGGTCATGGTGGAGAGATCAACCAGTCAGTACACGGTAACGATGGGGTAAATCTTCCATGGCAGAACAGTCAAACTGAGACAGAAGGAAAAAAAGCCAGCAGTAACTAAGGACATGGAGAAGGCAATGGCGCCCCACTCCGGTACTTTTGCCTAGAAAATCCCGTGGATGGAGGAGCCTGGTGGGCTGCAGTCCATGGGGTCGATAGAGTCGGACACGACTGAGCGACTTCACTTTCACTTTTCACTTTCATGCATTGGAGAAGGAAATGGCAACCCACTCCAGTGTTCTTGCCTGGAGAATCCCAGGGATGGGAAGCCTGGTGGGCTGCCGTCTATGGGGTCGCACAGAGTCGGACACGACGGAAGCGATGCAGCAGCAGCAGCAGCAGGAACTAAGGACATGCCGCCTTTGTGAACGTTTCCCAAAGTGCGGTGTGAATCTATGTTTTTCATTAACCAGACCTCCTCAAAGCAGAGAGATGAACTCAACCTCTGAGAAGAAGGCCTCTTTCTTCAGATTCTTTAGAACTCTATGATTAATATATTTCTTTTCCATCTCAAACAAGGGCTCACACTGACCAAAGGCTTATCTGTACGTGCATAATTGAAAAAAAAAACAAAAACACTTCAGCGAATTGTGTACTCAATGCTGACCTGTCAATATGATACATAATTTCTTTGTCTCAAAAATGTATGAAACCGCACCTCTGACTTCTGCTCAGTGGAGGAGTTCGCAGAGTTTCTGAGAATCTGTTTGCCAGGCTATCATCCTCAGCTTGACTCGAATAAAATTCTCTTATCTATCTTCTTTGCTGGATTGTTATTTGATTTCCTGTCAACGGTAACTTACTGTCTGCCAGCTGGTAGGTTATTTGTATGAAGGGACACCTTGGTGGGTCAAAAATAGTCAAGTATTGGCAACTTCCTAGGTCAGCCTAACATGTAAACCTAGGGCCAATATCTGACCGACTCTGGAGGTTGAGCAGATAAGGGGAGTGGTCCTGCCTGGCTCTCTCCAGAATTCCTGCCCTCTCTCTAAGGTTACACCCTGCTGCTGCATAGACTCTTTAGAGCGGACATGCCACTCCCTCCCATCCTCAGTGTTCCCAGGGGCTCGTGCATCAAAACCTTGTCCTGTGGGGAAACTGCTGTTCCCTGCCAATTTGTGAGGAAGTAACCGCAATTGTGGCAGCTCCTCAGTTCCCTGTGGTTGGTTGTGTTCCTGTTGTTTTGTTTTATAAATCTGTCTTATCCCTGTGTTCATTTTATCTTATTTTGTTTTTTTTGGGCATGTGGGATGTTAGTTCCCTGACCAGGGATCGAACCCGAGCCCCCTGCAGTGGAAGTGCAGAGTCTTAACCACTGGACCTCCAGGGAAGTCCGTGTTGTTTGGTCATTCGTCCCCTGGGTGGGCGTTCCTCTGATGTCTCTGTGTTCCCACCCCAGGCCACGCTGCTGATCGCCTTCATCTGCGTGAGGAGCTCTCTGTGGACGAGCTACAGCGCCTACAGCTACTTTGAGGTGGTCACCATTTGCAACTTGATCATGATCCTCGCCTTCTACCTGGCGCACCTCTTCCGCCTGCCCCGCGTGCTCACCTGTATCAGCTGGCCCCTGTCGGTAAGGGAGTGGCCCGGCTGCGCTCCGCCCGCACGGGTCAGGACGCCGGCTGGGCACTGGGGCCCGACGCCCTTCCAGCCTACCCGCCCTGCCTCCTTGGCTGCTTCAGCCCTGAATTTCCCACTGCTGGGTGGCCCTCTCTGCCTCCGGTCTTACTGGCCTCTAAAACTGACCTTCAAGCTGCAAGAAAGCTGTGCTTCTCATCTCGATGCTTCTTTTCTCAAGTGACAGAAAATGGGCTGTGTGGCGGGTGGGGGGGTGACCTGGAGGCAGAACGTGGAAGGATGAAGCTGATAGAGGTGCTGCGTATTCACACTGTCATACGTATAAGATCTGTCAGCTGAAGTGGACAGGCAGAGTCTGAAGAAAGATATCAGAAGTTGCTAAGGTTTCTTCTTCCCGTTATATTATTTTTTAAATGGCTTTATTTACACCTTGGTGACATGTCATACAATTGCCGATTGAAGTGTACAGTTCAGTGGATTTCTGTATGTTTTTAGACTTGTGCAACCGTCACCTCATTTTTAGAATATTTTCATCACCTCAAAAAGAAACCCTGTACCCTTTAGCTGTTACCTCCTACCCCTCATCTCCTCCAGCCCTGAGCTACTGCTGATTGACTTTCTGTCTCTATAACTTTTCCTGTTCTGGAGATTTCATGTAAGTAGACTCATATATGTGGTCTTCTGTAACTAGCTTCTTTCACTTAGTAGAGTGTGTATCGGTTTATCTATTTATAGCAGTATCAGTACTTCATTGCTTTTTATAGCTAACAAATAATCCATGGAAAGGATATACCATAGTTGGGCTTTTGTTGATTTGTTTGTTTGCTGGGGGCGCACCACGTGCCATGCGGGATCTTAGTTCCCCGACCACGGGTGGAACCCATGCCCCCTGCAGTGCAAGCGTGGAGTCCTAACCACTCAGTCACATTTTGTTTATCCATTTATCATTGATGGATATTTGGGTGGCTTCTGCCTTTTGGCAATTGTGAATCCTGCTGCTGTGCACATTTGTATACAAGTTTTGCGTATGGACGTGTTTTTATTTTGCTTGGGAATATACCTAAGGGTGGGATTGCTGGGTCACATGGTAACTGTTTAATTGCTTGAGGAACTGCCCGGCTATTTTCCAAAGTGGATGTACCATGTTGCATTCCAGCAGTCTTCCCACTCGTTGTTTTTCAGGATTATTTTGAATTGTTGTACTTTCATAAGGACTTTATAATCAGCTTTTCAGTTTCCACAAAGAAGTCAGCTGAGATTCTAATAAGAATGACATTGAATCTGTAGATAAATTTGGAGAGTATTGCCATTTTAATAATAATATAAAGTCTTGTGATCCATGAGCATAGAAGGTTTTTCCTTTATTTAGATCTTCTAAAACTTCTTTCAACAATGTCATGTAACTTTCAGAGGATGAGTTTTACACTGTTTTTGTTCAGTGTGTTGCTAAGTATCCTACCCTTTGTGATACTATTTCAAATGTAGTCATTAATTTCATTTTCAGATTGTTCACTGCAAGTGGATAGAAATACAATTGATTTCTGTTTATTGATCTTGTATCCTCAATCGTGTTGAAATCATTTATTAGATCTAATAGACGGTTAGTGGACTCCTTAGTGTTTTCTATCTGTGGGAGCATACTGTCTGTAAAGAGATAGTTTTACATTTGTTTGCAGTCTGGATGCTTTTTACTTCATTTTCTTGACTTATTGCAAGAAATTGAATGTTGAAGTGGCAGGAGCAGATATCATCTTGTTCCCAATCTTAGGAGGAGAGTATTAGGTTTTTATCATTAAATGTAACATTAGCTGGGGTTTTTGTAGATAAGTGTTAGTCATTCAGTCATGTCCAACTCTTTGCAACCCCATGGTTTGTAACCTGCCAGGCTTCTCTGTCCATGGAATTCCCCAGGCAAGAATACTGGAGTGAGTAGCCATTCCCCTCCTCCAGGGGATCTTCCTCATCCAGGGATCAAACCCAGGTCTCCTGCATTGCAGGCAAATTCTTTACTGTTTGAGCCACCAGAGATGATATTGATTTTCCAGGCAAGAGTACTGCAGTGGGGTGCCATTGCCTTCTCCCTCAAATAGAAGAAGTTACCTTTAATTCATTTGTCTATTAAGACAATCATGTAGGGTGATTAATCTCTCTAGGATTCTGTTATTGCACTGATTTTCATATGTGGAACTATCTTTGCATTCCTGGGGGAAATTCTGATTGGCTGTGATGTATAATTCAGTTTACATGTAGCTGGATTTGGTTTGCTAGTCTTTTGTTGAGCATTTTTGCATTGATATTCATAAGAAATATTATTGGTCTGTAGTTTGCTTGTGATGTCTTTGGTTTTGTTATCAAAAGTGTTTCCTTCTCTTATGTTTTTTAGAAAAGTTTGGGAAGAGTTGGTATTGATTCCTCTCTAAATGTTTGTAATTCTGCATGGAAGCCATCTGGTCTGGGCTTTTCCTGTGGGTAGTGTTTTTATTATTCATTCAGGTTCTACTATTTTAGATCTTATTCAGATTGAGTCATTTTCAGTAGTATGTCTTTCTAGGAATATCTCCATTTCATCTAACTTATCTAACTTATTGGTGTACAGCCTATCACAGTATTCTTTTAAAATCCTTTTTATTTCATCAGTAGTGAAGTCTCCTCTTTCATTTCTGATTCTGGCCATTTGAATGTTTTTCCTCTCTTGTTTTTTTCCCCTTGGTCAGTCTAGCTAAAGTTTTCTTTATGATGTTGATCGTTTCAAGGAACCAGCTCTCAATTTCATGGACTTTCTCTGTTGTTCTTTTCTCTGTATCATTCATTTCTGCAGTAATCTCTGTTTCCTTCTTTCTTCTTGTTGTGGGTTCTAGCTTGCTTTTCTTTCCCAGTGTCCTAAGGTGAAGGTTTAGGTTATTCGTTGGAAACCTCTCTTCACTTTTAATATATGCCCTAACAGCTACAAATTTCTCTGTAGAGCACAGTCCACTATCGGTGGCCCTAAGCCCCAGTTCACCCTTCTGATCTGGTGTTGGTAGGGAAGGGGTGGCATGAGGAGAAGCATCCTCTTGTTGTCAAAAGACAGAGACCCCACCTCCTCCAGGACCTGCAAAGCCCCCATTTAATCGTGGAGAGTGAATGGGGGCATAAAGAGATGGCCCTGTGGACCCAAGGGAAGCAAAGACGGGGTCAGCCCTTCCTGCTGACCCTCGGCAGTCTGGCCTGCAGGCACATTTTCAACAGCCAAGAAGAGGGAAGAAAAAATGCAGGTAGAACTGGGAGGACTGTTGTCTGCAGAATGGGGAGGCCCTCCAGGCAGCCATCAAAGCCAGCACGTTGTGAGCCCAGACCTTTCTCTGCAGCAGAAGTGAAGGCACACATCTCTCTAAGGGGCTTTGCTTCTCAGAGCTGGAACTGCACTGAAACGCTCCAGCCTGGAAGTTGCAAGCAGCTCATTTGCTTGTTAGGAGCTTTAGCCGGAGGTCCAGGTAACCATGGACAGCCTGACCTCAGGAGTGCAGCCATCCTTAGGGGACCTGTCTGCTCACCTGAGAAGCATCTTTGTCTTTGCCACCTCTCTTCCTGCTTGCCCAGCGTCTTTTCTCTCCTGCTTGGCCTCATCCTGGCCAGCCGTCCTTTCTTGTTGCCTATGAGCTCCACTGCTCCTGCTGGGGTGTTACCGGGAGAAGAGGAAGTGTCTCCGTCTCCCCTCTGTCCTTCTCTTCTGAGAACCGGGAGTGGAGCTCCCTACCCACTGGTCTGCTTTGTTTCTGCCCCCAGGAACTCCTGCACTATTTAATCGGTACCCTGCTCCTCCTCATCGCCTCCATCGTGGCAGCTTCCAAGAGTTACAGCCAGAACGGACTGGTGGCTGGAGCGGTGAGGACGTCTCCCAGGAGGCGGCAGGGAGGAATTCCTATTCTGAATGCCCACTTTCTTCCTCACAGGGCAGCAAAGGGATTGTTCTCTGGGGCCTTTCTTTCTCAGGATCAGTCTCCACCTTGATCCACCAGCAGCAGTCCCCAGGGAGCCTGAAACTTGGGCCCATGGCAGAGGGTATCAGGTGGTGATGGGCAAGGCTGTGCAAACTCAAATGGCCCCAGCGGCCCAGACCTCTTTCTCTTACAGCCACTCCTTAAATCAGGGGATAAGAAGGTTTTAATTCTCATGCTTGCCCTGGTCATTTGCTCGGGGCTGTCTCAGCCCTGTGCAGGGAAGGGTTCTGAGGCACCTTTGGGGCCCAGGGAACAGTCCTGTGATCAGCTATCCACCATGAGTCTCAGCTTTGCCATTCCTGACTATTCATAGTATTCAGGCCAGGAAATAACACTCCTGTACCTTTCAGAGGTGAAGACTGACCCACTGGCTAACCTGAATAGAAGTAGCATGAAGTGGACAAAAATAGAGCACGGTGGGAGCTATGTGTATTTATCACCCAGAGACGCACAGATGTGTCTATGTGAGTGTGAGTCACTCAGTCGTGTCTGACTCTTTGCAACCCCATGGACTGTAGCCTGCCAGGCTCCTCTGTCCATGGAATGAATTCTCCAGGCAAGAATACTGGAGTAGGTAGCCATTCCCTTCTCCAGGGTATCTTCCCAACCCAGGGATTGAACCCAGGTCTCCCACACTGCAGGCACATTCTTTACTGTCTGAGCCACCAGGGAACCCACATGTGTCTTAGAAGCCACATATGGGAAGCCATATTTTTTAAAAGATCTATAGGTTCCTGTCATCTGATTTCTGATTTAGCTTATTGTTTATAGTTTGGAAGCCTGTGGGCTACAACCGATTTGCCTCACTTTTCAAATGAGTTTGAGGAGAAGCTGTCTATGTGATAGTCACTCACTTCCACATGGAACTCAAAATCTCTTGACTTTGGGCTGAGAGCCAGTGAGTGCCTGGGATTCCACCAAGGGGTGGAGTCTGCAGGGGGCAGAAGGTCAGCAGAGGGGCAGCCAGACCTCTGAGCACTCACACCCCTTGAGCTTAGTCATTCAGTAGTGGCCGACTCTTTGTGACCCCATGGACTGTAGCCTGCCAGGCTCCTCTGTCCATGGGATTCTCAAGGCAAGAATACTGGAGTAGGTTGCCATTTCCTGCTCCAGCGGATCTTCCTGACCCAGGGATCGAACCCTCATCCCCTAAATTTGTGCCCCTTAAGCCCCTCCCATTCCCCTTCCCCACCGTGGAGGTTAGTTTCCAAGAAGAAGCATGTTTCCCACCTGCCGGCTGGCAGATGAAGCACAGAGGAGATTCGTGCCCACCGTGTTTCAAGACCACACGGGCAGAGTCCCACTGGGTTTTCTGATTCAGGTGGCACATGACAGTACCCGGACTCCCAACAGCCCCCACTTGTCCTCCACCTGTCCTGTGGGAACCAGCATGGACCTGGAGAAGCCAGAAGAAATGAAAAGATACAGTCCCTGCTGTATGAGAAAGTGATGCTCTTGCTTAGGAGGCCAGGGCCATGAAACAATTAACACACAAGGCCCTGTCGTCCAGAAGCACATTATGTAGCCCTGTAATAAACTGTTCAATTATGCAGCGTGAACAGTTGGGGAGCAGGACAGTGTATAATGTGCTAATTGTGCAGAACAGACAATGAGAGGCCGGGACAGGCTGTAATAGGCTGATTATGTGGTGCAGACAATTGGTACAAAAGGAACCAGGGAGATGGACAAGGGGGGAGAGGAGGCTGATGGGGGCTGGGAGGGCAGCCACGTGTGGGAACCAGCAGGCAGGCAGGATAGTCCTGCACTTGGGTTGGCTGCTGTGGGCCATTCCTGCTGGACCTCCGGGAGCCCCTGGCCATGCACTTTGGGGGGCCTGTGGACACCTGGGCAAGGTGAGCAGAGAGGAACCCTGGGCTCAGACCTCTGGTCTGGCCTGGCTGGCTCCACTGCCCTGGCTTAAAGAGTTGACCTCCCGTTCCTGCTTTCTTGAACTGCAAAAACATGGCGGGGAAGGTAACAGCTGCGCTCCCATCTGGCAGAGCTATGAGGCTAAAGGAGGCCACGCATGTGAAGGGCTGATGACGTAATGCCCCATCAGCGTTAGCACTTGCTGCTGCAGGTGCTGTTAACCAGAGGTCCCCAACCTCTGAGATCTAATGGCTGATGACCTGAGGTGGAGCTGACGTAGTAGTAATAGAAATAAATGTAATGTACTTGAATCATCCTGAAACCATCCCTCTTCCCTGGTTCGTGGAAAAATTGTCTTCTCTGAAGCCCAGCCCTGGTGCCAAAAAAGTTGGGGACCTCTGGGACAAGTCGCGCAAGGCTACAGGCTTCCAAGTTCCAGGCAGACACACCTGAGTCGGTGTCTGCTTCTCACTCCATCATTTAATATTCCTCCGTGAGGTCCTTTAAAGTGTTAGTGAAGTTGTTAGTCACTTAGTCATGTCCGCGGAGAAGGCAATGGCACCCCACTCCAGTACTCTTGCCTGGAAAATCCCATGGACGGAGGAGCCTGGTGGGCTGCAGTCCATGGGGTCGCTAAGAGCCAGACACGACTGAGCGACTTCACTTTCACTTTTCACTTTCCTGCATTGGAGAAGGAAATGGCAACCCACTCCAGTGTTCTTGCCTGGAGAATCCCAGGGATGGGGGAGCCTGGTAGGCTACCATCTATGGGGTTGCACAGAGTCGGACACGACTGAAGTGACTTAGCATAGCATAGCATAGCATAGTCATGTCCGACTCTTTGTGACCCCATGGACTGTAGCCCTCCAGGCTCCTCTGTCTGTGAAATTCTCCAAGCAGGAATATGGGAGTGGGTAGCCATTTCTTTCTCCAGGGGATCTTCTGACCCTGGGATCGAATCTGGGTCTCCTGCATGGCAGGCAGATTCTTTACCATCTGGGAAAGTGAAGAAGCTAAAGAACTTCCCCACCAGGGAAGCCCGGGAGGTCCTTTGCCTACCACAAATGAGAAGGCTGCACAGGGGTGGGTGCTCACAGCGGAACGCAGGAAGGACAGGCACGCTGCTTGAACTTACTTCAGCCTAATGTTACTTAAATATGTGTAAACCTGACACCAGGTATGGGGCCTCAACTTCTGGCTCCAGCACAGCTGGGAAGCCAGACAGAACAGAAAGCCTTTGTGGATGAAGTGCATATGATGCTACCATACCAAGATCCATTTGAACACTGAATGTTAAGAACCCCAAATAAAATGTACTGTTCCTCCTTTTCCTGTCTTATTAGTCCAGGATAAAGAGCGGGGCACGTAGTTGTCTGGAGAAGAGGTGAGGGGTGGTGCCCAGAGGCCTGGCTGTGACCCAGTTGCCGGCCTGACCGGGGCCAGGGCATCACCCCTCTGGCTGCGTGAGGACAGGTGGCCAGGTCAGATGAGTGCCTGGGCTCCCTCGCGGCCACAGCCAGTACAGGAAGCAGGCACAGGGAGGAGCCGCCGGAGGGGCTGCCCGCGTGACTGGCCCTTGCCCTGGGCACCTCCTGGCCCCTCTCTCTTGTGCAGGTCTTCGGCTTCCTGGCCACCTTCCTCTGCCTGGCGAGCGTGTGGCTGTCCTACAAGATCTCATGCGTGACCCAGTCCACAGGTGAGTTCTGGTCTGAATACAGATGACCAAGAAGGTCCCTGTGCTCAGGAATGGGAGGACATGAGCTCTGGAGCTTGGCAGTAGGGGACCACTTACAGAGCACCATGCTGTCTCCATGGTGCCCAGGGTCACCCCAACATTCTCATTCTCTTGATGGCAAAGCGTTTTCTTTAAATGAGTTTCCTAATGACAAAAATAAAAGGTAGTATATTTAGAAAATAGAAATAAGAAAAAAAAATTTTTTTAATAAAAACCATTATCACACTACCAAGAAATAGCACCTGCTGGGTGTCTGTCCCTTCAGCATTTCCTTGCTCTGAATACACAAAGAGAGAGATGTGCCTTTGTTTTTTGGGCCATGCCATGCAGCTTACAGGATCTTAGTTCCCTGACCTGGGATCAAAGCCAAGCCCCCTTCAGCGGGGGTGCAGAGCCCTAACCTCTGGACCGCCCGGAAAGTCCCAAGAGATGTGCATTTATTAAAGGATCAGACTTCATGTATGATGTTGCAAACTGCTCCTCTGCTCCTACCCAGACCCTTATCGGTCACTTGCTCCACATTATTAAGTGTCCTGCTCTGGCATCCATCAGGCTCGGTGGCGTTGCACTGGTCCCTTTGCATGTCAGCATTGTAGTTTACTGAACTTGTCTCCTATTTGGGCACATTATATATATATATTTTTTTTTAATTAAAAATTCTTTCCTACTCAACAGTGCTGTAATGAACAAATGAACATCCTTGTAAATATACCCCAAGACACATAACCTAATGTTTTTTCACCTTTAGAATAAATTCCTAGAAATAGGATTGCTGGAAGTTGAACCAGTTATACTTCTTTCTTTGAATCAGCACTCTTTGCTCATTATTCTTTTCTTGGTTTTTAAAACATACATTAAAAATATCAAAGCACCTTAGAGAGTGCTTGCCACGGTAGAGCTGCAGTCTCCTTCTAATAGTCTCACTGGCAAAAAGCTAACAGAAGGCTGGGTGGACCGAGCCAGTCACCAAGGACCACGGTAGTAGGATTCCCTTTAGGGAAAATGTCCAGAATAGACAAATCCACAGAGACAGAGAGTGGAGTACCGGCTTGGGGCTGGGGGCAGGGGATACAGGAGTGACTGCGTACGTGTTTGGGGCTTCTTTTGGACACGATGAGACTGTCCTAAGATTGTGTGGATGGTTATACAATTCTGTGAATATAGTGAAAACCACGGAATTGCACACTTTAAATGAGTGAACTGTGTGGTAGATTAATTATATCCCTGTGAGGCTGTTTAAAGAAAGAATGAATGACGAAAAAAGAATGTGAGAAAGTTAATAGGTAATGTCTAAAAGTGATACATCAATCAACGTTGATATAAATGTTAAATTTATGGAGGAAAACCCGAAGGAAATAGCTGAAGGAGTTAAAGTACCTCTGAGAAAGAAGCCTGGGGTGGGGAGGAGCGGGGAGGGGAATCTTTTATTTCGTTTTTACAAATGGACTAAAATAGCATAAAGTATTGGTGTGGGCGGAGGAACGCAGCGCATGCGCAAGCCCTGGGGCAGCCCTGAGGACCCGGCCCCCTCAACCCTGCCCTTCCCTTCCCCCAGACGCTGCCTGACGCCCCCAGGGACCCCCAGCCCTGTAGGAGGCCCTGCAGGACGTGTGACCCCGCGGATGGAGGGTCATGAGCTGGCGACCCCAGAAGAAACCGGGGTCTCGGCCTCGCACCGGATCCCCCGGCTGGTAGGCGCGGGAAGGACTCCTTTCGGCTTCCAAGCGGGTCCAGCCTCTCTCTCCAGCCTTACACACTTCATCAGAGAATATTCCTCCCTCTCTGGGAAAGAAAAGCAACCGCCAGGAAAATCTGATCTCTTCCTCCAGCTTTAGAACTGCCTCAGGGACTGATGCCCACCCCACCCCCGCCCCCACCCCCCACCTTTAAGGTGATGGGGGGAGCGGATTCTGAATACTCTTGTGCAGCCTGTCCCTCTCTCCAGCCCTCGGGAGGAGCACTGCCTTAAATTCTCTTCGGAAAACACAGCCATCATCTTATTTATCTCGCTTGGAAATCCGGTCTTGAAGGCACCCTCTTCCTTAAAAGTGAAGCCTCGTGGTAGCACCATGCGGTCAGCCAGTCACCAGCTAGGAAGGTGTCACGGGCCCTTTCCCACTGTGTATGTGTGTTTTTAAATAAAATGTTGACTTGGCCAATTGCAGGAGTTCTTATTAAATTAGAAGAAGGCTGTCAAACCAGAGTGAAACACGTGCTACCTGGGAAACCACTAGGTTCCTGTGCCCACCGGAGGGGAGAGGAGGAAAGAATGCATATCATCCTGGCCTCAGAAGACTTGTGTATTTTCAAAGTACACTGAGGGTGGAAACCAGCATAATTCACATAAGACTCAAAAGCAACTTGGGCAGCCTTAAGAAAGCGGGAAATTCTGACACATGGTACACCATGGATGAACCTTGAAGACATTATATTAAGTGAAGCGAGCCAGACATGAAAGGACAAATACTGTATGATTTTAGTTACATGAGGTGCCTAGAGTAGGCAAAATTCACAGAGACAGAAAGTAAAATGGCGATTGGTTGCCTCCAGAGTCTGGAGGGCGGAATTGGGAGTATTTAATGGGTAGGTACAGTTTCTGTTTGGGAGGGTGAAAATATTCTGTTCTGGTTGGGTCTTCCTTGGCAGTCCAGTGGGTAGGCTCTTTGCTTCCACTTCAGGGGCTGCAAGTTTGATTCCTGGTTGGGGAACTAAGAACTCACATGCCACCAAAAGAAAAAAAATACATTCTGGAGATGGTGACGGCTGCACATTAATCTGAATGTAATTAATGCCTAAAAATTGTTTAAATGGTTAACTTTTCTGTTATGTATATTTCACCAAGAGTTTTTCTTCTCTTAAAGCAAAGCAGGACCTTCTGTCTAAGGCTCCTAAGTAACTGACGAGCTTCTTGGGAAATGGAGAAAGACAGAGACGCCCACCTACAGCCCAGCAGAGGCCAGCACCGTGTTCTAACAGCTAAGCCTTCTTGCAGGTCTAGAGAATACAGGTCTGTCATCTCAGGGGCAGTGCCCACGAGTAAGCCAAACTCTGCCCCCACCACCCCAGCTCCTAGCGCAGGGAGGTGACCCACCAAGCAGTCCCAGCCAGGCAGGACCAAGCAGAGATATGAGAGGAGGGACATTTGGACCCATAGTGGGAGAATGGTTAGGACTCCTTGCTTCCACTTCAGGGGGCATGGGACCTGTGGGGACCTGCCCCAAGGACCAAGAGCCAGTTTTCATTCATCATGACCACTGCAGGCCTAGGAAAGGGTGTTGACACCAGGGACCCTGGGAGGTGAGACCAAAGTGGGTCGGCCCACATGGTCTCCCATGAACAGGCGGCAGAGCCCTGGGGAGGGACCTAGGAGAAGGCTGGCCTTGCACCTTGGCTGGTCCAGGGAGACACCAGGAATGGGAGGTGAGCTTCTGAGAACCTTCCAGGATATCCTGGAAGAGCCAGGCTTCCTCCACCTCCAGCCACCAAAAGCAGGTAGATGAATGAACAGAAGAGGCGACAGCCCCATGTAGCGCCTTCCTCCAATTGGCATGCTGTTCCAATTAACGTCATTACTCTTATAGACTGACTTCATTATAAGTCAGTGTTATAAATGTAAATGAATAATTTATATGGATGCCATATTTTCAGTTTTATAGAATGGAATTTGATGTGGTTTCGATTGACAAGGGGGACTTCGCTGCTTTAAAAAAAAAAGGCACCCCTGGAGCTGAAGGGAGCTGCCAGGCTGCCCACTAGACACCAGACGAATGGACAGGGCGACCAGTCCAGGTTGGAGAAGGCAAAACAGCGGGAGAAACTTCCTCAGGAGGCCGCGGTGACCATACCTGGTGCCGCTGAACCTTGTCCTAAGGAGACTGAGGCAACTGGTAGCTTGTTGGGGATTCACTGTCAAAAAGAGACCATGATTAACTCTATATAGAGTTGTACAAAAAAGGAAAGGCTAGTATGAAGTGTTGCGCCGGATTCAGTTCTGAAGAGGGATTAAACAGTCAATAGCCAGAAAGCTATTGATCTGGTCGAAACTATCAAAAAAGGAAAAAGAAACGCCAGGCCGGGGATGCACGTGGAGGGGCGGCCGCAAGCTCCGCCGGGGTCGCCAGAAGCCCCACGTGACTGAGAGAAGCAGAAATCTGGATTTTTAGGCCAAACAAAACTTGCGTGGGCTGGCTGCAGCTGGTTTGCAGAGCACCCCGGACTCCTAGCGGCGGTCCTGGGGCAGGCAGGGGAGGAGCGGGGCGCAGGAAGTCAGCGGCTTCCTGCGCCCGCTCGGGCGGAGCCCTCCCCGGGGAGCGCCTCTGGGCGTCGCCACTGCTCCCCGCGGGCTCGGTTTCCTTCAGCGGAGAAGCACCCGGCCCCGCCGGTGGCTGCTCGGCTCCCCGCGCCCGCAGCGCCGCCTTCTGGTGGCCGTGGGGAGCGCCGCTGCCCGGCCCGGAGAGCCGAGACATCCGAATCCAGGGTTCGGGATCAGAAGCACAACTTGCAGGTTTTCTTGGAACCTCAGGCACTCAGACGCATCATAATTCCCTAGTTAGTGATGCTCACGCGCTGATCACTGGCTTCTAACCACATTTAACTACACGCTTCTCACCCCATCCCCGCTCCTAGTTCTCCTGTCTTTCGAAATCTCCATTCACCACACCTTTGCTTTTCTTACCACATAATTCTAGTTTCGCTCGATGTATTGCCTAAAAAGTGCAGATAAGTATGGCAGTTCTTTATAATTAACCGAAAAGGACCCCATGCCGTATGTCATCCTTTCACTGTGTTGCTGTAACAGACACACCACCCCCCGCCCCCACCTCCTTTCAGGCAACACTTAGCAGCCTCTCGGCCCTTTTTCGCACTATCTCTTAGTCCAGACAAGGACCACGTGTCTGCCCCGCAAAGGCTGTGACCAGTTTCACTCCAGCGCAAGCACAGAGCTGGGCCGCAGGCTTCACTGACAGCTTTTGACTGCCACACCAGAGCTTTCCTGTGGACCCCGCCATGGGTTTGCAGCCCGCAGTTAGGAGAGTTCCTGCCCGTAGGGGGATGCTGGCTAATTGGACACAGCAGTCAGTGGATACATTTGTCCTCCTCACCGGAGACAGATTGGCCTGTGTTTAACCGCTCAGTCGTACCGACTCTTTGCGACCCCGTGGATTGTAGGCCGCCAGGCTCCTCTATCCACGCCAGGCTCCTCTGTCCTTGGGATTCTCCAGGCAAGAATACTGGAGTTGGTTGCCATGCCCTTCTCCAGGGGATCTTCCCAACCCAGGCATGAAACCCACCAGGTCTCCTGCATTGCAGGCGGATTCTTTACCGTCTGAGCCCCTAGGGAAGCCCAGACTGTTCTGAGGCAGATTTTATACAGTGTCTCCCATGGGACCCTGCAAACGATCACACAGGGTGGTCCATTCGGCAGCTTCCTACTGGCTTCAGTGCCCAGGTAGGTGGTCCATCTGGGTCTGTGAGTACAAGCCAAAAATAGGCCACAGCTGCGCCAACTAACTGCCTTACTCAGGGGAGACCTTGGAAGACAGTAGTGAAGGTTGCTGACCCCAGTGGTTGGAGCTCGGAGCATCTGACTCTTCCAAGGAAAGAAAATAGCCTGGAGGGAGTGGTGAGCGGCCAGGGACATCCCCCCACGGCCCCCTGCAAGAAGTGGGTGGGCAGAAAGCCACCACGATTCTCAAATGAGCAAGTCATTTGAACAAGAAGTGAGTCACCTTCCAAATAAAATTCCTGGGTAAGGAGGCCACTGAATGCCAGGAAGAAGGCAACCCAGGAAAACCGCTATACAGATGAATCTATTTTACAATAGCCAAGACAGGTGATTGACAGGGTTAAAAGGGGCGGGCAGAGCAGACCAGAGGAGTCGTGAGCCTGCGCGTAGGAAGCAACGCGAGAACCTGGAGTGAGTCCGTGAGTCCTGCGCGCGAAGACCTACTCGGTGCGAGCTGACTGCCCTCAGACCAGGTGAACCAAAGCCATGGGACAAGCAGGGACAAAATTCAGGTATGGATCGGCTCTCCGGATTCACCCCACCCAGGGGGAAGCCCTGCATATTCCTGAACTTACGGAATACTGGCTGTAGTTTTGCGGGGGGTTCTTTGGTTGGCTTTGGTCTGGACTGTGCTTGCCTCTCTTTCGTAAGAACCTGCTAAGGGTCCTCTAAGGGTCACATGCAAGTTCCAGGAAAGGCGTTTCCCTGTAAAGTTCGCCGAGCATAACGTTTGAGACAGCGCCTTCTTCCTGGGAGAAGAAAGGGTGCACGATCTTTTCACCTGAGGTTTTGGATGGCCAGGGGTGCAGCACGGAGTTTCCACGCTTCCTTGGGAGCTGCACCCCCGCTGTCAGGCCGATGGAAGCCGGGAGCTTTACTCTGGGTGCTTAGGGAAGAAGGTGGCCTCGTTCATTTCCGCCACGCTCGACGCTTCCAACGTGGACGGAACTGCCACTTCCCTCATACCTGGCTCTTAGCCTTCAGTCTGAGGTATGGCTAACAGTGTATTTTTTAAGTGGGGGCGGGGGTGGCGGCGAGTTTGCGTCTACCTGGCGTAGCACACAATACACTCATGGCCCTGAATTCTCCAGTGAGAGAGCCTCAGTGTTTGGACACAACTTGTTATCATGTGAACTGTTGGTGGGTGTGCAGGCGTCTCTATAACGGCTTCACAGGCCAAACGCTTTTGCCGAGTGACCCACGCTCCCCTCAGCTGCCTTCCAAGTAGCCATCTTGAGAGCTGCATCACAGCTCAGAGAGACGTTTCACAATCAGTTAACAAGCAACTTGGTAGTAACCACAAATTATGGCAAAAATCCCAGCTCCACTGGCCCCTTTGCATATTGTCTAATGAGAGACAGTACATCCCAAACCTGGGAATATTCCTGTAACCTCCACCCCGAGACGTCAGACCTGTGGCCGTATTTGAATGAGGGCCCCAATACCTAATAATCTTGGAAGCGCTTTAGGCACTGTACCCTAGCACCTCCTTCAGACCAGTGAGAAACGGGTGCCTGTTACTCATTGCACAGCTGATGGAGGCCTTTTACCATGATGGCTCCTCTGGTTCTCCTGGCCCTCTGAGCTGGTGGTGGTGGTTTAATAAAAAGTATAATAGACAATGGACGTGAGTCTCAGTGAACTCCGGGAGTTGGTGATGGACAGGAAGGCCTGGCATGCTGCGATTCACGGGGTCGCAAAGAGTCGGACACGACTGAGCGACTGATCTGATAATAGACAAACCAGAAGAACATAGAGGTTGAAGAAATTTTGGCCAAAAATTTAATAGACAAATAAAATGTTACATATTTAAAGGAGATAGTGTGGCGATTTGACATATGTCTACTTTGTGAATGATTACCACAGTCAGGTTAACACATCCGTCACCTCACAGCTACCATTTTTTTTTTTTTTTTTTTAACGTGTGTGGTTGAGCTTCTGAATTTGAGAATTTCCTCCTGCCATTGAGAAGGAACTGTGAACGTGACTAACCTCTGGTCAAAACAGCCTCCAACTTGACATCCTGCAAATCTGAACTAAGTTCCATAGGTGGGATGAGCTCTAGGAAGTTCTGTCGTGAAAACACTATGGATCTTGCCCAGTCCCTAAGCCTCTGACTTCACCCACAGGTGTCTTCCCTCATGGAGTGCTAGTCTCATGAAAGCCAGCTGACAAGAAGCAGTGAAGAAGCCCACCCTGCTCCAAGGTGAGCAGGTCCTCCATAATGCTAGAGCCTTTCAGTGAAGGCAGACGGTGGATGGCCTGCGGCAGTGGGTGTCCCATGTGATGAGCTGAATTTCACGCAGAACTTTCTAGTCAGTGCACTGCCCACCCCCGCTCTCCCAGGAATCAGTGAACGATATCTGTGTATCAGCTCATGGACTGTCACTTATGACCCAGCTTTAATGGTCAGGTCTTTGGGCCCCCCAGGACTGGACTCTTAAAGAGATCCCATATATTGGATGACCTCCCCTTGGAAACATAACAGTTTTCAGATTCAACATTTACATTATATGTATAGTTATATGAAATAACCACACCTAGAGAACAGTGTTGAGACAAACATATGTGGAAAAGCCAACACGTGTGGCCATTACCTCTTGCTGCTGTTTAGTCGCTAAGTTGCAGGCGACCCCATGGACTATAGCCTGCCAGGCTCCTCTGTCCATGGGTTTTCCCAGGCAAGAATACTGGAGTGGGTTGCCATTTCCTTCTCCAGGGGATCTTCCTGACCCAGGGATCAAACCCAGGTCTCCGGCATTGCAGGCGGAGCCATCACCTCTACTGCAGACCAATGGACTGTGCTCAAGTCCACCGTAGTTGTAATGGAACCACCGTAAAGCTTGAGATGCCTAGTGAGGAATCACTGCAAAAACTTGTATCGTTGGTCCACTATCCTAGAGTCCTCAATGAGGACTTCCACAGGGCCACCTGGTCTGTCTTCACCTATTGACAGCTTGCACAAGAGTGATTGGCCCCTCTGTCTACCTGAGCTCCTAGGCATTCAAGGGCTTTTGCACCTGCTTTGATCTCAGCAGGTGGATGGGTGGATGTTTCATTTTGTTCAAATCTACATAAACTTGACCACTTTGTCCCAGATATTCTATGGTCACCCTCCCCTGCCCACCGTCTATGCCATTGAAAAGTAGCAACTCCTGGGCCAGAAAGGAAGATGATTTGGACCATCCCTGATGCGGAGATGACACACCTCAGCTGATCACGTGTGAGCATGGCTGGCCCCAGAAGCGCACTGAGGTCCAGGGGAAGTGAGTGACTCTTTTTTTCTCTTACAAACATGGACCAGCAGTTTCAAATGTCCTTCCCCTAATATTCTAGTTCTCATGATGTTGAAAATCTCACCTTCACCTAACCTGCTGCAGGGTCCCAAGGGCCAGCGGCCAATCAAGACAAGCGTGGAAGGTCCCGGAGGTTCATTTCCTCTTATTTTGGGAGCTTATTGGAGAAATGGTTCAAAAAGACTGAGTTAGCACAATAGAAAAATATACTGATTCCAGCTCCTGGGCTTTAAAAAATTTTTTTTATTGGAGTATAGTTGCTTTACAATGTTGTATTAGTTTCTACTGTAAGCAAAGTGGATCAGCTCTATACATATATACATATATTTTTTCTCTTTTTTGCATTCCTTCCTATTTTACGTCACCACATAGAATCGAGTAGAGTTCCATGAGCTATACAGTTCATTCTCATTCAGTTCAGTTGTTCAGTCGTGTCCGACTCCTTGCGACTCCATGAATTGCAGCATGCCAGGCCTCCCTGTCCATCACCAACTCCCGGAGTTCACTCAAACTCAACATCCATCGAGTCGGTGATGCCATCCAGCCATCTCATCCTCTGTCTTCCCCTTTTCCTCCTGCCCCCAATCCCTCCCAGCATCAGTCTTTTCCAATGAGTCAACTCTTTGCATGAGGTGGCCAAAGTACTGGAGTTTCAGCTTTAGCATCATTCCTTCAAGAGAACACCCAGGGCTGATCTCCTTTAGAATGGACTGGTTGGATCTCCTTGCAGTCCAAGGGACTCTGAACAGTCTTCTCCAGATACACAGTTCAAAAGAATCAATTCTTTGGCACTCAGCTTTCTTCACAGTCCAACTCTCACATCCATACATGACCACTGGAAAAACCATAGCCTTGACTAGATGGACCTTTGTTGGCAAAATAATGTCTCTGCTTTTCAATATGCTATCTAGGTTGGTCATAACTTTTCTTCCAAGGAGTAAGTGTCTTTTAATTTCATGGCTGCAGTCACCATCTGCAGTGATTTTGGAGCCCAAAAAAATAAAGTCTGACACTGTTCCCACTGTTTCCCCATCTATTTCCCATGAAGTGATGGGACCAGATGGCATGATCTTAGTTTTCTGAATGTTGAGCTTTAAGCCAACTTTTTCACTCTCCTCTTTCACTTTGATCAAGAGGCTTTTGAGTTCCTCTTCACTTTCTGCCATAAGGGTGGTGTCATCTGCATATCTGAGGTTATTGATATTTCTCCCAGCAATCTTGATTCCAGCTTGTGCTTCATCCAGCCCTGTGTTTCTCATGATGTACTCTGCATAGAAGTTAAATAAGCAGGGTGACAATATACAGCCTTGACGTACTCCTTTTCCTATTTGGAAACAGTCTGTTGTTCCATGTCCAGTTCTAACTGTTGCTTCCTGACCTGCATATAAGTTTCTCAAGAGGCAGATCAGGTGGTCTGGTATTCCCATCTCTTTAAGAATTTTCCACGGTTTCCTGTGATCCACACAGTCAAAGGCTTTGGCATAGTCAATAAAGCAGAAATAGATGTTTTTCTGGAACTCTCTTCCTTTTTCGATTATCCAGCAGATGTTGGCAATTTGATCTCTGGTTCCTCTGCCTTTTCTAAATCCAGCTTGAACATCAGGAAGTTCACGGTTCACATATTGCTGAAGCCTGGCTTGGAGAATTTTGAGCATTACTTTACTAGCATGTGAGATGAGTGCAATTGTGCAGTAGTCTGAGCATTCTTTGGCATTGCCTTTCTTTGGGATTGGAATGAAAATTGACCTTTTCCAGTCCTGTGGTCACTGCTGAGTTTTCCAAATTTGCTGGCATAGTGAGTGCAGCACTTTCACAGCATCATCTTTCAGGATTTGAAAGAGCTCAACTGGAATTCCATCACCTCCACTAGCTTTGTTCGTAGTGATGCTTTCTAAGGCCCACTTGACTTCACATTCCAGGATGTCTGGCTCTAGGTGAGTGATCACACCATCATGATTATCTTCGTCATGAAGATCTTTTTTTGTACAGTTCTTCTCATGAGCTATCTGTTTTTTACAGAATAGTGTGTATATGTCTACCCCAATCTCCCAATTCATCCCACCTCTTCCTCCCTTAGTAAAGATAAGTTTGTATTTTTACATTTGTGACTTTATTTCTGCTTTGCACATAAGTTCATTTGTACCATTTTTTCTAGATTCTGCAATATAAGCAGTATTATACATTTGTCTTTTTTGAACTTCACGTTGTATGACAATCTTTTTTTAAATTTTATTTTAATTGGAAGCTAATTACTTTAAAATATTGTAGTGGTTTTTGTCATACATTGGCATGAATCAGCCTTGGGTATACATGTGTCCCCCATCCTGAACCTCCCTCCCCATCCCATCCCTCAGGGTCATCCCAGGGCACTGGCCCTGAGTGCCATCTCATGCATCAAACCTGAACTGGCAATCTATTTCACATATGGTAATACACATGTTTCAATGCTATTCTTTCAAATCATCCCACCCTCACCTTCTCCCACAGAGTCCAAAAGTCTGTTCTTTACATCTGTGTCTCTTCTACTGTCTCACATATAGGGTCATTGTTACCATCTTTCTAAATTCCATATATATGCATTAATATACTGTATTGGTGTTTTTCTTTCTGACATTTCACTCTGTATAATAGGCTCCAGTTTCATCCACCTCATTAGAACTGATTGAAATGCATTCTTCTTAATGGCTGAGTAATATTCCATTGTGTATATGTACCACAGCTTTCTTATCCACTCATCTGCTGATGGACATCTAGGTTGCTTCCATGTCCTGGCTATTGTAAACAGTGCTGTGATGAACATTGGGGTACATGTGTCTCTTTCAATTCTGGTTTCCTTGGTGTGTATGTCCAGCAGTGGGATTGCTGGGTCGTATGGCAGTTCTATTTCCAGTTTTTTGAGGAATCTCCACACTGTTCTCCATAGTGACTGTACTAGTTTGCCTTCCCACCAACAGTATGAGTGTTGATTCCCTTTTCTCTGCACCCTCTCCAGCATTTATTCTTTGTAGACTTTTTGATAGCAGCCATTCTGACCAGCATGAGATGGTACCTCATTGTAGTTTTGATTTGCATTTCTCTGATAATGAGTGATGTTGAGCATCTTTTCATGTGTTTGTTAGCCATCTGTATGTCTTCTTTGGAGAAATGTCTGTTTAGTTCTTTGGCCCATTTTTTGATTGGGTCGTTTATTTTTCTGGAATTGAGCTGCGGGAGCTACTTGTATATTTTTGAGATTAATTCTTTGTCCATTGCTTCATTTGCTATTATCTTCTCCCATTCTGAACGCTGTCTTTTCACAGCTTTAGTTTCCTTCATTGTGCAAAAGTTTTAACTTTAATTAGATCCGATTTGTTTATTTTTACTTTTATTTCCATTACTCTGGGATGTGGGTCATAGAGGATCCTGCTGTGATTTATGTCAGAGAGTGTTTTGCCTATGTTTTCCTTTAGGAGTTTTTTAGTTTCTGGTCTTACATTTAGATCTTTAATCCATCTTGAGTTTATTTTTGTGTATGTTAGAAAGTGTTCTAGTTTCATTCTTTCACAAGTGGTTGACCAGTTTTCCCAGCACCATTTGATAAAGAGATTGTCTTTTCTCCATTGTATATTCTTGCCTCCTTTGTCAAAAATAAGGTGTCCATAGGTGCATGGATTTATCTCTGGGCTTTCTATTTTGTTCCATTGATCTATATTTTTGTCTTTGTGCCAGTACCATACTGTCTTAATGACTGTAGTTTTGTAGTATAGTCTGAAGTTAGGCAGGTTGATTCCTCCAGTTCTATTCTTTCTCAAGATTGCTTTGGCTATTTGAGGTTTTTTGTATTTCCATACAAATTGTGAAATTATTTGTTCTAGTTCTCTGAAAAATACCATTGGTAGCTTGATAGGGATTGCATTGAATCTATAGAGTGCTTTGGGTAGTATACTCATTTTCACTGTAGTGATTCTTCCGATCCATGAACATGGTATATTTCTCCATCTATTTGTATCATCTTTGATTTCTTTCATCAGTGTTTTATGGTTTTATATATGTCTTTGGTTTCTTTAAGTAGATTTATTGCTAAGTATTTTATTCTTTTCATTGCCATGGTGAATGGAATTGTTTTCTTAATTTCTGTTTTCTCATTGTTAGTGTATAGGAATCCAAGGGATTTCTGTGTGTTAATTTTATATCCTGCAACTTTACTATATTCATTGGTTAGCTCTAGTAATTTTCTGGTGGAGTCTTTAAGGTTTTCTATGTAGAGGATCATGTCATCTGCAAACAGAGTTTTACCTCTTCTTTTTCCAATCTGGATTCCTTTTATTTCTTCTTCTTCTCTGATTGCTGTGGCTAAAACTTTCAAAACTATGTTGAATAGTAGTGGTGGGAGTGGGCACCCTTGTCTTGTTCTGGACTTTAGGGGAAATGCTTTTAATTTTTCACCATTGAGGATGTTTGCTGTGGGTTTATCATATATGGCTTTTATTATGTTGAGGTATGTTCCTTCTATGCCTGCTTTCTGGAGGGTTTTTATCATAAACGGATGTTGAATTTTGTCAAAGGCTTTCTCTGCATCTATTGAGATAATCATATGGTTTTTATCTTTCAATTTGTTAATGTGGTGTATCACATTGATTAATTTGTGAATATTGAAGAATCCTTGCATCCCTAGGATGAAGCCTATTTGGTCATGATGTATGATCTTTTTAATATGTTGTTGGATTCTGTTTGCTAGAATTTTGTTAAGGATTTTTGCATCTATGTTCATCAGTGATACTGGCCTGTAGTTTTCTTTTTTTGTGGCATCTTTGTCTGGTTTTGGTATTAGGGTGATGATGGCCTCATAGAATGAGTTTGGCAGTTTACCTTCCTCTGCAATTTTCTGGAAGAGTTTGAGTAGGATAGGTGTTAGCTCTTCTCTAAATTTTTGGTAGAATTCAGCTGTGAAGCCATCTGGTCCTGGGCTTTTGTTCGTTGGAAGATTTCTGATATAGTTCCAATTTCTGTGCTTGTGATGGGTCTGTTAAGATTTTATATTTCTTCCTGGTTCAGTTTTGGAAACTTATGCTTTTCTAAGAATTTGTCCAGTTCTTCCAGGTCATCCATTTTTTTGGCATATAGTTGCTGATAGTATTCTCTTATGATCCTTGGTATTTCTGTGTTGTCTGTTGTGATTTCTCCATTTTCATTTCTAATTTTGTTGATTTGATTCTTCTCCCTTTTTTTCTTGATGAGTCTGGCTAATGGTCTGTCTATTCTATTTATCTTCTCAAAGAACCAGCTTTTAGTTGTGTTGGTTTTTGCTATAGTCTCCTTTGTTTCTTTTTCATTTATTTCTGCCCTAATTTTTATGAATTCTTTCCTTCTACTAACCCTGGGGTTCTTCATTTCTTCATTTTCTAGTTGCTTTAGGTGTAAAGTTAGGTTATTTATTTGGCATCTCTCTTGTTTCTTAAGGTAAGCTTGTATTGCTATGAACCTTCCCCTTAGCACTGCTTTTACTGAATCCCATAGGTTTTGGGTTGTTGTGTTTTCATTTTCATTTCTATGCATATATTTTTTTCTTTTTTGATTTCTTCTGTGATTTGTTGGTTATTCAGAAGCGTGTTGTTTAGCCTCTATATGTTTGTATTTTTAAGAGTTTTTTTTTTTCCTGTAGTTGACATCTAATCTTTACTGCACTGTGATCAGAAAAGATGCTTGAAATGATTTCAATTTTTTTGAATTTACCAAAGCTAGATTTATGGCCCAGGATGTGATGTATCCTGGAGAATGTTCCATGTGCACTTGAGAAAAAGGTGAAATTCATTGTTTTGGGGTGAAATGTCCTGTAGATATCAATTAGGTCTAACTGATCCATTGTATCGTTTAAAATTTGTGTTTCCTTGCTGATTTTGTTTAGTTGATCTATCCATAGGTGTGAGTGGGGTATTAAAGTCTCCCACTATTATCATGTTACTGTTAATTTCCCCTTTCATACTTGTTAGCATTTGCCTTGCATATTGTAGGGCTCCTATGTTGGGTGCATATATATTTATAATTGTTATATCTTCTTGGATTGACCCTTTGATCCTTATGTAGTGTCCTTCTTTGTCTCTTTTTCACGGGCTTTATTTCAAAGTCTATTTTATCTGATATGAGTATTGCTACTCCTGCTTTCTTTTGGTCTCTATTTGCGTGAAATATCTTTTTCCAGCCCTTTACTTTCAGTCTATGAGTGTCCCTTGTTTCGAGGTGGGTCTCTTGTAGACAGCATATATAGGGGTCTTATTTTTGTATCCATTCAGCCAGTCTGTCTTTTGATTGGGGCATTCAACCCATTTACATTTAAGGTAATTTTTGAGAAGTATGGTCCTGTGGCCATTTACTTTGTTGTTTTGGGTTCGAGTTTATACACCCTTTCTGTGTTTCCTGTCTAGAGAAGATCCTTTAGCATTTGTTGGAGAGCTGGTTTGGTGGTGCTGAATTCTCTCAGCTTTTGCTTGTCTGTGAAGCTTTTGATTTCTTCTTCATATTTGAATGAGATCCTTGCTGGATATAGTAATCAGGGTTGTAGGTTTTTCTCTTTCATCACTTTTAAGTGTGTCCTGCCATTCCCTTCTGGCCTGAGTGTCTGTTGAAAGATCAGTTGTTACGGGAATCCCCTTGTGTGTTATTTGTTGCTTTTCCCTTGCTGCTTTTAATATTTGCTTTTTGTGTGTGTTCTTCATTAATTTGATTAATATGTGTCTTGGGGTGTTTCACCTTGGGTTTATTCTGTTTGTAGCTCTCTGGGTTTCTTGGAACTCTCTGGGTTTCTTGAACTTGGGTGGCTATTTCCTTCCCCATTTTAGGGAATTTTTCAACTGTTATCTCAAGTATTTTCTCATGCCTTTCTTTTTGTCTTCTTCTTCTGGGACTCCTATGATTCTAATGTTGCATTTAACATTGTCCCAAAGGTCTGTGAGGTTGTCCTCATTTATTTTAATTCTTTTTTCTTTTTTCCTCTCTGCTTCATTTATTTCTACCATTCTGTCTTCCACCTCACTTACCCTATCTTCTACCTCAGTTAGTCTACTGTTGGTTCCCTCCAGAGTGCTTTTGATCTCAGTTAGTGCATTATTCATTATTGATTGACTCTTTTTGTTTATATTTTATAGGTCCTTGTTAAACATTTCTTGCATCTTCTCAATCTTTGTCTCTAGTCTATTTATCTGTAACTCCATTTTGTTTTTAAGATTTTGGATCATCTTTACTATCACTATTCTGAATTCTTTTTCAGGTAGACTCCCTATCTCCTCCTCTTTTGTTTGGTTTGGCAGGCATTTATCATGTTCCTTTACCTGCTGAGTATTTCTCTGTCTTTTCGTTTTGTTTATATTGCTGTGTTTGGGGTGGCCTTTCTGTAGGCTGGAAGTGTGTGGTTCCTCTTTATTGTGGAGCTTGCTCCCTTTGGGTGGGGTTGCATAAGTGGCTTGTCAGTGTTTCCTGATTAGGGGAACTTGCATCTGTGTTCTGGTGGGTAGAGCTGTATCTCTTCTCTCTGGAGTGCAATGAAGTGTCCAGTAGTGAGTTTTTGGGTGTCTATGGGTTTGGCATGGCTTTGGGCAGCTTGTATTTTAATGCTCAGGGCTGTGTTCCTGTGTTGCTGGAGAATTAGCTTGGTATATCTTGCTCTGGAACTTGTTGGCTCTTGGGTGGAGCTTGGTTTCAGTGTAGGTATGGAGGCTTTTGGATGATCTCTTGTCGATTAATGTTCCCTGGAGTCAGGAGATTTCTGGTGACCTCAAGTTTTGGATTTAGGCCTCCTGCCTCTGGATTTCAGTCTTACTCTTGTAGAAGCCTTAAGACGTCTCCATCCATACAGCACCGATGACAAAACATCTAGGTTAATGACGAAAAGTTTCTCCACAGTGAGGGACACCCAGAGAGGTTCACAGAGTTACATGGAGAAGAGAGATGTTACATAGAGATGACCAGGAGGAGAAGAGGGGGAATCAAAGGGGAGAGAACAATCTAGCCAGTAATCAATTCCCTATGTGCTCTCCACAGTCTGGAACACTCAGAGACATTCACAGAGTTACACAGAGGAGAAAAGGGAAGAGAGAGAGAGAGAGAGAGGTGACCAGGAGAAGAGGGGAAGTCAAAAAGGGAGAGACCAGTCTAACCAGCAATCAGTTCCCTAAGTGTTCTCCACAGCCCAGAACACCCAGAGAGATTCACAGAGTTAAGTAGAGAAGCGAAAGGGGAGGGAGGAGATAGAGGTGACCTGGGGGAGAAAAAGAGTCAAAAGAGGGAGAGGGCAATCAAGCCAGTAATCACACTCCTAAGTAAAATTGGGTACTAAGATTGGATTCTTAAAGGTACAAAACTGATAACAAATACCAAAAAGCAAAGATTACAAATTCAGGGTAGACGTTAGACTCTCAAAAATACAATATTAAAAAAAAACAAAACAAAATCACAAAAATTATAAAATATATATATGAAGTTTGCTTTTAAAATAGGGTCTTTTTTTTGCAAGGTAATAGTAGGTTATAAAAATGAAAATTAAAGGAGTAGGGACTTCCCTGGTGGTCCAGTGGCTAAGACTCCATGCTCTCAATGCAAGGGGTCAGGGTTTGATCCCTGGCCAGGGAACTAAATCCCACGTGCTGCAACTGAGAGTTCACATGCTGCAACTAAAGAGCAAAGATCCCATGTTCTGCAACTAAGACCCAGCATGGCCAAAATAAATATATTAAAAAAAAAAGGTCACAAAAGCTTTATATTAAAAAAAAAAAAAGAAAATTAAAGGAGTAGTAGAGGACTTAAAAATTAAAAAAAAATTTTTTTTAATGATAATAGTAAGAATATATCTAGGAATTTCTCTGGAGCTGTTGCAGGCAGTGTGGGGTCAGTTCAGTTTCAGATAGGTCCTTGTTCCAGCTTATACGTCTCAAGATCTGTAGGTCTCTTCCAATGTAGTCGGTGCTAACTGCAGGGTTTTAATCTGTTGAACCTGTCAGTTCCAAAGTGGTTCCCTCTGTTTATTTTGGCTTCTGTTTGCTGGTCTCTTCAGTGTCTAATTTCTGCCCTGACACAAGGGGGCGGTGGTGCTCACTTATTTAGGCTCACTTGTTCAGTCGTGCTGTGGGGAGGGAGGAACACTGCAAACAAATACCGCTGGCAAACAAATATCACTGGCGTGTGTGGGGAGAGCCTGCAGTGTCTCGGCCACAATGGGTTTGCCCCCGCTCACGGGCGTGCGTGCTTTCCTGGTCTACACTGCTCAGGCTCCAGGTTGCTCTGCAGGGGAACTGTCCAAAGCGGGCCCTGGGTTGCGTGCACTTCCCAGGTCTAAGCTGCTCAGGTTCAGGTTCTTGGGTACTCCACAAAGGCGCAGACTCGGTTGGGCCTGCGTTTTGTGTCCTTCCCAGGTCCGAGCAGCTCAGGTGACCGGGTGCTTGGCAAGCGCACTCTCCCCAGGTGGGGGTGCATCTTATCGCCTCCCCAGTCCCAGCCCCTCGGTTTCCTGGGTGTGCAGCGGGAGCGCCATCTCAGGTGTGCCGATCTCTGACTGTGACCCTCCTGGCGGATGTCAACCATCCAGGATCCCAGAAAGACTTGGTTAGCAACTGGAGCCTGCTCACAGTTTGCCGTCTCTGGGGCCGAGATTGCCCCTTTACTGCTCTGGCTGCCCCCTGCCTGCCTCCCTGTCTCCAGTGGGGGATGGGACGGTCGGCAGCCAACCAGCTCTCCTGGTATTTGCTCAGTCCTGTGTTTTGTGAGCCGGCCAGCAGTGTCTTAGGTTAGGGCTTTTCACAGGATAGTTCTCTCTCTTTTTTCTCTCTCTGGCTATCCCACAGATTGGGTTGCTATCTCACGTTAGCTCCCTCAGATTGCCCTCAGGGCATTCAGACCTGGTCCTTCCCCTAAGCAATGCAGCCTGCGCCTCCATGCGCATGCTCCATGCGAGTGTCTAGGCTACTTCTCAGCTGGGAGTTGCCGTTAGGCTCATAATCTGTGGGTTTGTTTATTTATCTATCCTCCCAGTTATGTTGCCCTCTGAGATTCCAAAACTCCCCACAGACCTGCCAATGAGAGGGTTTCCTGGTATTTGGAAATTTCTCCTCTTTTATGACTCCCTCTCCGAGATGGGTGTCTGTCCCTAACTCTTTTGTCTCTCTTTTTACCTTTTATATTTTGTCCTACTTCCTTTCGAAGACAACGGGCTGCCTTTCTGGGTGCCTGGTGTCCTCTGGCCAGCGTTCAGAAGTTGTTTTGTGGAATTTGCTCAGCGTTCAAATGTTCTTTCAATGAGTTTGTGGTGGAGAAAGTGGTCTCCCCGTCCTGTTCCTCCGCCATCCTAGGACTGCCCCCCTCTGTAACAATGTTTTTATAGTCTTTGATTTTTATAAAATTTTATTTGGTATTAGCAAGGGATAGTAAAATTGTCACAGAAAGTCAGCAGCAGATCCATGCACACCCATAAATCTGGTATATGAGAAAAGGCAACACTCTGTTAGAGGAGCAGAGTCACTCATTGAAACAATCAATGAGAAGGTATGAGATACTCACATCACACAGAAAAATCAAGGCAGGACCAAAGTACTACATATAAGGTGTGAAAATCCTTAAATATTTTAGAAGATAGAGAACATCTCTGACCTACATAACTACAGAACCAAAGTTAAAATATATTTCACAGAATAGGAGAAGATACGTCCAAGGCATGTTACAAAGGGTCATATCTATAAAATGTCAAGAACTCTCAGGATGGACATGTACACACTGCTATTTTAAAAAATAGATAACCTACAAGGACCTACTGTATAGCACAGGGGACTCTGCTCAGTATTATGTAACAACCTGAATGGGAAAAGAATTTGTGAAAGAATAGATACATGTGTAACTGAATTACTTTGCTGTACACCTGAAACTAACACATTGTTAATCACCTTTACTCCAATATAAAATAGTTGTTTTGTTTTTTTTTTTAAAGAACTTTCTAGACTTTGCTGGTGGTCCAGTGGTTAAGATTCTGCCCTCCCAATGTAGGGAGTGCAGGTTTGATTCCTGGTAAGGGAATCAAGATTCCACAGACAATAATAATAAAAGAACTCTCAAATGAGGAAGAAACAACTCAATATTTTTAAAAAAGGCGGCCAAGGTTATAAACAAACCACAGACCCATGGAAGCCTAAAAAGTAAACAAATGAAAAGCTGCGCAGCCTCACATGTCTCTACTGAAGCTGTTTTAGGCAAATTTCTTTCAGAATGAATGACGGAATTTGTAATGGTTTTTTGTTTTCAAGGATGAGGATGTAGAGATTGTGGTTAATGAACTAGGGCATTGGGTCATTTATGATACCCCTAACTCTGGGTTTTTCACAATGATGCTCTAGCAATTGCTGTGTTGTACAATTTTAGTACTTGATTAGTAATTGTTATTGGCTGATCACTGCTTATAGGTGTTGGAGTCATGATGGAGGTTACTCTGGTAACTAAATAGAATTATGCTCGGGAGGAGGTAATGAGGAATGAGAGGAAACAGTTCCCTCAGGCATTTTTGGTCTGATACAGTGTAGAGGTTTTTCTTTGGCTAAGAGAGATGGATTTGGGTAAAACATGTTGTAGTCAGAAGTGATGACACTGGTTTTTAGCTATCTGAAAAATTTAATGATAGTAAGGGGCGGTGCAGGATCATTGGAAAAGAGCCTAAGAGGTTAGAGAATTTGAAGAGGTTTGAACGATAATTCAACTTTAGATTTGGGGTAGTACGGTTGATTTCTAGGGCCAGAATAAAACCTGAAATAGTCACGGCCAGGGCAGCTCGTTTCCAATAACGAGGCATTGTTATTTGTGGAATTTTTGTGGGGGAGAACAGTGTTGGAGAGAAGGAATCCAGCGAAGATGCTTCCAGCTAATGGACGTTTGATGGAATGGATTAGGAGCAGGTGATTTTCATTGAGAAGAGAGAGAAGCAAGGTTGTTCTGGGAGTGGGAGGAAAATTTGCATGCTGTAGACAGCTGGGAGCAGTGTGGTAATGAGAGTGGTTAACAGGGCTCAGGCATCGGTTACAAGGAGTTAGCAGTTTTCATCATCAGGTCTTTGGAATAAGAACCGGTGAGGACGAGGCTTCCTGTTCTCGTGAGACTTCGGCGACGGGGGAGGTTGCGGTGAAAAGGTATGGCTTTCCATAAGCTTCCTGTTTTTTGAATGTCTTGTTCACCATTTAAATTGTGGAGCATGGATCCGGAGCTTGCAAATGCTATGGCTTTGAAGAAGGCATGTGTACACGTGTGCAGGAAGCTCAGTAAGGTTGACTCATGCCATCGTTGCCTTAAAGAGGCCTAGTTGGCTCAAGTGGAGAAAGCAGCCAGTTTTTGGACGTTATTTTGGGTGAGTCCAGTCTGGTGGGTCCATAGGGTCGCAGAGTCGGACAAGACACCAGCTACTGAGCACGCATACATGCACACATGGCTGTAAGCAGTGTGGTGGTGGCTCCAAAGCATATGTTCTCATTTGAATGAACTTATTGTTTCTATTAGGGCGTGAACGTGGGTAAGTAGAAAAATTCCTGTGACACATCTTGCACTTGAGTGGAGCAGGGCTGAATGGGGGGGCCCTCTTGCTGAGGGAATTCACGGAGGGAGGCCAAATGGGGTGGATTTTCCAGTTGCGGCTGGAAAACAAGCCCTATGAAGGGAAGCTGGGGTAATTTAAGCATAAAAATATGTTGTATATTTCATGTTAAGTTGAATAAGAGTCATGCTAATTGATACAAGAAATCCAGTATTTCCCATGCAGTTATATAAGATTACTTGAGGGAGGAGTTTCCTGGTGGCCTAATGGTTAGGATTCTGGGCTGTCATTGCTGGGGCCCAGATTTGAACCTTGGTCTGGGAACTAAAATCCCAGGAGCAGCCTAGTGGGATCAAAGGTGGGGGGGGGAGGATTGCTTGCAGGGCAGCTGGATTGGCTTCTGTTTGGCCATGTCATCATACAGTCAGTAAAAAGGTATAATTCCATCTCCTTATCCAGTGAGAAATTGGAAAAGGTTGTTGGCAGTACCAAGAATTAGTATTGTAATTAGAGGAGGAAGTATTTGAAAAATCGTTTCATGTTAGGGTCTGTGTGTATATATCACATTAAGAATTCTATAATCATGTAACAAGTATAGCTACTAATGCAAATATTATTGACGTCATCTCTTTTGAAGCTAGATGATCATTTGAAGGTTTGGACAGTGATTCATCGTCTGTTAGAAATCATTCTTGGCCTGCTGTGCCGTGCTTAGTCCCTCAGTTGTGTCTAACTCTTTACGACCCCATGGACTGTAGCCTGCCAGGCTCCTCTGTCCATGGAGATTGTCCAGGCAAGAATACTGGAGTGGGTTGCCACGCCCTTTTCCAGGGGATCTTCCCAACTCAGGGATCAAACCCAGGTCTCTCACACAGCAGGCAGATTCTTTACCGTCTGAGCCACCAGGGAAGCCCAAGAATACTGGAGTGGGTAGCCTATCCCTTCTCCAGGGGATCTTCTCGACCCAGGAATCAAACCGGGGTATCCTGCATTGCAGGTGGAATGGATGAATATTACTATAGGGATTTGACTGGTAATAAAAACATATGAGATAATGGCTTTTAGGTAGGTTGAATATATGTAACTTTAGAGTTTGTTATAATTGGTAGTGTTAATATAAATAGTCTAATTGCTGTAAAAGAGACAAATAAATGTATGCCTTTTATTTAGAGTTGCATGAGTGTTTGGCTCCTAAGACCAAGTGATGACTGTTGCCCTTTAAAAGTCTGAAAAAGACATCCTGTTAGGTCTGGAGGCCTGAATTAGCAGTTCTGGCGTACTTTCCTGGTAAATAAGAGAGTTTGAGCACAATAAATCTAGTGGGTTTTTTTTAAACTATGTTGGCAGTAGAGGGGCCAGCACATCATTTTGGGGATTGAGTGATAGGGGTAATAGGTAAGAGTTGGTGAATTAAAAGAGCATTTTCTCATGTCAGTGATTTTTTTTTTCCCCCAAAACGCATGCTTTATATTTAAATCTAAAATTCACGGGCTATAAAACACTTATTATAACAGTCAAACTTATAAACTCCTAGGTAGTTTATAAATATAGTGACTTGATATTATGGTTTAGTACAAGGGCTAATATATTAAGATCCTAAAAATGAAATTTCCACCTTATGAATTAAAGAATAAAATTATTTGAATACAATGCATAAGTAGACCCAAACTCTCTTGACTAGCTTGGCCTATTGATTTCCTCTGTTGTTTTCTGCTTCCAGTGTTGTTGATTTCTGATCTTTGGTTTTAATTATTTCCCTCATTTTGGGTTTATTATACACTTTTTTTTCTAATGTCTTATTTAGTTCCATTTTATTTATTTTTTCCTTGGAGTATAGTTGCTTCACATTGTCGTGTCAGTTTCTGCTGTACACATCGTGACTCAGCTCTAGGTATGCATATCTCCTCTGTGTCTCTCTGTGTCTCTGTGTCTCTCTGTCTCTCTCTCTCCCTCCCTCGCCTCCCTCTGCCCGCAGTCCCGCCCCTCTAGGTCATCACAGAGTGCCAAGTTGGGCTCCCTGTGCTGTAAGCAGCTTCCCGCTAGCTCACTGTTTACACATGGCAGTGTGTATATGTCAGTGCTGCTCCCTCTCCTTCCCTCCGCTCCGTGTCCACAGTTCTGTTCTGTAGTCTCTGTTCTGCATCTCTGATCCTGCCCTGCAAATTGGTTCATCAGTACCTTTTTTGTAGATTCTATATATATGCGTTAATACACGGTAATTGTGTTTCTGACTTCACTCAGTACGACAGACTCTGGGCTCATCACTGTCAGTGATGGCTTCATGTTAGGGCGTGATGTTTACCTTTGTGCTATGATGAGCGCATATAGGGGGTGTAAAGCAGTCATTACTATATTAATTCCTATGAGGATAATGGTGGTGTTTGATCATGAGAGGTGATAATACTACACATAATTCTCCAGTTAGGTTGATAGTTGGGGGCAGGGCTAAATCTGTAAGACATGCTAGGAGTCATCACGTTGCTGTGAACGAAGGTGTGTTTACAGGCCTTGTGCTGGGATGGTTGTTGGGCTGCAAATGCGTTGTTGGTGTGAGTTTCCTAGGAGACGGGTATAGTCTATGTGACACTGGAGGTGATGATTCAGGCAGCAGCGGCCCTGAAATCTGTGTGGATCCATAGCCTCCCACTATTACTAGTATGGCTGCAAGGACTGTGGACTCTGTCCTGGGGGGCTTCTGTGTGGGCTTTGGGTGATCAGAGCTGAAGGCCGTCACATGTTTTAACTGAGGTCTAGTCTGCCTTCTGAAAGTGAAAGTTAAAGCGAAAGTTAAGTCGCTCAGTCATGTCCGACTCTTTGCCACCCCGTGGACTGTAGCCCACCAGGCTCCTCCATCCATGGGATTCTCCAGGCAAGAATACTTGAGTGGGTTGCCATTTCCTTTTCCAGGGGATCTTCCCAACCCACGGATCAAACCCAGGTCTCCCACACTGCAGACAGATGCTTTACCTTCTAGTCCTATGAAAATGCTACATCAGGAGGTAGGTATTATGTGTGTTCGACATTGAATTATGAAGTTTAAAAAAAATTTTATTGAAATACAGTTGATTTACAGTGTTGTTACCTTCTGCCGTACAGCAAAGTGATTCTTATGCGTGTGTGTGTGCTAAGTCGCTTCAAGTCGTCTCTGACTCTTTGCGACCCTAGGGACTGTAGCCTTCAAGGATCCTCTGTCCATGGGATTCTCCAGGCAAGAATACTGGAGGGGGTTGCCATGCCCTCCTCCAGGGGATCTGCCCAACCGAGGGATTGAACCCATGTCTCTTATGGCTCCTGTATGTCAAGCTAGTTCCTTACCACTAGTGCCAGCTGGGACGCCATACACATGCATATGCTCTCTTTTAGTGTTCTCTTCTGTTACGGCTTATCACAGGATATTTAATATCATTCTCTGTACTATACAGGTGGACCTTGTTTATCCATCCTGTGTATAAAAGCTTGCCTCTGCCAACCCCAGCCTCTCACTCCACCCCTCCTCCAAGCCCGCCCCCTTTCGCATCCCCCAGCCTGTTCTGTGTCTGTGAATTCCTCAGTTTAATGAGCCCTCAGTGTTGTGGATATATCCTAGTGCTACTAAGAGGGGGAGGGACCCACTAGTGTGTAGAATAAGAAAGTCCTGCCTGAAGTTGTTCTCTCTGATTACCCCCATTGAGGAATGACAAGTGTCAGAACACTAGTTGCTTCAAATAAAATATAAAATAGTGTTTGTTCCATGGCAGCCAATGTTAAGATCAGCAACATTTGTAATATTACTAGCATGGTGATGGAGAGTTTCTAGGGGGCGGTTCGGGATTCTTTGGACAGGCAGGATTGGCTGTCTAGAAGTGTGAGTGGCAAAGTCCTGTTGTTAAAACTGATTGTGCTGCTCAGAGGGAGTCACAGAAGAAACTAGTGAGGAGTTGAGATCGTTCTCATTAAATTGAGAAGAAATAGGCTTATTCCACTAATAATTCCATTCCATTAAGCTCTGGGCTTCAGGGTTAATTCAGCTGGTATTAATTTTTGTTATTAGAATCGTGTTAGTGGTATTAATATAATTATAGAGTTAATTTTAACATTGGAAAAACTAAGATTTTGTACCTAGTTGATGCCATACATGTTTGATCTGTTACTAATGAGGATAGTTCAGGTGCTGTTTCTCATGCTCCGAATACTCACAGAACAATGGGTATTCTACTAGCTAGACTTAAACGTGTGTTTAGAATTATTAGCTTTGCTATCATGAATAGTGATATTATTCCTTCAAGGCATCATATCTAGTAAGGATATTGAGGTCAATATATTAATAATCCTACAAGAGATAAGTGTACATGCCTTAGTAATATTTATGTATACTAAAAGGCACTAGATAATTATGAACTTAATCATACTGTAATGAGTCAATATTATTTTAGTTTAAGTTAATGATCATATTCAGTTTATTCTAGTCCTTTTTGGGTGCATGTGTAGACCAAACTAATTGCTGTTGATGCAATTAGAAACAGGGGTTTGATGAGCATAGTTTGCTTTTTAAAAACATTTTTTGGAGTAGAGTTGATGTTTGTTAGTTTCAGCGTAGAGCAAAGTGATTCAGCAGATTCCTTACCATCTGAGCCACCAGGGAAGCCCAGCACTTACGCATATATTCACTCTTTTCCAGATTCTCTTTTTATATAAGTTATCATAGAAAATGGAGTAGAGTTCCCTGTGCTATACAGTAGGTCCTTGTTAGTTATCTATCTTACATGTAGTAGTGTGTGTATGTTAATCCCAGGGTCCTGTTTATCCCCTCTGCTTACATTTCTCCTTTGGCTACCATGAGTTTGCTTTCCATGTCTGTAGGTCTGTTGCTGTTTTGTAAATGAGTTCAATTGTGTCCGTTTTTCTTAAATTAGACTCACATGTGAGTCATGTCATATGACATCTGTCCTTGGCTGTCTGACTTATCTCACTTAGTATGATAATCTCGAGGTCCATCCATGTAGCTGCAGATGTCATTATTTCATTCTTTTTTATGGAGTAATATCCCGTCGTGTATATGTACCACATCTTCCATTCCTCTGTTGATGGACATTTAGATTGCTTTCCTGTCTTGCCTATTGTAAATAGTGCTGCAGTGAACCTTGGGATGCATATGTCCTTTCAGTTTATGATTTTCTCCAGATAATGCTCAGGAGTGATATTGCTGGATAATATGGTAATTCTGTTTTTAGTTTTTAAAGGAACCTCCGTACTGTTCTCCATAGTGGCTGCATCACTTTACACTCCCATCAACAGTGTAGGAGGGTTCTCTTTTCTCCATACCCTCTCTAGCATTTATTGTTTCTAGACTTCTTGATGATGGCTGTTCTGGCAAGTGTGAGGTGAGACCTCATTGTACTTTTGTGTGTCTCTGATAGTGATGTTCAGCATCCTTAGTAATAGGTACATAATAGTCATACCAAGTTTGCAAAATGTCAGTATCAGGCAGCAGCTACTTGAAAGTCAAAGTGGTGATTAGATGTGAAGTGAAATTTTAAATAGTCTAAGAAGCAGATGATCAGGAAAGTAGAATCAATCATTACATGTTGGCTGGGGAATCCTGTAGCCATGAAGTATCATTACATGTTGGCTGGGGAATCCTTTAGCCGTGAAGTAAGCTGATCCATATATCCTATCTGAAATTGCAAGAGGTGTTTCCTACTATTCTGAGGTTTGTGAAATGTGTAGTAAACACCCCAGACAGTTGTCACAGTTTGTTGCTCAGTTGCTCAGTCATATCTGACTCTTAACAGCCCCATAGACTGTAGCCCACCAGGCTCCCACCAGATTTTTTTCCTGGCAAGAATATTAGAGTGGGTTCTCATTTCCTCCTCCAGGGGATCTTCCTGACCCAGGGATCAAACCTGTGTCTCCTGCATTGGTAGGCAGATTCTTTACCACTGAGCCACCTGGAAAGCCCCAGGCAGTTCTTGGAGGGTGTGTCTTCTGTGAGTCTATGGCAGGCACAAGTGCTGAGTGCCTCAGTGGCTAGTGGGACTGAGGTGTTGAGGGGTGGTCCTCTAGTGGGTTTAGAGGGTGAATGCTTGGGGTCAGCATCCACCTAGCCCAGGTATGGGGGCAAAGCTTGAATAATGGAAGACTCAGAAAATGGTGGTATTAAAGAGGACTTCTGAAATCATGAAAAGTATTAATCTTGATCATTGATTGTAGAAAGTGATAAACATCTTTTACTGTTGTGACTGTGTAACTATTACTCATTTAATACTATTGTATCATGATTGGTCAACAGAAAAATAATAGAATTCTATATCACCAAAACTAGCATTTAATAGAAAAACCTGTAATCACTTTTTAAATCCAGATGCATATCAGAATTAACTTGGAATTTTTTGAAAAATACAAAAGCCAAGGTATTACTTTTTTTCTCCAAAGCTCCAGATATGTTTCTAATGAGCAGCCATGTTTAAAAACAACTGGACTATATGATAATCTTTTACTTTTATCTAGTTTATTTCACTTTCTTTATTTCATATTCAGTGCTCCCATTTCATTTAGTTTATGTTTTCCAGTTTCTCTGTCTCTTCTGTTTTTTTTATTTTCTTTCTCAAGCGTAGTGGGAAAACTTTTGCATACATATGTATTAAATTGTGTATGGGGGATTCCCTGGTAGCTCAGCTTGTAAAGAATCTGCCTGCAAGTGTGAGACCTGGTTTGATTCCTGAGTCAGGAAGATCCCCTGGAGAAGGGATAGACTACCCACTCAAGAATTCATGGGCTTCCCTTGTGACTCAGATGATAACGAATCCACCTGCAATGCAGGAGACCTGGATTTGAACCCTGTGTTGGGAAGATCCCCTGGAGGAGGGCATGGCAACCCACTTCAGTGTTCTTGCCTGGAGAATCCCATGGACAGAGGAGCCCTGTGGACTGCAGTCCATGGTGTCACAAAGAGTCAGACATGAGTGAGAGTCTAAACACATGTAAATAGTGTGTATAATACATATATTTTAGAAAACTTATGAACTTTTGCCTAACTAAAAAATTTAAGACATTTTGATTCTACTTGTTTGACTTAGTATGAATAGAATGCTATATTTCTAATTAAAAAAAACATGCAACAAGTAATAAAGTTTTACTGTATAACACAGGAAACTAATCAACAGCTTATAATAACATTTTATAAATAAAAATAATCTGAAAAATAATATGTGTATGTGTATAACTGAATCACCTTGCTGTGCACCTGAAACATTGTAAGTCAACTGTGCTTCAATAAAATATGTTTATTAAACAAACAAACAAAAAGAATTAGTCCAGATCGAAGTCCTCTTTGAACAGTTGGTGTAGGATGGCCTTGGCAGGTGCTTTCTTGGACAATGTCTCATCATCAGTATGTTGTGAGAGTGTTAGTAGACTTGTGAGAATTCTCGTGTTGAACTGAAATCCTATGACGAGGCCAGGTGTTGTTAAGAGAGCTGAAGGAGCTCCTGAAAGGAATCAAGGACTGAGATTTACTTGGACATGCATGGGTTTGATGGGTCATGATGTGTTGTGTATGCATGTGAGAGTTGGACTGTGAAGAAAGCTGAGCGCCGAAGAATTGACACTTTTGAACTGTGGTGTTGGAGAAGACTCTTGCGAGTCCCTTGGACTGCAAGGAGATCCCACCAGTCCATTCTGAAGGAGATCAGCCCTGGGATTTCTTTGGAAGGAATGATGCTAAAGCTGAAACTCCAGTACTTTGGCCACCTCATGCAAAGAGTTGACTCATTGGAAAAGACTCTGATGCTGGGAGGGATTGGGGGCAGGAGGAGAAGGGGACGACAGAGGATGAGATGGCTGGATGGCATCACCGACTCGATGGACGTGAGTCTGAGTGAACTCCGGGAGTTGGTGATGGCCAGGGAGGCCTGGCGTGCTGCGATTCATGGGGTCGCGAAGAGTCGTACACGACTGAGCGACTGAACTGAACTGATGTGTTGCCATGTCAGTAGAGACTTACTAGTAGGGTGACTGCATAGCTTGAACTAGTGGGACAGCAAACTCGGGGATCATGAGTGGAATGAGAATGGTCACTGCCATAGGGCTGTGCTGCCCTGATATGTAGCAGCGCAGGAGCTCCCCCCCATTCAGTGAATTAACGAGCGCCCTGCTCCAGTATTGGCTGTTAATCATATGGCTGAGGCTGTGGGTTCACTAAACAGGCTCACAGTTGTGATGAGGACTAGCACAGGGATGAGATGACCTGGGGTTCCTTGTGGTACAAAGTAATCCAAGGATGCTTTTGTTATGTGGGGAAAAGCAGGCATTACAGTTCCTGCTCCTGGAGGGATCGCTGGACCTGAATGTGTTGGGGGTTGTGTGGTGGGTGAGGGAGGGTGGTAGGATCCTAGTAAACTTGTTGACCCAATAAACAGAGTGAGTGAGTGAAATACTCGTGTTCAGGTCTGTCCTCTGAGATTGTAAATGGCTATTATTTGGGAGTTTTTTGATTAATTGGAGTATAGTTGCCTGACATTGTTGTTAGTTTCTACCAAACAGCAGAAACAATCAGCCATACATATACATGTATCCCCTCTTTTTGGGATTTCCTTTCCATTCAGGTCACCACAGAGCATTAAGCAGCGTGCCTTGTGCTACATAGTCAGTTCTCGTTAGTTATCTACTTTATATATAGTGTCAATAGTGTGTATGTGTCGATCTCAAGCTCCCGATTCATCCCACCTCTCTTGCCCCCAACTCGTATCCATAATGTTTGTTGTGCCTGTTTCTGTTTCTGCTTTGCAAATTAGATCATCTGTACTATTTTTCTAGATTCCACATATGCATTCATATACTATATTTTTCTCTTTCTGACTTCATTCCGTATAACAGTCTCTACGTCCAGCCACGTCTCTTGAAATGACTCAGTTTTCTTGCACCTTATGGCCGAGTGATATGAATGGCTGTTATTTATTTTGCTGTGAGTTGGAGGCATCATTGTTGAGTAGAAGTGATGTGGTTATAGACTTGTGGTGTAGGTGTGGGGAATACAGTTCTTGGGACTAGACCAATGAAGATAACAAGAGAAGTCCTGTTATTGTTGGGGTAATGAATGAGGCCAATAAATTTTAGTTCATTTTCTTTCTCAAGGGATGGATTGTTTTTTGCATTTGAGTGAGTTTTAATTCTAGGTTTATGTAATAAACGTATTTTAAAATTATTCATTGGACTGTAATAAATAGGCCTAGAATGATTGAAATAGTAATGAATTGATGTCTCTAGTTGCAGCAAATCATTAAGGGGAGATTTTAACTCCCATCTTTAACTGAAGAGGTTCATGCTGTTTAGCTTCTTAGTGGATTTATGATATTTATGTGGACCATTTCTCAAAATATCCTAGTGGAACTAATTCCAGGACGATAGATATGAAGCTGTGATTTGATCTACAAATTCCTGAGCACTGACCATAGCATAGGCCTCGCTGTGTTGATACAAGGGTTGTTTGGTTTAAGATGCTCCTGGAAGAGCATCTATCTCTTTTTAGACCCGATGAAGGGCCAGCTCATGAGTATAAAACATCTTTAGAGGAGACTGAGATTCTCTTGTCATTTCTATGAGTAGAACCACTCGATTATCTCCTTCTAAGCAATCGCAGTTCTCCAGGCTTTAGGTCTGATTAGGGATCATAGAGGGGTCAGAATTGAAAGCTTCATAATCAGTGTATTCGTAACTCCAGTCTCATTGTTGCTCTACAGTTTTTAGGATCAGAAAAGGATGAATCGGTAACAGTGGCAAGGCAATTAAGATGAGGATGATGACTGGTAAAATTGTTCAGACTGTTTCAACTTCTTATGCATCTCTTGTGTTTGTATGTGTGTGTTTAGTCATTAGCATGAGTGAAAGTGAAAATCTCTCAGTTGTGTCCGACTCTTTGTGACCCCATGGTCTATAGCCTGCCAGGCTCCTCTGTTCATGGAATTCTCCAGGCAAAAATACTGGAGTGGGTAGCTGTTCCCCTTCTGCAGGGGATCTTCCCGACCCAAGGTTCAAACCCAGGTCTGCCACATTGCAGGTGGATTCTCTACTGTCTAAGCTTTAGTCACTAGCATGAGTGATATAAAAAACCAGAGAGCTAATGAAAAAAATGATGATTCATATGTGATCATGAAAATGTAGGAGCTCTTCTGTGATGGGTTATATTGCCTCTTGAAAGTCTAGTGGAAAAGGATATGCCATGGAGAGAGAGTGAGTTTTCACCTGTATTTTAAGTTGAACAAAGTTATGTAATTTTTACTCTATCTCATTTATTGAGAAGTGCATAATTATCATGGTGTTTGCTTGAAACCAGTAGAAGAGGGTGTGATTCCTTCCTTTCCTAATTATTTTAGACTGATGTAAGTGGGTTCTTCAAATGTGTGATGTGGTGGAGGGCCTCGATGTAATTACTCTGAGTTTGGAAAGTTATTCTACTGTTGAGACCTCTTGTTGTGATGCAAATGTTTCTCAGATTATGAAAATTATTAGTATGAGTGCTGTAAGTGGAAGGCAGGAACCTGTTGATGAAATGGTATTTTATGTTGTGTGGGCACAAAAGTAGTAGGAAAATCCTGGTGGTATTCCAGATAAACCAAGAAAATGTTTTTGGAAGGAGGTTTTATTTGCACCTATAAATAGCATTACAAAATGTATTTTTCTCCTGTTGGATTGAGTGTTTAACCCAGGAGTAGCGGGAATCAATGTACAAAGCCTCCTGTGATAGCAAAAACACCTCTATTGACAATGATGAGGTCGTTTAGTCACCAAGTTATGTCTGACTCTGTCACCCCATGGATTATAGCCTGCCAGACTCCTCTGTCCATGGGATTTCCCAGTCAAGAAAACTGGAGTGAGGGTGGGGAAGAAAAAAAAAAAAAAAGAAAACTGGAGTGGGTTGCCATTTCCTTCTCCAGGGGATCTTCCCCACCCAGGGATCGAACCTGCATCTCCTGCATTGGCAGGTGGATTCTTTACCACTGAACTACCAGGGAAGCACCTCTATGGTGATACATAGTGAAAAACTACAACTATGCAATGTGTATTGTGAAGGACAATATCTAGGGATGAGCTGGTGATAACAATTCCTGTTAAACTGCTGCTGCTGCTGCTAAATCACATCAGTCGTGTCCGACTCTGTGCGACCCCGTAGATGGAAGCTCACCAGGCTCCTCTGTCCCTGGGATTCTCCAGGCAAGAATACTGGAGTGGGTTGCCATTTCCTTCTCCATCCTGTTAAACTACCTATTGTCAAAAGGAAAAGAAATCCTAGGGCTCCTAGTAGACGATCATTTGCTGTTATCTCTGTGAATAGTTGCTCCTCTGCTGCTGCTGCTCAGTCGCTTCAGTTGTGTCCGACTCTGTGTGACCCCATAGAGGGCAGCCCACCAGGCTCCCCATCCCTGGGATTCTCCAGGCAAGAACACTGGCGTGGGTTGCCATTTCTTTCTCCAATGCATGAAAGTGAAAAGTGAAAGTGAAGTCGCTCAGTCATGTCTGACTCTTAGCGACCCCATGGACTGCAGCCCACCAGGCTCCTCCATCCATGGGATTTTCCAGGCAAGAGTACTGGAGTGGGGTGCCATTGCCTTCTCCATATAGTTGCTAGTCAGCTAAATACTTTTACTCTACGGTAGGAATAATTGTGGTAGCTGACATAAGATATGCTTGTGTATCAACATCTGTACCTACTGTGAATATATGATGGGCTCAAAGGATAAATTCTAGAAAGCTGATGGATATCATGGCTCAAACTCTGCCCATCTATCCTGAGGGATTTTTTTTTTCCTGAGACTGTACTTGCAAGATTATTCCAAATCCTAGTAAAATAAGGATATAAACTTCAGGATAATTAAAGAATCAGAATAAGTGTTGAATATAATTGGGTCTCCTTCTCCTCCTGCAGGACCAAAAAATATATTGTGTTTAGAATGTGGTCTGTTAATAAGAAGGTCATTCCAGCTGCTGATACCAGTAATGATGATGATAGGAATATAGCTGTCATCAGTACAGATGATACGGATAATGGTGTTACCTGTATTGAGATGGTTTTGTATGGATGATTGCACTAATGATATTAGTCCGCCTAGGACTAAAGAAGCACCTGCCAAATGTAGGGGGGGAGTGGTAAGGTCACTGGAATCTCCTGTGTGAGCTTGATTTTCGGCTATAGGTGGACACACAGTTCAGCCTCTGCCGGCACCCACGTCAGCCACTGATGTTGTAAGAAGGAGTGTGGGCCTCTGAGTTTTGTCGGTCTTTTAACTATTTTGAGGCTTTCAGTGGCTAAGCTGAAGATCTCACATGGTAAATGTCACACTGCACTTGAAACTACGTGGGTTACTTTCAAAATATCTTTTGATACTGATTTCTAACATAATTCCGCAGTGGCAAGAGAAAAAACTCCATGATTTCAAATCCTTTAGACCATGAAAATTTTGTCCCTTGTTTTATGTCCCTGGATATGTTCCACTCTCTCCTGGTCTATAGTCTATGGGAACTTGAATAGAATTTGTTTCGTGCTGTTGTGTGGAAATTGTATACATCTTAATTATGTTGAAAAAATACACAATTAAAGGCTTTGTGGTCTAGACAATTGTATTTATGTCATGAATATAATACACAAGATATAATCAGTCTGTTGCTGCTGCTGCTGCTAAGTCACTTCAGTCGTGTCCGACTCTGTGTGACCCCATAGACGGCAGCCCACCAGGCTCCCCCATCCCTGGGATTCTCCAGGCAAGAACACCGGAGTGGGTTGCCATTTCCTTCTCCAACGCATGAAAGTGAAGTCGCTCCATTGTGTCCGACTCTTAGCGACCTCGTGGACTGCAATACTTATTAGAGTTTCGGTATCTCTACATTTGGGCATTTAAGATTCTTTTGTATTTATTTGAAACAGCTAGATACTTCATTACTTACTTGTCTAATTAGAAAAACTTGAGTTTATTAAAGACCTGGTCATTTAATGATCCTTAATACTGTAGTTAATACGTCAACTGATTTTCCTCAATGATATAAATTTGCACTAAAAGTATGATTCGAAAATGAAAAATAAATGGGAAGGCAACAGTTTTTGGATGTTATTTGGGGTGAGAACACATACTGCTGTTAATAGTGTGGCGATTCTCCTCAGCATAATGTTGTTTGAATGGATGTGTTCCTTTTTTACTGGGAGTAAAAGCAAATAAATAGAAAAATGCCTGCTTGCAAGTCTTGTGCTTGATTGGAGTAGGGCTGAGAAGAGGTAGTGGGGAGCTTTTGCTGAGGGAGTTCAAGCTGGGAAGCCAAATGGGGTGGGTTTTCCATCTGCGGCTGGAAAACAAGTCCTCTGAAAGGTAAGTTAGGATAGTTTAGACGAAGGAAAAATTTGTTGTAAATCCTATACGTTTAACTTGAATAAGAATCATGCTATTGATAAAATAAATTGGATATCTCTGATGAGATTATATAAATTTACTTGCAAAGGAGCTGGATTTGAGTTACCTCCTGCTCAGTCATGCCATCATCCCTCAGTAAAAAAAGATATAATTCCAACTCCTCCTCATCCAATAGAAAGTTGGAGAAGATTGTTGGCAGTTCCAAGAATTAGCACTATCACTAGACAGAGGGGGAAGTATTTGAAAACTTGGTTCGTGTTCAGGTCTGTGTGTATGTATCATATTGAGAATTCTATAATAGATCATGTAACAAGGACAGCTACTGGTGTGAACATTATTGAAGTCATCTCTTATGAAGCTGAGTGATCATTCGAAAGTTTGGTGATTCAGTGTCCGTTTGAAGTCATTATTTCTTGGCTTGAGTGAATGAATATTATTGTGGGGATTAAACTGGTAATAAAAGCGTATAAGAGTGGCTTTTATGTAGGATGGGTGTATGTTAGGAGATGTTACAGTACGTGTTTATACTTGGTAGTGTTGATATAAATTGTGTAACTCGTGCGAAAGAGGCAAATAAGATTACTCCTTGTGTTTGGAGCTGCATCAGTGTTTTGACTCCTGAGATTAACGGATGATGATTATGCTTTAAAAGCCTGAAAAGGCCATCCTGTTAGGCATGGGGGCTTCAATTAGCAGTTCTCAAATGCTTTTTCAATAAATAAGAAGGTTTGAGCTTCTGTTACTAGATTAACAATCCTCATGGGTTCTTTAACATTGTATTTACAGTCAAAGGACCCCCAAATAATTATGGGGTTGAGTGACAGGAGTCAGAGAGGGAAGAGGTAGAGAGTTACAAGGGCATTTTCTCATGTCTGTGATGGTTTAATGTTAGGAGTGTGATATGTATAATTACCTCATTGTGTTATAATAGGGAGTGTAAAGCAGTCATTTCTATAGTAATTCCTATGATGATAATGGTGATGTTTGATCATGAGAGAGGTGATATTACAAATAATTCCCCAGTTGAGTTGGTAGTTGAGGGCGGGGCTAAGTCTGCAGGGCTTGCTAGGAGTCCTCCTGTTGTGAATGGGAGGAGCATTTGTAGACCTCATGCTGGGGTGGCTGGGCTGTGGATGTGTTGCTGTGAGATTGCTGGGAGAAGGGTATAGTTGCTGTGATATGGGGGTGATTATCAGGGCAGCAGCTGCTCCATAGCTTCAGGGTGTTTGGATGAGAAAGGCTAGTGCTGCATGGCTGACAAGAATGCAGTGAGTGGCTGTAAGTCTGTTTGGTGTAAACCCTTTGAGCGAGTGAGGTTTATTCCGCAGAAGGAAAGAATGAGAAAGGGATCTGCCCTGAAATCTGTACGTGGGTTTGAAATGGTTTTGACCGTACACGCTGTAGCTGCCCTGTAAAATTACTAGTATGGCTGCAGGCCTGTGGACCCTGCCGGGGGCTTCTGTGTAGGCTTTGGATGGTCAGGGCTGAAGGTCAGAGGTGTTTTTTTTTCTGAAGGCTGTTATGCATGTTAGTCCCATGAAAATGTTAGATTAGGAGTCCAGTATTAATTTGTATTCAGTGTTGAATTATTAAGAAGTTTGAATTTAATTTATTTTTAATTGGAGGGTAATTGCTTCACAGTGTTGTATTGGTTTCTGCTGTACAACAGTGTGGATCAGCCATGAGTATACATACATTCCCCTCCCTCTTAACCCTTTCTCTCACCCCTCCCTCTCACCCCACCAGGTCATCACAGACCTAAGCTCTGTGTGTTACACATCAACTTCCTGCTAGCTATCTGTTTTACATATGGTAATGTATATAGTTGATGTACAATACTGTATTAATTTCTGCTGTACAGTAGAGTTGATTCTTTTTTGTCGGACTTCCCTGGTGGCTCAGCTGGTAAAGAATCCACCTGCAGTGTGGGAGACCTGGGTTCAAACCCTGATTTGGGAAGATCCCCTGGTGAAGGGAAAGGCTACCCACTCCACTGTTCTGGTCTGGAGGATTCCATGGACTATGCAGTCCACTTTCACTTTCGTACAGTCCACAGGGTCATAAAGAGCTGGACACAACGGAGTGACTTTCACGTCACTTTGCCATTGTGGTCTATCACAGGATACTGGATATAGTCCCCTCTGCTGTACAACAGGACTCTGTTCATTCACTCTGTATGTAATAGCTCACATCTGCTAACCCCAGCCTCCTGTACTGTCCCTCCCCCAGCCCTCACCCTTGGCAACCACCAGTCTCTTCTGTTTGTCCATGAATTATTAAGCAGTTTCATGAGCCTGTAGTCTTGTGGTTATATCCTAGGGCTATGTGGAGTGGGAGGGATCCTACCAGTGTGTGGAACAAAAAAGTGTATATATTCAGATCCTGTCTGGAGTTGTTCTGTTTGGTTACCCCACTGGGTAATGACAGTAAATGTTAGAACTAGTATTGTTTCAAATAAAATGTAAAATAGGGTTTGTTCTATGGCAGCCAATGTTAAGACTAGGAATATTTGTAATATTACTAGTATGTTGATGGAGATTTGGGGGGAGGTTTAAGGACTCTTTGGACAGGTGGATTGGCTAGCTAGAAGTGTGAGTGACAAAGTCCTGTTGTTAAAGCTGATGAGGGAGTCACAGAAAAAGCTCGGGAAAAGTTGAGGCTGTTCTTATTAAATTAACTGAAAATAAACAGGCTTATTCCACTAATCCGTAAGCTGTGGCCGGTAGCGTTAATTAGGATGATATTATTCTTTGAGAATCGTGTTAGTGGTACTAATGTTGGCATAATGATTTTTATCATTGGAGAAGGTTAAGATTTTGTAGCTAGTTGGTGCCACACACGTTTGATGCTGTTACTAATAGGAATAGTCCAAGTGCAGTTCACAAGCTGCAGATACTAGGAGGACAGTGGTATTTTGCTGGCTGGACTGAAATGTGTTTTTAGAACTATTAGTGTTGCTCTCATGAACAGTGATCATATTATTCCTTCTTGGCATAATAGTGAGGCTATTAGGTGAGACCAGTATGGGAATAATCCTATAAGAGATACTGTACATGCTATGATAATATATATACTAAAGACATTTGATAATTATGAACTCAATCATAATCTACTGGGTGTGTGTATACATTTATACATTCATTCATTTTAGCTTAAACTAATGATCATATTCAGTTGATTCTAGTCCTTTTTGGGTTCATCCATCAGTTCAGTTCAGTTGCTCAGTTGTGTCTGACTCTTTGCAACCCCATGGACTGCAGCATGCCAGGCCTCCCTGTCCATCACCAACTCCTGGAGTTTACCCAAACTCATGTCCATTGAGTCAGTGATGCCATCCAACCATCTCATCCTCTTTCGTTCCCTTCTCTTCCCGCCTTCAATCTTTCCCAGCATCAGGGTCTTTTCAAATGAGTCAGTTCTTCGCATCAGGTGGCCAGAGTATTGGAGTTTCAGTTTCAACATCAGTCCTTCCAATGAACACTCAGGACTGATCTCCTTTAGGATGGACTGGTTGGATCTCCTTGCAGTCCAAGGGACTCTCAAGAGTCTTCTCCAACACCACAGTTCAAAAGCATCAATTCTTCGGTGCTCAGCTTTCTTTATAGTCCAACTCTCATATCCATACATGCTGCTGCTGCTGCTAAGTTGCTTCTGTCGCGTCCAACTCTGTACGACCCCATAGACGGCAACCCACCAGGCTCCCCCGTCCCTAGGATTCTCCAGGCAAGAACACTGGAGTGGGTTGCCATTTCCTTCTCCAATGCATGAAAATGAAAAGTGAAAATGAAGTCGCTCAGTCGTGTCTGACTTGTAGCAGCCCCATGGACTGCAGCCCACCAGGCTCCTCCGTCCATGGGATTTTCCAGGCAAGAGTACTGGAGTGGGTTGCCATTGCCTGCTCTGTATCCATACATGACTATTGGAAAAACCAAATCGTTGACTAGATGAACCTGCGTTGGCAAAGTAATGTCTCTGCTTTTTAATATGTTGTCTAGGTTGGTCATGACTTTTCTTCCAAGCAGCAAGCATCTTTTAATTTCATGGTTGCAGTCACCATCTGTAGGGATTTTGGAACCCCAAAAAATAAAGTCTCTCACTGTTACCATTGCTTCCCCATCTATTTGCCATGAAATGATGGGACCGGATGCCATGATCTTAGTTTTCTGAATGTTGAGCTTTAAGCCAACTTTTTCACTCACCTCTTTCACTTTCATCAAGAGGCTCTTTAGTTCTTCTTCACTTTCTGCTATAAGGGTGGTGTCATCTGCATATCTGAGGTTATTGATATTTCTCCTGGCAATCTTCATTCCAGCTTGTTCTTCCTCCAGTCCAGCGTTTCTCATGATGTATTCTGCATATAAGTTAAACAAGCAGGGTGACAATATACAGCCTTGACATACTCCTTTTCCTATTTGGAACCAGTCCGTTGTTCCATGTCCAGTTCTAACTGTTGCTTCTTGACCTGCATACAGACTTTTCAGGAGACAGGTCAGGTGGTCTGGTATTCCCGTCTCTTGAAGAATTTTCCAGAGTTTGTTGTGATCCACACAGTCAAAGACTTTGGCATAGTCAATAAAGCAGAAATAGATGTTTTTTCTGCAACTCTCTCACTTTTTCAATGATCCAGCAGATGTTGGCAATTTGATCTCTGGTTCCTCTGCCTTTTCTAAATCCACCTTGAACATCTGGAAGCTCATGATTCATGTATTGTTGAAGCCTGGCTTGGAGAATTTTGAGCATTACTTTGCTAGCATGTGAGATGAGTGCAATTGTGCAGTAGTTTGAGCATTCTTTGACATTGCCTTTATTTAGGACTGGAATCTTTTCTAGTCCTGTGGCCACTGCTGAGTTTTCCAAATTTGCTGACATATTGAGTGCAGCACTTTCACAGCATCATCTTTCAGGATTTGAAATAGCTTAGCTGGAATTCCATCACCTCCACTAGCTTTGTTCGTAGTGATGCTTCCTTAGGCCCACTTGACTTCACATTCCAGGCTGTCTGGCTCTAGGTGAGTGATCACACCATCATGATTATCTGGGTCGTGAAGATCTTTTTTGTACAGTTCTTCTGTGTATTCTTGCCACCTCTCCTTAATATCTTCTGCTTCTGTTAGGTCCACACTATTTCTGTCCTTTATTGTGCCCATCTTTGCATGAAATGTTCCCTTGGTATCTCTAATTTTCTTGAAGAGATCTCTAGTCTTTCCCATTCTATTGTTTTTCTCTATTTCTTTGCATTGATCACTGAGGAAGGCTTTCTTATCTCTCCTTGCTATTCTTTGGAACTCTGCACTTAAATGGGCATATCTTTCCTTCTCCCCTTTTGCCTTTCGCCTCTCTTCTTTTCACAGCTATTTGTAAGATAGAATGTCTATCTAGTCAAAGCTATGGTTTTTTCCAGTGGTCATGTATGGATGTGAGAGTTGGACCATAAAGAAAGCTGAGCGCTGAAGAATTGATGCTTTTGAACTGTGGTGTTGGAGAAGACTCTTGAGAGTCCCTTGGACTGCAAGGAGATCCAACCAGTCAACCCTAAAGGAGATCAGTCCTGAGTGTTCATTGGAAGGACTGATGCTGAAGCCGAAACTCCAATACTTTGGCCACCAGAAGCAAAGAGCTGATTCATTGGAAAAGACACTGATGCTGGGCAAGATTGAAAGCCAGAGGAGAAGGGAATGACAGAGGATGGGATGGTTGGATGGTATCACTGATTCGATGGACATGAGTTTGAGCAAGCTTTAGGAGTTGGTGATGGACAGGGAAGCCTGGTGTACTGCAGTCCATGGGGTCACAAAGAGTCAGCCATGACTGAGTGAACTGAACAAATTGTGAAAATTTTTGCTCTAGTTCTGTGAAGAATGCTGTTGGTAATTTGATAGGGATCACATTAAATCTGTAGTTACGTTTGGTAGTATAGTCATTTTCACAATATTGATTCTTCCAACCCAAGAACATGGACTCTCTTTCTGTCTGTTTATGTCTTTGATTTCTTTCATCAGTATTTTATAGTTTTCTGTCAACAGCTTTTTTGTTTCCTTAGGTAGTTTTATTCCTAGGTGTGTTATTCTTTTTGTTGCAGTGGTAAATGGGATTGATTGCTTATTTTCTCTTTCTGATTTTTCGTTGTTAGTATATAGGTATGCAAGTGATTTCTGTGTGTTGATTTTGTATCCTGCAACTTTACTAAATTCACTGATTAGCTCTAGGAATTTTCTGCTAGTATCTTTAGGGCTTTCTATGTATAGTATCACGTCTGCAAACAGTGAGAGTTTTACTTCTTATTTTCCAGTCTGGATTTGTTTTGTTTTGTTCTTCTCTGATTGCTATAGCTAGGACTTCCAAAACTATGTTGAATAACAGTGGCAAGAGTGGGCATTCTTGTCTTGTTCCTGATCTTAGAGGGAATGCTTTCAGTTTTTCACCATTGAGAATCATGTTTGCTGTGCGTTCATTATAGGTGGCCTTTATTATGTTGGGGGAGGTTGCTTCTGTGCCCATTTTTTGTAGAGTGTTTAATCATAAATGGGTGCTAAATTTTGTCAGGTTTTTCTGCATCTATTGAGATTAGCATATGGTTTTTAATCTTTCATTTTGTTATTATGGTATATCGCATTGACTGATTTGCATATATTGAAGATAAACTTGGGATAAATCCTGGGATAAACTCAACTTGATCACACTATATGATCTTTTTAATGCATTATTGATTTCTTTTTGCTAGAATTTTGTTGAAGATTTTTCCATCTATATTCATCAGTGATATTGGCCTTTTCTTTTTTTGTGATGTTTTTGTCTGATTTTGGTATCAGGGTGATGTTTGCCTCATGGAATGAGCTTGAAAGTGTTTCTTCACTTGAAATTTTTTGTAAGAGTTTAAGAAGGATAGGCATTAGCTGTTAAATTGAAGTATACTTATTTTTAATAGAAATAAATGACAAATAGTAAAAAGAATTTATAAGTTTCTGTTTGTCTTATTTCTGATGAATGTTACTGTTTGTGAGGCAACATGAACTAGTTAGGATGCAAATGTGTTCTAAATTGACTCAACTATTATGGTGTGGTGGGTACTTGTGTGTATCGTGATATTGGAGGAAGGAAGCAAGAGTGGGGTCTAGAAAAACAAAATAACTACCTCATGGGGTTGCTGGGCTTCCCAGGTGGCACTAGTGTGAAGAACCTGCCTGCCAATGAGGAGACCTAAGAGGTGCGGGTTCAGTCCCTGGGTTGGGAAGATCCCCTGGAGGAGTGCATGGCAACCCACTCCAGTATTCTTGCCTGGAGAGTCCCCGTGGACAGAGGAGCCTAGTGGGCTACAGTCCATAGGGGTTGCTAAGAGTTGGACACAACTGAATCAACATCACACACACACACACGACTGCTGTAAGAATTCAGTGAAATATTGTACAGAAAAGTCTCTTAACAGCATGCTAGACAGCAGGCAGGCACTCAGTACAGTTTACTTATACATTTTCTTATTCATACCCTGTGCCAAGATTTGAAGTCTGTTTGATTTCAACAAATGAAAGCAGTGAAAAAAGGATTATAAATATGTCAAAACTGTGTCCTGAATTTGATTGTGATCAAACATAATTATCTGCTCCTGTCACTTCTTTTTGCACTTTCTGGCTAACTCTAGGCAAAAACAGTGGGCTAAATATTTATATTGATTCACTGTGATCAGATAGATAGGACCTTCTAAGGGATAGAATTTTTAAGATGAAACGAAAAGAGCCAAAGAAGAGGTCAGCAAACTGGGACACTTGTAATGTTACGATCCACAAAGCGCTTTATGCGTCCCACTGCTCCTTCACATCCGTTGATCCTTACACAGACGAGCCAAGCATGGATGATACCAGTCTCATTCATGGGCGAGAAGGACACTGAGGCCCAGAGAGGTGAAGTGACTTGCGACAGTCACGTTCTGGGCAAAGCCAGGTCTTACACCCAGGCAGTTTTTATTCCTATTATTCCGCCAAGATCAGTGGCCTGTTCAAGAGCTGACAATGCAGAGGGAAAATCTTAGAAACAGGACAGCCTGTTTTCCCAGCAATGGAATGTCAGTACTCCAAACGATGAGTGTATGTATTATATATATTATATATTTTGGTTTAATAGTATTCAGTTAAGCAGTGAATAAAAATCTTAAGTCTGAAAGTAGTCCAATATCATTTTGGTAAATCTATTGGAGGGTGAGGAGTTATGCTTTGGTGTTAGCCTTTGTCCATTGTGAGTGAGGATTTGTTGAAGAAAATTGTGTTGATTTAATAAACCATGTATCAGTCTCTTAGTGGCACAATGGGCTACTTTGGGCTGTTGGCTGTTTATTCAGCAAAGAACAATCAGGAAAGCTCACTTGGAGGGCACTTGGGGACAAGAGAGGCAAGCACGTGAAGGGCCATGTTTGTGTGACTCTCATGGAAAATACACTTTGGTGATGATGAAGTATGGGAAGGGCAGCTATGCTGAAAGGAAAAATCGAGGGTAGGGGAAGATCAAGGGCAGTTGGCTTGGAAGCTTACCCAGCAAAAACATGCACTGTTAAACCAATTACAAGGATTATAGTGTCTTAATTTTTAGGAAGGATTGATTGTTGAAGAAGCCAAATTCCAGTCTGCAGAAACACCAACTTAAATTTGAAAGAGAATTGACCGATAAATATTTAGGTATCTTTTCCATGTCTCTGAGAAAATTACGAAGCATCAAGAGGGCACGCCCCACACCTCATTCCAGCCTGTCAACATCCTGGCCCCAGGACGCAGGCTCTTTAAGTCGATGAGAGAGGTCCGGGGCCTACAGTTGGGCTCCATCATGTTCTTTTCACTCCTTTTTTCCACCCACCTTTCCCTGATTAAAGAAACAGCTGGGTGTGCACGCCCAGTAGCGCACGCACGCCTGCTCAGTGGCGTCCAACTCTTTTCGACCCTCCTGTCCATGGGATTCTCCAGAGGGGAATACTGGAGTGGGTTGCCGTGCCCCGCTCCAGGGCATCTTCCCAACACAGGACTCGAACCTGCATCTTCTGCATTGGCGGGCAGATTCCTTACCAGTGCGGCCCCTGTCAAGACTGAGGTACAGTTGATGGACAGTGTTGTGCCGGTCTCTGCTGTACAGCAGAGTGACTCGGTAATACACATAGAGACATTCTTTTTTTAAAAGATACTCTTTTCTATAATGGTTTATCCCAGGAGATTGAATATAGTTCCCCGTGCTATACAGTAGGACCTTGTTGTTTTTCCATCCTGGTTTGCATCTACTAATCCCAGACTCCCAGTCCATCCCTCCCCCAGCCTCCTTGGCAACGACCAGTCTGTTCTCTGATTTCTGTTTCATAGATAGGTTCATTGGTGCCATATTTTAGGTTCCACACAGAAATGACAGTGTATACTTGTCTTTTTCTTTCTGACTGACTTCACTTGGTTTGATCATCTCTAATTGTACCCATGTTGCTGCACTTGTCGTTATTTCATTCCTTTTTGTGGCTGAGTAATATTCCATCGTATGTATGTACCACATCTCCTTTATCCATTCATCTGTTGACAGACATTAGATGGTTTCCATGTCGTGGCTGTTGTGAATAGTGCTGCTATGAACATAGGGGTGCATTTCCTTTTTGAATTAACAGAGCTTTCTCCGGGCACACGCCCAGGAGTGGGATTGCTGGATCATATGGCAACTCCAGCTTTATGAGGAACATGGAGATGCTGTTCTCCATAGTGGCCGCTCCAGCGTACATCCCCACCAGCAGTGCAGCAGAGTTCCCTTTCCTTCACACCTTCTCTGAAAGAAGGTTATCTTTACAAATACAGATGGAGTTTCGCTCCTTCGGAATTGAGTATATAACCTGAGACAAGCAGGAATCGGTGCACAAAGCCTCCTGTCCTGGGGAAGGGCTCTTGCTGATAATATGCAGTGGAAAAGTGCAGCTGCCCAGTGTGGGTCAGGAAGGACCATAACTAGGGATGAGTTGGTTCTAATAATTAATGTTGAGTTCTTAAACGACTGTCAAAAGGGAAATCCCTAGGTCTCATAAGAAGGCAGAGGCTCATTTGATGTTTGTTACCTCTGTTGTTGTTGTTGGTTGGTCAGTCAGTAAATCGTGTCTGGCTCTTTGTGACCCCATGGACTGCAGCATGCCAAGCTTCCCTGTCCTTCACTGTCTCCCAGAGTTGGCTCAAACTCATGTCTATTGAGTCAGTGATGCCATCCAACCATCTCATTCTCTGTCATCCCCTTCTCCTGCACTCTATCTTTCCCAGCATTAGGGTCTTTCCCAATGAGTTGGCTCTTTGCAGCCGGTGGCCAAAGTATTGGAGCTTCAGCATCAGTCCTTCCAATGGACACCCAAGACTGATCTCCTTTAGGGTGGACTGGTTGGATCTCCTTGCAGTCCAAGGGACTCTCAAGAGTCTTCTCCAACACTACAGTTCAACAGCATCAATTCTTTGGTGCTCAGCTTTCTTTATAGTCCAACTCTCACATCCATACAGGATACTAGAAAAACCATAGCTTTGATTAGACAGCCCTTTGTCAAAAAGTGATGTCTCTGCTTTTTAATACACTGTCTAGGTTTGTCATAGCTTTTCTTCCAAGGAACAAGCATCTGTTAATTTCGTGGCTGCAGTCACTGTCCATAGTGATTTTGGAGCCCAAGAAAATGAAATCGGTCATTGTTTCCACTTTTCCCCATCTATTTGCCATGAAGTGACAGGACCAGATGCCATGATCTTAGTTTTGTGAATGTTGAGTTTTAAGCCAGCTTTTTCACTCTTCTGTTTCACCTTCATCAAGAGGCTCTTTAGTTCCTCTTCACTTTCTGCCATTAGGATGGTGTCATATGCATATCTGAGGTTGATGTTTCTCCCAGTAATCTTGATTTCTGCTTGTGATTCATCCAGTCTGGCATATCACATGATGTACTCTAAATAAGCAGAGTGACAATATACAGCCTTGATGTATTTTTTCCCCAATTTTGAACCAGTCCATTGCTCCATGTCTGGTTCTAACTGTTGCTTCTTGACCTGCATACAGATTTCTCAGGAGGCTGGTAAGGTGGTCTGGTATTCCCATCTCTAAGAATTTAAAGAGTTTGTTCTGATCCACACAGAGGCTTTAGCATAGTCAATGAAGCAGAAGTAGATAGGTTTTTTTTGAAATTATCTTGTTTTTTCTATGATCCAACAGATGTTGGCAATTTGATCTCTGGTTCCTCTGCCTTTTCTAAATCCAGCTTGAACATCTGGAAATTCACGGTTTATATACTGTTGAAGCCTTATTTGAGAATTTTGAGCATTACTTTGCTAATGTGAGAGGAGTGCAGTTGTGTGATAGTTTGAGCATTCTTTGGCATTGCCTTTCTTTGGGATTAGAATGAAAACTGACCTTTTCCAGTCCTGTGGCCACTGCTGAATTTTCCAAATTTGCTGGCATCTTGAGTGCAGCACTTTAACATAATCATCTTTTAGGATTTGAAATAGCTCAGCTGGAATTCCATCACCTCCACTAGCTTTGTAGTAATGCTTCCTGAGGCCCACTTGACTTTGCAGTCCAGGATGTCTGGCTCTAGGTGAGTGACCACACTATCGTGGTTATCCGAGTCATTAAGACCTTTTTTTTTTTTTTTTTCCAGTTCTTCTGTGTATTATTGCCACGTCTTAATATCTTCTGCTTCTGTTAGGTCCATACCATTTCTGTCCTTTATCAAGCCCATTTTGAATGAAATGTTCCCTTGGTATCTCTAATTTTCTTGAAAAGATCTCTAGTCTTCCCCATTCTGTTGTTTTCCTCTATTTCTTTGCACTGTTCATACAGTGTTACCTCTATTAAGCGTTACTAATCGGAGAAATAGTTTCACTCCTATAGGAGTAGTGATCATTATAGCAGCTGATGCAAAGCATACTTGTGTATCAACATCTTTACCGACTGTAAATATATGATGGGCTCACAGGATAAATCCTGAAAGTAGATGGATATCATGGCCCACCTATCCTAAAGATTCTTTTTTTTTTGGAATAAGAAGTCAAAATGTGTGAGATTATTCCAAATCCAGGTAAAATAAGGATATAAACTTCACAGAGTGACCAAAGAGTCAGAGTAAGTGTTGGCATAGAACTGGATCTCCTCCTTCTGCAGGGTCAGAAAACATTGTGTTTAGATTTTGGTCTGTGAAGAAGAGAGTCATTTTGGCTGGTGACGCTGGTATGAACGGTAATAGTAATACAACTGTTATCAATACAGAGCATACAAATAATGGTGTCTGGCATTGAGATGGATCAGTTGGCTTTACATTAATGATAGCACTAAGGAAATTAATAGCTCCTAGGATTGAAGAAACACCTACTAAATGTAGGGAACCGAACCGTAAGGGTGACGGAAGCTCCTCCATGAGCTCAGTTTCCTGGCAGTGGTCGTTACGTAGTTCAGCCTGTTCAGCCCCGGTTTGCACCACTGATGCAAATGAGAGTAAGAAAGAGCGGGGGAGGAACCCGAAGCTTCTGTTGTTAATACGCGTGAAGCTGTACTGGGTGCTCCGGTTATCAGTGAGACTAGTCAGCTTCCAAAACCTCCAGCCATGACAGGTATAACTGTGAAGAAAAAGACTGACGGAGGCATGGGCCGTCACTGCTGCATCGTGGACTTGGGCATCTCAGAGCCATGCTCTGGGGTGACCGAATTCAGCATGTATTAGTTGGCTTAAGGGAGAACCTACTGTTCCAGCCCAAGCACCAATGAATAAACATAGGGGGACTTCCCAGGTAGCCGAGTGGATAAGAATTTGCCTGCCAATGCATGGGAAATGGGTTCAATCCCTGGTCCAGGAACAAGAATGAAATAAACTGTACTTGCTTAGGGCTTTGAAGGCTCTTGGTAGTGGTAAGATTGGTATGAGGGGTAGAGTTTATGTGGAGATTGCAGTTAACATTGGGAGGAAAGTCATTTGCTGTGTGTGCTCAAGTTATTGTTTATGGAGGGGAATATGCTTAATGATGTAGCGTGTGGAAGTCGTATGGGCTTTCCTAGTGGCTCAGACAGTAAAGAATCTGCCTGCAATACAGGAGACCCTGGTTAGATCCCTGGGTGGGGAATATCGCCTGGAGAAGGAAATGGCAACCCACTCCAGTATTCGTGCCTGGAGAATCCCATGGTCAGAGGAGCCTGGCAAGCTGCAGTCCATAGGGTCGCAAAGAGCTGGACATGACTGAGTGACTAACACATGCAATGCTGTAGTAATTATTAGTGTAGGTAAAATATTCTTGTCATTTCTTGACTTAATTCTTTTATTTTTTGGCCATGGTGCATGCGGGATCTTAGTTCCCTAACCTGGGATCAGACGCATGCCCCCTGCAGTGGAAGTACAGAGTCTTAAACCCTGGACAGCCAGGGAAGTTGCTTGAATAATTACTCATTTGGGTATAAATCCTGATAGTGGTGGGAGGCCTCCTACTGATAATAGAATAGTGAGAGTGAGTGAGATGGGTGTTTTGTTTCGTGTATATGATCATGCTGACGTAGTATTGGTTGAACTGTGAATGAATAACATAAATGTTATGAGTGTTATTATATAAATGGGTGGGTGTAGGATTGTTCTTGTTACTTGTCCCAACAAGTAGGGGCAGTTGATGAATAAGCTATGATTTTTTTGTTTGATTTAGTCTGCCTTATCCCCCAATTATAATGGGGAGTGTGGATATAGGTAGTACTAAATTTAGGTTAATGGAGAGTGAAATTTGGTATAACCCTGACAGGTGGTTGCAATTTTTTGTCACATTAATAGGATTCGGCCTGCTGTTAGTGAAATACCTTCTGTGACTTCAGGTACTCCAGTGTGGAATGGGGAGACTCCTCCTCTTATGACTAGGCCACTGTTATTATTGATGATGTGTTGGATTAAAGATTTTTGTGATGGTTCATTGGCTGGTGTATAGGGACTTCGCTAGTGGTCCAGTGCTTGAGATTCCATGCTTCCACTGCAAGGGGCTCAGGTTCAGTCCCCATCGGGAAACAGATCCTGCATGTCCTGAGATGCAGACAAAAATTAAAAAAAAAAAAAAATTAAATAATGATGGCTTAAATTGTGAGTAATATTGATGCAGTGGCTTCTGTTAAGAAGTATGTAGTGGCTTATTCTATAGCTCATGGGTTAAAGTTATTGTTAGGATGGGGAGGATACCTACTATGTTTATGTTAAATCTGATGCAGATAAGTAATCAGTGTGAGCTAGTTGTTACAATTAAGGTGCCTGAAATAATTTTCTTTGTGTGCCTCACAAAAGAAAATGGGGTTTCTTAGTACAGGAAGGCTATAAACCATCATTTTCAGGGTCTATATGGGCCTGATAGCTTATTTAGCTGACCTTACTATGGGATGTAGTATAATGTGGTTGTACCAAGAGTTTTGGATTCTTAAGTGAAAAGGATATGAAAATGTAGTTGCTCAGTTGTGTCTGACTCTTTGTGACCCCATGGACTATAGCTTAGCAGGCTCCTCTGTCCATGGGGACTCCTCCAGGCAAGAATACTGGAGTGGGTTGCCATGCCCTTCTCCAGGGGATCTTCTCCACCCAGGGAGCAAACCCGGGTCCCCTGCATCGCAGGCAGATGCTTTACCACCTGAACCACCAGGGAAGCCCCAAGGGTCAGTCCAGTTCCTATAATTCTAGAAATAAGATGTAAACCTCTGTCACTTACTCTATCAAAGTAACTTTTATCAAACATATTGTTTATGTTTGTGGGGATATGTTTGACAACACTTTTGATAAGTAGTGAGATGTATCATTCAGATGGGGCTAGTGGCCCCATCTGAAACTTTTTCAGGGTAGAGGTATGAGTGATCATACTGGAATTGTGGGTAGGATGCTCAAATTCATATGAAGAAAATTGTTAGAAATTTGTGTTTTTGTTGTTTTTATTTTGCCATACCTCAAGGCAAGTGGGATCTTAATTCTCCAACTGGGGATTGAACACAAGTCCCCTGCAGTGGAAGCGTGGAGTCTTAACCCTGGACAACCAGGGAAGTCCCTAGTAAGAGTGTTTGGATAATGAAGTTAGTTATATATGGTTCTGGTATGTGGGGAGCGTGGAATGCTCCTAGGAGCAGGATTGCAGTAAAGATATGATGATGATAGTGGTGTATTCTTCTGGGGAATATGGCGAATGGGCCTGCTGCATATTCCATGCTGAAGCCAGATAGGGGTTCTTCTCCTTCTGTTAGATCCAAAGGGGCACAGTTAGATTCTGGTAGGGTAGAAGTAATCCAGTAGGGGATGTGATGAGAACATTATTCATAAACGTTCTTGTGTTGTGAGAAGGGTTGGAAGGGCAAAGGATTCATTTATTCCCTTCAGTCACTCAGTCGTGTCCAGCTCTTTGCGACCCTATGAACCGCAGCACGCCAGGCCTCCCTGTCCATCACCAACTCCCGGAGTTCACCCAAATTCATGTCCATTGAGTCGGTGATGCCATCCAGCCATCTCATCCTCTGTCGTCCCCTTCTCCTCCTGCCTTCAATCTTTCCCAACATCAGGGTCTTTTCACATGAGTCAGCTCTTCACATCAGGTGGCCAAAGTATTGGAGTTTCAGCTTTAACATCAGTCCTTCCAAAGAAATCCCAGGACCAATTTCCCTTAGGATGGACTGGTTGGATCTCCTTGCAGTCCAAGGGACTCTCAAGAGTCTTCTCCAACGCCACCATTCACAAGCATCAATTCTTTGGCGCTCAGCCCTCGTTATAGTCCAACTCTCACATCCATACATGACCACTGGAAAAACCATAGCCTTGACTAGACGGACCTTTGTTGGCAAAGTAATGTCTCTGCTTTTGAATATGCTATCTAGGTTGGTCATAACTTTCCTTCCAAGGAGTAAGTGCCTTTTCATGACTGCAGTCACCATCTGCAGTGATTTTGATAAAAGGGGAATTTCCTCACAGTCCAGTGGTTGGGACTAATACTCTAACTGCTGGGGCCCCAGGTTCAGTCCTTGGTGAGGGAACTAAGATTCTGCAAGCTGTGCAGTGGCTTGATGAAAAAAGAAAATGGTAAAAGGCTAATTGCTACTGATGCTTCATGTGAAATTGTCTGTGTTTCTGCTTATAGGAATCTAGTTAGTGCATATTTTGAGTTTGAAGCTCATCTGGATGACATAGATGATATAGAGGGGCTTCCCAGGTGGCTCAATGGGTGGACAATCCACCTACAACAGGAGATGAGGGTTCGATCCCTGGGTCAGGGAGATCCCCTGGAGAAGGGCATGATAACCATTCCAGTATTCTTGCCTAGAGAATCCCCATGGACAGAGGACAGTCCATAGGGTCGCAATGAGTTGGACCTAACTGAAGCGACTCAGCACGCACACATTGGATAATAGAATGGAGTAGACTGCAGCCATGAAATTAAGACGCTTGCTCCCCTTGGAAGAAAAGCTATGACAAACCTAGGCAGCATATTAAAAACCAGAGACATTACTTCGCCAACAAAGGTCCGTCTAGTCAAGACTATGGTTTTTCCTGTGGTCATGTATGGATGTGAGAGTTGGACTGTGAAGAAGGCTGAGCGCCGGAGAATTGATGCTTTTGAACTGTGGTGTTGGAGAAGACTCTTGAGAGTCCCTTGGACTGCAAGGAGATCCAACCAGTCCATTCTGAAGGAGATCAGCCCTGGGATTTCTTTGGAAGGAATGATGCTAAAGCTGAAACTCCAGTACTTTGGCCACCTCATGCGAAGAGTTGACTCATTGGAAAAGACTCTGATGCTGGGAGGGATTGGGGGCAGGAGGAGAAGGGGACGACAGAGGATGAGATGGCTGGATGGCATCACTGACTCGATGGACGTGAGTCTCAGTGAACTCCAGGAGTTGGTGATGGACAGGGAGGCCTGGCGTGCTGCGATTCATGGGGTCGCAAAGAGTCGGACACGACTGAGCAACTGATCTGATCTGATCTGATTGGAGAAGACTCTTGAGAGTCCCTTGGACTGCAAGGAGATCCAATCAGTCCATTCTAAAGGAGATCAGTCCTGAGTATTCATTAGAAGGACGGACAGTGAAGCTGAAGCTCCAACACTTTGGCCACCTGATGCAAAGAACTGACTCATTTGAAAAGACCCTGATGCTTTTGAAGATTGAAGGCAGGAGGAGAAGGGGACGACAGAGGATGAGATGGTTGGATGGCATCACTGACTCGATGGACGTGAGTCTGCGCAAGCTCTGAGAGTTGGTGATGGACAGGGAAGCCTGGCGTGCTGCAGTCCATGGGGTCAGAAAGAGTCAGACACAATTGAGCAACTGAACTGACCTGACTCAAGGAATGCCATGTCTAGAAGAACGGGATTAAATATTAAGAAACATTTTATTAAGGGAGAGGAGTGCAACCTCTGATTATAAAAGTTTAAGTTTTACGAAATTACAGGGCTCTGTCACCCTAACAAACCCTTTTCTTGGGCAGAGTAATTATGAATTAATTACACTAAAATTGTATCCCTAATTATTTTTAAAGCACTTTTGTAAGGTAGGCTTATTTCTCGTGTCCTTTCATACTGGGAGAAATCCAGCGTATATGGAGATCAACTTGGATGGCTCTATTATGAACTCAGCTCACATAGGACTTTAATCATTGAACAGATGATCACAGTGGTTACAGCACTGGGGCGTCCTGAGCGGACACTGGTCATAAACCTGCTGTTGCTGGAACTCGAGAATAAGGCTGTGCTGTTAGCCATAGGGCGACCAGTTCTCTTGAGTTTTTGGATCAAAAGATGTTTCATTATTCTGACCACTAGGTGTAGATTTTAATCACTTGGAGGCTTTTTATTCTTCGAGGTCACCCCAACCAAAATTGTTGACCCATATGAAATCGTTAGCCATTAATGGTTTAATTTTTGCAGTTAATTAAAACTCCACAGGGTCTTGTCTTATTTTGTCATTCCCGCCTCTTCACAGGAAGGTCAGTCTCACTGACTGAGAGTGAGAGGCAGGGAAGCCTTCCCGTGGCCGTGCTCACAATCCGTATTAGAGAGCAGATCGGTCGCTGTCTCGCACGGTGAGGGTGCCGCCCGTCTTCCTGACGTCGGTGGCAGGTGGAGCCTCTCGCGCTCGTTATGCTAGAGGCAGTGTGAACAGGCCCAGCTTATGTCTGCCAAGTTCCTTTTATTTTTTAAAATCTTCCCATAGGTGCCTACCTGTGTTGGTTTAACAATATATTTGATAAATAGTTTACTATTGGTTTAGTGTTACTTACTATGATCAGCATAGTATTAGTCATTGATGTAAGCTTATGCTTACACTGCTTCTTATTCACATTAAATTAGTGCTTCTATAAATTAATAGATTAGTTCAGGGTTAAACTAGGAGTTGATTAATTTGCCGTTGGTATTAAGATAATGTTGAATGCTTTCTTAACTGATGGCTAGGTATGGTTGCAGACTGTTTCTAAAAAGCTGTACCTTTTAGGATGAACATTTAAGTTATAGTTTTCTGAGTAATTTTTAAAGTTGAACTAAAGTTCTTTTCTGGACAGCCAGCTTTCACAGGCTTGTTTGGCTTACCACGTCTACTTAAAAATCTTCTATTTTGCCGCATAGATGAACCTGTTCTGGGAAACTGATTAGCTCATCTGGTTTTGGAACATTTAACTTAAATTCTCTTTGTTAAATATTTACTAGTTAAATTATGCAAAAGTAAAAGGGATAAGCTCTGATTTTTATTACTTTTACTATTTCTTTCATCACTCCCTTACGGTACATTTTTTGTTGTTTAGTTGCTCAGTCACGTCTGACTATTTTTCAGCCCCATGGACTGTAGCCCACCAGGCTCCTCTGTCCATGGAATTCTCCAGGCAAAAATACAGGACTGGGTTGCCATTCTCTTCTCCAGCGGATCTTCCCGACCCAGGGATGGAACCCGGGGCTCTTGCATTGCAGGCAAATTTTACTGCTGAGCCACTGAGGAAGCCTAATGCCAAAAACATTTTGAATTTCTGTCTCCTATACTTAATTTTTTAAATTAATTTTTATTGGCGTATAGTTGCTTTGCAGTGTTGTGTTAATTTCTGCAGCCCGGCACAGTGGATCAGCTGTGCGTATACATATACCCCCTCTTGCTTGGATGTCCTTCCCGTTCAGGTCGTCACGGAGCACTGGGTCTCCTGGGCTGTGTAGTAGGTCGTCATTAGTTATATACACTGTTGACGTTAGGTATACGAGAGATATCAACCTCAGTCTCCAGTTCGTCCCCCACCCTCAGCTGGGCCCGCTTGGTGCCCACACATTTGTTCTGTGTCTCTATTTCTGTTTTGCAAATAAGATCATTCGTACCATTTTTTCTAGATCGCACATATGTGCATTAATGTGATGTTTTTCTGATTTAATTCACTCTGTATGCCAGTCCCTAGGCCACGTCTCCGTCAGTAACCCAGTTCGGTTCCTTTCCGCCTAATGCTCCACTGGACACGTGTACCATGGCTGCTTTGTCCGTCCATGTCGATGGGCGTGTTTGTTGTTCCCATGGGCTGCTGTTGTAAATAGTGCTGCAGGGAAAGTTGGGGTGCCTGTGTCTTTTTGAATTATGTTTTTTTCTGGGTATATGCCCAGGAGTGGGATTGCTGGGTCATTATCTCCTGTGCTTTAGATACTGGGTGAATGTTTTATATAACTTGTAGTAGCTGAATGTGTGGGTGGCTGGGACTGGATTTAGTTCAGGGTGTTTGTGAATCATGCATTCTCCTGGGTGTGAGCTAGGTGCTCTAAGCTATACTTTGATTTCTCCAAGCACCTTTTCTGGTCTGCTGGGCTTCCCTGGTGGCTCAGCTGGTAAAGAATCCGCCTGCAATGCGGGAGACCTGGGCTCGATCCCTGGGTTGGCGAGATCTCCTGGGGAAGGAAAAGGCTACACACCCCAGAACTCTGGCCTGGAGAATTCCATGGGCTGTAGAGTCCATGGGGTCACAGAGTTGGACACGACTGAGCGACTTTCGCTTTCACTACCTTGTTACGACTTCCTTCCTCTCCTAGTCTGTTAAGTGGTTTATGGGTTAATGTAATACTTGAAGAGCGTGATGGGCAGTGTGTGTGTGTTTCATGGCCTGATTCAATTAAGCGCTGGATTCTGAATTTACTACTAAATCGTTTGGTTTTCAGTTTCATGAAAACTTTTTTGTCATAGGAAATAAGTTCTTGAAATAGAAAATGTAGCCCATTTCTCCTCATCCTGTAACGCACACATCTGACCCTGTGTTTTTATGTACTCTGAATATGCTTGCTACAGTTCATTTTTAGGGTTTGCTGAAGATGGCAGCGTATGGACTGGATTAGCAAGCACTGATGAGGTTTACCTGTGTTTATCGATTATAGAACAGACTCCTTTACACGTATAAAGCTCTGCTAAGTCCTAAGTGTGAAGCTGTTGCTCGTAGTATTCTGGTGAATACTTTTGTTACTGTAACTATTTGGGTCCAGGGCTTGGTGTAGCGGGGTATCTAATTCTAGTTTGGGTTTCAGCTGTCCTGTACTCAGGAAACATTAACGTCACTTTCAGTTTCTTTCTGCTGTGGCTTTTTAAGGCTTAGAACGTGTTTGTTGTGGTGGTTATTCTGTTACACCTTACAGTGGTCTTTTCTATTAATTTGGATTACTTGTATGACTAATGGTGGCTGACAGGAAATTTACCACCCCTAGATAAACTTACTCAGACTTCATTTATGGCTTAATTTTGATTGCTGCTGTTTCCCTTGGGGGTGTGGGTAAGCCGGGCGTTGTGAGCTACTATCTTCATGTGCTTGATACTGGCTCCTTTTAATCTTCATGAAAACAAGCAGGCTGGGAGCAAACCCATGTTAATGGAATTCAGTGTCTTCCTTTTAAGTATTTTAGCTACATTAACAGGTGAGTTTGTATATTTTATGTAATAACATAGCTTAGGTATGGTTGATCTATATAATTTATGTTGAATTGAGTGTTGATTTTTTAACTTACTTTGGTAAAACATACACTCCTTATAAAGACAGACACTTCACTAGAACTAAGTAATTCACTGGTACGTTTAGGGTTATTTTCTAGCTCTGTTTTCCTTTGAGCATGAAAATGTTTGTTAAATAGATCCACTAATTCTGTGTATTTGTATTTTTTGCCTTGTTTTGGGGGTTTGGCATGATGTTATAGGCATACGGAGCATAGCATTTAGTGGGGGTGGTAAGGGCAGTTTGTTTAGCGGGTTACTTACTGTTTAATGCATACATACGTGTACACATCCACAGGGAATGTAAACTAAAATGAGGCTGTCTCAGTGCTAGACTGGCCGTAATAGATTGTCTGAGATGAAACGCGAGACAAGAGGGAGGAACCCAGCATGCACATTGCCAATGAGAATATAATCCAAGTGGTTCCACCACCTTGCAGACCCATTTGGAAGTATTTAGCTATGTTGAACAGAGAAGGCAATGGCACCCCACTCCAGTACCTTGCCTGGAAAATCCCATGGGTGGAGGATCCTGGTGGGCTGCCGTCTATGGGGTCGCACAGAGTCGGATACGACTGAAGCGACTTAGCAGCAGCAGCAGCTATGTTAAAATTGCATATACCCCCGACCCAACAATTTCATTTCTAAATACACACCCAACACATGTGCACAAAATGTTCAAGTATGTTTATTCGGTGCCATACTGGTTGAAATGATCAAGAATTTAAAATTTTTCTATCAACAGAGAAATGGTAAGTGAACCGCGGCATATACGTTCAATGAAATACTAAGTAGCAAAAATAAGCCGACCAGTTACATGTATCAGATAAACTTCAGAATACTATTGCCTGAAAAAAGCAACTACACATGCTGCGCACTATGGATACATCTGTACATATAGTGCAGACAAGAAACACAGAAAGGATGTCCACAAATTCAAAATCGTGTTGACCTTTGGAAAAGCAAAGAGTAAGATTAGAGGTGGTGGTACTTAAAAGGATAACTTCATTTTCTCTTTAAACGGGGACCCTTAAAGAATGGCAAAACGTTATGCTCTACTAAAGCTGGGTGGTATCTACAACAGGCATTATCTGCACTGCCAGTGCCTGACAGATTTCAAAAATTAAAAATAAAAGTAGCCAGGGACTTCGTGGCAGTCCAGTGGTTAAAGAGATCGTGTTTCCACTGCAGAACACAGGTTGCCTCTCTGGCTGGGGAACTAAGACCCCACATGCGGCGTGGTGCCGCCAAACCAAGTAACCAAATGGCGTGGTATCAGGGAAAGAATACCACTGCCCACCGTTTATTAAACCAATTTCCTGTGGTACACATTATTTGTAGAATTGTAATTTAGTATAATTACAATTTTCTATTTTAAACTGTTGTCCGTTAGACAGGCCTCCCCCAATTTCTTAAACAGGAGGACAGACACTGTTGATCCCTAACCCATGGTCCTTTCTCTTGCCAACAGAACCAGTATTGTTTAGCTATCAGAAGGCTATGTGCTTCACAGGGTATTCACAACCGAAGGGGAGGGATCTTGGTAACTTTAAGCCAGTCGCAGCAATTCTGTTCTCCATGTTAATAACTGATTTGGAAATAGGCATTTAATGGCTGCTAGTAAAATAGGTGAAGTCTACCAAGGGGCTTCTGTGGAAAACCATGGAGAGACATGGACATTGTTGTACAAGCAGATGACGCCTGGAGATGTCACCACTGTGTTACACCACAGAGGGTCAAGTTCAGTTTAGTTCAGTTGCTCAGTCGTGTCCGACTCTTTGTGACCCCATGAATCGCAGCACGCCAGGCCTCCCTGTCCATCACCATCTCCCGGAGTTCACCCAGAATCAACGTCCATCAAGTTGGTGATGCCATCCAGCCAGCTCATCCTCTGTTGTCCCCTTTTCCTCTGGCCCCCAGTCCCTCCCAGCATCAGGGTCTTTTCCAATGAGTCAACTCTTCGCATGAGGTGGCCAAAGTACTGGAGTTTCAGCTTTAGCATCATTCCTTCCAAAGAACACCCAGGGCTGATCTCCTTTAGAATGGACTGAGTTGGATGTCCTTGCAGTCCAAGGGACTCTCAAGAGTCTTCTCCAACACCACAGTTCAAAAGCATCAATTCTTCCGTGCTCAGCTTTCTTCACAGTCCAACTCTCACATCCATACACGACCACTGGAAAAACCATAGCCTTGACTAGATGGACCTTTGTTGGCAAAGTAATGTCTCTGCTTTTCAATATGCTATCTAGGTTGGTCATAAATTTCCTTCCAAGGAGTAAGCGTCTTTTAATTTCATGGCTGCAGTCACCATCTGCAGTGATTTTGGAGCCCCCAAAAATAAGGTCTGACACGGTTTCCACTGTTTCCCCATCTATTTCCCATGAAGTGATGGGACCAGATGGCATGATCTTAGTTTTCTGAATGTTGAGCTTTAAGCCAACTTTTTCACTCTCCTCATTCGCTTTCATCAAGAGGCTTTTGAGTTCCTCTTCACTTTCTGCTGTAAGGGTGGTGTCATCTGCATATCTGAGGTTATTGCTGTTTCTCCTGGCAATCTTGATTCCAGCTTGTGCTTCATCCAGCCCAGCGTTTCTCATGATGTACTCTGCATAGAAGTTAAATAAGCAGGGTGACAATATACAGCCTTGACGTACTCTTCCTATTTGGAACCAGTCTGTTGTTCCATGTCCAGTTCTAACTGTTGCTTCCTGACCTGCATATAGGTTTCTCAACAGGCAGGTCAGGTGGTCTGGTATTCCCATCTCTTGAAGAATTGTCCACAGTTTATTGTGATCCACACAGTCAAAGGCTTTGGCATAGTCAATAAGGCAGAAATAGATGCTTTTCTGGAACTCGCTTCCTTTTTCGAAGATCCAGCAGATGTTGGCAATTTGATCTCTGGTTCCTCTGCCTTTTCTAAATCCAGCTTGCACATCTGGAAGTTCACGGTTCACATATTGCTAAAGCCTGGCTTGGAGAATTTTGAGCGTTACTTCACTAGCATGTGAGATAAGTGCAATTGTGTGGTAGTTTGAGCATTCCTAGGCATTGCCTTTCTTTGGGATTGGAATGAAAAGTGACCTTTTCCAGTCCTGTGGCCACTGCTGAGTTTTCCAAATTTGCTGGCATGTTGACCGCAGCACTTTCACAGCATCATCTTTCAGGATTTGAAAGAGCTCCACTGGAATTCCATCACCTCCACTAGCTTTGTTCGTAGTGATGCTTTCTAAGGCCCACTTGACTTCACATTCCAGGATGTCTGGCTCTAGGTGAGTGATCATACCATCGTGATTATCTTGGTCATGAATATCTTTTGTGTACAGTTCTTCTGTGTATTCTTGTCACCTGTTCTTAAGATCTTCTGCTTCTGTTAAGTCCATACCGTTTCTGTCTTTTATCAAGCCCATCTTTGCATGAAATGTTCCCTTGATATCTCTTATTTTCTTGAAGAGATCCCTAGTCTTTCCCATTCTGTTGTTTTCCTCTATTTCTTTGCATTGATCGCTGAGGAAGGCTTTCTTATCTCTCCTTGCAATTCTTTGGAATTCTGCATTCAGATGCTTATATCTTTCCTTTTATCCTTTGCTTTTCGCTTCTCTTCTTTTCACAGCTATTTGTAAGGCCTCCCCAGACAGCCATTTTGCTTTTTTGCATTTCTTTTCCATGGGGATGGTCTTGATCCCTGTCTCCTGTACAATATCACGAACCTCAGTCCACAGTTCATCAGGCACTCTATCTATCAGATCTAGTCCCTTAAATCTATTTCTCACTTCCACTGTATAATCATAAGGATTTGATTTAGGTCATACCTGAATGGTCTAGTGGTTTTCCCTACTTTCTTCAATTTAAGTCTGAATTTGGCAATAAGGAGCTCATGATCTGAGCCAGTCAGCTCCCGGTCTTGTTTTTGTTGACTGTATAGAGCTTCTCCATCTTTGACTGCAAAGAATATAATCAATTTGATTTCAGTGTTGACCATCTGGTGATGTCCATGTGTAGAGTCTTCTCTTGTGTTGTTGGAAGAGGGTGTTTACTATGACCAGTGTGTTCTCTTGGCAAAACTCTCTTAGCCTTTGCCCTGTTTCATTCCGTATTCCAAGGCCAAATTTGCCTGTTGCTCCGGGTGTTTCTTGACGTCCTACTTTTGCATTCCAGTCCCCTATAATGAAAAGGACATCTTTTTTGGGTGGTAGTTCTCAAAGGTCTTGTAGATCTTCATAGAACCGTTCAACTTCAGCTTCTTCAGTGTTACTGGTTGGGGCGTAGACTTGGATTATTGTGATATTAAATGGTTTGCCTTGGAAACGAACAGAGATTATTCTGTCGTTTTTGAGATTGCATCCAAGTACTGCATTTCGGACTCTCTTGTTGACCATGATGGCTACTCCATTTCTTCTGAGGGATTCCTGCCCACAGTAGTAGATATAATGGTCATCTGAGTTAAATTCACCCATTCCAGTCCATTTCAGTTTGCTGATTCCTAGAATGTCGACATTCAGTCTTGCCATCTCGTTTGACCACTTCCAATTTGCCTTGATTCATGGACCTGACATTCCAGGTTCCTATGCAATATTGCTCTTTACAGCATCAGACCTTGCTTCTATCACCAGTCACATCCACAGCTGGGTATTGTTTTTGCTTTGGCTCCATCCCTTCATTCTTTCTGGAGTTACTTCTCCACTCATCTCCAGTAGCATACTGGGCACCTACTGATCTGGGGAGCTTCTCTTTCAGTATCCTATCATTTTGCCTTTTCATACTGTTCATGGGGTTCTCAAGGCAAGAATACTGAAGTGGTTTGCCATTCCCTTCTCCATTGGACCACATTCTGTCAGACCTCTCCACCATGACCTGCCCGTCTTGGGTGTCCCCACATGGCATGGCTTAGTTTCATTGAGTTAGACAAGGCTGTGGTCCGTGTGATCAGATTGACTAGTTTTCTGTGAGTATGGTTTCAGTGTGTCTGCCCTCTGATGCCCTCTTGCAACACCTACCGTCTTACTTGGGTTTCTCTTACCTTGGACGTGGGGTATCTCTTTACAGCTGCTCCAGCAAAGCACAGCTGCTGCTCCTTTCCTTGGACGAGAGTATCTTCTTTCTGCCACCCCTCCTGACCTTGAACGTGGAGTAGCTCCTCTAGGCCCTCCTGCGCCCGGGCAGCCAGAGGGTCAACCCGGAGGACAAAAACAGAAGGATGGGCAGGAAAACATGGAAAGAGCCTGGGTCCCTGGTGACACTCCTGAGCCACTCAGTTTATCACCTGTGGAACTGAACCACCCAGACTTCTCGTGAAATAAATTTTCCTTAGTGAAGTGTTTTAGGCCTTCCCTGGTAGCTCAGCTGGTAAAGAATCTGCCTGCAATGTGGGAGACCTGGGTTCGATCCCTGGGTTGGGAAGACCCCTGGAGAAGGGAAAGGCTACCCACTCCAGTATTCTGGCCTGGAGAATTCCATGGACTGTGTAGTCCATGGCGTCGCCAAGAGTCGGACACTCTTTCTGAGTGACTTTCACTTTCTAAGTGTTTTAAGACCCACCTAGTTAGATGCTCTGCTCCTTGTGGTTGATTGTATGCTGATAAAATCATGCTCTTTATCAAAACACAGATGAATGAAGAATGGACAAATTCCAGTGAGTTCGTGATGACTCTAAAGATCTTGTTATTCTCATACGTCTGGAGGCAGGAATTTTGCAAACTACACGAATACCTGTAGCTTTACCAGAACCACCCTAGCTTTGCTTCACTTTCCTAGTCACTGAACAACCTGAACGAGAATGAGCCTGTTTGGGGGACTGTTACCCATACTAGGAAATGTGACTGAGTCCAAATTTGCTGCTCTGGAAGTATTTGAAGGCCTTTAGTTCACAACATTCTTTTGTAACTCTTCACTCGTGGTTCCCTAGAGATGTTGTTTTAATGTGTGTTCTAGCTTTCCCAGAGGGAGAGCCCACAGGTGGACACAGTTTTCCCTGCCCTTGCCCCACGCCCTGGCAGATCCAAAGTCCAGTATTCTCACCCACGTTGTAAAGCCAACTCCTTAGAAGTCTGGAGAACACGTTCATTTAAACACTATGCTTCTGTAATAAACAAACAACTACAAAGGTATGAACAGTGAAGTGGATTTATTTAGAAAGACTATAAAATTTGACACAGAGACACACAAGGCCCACAGGATTTAAAATTATTAAATATAAAAATGATTGGCTATAAACAATGTAAAAATACATTCCCCAGCCCTCACACAGAACATAATTTAAGTAGAGCAATTATAAAATCTCTGCACTGTATGCACATTTCCCTTTTAGAAGAACTGTTCTCAAAGGTCTACTTATATAAACTTACCATAACCATTAATAAGAAATTAATTTACATTTGAGTTTGCCCTTTTCTGTAACAGTGGCTTTGGTTTCAAGTTCTCCTTGAATTTTTATTGACCACAAAGATCTTTTTACTCCTAACTCCTACCAAAGCAGATGGAGGCTAATTAGTCGTGGGTCCTGCTTAAAAAAGTGAAGAAAGGTTCTAGGCTGACCTGAAATACCAGTGAAAATATCTTTTGGTGACCAGCCAGGAGCTCCATTCTGCGCCAGTGAAACAAGCAAAGTGACACCTCGGGGACAAGGAGAGCTTAAGCTCCGCACCGGCCTACTGAGGCCATTCCTTCAACCTCCCGAGTGGGGACCCTGAGGGCGCCCAGATGGTCTGCCGCGAGTGCCAGCTGGGCGGAGATGATACAAGGACCACGGCACCTGCCTACCACAAGCTGGTTCTCTCTCAACCCGGGTTAGACCTACACCAGTTCTACTCCCTTATTTAGCACACCCTGTGAACACACAGAGCATCCTCGACAGGTTCCACGATCTCCTGAGCAGGCAGTGGTGACGTTGCCACTAGCAACCAAACCGACACAAACAGATAAGGGTCTGCATCAGGAAGACAGCAGAGCTTGTGTTTGGGCATCTGTCTGAAACCATCCATGACACAGTGGCAGATGAGAAATTAAGGATGGGGTCATTAGCCTATCTCATTGGAAACGAGTCCACGCTGGAGTCAAGTGAAAACTCTCAACAAGAGGACAAGCAAGGTCTAGGCTGGGAAGCACTTGGTTAGAAAGGTCCCGCTGTAAAAAGACCTCCCTTAAGAATGGTCTCATTCAAAGTGCCCTGGCTGGCTCTAAGTTAGCCTGCCGGCAGCAAACAGGTCTTCGATTACAGCTGGTTGTGAAGTTCCCCTGAGGGTGGGCTGGCATTCTCTTCCACCATCAACAGTACTGAACTGGGCAGGCATCTCGGCACTCCCTTTCTTAAGGTCTCCTCTGAAGAGAAACTAGGGCAACATCTGTGTGGGAACAAGAACCCTAAAGATCCTGCTGTGAATCTCTGCACTGGGACAGGCCCGGGAATCTGAAGAAGCTGCCATCGAGCAGCCAGCGCCGCAGGCCCACCTCTGCCGGCTGCTGGAGCAGTCCCTGGCCCATCCTGTTACGGAGACGGAGCGGGGACGCTCTCAAATCAAAAACCAAAGGTTGAGGTTTTAAAGTAAGATAGGCTCCCAAGAAAACACTGAACAGAACCTTAATTTCAGGAGAAATAATCATGGCAAAAAGGAGTGAACCATCTTCTGTCTCATGGAATGAACTCATCTCTTCAGACACGGACAGTGGTGGACTGCACTGTGCGAACGCGCATCTTTGGTCCTTAGGGTGGCGGCGGCTTCCGTTTTTCTATGTGTACTTTTACATGGGGTTGCTGACACTGTTGCTTTTATAACATGTAAAATATCAGCATCTCCCATACATTTTCTATTAGGCTATAAAAGGTCTCAGAAAGAGTTAATAATTATATCCTAAAATGTTACAGTATAATTTTAAGGCAGAGTGAGATATGGTAAAAGCCTGGGTTTTACATGTGTAAGGGAAAAACGTAGACCAACATTTAAAATAATATCTCAATATACATTAAACTGTATCTAGTCATCAAAAAGCAAAGTCACAGCTAAGCAAATTAAGAAGTGAAACCATTTATAAATGGATGAACTTCATCACGCTGTTTATACAGCTATAAAGCATAATTTGAAACCTAACCCTAGTAACAATGATGGAATAATTTATCAGTTGAGCTATGTGATTTTAAAGACACAGCTGCTCTTACCTCCAAACAAAACTTCATCTGACGCAAGTTTCAACTGTTACAAAAAAAAATTTTTTTACGCCCTCTGGCCTTATTTGTGGTGACTGATACACAGTCCAATCAATACTGATCAAACTGCCATCCTGCCTTGCTCTCCAAAAATCAGCGGTTTAACACGGACCCAGGGTCTACAGGAGTGGCCGCGCCCCGCAGCAACCTCGTGCACCCATCCCCTCAAGCCGAAGCATTCAGAGGCTCGGTGAGGTGCTCTCTCCTCACGGTGGCCTCCCCTTTTCTCGGCCGGGGCTCCTTACATTTTTCACGGAGCATAAAGGAGAACTCAGCCACATATGTAAGACTTGCTAGCATCCCAAACACCTGAGGAGGGAAAGGGGACAAAGATTACACGAGGAATTCTGGAGTATACTCTCACATTTCCTACTTGACTCTGGACCCATTTTATGCAAAGAAGTCGATTTATTTTATACGCATCATTCTTAACATCACGTGTGTGTGCTCTTGTGCATCATGTGCGTCGTGTCTAACTCTTTGTGACCCCATGGACTGGAGCCCACCAGGCTCCTCTGTCCATGGGATTTCCCAGGCAAGGATACTGGAGAGATTGCCATTTCCTTTTCCAGGGATCGAACCCATGTCTCTCGAGTCTCCTGCATTAAGCAGGCATGTTCTTTGCCACTGGTGCCACCTGGGAAGCCCCATTCTTTACATTAGTTTAAGTTAAAAAAATTTAAGATCAGGTCATCAAAAAATGCAAAGTTAAAAAAAATTTTCAGAATAATGCCCATTAGTCAAAGTCTCCCAAAATACTAATGTCCTGTCTTATGTGTGTGTGTTCAGTGCCAATCTCTGAAGCTAAGGTTAACAGATGAAAACCCAGTCCTACAACATGATGCAAAACAAGACTGCTAGCAAGGTTAGACCGACACAGATGAAAGGAGCAGGCAACCACGCCTAGGCAAAAATGGAAGGTTATTCACAGCAAAACCTTCTACAGGGAAGGTACTTTTCAATTACCTACAAACTACGTTGCAGTTCACTGTCCCACCACAGTGATACAGCGCCGTGATGCCACTACCTACTTCCTCAAGCCACTTCCTCATTGCACTCGTCTAACATCTGAGCAAACATTCTGAGAATTCTGTCAAGAGACAGAAGAACAGTTCAAACTTAGCTTCATCACTAACAAGACCCTTAAGGACGGGGCCAGAAGAGTGCTCTGCAGAAAGGGACATCGCTGGGGGCCCGGCTGAATCCCTTGCGGGACCAGGGCTGCAGCTCCGCGGTGACACCCGGCTGGCGGCCGCCGCAGCCCCGGCCCTCCACCCTGCCGCGCTTCACGGGAAAGCAAACTGAACTTCCTCATTCACCGGAGCGTCCCCGACACATCCAGCCCACATGCCACGAGCAAGTCCACCCCTCAAAAACCCAAGGCCCTCTTCCCCTCTGGAGTCTTCATTTGGCTTGATGGCATCTGTCCCCTTATTTGGCTGGCAAATATATCCCATACTTCAAAGGCCAGGCCAGATGTCACCTTGTCTGTGACGACTGCCTCAGAGAGCTCTGGTCTATACAGGACCCCCTGTGCATATCACCCAATGATCTTTTTTGCTTTTTCACTCACATCAGAATTTTTTTTTTTTAAATAGACTTCCTCACTCATTTAAATCTATATAATTTTCATACATAAAAGGTAATTTTCAGCATTTATAAATACTGAGCTTTTAAACCACCACTCTTAAACATATTCAATGAGACTGAATACTCTAACATTCTAACACATCACCTAATTAAAACACACAAATAAGCTTTTAAATATCTGGGAATTTTAGGCTCCCTCCCACCCTCCATGAACTGAACATCTCCTCAACTTTATTTCACTTTTCACTTCCTCCACAGGATTTTTATAGTAATACACTTTTATATTAGAAATTACTGCTTCATTCTTCTGCAACAAAAATGACTATAAACTGAAATTAACCATAAGACTTTCTCTTAAGTACTAAGATGTGTTCATGTAAGTAGGTAGATAATATTACAGCCAGCCAATTGTCTGAATGCCTTTTGAGTTGTTCTAAGCAGTGTGAATGATCTATATGCTGATGTTTCCATTAATTACAACTTCAGTTTTGTTATGAACAAAGCATTAATTGGAAATCGGCTGACTAGTGAGAAGACTTGTTTATTAATTGTTAATTGTTCATATTCACAGCACTGCTGCTGCAGCTAAGTCGCTTCAGTCGTGTCCGACTCTGCGTGACCCAATGGACGGCAGCCCACCAGGCTCCCCCGTCCCTGGGATTCTCCAGGCAAGAACACTGGAGTGGGTTGCCATTTCCTTCTCCAATGCATGAAAGTGAAAAGTGAAAGGGAAGTCGCTCAGTCGTGTCCGACTCTGTGCGACCCCATAGACAGCAGCCCACCAGGCTCCCCCGTCCCTGGGACTCTCCAGGGAAGAACACTGGAGTGGGTTGCCATTGCCTTCTCCTGGCCCCGATTAAATCCACGATCCTTGATCTCCAATTCTGAAATTCAGAAAGCTACAAAAAAAGTTTCATGATTTACTTGGCTCAAAATTGACACAAGACAAAACTATTTAGTCTTTCCCATCTCTTTTACTGTGAATATTCAGAATAATATTAATATTCAGAAATATTAATGTTAGATAACAAGGTGCTGCTCAGACTGTCCAAAGGTGTGTGATAATGTACAGTTATTGCCCTTTCTAAAATCCAGAATATTCTGAATTCTAAAAAACACTTGGCCCCTCAACGATTTCAGATAAAAAGATGTTTACTTATCTATTTCTTATGTTAGACTGAACTTTGGGGGTCATACCTCTGTTATTCCCTATACTTACAACAGCACCTGATATGTATAAGTGTGTTCTGTTGAACTGAAAAGGGGAGAAATTTTAAGATAATCAGTCAATCCTACCACTTCCATTAGCAATAATGTCCATAGGCAGAGTAAGTGGATTTTTGTTAACAGAACTCAAATTCTAAAGACAGGTTCTAGGTTTTTAAGGCTATCATATTTATTTGCTTTTAGGTCCTCTGTTGAAAATTACACTAAAAAATAAGTTAGACAAACTACTCTCCCTTATTGTATAACCTGTTAAGTACTTCCAAATTCTGTATTTTTAAGCAGACAAAAACAAGCAGAGATAAAGGGTACTTACGATTGCAGCAATTTCAGCTATGGTATTGTCATGTGTCAAAGTGAAAATGAGGGATGCCACAAAGAACACCAATCCTGTGCCCAGAGTAATAAAAAAGTCCTACACACACACGAAACACAGAAGGGATAGACAGCAGGGTTAGGCTGGTTGAAAACAGTGTGTTTTGCTTTTTAACTTTTAAAAAAAACAGTGACTTCTTTCTTCTTTACTCAGACTTACATATTTCAACTAACTTTCCAATAAGCTTGGTATTTCATAAATGCCCTGTAAAGGAACACCCTATAAATATGCACATGCTATATTCAGAAGGTAATCTTTTAATAAAAACAGTTCTCTATTATCACCTACGTGTGGAATCTAAGAACTTAAAATCCATGTATGTAACTTTGAAACAGACCCAAAGACACCGAGAAACTAGTGCAGACCAGTGGGGGCAGGGGAGGGGCCAGGTGGGGGGGACCAACTACCTTGTTTAAATAAGCAACAAGCTGGAAGTACCATACACACAGGAAAATCCAGCCATTATTTTGTAACTGACTTTAACTGGAGTATAATCTATAAAAATACTGAATTGCTGGGTTTTACATCTGAAAGTAATATAAAATCAACTATATACCATTACAAATAAGATGAAACACGTGCATGTATGTTTACCTTTTCCTTTAGGACATAAAGATCAAAGCCGTAAGATTAAATACCATATTACTTCCAGAAAAAAAAAAAAAAAAGGCATTTTTCTTTCCTTTCCAGGTAACCCAGCTAGGGTGGCCTCTCTCATAGTACTTTGTTGCTTTTAAAGTACAAAGGACTGCCCGTCGTTAACACAATAAAATTACACCAATAGTCTGTTTTTTAGTAAGCTTTGTTGTTTTCAACAGTGCCCACCAGGTCATCCAGCACAAGCCTGTATTAATAGGATGAGATTATCTACCCTGTAAGAGCACGCAGAGCTCATCAGAATGCAGCTTACAGCACTGGAATAGCTTCCTGGTTTCCGAGAGCGCGCGCTCTCAGAAGCCGAGTGCGCACACTGCTTGACACACAGACCTGATTCAGAGGAGAGACTGGAGACGTGACCGCCACGCCACAGGGTTTCCAGTCTGAGCGAGTTTACATTCGCCACTGAACCTAGCATCAGTAAAACCACCCAAAATAGAATTCACTCTTTTGTTAGTTCAGCATTTATAAAAAACACTTGATTTTTCTCTTTGCTTCTAAAAGAGGTGTTTTTCTCCAAGTTACTTTTCTTTTTTTCTATCCCTTTGAATTATTTCAAACCTGTTACTTATAAAACTATTAATATTTGAAGTACACTCGAAGTATTTAAACAAGACACTCATTTTGAGACAGAACGCAGTATTCAATAACATGGGTTCTGAAGCTAGACTACCTGAGTTCACATCCCAGTAATGTTCCTTCCTAGTGACATGACTGAGTTCGTTACCTCAGCGCTTCTTCATCTGCAAGATGAGTAGTAACAATACCGTACTCATAGGTGACTCTATAGATTAGAGTTCTTTAATCCAGGAAAACTTCGCAGACCAGTGCCAGATACACAGTAAATGTTTCCTAAACACTGGCTATTGTTGTTCTTGATGTAATGGGACAGAAAAGATTCTCTTTTCAAAAAGATTACTAGTCCACCCTAGATACCACAACCACTATACACTCAAAAACATTTTCTCAAAAAGAAAACCTTACACAAAAAAATGTTAAGTATATTAGAAAGCAGACAGAATAATTTTTAAATCAAAGAAACAGGACTTACTTCCTTACAATGTTAGGCTGAAAAGTATATAAGACCCAAAAGAAATATTGTAAGGTATTTTACAAAAGCTATTTTGAGATGAAGTGACTAATTTTTTTTCGTCAATATTTTAAAATCAGTCTTTACTCATAAATTTTTAAATGCTGGAGTTTGATGTAATAAGTGTTCTACATTTTGCTTATTTTGACCATAAAAGTAGAAAATGTTTATTGTTTCTCGTCCAAAAGATCAATGTTCTTATGCACAACTAACCATTTCTAGGCTTCCTTGGTGGTCCAGGGTGCGCTCCCTGGTCTGGGAAGAGCCCGCCCGCCATAGGGGAGCGAAGCCTGTGCTCCAGTGAAGTCACCGCACTGAGACGCCCGAGCGCTGCATTAGAGGGCAGCCGCCGTCACAGCCCGAGAAGGCCGGCCTGCGGCAACGAAGGCCCCGTGCAGCCAGGAAGTAAAGAGTACTCGACAAACACTAACCGCTTCTAAAATACTTTTATGGAAAGTAAACTTTTATGGAAAGTAGTGCTATTTGGCTGTTGGACGAGAAACGCATGAATGTGGTCATCAGAGGCTTTGTGGATTTGATTCAGACTCTACCTGATTTTCAAAGTTATTTTTTAACTGTTCAGTATCAACTTTTTGCTGCTTCATTTTTCATATGTACTTTTTTATTGACGTACGGCTGATTTATCTTTTTGTGTTCACTTCAGGTGTAATGCAAAGTGATTCAATTGTGTTTTTTCAGAATATTCTATTACAGGTTTATGTTTTCTTCAGATTGTATTCCATTAGAAGTTATTATAAGATACTGAGTACTGTTCCCAGTGCTAGCAGTAAATCCTTATTGCTCCTCTATTTTATGTATATAGTCTCTCAATCCCACATCCCTCATTTGTCCCTGCTCTCTTCCCTCTCCTCTTTGGCAACCACAGGCTTGCTTTCTGTGTCTGTATGTGTGTGTGTGTGTGTGTATATATATATATATATCTCTTTTATATTATTTTTAAGAATCCACATAGTAAGTGCTATCATACAGTATTTGTCTTTCTCTGACATAGTATACTATTCTCTAGGTCCAGTAACATGTTACTGGAAATGGCAACATTTCATGCTAAAAAGAATTATTTTAAAGGACAGTATCCAATCAAAATGGTTTAATAGAAGGACGTGGAACTTGCTTCCTCCCACAAACACATGAAAAATACATCTACAGATGGAACAATTCTCCCAGAACACCTACTGAACACCAGCAGGAGCCCTCAAACCCCTGAAAGGACAGGAATGGTCTCCAAGTGACAGGCAGGATGAAGTGGGGGAGGGAAGGCAGCAGGACGGGACCTGTCCCCTGGGAGGAGCTGGAGAAAGGAAAGGTTCCCCCACTGCGGGAGGCCGCCTCACTGGCCAGGAGATGAGCGGCAGCCGGTCAGGCGCAGGCCCCCACCCTGCGGCCCCAGCCTGAGAAACTTCTCGTAGGGGCGGAGGCCGGGTGCTGAACCACAGGGGTTTAGAGGGCAGGCCCGCGGAGATGACCCGAAGGGGCCGGCATGTGCTCCGGCCACAACTTCAGGGGCTCCTGCCCCGGCAGGTGCCTGGGAGCCAACGCCAGCAGGCTGCCCATGCACAGAGGCGGAGCTGGACCCAGGGGCCGTGCGGCTTAGGAGCAAGACTGCGGTCTCTCCCCACAGCTCTAGGAGCTGCCGGCGTCCATCTCTGTTGGCAGCCGTGTAAACTCAGCACCCACAGAACATCATGCGGACCACAGGTCCTCCCGTGGCTGGAACAGATGCAGCCTGAGCAGCTGGGGGCCTCCTGGACGCGTACACGCAGGGCCTGGGCCGGGCCAGGGTCTGAACACCTCCAGAGCCCCACAGCAGGGGCACCACTCCTGTGGTCCTGGAGCCTGACGTCCGTGGAGCTGAGCTGGTGGCCTTGTGAACACCAGGCCAGAAGGACCCCGGGGCCAACTGAGGGCAGTCCCAAGGCTGAGATGGGGGGAGGGCAGAGCTGACCACGGTACGTCCTAATAGGTGCCAGGTGAGCAGACTCACCTGAGAGCCGCTCTGAGGAAGACTTAGTGGGGACGCTCCAATCCCCCCTACCTTGCACCACAACTCAGAAGCACATCTGGGAACTTCTACTCCCAACAGCTAGGGCACAAACCGGGCCCCTGACAGGCCAATGACAACCACAGAGCAAGGAGGCCCTGCCCAACGTCCGCTGCAGGTGCTGCTCACAACGTCAGCCACACGTCCCAGCAAGGGGAGAACAGCGAGCAGATGCTGAGGAAAGCGGTGGCAGGCATCCAGGCTGCAAACAGCCCTCGCCCCCAAAAATATTAAACAGGGCTACACAGGGGTGCTCCCACATAAAAACAGCCCTCCAAAAAACCACCGCAGATAACTGCTTCTCCTAAATGCATACAGCAAGGGAAATGTAAGTAAAATGAGGAAGCACAGGAACCACTCTCAATTAAAAGATCAAGATAATTCCCCTGAAAGAACAAACAACAAAACAGACCTCTTCAGTCTAATACATGGCAAGTTCAAAAAGGAGATAATGAAAACAGTGAAGAAATTGAGGACTATTGATAGAAATGCAGATTACTATAAAAAGGAACTAGAAACTAAAAAAGGAACCAAGAAAAATTAGTGAATTCATTTCTTGAGATGAAAGTTGCGCTGAAAGTAGTGAATAGTGGAATGAAAAATGAAGAACAATTAAGTGACCTAGAAGATAGAATAATGGAAATCACCCAATCAGAACAACGGACAGAAAGCCAAATGAAAAAAAAAAAAGAAAGCGATATAAGAGGCCTATGGGATAATATAAAGCATGCCAATCTGTGCACAACTGGAATTCAAAAAAGGGAAGAAAGAAAAGAGGACTGAAAATGCATTTAAATAAATTATGGCTGAAAACGTCCCAAATCTAAAGAAGGAAACAGATATCCAGGCACAGGAAACAGAAGGTCCCAAACAAGGTAAATCTAAACAGACCTACACAAGGCAAGACCTGTTTCTCCACAGAAACACCGCAGGCCGGAAGGGAATGGCAAGATGTATTCAAAGTCCTGAAAGGGAAAAGTCTGCAACCTGAGATACTCTATTGAAACAAAGAATTCCCCGAACAAGTAAAAACTAAAACAATACAGCAATACTAAACCCATCCTAAGGGGAATATTGAAAGGTCATCTCTAAACATATACAAATTTTAAGCATCTACAGGAAAGAGAAAATCATTATCTGAAAGTAAATCACTTAGGAAAGCCAGTATACAGATTAAAAAATCAAAAATTTCTGTGAAGTGGGAGGTTGGGGTTGACATATATACACTACTGATACTATGTATAAAACATAACCAATGAGAACCTCCTGCACAATATGCAGTGCTCTATGGTGACCAGAACTGGAGAAAATCCAAAAACGGGGCTACATGTATGCACAGAGCTGACTCGCTTTGCTGTGCAGCAGAAACACTGTAAAGCAACTATGCTCCAACGAAAACTCAAACAAAAACAGCATGGTTCTGGCACAAAAACAGATGCATATAGATCACTGAAACAGAGTATGGAGGCCGGAAGTAAACCCTGACCCTGGTGGTAGGAATACAAGTGGGCCTAGCCACGATGTAGAATAGCATGGAGGTTTCTCAAAAACTACAAATAGAGTTGCCATAGATCCTGCGATCCCACTTCCAGGCATAAACCCAGACAAAACTGTAATTTGAAAATATGTACCCCAGGGTGCATAGCATCACTACTGTTGCCAAGACATGGAAACAGAATGTCCATTAATAGATGAGCAGGCAAAGAAGATGTGTGGGGGGGGTGTGTGTACACAATGAAATATTACTCCATAAAAAGAATGAAATTACACAATTAGCCGCAAAATAAATGGATTAATCTTACTAAGTCAAGTAAGTCAGAAAGAGAAGAACAAATACCATATCACTTATAGGTGGAATCTAAAACATGGCCAGATGCACCCACCTATGCAGCAGACTCACAGAGAACAGACGGGTGCTGCCCCGGGGCAGGGTGGGGTCAGCAGAGCACACTGGTGTATACAGGAGGGGTGGGCGGCACAGGGAGCTACGCCCAGTGTCCTGTGATAAACCAGTGGAAAGGCATATGAAACTGAATGTGTGTGTGTGTGTGTGTGTGTGTCTGAATCACTTTGTTGTACAGCAGAAATTAACACAACACTGTAAGTCAACTATACTTCAGTACAATTTTTAAAATGCAAAAAAAGGAGGTAATAGATTCTTATGGTACAAAAGGGTATACAGAAAAAAGTAAATCTTAGGCACATTATCAATACAGGACCCAAAGCTGCTTCTCATTAAAACAATAAAATCTTAACTGGTAAAAACTATTTACCCTATCATCTTGTTTTTAATAGTTAAAACTTAACTCTTTTATCTTTCTCCTCAAAACTGTGAATTTCATAAATCAACCCTGCTAGTTACAATTCCTCATAAACAACTCTTGAGAACCTGAATGCTACTGAAGTACACGGTTCAACTTTTTCTTCCTTAAATGCAGGAACTCTATAAATTAGCTCATCTGTCATCTCACAAATCCATACTAAATGAAAAACTGAGGGGCAGACTAAGTCTTTAGAAAGTTATACATCTCTTAATTTTGTGAATATAAAATTGCCCCTCTACTTTTTTTTTCATGTGATTTAAAAATATTTTTATTGATATATTACACCTCTACTTTTATTGAAAGAGTTACTTCTAAATAATGAATGTAACAAATACCTTCTAAATTCACTTAAAGACAAGGTTCTTTCATAATAAAATCAAAACAAAATAGCTAGAATTACACGCTGTTTTGCTGAAAGGCTCCAAAACCTGTCCCATTAGTTCCTTACTCCATCTCTCAGGTTCAGCACAGCGCCCGACCTACAACAGGCCCAGTGCAGAACTGCAGAACCCACACTCTGAAATGCGAGAAACCAAAGATAACAAAAACACCAGTTTTTAAAAAATACCTAATGTCAAATCAGATTAAACCACCAATACCTGTAAATTACTGGCAGTGCCTGTCACTATAATTTCACCCTTCCCAACCACCCCATTTGGCAGGAAAACCAAGCTGCTTGGAGGCAGACCTGAAACAATGGATAGTCTTTTCCTGTGAGAGTTGTGAAAGCGCTACTACCGTGAATAACACAACTACACAAGATCCAAAAACAGGTTCGTTCTTGTCACAGGGATTGTGTTTTCTCGTGCTTACCGATGACTTGACTTTCGCGGGATCGACTCTGTCGTACACTGGAGTGCAGTACACGACCAAGATAAGCAGACTCAGCAGAAAGGCGCTGCAGCTGACAAACTCAAAGAAGTAGAGTCCTCCACACAGAGTGCACTGCGACACCACCTCCTCACAGATGAAGGCCAGGAGCGACAGCACCTGCAGAAGAAGCGGAGCATCTGGCTTACCTGTTTCAGGGAAACCTACAGAATTCAGAGAATACCATCTTGCTCACTCAAGTATTTGTCGAGTGGAGACTTGGCAAACAAGCTTCCTCAACGAACCCGTTCAATCTACACGGGACTCAGTCCAGATTCCTTGAAGGGAATGTAAGTACACAGAAAATTAACTACTATGTGCTGAATGCCAGAACAGGAGGAATTCAGGAATGTCCTAAGAGCACACGGAACAGGCACTCAACCTGGGGTTCAGGAAAGGCTTTCTACAGGGAAGCTGAGACCAGCAGGGCTGCAGAGTCAGTCTGGTGGGTGGGGAGGCAAAGGATAGGCGCAGTTTCAGGCAGAGGAGCCGCGCCCAGGAGGCCTGGAGAGGAGAGCGCATGCGCCACCCCACCCACCCACACAAAGCCCACACCCCCACTGAACTGAGAAGGGGCTGGGCCAGGAGGACCTGGAGAAGAGAGCGCATGCGCCGCCCCACCCCAACCACACACAGAGCCCACACCCCACTGAACTGAGAGGGGCTGGGCCAACACAGGGGAGGGGATGCAGCACAGCGATGGCGACATGAAGCCAGCGAGTAAGCAGAGGGACTCTCTAAGTGCCTCCATGGGCTGCCCTGGCGGTCCAGGGGGTAAGAATCTGCCTACCAGTGCAGGGGCACAGGTTCGACCCCTGGTCTGGGGAGACTCCACCTGCTGCAGAGGAACTAAGCCCATGTGCCACAACTGCTGAAGCGCCTAGAGCCCACGCTCTGCAACGACAAGCCACCGCAATGAGAAGTGATGCCCCGCAGCCAGAGAGCAGCTCCCGCTCGCTGTGACGAGAGCGAGCCACACCCAGCGAGGAAGACCCGCGCACTCAAAAATAAGTGTATGAATAAATAAACGCCTCCTTTTCCTAGTGTAAGGAATCTGAATCTTAAGGGTTTTTAAAGCAAAGGGTGACATGATCAGGTTTATGTTTTAGTAGTTCTAGCTACAAGATAGCGAAGGGATGTGGGAAAGGGCAAAACGGGGGGTAGCCATCCAGTCGGGAAGCTGATGCCAGAAATGAAGGCAGAGTTAACAGGGGAGTTGTAATGGATGAGAGTCAAACCCCTGATGATGGAGTAGAAGCCCTCAGCTGACAGGATGACTACAGACAGAAGAGGAAACAAGATAACACATATGTGCTTAAACACTTTAACCCAAAAAGGCACGTTTATTCATTCACCAGCCTCGCAAGTGGGCCTTTTCTTTGGGAGTGCGCCTGACTGGAATTCCTCTTCCCGTCTGCTGCATTAATCACCTCCATCATTTATGACTGCCACTTCCAGACTGATGTTATCTCAAGCAGGACAAGATCTGGGACACTCAAGAAGTAGCATGATGACTCCTAGAATCAGACTAGTTTTACTAGCCTTTCACAGTTGCCGCGCTCTTAATTCCACAGCAAGTATTTATTAACTTATTTTTTGGTCTTTCTAAAGCTTCCCATTTATTTTCATATAAAAAATTCCTTTTCACATTCAATTTCAGTCTTGAAGTATTTAACTGGCCACAAAAAATATTTTAATGCATTCGCACTGAATGGAGAAGTTATTTAGCTAATTCGACAACTCAATTAAATGCCGGTGGGTTTTAACAGCACTCCCAGTGTCCTGTGAAGAGGTACTAACACACCGATGCCTCACTGCAGAGAGAAGAGTCTCTGCTTTTTAAGAGGCAAGAGAGTTGGAGAGAGGATAAATTCATTTTAAACATGCTGCAAATGAAAGGTCTGTGGATGAGTTAGCTGCTGCCTGAGGCAAAAGGATATATGGGTCTGGAGCTCGGGGGACACATCTGAGGTGGAGCCCAACATGTGGGAGATCACCCAGAGTTAGAAACACTGGCCCCCAGAACTGTGATGAACCCCAAGACTGGAGGGACCAACAGAGGGGGCTGCTGGCGGTGGTGATTCAGTTGCTCAGTCGTGTCCGACTCTTGGGACCCCATGGACTGTAGCCTACCAGGCTCCTCAGTCCATGGGATTCTCCAGGCAAGAGTACTGGAGTGGGGTTGCCATTTCCTTCATCAGGGGACCTTCTTGATCCAGGGATTGAACCTGCATCTCCCCCACTGCAGGCAGGTTCTTTACAGCTTGAGTCACCAGGGAAGCCCCAAAGACAGGAGGAGATACGAGCGCAGGACAGTTAGAAGCAGCAGTTCAAAGGGTAGCAAATCAAGAAAAAGGATTTCTGTGCAGAGCAAGTGATCAGAAGTGCTGACTGTGGACTTCCCTGGTGGTCTAGTGGTTGAGACTCTGTGCTTCCAATGCAGGGGGCAGGGGATCTGAGGTCAGAGATCTGAGATCCCAGGCCTGCCGTGTGGCACAGCCAAACACAAGAACCACCACCAGAGTGCTGAATGCTACTCAGAGGTCAGGTAAGAACGATACTGAAACGCCACGAGAGACTGAGTTTCGGGGCTGCTGCTGACACCAACAGGGCCACCTCAGCGTGCTCGGCGAGGGTGGCTCACACTCCAGCGCCGTCCCCTGGCAGCAAGGGGGCGAGGCCGGCGACAGACACAGCCCAGTCGTCAGGTGCTGCCTCACGCGGCCAGGTGGCGGGCGGTGGTGGATGGGCTCGACAGGAAAGGCATTTCAAAACAGAGAACTCAGCATGTTTAAACGCTTAGAAACCTACGAGGACTCTAGGAAGAAAAGAGCATCTCTAAAAGCAGGATTCAGGGCACAAGGTGTGGGCTAGCGCTGCTCTAGAGAAAGGAAGAGGGGGCAGAGACTCACATGGGCAGCCTGTGTGGGTTTTGTGGAAGCTGAGGGACCTTCCTTCTGAGCATTAAAACCTGATGGCTGATGAAATGACTGATGACCCAAGTCAAAGCCTACTGGGAAACGTCACCTTACTCAAGTCAGGCCAGCAGGTGCAACCAGATACATGAGTGGCAGTAAGACTGCGACCAGAATCAACAGCGACATCTCAGAACAGCTTTATCCTACAAAACACTGTCATCCAAGCAGAGGTCCTTGGTACAGCCTTTCTGGAAAACGGGTTAGCAATTTCTTTAAAAACTAAGCAGGCAACTGCCGTATGACCCAGGAACTGCATTCCTACAATCTGCTCATTTCTTGGTCCAGAAAATGAAAATGTACATTCCTGCAAAAACTGATACGTGAATGTTCTTAACATTTTATTCAGCAGAGTCCCAAACTCTGAACACTCCAGATGTCCTTCAATGGTTAAGCAAACTGCGGTATCCATACCATGGACTACTACTCTTAGCGATAGAAAGGACTTGATATATGCAACAATCTGGATGAATCCCCCGAGAATTCTATAAAGTGAAAACAATCCCATCAAAAGGTTACATACCGCAGGATTGCATTCACAGAAGAACACAACTTTTAGAGATGGAGAACTAATCAGTGGTGGCCAGGACACGCGGGAGCTACATGGTAACAGAGCAGTTCTGGTTCTTGGCTGTGGTGATTAAGGAAGCTACACTTGATCCAACAGCACAGAGGTACACGAACATACACACGTGTGAACGCAAAGGACCTCCCTGCGCCTGTTTTTTTGCAAGTTCCTGTGATACTATGATTATTTTAAACAAATTTAGAAACAAATCTAAATTAGCATGGAAGCCTCTAAGGGATTCCCCCCCTCATACTGGCCACACAAAATTCACATGTGCCCACAACTGAAAGGAACAGCGTGTAAGGGTGAAAATAGATCCTATTTTGCTGTGATTTCCTGTAAGTTAATGAGGCATAAAACAGTCCAGAAGATCCCACACAACTTCCTCATATCAGACAGACGTTAGGTGAGGTGTCCCAGTCATGGCACCACAGACAAAGCGGCTCACCAAGACACGTCCCAGAAAGTCACTGTGCAAAGGAACTTCCTCTCCTGTAATTACAAGAAGGGTTTTTAATGTCTAGAGTGTACTAAGTGCCAAATGTGTAAAACTCCACTGCTGTGTTCCCTACTATGTTAAATCTTACCTGAATGTTAGGAGTTTCTCTACAAGCCATCTTCAGAATGTATCTAAGTTGTATGAAATGAACTGTGAGAAGGTAAGAGCCTAGAACTCATTGAGATGTGAGGACAGCAGCTCTTGAACCATTCTTATTACGAGAATGAGACTCTCGGAACACTCATCAGTGTCCCTAAGACAAGAAAACCCTATCTGCAGTAGATACAGACCACTTATTTACTCTCCCCAAGAAAAGTGCAGCAGGAACCAGCTGGGCCAGAGCCCATCAGAGCCAAGTCATTACAAGCCCTCTTCCAAACTCCTCAAAGGAGGCGTTCTTACCGACCTTAACTTAGGGCTCTATCAGGAGGGGGGTTCAGCACAGACATCCTAAGAGAAGGAAGGGGCACTATGTCAAGTTTGGGTATTTACTAGCTCCTGTTCCCAGTTAAAGGCCAGGAAATTAGCACTGTAAGTTATACTCAGTATGAAAACTCCTGACTCCCCATCTCTGTTCATACTAAGCTTCCTTTAAAATCTCCTACAGCTCCATGTGCTTCCCTGGTGGTTTAGTAGTCAAGAATCTGCCTGCAATGAAGGAGATGTTGGTTCAATCCCAGGGTCAGGAAGATCCCCGAGGAAGGCATGGCAACCCACCCCAGTATTCTTGCCTGGAGAATCCCATGGACAGAGGTGTCTGATGGGCTACAGACCTTGGAGCCGCAAAGAGTTGGACAAGACTGAGCGACTAAACAGCAAAAGCAACAGCAGCTCTACGCAGTCTCTAACACAAAACAAAGGGAACATTTCCCCATCTACACAAATGTCACATCATTACGTTGTATACATGAAACTAACGTTACAAGTCGATTACATCTCAATAAAAAAAGTTTTTTTAAGGGTGTTGAGTATTATGTATCCAACACTGTAGTATGTGTAGGAACATGTAATAACAGAACAATAAGACCTATGTAGGGCTCAGCTGATAAACAGTCCGCCCGCAATGCGGGAGACCTGGGTTAGGAAGATCCCCTAGAGAAGGGAAAGGCTACCCACTCCAGTGTTCTGGCCTGGAGGATTCCATGAACTGTATATAGTCCATGGGGTCACAAAGAGTCGGACAGGACTGAGCAACTTTCACTTTTAAAACCTAGGTATAAGGAAAAAAAATTTTTTTTCTATCTCATACTTGAGCACTTGGTATAAATTCAGGAAAATGTTCAGATCCACCTGGATTAATAGCAGCCACAGAAGGATATGTGAAAAGCAAGACCCAGGCTCAGGACAGGCAGAAGGCACTCTGGGTGCGGCACAAAAGGAACAGAATCACACCAGTAAGGACCTGCAGGGCAGCCAAGAGGGCAAGAAGGCAGCTGACCTAACTGGATGGGGCATGATGAGGAAAATGATTAAGGAGTGGAGTGTGGTGATGTGATGATCCTGCCAGAGAGAATGGACTTTCCGAGGCAGGAACTGCCTGCCTGGTTTTGCTGGTTAGCAGAAAGGAGGGGTGGAGGACTGGGAGAGGCTGAAGAAAGTCACAGTCCAAGCGGAGGAGGGACCAGGGCAACTGGCACCAGGAGAGCAAGGGACAGGAAGTTGGACATTTCTCAGGGAGAGTCCTTAAAAAGCAAGTAAACACACTCCCAATTGTTAATCTAACAGCGACATAGAGTGTACTGTGGAGACCTACAGTGTGACTGATTTTAATCTCATATATATATATATATAGTGTATATATTTGTAAGCAGTTTTTTGCAATGAAAAAGAAAAGTGAAAGTTAAGGGAAGAACATCAAGAAATGTGTGGTCACCAGCATTAAATACCTAAGTGGTTGAAGATAGGAAAAGAGATAAGGTCAGTGAATCAGGTCAGGATATAATGGTGAACTCAACTCCTAAGTTCAGAGGCTCAGTGATTACTTTCTGGTAAACATTTTGCTCTCAACAGCATGAAAGCATCGTACTAAGTACTGCGTCCTGAATATTAGGCTAAGCACCTAACACAGCACACATGCCCAGGATGGCTCCTTCTAATGATACAAAATTGTACCCAAACGTAATTAAGGACATTATCAAGCTGCTAAGAGTTGGCAGGGCCCTTGGAGAACACGGTCTCCCACCCTTCTGTTTACAGCTGAGGGACTTAAATCTCTGATGGACTAACTCCCAAGTTAGCCACACACTCCTGACTCCCACTCTGTACTCATTTCCCCTAGAGCACTGTTTAAGTCCATCTTACGACTAGGTGTGTTTGTGTAGGATTTCCCTGTCAGCTGGGTTTTTGAAGTTACAAGCAGAGTTGTGTGCATTTCCCTTTTTGCTCTTAAGTCATACATTAAAACCACCATGCTAGAGTCAACACATTTGGGAAGTCTCAGTGACTGAAGATGCACTTACCGTTCTGGTGACCTCAACATTCAGATAATGACTCCTCCGTGTCTCCATTTCAGTTTCACTACCCTTTCTGAAACTTCAGTCTTCCCTAAAATTAACAGTCACCACACTAAATACTAATTCTCCATCACTGAACAGTCTACTGCCAAAAAATTTCTCATAAAAGAACTTTTTAATGTTTGCATTAATTGTAAGGCTCCATCTACACAATTCTATTAGTCTGTGAATTACTAAACTCACTTTAAAAAGCTTGTAGTGATACATAAGGTTCAAGTAAACAAATGTGTAGGCCTGTGGCCAGGCTAAGCCTCCCTTGCTTTCAGCAAACATTTACTCACAAAGGTTCAAAGATACAATTTGCTGACATTATGGATCTTCTTTAAGGTAAAAACAGAGCACTTCAATTTAGAATGTATCAATTTTCACATTTAAGTCATGAAAAGAGCACCAATATAAGATAAACAGCTTCTAAGTGATTTGTTTCTTGGCACTTACAAAGTAACACTATTCACAATTTAATACATTTAAATCACTGGTGAACTCTAAATCAAACCGCTTGCCTGAAGAGTCATTATAATCCTAGTACTGTGCAGCCTTCAGGACACTCAGCTGGTACTATAAAGACAATGCTTGTTTGTGGCAGAGACTGTATCATACGTACTTAGATCACTGCACCAGTTTATTAGCAAGTCAATTCTCACCATAAGACCAAACAAAAAAAAAAACCTGCCTCAAAGAGTAACAACAAAAACCTCACCAAGTAGGTGCGTAAGGACCAACCTAGGGGCAGGATAACTACTAAAGTGACTGCATGGACTGAGAACGGCAGCGACGCCTTATGGTGCCTTCGCAGCCGAGTCTCCATTTCCTCTTCAGCTCTGCAAGGGTGGGTGGACAAGCCTTTGACAAAACTGAGGTCAGGTGTGAAGGGCAGATATGGCCCTCTAACTCCCGGAGTCTGTAACTCAAGCGCCGGTCAGGCCATTTCGCTCCAGCCTCCCCTCCTGTTCGCAGGTGCCCTTGCACCCCCCTGGATCTGTCCTGGCACGCACATCCTGCAGAGCCTCAGAGACTGCAAAAACCTCAAGACTGGAAAGAACCTCAGAGGAGACCCAATTTCACCTCCTTGGCCTCCATGAATTTCCAAAGCACACAGTGTCTGGTTTGTTAAATTTCAGAATAAGACATTTCTCTTTTGGGCTTTTTGAGAATCTGGTGTGATTTATGGGTCTAGAATAATGAACACAGAAATGCACTGTATTTTGAATAAAATGTCCTCAGGCTTGCAGGTCCCTTGTTAATGTACCTCCGCTTCTGACTACGGGTTTTTCCACTCCAGCTGTTCCTTATTAGAGCTTGCCAACTCTTTTTAATTAAAAATTAATTTATCTAAAGAAACCAACCTAAAGGCAGAGTTTGAGTTACGGCAAAGAAGACTTTGTCTGTTGCCCCTGGATGCATGAGTTTTCATTTACTCCATATAAAACTTTCTTGGGACTTTCTGGGTAAATCTATTGTTTTGAAGAGGTAAGACATTAAAACAGACAAAGTAGGAGCAAAAAGACAACCATCAGAATGAAAGGCAATACTGAAGAAATGTTTTTCTCAATCTATGTTAAAGAACATGTAATAAGCTCCCTGTAAACCAGGGGATTCGATTCCCTGGCAGTCCAGGGATTAGACCTCCAGGCTTTCACTGCCAAGGACAAGCGTTCAACCCCCAGTCAGGAAACTAAGATCCTGAAGGCCGCACGGCAAGGCCAAACCAAGTGAAAAGGCTGGGCCAGGTTCACCATAAACCAACAAATGGATTTCAAGGAGACATTAATTTTCATTCTTTTGTTCTTTCTGCTTATGGATGATGGAGAAGAAGCAGAACAGTCTAACAATCCCTGCAAGGTAAACTCATCCCTCCCCCTTCTCTCCAAGTAGAAAGTCTACCATCCAAACTTACAGCTGCATTCTATTCAGAAGATATGGAACTACAGTTTATTAAACTATAAATTAGGCAATAGGAAACTTTACTTTAGATTTGCCAGTTCTCACTGGAAAGAAAAAAGAAAGGAAACTGAAGACATTTAATGGGCAACAGACCGACACTGAGGACGTCTTCTGAACAGCGAGAGCGTTTCAAATGAGCATTAACTCTTTCCTCTTCCAAAGACGCCTTCTACTTGTATAGGAACATTTTAGCTCTGAGGCAGAGAAACACAGCTGACATCTAAAGTCATGCAAGAGCTGAGGACAGGAAGAGCAGAAGGAAGCCCTTCTCGGGTAGGAGGATCCGTGAAGCAGAAGAACAATGGCAGGAGGGGCAGACGCCTCGGTAGGAACAGAAGGGCTGCCAGCACGCCGAGCCAGCCCGACCCTCTCGGGCCACAGTCACGTCCTTCCAAGCGACTTCCCAGTTATTCCCGGAAGTGATCGTTTAGGGGGCTAAAAAGCTATATTAGGCTTTTTACTGCAATTTTTCTTTTCAATGAAAGTAGGTCATCTGAGTTCTAAGAATTTAAGTTCTGGTTATCTGACTTCTAAGAACTTAAGATCTTCCAAAGAAAACCAATTGGCTCTTTTCACTGGGGATGATTCAAAAACCAAACCCAAAAATATTCTAAATAAAGTGTGATTTTTCCTCTTGCAGAAAATGTTACTCATTGTTGGTTAAAACAGCACAAAGGAGCTCAATGTGCACGTGATCTGAATGAAAATGTAAATCTCAAAGACGGTTTGATATTTTCACTAGTAGATTTAAGGTCCTTAACCAACGCCTAAAGCAAACTGAAACTCAATGTCCCTGACAGAATGCCCTCACCCTGCTACCTTCACACAACTCACACAAAAAGCTGTCCTTTTGACTTTGTATTTGGTACACACACACTGCTCACTTAGAAATAATTCTTTTCCAGTTAGTATTAAAACTTGAGACAACTTATTGGAGACATATCTCTCTAAGCCTTGCGTAGTATCGGAACACTCTGTCCAACAAATTTAACTGTCCCGTTGGGTGCGCACCAGGAAAACCGAAGAACCAGATAAAAGATAAAAAAGCATTTTGTAGTCCAAACACGGACACTTTGGGAGATAATGCAGGGTAATCGCAGGGAGAAGAGCCAAAGGTCGCTACACAGAAGCAGAGAACGGGTAAGCCGCTGGCTCGGCTCTCCGACGCATTTCCTGCGCCCGCCAAACACGCTGGGTGGTCCCGAACACCGGGCGGGCGGGGGTGGGGGCCGGGCCTCGAGGAGGGGCCCGGGGGGAAGGGGCGCCGGCCGCCCGCCGTGGGGAACGGCCCCTCCCCGGGCGGAGCGGGAAGGAACTGGGGATGTGGAAACGGCCGCCTCTCAACAGCAGGCAGGGCGCCGCTCGCTGCCGCCTCTCTCCCGCCCCAGCCGCGGACTCACCAGCTCCACGAGTTTGAGTCGCCGGAAGCCCGTGAGCCGGCTCAGGGTGAAGTAGGCGGCGAGGCCGCTCCGGGGGCCTCTGCCGGGGCCCGGGTGCGCCTCGGTGGTGGCTCTGTAGACCTCTCCGTTCTCCATCGCCCAGGGCCCGGGAACGCAAGGCCGCGGCTGGCGCCGACTCCACCGACTCCGCGGGCTAGGCCGTCACTTCCTGGGCCTCCGCCCCACTTCCGGCAGACTCCGCCCCGGCCCGCCCCCTGCCGCGAGGCCTTGCCTCTCTACTTGTAAAGATCCTCGGAGACTCGGGGAACATGAACGGCAAGTGCAACGTCCTGGGGATCGCAAACGTCCCGGCTCTCTCCGAAATGGCTGCTGTGGCCAGGCTGAGCAAGGGAGAAGAGGAGGAGGTGAGGCTGGACAGGCAGGCAGAAGCCAGACAATGTAGGGGCCTTGCAGAGCAAGGGAAAAAATGAATTTCATTTTCATTGTTACGGGTTATCTCAAAGGACTTTCGGGATTGCTCCCTCCTGCTTCTCTGAATTCCTTTCAGGCTTACGTGCCAAAACTGCTGCTATAGTCCTCCCGTATGTTAATTTTGTGTGAACTCATCAAGGAAGGTCATCATAATTTAGCAACCACAGCTGATCGATTTACATGCCATGCACACATACTTTCTTCACAACAATATAACGTAGGTGCTGTCATTACATTAATTTGACAGATGAGAAAACTGAAGCTGGAATCCAGCCCTCCCAGGTACAGAAGCCCCCGCCACATCGCCCAGTTCTTGTTATTAGAAAAAGGCTGTAGGTCTCCTAGGCCTTCCCTGAGTTCCAAAGAGCAGATTCAAGCAATTACTAATGAAGGAAGTGAGGAATGCAGAAACAAAAGCAGTCAAAACAACAGTTCAGGGATGAAACAGTCCTAGCTCTTCCTCAGGCGATGCCTGCCCATAGCAATCTGACCATGGACCCTGGAGGTGTTCTGCAAGAAGAACTAAGACCCCCGCGGGTGGTGACTACGGGCTGACCGCCAGCACACAGACTCCAGACTGGCTGGAACCAGACAGCGACGAAGGTTCCTGAAATGCCACCCTTACCTCCCCGCCAACCGATGAGAAGAGTTTCACCCTCTGCATTCTCACCCCAAATGCTGCCTTTAAAACCTTCTGATGAAAACCATTGGGAGTTCAGGTCTTTTGAGCACAAGCGGTCCATTCTCCCTGCTGGGTCCTGTGAGAAACACTATCCTTTCCTTCACTGCAACCCAGTGTCAAGTCCGGCTTTGCTGGACTGTAAGCCAGAGGACCCAAGTTCAGTTCAGAAACAAGGCCAAGAGGCTGAGTATCACATCCAAGGTCAAACACTCATGGGCAAGTGGAAGGTAGGCCCAGGGCATCTGACTCACAGCCCTGCTGCTGACCACTAAGCCAGAAGCCCCAGCCTGTACCCCTTGAGGGCCTGGAAACCCACGTGAAAGGGAGGGGATGCTGCTTCCACGTGCATCTTCTGTTCTCCACAGCCCCAAACCTCCCTTTCTCCCATTCAAATGGAACAAAAAGAGTAGATCCTATGCTGGGAGTGAGGGGGTGGGGGTGGATAATCTACAGTCAGCCCAAACTATCCTACCTTCTTTGATAAAACACATTCTTAACCTCTTGCCAAGGCCAAGCAGCCACCAATCCTAGCCAATAAAGCCTCTGTCTTTTCACAAGGGCTGTAAGAATTCATTGCCTTGTTATTCTTCAAGTCACTATCATCCCAAACTAGACACCACCTGTGTCTGAAATTTACTTTGAAATTCATCCCCCACAAGGAGAGAGAGATGGGTTAATGAACAGAGAGATGGATGAAAGGAGAGACTCGTGATAAAGCAACTGCAGGAACATGTTAATGGTGTAACACACGGGTGTTCACTGTACAATCATTTCAACTTCTGTGTTTGGATATTTTCAAAATAAAGTATTAAAGAAGGGACTTCCCTGGTGGTCCAGTGGTTAAGAATTCCCCTGCCAAAGCAGGGAACACCAATTTGACCCCCAGTCCAAGAAGATCCCACATGCCAAGGAGCAACTAAGACTGCAGACCGCAAGCCCTGGCCCGGGCTCTAGAGCCTCCGCAGCAACAGAAAGCACCCTGGCCATCAGTGCACCGCGGTCACAGAACACCCCACGCCGGCAGAGACGAGAAAGCCTGAGCACAGACGCGAAGACCCAGCACAGCCAAAAACCCAACAAGTGAGGATGTGCATAGGTTATATACAAATACTACATAGTTGTAAAGGAAAGACTAGAGTCTCTGAGGATTCTGGTGTCCAAAGGGGGATGAAGTGAAGTGAACTGAAAGTCGCTCAGTCATGTATGACTTTGCGACCCCATGGACTATTCATTCCATGGAATTCTCCAGGCCAGAATACTGGAGTGGGTAGCTGTTTCCTTCTCCAGGGGATCATCCCAACCCAGGGATGGAACCCAGGTCTCCCACATCGCAGGCAGATTCTTTACCATCTGAGCCACCAGGGAGGCTCCCAAAGTGGGGTCGTAGAACCATTTCCCCCAGACACCAGAGGATGACTATAATTATTAGAGAGTCCTTTTGATGGGGGGCACCCACACAGAAAACTTTCCCTTCATTAATGAATAAACAACCCTGAATAAATGCTGGGACTGGGTACACTGAAATGAGAAATCTTATTTATGGAGAAAAGTTACACCAAATAAAAGGAAGATTAAAATTTGAAGATTACTCAGTTTTCTCCTTTAATAGCAGTATTTTTTTTTTAATGAAGGAAAAAAAACATTCAAAAAGAGTTTGGGAAAATATAATTTGAGATTTTCACTATTCAAAAAGTAATTTGGTGCTACTTTTTCATTAAAATTTTGTTTTCAGCAGCTCCTACTGAAACAACTTCAGGGCTGTCTTAACTATATTAGCACTGTTAGGCAGGAATGTGGATACAAATCTGGATCACAGACACCGACTGTCCTACAGGGACGCCCACAAACGACCATGGCACAAAACAGATAGTGTGGATGCCATAAAACACAGGGGATCCAAATTATAAAAAAGAGGAAAAAAAAAGAGGTAATACAAATTAAATGTTTTGAGAATTCAGAGTCGAAGAAAATGACTTTCAGCTGAAAGGATCAGCGTGGTGGAGCTTCAAGCCGGGGGTTAAAGAATAGTGGACTTCGGACGTGCAGGAAGAGGACAGTGGGCACAACAGGCAGAGTGGCAACAGCAAGAGAAGCCAAGATGTGCTCAGAAGAGCAGAGGAGGAAGGGCAGGGTGGGGAGGGAGGGCAAAGTGACGGCCCAGCCTGGGAGGGCCTGAGGAAGCAGGCTAAGGAGGCACTTGCCTTGTGGTCTAGTGGTTAGGACTCCGTGCTGCCACTGCGTGGGGCACAGGTTCGATCCAGGGTCCAGGAACTAAGATCTCACATGCTTCTTGGCACAGCCGAAAAAAAAGAAATCAGGCTAAGGAACTAGAGCTTTCCTTTACTGCTGAACAATGAGCAACCACAGAGGAGGAAAGTGAATGACCAGAGCTCTTCCTTGGGGGTGTTTTTCTAGCAGCCTTGTGTGGACCGGGTTGGTAACAGGCAAGCAGGGACTGTTGTAGATGTTCTGGAAATAGGAAAGAGAGGCTTGAACTCCGACAGTGGGCACAGAAATAGAGCAGAAGGGGTGGCCTGAAGAGACTCTGTGGAAGGGAAAACCAGTGCGATTTGGAGGTTGATTTGCTTGAAAAGGGGAGGAACTGGAACAGATGCTAAACTTTCAAGCCATGTAACAGACTGACGGAGAGATAGGGCGCACAGGAGGAATTACCTCTTGTCAGGATCAAAGCGTGCATTTCAAAACGTTAAAAGCATGACGGTCCTACAAGCAGAGTCAGCGTGCTTCACAGATTTATTTAACTTACTGGCAATCAAAAGAACGCAAAAACACTTCAGAGGATGATATGAACAATCGTGGGATGTGTGTGTCTATGTATGAAAAAAAATGGGATACGATGACTAGTTCCAAAACTAGCTGATGCTGTACAGGACATAAAACGGTTGCCTCTGTGATTAACTAAAGCAGAGAGAAATCATTTTCATCTCTATCAGGACAAAGTGAAGTCAGTCAGACAAAGACAAATATCATATGATATCACTTACAGGTGGAATCTAAAAACTGAGACAAATTAATCCACAGAATAGAAACAGACTCAGAAAAACAAATTTATGGTTGCCAAAGGGGAAAGGCAAGAGGAAGCGGAGGGATAAATTAGGTTGGGCTTGACACAGACACACAAATATATATAAAATACTCATCAAGGACCTGCTAGACAGCACAAGGAACTCTACTTAATATTCTTTAACAACCTACACATACAGGGAAAGAATGTAAACAAGAATGGCTGTATGTGTGACCGAGTCAAGTCAGTGGACACCTACAACAAAAGTCACACTGTAAACCGACTATACTCCAGTGTGGAGGAGAAACACGTCTCCATGCCTGCCATACCCGCTCAGGCCCTGGGGACCCAGGCTGGTGTCACACCCCTGCAGCCTTGGGTCCCAGCGATGAACTGTCACGAGACTGCGGGAGCCAGGGCGGGTGTGCCAGCAAATGAGCCCCGCTTGGGCATGGAATGCACAGTCCCCTGGTGGGACCACAGTCTCCAGATTCAGGCGGGCCCTCCTCCAGCTATACCAAGCCAAGGACACCCTCCCACTGGTGGACGCCGTGGGCTGGAGGAGCTCTGAGCAGCCACCCTGTCCACACGTGGCCTGGTGCCGAGTCCCCACCTCCAGCCGCCTTCCCTAGAGCGGCCCCACCTACGGGCAACAGCGCCCTAGGTCTGGCAGCTTGGCAGGGGTTGCTTTGTCTACGGAAGGGTGAAAGGGGAAAAGGCAGAGACGTGTCCTTGGGGTTTTGTCCTGGCACATGCCACCCTGACAACCCAGAAACTCGACTTTTCCTAAGGTTTGACTGCCCCAACTAGCCCGAGCAGGCAGGAAGAAATGCTTCACCTTGTGGCCATTTCCCATCATTGTTCAGTCACTCGGTCGTGTCCGACTCTGACCCCAGGGACCACAGCACACCAGGCTTCCCTGGCCTTCACTATTTCCCAGAGCTTGCTCAAACTCATGTCCTTTGAGTCAGTGATGCCATCCAACCATCTCATCCTCTCTCATCCCCTTCTCCTCCTGCCTTCTCTTTCCAAGCATCAGGGTTTTTTCCCTGATGAGAATGAGTCAGCTCTTCGCATCAGGTGGCCAAACTAGTGCTTAGGGGCACTTCCTATTCACAAGGCCCGTGGGGCTGGAAACGACACCTGCCCTCAAGAAATGTCCTACGGTAGGTCACGAAAAGCAATTCCAAACAGGGCTGACTTTCAGGAAGCCAACTTCAAGAAGTAAATTTCACTCATATTTATTGAAAAAAAAATTTAATGGAAAATATGCTCCACACAGCTATTATTTAGAGACACGCAAATCGGAACTGCAAGGGGGTATCTCACTGTGCCAGTGAGAATGGCCAACCGCAAACGCCTACAGACAATGAATGCAGAGACGCCAAGGAAGGGAGGGAGCTCTCCTACAGGCTGAGGAAGCTGCAAACTGGCAACAGGCTCTGGAGAACAGTGTGTGGAGGTTCTTTACAAACTAAGCATAAAGCCAGTTGATGATCTAGCCACCCCAGTCCTGGACCTACCATCAGAGAAGCACAGGATCTGAAAAGGTGCACCAACATTCAGTGCCGCCCAGTGTGCGACGTCCAAGACACGGGGCCCCCAGTGCCCGCTGGCAGAGGAGCCGAAGAAGACGCGCCACGCGTACCGCAGGAGGCGATGGCAGCCCACTCCAGTGCTCTCGCCTGCAGAATCCCAGGGACGCGGGAGCCTGGCGGGCTGCCGTCTATGGGGTCGAGTAGAGTCGGACAGGACGGAAGAGACTTAGCAGCAGCAGCAGCTACATGTACACAGTGGGATACTGGCCATAAAAAAACAGATGAATTGATGCCATTAGCAGCCACATGAATGGACCTAGACAAGATCATACTTAGTGAAGTAAATCAAACTGCGAAAGACAAGCATCATATAGGATCACCTACACTTGGAATCTAAAAATTGATACAAATGAATTAATTTATGAAGAGAAAAAGACTCACAGAGTTAGAAAACAAATGCATAATTCCCAAAGGGGAAATCAGGGGCGGGAGGGATGAGTTAGGAGGTTAGGGTTAACAGATACACTGCCCTATATATAGAAGAGATAATCAAGAAGGACCTTCTGTATAGGACAGGGAACTCGAACAGGGAACTCAACTAAAACACTCCCGTAATAACCTATATGGGAATAGGATCCAAAAAACGAGACATCTATTATGTGTGCATAAGTGAATCAAGTTGCAGTGGACCTAAAACAAACAGCACTGTAAATCAACTCTACTTCATAGAAAATAAAAATTAAGAAAAGCAGAGCCAACCATACTCCCCACAGGCCTCAGGGACCCAGGTGGGTGTCACGTCCCTGGGGCCTGAGCAGGCCTGCGTCTGGAGGCTGGACTCGCATGGGACTGACGGAGGATGTGCAAGCAAATGAGCCCCCTTGGACTTGTACTGCCCACTCCCCTCTTGATGGGACCACAATCTCCAGAGCCAGGCAGGCCCACAAAAAGCCACAGGAAGCCTACTTCACCCAGAGATCTGTAGATCCTCCTGGGCTGGAAGAGCTTCGTAAAGTCACCTGATCTCCCCTCCTCGAATCCTGGTGCTGGGCTCCCACCTCCACCCTCCATCCTGAAAGTCCCCACACCTACAGATCACAGCACCCTTAGCAGAGCAGTTTTGCAAGGATGGGCATTTCTCCATGGGGTGAAAGGTAACAGGAAGGAGGAATGACACACAAGCCCCTGGGCGTTTCGTCTCACGCATTCCGCTCTCCTGGACAACCCAGGAACATGACTTTGCCAAGCGTCTGGCTGCCCAGGTAACCAGATCTGTATGTGGCAAAGTGCTGCCGCCTTGTGGCCCTTTCCTGTAACAGCACTTTAAAACCTGCAGCTCATGGGCACTTCCTATTCACAAACCCTGGGAGGCTGGAATCGGCACCCACTCTCAAGAAATGTCCTGTGGTAGATCTTGGAAGAATAATGCAAAACAGGGCTGACTTTCAAGAAGCCAATTTCAACAGATAAATTTCATTCACACAGTTTGAAAAGAAAAAAAAAAAGTAGTGGAAAAGAGAACCCATTGGCTATTAATGTGCTGTGCTTCGTCGCCCAGTTGTCTCCGATTCTTTGCAACTCCGCGGACTGTCGCTCACCAGGCTCCTCTGCCCGTGGGGAGTCTCCAGGCCAGAATACTGCAGTGGGGTGCCATGCCCTCCTCACAGCTGTTAATAGAGAAACACAAATGAAAACCACAAGGCCAGGCCTTCCCTGGCGGCTCAGGGGTAAAGAATCCGCCTTCCAATGCAGGAGACATGGGTTCAACTCCTGACCTGGGATCCCACGTGCCACGGAACTCAGCCCATGAGCCACAACTACCGAGCCTGCGCGCCTCAACCACTGAAGCCCGCGTGCCCAGAGCCCGCGCTCTGCAACGAGAAGCCCCTGCAATGAGAAGCCCGTGCACCACAGCTAGAAAGTAGCCTCCGCTCTCCACAACTAGAGAAAGCCCTCGCATCACTGAAGACCAGAAGAGCCAAAAGTAAGTACATTTTTAAAAAAGAGCTACAAAGATGTATCACCTCACATCAGTCCCAACGGTCATCAGTAAAACATCTAAAAACATCAAAGGTGGAGACAGCATGGAGCAAAGGGAACCCTCCCATGCTGTTGGCAGGGATGTCAATTGGTAACGGCCACTATGGAGCAATCTGCGAAGGTCCCTTAAAACCTAAAAATAAACCTAGCATATGGTCCAGCAATCCCACACCCACACATATATCCAGAGAAAACTGTAATTTTGAAAGATATATGCAGCCCAATGCTCACTGCTGCACTATTTACAGCAGCTAAGACGTGGAGGCAGCCTAGATGCCCATCAACAGATGAATGGACACACAGGGGGACACACACACACACACACACACACACACACACACACACACACACACACAGTGGAATATTACTCAGCCATAAAAAGGAACGAATTTGAGTCAGTTCCAGTGAGTTAGATGAATCTAGAGCCTGTTATCGGAGAAGGCAATGGCACCCCACTCCAGTACTCTTGCCTGGAAAATCCCATGGATGGAGGAGCCTGGTGGGCTGCAGTCCATGGGGTCGCTAAGAGTCAGCCATGACTGAGTGACTTCACTTTCACTTTTCACTTTCATGCGTTGGAGAAGGAAATGGCAACCCACTCCAGGGTTCTTGCCTGGAGAATCCCACGGACAGGGGAGCCTGGTGGGCTGCCATCTATGGGGTCGCACAGAGTCGGACACGACTGAAGCGACTTAGCAGCAGCAGAGCCTGTTATACAGAGTGAAGTTAGAAAGAGAAAAATAAATATCATATATTAATGCAAACATATGACATCTAGAAAGATGATACTGATGAACCTATTTGCAGCAACAGAGATGCTGACAGAGAACAGACTTCTGCACATACCGGAGGAAGGGGAGCATGGGGTGAATTGAGAGAACAGCACTGAAACATATATACACATACACACCTATATAACCATATGTAAAATAGCCAGCCAGTGGGAATCTGCAGTCTGACACAGGGAGCTCAACCCTGCGCCCTGTGACAACCTAGAGGGACAGGATGGGGGACGGGAGGGAGGCTTTAGTGGGAGGGAATATAATTATGACTGATCTGTGCTGTTGTACAGCTGAAACCATAACAATGCAAAGCAATTTTCCTCCAGTTAAAACAAAATCAAAAACTAGAGTAGAAGCTAATCAAATCATATTGTCAATCTCATTTCATTTACACCAGCAGAGGGCTGCAACGGCCAAGGAATGCTGCTGCTGCTGCGGCTGCGGCTGCTCAGTCGCTTCACTCGCGTCCGACTCTGTGCGACCCCACAGACGGCAGCCCACCAGGCTCCCCCGTCCCTGGGATTCTCCAGGCAAGAACACTGGAGTGGGTTGCCATTGCCTTCTCTAGTGCATTAAAGTGAAAAGTGAAAGTGAAGCTGCTCAGTGGCACTCAGACCCTCAGCGACCCCAGGGACCGCAGCCCGCCCGGCTCCTCCACCCACTGCTGCCTTTTTTCTAGGGCTTCTGCCTGCCTGTACATGCACTTGATTCCTCCATGGTGTTTGGGGGGGAAAAGACTACAAAACTCAGCCTCCTTGCTCCCATATCACTTGGGTATTTTAGTTCAGGACGGTTGGATTACTTGTGAGGGAGATGTGATGCAGAAAGGTAGACATCACAGCCCTTTCTAACACCATACCCCAAAATAAACTCAAAATGGATTAAAAGACTAGGAACTATAAAACTCTTAGAGGAAAACAGGCAGAACACTCTCTGACATAAGTCACAGCAAGATCCTCTATGACCCACCTCCCACAGTAATGAAAATAAAAGGAAAAACAAACACGTGGGGCCTAATTAAACCTAAACGCTTTTGCACAAGGAAGGAAACTATAAGCACGGTGAAGTGACAGCCCTCAGAATGGGAGAAAATAAAAGCAAATGAAACAACTGATAAAGAATTAATCTACAAAATATACAAGCATATCATGCAGCTCAACACCAGAAAAACAACCCAATCAAAAAACGGGCAGATGAATTAAACAGACATTTCTCCAAAGATACACAAATGGTTAATAAAGACATAAGATGCTCAGCATCGCTCATTATTACAGAAGTGCAAATCAAAACCTCAATGAGCTATTCTGATATTCTGACCAGTCAAAATGGCCATCATCAAAAAATCTACAAAAAATAAATGCTGGAGAGGATGTGGAAAAAAGGGAACCCTCTCACACTGTTGGTGGGAGTGCAAAATGATACAGTCCCTAAGGAGAACAGTAGGGAAAGTCCTTTAAAAACCAGGAATGAAACTACCATACGACCCAGCAATCCCACTGTAGGCATATACCTTGAGGAAACCAGAACTGAAAAAGACACATGTACCCCAATGCTCAGCGCGGCACTATTTACATTAGCTGTAAATAACTGGAAGCAAGCTAGATGTCCATCAGCAGATGAATGGATAAGGAAGTCGTGGTACTTATATACAAAGGACTATTTCGCAGCTATAAAAAGGAACGCATTTGAGTCCGTTCTAATGAGGTGGATGAACCTAGAGCCTATTAAGGACAGTGAAGTCAGTCACAAAGAGGAAGACAAATACCGAACATTAACACATACGTATATATGGAATCTAGAAAGATGCTACCAACGATCCTGCATACAGGGTAGCAAAGGAGACACAGATGTGAAGAACAGACCTTTGGACTCAGTGGGGCAAGGAGAGGATGGGATGATTTGAGGGAACAGCACTGAAACATATACATTACCAAATGTAAACCAGATGACCAGAGCTTAATGTATGAAGCAGGGCATCCAAGGCCGCTGCTCTACGACAGCCTAGAGGGATAGGGTGGGAAGGGAGGCAGGAGGGGGGTTCAGGATGGGGGGCCATGTGTATCTATGGCCGATTCATACTGACGCATGGCAAAAACCATCACAATACTGTCAAGTAATTATGCTCCAATTAAGTAAGTTTTTAAAAAAAGTTTTCTGATTGCTTAGGGAAAAGAGAAGTCCAATTTGGCAATGTGAATTACAGGGCATCTCTGCCATTAGAAGGCCACCACAGACTTGCCTCATACTGAGAGTCATTGATGAGTACAGAAAACATGTTTCCACTCATCATCAATTAAATCCTGCTGCTGCTGCTGCTAAGTCGCTTCAGTCGTGTCCGACTCTGTGCGACCCCATAGACGGCAGCCCACCAGGCCCTGCCATCCCTGGGATTCTCCAAGCAAGAACACTGGAGTGGGTTGCCATTTCCTCCTCCAGTGCATGAAAGTGAAAAGTGAAAGTGAAGTCACTCAGTCATGTCCAACTCTTAGCGACCCCATGGACTGCAGCCCACCAGGCTCCTCCATCCATGGGATTTTCCAGGCAAGAGTACTGGAGTGGGTTGCCATTGCCTTCTCCAAATTAAATCCTAGCTTTTGAAAAATGGGAAGCATTAACAGGGGTTCCCGAAGCAAAGACGTAATGGAAAGATAACCACTCTCTGCAGGCCACATTTTGTTTCAACTTCCCTGTGTTCGTCGAAAGAGACATATGCTCTCCTGGAGCTGCTGCATGTCAGTTTATAGAAATCAGCTTCATTTTGTTTTTTTAATAATTACATTGAGTGGCCATACCTCAGTTTATCTACCCAATTTCCCATGAAGAGGCCTTTAGGTTGTTCCCAACATTTTGCAATTAGCAACAATGTCGCAGAGAATAACTGTGTGAATTTTACTTTTGTATCCTCAGATATGTACCTTTGGGGTAAGTTCCTAGGTTAGGTGGTTACTGAGTTTGCACAGTTTTGTTAACTAGTGCAAATTTCCCTCACCAGAGGTTGTACTGTTTTGCACTCCCAGAAACAGTGCACACACCTGTTCCTCCAACATCTCCCACAAAGTGCATTCTCAAGCTTTGAATTTTTTTCATTCAGATAGGGAGAAATAATATTTAGTGTGATTTTAATTTGCATTTCTTCCTGAGAAAAATTGAATGTATTTACATATGTTCAAGAGCTACTTTTATATTATGTTTTACTTGTCTGTCCAAGTTTTTTGCCTATTTACATCCTATAGGGATTTTGGTTCCCCTACCTCTATTTTAAGAATTCTTCAAATATTAGGTATATCAGCTCTTTGTCTGTGGTACAACTTTTTTCTCTCAAACTTTTTGCCTGCCTTTTGCTTCTGTTAATGGTGTTTTTTGCCATCATGCTTTTTTTTTCCAGATTATTTTTAGATAGTTGAGTATACAATTTTTAATTGCATGTATATTGAGTTAAAGTTAGAAAGCCTGTCCCCATTTGGATACAAAAGACTTTTAAGTTTTCCTTTAGTCCTTGTATGGGTTCATATTTTACATCTAGGTCTGATATACCTGGGAGTTGATTCTTGTGACTGATGTCAGGGATGGATCTAATTTTACCTTTACAAACAGCTAGCACTTGATCTAATACCATTTTATACATGTGTATGTATACATACATATTTATATATATGCATATGTGTATATTTATATATGTAAATACATATGTATGTAATATGTATACATACATACATACATAAAACTGTTTTCTTGTAGAAAAAAGCACACAAGGCAGTGGGCTTTTCAGAAACGGTCACTTACACTAATACATTTAGAGCAGAGAGCTCAAAGCGCTTGCATAATCATGGGACTATTATTTAATGAATTTATGCAAATTAAAATTCCTTCCCTGGTGGCTACTAAAATTTAATTTGTGTAACACTTTACAGTTTAGAAACATACCCCCACATCCTCAATCTGGTTTACCCCATCGTAACTCTAATCCCAAGCAGGTTGTCCTCAACACACCGAGGAAGGGACTAAGGCCACAGAACAGATGACGCCGAGAGGCATGCACTGAGTGAGTGCAGCGACCCAGCTCTTCTGCCTTTTCCATGGTTCTCCACAGAACTGGCCCCAGTTCTTTCACATTAAGCCAGCTGTGGCTTTACAAAGTCCGTTACGAAGAAGGTGGTGGCTAAGACGCTCAAATATCTCTTGCAAGCCAGGGCTGGATTAAGACTTTACTTGAAGGTTAAAGCTCTCAAAATACTGAGCATCTCCAGCAGCTAAAGAGCAGGAAAATATCTGGGAGTATAGCAAAAGATGTGGCTGTCCAGCAATTCCACTCCTGGGTATGTATCCAAAAAAACCAAAACCACTCATTTGGAAAGACACATGCACCTCAGTGTTCAGAGCAGCATTCCTTACAATTGCCAGATAAGCAAGCAACCTCAGAATCCATCAACAGATGAATGGATAAATAAGATGTGGTACATAAATACAATGGAATATTAATCATAAAAAAGACTGAAATTTTGTCATTTGCAGCAATACGGATGGAGTTGGAGGGCATCAAGCTAAGTGAAATAAGTCAGACAAAGATAAATACTGTATGATATCACATATATGGAATTTTTAAATTACGATGAACTAGATATAGAGAAGCTAGAACCACTAGAGAAGCTAGAGGTTACAGCAGCGGGGGAGGGGGAGGTAGAAGCTAGCAGGTGTGAGACAGGCCCCAGGATGTTCTGCACAACAGGGGAACATGGCCAGTGCTTGGTAATAACTTAGTGGAGAGCAATCATTAAAACTGTATTAAAGTTTTTTTTAAACTAAATAGTACTTAATAGTACTTCCTTAATAGTACTTCCCATGCACACAGAATTTGAAACGTGCACACATACACAAAACAGTGGGAGCCCCACCCAGGTAACGATGATGAAGCTATAACATTAAAGACAGAACATACCTTAATAAAAAATGCTTGGAGAGTCACATCCTACAGGATGTCAACTCAGATTTCTGAACCAAAACCTGGCTTTAAATTCTAAGGCAACATGGGGCAACATCAAATGCCTAGTCTGGCTACTGAGTTGTAACAGCAGCTCTGAGAGTGATCAGAGGAGCCCTGGAGGTCCTGAGAACTTCACAGGGATTCTGTGAGGTCAGACTATTCTCCTCCTCCCAAGAGGACACTTGCATTTTTCACTGGTGAATACTGGTTTGCACTGCAGCTGGAGTAAAACCAGGAGCACGCTAGCACAAGGCAAGGCAGTGGCAGCAAACTGAATCTGTAGTCCTTCTCTTCTTCACCACTCTGGGAAAATACAAAGCAAATCCACTGAAGAATTCCCTTGATGAAGTGAAGCCTTATTACGCTGCACCAGCTGGCACCAGTTCTTCCGCCGTTCTGTGCGGAAACGGAAGGACACATGCACACTTCTGCTGCTTCCTGAAGTGTTCCTGTACTACTGAGTGATCAGCTGGTGTAGCCACTTCTTTCAGCTACCTGCAAGAATTACTTATAGACCAACTGGCTCTTCAGGTGTATTTGGGAGACACTTTCTCAATAATGAATGAAGTGGTCCTATCAGTACAAGCAATATACACTGACAGTATCCGTTGCACTGATAGAATCTGAACTTTCCAGAAAAAAATTAGAATCTTGGAATATTTGTATCGGCCACTGAGCCTGACCGTTTCCCACCACTTTAAACTTTTCTAATGAGATTTAATAATAACTAAAAATATGTTATTTGGGGAGAAGACATTTTATAATGAGACATGTTAGAATTTGGAAGAACCTGGAGTTCAGCAAACTGATATTTTCTAAATCCAATGAATAAAATAAATAAATAAATAAATCCAATGAATAATGTTACAGAGTCACACAGGGGTAAAAATCTACTCCAGGTTAAAGACAGACCAATGGTTTTCTCCACTGTAGTTAGCCTGCAAAAAACACTTGTCAAGTCTTAGCACCGAAAGAGAAAACTCACAATTCTCTGGAAAAGCTATTAAAATACTCCTACCTTTTTCCACCTATGTATTTCTGAGGCTGCATTTTCTTCCTGGAATTCAGACAGCATTTCAGATCAGACGGAATACAGCAGATGAGAGAACCCAGCTGTCTTCCATTAAGCCAGACACTAAAGAGTTTATAAAAATGTAACACAATGGCACCCTTCAGACTTTTTTTAGTTTCACAGAGCTGTTTTCTGTAAAGTTATGCTAACATGAAATGGATTTACTATCGCTACTTATAAATGAATATTTTTAAATTTTCAGCTTTTACTTACCACATGGCAAATATAGATAAATGACCACATTAAAAATAATTCTTTGGGGTTCTTAGTAAGTACAAATATAAAGGAATCCTGAGAATTCCCTGCCAACCTAGTGGTTAGGACTCCACGCTTTCACTGCTGAGGGCCCAGGCTGGGGAACTAAGATCCCACAAGCTGTGAGCAAAAAATAAATAAAATAGAAGAGGAATCTTGTGACAAAAAATTTTGAAAATCACTGTATCTAAATTTTGGAAAAGTAAATTTTACCCCAAGACAAGACAGAAAAGAATTGTCACCAACTAATTTAAAAAGTTTTGGTAATACAATGAGTTCAAGGTACAGCTCTCCCCAAACCTGTGTGGTAGTGTGTGTGTGGGTGTGTATTACTCTCCCTCCAACTATATATAATCGTATTTTGAGAAACTGGAGGCATCATTATTTTATTGTTTCTTAAAAATATAACTATCTCCATATATGCTCTATCTGAAAAATATCTTTTAAAATATCCTTGAATTTCATGGACCTCTTCACATTACTCACTTCATGTATTTTTTTACTTTATGTATATATTAGAGTTCTTCCTATAATTCTCTAAAGTGACCATGATCACAGGATAAATCTTACAGTGAGAATTCCCTATCACTGTCTACAGTCCTATTTCAACATCAGATCAGATCAGATCAGTCGCTCAGTCGTGTCCGACTCTTTGCAACCCCATGAATCGCAGCACGCCAGGCCTCCCTGTCCATCACTCCCGGAGTTCACTCAGACTCACGTCCATCGAGTCAGCGATGCCATCCAGCCATCTCATCCTCTGTCGTCCCCTTCTCCTCCTGCCCCCAATCCCTCCCAGCATCAGAGTCTTTTCCAATGAGTCAACTCTCATTGGTGTTGGGGATCCATGAGGTGGGGATCCACTATTTGATAAAGACATTAATAAAGGTGTTACATGAAGGAGGAATTCCCCTATTCTGGCATTTTGCCAATTTAAGAAGCAAGTACTTTCTGTAAAGCAAAAGCCCACATAAAAAATTGTAAAGGATACTACCATTTGGGCTACTGTTAAGTTCCATAATGGGCCTTATAAATTGATATCTGATAGCTTTAAAGAAGCAAAAACAACAAGTTCTACATCAATCTTGGGATTCCCTGGTGGCTCAGTGCTAAAGAATCCGTGCCTGCCAACACAGGAGACGTGGGTTCAATGCTTGAGTTGGGAAAATCCTCTGGAAAAGGAAGTGGCAACCCATTCCAGTATTCTTACCTGGGAAATCCCAGGGACAGAAGAGCCTGACGGGCTGTTATAGTCCATGGGGTTGCAAGAGCTGGACTCAGTTTAGTGACTAACCACCACCACCAATTTTACATAAACTCTTTACAATGAATACAAAGAGGGAATACTTCAAAACTTGATTCATGATGTCAAACATAAACTTGATAACAAATACTGACAAGTCCATGAAAAGTATAGGCCAATTTTTCTCAGAAGCATGATGTAAAATCCTAACATAATATGAGCAAACCAAATTCAGTTTTATCAAGATCAAGTTAAATCTATTTCAGAGACACAAAGTTGGCTTAATATTTCTAAGAGGTAATGTAACTGATAATCATTAACAGAAAAATTATCTCAATATATAAAAAATTTTTTATAAAATTTAACACCTATCTATGATAAAATTTTATAATATAGACCATGGGGTCGCTCAAGAGTCAGACACGACTGAGCGACTTCACTTTCCCTTTTCACTTCCTTGCATTGAAGAAGGAAATGGCAACCCACTCTAGTGATCTTGCCTGGAGAAATCCCAGGGACGGGGGAGCCTGGTGGGCTGCCGTCTATGGGGTCGCACAGAGTCGGACACGACTGAAGCGACTTAGCAGCAGCAGGAAAGAAGAGAACTTTCTGATAGAGAAGCTACAAAAAGCATGCAACAAATAAACTCAACAGTGAAATATTTAAAGCTTTCACTCAGGAAACAAGATAAAGATACTTCCACTCATTGGTTCCAGAGAATCCTACATTGGAGCGTGGGTGTCACAAAGTAAGACAACATTAGAAAAGAAGAAATAAAACTCATTATTTACAGATGACATAATTGTACTAGAAAAATATAAACTACAGATGGTACACCCTTCCATAACCCAATTTGTAAAGCAGAGGACTGTAGACCAGATGTGTGTATAATAAACTACAGATGAACTATTACATTAATAAATGGATTTTAGTAAGGTTGCTGGATAAGATCAATATAAAAAAAAAAGTGTATTTCTACATACCAGCAACAAAGTAACATTTTAAAAGGATGCCATTTAAAATACTATCAAAGAGAGAATTCTCTGGCAGTCCAATGGTTAGAACCCCTCACTTTCACTGCTGAGGACCCAGGAGTCTGGGAACTAAGATCCCACAAGCTGCACAATGCAGCCAAAATAAACAAACAAATAATAAAATAGCATTAAAAAATAGCTGGAAAAACAGCTACCGAAAGAAGATGCAACCTGAAATACAAGTACACTTGACACTACAAATACTGTGAGGAGAGACTGAAACCTATACAAATACAAAGATTTTCCTCTGCATAGTTTTGGAGGATATAAAAATTATAATTATCCCCAAAAGGATCTATAAATTCATTGCAATCTCAATCAAAATGCCACTTTTTTTTGGTGTGGCAATGGACCAGTTGACTCTGAAGTTTATATGGAAATGTAAAACATCAAGAATAGCTAAAATAATCTTTTGGAAATACATTAGAGGAGGGCTTAGGCTGACAGATAAAGGCTTCTTTTTTTAACTACAGAAATTGAGAAGGTAGTACTAGTACAGGATAGACAAACCAGCGTTATGGATAAGACAGAAAGCCCAGAAACAGACGCATCAACAGACAGTGCAGTTATGAGCAAGGTGACACTGCAGTTCAGGAGGACGCCGCCCTCCCCACTGCCGGAAGGGAGCTGTGAGCAGCCCGGACAGCGCATTCAAAGCACAGGCACGACTCTGCCAGCAAAGGTCCATCTGGTCAAAGCTATGTTTTTTCCAGTAGTCAGGTATGGATGTGAGAGTTGGACTATAAATAACGCTGAGCACCGAAGAATTAATGCTTTTGAACTGTGGTGTTGGAGAAGACTCTTGAGAGTCCCTTGGACTGCAAGGAGATCCAACCAGTCCATCCTAAAGGAAATCAGTCCTGAATATTCATTGGAAGGACTGATGCTGAAGCTGAAACTCCAGTACTCTGGCCACCTGATGCAAAGAACTGACTCACTGGAAAAGACCCTGATGCCGGGAAAGACTGAAGGCGAGAGGAGAAGGGGACAACAGAGGAGGAGATGGTTGGATGGCATCATCAACTTGATGGACATGAGTTTGAGCAAGCTCCGGAAATTGGTGATGGACAGGGAAGCCTGGTATGCTGCAGTCCGTAGGGTTGCCAAGAGCCGGACACGACTGAGCGACTGAACTGAACTGAATGATAACGAATTAACTGAACGCATTAAAAAAAAAAAACCCTTATCCCTACTTTACACCACGTACAGAAATCAATCCCAGGTGAATTGATGTATTGTAGAAAAGTAAAACAATAAAGCTTCTCGGGGGAAAAAAACTTAAAAGACTATCTTCACAACCTTTAAAAGTGAAGTCGCTCAGTCTCGTCTGACTCTTTGAGACCCCATGGACCGTAACCTACCAGGCTCCTCTGTCCATGGGATTTCCCAGGCAAGAGTACTGGAGTGTGCTGCCATTTCCTTCTCCAGGGGATCTTCCCAAGCCAGGGATCAAACCCAGGTCTCCCGCATTGCAAGCAGATGCTTTACCATCAGAGCAACATCTGAGGACAAGCAAACACATCTTCAGAACAGGTTAAGAAAAAAAAGTGCAAGGGCCAAACCACAGAATGAGAGAAGATATTTGCAATGCGTATCAGACAAAGACTAGTATTCTGAATATGTGAAGAATGAGTCAGAAAGAAGTCTAATATTTCCCTGTTTTTCTGAGGAGGGGAAAAAAGAAAAGATTCTTAAGACTCTCAAACAGGTACATTACAAATGAGGATAACCAAATGGCCAATAAACATGAAATGTGCTTAGTTTCATTAGCCATCAAGGAAATAAAATTAAAATCACAATGAGATTCTACTGTGTAAACAAAAATCCTGCCAGAATGACAGACAATAGCAAATGTGTACAAAGATGTAGAGCAACTGGAACTCTTGTATATTGCTGGAACTAATGCAAATTCCTTTTAGAAAACTGATACATAATTCACGTATGATAATTCACCCTTCTGAAGTGACAAGTCTTTAGTATTCACAAGACTGAGGACTGTATCATTTCAGAACTACTTATATAACCCTCAGCAGAAACCCTATACCTATTAGCAGTCAACCCTCAGTGCCCTCTCCTCTTGCAACCACTAATATGTCTCACAGAACTGGCCTGTTCTGGACATTTCATATAAATGGAATTACACATTTTGATTTTTTGTGACTGGCTTCTTTCACTTAATATGTTTCCAAAGTTCATCCATGTTGTAGTAGATATCAATATTTCATTCCTTTTTTTTTTGTTTTTTTCTGGCCATACCACCTGACTTGTAGGATCCTAGGTCCTGCAACAGGGACTGAGCCTGGGCCCTCGGCAGCAAAAGCAGAGTCCTAACCACTGGACCACCAATTCCCCATTCCTTTTCATAGTTGAAAAATACTCCATCGTATGGACAGGCCACACTTTGTTTATCCATTTGTGCACTGATGGACGTCTGGGTTATTGTCACCTTTTAGCTATTATTACTAGCTGTAATAGCTGTACTGTTATACATAATGCTACTATAAACATCTGTATACAAATGTTTCTAGGAGGACATCATTCTCATTTCTGTTGGGTATATATCCAGGAGCGGAAGTGGTAGGTCTTATGGTAACTATATGCTTAACCTTTTGAAGAACCACCACGCTGCTATCCAGAGTAGCTGTGCCACTTTACATTCCCAACAGCAACATACAGGTGTTCTAATTTCTTCACGTATTTGCCAATTCTTATTTTTTATTTTTGGCTGTGAGGTGGGATCTCCTTGTGGCTTTGTTTTGCATTTCCCCAGTCAATACTAATGACATCAAGCATCTTTTTATGTGCTTGTCACTTGTGTATCTTCTCTGAAGAAGTATCTACTCAAGTATTTTGTCCATTTTAACACTAGGTTGATTTCCTATGAAGTTTTAAAGAGTTTTCCGATATTCTGAATACTAAAGCCTTATCAGATATATAATTTGCAAACATTTGCTCCCAGAAATGCGACCTCCTATAACTTTGGAAAAACTGTTTGGCTAAACATTTAATATCTGCTAATGTTGAAAATACACACAGCTTACGAATCCAGCAATCCAGGTCGACATACACACCCAACAGAAAGGAGGACACATTTCCACAGGACACGCTGAAGACTGCTCATGACTGCACAAGTCGTAACAGCAGGAGGAAGACTGAGTGACCAGCCAGGGGCCTGGCAGGAAGCTGAATCCCAGTGCCCGGGTGCCCCTGTCCTAACCCCTGCGCCTGTGTACACTATTTCTCCTGGTAAGGGAAGTCCACAGGTGCAATCGGGATTCTGAGAGGGGAAACAGACTTCCATATTCTTGGAAGTCATCCCTCCATCTAGTAAGTAAAAAAGCTGAACACACTGAGAAAAATAATCAAGTCTCCTTGGATCTGTCAGAAGCGAGGGGATAGGGCCAACTGTACTCCCCCAAACTGGAGAGACAGGTGGGTGGGCACAGAGAATCACAACTTAACTGAAGCAGAAACTTCCAGGCAGAAACCTTCTAAGGGAGACAGCGCTGGGGTGAGAGGGCCTGGACCGTGACTAACAGACTGCTGGAGCTCAGCATGGACAGGCCTGTGAGTTAAACACTATGGGGATCATAAGGGGATCCCCACAGTTTTGTGAGTTTTACGTCCAGGAATTCTACTAGAGTCTCAGAGGGAAATTCAGAGAAAAATCCCCTGGTGCTTCTGGCAGGGGAAGGAAGAAAGTAACCATTTTGAAATAAGTCAAAGTCATCTGTTCTTAACAAGGCCTGCCCTCAGCAGAAATTATTTTATTAGAGACTGAACATACTGGCAGGGAAATCCCCAACTCCAGCTCCCCCTAGACAAGCATTCGTGAAGTTCAGAGCCCAGGGACACAGGCTTACTGAGAACTGATCACAGGACTATGGAAAGACTTCCTCCCCAACCCCTCACCATCACAGCACTAAAGGGTCCATTCACTGGCGCGCATTTTACCCCGTACATCATGTTCAGCTGTCAACAGAAAATCACAAGGCAGAGCAAAAGGCCAAAAAAAAAAAAACACACAAAAAAACACAAAAAAACCAAACCACATCACAGTCTTTGAAGAGACACAGCAAGCATCAGAATCACATTCAGACTCGGCAGAAATATTAGAACTGTTAGACCATGAATTTAAAACAACTGTGATTAACACATTAAGGGCTTTAACAGTAAAAGTAGACAACACACCAAAACAAATGGGTAATTTAAGTAGAGAGACGGAAATTCTAAGAAATAACCTTTTTAAAAAACAGATAGAAAACTGTAACAGAAATGAAGAATGCTTTCCATGGGCTCATCAGTTGACTGGACTTGGCTGAGGAAGAATCTCTGAGCTGGACGATAGGGTAACAGAAACTTCAAAAACTAAAAAGCAAAGATAAAAAAAGACTGGGGGTGGGGGAGGGTGGGGAAAAAAAGAGGAAACAGAATACCCCAAAACTATGGGACAACTACAAGAGATGTAACATATACATGAGAATGCTAGGAGAGAAAAGGACGGAAAAAATATCTGAAGCAATAGTGACCAAGAATTTCCCCCAAGTTAACATTATTGAGAATTTCCCCCCAATTAATGTCAGATACTAAACCACAGACCCAGGAAGTTCAGAGAATACTAAAGATAACCACTCCTCCACCCCCACCCCTAGGCACCTAGGCATATTATATTCAAGCTGCATAAAATCAAAGATTTTTAAAATCTCAAAAGAAGTCAAAGGGAAAACACCGCCTATGGAGGACCCAAGGCAATAAAATAACATTCAATTGCTCTTCAGAAACCATGCACGCAAGGAGAGTGAAGCGTTGGGGGAGCTTACAGCGGATTACTCACGTGGGCCAAATTTAATCCCATGGATCCTGATATGCAGAAGCAGCAGGGTCAGAGCGAAGCGGTGTGCTGGGAGCAGAGACTAGAAGATGCAACGCTGTTGCCTTTGAAGATGGACAGGGGGCCAGGAAACAAGGAAGTCAGGCAGCCTCTAGAAGCTGGAAAGGAAGGAAACAGACGCTCCCTGGAGCCTCCTAAAGAAACCAGACCTGATGACACGTTAACCTAGCACAGCTGATTTTGGGCTTCTGCCCGCCAGAATAGATGATAACACATTTGTATTAAACCACTAAATTCTGCCAGTGTGTTACAGCAGCAATAGGAAGCTAACACACCCCTGTCAACAGCTCACTAGAGAAACCAGTGCTTTTGCACAAGAAATACTGCGATGCAATGAGAATCAGTAACTATCGCTACAGGCAACGAAACGCAGGCTCCCCAGAAAACGGCAAGAAGCCTGACGCAAAGAAACAGAGATGTTAAGAGTCCGTTTATACACAGCTTAAATACAAGTAAGACTGAGCTATGGCTTTAGAGGAAAGGGCAGGAATTACTTGGTGGGCGGGAGGACTCGGGGGCGGGGGGCACGCAGGAAATACCAGTAACGTTGTCTTTCTTGATGCTGGTGCTGGTTATATGTGGTCACTTTGTGGTATTTCAAACCATACACCTGTAAGTTGTCTACTGTTCTGTACTGTGTACTTCAATCAAAAAAAGCTAGGAAAAAAAAAAAATTAAGTAGTTTAAAAACAAATTTCCTTGCAAAAGTTGGGACCAAAAAAGGTTTAAAGTCTAACCACAGTAAACAAAAGATCTTCAATTAGTTAAAACTGAACCTCATATAAAGTGAACAGTTATAATTAATTCAGGTAACAAAGCAATTCTGAGGGTTTTCTAGTATATCTCCAATGTACACAGGAAAAAAAAAAACAAACCATGAGTTGGTCTAGACATGCCAACATGGCAGACATGCCACAGTATACCACGAAGCACGGTCTGCAATTTTCTTCAGTGGCTTCACTTACTTCAAGTACAACTAGTTTAGGAAAACTGGCCTTTACAACACCAGAAAATTGCAGAATCGTTAAGATTTTATCAACGGCATTTTCCCCCTCATTTTATCAAACAAAATGTTTTCGCAAATTAATTTTTCCATGCCCACAAACACCCTAAGTTTTTCCCACACTGAAACAAATTATAACCCTCTCATATATTTTAGTATTTACATTCAACCATTAGGAGCCAAACACTACTTATAAAACTAAACAGATTTTAAAGTTATAATGAAAGAATTACGTTTGAAAGTAGAAGAACTGTCCTCAAATATTTTGTGGAAAAAAATCTTAGGAATATATATTATAAAGTTATAACAAAGACCAATGTAAACAGAAGTAACCGTTTTCCCTCAATTATCTGAAATTAAGCAATAGGTCAAACGTATGTACGTTCCTTAGTTGAACATCAGTATGAAAATCTAACTGTTCTTACAAATGTTCCAAAGCTGAGTTTCAAAAGGTGAAACCACCACCAGGTGATCTGACCTGGAAGGACGGTAAGAGCAGCCGTGTGAATCTGCCGAACTTCTAAAACAGTTTCTGCCCATTAAATAATGATTAAAAAAAGGCTTTATTTTTTTCTACTAGGAATGCTGACATTAGATTTGATAGTTCAAGACATGCTGATAGGGAAGATGTACTGATCAAGGTAAATTCCTAATTTAAGGAGACTTACAGGGTAGTAATCTCAGGTACTTACTTGTCTCTCAGAAGAGGAGAAAGCTTAATAATCCTCTGAAGTTAAATAAAATACTGACAAATCTTATTCTCTGTATGATAAATATAGATTTACATATAAGAGAATGCAACAAGTTATTTGAACCTGAATGCAGAGAATAAATACTTTATTAACTGATTACAGTTGAAAGTCACAAACAAAAAAGGGGTATATTAAGGCAGAGTCATATATATATATATATATATAGGTAAATATATATATATATATAGATATAGACAAATCCAGACTGTTATACCTCTTTACATTTTAACCTCTGCATTATTCTTTTATCCATTCAGGCAGTGTGCTTTCTTTTTCTTCTCAGTTAAAGAAACAAATCTTGACCAAAGTTTCTAAATCACATTTTGATAACTTATAGGACCATGGATTAAGACAGTGACTAGTGTATCCAATGCTACCTGACAGGATTCTCAGCACATTCCATGTGTGGTGGTATAGTTACGGTGGGGTGGAAAATCTGACAACTGATCATCCTTTTCCAGCAAAACTACTACATAATTCTTTAAAAGATTTCTTAACAGTCTTAACTAAAATAAGCTTGGACTTCCAAGTCAGTCAAATGCCCAAAGCGTATTATTTTTCTGCCCTTCCCAAACCCTCCTAGATGTTTTAAGTAGCCTTCAGAATATGATTCCATGGCTGTATTTCACATCTATAAATTTGAGTTTTTCAAAATCCAAAATTACTTTCTTATGCAAAGTGGCGATGCAAACAGCAATCCTACATAGTGTAGAATAATTTTTTCTGTATAGTTCCCTTTTATTAAAAAATGGGCAACCACACACACAAAAAAAGGACATAAATTTAGTCCATCTGAAAAAGCACTCCAGCTCCCTAATCCCACTTCTGAAGGAGAAGGCAGAGGCAAGTTTACATTATCCCAGAAAGTGAATAAATGGCTTTATTTGGCATCTTCAAGAAGCTTCTCCTTCCGCAGGAGATGTAGGTGTGGTAGTGGAGACCGTCACTGGTTTCCGTGCGATTCTGTCCAGCTCCGCATGGACGTCTGACAGGACGGGCTTCTGGCCTACAGTGAAGAAAAAAGGCCACGATTTACACATAAGGCAAGGGATCTCTGACACCAGGGCATCTTCATTTAACAACTGCCAATGGTTTCACTAACTGTATCTAACACGCGTCTAAAAAACATATGTAAACATGTATTTACCTAAAATACATATATATCCAAAACTTTACACATATGTATCTAAACACATATATATCTAAAACTTTATCTAAAGCACATATATGTATATATAAACATCTTAATTTAAACATAAATTCCCTCATTTTCATTTTTTTTTAAATTTTTAATTTTGGGGGGGTCACACGCCATGTGGGATCTTAGTTCCCTGACCAGGGATCAAACTCACACCCCCTGCAGTGGAAGCACAGAGTCTAAACCACTGGACTGCCAGGGAAGTCCTTACAGTCCCTCATGTTAAACTGTAGGGTCTGTTACCAAATAGAAGTAAAACTAGCACCTACCATTTCATCTCATTAAGGTTTTTTTAAATAAGAAGGCACAGAACAAACATAGAAAATAGCCAGAAAATAGCTAGAAAATAGCCAACAAAATTTTGTAATCTGGAAAGATGAGTGAGTGGTAATTAAATTAGCAACCCTGAGACAGGTAATCTTTTCTACACTGAGGGTGACAGAAGCCAGAAACTAATTCAATTTATACTCAGAAATCTGTAAGATTGAAAACGGTAGCAGCAGGTACTTGAGAAAAGGGTGGCAAGAAGGTGTGATTAAAAAAGAATTGGTTAAAGTCTGAAGAGCACTTACAAAAACAAAAGGAAAAAACACTTCATCAAAATTTAAAAATTCTGTGTTTCACAGGACACTCTTAACAAAGTGAAGGGACAACCGACACAAGAATACTTGCAAATTCTATGTCTTCTATATAGGGGAGACAATTCTTGCAAATTCTACATTTGAAAAATGTCCAATAAACAGAATATATAAAAAACACTTAGAACTCAATAAAAACAACCCCATTTTAAATGGGCAAAGAATTTGAATAGACATTTTACCAAAGAATAGATAAAATTATTAAACATGTGAAAAGATTTTCAAAATCATTAGCTATCAGAGAAATTCAAATCAAAACCACAATGAGATACAACTTCACAGCTGAAATGATGTCTCTAACCAAAAAGATGGACAAGTGGTGACCATTTTGTAATGTATAAATGTATAATGTATAAATGTATAAATAAATATCAAATCAGGGACCTCCCTGGCAGTCCAGTGGTTAGGACTCTGAGCCTCCACTGCACAGGGCATGGGTTTGATCCCTTGACGGGGAACTAAGATCCCACATGCTGTGCGGTGTGGCCAAAACAAAAAAATCAAATCACTAGGTCGTATACTTGAAATATAGTATTGTTCATCAATTATATTTCACTCTAAAATACAGACATATACACAAAAATGTCTCTAACAAAAAAGACATTCTGGACTTGGATAAGCAAAACCAAAAGAAAAAACAACAAAAGCCCACAAAGATGAACAATAACACCTGTTGGAAAGGATGTGGAGAAACTAAGGTCCTCAAACTGCTGGTGGGAATGTAAAGTGGTGGAGCATTTTGGAAACTTTAAACACAGAGGTGCTACATGACCCACCAATCCCACACCTAGATTCGAACCCAAGAGAAATGAAAACACGTGCGTGTCAACTGAAGAATGGATAAATAAAAGATGTGTGCAGACCCACACAATGGGATTTTTTTCAACAGTAAAAAAATATTGATACATATGCTACAACACGGATGAAACTCAAAAACATTACTTTAAGTAGGCATGTACTGTTTCATTTATATGAAATCTCCAGACAGGCAAATACAAAGAGAAAGAAAGCAAATCACTGCCGAGGAGGACTGCAGGGGAGGGAAGGGTAACTGATAACAGGTTGGATTTTTTAATTAAAAAAAATTTTTTTTACAATGGTGTGTTGGTTTCTGAGATACAACAACTCAAATCGTCCATAATTATACATCCATCCCCTCCCTCCCTTACCTCCCTCTTCTCCCCCATCCGATCCTTCCAGATCATCATAGGGCACCAGACTGGGCTCCCCGTGCTCCCAGCAGCTTCTCCCCAGGATCCATCCGACCTGGTAGTGTATATATATTGCTACTTCCTCCATTTGTCCTACTCCCTCCCTCCCCCACTGTGTACACAGGTCCATGCTCTGCATCTCCTTTCCTTGTCTGCAAGTAGGTTCCTCAGTGTCACTTTTTCTAGATTCCATATATATGTGCTAATAGTGTATTGGTTTTTTCTGACTTTCTTCACTCTATTATTAGGCTCTAGGTTTAACCTTCTCACTAGAACTGTCTCACATTCCTTCTTTTTGATGTGGATGTTTTTAAGGAGATGAAAATGTTCTAAAATTAGGTTACGGTAATGTTGTGCGTGGATTCCCTGGTGGCTCAGCAGTGTAGAAGAATCCGCCTGCCAGTGCAGGAGAAATGGGTTCGATCCCTGGGTTAGGAAGATCCCCTTGGAAAGGGAATGGCAACGCACTCCAGTATTTTTGCCCAGAGAAGCCCATGGACAGAGGAGCCTGGTGGGCTACAGTCCCTGGGTATCAAAGAATCAGGCGTGACTGAGCAACTAAACAACAACAACAACTGGTTTGTGTAAGTCTGTAAATACATTAAAACACTGAAATGCACACTTTAAATGCGCAATACAGCTGTTAAGAAAGGAACGCTCCAGTAAGTACCTGACTTTTTGGCAGACGATGGTAAACCGCCGCCTCCGCCCGCAGCCCCACCTCCAGGGCCACCTCCAACACCAGGGCCTCCTGGGGAGCCAGTCTTCTTACTCAGCAAACTGTTAAAGAAATTTGCCAGGACACCTTCACTTGTAGCTCCAGCTATTAAAAAAAAAAAAAAAAAAGGATAAAAAACGTACTCAAAGCATTCAACTTTTCTGTAAATTATTACAGTAATGATACACAGAAAATGAATCACACACAGAAGATGTTCCACATCCAGGCCAACTTTAATCTTTTGAGGCTGGGTAACTTCTCTAATCAATCATATATAAAACAAAATATGAGTAAGTGTTAAGAATGCAAGATAATTATTAAAAACTTAAGAGTGTTATTTTTTTCTGTACATTTTATTTCTTTTTTGCTGTGCTAGGTTCATTGCTGAAAGAGGGTAGAGTGTTATCTTTAAAAGGCCAAAAGCATTTAAAACAGATGCTACTTGTGAATATATATCCCCTTTGAAAGGGGTTCTTCAAAAATAAAAATAGTTGCTTCAAGTATTACACAAAGCTGTCCAATCTGATATGAAAATCAGTAGAAGCTCTAAGAGATTAATGGACAAATAAGCAATTCACAGAAGAAAAATAAACAATTCACAGAAGGGCAATAAACAATTTACAGAAGAAAAATACAAACAGGAAAGAAATGCTAGGGGCGGTGGGAGCTCTTACTAGTTAGTATTTATAGAATGCTGATTAGGTTTAGGCAAACTCTAAGGCTCCATGTTGATGACAGGTAACCTGAACAACTGAGAAACATCAGGAAGGGGCATGAAAAGACATGAAGTCTCACCCACTAATCCCACATAGGGCAAGTATTCCTATAGAAATAACTATAATGCATACAGTTTTTTTTCTGCTTGTTAATTGCAAATAACCCATTTCAAGTAAAACATGAATTTCTCCAATGAACTATAGGTATAGTTCAGTTCAGTCGCTCAATCGTGTCCAACTCTTTGTGACCCTATGCACGCCAGGCCTCCCTGTCCGTCACCAACTCCCGGAGTCCACCCAAACCCATGTCCATTAAGTCGGTGATGCCATCCAACCATCTTATCCTCTGTCGTCCCCTTCTCCTCCTGCCCTCGATCTTTCCCAGCATCAGGGTCTTTTCAAACAAGTCAGCTCTTCGCATGAGGTGGTCAAAGTATTAAGAGTTGCAGCTTCAAAATCAGTCCTACCAATTAACACCCAGGACTTATCTCCTTTAGGACGGACTGGTTAGATCTCCTCAAAGTCCAAGGGACTCTCAAGAGTCTTCTCCAGCACCACAGTTTAAAAGCAACGATTCTTCAGCACTCAGCTTTCTTTATAGTCTAACTCTCACATCCATACATGACCACTGGAAAAACCATAGCCTTGTCTAGACGGACCTTTGTGGACAAAGTAATGTCTCTGCTTTTTACTATGCTGTCTAAGTTGGTCATAGCTTTCTTTTCAAGGAGTAAGCATCTTTATATTTCATGGCTGCAGTCATCACCTGCAGTGATTTTGGAGCCCAGAAAAATAAAGTCAGCCACTCTTTCCCCATCTTTTGCCATGAAGTGATGGGACCAGATGCCATGATCTTCGTTTTCTGAATGTTGAGCTTTAAGCCAACTTCTTCACTCTCCTCATTCACTTTCATCAAGAGACTCTTTAGTTCTTCTTCACTTTCTGCCATAAGGGTGGTATCATCTGCATATCTGAGGTTATTGATATTTGTCCTGGCAATCCTGATTCCAGCTTGTGCTTCCTCCAGCCCAGCATTTCTCATGATGTACTCTGCATGTAAGTTAAATAAGCAGGGTGACAATATACAGACTTGACATATTCCTTTTCCTATTTGAAACCAGTCTGTTGTTCTAGGTCCAGTTCTGACTGTTGCTTCCTGACCTGCATACAGGTTTCTCAAGAGGCAGGTCAGGTGGTCTGGTATTCCCATCTCTTTCAGAATTTTCCACAGTTTATTGTGATCCACACAGTCAAAGGCTTTGGCATAGTCAATAAAGTAGAAATAGATGTTTTTCTGGAACTCTCTTGCTTTTTCGATGATCCAGCATGAGTAAATATAACACAAAGCTTTTATAAAGTGCACACCATAGAGTGTATGTTAAAACTACACTGTAAGATGGTTCACAGTCTGATTCACTCTGAGTTTCTATCTCTATAGATACACAAAGACAAGACACTACTGCATAAAAAAGAAAATAGCTTAGGCAAGAGGTGGGATGACACTGGGTAGATTTCTATTGTGAAATACATTGTGTTGTTTACTCTTAAAAAGAGAGAAATGTACCTTTCATGTTTGGATCAATCTTTTTTGACCCAGCAGGGATGGGTGACACGCTAGCAACATTGGATGACACAGATCTGTTTGGTGTTCGAGGGGAGCCTCCTGGGACTCTTGGTGAGGCGTCCTAGGTAAAAAGGTGAAAGCCATATGTATAAAACCCTGAAAGCTCAACTTCACAAAAATTATCACATAAACAAGTCCTTTACAACTGGCCCCCATCTCTTCTACTGGTCCCTTTATGCTGCAAGCCCTGGACAAAAGTGTTTAGCAACCGTGTCCTCATTATTAGAATACCAGGGACCCCTCACATTTTAGCATATTAATTTTCCCTTCAATGGAAAAAGGGAAACACACAGAATAATGAAGCATGGTTATGAAAAGAAGCATGGGAGTCAGATCCAGACTCAAATCTGGACTTGCATCCTATCCCACCAACTTAATCTCAGATAAGCCATGATGTCCTAGAAAGCCTCCATTTCGCCTCCTGCAAAATGGGGATAAGGATAGGACTTGCCTCATCCGGCTGTTGTGAGGATTTATAAAACAACATACAAAAATGGTTCAGCCTAGTAATGGATACAGGGCAAACGGTACAAAATAGATCTTTATGATTTCAATATTCTAAAAGGGAATCAAAGTTTATCTTTTAAAATCTCACAGATTCCAGGGGAATTCTTAATTCAACTTTATATCCAAGTACACCCATAAGAGACAGATACACAATTAAAGAAACTAAGAACTAAAACAATATGCACTGCATTTTAATCGTTTAGTCAGGATCTGTAATACTGACCACAGGCCTTCCAGCTGCAGTTGGTGGTTGCTTTGCTAAAAGGGACTGGAAAACACACAAAAAGTCTAGGTTAGACATTCAGTCATGTATTGCTGTTTTTTAAGAAAATGTGTACAAGAACTGTGTAACCATTAACCATACTAAGTCTGCTTCTGATGTAATTTCATACCTGTAGCTTCATAAGAAACACTTGGTCATCTTCTGCCATAATTTCCTTCTCATGCACAAACTGAAATGAGCAATGCATAAATGAACAGGTCATTATGCTAAAGTCATTCATAACTCACTGTCTAGATTAGCACAATTTTTTAAAAACACTAAGAATATGAATATTACCTGTATCACATATACATGGGTGGACTGCCCTCCCCAGGGCCCTTCAGCAGAGCCATCCAATGCCGATCTGCACTAATATAAATGTCCATATCTGTGCTGTCCAACCTGTCAGCCAGTGGCTACTGAGGAGCTGCAATAACGGCTAGCGTGACTGAGGAACTGAACTTCTCATTTAGTTGTACTTAATTTACACTTAAGAGCCCATAAGAGCCATATGTAACCAGTTCCTACTGCACTGGACAGCACAATCCACGAGCCACACGCATATAGACTCTTATAAGATTTATACATGCTTATCAAATCTGCGCAACTCAGTGGTAAAGAATATAATGCAGGAGACACAGGTTCAATCCCTGGGTCAGGAAGATCCCCTGGACAACGGAATGGCAACCCACTCCAGTATGCTTGCCTGGAGAGTCCCATGGACATGGGAGTCTGGTGAGCTACAGCCCGTGGTGTTGCAAAAGAGTCAGACAAAACTTGGCGACTAAACAACAACAAAACAACAGTTAGGTGTTTTAAAAGGGCCAACAACATCCCAGTTGAGAGAAGAGCAACTTGCTCCTCATTTCCTGAAATAAAAATATAATATCCCTTCCATCTGCTGAACAATTAGAAAAAAAGGGGGGGGGCGCTGCCAATCCCTCCTGCTCCCCGTTTCTGTGCAAGGCAGGCCGTTGTCTTGTTTGTCAACCAGCAGCCAGGGCGACCCTTTGGAAAGGTTAAGGCAGGCTGGATCCCACCTCCACTGCAGCTTGCCTGCCCGTCACTTTCCACCCCACTGAGCATGAAATCCATGAGTATGAAATCCAGAGCCCTGCCTGCAGCCTAATGCTGAGGCCCCGCAAGACCCTCGCTCTGCCTTTCCTCCCTCTGCTCTGGCCCTCCCGGGGGCTCTTTCCCAGCCCCTCCAGCCGCCTTACACACTCCTGCCTCAGGGCGTGCACGTTCTCTTCCCATGCCTCCATATCCTCCCCTCTCATCGGACCTGCCCTCCCCATTCCCGACTGTAACCCCCCACCCACCCGCTTCCCCTCCCTCACTGGGCTTCCTTTCCAGAGCACAGACCACCACCTGAGTGATGGCATCTACAGATTCACTACATTATGGTCCTGTTTAGCACCTAATGCCTAAACGGCAGCTCAATAAATATTTGTGGAATGAATAAAAAACAATTTGAAGCACAACTTCGCTGGTAAAAGAAAGAATGGGAAAAATATTGTTTTTAAAGTGTGCATTTCTTTTAATAGACATTCAAACCGAATAATGCACTAACTGAGTTTTCATTTGATGCTATGTGTCTTATTTCTAACTGCTCTATAAATGTTTGGACTTTTAATTAAGACCCTTATTATATGCTGAATCAACATTACTTTTTCCTGAAGCATGTTTAAATTAAAAGTCAGTGAGAACTTACTAAATGCGAATACTCAACTTTATACAGCTTTTCAGAAGTGTCTATACTATCTAACCATAAAACACCATCCTTAGCGAAATCAAGACATATGAAAGCAGAGTATCATCTGGAATCAGATTTAAAAATCTTAAGAATGACATGCAACAATACGGAATAAAATGGAGCCTGGCAGCCCGCGGACCTGCTGAGCGCTAGTGCGAACAACTCATGACCGTGAAGACGACGCGAGATCTGTCTCAAGAGCCAAAGGCGAATACAATTATTCCACCAAGGTTTTCCTGGCTTTTGATTGAGCCCCAGGTTGTAAAGTTCACAACTTGATAGAAATGAAACCCCTTACCTTTCTACCTACAATCTTAAAATTATGGGCTTCCCCCTCAGTTTAAAAGACTATTAAGACTATACACTAAAATTTACCTTTCGGACAGGTGGTTTAGTTATGATGTCTTCAAAATTATCTTCTGCTTTTAACGTTTGAAAGTTTTCATGTAATATTCCTATTTTCTTATCATTATCCCACCCTGCTGGACTAGAAAGAAACACAGATGATAAATTCTCAACCATTTATACAGTCATTCTTTCATTGATCAGATTAAGGAGAACAGTTTCTATGAAGTTAAATTTGACCAATTATGGAAAATTAATCTATTACAATACTCAAGTTACAGTTTACTAATTTCTACTTAAATGTATTAACTTTCTTGATTCTAGAACTGACATTACAGGTTTTTTGAGAGGAACTAATCATTAGTGTTACCTCCCCATTTATTCAGATAACTTTTCAAAGCATATCTAGGTTATTATACATTGGGTCCTTTATGTACCATTAGTCAATTAAAGAACAGATACACTGACTGATACATGCACCCAATAGATAGGTTAGATATAATAGCAGCCTTTCAAAAAGGCTCAGGCCAGCAGTAAATCTGAAAGGCAACAATAATAAATCAAAGCATGTTATAAATAAAATAATCTAGGAACAGATTCTCACCAACTCATCAAGGAAAAGTTTACTGGTCTCACTTCAAAACTGAAAATGATATAGCATCAAACTGCAGCAACAGTATATGACAGAACAATATACTTCGGAGCACAGTAGGGTTTTCCTGGTGGTCCAGTGGTTAAGACTGAGCACTTCCAATGCAGGGGGCAAGGGTTCGACCCTTGGTTGGGGAACTAAGATCCCATGTGCTGCGTGGCACAGCCAAAAAAATTTAAAAAAGCATACTTACATAAATACTGCATCTTTTTCCACAACAACAGCAGGAATCTTATAAGGAAATCCATAGAGTTTCTGGACGATGTACTTATATACTAAATCTATATTTTTATTTTCTTTTACTGAAGTGTATATAAGTGCTGCACCATCTGAATAATACCGTTAAAGAAACTTTTGGACAAACTCCATGAAGAGGTACTGTAAAAGTCTGTGTTCTCAGTTTAACATTTACAGCATATTAGTTTCAAAAATAATTTCCATGAATATAATTACACGGTAATCAAGAATTTCAAAATCATAAAGTATTTCACACACGTTAAATTCAAATCAAACAATCTCTACATAATTGATTTAACTCAGGAGGGCAAAAATCTCGTTAGCCAAGAAAGTAAAGGTAATTAACTGAGTCCACTACTACCTCTATATTTACAGCACATGAAGACAAGATTTGTTTTTGCTTTTTACCTTCTTAAACTTCATGAAGGAGGGATATTATTTATCAAAACAACTGTCTTGCCTTTTCAACAAAGGTAGTCGGCACTAGCATCTCTTATAATTTTTACTAGTTTCAGGAATCAGGACCCTGGGGAGAAAGCTCAGGAAAGCCACTGAACAGAGAAGATGAACCATCAAGAAACATCAAGGAGCTTTCAGGAACAATCCACAGCAACTGCGACCAAAATGTGATATAACACAAGCCTACATGAAGACACAGTAACGAACACAGATTCTAACTGTGACCTTTATCCAAATGACCTGTGGACCAAAAGATCAAGAGACGCCTGTAGAAAAAAGGGCCATGTGACTCCTGGCAGATGATGTGGTGGGAGTGGCTAATAGAAATCTGACCACTGCTCAGGGGGATCTGCTAGCACTTGATGCTGGGTCCCGAGAGAAATGGTGACTCAGGCCAGGAGGAAGTGATGAGACTGGTCTAACCTCTGAAATGGGATATTCATATTTTCTAGGACACGAACCAAAGCTTGAGAACCTTAAAATAGTATTGCGAAATATACTTAACTTGTCATAATACTTAATTTGGTAGAAACAAACTTCATAATCTTAAGTAAAAGCTTAACTGTGTGAACTTGTCAACCATCTTTCTCACAATGAGAACCAATTTATGATAATTTGGAAAATTTATACAGCTGGAAAATTTGCATTATAATGAAACATGTTTTAATTTTAAAGGAAACATGATTTTGAATTGTTGCCCTCACTCCCTGGTGGCTCGGACAGTAAAGCGTCTGACTGCAATGCAGCAGACCGGGGTTTAATCCCTGGGTCGGGAAGATCCCCTGGAGAAGCAAATGGCAACCCTCTCCAGTATTATTGCCTGGAAAATCCCATGGACGGAGGAGCCTGGCAGCTCACAGTCCTTGGGGTCGCAAAGAGTCAGACATGACTGAGCGACTTCACTTTTCACTTAAGTTCACTCACCCACACAGACACAAACCCACATACACAACTCACTCTCCTGAAGTGATATGTTTGTATTCTTTTAAAATCAGCCGGCTTTATTACAGATCTGTAATTATTTTAGTGGACAATCTTCTTCCTGTTCACATCTCTCTATATACATTTTCAAGTGTAGTTTTAAATAACCATTTAAAGAGAGTGCTTGTTCTCAAATTTTCTAATCTGCAAAGATAACTAAAAAGGCCATAAACACCTGACTTCAATTACTCCCACTTTTTGTTTTCTTTGGCAGACGAATGCCCTTTAATTCAACCCAACTAACCATTATGTGGCATGAGAAGAGAAAGGGCAGCAGAGGACAAAGTCCTGAAGGAAAAGGGGGAAAAGGAGGCTCCCAGGGTCAAGCGATCTTCTTCACTATTCGGCCAGGCTTTCTCCACGTGGTCAACGTGCACTAATGACGATGAAAACCTTAGGACACTCTAAACACGTGTCTGTCACTTACTCTTCCTATCTAGTCCTAATACCTATCATTCAGTCACTTTTCAGACCCACAAGCTTTGGTTCGGGAAGGCAACTGCACCAAATCTGATCCAGGAGGGGCGAGTGAGCACACTTCTCCTTCAGTGCTCTCAAGCCATCTGAAGTTTTCAACAGGAAATTCTAAAAGCATTCACTCACTGATTCATTTTATCCTTTGCTTAGCTGTATATTCATTGGTTCATCTAATCCTTGCAACCTAGACTACACAAGATTCCTATGATTGGTTTTCTAACCTTGTGATCATCAAAATTAACCCAGAAAGCTTTTTCAGAATTTAGCACAGATTTCTCCAGCCTTCCTTTTGAATGTTCCAATTCAGTTAACTCTTAGATGGGCAGAGCCAGATTTAAAAACCATTTAAAACCATTGCTCAGACTATGCAATGGGGATGAATGCATACTCTGGAGAAGATTAACATACTAAACATATTAAACATAAGAACACACAAACCCAAACACTGATCTTGCCCTACCACCCACCCCCAAGTAATGAACACCAGTTTTAAATGAGAATATTTACAATGCTAACTTGTTAGAATTTTCTGCATAAGTCTGAGAATTATTTTTCTTAATCATAGTACTTTAAACACATCAAATCAAAGTTACATATTTCAGTACTTGCTTTTGTATCTCAAAATACCAAGATACTTGGGAATTAAAATGAAATTTCTAACCAGAGATAGGAAGATAAAAGTTTATGGAATTTCTAAGTTCATCAATTTACTCCTCAACTTAAATAAACAAACAGCTTAGAAATATTGCACCAACCAATGTATTAAAAGGATACACTGTAAACAAAACTTCCGGATATGTGACTGAATAAAATCAAAATGCTCATCTCTGTAGTCATGTTCTTTCTCCAACACACTAATGGCATCACACTAATGAGTTAAAATAATTTTAAAAAGAACAATATTAACTTTAAATAATAATATAATGATTTAAATTCAATTTTGGGTGGGAGAATATCACGAAACTACAACTCTGATATGGTGACTGATCGGTAGGACCTAGAGTATCAACTACTCCTATCTGTCTAGAGACTTTTAGTCAGAGTCTTGAGACTAATGAATGCTTTCATTACTTAAAGAAGTACTGACTTCTATGATATACTGATCTCTTTGGTGATAAGAACACCAAAGAGAAAGTTTTGGTACATAAAGGAAGAATAACAGGACAAGCTTATAAACAGCGGTTATACTTGTTAACTCAATGACTTACATTCTAGAACAAGTTCTCTAAAACATTCCGTATCTCCAGGGAGTCTGTACCACACACCATTTCCCCTTTGTTCCTCTGATGATCCGACAACTCTAAATTGACCTTCATTACTTTTCTGGTGCTTTTATTCACTCTCACTTCAATTTTACCAACAGTAGAAAAGAGGAATTACAGGGTATTTCTGAAATGTCACCAGTTCAATCAATGAAACAAATCTGATTTCTACTTGGCAACAAAAAAATGTTAGGAAAAAAATTAAAGCATGTTCCAAACATGACATCCAAGTAACGTCACCAAAACTTCTGAATTGGAAGCTTATGAAATCTAAAAATAAACAAGTATTAATTTGGGGTCCAATCTGTCATTTTTTGTCATGCGTATATTTATCATAGGATGGTTTCCTTTATAAACAGCATATAAAATGTGGCATATTTGTCCATTCTATAGAACTGAGAGCATTTCAAATTATTAAAGATACATTTAATTACTATAATGACACTTGGCAAAGCGTGACAGTTTACTAAAGATATTGTTAACTGAACTATGAGGATGTGGCAAGTAACAGGCTGAACCTCAATGTCCAGGGTCTGCAAAATGAGCTGAGTAACTCATCTAATCTGAGACACACATTCTCCCACACCCACATATTTTAAAACCTCTTAAACTCAAGTAGAACTGATGGTGCCTTAGATTCTACGAAATACTATAAATGATCTCTTCTGGCTTGAAAATTTTATGAATCTATGACTCATCTGATACTGATTCAGGTCCCTTTTAAACTCAACATTTTTTTCATTAGAAAATAAGATCTTTTATGAGGCAATCTGCAGTGTAAAAACAGGAAAATAGCTGCCAATAAGCAGCTGTTTGCCAAACAAAATCAAAACAAGCCACACGCGAAAGGACTCTACTGGGAGAGCTTAGGCCAGGTTTACAGAAAAGGTACAAGCAACACTTCCAACTACACCAGAATTACCGTTTGAAAAGCAGGCAACAAATTTTGACTTAATTATTTTAAATCGTACTCCTATTCCTTTGTTATTGATAAGTTTTACTTTAAACTCTTCAAAAATTAAATTATATTTTAAAATCTATCATTTTTATTCCAAAGATGAATTTCATACCCTCTTTCAATTATATGCACAAATTTCACATTACTTTTTGATAATAATTTTAGATAGCAAAAGCATTTTCTTAACTAGTTCGTGGCTTACTAAAGTAAAAACACACTACTTAAGACCAAATAGGGAGAAGATGAAGTATAAATTACTTTTTAAAGGAAATCTGATTTTATTATAAAGTGTATATATACAGTGACAGAACGAAATTAACAGAATTTTTATAATAGCAACCCTACCAGAATCTCTTAATAAAAGGCTTTTGATAGATGCATATCAACTTTACATAATGAGCACTGATAGGTCTTTAAAATCAAGTCCATTTTATATACATAATCTCCTAATATATCAAGATATCAGCATATATAACTCAATGCAGGAAAATATTTTACAAACTTGATAATCATCATCTTATCTGTAATCTTTTCTACTAAACTGACTACACAATTTGAAGTCTAATCAGAATTAGGAAAATGAAATTCGATCACAATAGAACATCTGAAGTAACACTTTCTTTCCAAGAAAACTACGATTTAGATCACAAGGCTAACATGTGAACAGCATTCAATATTTTAAACTATTATTTCTAGTTTGGAAGTTACCTAGAAAAAGTAATGTGTCACCTCCACAAGGAGCCTAGAAAATAAACAACTGGTCATCCCGGGCCAACATCAGAAGCAGCATCTACAGGAAGCAGACTAACCTTTGTGCACACCACTAGCACCGGAACGCCCAGGTTCTGTGTGAGCGTGTCCGCACCCAGAGGCAAGAGCACGCTGTCATCCCTGTCCTCCTGTGACGCGGTACTTCTTCTCTGAGGGGAAGCTGGGAAATCTTCTCCTGGTTCAACATATTCTTGAAAATCTCTCACCACTGAAAATCAAAGTAAGGTAATTTAATACATAGTTTAGCTTTTCATTTCAGTAGGTAGCTTTTCTGCCATAATCTAGACACGTATTTTTTTTTTTTACTAGAGTTCATACTTGGTCTTTTAAGAAACAAAAAGGGTTTGAGAAATCTGCTTCGAAGACAGTACAGAAACACTGGACACTGGACCCACATTAATTATCAGGAGGCAGAACAAACGCTGAGTGGTTCCAAAGAGTGGGGTTCAATGCAGGCCTGGCTCATCTGGGCAAATTACTGTGGGCTAGTCACAACTGAGCTTTGTCCCTCTTCCTCTCTAACTCACAAAGGGCACTTGACAGATAAAGGAAAAGATAAATGTGTGTTGGCGGGGGGCGGGGGGTCCACAATTTAAAAGATGGTTCCAGATGACTTTCTAATAGTAACTTCTCTCTAAACTTTTTATTCAGGTCTTTTTATCTAGGTGCAATCTTGAGCCATATTTATTCTATCACTCCCATAAGAACTCATGAGGTATTACCAAAACTGATACAATTTTTAGAATTCATCTGCAAAACTATCAAAACCTTCACTTAAAAAAAAGCTACTGTGAATATACCAAGGACCTTAACAAAGTATACTTTGATTTAGTAATTCCTCGTCAAAGAATTCTTAAGGAACCAATGATATACACAGGGATTTCCACATGACTGATTTTCATGTTTAAAGGCAAAACAACAGCACAGGATAATAAGTGCATGAGGGAATATTATACAGAATCACAAAGGAGGAAAACTCTCCTAACTGACATGGGATCAAGGAAGAGGGTATCCTGGACAGTTGACCACGGTTGCTGTAGGAACACAGGGGCACGTGTACACCTTTGTGCATGCATGCTCAGTCGCTTCAGTCAGGTCCGACTCTGTGCAACCCTATGGATTGTAGCCTGACAGGTTCCTCCATCCACGGGGATTCTCCAAGGCAAGAATACTGGAGTGGGTTACCATGCCCTCCTCCAGGAGATCCTCCAGACCCAGGGATCAAATCCGTGTTATCTTCTGCATCACAGGTGAATTCTTTACCGCTGAGCTCTAGGAAGCCCATGCACACCTTTACTGCCCTTCAAATCAGAGGCTGAAACCTCACAGTGGTTCTCAAATCTGAGCACACACCAGAAGTTTCTCACTCAGCAGTCTACGGTAGGGCCTGAGAATATGTATTTCTAACAAACTCCCAGCTGTACTGTTGCCGGTCGTGGGACCACAGACTGAGAACCACCTTATGGCAGAAACTTAGGCAGGAAAAAGCTCCATAGGCAATGGCCAAAAAGAAAAGAAAGGTACAGATTAAAAGCAGTTAGATATCTTTTTCAATGATTTAGGACATACATTCTCTTAACGTTTTTACTGTTTCCATACACATAAATTTCAGTAAGCTGTCAAATTTCCCCTAAAAGTTATCAGCTAACGACAGCAAAGAACAGCAGCATGCCATCTGTATATTTCCTTAAATGAAGTGCAACACCAACATATGAAGAGCTCTCAGTGAAATAAAGAAGTGTGACGACTGGCTTACAACTTGTCAGAAACAACCCATGTTATTTTCATAATTTCCATGAAAATTTCCAACTTACGTGGGCACATACAAAATATATTATGTACTTCATAAACCATAAAACCAGCTTCACATCTTTATGTTATAGTGTTAACATCCTTATGGACATACTTCATTTTGACAAGGTTAATAAGATTGCTCCACTTATCAAGAAACTAAACTACTGAAAATGAGCAGCTGTAGAAAGATTCAGAATTTTTTAATCCTGAAATACCGCTCTCCAAATGAACACATACGGCCTTTTGGCAAAGAAGAAAGGGCATCTCTTCAGAAGAGTCTGCCATTATGCGTATGCTTCCAGTGTAAAGCTATATTAAAACCTAGCACGTCATCCAAACTGAATTTCAAAGGCAGTACTCACATTATGTTTCCATCATCAAATCTTTTTCAAACTCAAAAATTCCTAACAATTATGAAAGTCAACTAGGAAATTTTGTCTTCGAAATCTGTATTGTCTAGACTACTCACACTTTTGTTCCATTTCTTTCATTTCTTCAGGAGGAATTTTCAATTTGTCAATATGTTCTCTAACAACACTTGCCCATTTCTGTAAAGAATCCAAAGCAGTCCAAGGCTTTGACATGTCAACAACCAGCATAACCAGAGTGTCCTTCAGAGAAATGGCATCCAGTGAAAATTTAAGGAGGCCTTTGTGATATGGGTCTCCATCCAAGATCCATACATTACATCTTGTTTGATCTGCAAAAGACAAAGAAGGTTACCAAGGCAACAAGACAAAGTCATCTCATCATCCAACTCACAATACTACTTGGTATTCTATGGCAGCTCCACAGGAGAGGTCTCCTTTGGCAAGGTTCAACTACTTAGGTGACATCTACCAACTCAGTATATTCCTAATGAGTACTCAAGAAAATGATTTAACTGCCAACACAGAAAATGAGCATCCTCTACTTAGAATTTCTCAATCCCAAACCACAGACTGAATCACTTGTTTCTATTCTTACCATGAGAAGACCGAGTCATGCATATTCAAGATATTATATACAAAAATGAGAAAGCAAGTGATCTACAGGAGACAAAAATGGCTGATCAGATGAAAAAAGCTGGGATGTAGATGACATTTTCTTGTCAAAAAATGAGAAGACGGAAAAACGAGGGCAAAATATTCACAGAACACTCTTATTTCACTAAACAGGAGAGAAATGGAACTTAAAAACTGAGATTCTTCAAGGTCAGTGAGAAAGCTGAAGTTCACATACCAATACCTTAAGATGTTTAAAAATACCACCATACGAATCCCAATCCCAAACCCTAAACTATTTACTGACTGGCATGAGATAGTACGAATCCTGGTAAAATAAATGACACTAAGCAAAGTCAAAGACCAATATTCATATGGACAGCAGCACAACTTGAAGAAAGACATCAGGAAAATTAATTACAAGTAAACGACACTCACCGTCCCTGTCTTCATCATGAACATTTAAGTACAGATATTCCAATCCTCTTCCTTTCTTGTACTCCTCTATTCCCTGAATTTTTCTTATTAAGCTTGTTTTTCCAGCTCCATCTTCACCTGTAAAAAGGACAGATCTTTAAAATTATAATATGGACTATTTAAGGATGCTTTCTAGTGTGCTGAGTGAAAAACCCAATTGGAACTAGCTTCAACCAAGAGGGTAATTTGCCGGAAGATGACCAGGGAACTGTACAGGAGAAGATGCAGACTTCACCTCCATGATTCTCTCTCCATTATCTCCACTCCTCTTGTTAAGCCTCTATTTCTTCTATTACGAATAATCTCCACTGTGGCTATCTTTTAAGAAGCTCAACTTTTACACCATCCTCATTCAAGCTACAAGGAATAAAAGACTCTCTCTGTCATTTTTCAGTCTGAGGACCCTCAGGTAAAGACTTTTAGTTGGTCCAGTTGGCATCACGTGCACACACCCAAGGGCCACTCATGAAGGAAGGGTCATAGATAAAAACTGACCAGGGCAGGGACCTGTGACTGGCCTCACCCAAATCATGAAGCCATAAGAAATAAGTAGCAAAGGAAAGGGGTGAGTAACTTAGAGGCAGTGAGCTGAGTAAGAACAAGGGTAGAGAGAATGTAGAATAGACAAAAACTGTAGGCTTAAAAAATATTAATAGCAAGAAATCATGTGACTTAAACCTGGCACAAATTTCAGAAGCTTAAAACTAGGCCAGCTATTTGATGGTTTGGTGGGAGGTTTTTTTAAAAAGTTTTTTTTTTTTTAATATTGGGGCTTCCCTGGTGGCTCAGATGGTAAAGTGTCTGCCTGCAGTGTGGGAGAGGCAGGTTTGATCCCTAGGTCAGGAAGATCCCCTGGAAAAGGAAATGGCAACCCACTCCAGGACACCTGCCTGGAAAATCCCGTGGTTGGACACAACTGAGCAACTCTACTTAACACTGTCTTTAAATACTACGTGTTACTACTTCATGGACTTCTTTTGTTATTGGCAATATCATGTTATTAGTACTTAATAAAAGTGAATTTCTTGGATCTAAGGACTTATTTCTACAGATTCATGAGTTCTCTGAGAATTTCAAAATTATTTTCAATTTTCATGTTAAGCATTTAAGAAACTATATATATCCTGGATCTTCTAACTATCTTTAGCTGTCAGGAAACTGCAGTAGCCACCTGTGCATTGGTGTTTTCATCCTACTGGTGCCACACTAAGGCCAAGTGACGCAGACAGAGCAGAGCAGAGGGCGGCCACGGGGCCAACTCACAACAAAGTGTCCCGGGGAGTCAACGCTGTTTTCAATCGCACTGCTCCTACTGGCTTTAAACCATCTCTCAACACTTCACAGCAGTAAGTGTAGCCTTTGCTATTGTTCAGTCGCTTCAGTCGTGTCCGACTCTTTGGGACCCCGTGGACTGTAGCCCGCCAGGCTCCTCTGTCCAAAGGATTTTCCAGGCAAGAATACTGGAGTGGGTTGCCATTTCCTACTCTAGGGCATCTTCCCCACGCAGGAACCGAACCTGTGTCTCCTGCATTGCAAGTGGATTCTTTACTGCTGAGCCACCAAGGAAGCCAGTATTTAAACAGATGCTTGGGGGAAAAACCTGTATTTAAATAGATGCGTGGAAGAAAACTATTTTCAGGACAGCGGTAAGTGTAGCCTTAACTAAGCAATAAAGAACTTGCCATTAAAAAGAGTACTTATTTTTCAGCACTATTTTTGCAGTAAACTATTAAAGATCCACCAAGGGAATTTCCTGGTGGTCCAGTGTTTAGGACTCAGTGCTTCCCCTCCTGAAGCTGGATTTGATCCCTGGTCAAGGAACTAAGATCCCACAAGCCACGTGGTGCAGACAAAACAACAAAATAGAGAGTCCATCAAAATAACAAACTGGGTTGAAAACAGTAATAACTATGATAATGACATGCATTCCGTGATGATCACACTTAAAACAGAAATCATAAATTCAACCAGTGAAAACGAAAACACAGACTTCAGTTTACTATTAAACTTATTTAATTTCAGCAAAACATCATTTGTTATACTGATTACTAATTTGAATGTTATCAGTTTTACAGTTTTTATGGCATTTACGTCATAAAAATTTTTTTTTTTTTTGGTTGCCATCGTGCAGCACGTGGGATTTTATCCGATCAAGGATCAAACCCACACCCTCTGCACTGAAAGTGTAGAGTCTTAACCACTGGACCGCCAGGGAAATCTCTATATAATTTGCTTTTGTAGTTCAAGAACTATAAAACAAAATTTAAGAATTTATATCTAGTCAACTAAGTGGGTATGAGCAACAGACATAAAACAGTCTAAATCATAGTTAGATCTAGGAAAACTTGCTTTTAAAGAGGGTCCTTGGCAAGATCAGAGGATTTTTAAGGCAGTGAGACTATTCTGTGTGGCACTATAATAGTAGATACAAGTCATCAGGCACTATATTTTCAAAGTACATAAAAACAGGCAGTAATTAGTCAGGTAAAACTTCACTTAATATGACCCAGGATTTAGCTTGTCGCTTTAATTTCCATTTTAGATGTTAGAAAGTGAAAGGGTATGTTTAGAAGAGTCAAAAAACTTGAGTTAGTCTCAACTTTTTTTAAACGTTTCAAATATATATTTTATATATAAACATTTCTGAATAAAAAATACATATACTTGAAGATGATCTTAAGCATAAACAAAAAGAATAAAACCACAGTAACATCAGTTAGAAACAATCACTGATAATTTGGTCATCTATGGTGAGATGATGAGTGATTCCTTAAGCTGTAAGTTTTTGTCTTCCTTTTAGTTTATCTAATTCTAACTGTAAAGGCTTGTAAACAGTTTCAGGTCAGAACTCCAAATTCATGACATTGTTTAGGTGGTTAGAATAGGAAAGCGGAGTCCAAAATGGCGGCGGCTAAAAGACAAAGACAGGAAAAGCCCAAGAAAACGAACGAAAGAAAATCCAAGGACCAGAGTGAGAACCTCGGGTGGAACAAACAGCCCTCCTGGCTAGCCCATTTTACACACGGCAGGCTCGGGGGAGAAGAAGGAACATATAAAAAGAGGAGCCAAACTGAGCCCCTCTCTTCTTTTGGGTCAGCCCACCTCACGCCTCAATGATGTATGTTCCTTTGCTTACCAAATAAAACTGAGCTGTAACCAAGCCATCAGCCATTTCACATTTTTGGTGCAGTGAGACAGAACCGAGGAAATTACACACTCCCCTGACGTATCAACAAATATTATCAATTGTGGGATTTTCCCTAGCAGTCTAGTGGTTAAGAGGACAGTGAAGATACCAAGAATCGACTCAGTGGAAAAGACCCTGATGCTGGGAAAGATTGAAGGCAAAAGGAGAAGGGGACGACAGAGGATGAGATGGTTGGATGGCATCACCAACTCAACAGACAGGAGGTTGAGCAAGCTCTGGGAGACAGAGGAGGACAGAGGAGCTTGGCATGCTGCAGTCCATGGGGTTGCAAAGAGTCAGACATGGCTTAGCAAGTGAACAGCAACAACTAGTGGTGAAGACTGCACTTCCGATACAGGGGGCACAGGTTCAATGCCTGGTCAGGGTACTGAGATTCCACATGCCATGTGGAGAAGTCAAATAAATGAATTAAAAATACATACACACACACACACACATATGCTGTCAATCATAAGGACACAGGCTTGCGATTCTAAGTTCTTGCAGCCATCACTATGGCGTGGCCGTTTCCTTTTTCTGAGGTCTGTATACAAGTGGAAGGGCTCTCCCTCACTTTCCTGAGATCAGAGTTTGTTTACCATCATTCACTTCACTGGATTAATGGTTCTCAAAAATGCATCAGACTCCCCTGGGGGGCTTGTTAAAACACACTGCTGGGCCTCGCCTCCTGGCTTCCTGGTTCAGTAAGCCTGGGGTGGGGCCCACACATCTGCATTTCTAACAAGCTCCCAGTGTTGCTGATGCTGCTGGTCCAAGGACCACACTTTGAGAACCGCTGCACAGACATTTACTACACTAAGCCAAGCACTAGGAATACAGAGATCCACAGGTCAAAGCTGCTGTCCTACGAGCTCATAAACTGGAGAGGGGAAAACAAGCAGAAGAGGAGTTCAAGATGCTGTCATCAGGACTACAGCAGAGATGGGCAACAACCATGAAGCCAGCCCAAAAGGAAGACTCTGGTTTTGCCTGGAAGTCAAAAAGGGTTTTGAAGAGAAGGTAATATTTTAGTCAAACCTTGTAGTGTTCATGAACCATACTGAGTTACTCTCTCCAAGAAGTAGGGAAATACATCCAGAGCCTGGAGGCAAAGAAGTGTCCTTCTAGAAAAGACAGATAATTTGAATGTAAGAAATGTAGGATGTGAGGAAGAAAGGGGCCAGAAAGTGAGCACAAAGAGGGAATGCAAGATTATGAAGGGCATCCTACACCAGTCTCAGCTGCTCAACTACTTATTGTTCATCCCCATTTAGAGGTCCCATGAATAACTCACGGGGCAATATGCATAAAAGCAGTATTGTTATTTTGCCACCTAATTATTCATGTAACATTCCAACCTCAAGGCTTTGATCCACTGTTCCCTCACATTTAGAACATACTCTCTTCAGAAATTTATGTTAAGTTTGTTACCTAAGCTTCCTCCCAACCTCCTTCAAATGGCACCCCACTCCAGTACTTTTGCCTGGAGAACCCCATGGATGGAGGAGCCTGGTAGACTGCAGTCCATGGGGTCACTAAGAGTTGGACACAACTGAGCAACTTCACTTTCACTTTTTCACTTTCATGCATTGGAGAAGGAAATGGCAACCCACTCCAGTGTTCTTGCCTGGAGAATCCCAGGGGCAGGACAGCCTAGTGGGCTGATGTTTATGGGGTCACACAGAGTCGGACATGACTGAAGTGACTTAGCAGCAGGTAAACTGTTCCTAACCACTGTATTTAAACTCACAACCTTAGAGAAAAAAAAAAATCACAACCTCCCAACACTCCTGCTGTGTGTTTTATTTTTCTCCACTGAACTTACTAACAGAACATAGGTTTGTTTGTGTTTTTTTTGCTTAGTCACTCTATCACCCAAAACTCCGGAGGACCAGGCATTTTTGTGTGCCGATGACTGCTGCATCCCTGGTGCTTACTAACTCTTCACAATGGAAGGTATATTCCTAAGCCACCTAAAAGCAGCCACTGATAAACTGTCACAAACAAGAAAAAATGTGGCAAAGCAGTAATACAACTTTCACAAACCCCTGAATGAAAGATACAAATTTTGTCCCCTTAACCACTTATGGAGGGTTTTTATTATGTATTGAAAGTGAAAGTACCACAGTCGTGTCTCTTTTGCAACCCGACGGACTATACAATCCGTGGAATTCTCCAGGCCAGAATATCTGAGTGGATAGCTCTCCCCTTCTTCAGGGCATCTTGCCAACCCAGGGATCAAACGTCAGTCTCCCACGCTGTAGGCAGATTCGTTACCAGCTGAGCTACCAGGGGAGCCCATGTATTACTATTTATTGTATATTAATGGCTTTGAAATGCAAAAGCCTCAGAAGTTAGGATAGAAAAGGGATGAAATTTCAAGTTCATCACCATGTTTCTATGTAAGAAAAACTAAGACTGTCATCTACCTTTGTTCACCCACACTCTGAGCAGTCAGGACCACCGTAACCGCTGCTCCCGTCCTATGGAAGCAGCGGTGGCAGCAAACACAGGCGGCCGATCGCATGCAGCTCGGTCGCTTAGCGGCTCAGGCGTGTCCAGCTCTGCGACCCCAGGGACCGCAGCACGCCAGGTCTCCCTGTCCATCACCAACTCCCGGAGTTCACTCAAACTCACGTCCATCGAGTCGGTGATGCCATCCAGCTATCTCATCTCTGTCATCCCCTTCTCCTCCCGCCTTCATTCTTTCCCAGCATCAGGGTCTTTTCCAATGAGTCAGTTCTTCACATCAGGTGGCCAAAGGATTGGAGTTTCAGCTTCAGCATCGGTCCTTTGAATGAATATTCAGGACTGATTTCCTTTAGGATTGACTGGTTTGACCTCCTTGCAGTCCAAGGGACTCTCAAGCGTCTTCTCCAGCACCACAGTTCAACAGCATCAGTTCTTCAGTGCTCCACTCACTCTATGGTCCATCTCTCACATCCATCATATGCATTTAACCCACAGTCTAATTCCAACACAACCACACCTCTGGGGGCATGATGATTACCTCCCATTTGAGGATACTAGGGTTCAGAACTGTTAAAATGTCTATCCAAAGTCTCAAATAGTTAGGAAATGACAAGGTCAGGATCTGAAGTGATAAAAAAATTGAACTCCAAAACACCCTCTTTCCTTGGGACTTCAGTGGTGGTCCAGTGGCTACGACTCTGTGCTCCCAATACAGGGGACCTGGGTTCCATCCTTGGTTGGGAACCAGACCCCACATACTGCAACTAAGTTCACATGCCGTAACTAAAGATTCCAAGTGCCACAACTAAGACCCAGTGCAGTCAAATAGATTTTTTTTTTGAAGTGTCCACTTTCCAACGTACTACACACACACACACACACACACACAATCTAAATCTTCAGAAAACAATTAAACATACTGCTTATTATTTCTGTCTTATGACAAAATAATAAAGTATTCCTGTTTCAGGGGCCATTTACTTTCAGAAGAAAAGCAATTTAACGCATTCCTCTCTCTCAACTGCCTTTGAGTGATGGGTGGTTCTGTTCCCACTCTCTTGATTCTACTCTAAGGACCACGAATGACATTTGTTTTACTATATTGGTAATTTCTTCTCTCCTGGAATTTTAGACCTTGGGGATCCATTTAAAAAAAAAATTTTACAACATTAAATTTGAAAAAGAGTATACTGTCAAATAAATGTAATATGATAAATATGGTAGAGATTTCCCCCCCACGGCCCCACCCTGGATTCTGAAATTTCTCATTTCTGGTAACAAATTCCAAATGTTCACAATGAGAATAAGGAACATTAAATAAACACACACAGGCTATAAGGAACTCCCATGACATCCTCTCTACTTACACGAGGGAACAGGCCAGGGCACACCCACAGACACTGTGGGGCATAGTGACAGCCGTCCCAGCCCCCCAGAGAAGGCAAGTCAACCTTCTCACAAGTGCACTCCTGGGACTCCCCTGGCGGGACGGTGGTTAGGAATCCACCTGCCAACGCAGGGGTCACAAGAACTGAGCCTGCGTGCCACAAATGCCAAAGCCGGAGCACCCAGAGCCCAGGCTCCACAACAAGAACCACCACCGCCACGAGCTCCGCCAGAGAACAGCCCCCACCCGCCGTCACGGGAGACGGCCCTCTCACCGCAACGAAGGCCCAGGACACCAAAAATAACCTTTAAAAACAAGAATATTCTAAATCCAAGAGAGAAGATTCTCGAGATGTTTGAGGATGCACTTTGCTTGCTGAAATAAAATCTTTTCAGGAACAAAATTTCTCCCCTCATCAACATTAATGACATTTAGAAGTTAAACAGTTGGCTGAAAAAGTAAATATTGATATTTTATACATTTTAAAATAAATCTTAAGCCTCAATTATAATGACCATTTTCTGCTGCTGTCCCTTTTGTTTAAAAAAAAAAAAAAAAACACACCTAAATGAACTCTGATATGATTTGTCTTGATGACAAATGTGGACAACTGAAAACAGATTTCCTAAAAAGAGCAATAAAGGCACATTGTAAACAAAACCTCATTTGTTCCCTAGTATTTCCAGAAAGCTCAACTGAGCCATTAGCAAACATACAGTCTTGTTCTAGGATTATACCCATTTTCCAATCATATCCCATGTGAGACTGTTTTTTCTCTGTATTAACCCACAGCCACCTCCCAGCTCTCTTCTCTCACTATATAAACCTACCACTCAAAAGTGAACGTTCACCAAGTCATACCACACTCTAACCCATTCCACATCCTACAGCTGAGTAATCTTCCCAAAACAATCATGCCACTCACTCTCTTAAGACCCTGAAAGGGATTCTAGTTAATAGTATTTAGAGGGAAATAAGGAGAAGGCAATGGCACCCCACTCCAGTACTCGAGTGGAGTAGCCTGGAAACTCCCATGGACGGAGGAGCCTGGTGGGCTGCAGTTCATGGGGTCACTAAGAGTTGGACACGACTGAGTTGACTTCACTTTCACTTTTCACTTTCATGCATTGGAGAAGGAAATGGCAACCCACTCCAGTGTTCTTGCCTGGAGAATCCCAGGGACCGGGGAGCCTGGTGGGCTGCCGTCTGTGGGGTTGCACAGGGTCAGACACAACTGAAGTGACTTAGCAGCAGCAGAGGGAAATAAGCCAATGTGTGCGATTTACTCTGAAGTGAGTTTTTTCTTCATGGTTGCATGGTTATATGAAAAGGCAAAAACAGTTCAATACTAATAGCAGACTCTGGTTTGGGTACATGAGCACTAACCGTAAACTTCCTTCACCTTTTCTGTTAAGTTTGGAATTCTCGTTAAGATTTGTCAGAAGAAAACCCTAAGGGTCTCCTGCCATCCTCACAGTACAAAGCCAAGAGTAGAGGTCACTGTCCCTTACAAAGCCCCCTGCCCTTTCCCGCCTCTCTCTCATCAAGTCCTACCACGTGCACACGAGGCTCCAGCCACTCACAACTTCTTCCAGGGCAGCAGAGAGGCCTCGTTCTCTAAAGCTCCACACGCGCTGTCACTTCTTTCTGGAACTCCCCCTCACCACACCTGGAGAGCCCTGCCTTACCTCTCTGGTCTCAGCTCAGTGTCCTCTAGAGCCCCGCCTCCAGAAGTCGGGTTTAAGCAGCCTCCTGTGTTCCAACAACGCTCGCTCATCTCACTGCAGTGCGTCGGCTTATCCGTTTCCTTCAGTGTGCCACATCTGTCCCCTTCTTGCAACATCCTCTGAGCAAGTTCTCCTAACGGCAGCAGGGTATGAACTCCTTGCGTTTAAGATGCTTACAGGAAAGAAATTATCCCATTCTTACCAGGCACTGTCCTTGCTGGCTCATCAAAACCAGGACTTCCCTGGTGGCACAGTAGATACAAATTCGCCTGCCACTGTAGGTGACACAAGCTCGATTCCTGGTCCAGAAAGACTCCAGGTGCTGCAGAGTAACTAAGTCCATGCTCCACAACCCCTGAGCCCACGCTCTAGAGCCTGCAAGTTGGTACTGTTGAGCCTGTGGGTCGCAACTACTGAACCCACTGTGCCTAGAGACTGCGCTCCACAACCAGAGAGGCCACTGCAATGAGAAGCCTGCGCACAACTAAGAGTGGGCCCCACTCTCTGCACCCGGAGAAAGCCTACACAGAGCAGTGAAGATCCGGCACAGCCAAACATAAATACATAACAAACACCAGGAACCATGTCTCCGTCTCTTCAGGCTGCTATAACAAAAAAACCATAGGCTGGGTGACTTTTCAACAAAAGACATTTCTTTTAACAGTTCTGGAGGTTGGGAAGTCCGGGTCAAGATGCTGGCATGTCTGTCTAGAAAGCCTGGCTTCCTGGGTCAGAACAGTCTTCTCGCTGCGTCCCCTCATAGCAGGAAGGGTGAGAAGACAGCTCTCTAGCATTTCTTTCTTAAGCATGCCAATCCCATTCACGAGGGCTCCACCTTCACAAGCTAATCATCTGCCAAAGACCCCCATCTCCTAATGCCATCACACTGGGGTTAGAATCTCAACAAGAATTTGGGGGACACATTCACTCCACAGCATCGGTCCTGGTCACAGAAGATCCTTTACCACCATCATCCTTTTTCGGTTGTGCTGCATCTCCCCGCTACACACGGGCTCTCTCTAGCTGTGCAGAGCAGCGGCTGCCCTCCAGGGGCAGGAGACGGGCTGCTCGCTGCGGGGGTGCTTCTGTGAGGAGCACCGCTCTAGGCCCACGGGCTGCAGTAACGGCAGCCCGCAGGCTCCGGAGCTCGCAACAACGTTCTCATCTTACAACCACGTGGAGTCTCTATTTTCATAACAATACCTCATCTGTCATCGCTTATCTTGAGCCTTTACCACAATCTACTACGATGATTTACTATTACCTATAAAACTCTCATCAATAACAGATCATAAAAACTACCTCCTTCGCTAAACTTAGGAAAACTTTCTAGTCACTGTACAGAGTCATCAGTATTCAACTGCCTGGCTACAGCCAAGCTGAAATAAGTTTGAAGATACTAAGTCCATCATAAAACTTTCTCTCTTTATTATGCAATTAGAAGGATCAAAGTGTTAAATTCAGGATGCCTATCAGAATTGGTAAGACATTTTAAAATCATCTTTAATGGCCAAACTATTCAAGAAACAAGTCGCTAACCTCCAAGTTATTTTTGGAAAACAAAACACAGAGCCTAAAAGTAAAATCAACAAAAAACTACATACACACTTCATTTTATATAAGTAGCATCTTTAAAGTGGCCAGTAGGAGAATGGGGCCTGTGTGGCTTCAAACAATGCTGAAAGAATGCACCCACCTGTCATCTACAAACTTCAAGAAAGCCTTATCTTCACTTCCTTGGCCTTCAACTGGCGGCGAAACAGACACACCAGCATTAAGTGTGCCAGCCAAACAGGTTATGATCTGTAAACACACACTTGTACAAGAGAGTTCCTCTTGAAACAGACTAAGATGAAAGTCCTTCTATAAAGCACTCCTTAGTGATGATGTTAAAATTATTCTCTAAATAGTTTATCTAAACTTGCATTTACATACTAGATTTTCTTAGGTCATATTTTAAAGGAGTTCTGAAAACAAACCAGGAAATTCCCTGGCAGGCCAGTGGTTAGGACTCCACGCTTTCACTGCCAGGCTCAATCCCTGGTCAGAGAACTAAAATCCCACAAGCCACAAGGCATGGCCAAAAAAAAAAAAAACCCAAAACAAAACATAACTGGAGCTTCCGAGAAAAGATGGCAGAGATGAAGGACATGAGTTCATCTTTTCTTATGAGAACACCAAAATCACAACTAACAGCTGAAAAACCATTGACAAAAAAATCCTGGAACCTACCTAAAAAGATAATTCTGCATCCACACACACAGCGGCAGCCACAGTGACACAGCAGGAAGGGACACCATCATAATAACATCAGATCATATACCCGCAGGTGGGCAACCCACAAAATAGAAAACAATTAAAACCTGAGGTCCTCCCACAGGAGTGGAAGTTCTGAGCCCCACATCGGGCTCACCAGCCTGGGGATCTGAAAATGGGAGGAGGAGCCCCCAGGAGATCTGGCTTTGAAGGCCAGCAGACGCTGACGGCTGCTACTTCACAGGACTGAAGAAAACAGAAACTCTACTGTTAGCAGGCGCACCAGGACACAGGGTGAAAAGCACTAGCCGCATAAAAGCCTGGGCCAGACACATCTGCTGGTATTGGAAGGTCCCCTGCAGAGGCGAGGGGCTGCTGCGGCTCACGGCAGGGACAGACACTGGTGGAGGCAGTTCTGGGGAGTACTTAGTGGCAGGACGCGTCCTAGAAGCCACCATTTTTTCACCAGGACCTGGCCCCTCCCAACAGCCTGTAAGCTCCAGTGCTGGAGACCAACAGCGTGGGAACATGGTCCAACCTATTAGCAAAAACACAACTTAAAGTCTTCTCGAAAGCTGCCCACTAAACATATCCCCTTACACAGCCCTGCCCACCAAAGGACAAGATCCAGCTCCACCCACCAGTGGGTAGGAACAAGCCCTTCCCACTGGGAAACCTGCATAAGTCTCTTAGTCTCATCCACCACGGGGCAGACAGCAGAAGCAAGAACTACTACTCTGCAGCCTGCAGGACAGAAACTGCAATCACAGAAAGTCAGATAAAATGAGAGAGCAGAGTATTTCCCAGATGAAGAAACAACATAAAATCCCAGAAGAACAACTAAGGGAAACAGAGACAGGCAATCTGAGAAATAATTCAGAGTAATGGTAGTAAAGATGATTCTAAGTCTCAGAAAAAGAATGGAAACAGGACATCCCTGGTGGCGCAGTGGAGAGGAATCCACCTGCCAATACACGGGACACAAGTTCGATCCCTGGTCTGGGAAGACTCCATGTGCCACAGAGCAGCTAAGCCTGTGTGCCGCAGCTCCTGAGCTCCCCAGCAGCCACCAAGCCCACCCGCTGCAACCACTGAAGCCCACGCACCGGGAGCCTGCGCTCCGCAAGAGAGGCCGCTGCAGGGAGAGGCCCACACACGGCAGTAAGAGCAGCTCCCACGCGCTGCACAGAGAACGCGCCTGCAGAGCAATGAAGACCCGCACAGCCAAACATAAACTGATCTTCTTTCAAAAGAGAATGAAGGCACAGATTGAGATACAAGAAATACTTAACAAAGACCTAGAAAAACTAAAGAACAAACAGAGACAAACAATAACTAGATAAAAAATACACTAGAAGGAGCCAACTGCAGCGTAAGAGGAGGCACAAGAATGGAGAAGACAGCAGAATGGCAGAAAACACTGCCTCGGAACAGAGTAAAGAAAAAGAAAAAGAACAGAGTCTAAGAGACCTCTGGGACGACTTTGGATGCACCAACATTCGCATTTTAAGGGTCCCAGAAGGAGATGGAGAGAGAGAAAGGACCTGAGAAAATATCTGAAGAGACAATAACTGAAAATTTTCCTAACATGAGGAAGGAAACCGTCACCTGAGTTAAGGAAGCACAGACAGTCCCAGGCAGGATAAACCCAAGGAGGAATATGGCGAGACACATAGTAATCCAACTGACAAAAATTAAAGACAAAGAAGAAATATTAAAAGCAACAAGAAAAAAGCAATGATTAACAAAGAAGGAAACTCCCATAAGGTTATCACCCGATTTCTCAGCAGAAACTCTGCAGGCCAGCAGGGAGTGGCAAGTTATATTTAACGCGATGAAAGGGAACACTCTACAACCAAGAATACTCTACCCAGCAAGGTTCTCATTTAGATTCGAAGGAAAATTCAAAATCTTTACAGACAAGCAAAAGCGAAGAGAATTCAGCACCACTAGACCAGCTTTGCAACAAATGCTAAAGGAACTTCTCTAGGCAGAAAAGAAAAGGCCACAACTAAAAACAAGAAAATTACAAGTGCAAAATAACAAGTGGTAAAGTCTAACATACAGTAAAAGTAGGAAATAACCCGCATACACATATGATATCAAAACTAGCAATCATGGGCCGTCCCTGGCAGTCCAGTGGTTAAGACGCTGCACTTCCAATGCAGGGGGCACGGGATCCATCCCTGGTCAGGGACCTAAGATACCACATGCTGCACGGCACAGTCAAAAAATCAAAACTTATAAAACTAGCAATTGTGAGAAGAGGAGAGTACACACGCAGGATATTGGAAATGCAGTTATAATTAAAAGACCAGCAACTTTAAACAACCTTGTTTATGTACAGACTGCTCTATCAAAACCTCAAGGTACGGCTTTGCTGGTGGCTCAATGGTAAAGAATCTGCCTGCCAATGCAGGAGACACGGTTCGATCCCTGATCTGGAAAGACCCCACATGCCCTGAAGCAACTAAGCCCATGTGGCACAACTATTGAGCCCTCAGCCCTGAACTACTGAAGCCTGTGCACCCTGGAGCCTGTGCTCTGCAGCACGAGACCCCCCGTAATGACGAGCCTGCACGCCACAGCTAGACTAGCTCCCACGCACAGCTACTAGAGAAAAGCCCGTGCGGCAACAAAGACCAGCACGGCCAAAAATACATATACTTTAAAAAGCAACTTCAAGGTAATCACAAACCAAAAATCTACAATAGACACACTCACACAAAAGAAAAACAAATCCAAGCACAATGCCAGAGTTAGTCATCAAATCACAAGAGCACAAAAGAGGAAGGAAAGAAAAAAACCTACAAAAAAATTCAAAAGAATTAAGAAAATGGTAATAGAAACAGACATATCAATAATTACCTTAACTGGAAATGGATTAAAATCAATGAAAAGACAGAATGGCTAAATGAACACAAAAACAAACAAGACGTGTATATATGCTGCTACAAGAGACCCACTTCAGATTTAGGGACACATACAAACTGAAAGTGAGGAGATGGAAAAGGTATTCCACGCAAATAGAAATCAACAGAAAACCAGAGAAGCAATACTCCTATCAGACAAACAGGCTTTAAAATAAAGACTGCTACAGAAGACAAAGGAGGACACTACATAACGATCAACGGATCAATCCAAGAAGATACAACAATTGTAAATATATATGCATCCAACATAGAATCACATCAATGTAAGGGAAATACTAACAGCCATTAAAGGAGAAATTGACAGCGACACAGTAACAGTAGAGGACTTTACCACCCCACTTTCATCAATGGACAGATCATCCAGACAGAAAATCAATAAGGAAACACAGACCCTAAATGACATATCACATCAGATGGACTTAATATTTACAGGGCATTCCATCCAAAACCAGCAGAATACCCATTCTTCCAAGTGCACATGGAATATTCTCCAGAAATGATCACATGCTGAGCCACAAAGCAAGCCTCAGTAAATTTAAGAAAACTGAAATCATATCAAGCATCTTTTCTGGTCATAATACTATGAGATTAGAAATCAACTGCAAGAAAAAAAGACTACCAAAACACAAACATGGAGAGGCTAAATAATATGCTACTAAACAATCAATGGATCACTGAAGGAATCAAAAAAGGAAATCAAAAAATACCCAGAGTAAAATGAAAATGAAAGCACAAATATCCAAAAACCTAAGAGACGCAGCAAAACCAGTTCTAATAGGGAAGTTTGTAGCAATACAGTCTTACCTCAAGAAATAAGAAAAAAATCTCAAAAGCTTTTACATACATATATATAAATAATATGTACTATACATTTGAGAAAACTTACAAATTTTTGTCTAAAAAATTTATGAGATTTTTATTTCACTCGTTTGATTTAGTATGACTAGAATGCTAGATTTCTAATTAATAAACAGATATGCAACAAGCAACAAGGGTTTACTGTATAGCACAGAGAACTATAGTATCTTGTAATAACCGATAATGGAAAACAATTTCAAAAAATATACGCATATATGTATAGCTGAGTCACCTGCTGTGCACCCGGAACACTGTAAGTCAACTCTATGTCAATAAAATATACATATTAAGTTTAAAAAAATTTTTTAAGAAATAATAAAAATCTCAAACAACCTAACCCTTATACCTAAAGCAACCAGAGAAAGAAGAACAAACAAAACCCAAACTCAGTGGAAGGAAGGAAATCATAAAGATCAGAGCAGAAATAAATGAAAGAGAGATCGAGACCACCGAGACTAAATGCTGGTTCCCTGAAATGACAAGCAAAATTGATAAACTTTATCCAGACTCACCAAGAAAAAAAGGAAGAGGGCCCAAATCAATAAAATCAGAAAGGAGAAGATACAACAGACACCACAGAAGTGCAAATGTTTGGGACTTCCCTGGTGTTCCAGCGGTTAAGAATCTACCTTGCAATGCAGGGCACATGGGTTCAATCGATGGCTGGATAACTGAGATCCCACACGCCACAGAGAAAGTAAGCCTGCCTGTCACAACTACCGCGCCTGTGCACCTCAGCTAGAGCGCTCACGTGCTGCAGTGAGAGATCGCAAGTGACACAACCAAGGCCCCATGCAGAGTGGGTAAAAATATTTAAAGAAGAAACCATAATACAATACAAAGGATCATAAAAGCAACAGGTACAAGCAACTACATGCCATTAAAATGGACAACCTAGAAGTGGACAAATTCTTCGAAAGGTACAATTTCCCAAGACTGAACCAGGAAGAAACTGAAAATATGAACAAACAACTCACAAGTACTGAAAAGTGAAACTTGAGATTAAAAAAGGCCCAACAAATCAAAGTCCAGGATCAGATGGTTTCACAGGTAAATTCTATCAAGCATTTAAAGAATAGAGAACACCTCTCCTAAAACTCTTTAAAAACTGCAAAGGAAGGAACACTCCCAAATTCATTGTAGGAGGCCACCATCCCGGATACCAAAACCCAACAAAGATAACACAAAGGAAAAAAAATTACTGGCCAGTATCACTGATGAACACAGATGCAAAATTCCTCAACAAAATACTAGCAAACTAAATCAAACAATACATTAAAAAAAAAATCATACACCATAGTCAAGTGGGATATAACCCAGGGATGCAAGGATCTTTCAGTATCTGCAAATCAGTGTGATACACCATACCACATCATTAAACTGAATAAAAACCATACGATCACCTCAATAGATGCAAAAAAGCTTCTGACAAAATTCAGCACTCACTTATGATTTAAAAAAAAAAACCTCCAGAAAGTAGGCATAGAGGGAATATACCTCAGCATAATAAAAGCCATCTACAACAAACAAGGCTGTATACTGTCACCCTGCTTATTTAACTTATATGCAGAGTACATCATGAGAAACGCTGGGCTGGAGGAAGCACAAGCTGGAATCAAGATTGCCGGGAGAAATATCAATACCCTCAGATATGTAGATGACACCACCCTTATGGCAGAAAGTGAAGAGGAACTCAAAAGCCTCTTGAGGAAAGTGAAAGAGGAGAGTGAAAAAGTTGGCTTAAAGCTCAACATTCAGAAAACGAAGATCATGGCATCTGGTCCCATCACTTCATGGGAAATAGATGGGGAAACAGTGGAAACAGTGTCAGACTTTATTTTGGGGGGCTCCAAAATCACTACAGATGGTGACTGCAGCCATGAAATTAAAAGACGCTTACTCCTTGGAAGGAAAGTTATGCCCAACCTAGATAGCATATTCAAAAGCAGAGACATTACTTTGCCAACAAAGGTCTGTCTAGTCAAGGCTATGGTCTCTCCAGTGGTCATGTATGGATGTGAGAGTTGGACTGTGAAGAAGGCTGAGCGCCGAAGAATTGATGCTTTTGAACTGTGGTGTTGGAGAAGACTGTCGAGAGTCCCCTGGACTGCAAGGAGATCCAACCAGTCCATTCTAAAGGAGATCAGTCCTGGGTGTTCAATGGAAGGAATGATGCTAAAGCTGAAACTCCAGTACTTTGGCCACCTCATGCAAAGAGTTTTCTCATTGGAAAAGACCCTGATTCTGGGAGGGATTGAGGGGCAGGAGGAGAAGGGGACAACAGAGGATGAGATGGCTGGATGGCATCACTGACTTGATGGACGTGAGTCTGAATGACTCCGGGAGTTGGTGATGGACAGGGAGGCCTGGAGTGCTGCGATTCATGGGGTCACAAAGAGTCGGACACGACTGAGCGACTGAACTGATCTGACTGACAACAAACCTATAGCTAACATGATACTCAATGGTGAAAAGCTGAAAGCACTTCCTTTAAGATCAGGAATAAGACAACGATGTCCAGTCTCTCCAATTCTACTCAGCATAGTTTTGGAAGTCTCAGCCACGGCAGTCAAACAAATGAAAGCAATCCAAATTGGGAAAGTAGTGGTAAAACTGTCACTGTTCGGAGATTAGACTATACACAGAAAATCCTCAAGATACTGCCAGAGAACTACTGGTGGCTAGTCAAGGAATTTAGCAAAGTTGCAGGATACAAAATTAATGCACAGAAATCTCTTGCATTCCTATACACTAACAATGAAAGATCAGAAAGAGAAATTAAGGAAACTATCCCATTTACCACTGCAACAAAAAGAACAAAATAACTAGGAATAAACCTACCTAGGGAGGCAGAAGAGCTGTACTCAGAAAACCGTAAGGTAGTGATGAAAGAAATCAAAGACAACACAAATGGATGGAGAGATGTATCAATGTTCTTGGACTGAAAGAATCAACATGGTGAATATGTCTGTACTACCCAAAAAGTGAAAGCGTTAGTCGCTCAGTAGTGTCTGACTCTTTGCAACCCCATGTACTATAGCCCACCAGGCTCCTCTGTGCATGGAATTCTCCAGGCAAGAATACTGAACTGAGTAGCCATCCCCTTCTCCAGGGGATCTTCCCAACCCAGGGATCGAACTCAGGTCTCCCACACTGCAGGCAGATTCTTTACCACTGAGCCAGCAGGAAAGCCCAAAGCAACCTACAAACTCAATGCAATCCCTATTACCAATGGTATTTTTCACAGAATTAGAACAAAAATATTTTAAATTTGTATAAAAATACAAAAGACCTCAAATGGCCAAAGCAATCCTGAGAAAGAAAAACAAAGCTGGAGGAATCAGGCTCCCTGACTTCAGACTAAACTACAAAGCTTCAGTAATCAAAACAGAATGGTCTGACACAAAACCAGAAATACAGATCAATGGACGCAGAAATGAGCCCACGCACCTGCAGTCATCTCATCTATGACAAAGGAGGCAAGAATACACAATGGAGACAAGACAGTCTCTTCAATAAGTGGTGCTGGGAACACTGGACAGCTACATGTAAAAGACTGAAATCAGAACTCCCTAACACCATACACAGAAATAAACCCAAATGTTTTAAAGACCTAAATATAAGGTCAGACACTATAAAACTCTAAAGAGAAAATATGGGCATAACAAATTCCAACAAGATCTTTTTCAACCCACCTCCTAGAGTAATGAAAATAAAAACAAAAATAAACAAGTGGGACCAAATTAAACTTAAAAGTGTTTGCACCGCAAAGGAAACCATGAACAAGATGAAAAGACAACTCTCAGAATGGCAGAAAATATTTACAAACCAAGCAACTGGCAGAAGATTAATCTCCAAATATACAAAGAGCTCAGAACGTCCATCGTGGCCCAGTGACTAAGACTCCACATCACCAATGCAGGGGACCCAGGTTTGATTCCTGGTCAGGGAACTAGACTCCACATGTCATAACTAAAGATCCCAAATGCCCCAGTGAAGATCAAAGATGCCATTAAGATCCAGTGCAGCCAAATAAATAAATATATGTTAATATATATGCATATTTATATATATACATATACATGTGTATACACACACACAAGACACAAACAGCTAATCCAGACCAAAAAAACAGAGTCAACCAAAAAATGGGCAGAATACCTAACAGACATTTCTCCAAAAAAGACATACAGATGGCCAAACACATGAAAAGATGCTCAACATCACTAATTATTAGAGAAATTCAAATCAAAACTACAATGAGGTAACACCTCATACCAGTCAAAATGGCCATCATCAAAACAATCTAAAAAAGTAAATGATGGAGGGACTTCCCTGGCGGTCCAGTGGTTAAGAAGCTGCCCGCCAATGCAGGGGACAGATGTGATCCGTGGTCAGGGAACTAAGGTCCCACGCGCTACAGGGCAACTGAGCCTGTGCACCACCGCTACTGAGCCCACGCCCCGGAAGCCGCGCGCCACGACTCCTGAAGCCCACACGCCACAAAGCCCACGCTCCGCAACAAGAGGCGCCACCACAACGCGGAGCCGCAACAAGGCAGCTACAGAGCAGCTCCCCGCGCCACGACTAGCGAAAGCCGGTGTGCAGCAATGAAGACCCAGAAGGGTCAAAATAAATACATTACTACTTTTAAAAATTAGAAACTAAATAAATGCTAGAGAGAGTGTGGAGTAAAGGAACTCTCTTACACTGCTGGTAGGAATGCGTACTGATACAGCCCGTAGGAAGAACAGCGACATTCCTTAAAACGCTAAAAACATTCACTACTCCATGATCCAATCATCTCATTCCTGAGCATATACCTGGAGAAAACCATAACTCAAAAAGAAACATGCTCTCCAATGCTCACTACAGCTCACTTTGCAACAGCCAGAATATGGAAGCAACCTAAGTATTCATCAACAGAGAAATGGATAAAGGAGATGTGGTACATACATACAAGGGAATACTACTCAGCTATAGAAAGAAATGAAATTGTGCCATTTGCAGAGACATGGATGGACCTAGAGATGCTCATACAGAGTGAAGTCAGAAAAATAAATATCACATTAACACATATGTGGAATCCAGAAAAATGGTACAGATGAACCTATTTGCAAAACAGAAATAGAGACAGACATAGAGAACAAACACAGGGACACCGAGGGGGAAGCAAGGGTGGGATGGATGGGAAACCAGGACGGACATACATACACTACTGTGTACTGAACAGGGAGCTAATGAGAAACCCACTGTGCAGCACAGGGGGCTCTCCTCACTGCCACGTGGCGACTAAAGGAGAAGGAAAGCCAACAGCATATATGGACAGCTGTGCATGCATAGCAGGTTCACTCTGCTAAACAGCAGAGATTAGCACCTGACCTGCCTCCTGTGTGCAGGTCAAGAAGCAACAGTTAGAACTGGACATGGAACAACAGACAGTTCCAAATCAGGAAAGGAGGACACCAAGGCTGTATACTGTCACCCTGCTGATTTAACTTATATGCAGTGTATACAATGAGAAACGCTGGACTGGATGAAGCACAAGCTGGAATCAAGATTGCTGGGAGAAGTATCAGTAACCTCAGATATGCAGATGACACCACCCTTATGGCAGAAAGTGAAGAGGAACTAAAGAAAGAGCCTTTTGATGAAAGTGAAAGTGGAGAGTGAGAAAGTTGGCTTAAAGCTCAACATTCAGAAAACTAAGATCATGGCATCTGGTCCCATCACTTCGTGGGAAATAGATGGGCAAACAGTGGAAACACTGACAGACTTTATTTTCTTGGGCTCCAAAATCACTGCAGATGGTGACTGTAACCATGAAATTAAAAACGTTTGATCCTTGGGAGAAAAGCTATGACCAACCTAGACAGCATATTAAAAAGCAGAGACATTACTTTGCTAACAAAGGTCTGTCTAGTCAAGGCTATGGTTTTTCCAGTGGTCATGTATGGATGTGAGAGTTGGACTATAAAGAAAGCTGAGTGCTAAAGAATTGAAGCTTTTGAACTGTGTTGTTGGAGAAGACTCTTGAGAGTCCCTTGGACAGCAAGGAGATCCAGCCAGTCCATCCTGAAGGAAATCAATCCTGAATATTCATTGGAAGGACTAACGCTGAAACTGAACCTCCAATATTTTGGCCACCTGATGTAAAGAACTGACTCACTGAAAAAGACCCTGATGCTGGGAAAGATTGAAGGTGGGAGAAGGGGACGACAGAGGATCAGAGGGTTGGATGGCATCACCAACCCAATGGACATGAGTTTGAGTAAGCTCCAGGAGTTGGTGATGGATAGAGAAGCCTGGCGTGCTGCAGTCCATGGGGTTGCAAAGAGTTGGACATGACTGAATGACTGAACTGAAACTGAAAAATTAACACAGTATAAAGCAATTATACCCCAACAAAATTTTTAGAATAGAAACAAGTAAATAAAATAGATAACCAACAGGGACCTAGTGTATAGCACAGGGACCTCTGTTCAATATTCTGTAATAACCTAAATGGTAAAAGAATTTGAGAAACAATACACACATGTACATGCATAACTGACTCACTTTGCTGCACACCTGAGACTAACAACCCTGTTCATCAACTACACCCCAAATATAAAATAGAAACTTAAAAACCCCTAACATACTTGGGCCACCTGATGCGAAGAATGGACTCGCTGGAAACGACCCTGACGCTGGGCCAAACTGAAGGCAGGAGGAGGAGGGGACGACAGAGGGTGAGACAGACGGCTGGATGGCATCACCGACTCAATGGACGTGAGTTTGAGTGCACTCTGGGAGTCGGTGATGGACAGGGAGGCCTGGCGTGCTGCAGCCCATGGTGTCGCAGAGTCGGACACGACTGAGCAACTGAACTGAACATTTCTTTAGATCAAACTATACCATAATAAAGTTATTTTCATGTCCTCATCCAGGCACTGGGCAACTTTTTCTGGAAGGGACTAGACAGCAATACTTCAGCTTTTGCAGGTCACATAAGGTCTCTGTCACATATTTATCTTTGGGTTCTGCCTCCCCAACTCTTCAAAAATGTAAAAAACAAACACCGTTCTTAGCTTGCTAGCCACAGAACAAGAGTCTATAGGCCAAATCCTGTCCTAGTGGATGGACCAAAAGAAGGAATTTGTTAATCCAATTACAGTGAAATTCTCCACAGCAAATAAGCCTGTATTTCAAATTATTCATCTGAACCTATTCAAGTAAATCACTGTCTGTGAGCCAAGTACAGGATCCAAGCACTTAAAAGAACTTCGGTTTTACCATAAACCACCAATAGTCATCAGTTCTCACTTCGAAGCTCAAATCTGAACACCAAATTAGGGGAAAAAACTCCACATAAGGTAACCAAAACAGCATCAACATAAACATGTGCTTATGATGTTGTTTTATCTCAACAGATCTCTAGTTTAACACCAGGATGTAATGCCCATCAACTTTATAATATTTTGATGAATGAATTTATAAAGCTCTAGAAGATGGGACTTCCAGTAACTATAACCTTGTCACCATTTAGTTGTGTGAACCAGGACAAGTCAGATACTTTCCATTTGCTCCCTTGTCTTCTAAATGGAGGTAGTGAAGTGAAGTTGCTCAGTCGTATCTGACTCTGCGATCCCATGGACTGTATGTAGCCTACCAGGCTCCTCCATCCACAGAATTTTCCAGGCAAGAGTACTGGAGTGGGTTGCCATTTCCTTCTCCAGGAGATATTCCCAACCCAGGGATTGAACCCAGATCTTCCGCATTGTGGGCAGACGCTTTACCGTCTGAGCTACCAGCTCCTGCTGCTAAGTCTCTTCAGTCGTGTCCGACTCTGTGTGATCCCACAGACAGCAGCCCACCAGGCTCCCTGTCCCTGGGATTCTCCAGGCAAGAACACTGAGTGGGTTGCCATTTCCTTCTCCAGTGCATGAAAGTGAAAAGTGAAAGTGAAGGCGCTCAGCTGTGTCTGACTCTTTGGCAACCCCATGGACTGTAGCCTTCTAGGCTCCTCTGTCCATGGGATTTTCCAGGCGAGAGTACTGGAGTGGGTTGCCATTTCCTTCTCCAGGGGATCTTCCCAATCCGGGGATCAAACCCAGATTGTCTGCATTGTGGGCAGACGCTTTACTGTCTGACCCACCAGGGAAGCCCCTAAATGGAGGTAGGGTGGGGTATAAAACCAGACGATCTCCAACCTTTAAAGTGACGGATTTAAAGTTCTAGGACTATTACAATCCATACCTTCTTGATCAGTGATATGATACACTGGGGTTTTTCCTAGACATTGGTGTTTTAAAAAGAAAACAAAAGCATGAATTGTGAAACTGAGCGGTTGAAACACTAAGTACACACTGTACTAGGTTAGAAACACCTTGAACACTTCCCATGTATGCCAATGTTTGAAGCGTTTTACAAATAATATCTCATATAATCCTCACAATAATCCTCAAAGGTAAACAGTATAATCTGAAAGATTAAGCAACTTGCTGAGGAAGGGTCAGCATTTAAATCCAGCAATGCTCCTCCACGCTATTATCTCTGTCACTGTTAGGAGCAGGTTCCAGCATTCTCCCCTCAGCTCAAGACAGACAGCGATGACAAGGGAAACGTAAGCGGTGCTCTGCCTCCCTTTCCTCCCAGCTTCCTCTTCTGCTGCCGCGGAAGGCTGAAGCACAGCACACTCCCTGCTGGGCAGAGGTGTGTGTCTCTGGCACCTGCTTTCTGCACAGAGCTTTGGTTCACACTTCCGCACACCTCTGTTGGAAACTTTACGGTCCACCGCATCATGACACTAATCATAACAGAATTCTAGCCTGCCATATTCCTTCTGTATCCGAGTAAGATACCAACATTGTAAAATGAACACCTCTGATTTGGCTTTGCATGATGTAAAATGAATTACTGGGCTTTCCTGGTGGTCCAGTGGTTAAAAATCCGCCTGCCAACGCAGGGAGCATGGGTTCAACCCCTGGTCCGGGAAGACTCCACACGCTGCGGGGCAACTAAGCCCACCACCACAGCTACTAAGCCTAGAGCTGGGGCTCCACAAGAGAAGACGCCTCGACGAGAAGCCCGTGCACCCCAACTAGAGAAAGCCTACGCGCAGCAACAGAGAACTCAGCACAGCCAAAAATACATTCTTATTAAAAACAAATAAAAAATAAAGCATCCTATTTCATCTGAAAGCTCTGGTGACAAGAGCCATGCGCAGTTACCACCGGAACTACTTCTGGGCTTGGACCTTCCGCATGGCTTTCCGTAAGTTATCTGGATGAGCCAAGGAGGGTGGGGGGTTGGTCTGCTCTTTGTACCGCAAACAGCATCTCTCTCCCTTCCTCAGCCGGCAAAGGCAGGGAGAAGCTACTAACCAGCCATAGGATCTGCGGCCACTGCTTCAAGACTACCTCCCTCCAGTGTGTCAAGGAGTGCGTGTGGTGGAAAGCCAAGCCTGAATCCCAGCTCAGCGCCACCCTGGGGTTCAAAGCCCTCTTCTACAAGACAGGGAACATGCTACAGAGTAAAGCACCCAGCAGAAGACTCGAGTAACAGGCACAACACACACCCGTCAGGTGGTCCTAGCCCTACCTCTGAATGTCATTCAGCCATCTACGGGACAATAAAAGCAAAACCTACCCTTTATCATTTCTCTCACTAGGCCTGAACTGAACAACACTGAGTTTAATTCAATAAACATTCACCAAGGCCAATAAATACCGATCCCAATGGTTATTAACAGTTCCTAGGCTCCAGAGGGTCAAGGTCACCCTAATGCAACAGTTCTTAATGAACAAGCATAGTATGTATTCTACAATTAAACTGCCTTTAAATTAATATGCCAGTTTTTAACCTCCCTACCAGATAGGCAAAGATTGACATGAACAGTCCCTGGTGTCACCAATGGTGTCAGACAAACAAGTCCTTTCACACACTGACGGTGGGACACGTAGAACAGGACAACTTTCTGAGACTACTGTTTAATAATATTTAAGAAGACTTTAAAGATATATACTTTAGACCTAGCAACTCAACCTGTGGGAATTTATCCCAAAGATAATACCTGGTAAATGGAAAATGGGGTGTAACAAGAATAATCTGTTTACCCATCAAGTATAATTTTATGAGATGGGAAATCCATATCCATTACCGTACCAAAAAAAAAAAAAACCCGATACATAAAGATAGAAAAATCTGATTTCAAAATACGAGGTATGAGCCTATTTTGTTTAAAAAACAAACATGTACATAGAGAAAATGAAGACTGATTACCTCCAGGTGGTGAGATCACTTGTTATGGTCATTTTTCTAACTCATAAGTATTTTTTCTCTCTGGCAAGAAACATGTATTGCTTTTATCATTTAAAATAAGCAGAAGGTGTGCTACACATCATTTTAGTTCTCTGAATCCCAGGAAATATGAAAGACTCTTCCCTGAAAGGCCAGGAGGCTGCACGCTGCTACCCGCAAGCCCACAAACGGCGGGAGGGCTGACTCCGACTCCGGGGCCTCTGGGTGAGGGCCCACACCTGAGCAGCTCGGGACCTTCTCACCAGGCCTTCAGCTACAGCCACACGTCCCCTCCGTCCTGCAGCGCTCCCCTCCCCACCCGACTCGCAGAAGTTTACTCAGATGCCACCTTTTCCATAAAAAGCTTATGTAATCTGTTTAGCAATTACTTCAGACTGACACGTATGACTTTTTACTATACGCTGTGAGTCTTTCCCCACTGGAGTTATAAGCTCCTGGAGGGCAGGGACCAAGTCCTAGCGAGCCTTTTCTCCAGATGACCCAGCAGAGCATTTTGTGCACGCTCTAATAAATGCTTGATAAACTAATGAATAAAGAGGTTACCTGTGAGGTTTTTCTAACAGCCACTGCCCTCACTTTACAAACAAAATAAGGACCCCAAAAGGTTAGTCCATGGTCACTTTTTCTTCTTTTTGGCCTCACCACAAAGCATGTTGGATATAGTTCCCCAACTAGGGATTGAACCCATGCCCCCTGCATTGGAGCACAGAGTCTTAACCTCTGGACCACCAGGAAGTTCCTTGGTCATTCACTTAATAGTACCACGGTCCCATGCTCAACTTGGGTCTTTCCTTTTTCCTAACTCAAGGCTCCTGGTCTGCATTTTCAAAGGGTTTTTGCTGATCTTCCTTCATGTCTTATTACCTGACATGTATACTTCTCCCAGCTCTGTTTTCTGTTTTTGACAGTAGCTCTAGAAGGAAATAGATGAGCTTCTCTTGACAATTCTTAAACCTGTGTTCAGACTATACCTCTAGCTGGTCTATACCTCTATACCTCTAACAATGAACCTTTAAGCAAAAGATGGTCAACATTCATCCAACAGTTATTTACTGAGCACCTATTAGGGGCCAAACATTATTCAGTAACTAGAAAGCTCCTCTATTTACTGGCACCTGGCATTTATTGATAAAACTGACACCCCTAACATTCTAATCCCATGGATGGAGGAGCCTGGTGCGCTGCAGTCCATGGGGTCGATAAGAGTCGGACACGACTGAGCGACTTCACTTTCACTTTTCACTTTCATGCACTGGAGAAGGAAATGGCAACCCACTCCTGTGTTCTTGCCTGGAGACTCCCAGGGACGGGGGAGCCTGGTGGGCTGCCGTCTATGGGGTCGCACGGAGTCAGACACGACTGAAAGCGACACAGCAGCAGCAGCAACATTCTAAAAAGAGGGGGCTACAAACTTCTGCCCAAAGGTCACATCTGGTCTGCTGCCTCTTTCTGTAAATAAAATTTTACTAAATACTGCCACCCCCATCCACGAATGTATTCTCTATGGCTGTCTGTGGGCTACAAGGGCAGAGGTGAATAGTTACAATGGAGACCATATGGCTCACAGAACCTAAACTATTTACTATGTGGCCTTGATAGGTTGCTGACCATCGTAAAATACCATTATGCCACTGGACTCTCAAAACACTTTATATTTGGTATATTTTACAGCAACAGTAACATATAATAGGCAATAGTTTTGTTAATCCTTTGAAAATTACCAGTCCAACAGCATAGCTGTGATAGCATTATTCCTTATATCACATTCCTGTAAGCAATCATGCCAGCAAACAGCGCCACCTGATAAAAATCTGTTTCTCACAAGTCATACAACTTTGGGGATCTTTAATCTCAGTTTCTCTCAAACGGTTCCTAACTGAACAATTTCATTCTTTTCAGAGTCAGCCCTTATACAGAAAACCACTCACTTCCTTGACAAGTTACTTCCCTGAAAAGATCTCTAGTCCAACGTGTATCTTGAGGTCTCCTACTTGCAATAATTCAAACATAAAAGAAATGAATTTTATTCCTGATGATGCTCAGTATTTTGTGAGACTTTTTTTGGCTGCACACTATCCTGAACTAGTAATGTCTTCAGGGGTAAAAAATGCAGACTCCAGATTTCTTCCCTGAGCAGAATCAAACCGTCCACATATACAAAGAAATACTTTATTAGTTTAAACCCAGTTACAGCATGTTTTCAAAATATTTCTTCAAAAATATACAACTCACAAGCTTTACAATTAGAAATAATTATAGAATGTCAGAGGAGGTACTTCAGAGATCACTAAGTCCAAGTCTCTTAACTTTCAGAGGAGGTACGACTTCAGAGATCACTGAGTCCAAGTCTCTTAATTTACAGATGAGAAAGGTGAGGCTTACATGGGCCAACCAAGCAGCTTTCATTAATTCACAATGGCCTCAGAACAGGAAGTGATACTAATGTCTCATCTATCAGCCGGGCACCATGCTGGCGTCCAAGGCTACGTATGTATCTTCAGACAATTAATTCAATTAATCTTTATCAATGAGATGTTTTGCAAATGACGCAGATTACATTAGGAGAACCAAAGAAAATTCCTTAAAAACTGCTAAACATCTTTTACTTTTCCTACAAAGAAAGCTCTCTTTTCTTAAGGAGAGACTGCCTGGTGTATAGATTAAGAATACTGGCTCTGGAGCCAGGCTGCACAATTCAGAATCCTGATGTTGCCCCTTTCTGGCTATATAACCTCAGGGCAATTTTTCTTTCCTGATCTTTACGGGGATAATTTCGGTATGTAAACAATCCTAATGTGCCTGGTACATGTAACTGCCTATAAATTTGTTGCTGTTGTTATTTTCCTTAGGTAGTCTTATCAAAACATGGTTAAGTAACCCAAGGTATGGAGAAAGTGCCCTCGACAGCGGCTACTAAAATTCATATAACTACAATCACTATAGTCAAGTTTGATTAAATAGTAAGGGTAAAGAGAAAAAAGTTCTTAAAAGGACCGTTTTTAAGTTAAATCCTACTAAAAACACACACACAAGAAGTTCTGCCTTTTAATATCAAGAACAAACAAGTTCACTCTCAAAATCCTTCAAGCAAGAATGACTGAATGCTCATGCCAGAGTGTTGCCAGGTTTCACCAGGGCTCAGACACAAGTAATTGACTTCTTCAGCACAAACGCCATGACAACAGAAGCTACATCCCAGAATCCAACAAATATTTCGATTTTACTTTAAAATAGTTATTAGTATTTTCACTTAAAGATAGCCTTTTTAAAAAGTTATGCAGTAGAAAGACTAGGTGGCACTTTCTCCCTTGAAGGAATTTCTATCAAAAGTCCAAAATCCTCACCAACAGCAGAGGGCAGGGTCTTTACACCTGCGTGGCCTTGGAAAACTCACTGAACAGCTCTCTAAAATTCAGCATCTTATCTACAAATCAGCATTAACATCTACATCCCAAATTTGGGGAAGTTGGGAGGAACAGGGGCAGAGGAGGCAAACTAAGATTTGTATGTAAATGCTTTGAGATATGACCCAGAATCCCAACAGACTCCTGGGCCTGTATCAGAAAAAACATAATTCAAAATGATACATGCATCCCAGTGTTCACTGCAGCACTATTTACAACAGCCAGGACACGGAAGCAACCTACATGTCCATCAACAGAGCGACGGTTAAAGAAGATGTGGTGCACGTATACAGTGAAATACCAGTCAAGTGAAGTCACTCAGTCGTGTCCAGCTCTTTGTGACCCCATGGACTATACAAATAGCTGTGAAAAGACGGGAAGCAAAAACCAAAGGAGAAAAGGAAAGATATAAGCATGTGAATGCAGAGTTCCAAAGAATACCAAGGAGAGATAAGAAAGCCTTCCTCAGTGATCAATGCAAAGAAATAGAGGAAAACAATAGAATGGGAAAGACTAGAGATCTCTTCAAGAAAATTAGAGATACCAAGGGAACATTTCATGCCAAGATGGGCTCGATAAAGGACAGAAATGGCATGGACCTAACAGAAGCAGAAGATATTAAGAAGAGGTGGCAAGAATACACAGAAGAACTGTACAAAAAAGATCTTCATGACCCAGATAATCACGATGGTGTGATCACTGACCTAGAGCCAGACATCCTGGAATGTGAAGTCAAGTGGGCCTTAGAAAGCATCACTACAAACAAAGCTAGTGGAGGTGACGGAATTCCAGTTGAGCTATTCCAAATCCTGAAAGATGATGCTGTGAAAGTGCTGCACTCAATATGTCAGCAAATATGGAAAACTCAGCAGTGGCCACAGGACTGGAAAAGGTCAGTTTTCATTCCAATCCCAAAGAAAGGCAATGCCAAAGAATGCTCACACTACCGCACAATTGCACTCATCTCACACGCTAGTAAAGTAATGCTCAAAATTCTCCAAGCCAGGCTTTAGCAATACGTGAACCATAAAATTCCAGATGTTCAAGCTGGTTTTAGAAAAGGCAGAGGAACCAGAGATCAAATTGCCAACATCCGGTGGATCATCGAAAAAGCAAGAGAGTTCCAGAAAAACGTCTATTTCTGCTTTATTGACTATGCCAAAGCCTTTGACTGTGTGGGTCACAATAAACCGTGGAAAATTCTGAAACAGATGGGAATACCAGACCTCCTGACCTGCCTCTTGAGAAACCAGTATGCAGGTCAGGAAGCAACAGTTAGAAATGGGCATGGAACAACAGACAGGTTCCAAACAGGAAAAGGAGTACGCCAAGGCTGTATACCGTCACCCTCCTTATTTAACTTCTATGCAGAGTACATCATGAGAAACACTGGACTGGAAGAAACACAAGCTGGAATCAAGATTATCAGGAGAAATATCAATAACCTCAGATATGCAGATGACACCACCCTTATGGCAGAAAGTGAAGAAGAACTAAAGAGCCTCTTGATGAAAGTGAAAGAGGAGAGTGAAAAAGTTGGCTTTAAGCTCAACATTCAGAAAACTAAGATCATGGCATCCGGTCCCATCACTTCATGGGAAATAGATGGGGAAACAGTGGAAACAGCGGCTGACTTTATTTTTCTGGGCTCCAAAATCACTGCAGATGGCAACTGCAGCCATGAAATTAAAAGACGCTTACTCCTTGGAAGGAAAGGTATGACCAACTAGATAGCATGTTCAAAAGCAGAGACATTACTTTGCCAACAAAGGTCCATCTAGTCAAGGCTATGGTTTTTCCAGTGGTCATCTATAGTTGTGAGAGTTGGACTATAAAGAAAGCTGAGCGCCAAAGAATTGATGCTTTTGAACTGTGGTGTTGGAGAAGACTCTTGAGAGTCCCTTGGACTGCAAGGAGATCCAACCAGTCCATCCTAAAGGAGATCAGTCCTGGGTGTTCATTGGAAGGACTGATGTTGAGGCTGAAACTCCAGTACTTTGACCACCTGATGCATAGAGCTGACTCATTGAAAAAGACCCTGATGCTGGGAAAGATTGGATGTGGGAGGAGAAGGGGACAACAGAGGATGAGATGGTTGGATGGCATCATCCACTTGATGGACATGGGTTTGGGTGGACTCCAGGAGTTGGTGATGGACAGGGAGGCCTGGCGTGCTGCGGTTCATGGTGTCGCAAAGAGTCGGACATGACTGAGCAACTGAATTGGACTATAGCCTGCCCAGCTCCTCCGTCCATGGGATTTTCCAAGCAAGAATACTGGAGTCAGCTGCCATTTCCTTCTCTAGGAGATCTTCCCAACCCAGGGATTGAACCCAGGTCTCCCACACTGCAGGGAGGCTCTTTACCATCTGAGCCATCGGGGAAGCCCCTGATGAACTACTACTCAGCCATTAAAAGGAGTGAAATAGCGTCATCTGCAGAGACATGGATAAACCTAGAGACTCATATAAAGTGAAGTCAGAAAGAGAAAAAAACATGTAATACTGCTTATATGTGGAATCTAGAAATGATACAGATGAATTCATCTGCAAAGCAGAAACCGACACAGATGTAGAGAACAAACCAATGGATACCAAAGTGGGGAGGGGAGGCTGTAATGAGCTGGGAGATTAGGACTGACATACACATACTACAAATTACACATACATACATACATTTGTACATACACATATATACAAATTATATAACTAATGAGAACCTACTATATAGCCCAGGGAACTCTACTCAATGGTCTGTGGTGACCTAAATGGGAAGGAAATCTAAAAGAGAAAGGGGTATATGTACAGCTGGTTCACTTTGCTGTACAACAGAAACTAACAACAATGAAAAGCAACTATACCCCAATAAAAAGTTTTAAAATAAGAAAGAAAAGAAAATGTGTTGAGGATGGCTCACACACAGGCAAATACTGCCAGTTTTGAGTCCTTCCACCCCAGGCAGTGGGAGGGGAGGCTGCAGAGCAAGGTAAAGCTAAACTGCCATTTGTGTTCGGGATATATAATGTTTGATCACTGTTCCTGTTTTACATAGTGGTTGGAAATTAACATCTTTTTAGTCTCAGATTTGGTTTTTTTAAATATGGGACTCCAGAGATCACCATAATTCATATTATGAAAGACACACTAGAGCCAAGCATCCTTTGCCTAGCGCCTCCAAACTCATAACAAAGAAAACCACAATCCCCCTTTATACATTCTTCTCTTCCACCAGCATAAACTGAAGGCAGCCATAATACACGACGGTGAAATGTGCTTAAGAAATCTTTACGAGGTATTCCAGAAAATTAAAACTGGTTATGTAATCAGTATAAAAATCTGTTGTCAGCTTTTTCCCAAAGCTGAAAAGGACTTTGATGAAATCCCAGTAGAACTAGTACCCTCCCAAAAAAATTTTTTAATTATAAACTTGCATAACTTGGTATCAGGTGGAGCTGGAAAAGCTCATATAAAAGGAATCTATTTTACAGCAGAGAAGATATAGAACAATCTATTCTAAGTTTGGAGGGATGGAAGTCTAGGGCCTCTAAGTATATTCAGTCTTTGACCCAAAGACAAGTTTAAAAAAGCGTTTAAAAAGCATGGTGCAACCTCAGTGCAAATTAGACACATCAAGAAATGAGCAAAGCTGTCACTTTTGTTTCACTAGAAACAGAACCATGTAAGTAACATCTAATGCGCTAAGGATTAGTTGGGAAGAACTTCTAAAATAAAAACAAAAATCAGGATCTTATCTTAACAGCGGCAGCATCTGAAAAGAAGTCTTGAGAGTATTTAAAAATACAACCAAAAATAAAAAATAAAAATACAACCCACCTCAATGAGGTCAAGCTGTGTTAGGTACATTTTAGTTTAAGCACTTAATAGAAATTTGTTTAAGCTAGTAGATCGAAAACATTTTCTGGATTTTTTCTTTTCTTTTTTTTTTTTTTTTTTTGCTTTTGGATTCTGTCTCTGGCCTATATTACCACTTATGTAGGTACTAACTCAATTTTTAAAATAAAAATATTTTCTAATCCACTTAAAAGAGATTCACAAAAAGTCATTGTGCTGTTTTCAGTTCACAAACATTATCTCACTCAGTTGTCCCCACAATAAGAAGTAGGTATTATTTCTACAATGTCAATTTTAAGAAAGAAGAAACTGAGGGTCATAGAAGTCAAAGAACCTGCTTCAGATCATTGGACTAGTATGTGATAGGGTCATGAGGGAACCCAGGTGAATCCGCAGTAGATACTTTCAATTACATTAAAAACAAAGGTAACACTAATTTTTCAAATAGCTTCATTAACTTCAATTAACGTCAAGAATCACACTGCAGACTGGCAGCAGTTCATGAAAAATGATTTGTTTTTCTTTAAACATTCCCATTAAAAGCAGACCCTGACAAATAGATTTGAATTTTGTTTCCTTTCCTGTTTTTAAATATAAAAAGTCTTGAGGCATCAATACCAAAGTTTTAAAATTTAACCGTCATCTTATGAGCCAAACTTCAAATTTTCACATCGCAAGAGTATCAAAGAAATCTCTCCTCTAAATGACTTTGGAGCTAAGCCTGCAAAAATGTGAACCTGTGACTTGTTCTCCACGTCCACCCGCAGACTCAGTCAAGAAACAAATACCTAACTCCCGGAGAGCAGAGGGGATACAGAACAATCAGGACACTCGACACATTAGACCATTTCTCCTTATTACACCCATGTGGCCAAAGGGGCTGAACGAGAAAGCTGTTTACTGCCCTATAGGTGTCAGTGAAAAAGGCAGCCGCAACACGAGCCCATTGTACCTATAAAAGCTGACTTAAATAAGAACATTTATCACAACTACCAGGTCTCCTTTCTAGCTTCTGTCAATTACACAAAGAGCTTGCTATTAAATATTGATGGCATGCTATATGCAACAGAACTCTGGCGAAGAGCCTCCTGCTACCAATTTTTGTTATGAAAGAAAAACCGTCCTTATTTTCGACGTGAAGCCCAAGCCACGAGCTCTGTCCGATGGGTTATCGCATTGTCCTTCCCAGGGGACGCTGTTAGGGCCACCCCCACACACACCCAGAGGTGGAGACAGGTTCTGGGGAGGGCGGGTCCCTGAAGGTCCCGGGACAGGGGTCCCAGTGTCTCTTCTCCCCAGCTGTCAGCGACAGGTCGGAAGGCGGGGCGGGGCCCGGCCAGGCTGTCCTCACAAAGCCAGCCAGAGCGCGGCGGGCGGACCCGGACTCAGGCCCGGGAGGACGCCGCGCAGGGCGGAGCTGGTGGGGGCACTTACCCAGCAGCAGCACGTTCTTCCCCGCGGGGAGTTTGGAGCGCGAGCGGGTGGAGACCTCACTGAGGATGCAGGACCTGGCGGGGAACAAGGCGCACGCTCAGGCCGAGGCCCCGCGCCGGAGGGACTGCCCCGGCCTCCACGCCCGGACGGGGGCGGCCGAGAACGCGGCGGCCTGGGCCGGGCGCCGAGCCCCGGCGGGCACGCGACCCTGGACCATTCCCGGGGCGGCGTTGCCGGCGGGGACCAGGGAGGGCTGCGATCCTTACCAAAGGTTCTGTCCGTCCTCGTCGTCGCCTGCCGCGGCGCCGCCGTTGCCCGACGCTAGCTCGTTGGCTAGGGGGCCGCCTGTGTAAGTCGCGGTTAATCCTGGCGGACAGGAACCGAAGGAGCCGACTCGCCCCACGGCCGCCATCTTGGCAGGGAATCGCACCGCTCCCGGCAAAGCTGAATGAGCGCGGCGGCGGCGGCGGGAACCCGGATATGGAGCGTTCGCCGCACGGGAGCGGGGCGGGGCCTGCGGGGGTGGGACCCAAGCTCTGCAGGGACTGACGGAGTAAGAGAGGGCGAACTGCGCGTGCGCTGCAGACTGGCCGGCGCTGCGGGGTGCGCGTGCGCAGATTACCCGGCCGGCCGCCCTGTGCCGCAGCGCCAGTCCTAAGCTCTGCGGGTTGATTGCCGCCGCCCCCATCCCTCCCGCAGTCCTGGGCTGCAGCCGGGCGCCTTGGGGTGTGTCAGGGGAACAATGCTATCGTCCTCTCTCTCTCTCCCGCCCCCCACCTTCCCCCCTTCGGGTCCACAAACCGTAGCGGGTGTGAAATTCCTGCACTGTCACTGCTATCCCGGCTGCTGCAATTAGAATTGGTTTTTCTATTTACCTGAGACACAGCTATCATCCTGCAATCTTCTTTCACCATTGTTGTGCGCATTCTGTTTGCCTCATTCCTGTGTCTTCTTTCGTTATTTTAGTGGAGAACTTCCTCCGTTGGTTTTATGAGAGAAAAAAAATAGGGTATGGCTACGTTTTGGGAGACCTGTATTCAATCAAGGTCCAGGTGAAAGCTTCATGAAGGAATAATTGATAAAGGTGTTAATGATCTTAAGAGATGGGGTTAGCAAGAGCAGGAAGATTTAGGGCTGAAGGGAAAAAGGAAGGAATGTTCACTAGATCCAGAGAGCTGTAGCTATAAGAAAAGTTGATGAGCAAGATCTGTGGCTTTGAGTAAATGAACACAGCTCTGACCTCTCTCCTTCTGCCCTGAGGTATCCCACCTGTGTCACATTAGCCAAAGCCATCAGAAGCCGAAAGACACGAGAACTCGAGCAAAGGAATCCATGCAGGTTTACCTATCTGAGCACAAAAAGGGCTTGGGAAGAGCAAACAGAAGATACCCAGCTCACCTTGTCTGTTTGAAAAAGCAGTCTATACTCAGTGATAGTTTGGCTGGGTATAGAATTCTTAGGATGCAAATTATCTTTCCTTATGTTTTTTTAAGGCCTTTTCCCCTTGTCTGCTAGATTTTAGTGCTGTCATTGAGAAATCCAAAGCCATTTTGATTCCTACTCCTTTGTTATGTAGTCTTTTTTTTTTTTTTCTACTTGGATGCCTTTAGAACTTGCACAGATTTCCACTAACACACATACCGCTTCCAGTTTCTGCACTGTCATACTAATTATCCTGCCAAGTATCATAGATAAATAATTCATACTCTTACTCTAAACCAACCGCCCCACTTCTGCACTAGATTCCATCTCCTCTCCACCACTCAAGGGCATTGCTCCAACAATTCTCCCCGCCTTTCTCGAGATAATCACTTATTGATTTCAATTGGATCATTTTCTCTTGGCCCTCCCTACTCTTTCACCAGCTACCGCTACATTTCTTTCCTCCCTTTTACAGCAGAACTCTTTAAAATTGTTGTCTTTACATGCTGTCTTCAATTCCTCTTCCCCTTAGTTCTTAGAACTCACTTCAATCAGATTTTTACCCCATGACTCCACAGAAACTGCTCTTATCCTTGTAGTCAGTGATCTCCTTATTACTAAATCCAATGGTAAATTCTACTTCCTTGTCTTTTTAGCCTTTCAGCAACATATTCTATAGCTGATCATCCTTGCTTGATATTCTTCTTTACATGGCTTCCTGGTCACCGTGTTCTCTTGCAGTTTTTTTCCTGTGTCACTAGCTGCTCCTCCTCAGTCTCCTCCACCATTTCCTCATTTTCTTGACCACTTAATGGCTCAGGGCTCAGTATTTGTTCCTCTTCTCTATCTATACCCAATCCTTTGGTGATCTCATATAGTCTCAATAAATTCCATCTGTATGATAAATCTCCCAGATTTTTCTCTCCAGCCTAGAGCTCCATCTAGAACTCCAGATTAATACATCCCAACTGTTTCTTTCACATCTTCACTTGGATATTGAACAGCAGTCTCAAACTCAGCATGCTTTAAACTGAGTATCTGACCTCTTCCCCCAAATTCTGTTTCACCCATCACCTAACCTAGTGATCCCCAACCTTTTTGGCACCAGGGACCAGTTTCATAGAAGACAATTTTTCCATGGATAAGGGAGGGGGATTTGAGTGATGGGGAGCAGTTGTATATACAGGTGAAGCTTCACTTGCTTGCCTGCCACTCACCTCCTGCTGTGTGGCCTGGTTCCTAACAGGCTACAGACAAGTACTGGGGGTTGGGGACCCCTGACCTAACCCACTAGGTAGCAGTTCCTTATTGCCTAAGTTATTCTTGACTCCTCCTTTCCCTTCACACAGCACAATTGAATACATCAGGAATCCAAAAGTCTTTACCTTCAAAATATACCCACAATCCAACTTCTTAACACTCACCCTCTGATGCTACTGTGAGCTATCTTCTCTTGCCTGAATTGCTATAAAAGGCTCTTCAATACAGCAGCTGGAGGGATCTTTTAGAAATATGAGCTAGGAGTACCCTGGTGGTCCAGTGGTTAGGACTCAGGGCTTTCACTGCTGTGGCCTGGGTTCAATCCCTGGTCAGGGAACTAAGACCTCATAAGCTGGCTTTAAATATATATATATATATATAATTTTACTCTTTTACTCAAAATCCTATAGTGGTTTCTCATTTCAATCAGTAAACTCCAAACTCCTTAAATGACCCACAAAGTCTACAGAAGCTGGCCCCTATTGCCTCTCTGGACTTTTCTGCTCTAATTGGTCCCTCAGTTTCCCTACTCAGTCATACTGGTCCCACTGCTGTTCTTTAAACATATTGTGTATCCCTTTGATTTAGCTGTTCCCTCTGCCATGAAGGTGATATTGAAAGTGAAAATGTCAGTCACTCAGCCATTCCCAACTCTTTGTGACCCCATGGACTGTAGCCCACCAGGCTCCTCTGTCCATGGGATTTTCCAGGCAAGAATACTGAAAAGGGTTGCCATTTCCTCATCCATGATATCTTTTCCAACCCAGGGCTCGAACTCTGGTCTCCCACACTGCAGGCAGAGTCTTTACCATCTGAACCACCAGGGAAGCCCATGAAGGAGATAAGGAGCTGCCAAACCAATATCTTCCCCCAAATAGCCACCTGGCTACCTCCCTCTCCACCATCAATGTCTTTGTTCAGTTCTCAGCTTCTAGATGAAGTCTACCCTGACTACCCCATTCAACACTGAAATTTAAATCTTCACCTCTGCAATTCCAGGTTCTTTTTATCTTGCCTGTCTTTTTGTTTTCCATAACACTACCTTCTGACATAGTATAAGATGTACAGATTATTACTTCGTAACCTATTACCGTCATCCTCTATATCTGCAGGGGATTGGTTCCAGGACCCCCAAACAGATACCAAAATCCATGGATGCTCAAGTATATGAAATGGGGTAGTTTTGCATTAAACCTTTGCATACCCTCCATATACTTTAATCATATCTTTGTTGTTTAGTGACTAAGTCGTGTCTGACCCTTTGGCAAATCCTTGGACTGTAGCCCACCAGACTCCTCTGTCCATGAGATTGCCTAGGCAAGAATCCTGGAATGGGTTGCCATTTTATTATCCAGGAGATCTTCCTGACTCAGGGATCAAATCTGTGTCTCCTGCATTGGCAGGCAGATTCTTTATTGCTGAGCCACCAGTTCAGCTCAGTTACTCAGTCATGTCCAACTCTTCATGACCTCATGGACCGCAGGACGCCAGGCCTCCCTGTCCATCACCAACTCCTGGAGTTTACTCAAACTCATCTCCACTGAGTCAGTGATGCCATCCAACCATCTCATCCTCTGTTGTCCCCTTCTCCTCCTGCCTTCAATCTTTCCCAGCATCAGGGTCTTTTCAAATGAATCAGCACTTTGGATCAGGTGGCCAAAGTATTGGAGTTTCAGCCTCAACATCAGTCCTTCCAATGAATACTCAGTACTGATATCCTTTTTAGGATGGACTGGTTAGATCTCCTTGCAATCCAAGGGACTCTCAAGAGTCTTCTCCAACACCACAGTTCAAAAGCATCAGTTCTTTGGTGCTTAGCTTTCTTTATAGTCCAACTCTCACATCTATACATGACTACTGGAAAAACCATAGCCTTGACTAGACAGACCTTTGTTGGCAAAGTAATGTCTCTGCTTTTTAATATGCTGTCTAGGTTGGTCATAACTTTCCTTCCAAGGAGTAAGCGTCTTTTAATTTCATAGCTACAGTCACCATCTGCAGTGATTTTGAAGCCCCAAAAAATAGTCAGCCACTATTTCCACTGTTTCCCCATCTATTTGCCATGAAGTGATGGGACTGGATGCCATGATCTTAGTTTCCTGAATGTTGAGCTTTAAGCCAACTTTTTCACTCTCCTCTTTCACTTTCATCAAGAGGCTCTTTAGTTCTTCTTCACTTTCTGCCATAAGGGTGGTGTCATCTGCATATCTGAGGTTATTGATATTTCTCCTGGCAATCTTAATTCCAGTTTGTGCTTCCTCCAGCCCAGTGTTTCTCATGATGTACTCTGCATAGAAGTTAAATAAGCAGGGTGACAGTATACAGCCTTGGCGTACTCCTTTTCCTATTTGGAACCAGTCTGTTGTTCCATGTCCAGTTCTAACTGTGGCTTCCTGACCTGCATACAGGTTTCTCAAGAGGCAGGTGAAGTGGTCTGGTATGCCCATCTCTTTTAGAATTTTCCACAGTTTATTGTGATCCACACAGTCAAAGGCTTTGGCATAGCCTTTATATATAGCAGAAATAGATGTTTTTCTGGAACCCTTTTGCTTTTTCGATGATCCAGTGGATGTTGGCAATTTGATCTCTGGTTTCTTTGCCTTTTCTAAAACCAACTTGAACATCTAGCTAAGCCACCAAGGAAGCCCTTAATCATTTCTCAATTTCTTATACTACCTCATAAGTAAGTGTTAGTTGCTCAGTTGTGTCCACCTCTTTGCAACCCATGGACTGTAGCCTACCAGGCTCCTCGGTCCACAGGATTTTCCAGGTAAGTGTACTGGAGTGGGTCACCACTTCCTTCTCCAGGGGATCTTCCCGACCCAGGGATCGAACCCAGGTCTCCCGCATTGTAGGCAGACACTTTACAACTGAGCCACCAGAGAAGCCCTTAATATAATGTAAATACTATGTAAATAGTTGTAAATACAATGTAACTGTTATATAAATAGTTGTAAATGCTATTTAAATAGTTGCCTGAGCAAGGCAAATTCAGGTTTTGCTTTCTGGAACTTTCTGGAGCTTTTTTCCCAAATATTTTTTTTCTTGGCCACACCAATTGGCATATGGGATCCTAGTTCCCAGACTAGGCATCAAACAGGCAAAGAAGAAAAGGAAAGATATACCCATCTGAATGCAGAATTCCAAAGAATAGCAAGGGGAGAGAAGAAAGCCTTCCTCAGTGACCAATGCAAAGAAATAGAGAGAAACAATAGAATGGGAAAGACTAGAGATCTCTTCAAGAAAATTAGAGATACCAAGGAAACATTTCATACAAAGATGGGCACGATAAAGGACAGAAATGGTATGGACTTAACAGAAACAGAAGATATTAAGAAGAGGTGGCAAGAATACACAGAAAAACCATACAAAAAAGATCTTAATGACCCAGATAACCACAATGGTGTGATCACTCACCTAGAGCCAGACATCTGGAATGTGAAGTCAAGTGGGCCTTAGGAAGCATCACTACGAACAAAGCTAGTATGGGTGATGGAATTCCAGCTGAGCTATTTCAAATCCTGAAAGATGATGCTGTGAAAGTGCTGCACTCAATATGTCAGCAAATTTGGAAAACTCAGCAGTGGCCACAGGACTGAAAAAGATCAGTTTTCATTCCAATCCCAAAGAAAGGCAATGCCAAAGAATGCTCAAACTACCACACAATTGCACTCATCTCACACAATAGCAAAGTAATGCTCAAAATTCTCTAAGCCAGGCTTCAACAGTACATGAACCATGAACTTCCAGATGTTCAAGCTGGATTTAGAAAAGGCAAAGAAACCAGAGATCAAATTGCCAACATCCACTGGATCATTGAAAAAGCAAGAGAGTTCCAGAAAATAAATCTACTTCTGCTTTATTGACTACACCAAAACCTTGACTGTGTGGATCACAACAAACTCTGGAAAATTTTTAAAGAGATGGGAATACCAGACCACCTTACCTGCCTCCTGAGAAAGCTCTATGCAGCTTTCAAGAAGTAACAGTTAGAACAGGACATGGAACAACAGATTGGTTCCAAATTGGGAAAGGATACACCAAGGCTGTATACTGTCACCCTGCTTATTTAACTTATATGTAGAGTACATCATACAAAATGCTGGACTGGATGAAACACAAGCTGGAATCAAGATTGCTGGGAGAATTATCAATAATCTCAGATATGCAGATGACACCACCCTTATGGCAGAAAGCAAAGAAGAACTAAAGAGCCTCTTGATGAAAGTGAAAGAGGAAAGTGAAAAAGCTGGTTTAAAACTAAACATTCAAAAAACTAAGATCATGGCATCTGGTCCCATCACTTCATGACAGATAGATGGGGAAACAGTGGAAACAGTGAGAGACTATTTTCTTGGGCTCCAAAATCACTGCAGATGGTGACTGCAGCCATGAAATTAAAAGATGCTTGATCCTTGAGAGAAAAGTCATGACCAACCTAGACAGCATATTAAAAATCAGAGATATTATTTTGCCAACAAAGGTCATCTAGTCAAAGCTATGGTTTTTCCAGTAGTGATGTATGGATGTGAGAGTTGGACTATAAAGAAAGCTGAGCACTGAAGAATTGATGTTATTGAACTGTGGTGTTGAAGAAGACTCTTGAGAATCCCTTGGACTGCAAGGAGATCCAAGCAATCCATCCTAAAGGATATCAGTCCTGAGTGTTCATTGGAAAGACTGATGTTGAAGCTGAACCTCCAATACTTTGGCCACTTGATGATGCAAAGTGCTAAATTTGAAAAGACCCTGATGCTGGGAAAGATTGAAGGCGGGAGTAGAAGGGGACGACAGAGAATGAGATGGTTGGATGGCATCACTGACTCAATGGACATGAGTTTGAGCAAGCTCTGGGAGTGGTCATAGACAGGGAAGCCTGGTCTGCTGCAGTCCATGGGGTTGCAAAGAGTTGGACAGGACTGAGCGACTGAACTGAACCATGCACTTGGTAGTCCTACAGTAGAAGTGTGGCGTCCTAACCACTGGACCACTACAGAATTCCCTTTCCAAATACTTTTAATCTGAGGTCGGTTCAATCTGTGGATGTAGAACCCACAGATACAAAGAGTGGACTGTATAAAATTTACTTATTTATTGCAACTTAATCTCTGTGGGGGCTTCACTAATGTAGCACTTTGTGCCAAGAACACAGCACAAGATTTGTTGAAGGTATGAATAAAGGAACAGATTTACTCTTTGTCACCAGGTTTCTAAAATTTCAGGATAATGATGGCCTGGATAATGGAAAATGATGACGATGATGGTGTTTGTGCATTTCAAGAGGAAAAAGGAATTTAAAAAATTCTTTAATACTTGAAAGCAGGAGCTCTCTTTTACAATACATTAGCCACTTTTTGATATGTATGTGTGTGTGCATGTGAGCATTCAGTTGTCTGACTTTTTGTGATCTCATGGACTGTAGTCCACCAGGCTCCTCTGTCCTTGGGATTTTCTAAGCAAGAATACTGGAGTGGGTCACCACTTGCTACTCCAGGGGATCTTCCTGACCCAGGGATGGAACCTGCAGCTCTTGAGTCTTCTGCATTGGCAGGCGGATTCTTTACTACTGAACCAAAATCCTTCTAAAATGTATTCCACATCCTCTTGCTACTTTAAGATGCTGCCTGAATACTGATTTACCTTTTCTTAAGAAGCTCTGGGCCTCTCTAGGTTTCTCAATAATAGTATCCTGCTGTTGTATGAGGAAGTCTTAGATCCTGCTGCGATACCCCGGGGTGTACCCAAATATCCTTTTTAGTTTGGCTTCTAATTCAGCTGAGCCATGGAGCCTGGAAGTGGGGAATGGAGCCCTAGTTAGAGGAGAGACAGCTCCTCTCTCTGGCTTTCCATCACTGAGGAGCTATGTCTCCTCTCTGTCAACCATCATCCCCTGCTTACTCATCAGCTTCCTCAAGGCCATCTGCTGCTGCTGCTGCTAAGTCGCTTCAGTCGTGTCCGACTCTGTGCGACCCCATAGACGGCAGCCCACCAGGCCCTGCCGTCCCTGGGATTCTCCAGGCAAGAACACTGGAGTGGGTGGCCATTTCCTTCTCCAATGCATGAAAGTGAAAAGTGAAAGTGAAGTCGCTCAGTCATGTCCGACTCTTCGAGACCCCATGGACTGCCCCTACCAGGCTCCTCCATCCATAGGATTTTCTAGGCAAGAGTATTGGAGTGGGGTGCCATTGCCTTCTCCGCAAGGCTATATAGTTTGGGATTCTTTTTCTCAAGAAAAGTGATCATTTGCAGGCACAAGAGCTCTGCAGAAAACTGGTTAGGGGGGAGAACCTTCTGGAGGGCTGACGGATGGCGGGCTGAGGTGGGGGGTGGGGCTGGTGCAGGCCACTTCCTCTTTCTGCCAGGGATGGCTCCCTCTGTGTTTGAGAACTGGGACAAAGCAGCCACCCCTCGGGCTGCTTCCTCTTGCACCAGCTCCCACCGGCTGTCTCTGGCAGATTTTCAAATAAGACTTGCTTCACCCACTGCGCCAAATGCTGGCAATCACAGTGGACACAAATGCCAGCTGAAAAGCCAAAAGAAAAAGGAAATGAGCAAGGCCAGGAGTGACCCCTTAGAGGCTGACTCTATGAACAATTCAAACAATACAAGAAGTTCAAGAGTGCCCTACATAATATATGATTTTTTTTTTCTTTTGTAACACCCCGATGTTTGAGAAAAAGCAATAATTCTAGAATTGGCAGAGTCTCTGCTTACAAACTTTCCCAGCAGGAGATCCAGGGACCCAATTAGAGGGAAAACATGCCTAATCTTGCTTTTTTTGCTTTCCTTTGAGTTGTGTTTATCTCATTCCAAGTACCTCCATAGAATGAATGCAATGATGGGTATTCAGTTCACATTTCAGTCACCAGTCCCTCTAAATTACACACCTACCCTCTCTCCTACCACTCACCTAGGACTTTTACAGGTGAGCCCTGAAAGAACGTCATGTCTTAGACAAAGAAAGAGAGGGGGAAACAGCCTGAGAGGAGAAAACAGGAACAGACTTTCTTAGGTGTTTTTCCCCCTGCATGGAAAACGCCTGAAAAATAATCTCTTCTATTTCTGGGTCGAAATTGAAATCCATGCCCTTCTTTCATTAAAAAAAAATATATATATGCCTGTGTATGCATATGTGTATAAGCATACCTGAGGATCACAGTTTACAAAGAAAAAACACTTCATTTGCTTTGAAATATATCATTGAAAAATACTATGCTCTGAATATTTTTTAAAATTCCAGAATAAAGCAATTATTAGAATTGTCTTTTCATTTCAGGCTGAGCTCCTCAGAACAATACCCATGTTCATTCCTGGAAAAATGGGTGATGAATAAAAGGGTAAAAACCTGTAAATCAATCCATATTCACATGGAGTAGATGCTCGGTGACACACAGGGAAAACAAAGGGGCTTATCTTTTAGGCTAGAGGAATGTTTATCTAAGCATTTTAATTATCTACTTATACGTTTTTAATACCGAATAAATAGGATTTTTAGAATGCTTAGTTGTCACTGTTGTTTTAATCTGTTCTTTACCACCAAAAAGAAGGAAAAGAGAGGTCCACTGATTAATGTATTGCTAGCTGGATACTTATTACATATGTTTTTGGAGGATCTCATTTCCTTGTATTCAGATGCTCTCAAGTTCAAGTCCATTACCTTTTTAAAGGAATAGTGATTTCACTGCAGCTTACTTCTTAGATTTCCAGAATTACACTCTTGCCACCCTAACTCCCTAAAGGAGAATATATTTAATAACTGACTTTATAGATTGAGATCTGTCAACATTAGATCATCACGGTCCTTACATTTTTCTACTCTGGGGGCTCTACCTGAGGCAAAAAATAGGAAATTCCATGGCATTTCCCCCCTTTTTTATTCCATGGCGCTTTTAGAAATGTGCTGTCTTTTGGGGCTGCAGGTGATTTCATATTCATAACAATTTAGTCTACTTTAGTCTACAGCTAATTATGGTTTCTTATTGCTTTGACTAAAAGTAATCCTAGGAGTATAACCTATTATATTCTGCACCAACAAAAACATTATGTTCATTTCTTTTTTCCCTACATGGGAAAGAGGATGAAAGAGGTGCCCAGTGGGAAGTTTCTAATAAGCAAAATGAATCAGTTATTTTACACCATGTAAAATTAAAGAGTTGTTTATTTGGAGGTTTTTGAGATTCTTAATCGATTCAGTGCATGCTAAATCGATTCAGTCATGTCCTACTCTTTGCGACTGTAGCCCATCAGGCTCCTCTGTCCATGGGATTCTCCAGGCAAGAATACTGGAGTGGGTTGCCATGCCCTCCTCCGGGGGATCTTCGCAACTCAGGGATCAAACTCACATCTCCTGCATTGGCAGGCGGGTTCTTTCCTACTAGCACCACCTGGGACACCCTTAAGGAGATTCTGCTGCTGCTGCTGCTACTAAGTCACTTCAGTCGTGTCCAACTCTGTACGACCCCAGAGACGGCAGCCCACCAGGCTCCCCCGTCCCTGGGATTCTCCAGGCAAAAACACTGGAGTGGGTTGCCAGTTCCTTCTCCAATGCATGAAAGTGAAAAGTGAAAGTGAAGTTGCTCAGTCGTGTCCGACTCTTAGCGACCCCATGGACTGCAGCCTACCAAGCTCCTCCGTCCATGGGATTTGCCAGGCAAGAATACTGGAGTGGGCTGCCATTGCCTTCTCTGTAAGGAGATTCTAATGATCTTCAAATTTTTACCATTAGAAAACAGAGGGACTTCCCTGGAGGTCAAGAGGTTAGGACCCAGCGCTTTTATTGCTGGGGGTGCGGCTCTGATCCATGGTCAGGGAACTAAGATCCTGCATGCTGCACAACCTAAAGAAATAAAGGAAACAGAAAATTAGCGTTCCTGAGTAGGTGACATCAGGAAGTAGAGTGTCCTATCCAATTCTTCCTCTGTAAATCTCAGGATTGCTTCAACGAATCAAACTTATCTTCTATTTCAGTTCATTGGTAAATGGAATAGCCACATAACCTACTAGAATTTTTACTCTGGTATACACACATATATATTTTAATATACTGGCTTTAGTCTAAGAAGTATATTGACCATATGATCTCTGGTTTAAAATTTTGCTTTAAATAGCAGCAATATTATAATGACTCTGACATTTTAGATTACTGTCCACATGATTCAACCTAAGTATTCGATTAAACAATGTTAATGAAAAATAGAATAAACCAGATAGCAGATGTGCATCATTTAGATGAAATAAAGTGTTTGGATTAGGTGTTCAGCGTGACTTCGGTGGGGTCATGGGTTACAGTCCAGGCTCCAGAGTCAGACCAATTTCACTTCAAATCTAGACTCCACAACTTACTAATTGTGCAACCTTGGAATTGTTTAAAATCTAAAGCCTCTAATACAGTTATGAGTGGTAAACAAACGAAATCTGACATGTAGTGAGGATTCAATAAACATCAGAAATATTTACTATTATTTGAAATAAATTTACCAGGTGTTTTGTACAGCAGGGTTTCTCAATGTTGGAATGGTTTAAATGTGCACATGAATTCCTTGGGAACCTTGTTAAAAAGCAGATTCTGATTTAGTAGGACTGGAATGGGGTCTGAGCATCTACATCCCTAACAAGCTTCCAGATGGGTATCTCTACCGCTGGACCACACATCAGGGATGTGTGGCAAAGAAGAACACATACTTTGGATTTATTCATCTGCAGACTAGAATCCTGACTCCAAACATGTCAGCAATATGACCTGGGCAAGGTCAAGCTTTCTCATTTCTACCATGGAGATGATAACATGTATTTCTAGTTAAATCAACTTTTTGAAAATAAAAAACAGTGAATTCAGGGACTTCCCTGGTGGTCCAGTGGCTAAGACTCGGAACTCCCAATGCAGGGGGCCCAGGTCTGATCCCTGGTCAGGGAGCTAGATCCCACAAATGCCACAACTAAGAGTTTGCGTGCTGCAACTAAAAAAGATCCCAGCTTTCTTTTCGGCCGGAACCGCCATCTTCCAGTGATTCGCCAAGATGACCAACACAAAGGGAAAGAGGCGGGCTACCTGCTACATGTTCTCCAGGCCTTTCAGAAAACATGGAGTTGTTCCTTTGGCCACATACATGTGAATCTACAGGAAGGGTGATATTGTAGATATCAAGGGAATGGGTACTGTTCAAAAAGGAATGCCCCACAAATGTTACCGTGGCAAAACTGGGAGAGTCTACAGTGTTACCCAGCATGCTGTTGGCATCATTGTAAACAAACAAGTCAAGGGCAAGATTCTTGCCAAGAGAATTAATGTGCGTATCGAGCATATTAAGCACTCTAAGAGCCTAGATAGCTTGCTGAAACGTGTGAAGGAAAATGATCAGAAAAAGAAGGAAGCCAAAGAGAAAGGGACTTGGGTTCAGCTGAAGCGCCAGCCTGCAAAACCCAGAGAAGCACACTTTGTGAGGACCAATGGAAAGGAACCCGAACTGTTGGAGCCCATTCTGTATGAATTCATGGCCTGATGGATGTAAAAATAAAGACCTGGACTGTAAAAAAATAAAAATAAAAAAGATCCCATGTGCCACAACTAAAGACCCTACATGCTACAACTGAAAAAATATATATGTATCCAGCATGCCGCAACAAAGACTGGAAATCCTGCGTGCTTTAACAAAGACACATTGCAGCCAAAAAAGCAAATAAACATGTTTCAAAAATAGTGAAACTCAAGCAGTACCTGCCGTCTTATAGGTACTTAACAAATCTGAGTTCATTTTTTTCCATAAGACATGCTCTATTGGTTCATCCAATATGAAAGGCTATGATAGCCTTCCTTCCTGGCAAGGCTGAAAATTCCGATCTTCTTTGAAAACATCTTAGAATTTGATCATTATAAAATCAACTTCAATGCTGATTTAAAAGTTTGTCATTGCATGGCAAGCAGATCAATTCAGACCAGATGTTGTGGTAACACATCAGGAAAATGCCCCAGGCAAGTGGTGGTCAGCTTCACTAAGTACCAACACATGGCCAGTCTTATTTTAGTTTGACTCTCACCCTCTTCTTCCATCTCTGAACCACGTTAAATCAAATCCAAGACATAATATTATTTCACCCATAAATATTTCAATACCTATCTTTAAAAACTAAGGGTTTTTTCCTTTAAAGACATGACCATGATACCATTATAAGAATCATTTCTAACAAAATTGCAACTATTGAATTTATGCATGTGCACATGCTCAGTCACTCAGTCATGTCTGACTCTCTGTGACCACATGGACTGTAGCCCACCAGGCTCTTCTGTCCGTGGGATTCTCCAGGCAAGCATACTGAAGTGGGTACCCATTTCCTTCTCCAGTGGTTCTTCCCGACCCAGGGATCGAACCTGCGTCTCCTGCATCGGCAGGCAGATGCTTTACCACTGAGCCATCTGGAAAGCACATTGAATTTACAGCATATGTAAAATCACCATCCAATTTTTACTATAGTTAATGAGATTTGAATGCATGTTAAAGTAGAATTCAAAACAGCCCCACACTTAAGAACAAAGGGAATATGCCTGTTCCCTAGATGCTGCGCTTGTCAAAGAGGGACAGGGCAGTCATCATCTTACCTGCAGGACTGACATCCTCGGCGTCCCTCTCCTCACGGCCAGTTTGAATCGCTCTGCCAAGTCTAGGTGTGGATTTCCTCTGCACACTGTCCTCTGTACTCTGAGCAGTCCCTGCTTCATTCTCTCCATCTGACAGAAAGAGACTGATTTTAACCTTTGCAAGGAGCACGCCCCTCTGCGCACGCTGATCTGAGTTCTAAGCTCACACAAAGAGCTTAGGGTTCTAGGAGCTCATAAATATTAGACCTGGAAAGGCTAACCAGGTCTAACAGCCTAGTTCAGCCACTAGATCTGAAAACTGAGGTGCAGGAGTGATAAGTCGACTTGCCCTGTTTCAGGATTCTCTCAGAAGCTCTCAAAATAAGGGCAAATCATTGCACATGTGATCTGATCTTTCCATGATGATAAAATTTCAATTGGGGAGTTTGATCTCTTATTTTATAACATATTTTTTGTCTTGGAGATTAAGAAATATATACGATTAGAGCAAAAACATGTCATTAAAGAAGATGAAAGGTTTTTCATCATTGTCTGAAAACCCATGGGTTCTTTTTGAACCCATATAAAATTTCTATTTCAATTTATAATGATAAAATATTTAAAACATATAAATATAAAAATCAATATATATATGTTATATTAATATGCATTGCTGCTGCTGCTGCTGCTAAGTCGCTTCAGTTGTGTCCGACTCTGTGCGACCCCATAGACAGCAGCCCACCAGGCTCCCCTGTCCCTGGGATTCTCCAGGCAAGAACACTGGAGTGGGTTGCCGTTTCCTTCTCCGATGCATGAAAGTGAAAAGTGAAAGTGAAGTCGCTCAGTCATGCCGGACTCTTAGCGACCCCATGGACTGCAGCCTACCAGGCTCCTCCGTCCATGGGATTTTCCAGGCAGGAGTACTGGAGTGGGCTGCCATTGCCTTCTCCATAATATGCATTAATAATATGCATATTATATAAAAGTAACATATCACCATAGATATCCTTCCTGCTTAGAATTTTTTATTGAATATATTTAACATACAAGACTATAAATTTAAGGTATATAACCTTAGAATTTTTTAAAGAGAATGCACTCTACTCTCATCCTTTTCAAATTCTTTCTTTAGAGGTAGTCTCATCTTAAAAACAGGTGAATTTCATTCTCATGCAGATACATATTTATATATTCAACTATGTTTTAAATTTTTACATGAAGGCTATATACTATGTGTACATTTTACAAATTGCTTTTTTCACTCAACATTATTCTTTCAAGATTGAGTCATATAGATATATAGGAGGGTCTTCGATCATTCATTTTAATTGCTATACTATAGAATTCTACTGTACGAATAATCCAGTTTATTTAATCCATTCTCCCTCAAAAGAAGACCTAAATTGATCTGCTAGGTATCTTTTATTAGACTTATCACGAGGTACCCTATCCCTTGGAGGAGGACGTGGCAACCCACTCCAGTATTCTTGCCTGGAGTATCCCATGGACAGAGGAGCCTGGTGGGCTACAGTCCACAGGGTCGCAAAGAGGTGGACATGACTGAAGCAGCTCAATATGCTCGATGGCATTGATTTGTTTGTTATTATTTATTATTTATTAATGGAATAATAATAAAGGTTATGTCCTTGTTGGTTGCAGATAAATCAGCCTGCTATCGCTGTTAGTATATTAATCCCATATCCACCAATTTTGCTGACTATTTTATTCGTTTCGAGATTTTCTGGTGGGAGGATGATATCATAGCCCACCACTTTCCTCAGTACTTCTTACTGTAACAGGGTGGGCTTCCCTGGTGGCTCCGTGGTAAAGAATCTGCCTGCCAATGCAGGAGACTCAAGTTCAATCCCTGGGTCGGGAAGATCCCCTAGAGTAAAAAATGGCAGCCCACTCCAGTATTCTTGCCTGGAGAATTCCATGGACGGAGGAGCCTGAAGGACTAGAGTTCATGAAGTCACAGAGTCGGACACGACTGAGCAACTAACAACAACGGTAATAAGATAGAGAAATTGGATTTATCAGAATTTTAGGGGAGAGGGTGACTGAAAGCTAGAGAAACAGATGGCTTGGTGGGCCTATTCCTCTTGCAAGAAGCAGCCAGAGCTGGGGACTGCCCATCCAAGGCTTCATGTACAGAGGGCGTCACGGGTTTGAAAAGGGGGGTGACCTGCAGCACTGCTCGGGGACCTCATGAGATAGTGGAGGTTACATTCTTAGTGATGTGATCCCCTCCTCTGTGTCTTAACACATCTTCAGTAAAAAAAAGAAAACAATCACATCCTTCATCTCACTGATATTTTTGCAGGAACCACCGAGAAGGTGGAATTTTGTATCTGGACATGATGCAAGGTCCCTGGAACCGAAGCTGCCAGTATCCAAACAAGCAGGAGGACGTGGAGCCACGGTCCCGGGGAGGCAGCAGCAGGAGGGCCCCACTCCACCACTCGGGTGTGCAGTAATGGGGGGCGCACGGTCCAAAAATAGGATTCACTTACCTTTTTTGCCAAAATTTCTTCTTTTAAAGTCTGAGATTGCTAATTCTTTGGCCTCCTTAAAATTAAAGTGTGATCTACGGAGCATGAGAAAAAAATATCACCATTACATTATCTCCCTAGTGACTTGTCACAGGGCAAAATTCCATCCTTAGCTTCATTTCTTCAAGGCCATCTACACACATAATGAGTTATGGCCTTCTGGTATCTGAGGAGGCAATAAACCAAGTCTGCATGACTAATGTTAATGTAGATTTGTTGATTCATTTAATCCACCAATGAAAAGGAAAAAGACAATAGGAAAATCTTGGAATGTTGGGTCAAACTACCCGAGTTAAATCCTCACTGTTTTATGATTAATCCTGTGCTGTTTGGGGCCATCACTTAGATTCTGTTGCCTCAGTTTCTTCATCTATAAAATGGAAATGAATAAATAGTGCCTACCACATAGGATGGCTGTGAAAATTAAGTGAGTTCAACTTAATCAAGCACTTAGAACATTGTCTACCTCATAGAAAGCACTATTTAGGACTTTCCTTGTGGTATAGCAGATAGGAATCCGCCTGGCAATGCAGGGGACATATGTTCTATCCCTGATCCAGGAAGATCCAACATGCTGCAGACCAACTAAGCCTGCTGGCCACAACTACTGAAGCCCATGAGCCTAAAGCCTGTGCTCCACAAGACAAGTCACTGCTATGAAAACCCCACGCACTAAAATGAGAGAGTAGCCTCTGCTCACTGCAAATGGAGAAAGCCCACGCACAGCAATGAAGCCTCAGAACAGACAAAATATATAAATAAATAAATAAAAATTATCCAAAAGAGAAAGCACGATTATTATTAGCTTTGATTACTAGCATCATCAGAGAGGAAGCAAAACTCTGCTTTTTTGAGGAATGGCCCAAAGAGCAGCTCATTTTGAGGAAATAAAAAGTTGGGAAAATCTACCCACCTACTATGATTGACATAGTATGATCTTCCAACAACACAAGAGAAGACTACATATGGACATCACCAGATGGTCAACACTGAAATCAGATTGATTATATTCTTTGCAGCCAAAGATAGAGAAGCTCTATACAGTCAGCAAAAACAAGACCAGAAGCTACCTGTGGCTCAGATGGTGAAATCCACAAATTCAGACTTAAATTGAAGAAAGTAGGGAAAACCACTAGACCATTCAGGTATGACCTAAATCAAATCCCTTATGATTATACAGTGGAAGTGAAAAATAGATTTAAGGGACTAGATCTCATAGAGTGCCTAATGAACTATGGACGGAGGTTCATGATATTGCACAGAAGACAGGGATAAAGACCATCCCCATGGAAAAGAAATGTATAAAAGCAAAATGGCTGTCTGGGGAGACCTTAAAATAGCTGTGAAAGGAAGAGAAGCAAAAACCAAAGGAGAAAAGGAAAGATATAAGCATCTGAATGCAGAGTTCCAAAGAATAGCAAGGAGAGATAAGAAAGCCTTCCTCAGTGATCAATGCAAAGAAATAGAGGAAAACAACAGAATGGGAAAGACTAGAGATCTCTTCAAGAAAATTAGAGATACCAAGGGAACATTTCATGCAAAGATGGGCTCGATAAAGGACAGAAATGGTATGGACCTAACAGAAGCAGAAGATATTAAGAAGAGGTGGCAGGAATACACAAAAGAACTGTACAAAAAAGATCTTCACGACCCAGATAATCACGATGGTGTGATCACTCACCTAGAGCCAGACATCCTGGAATGTGAAGTCAAGTGGGCCTTAGAAAGCATCACTATGAACAAAGCTAGTGGAGGTGATGGAATTCCAGTGGAGCTATTTCAAATCCTGAAAGATGATGCTGTGAAAGTGCTGCACTCAATATGCCAGCAAATTTGGAAAGCTCAGCAGTGGCCACAGGACTGGAAAAGGTCAGTTTTCATTCCAATCCCAAAGAAAGGCAATGCTAAAGAATGCTCAAACTACCACACAATTCCACTCATCTCACACGCTAGTAAAGTAATGCTCAAAATTCTCCAAGCCAGGCTTCAGCAATACGTGAACCGTGAACTTCCTGATGTTCAAGCTGGTTTCAGAAAAGGCAGAGGAACCAGAGATCATTGCCAACATCCGCTAGATCATGGAAAAAGCAAGAAAGTTCCAGAAAAACGTCTATTTCTGCTTTATTGACTATGCCAAAGCCTTTGACTGTGTGGACCACAATAAACTGTGGAAAATTCTGAAAGAGATGGGAATACCAGACCATCTGACCTGCCTCTTGAGAAACCTATATGCAGGTCAGGAAGCAACAGTTAGAACTGGACATGGAACAACAGACTGGTTGCAAATAGGAAAAGGAGTACGTCAAGGCTGTATATTGTCACCATGCTTATTTAACTTCTATGCAGAGTACATCATGAGAAACTCTGGGCTGGATGAAGCACAAGCTGGACTCAAGATTGCTGGGAGAAATATCAATAACCTCAGATATGCAGATGACACCACCCTTATGGCAGAAAGTGAAGAGGAACTAAACAGCCTTTAATGAAAGTGAAAGTGGAGAGTGAAAAAGTTGGCTTAAAACTCAACATTCAGAAAACTAAGATCATGGCATCCAGTCCCTACACTTCATGGGAAATAGATGGGGAAACAGTGTCAGACTTTATTTTTGGGGGCTCCAAAATCACTACAGATGGTGACTGCAGCCATGAAATTAAAAGACACTTACTCCTTGGAAGGAAAGTTATGACCAACCTAGATATCATTTTGAAAAGCAGAGACATTACTTTGCCAACAAAGGTCCATCTAGTCAAGGCTATGGTTTTTCCTGTGGTCATGTATGGATGTGAGAGTTGGACTGTGAAGAGAGCTGAGTGCTGAAGAATTGATGCTTTTAAACTGTGGTGTTGGAGAAGACTCTTGAGAGTCCCTTGGACTGCAAGGAGATCCAACCAGTCCATTCTAAAGAAGATCATTCCTGGGTGTTCATTGGAAGGACTGATGCTAAAGCTGAAACTCCAGAACTTTGGCCACCTCATGTGAAGAGTTGACTCATTGGAAACGACTCTGATGCTGGGAGAGATTAGGGGCAGGAGGAAAAGGAGATGACAGAGGATGAGATGGCTGGATGGCATCACCGACTCGATGGACATGAATTTGAGTAAACTCTGGGAGTTGGTGATGGACAGGGAGGCCTGACATGCTGGGATTCATGGGGTTGCAAAGAGTCGGACATGACTGAGCAACTGAACTGAACTAAGTATGATTGAAAACAAAGAATCGGGAGCAACGGAGAGCAGAGACATTGAGAGTGAAAGGAGGCTTTAAAGAAGAGGGACTCAGGATTCCCTGGTGGTCCAATGGTTAAGATTCCAGGCTCCCAAGGCGGGGGCGGTGGGGGGCACACTGATCCTGCATGCCACACAGTGTGGCCAAAATAAAAAAAAGTTGTGGGACCAGGTAGAAATGGTTTCTCCTTTGAAGTTTCCCATAGAACAATGTCTAGATGCCTGGTCCTGGCATTGGGGGAATTATAAACGTTTTTCGCCATCTGTACCCTCCAGAGCGATCAGCTTTTGTTGCAATAATGCTGCATGAAAAGGCAGCCTGTAACTCAGCACAAACGACACCATGTATGAATTTATGGGTCTGCAGGTCAGCTGGAATTGGTTCCAGACTGTGGGTCTGCTCCACAGGGCTCATTCTGTGGTATAGGCTGAGGTTCGTGTTCTTCTTCTGATGGAGGTCAGAAGCTTCCAGAGGCCTGGGAGCAGAGCTCACACACACACACACACACACACACACACACACAGTTGATGGTATATAGCTCTGCCCCCACTCCATTGACCAAAACAAACCACATGGCCAAGGCCAGCATCCATGGGAAGGGGAGGTTCTGTTTTCCCATCCGTGGAGGTAGGTCAGAGGCAATAGAAATATATCCTGAACAAATTCTCACTTTTCACACCTTCTGTCTAAGATTTTATGGTTTCAGTTGTGTCTCCTCTCAGCCTTTCGTTTCTTTCTGCAGCGTGCAGGGTCTTAGTTTCCCAACTAGGGATCAAACCTATGCCCCTTGCAATGAAAGTGTGGAGTCTTAACCACTGGGTAAGTCCCAGCCTTTTCTTAGACTAAAGAATTTAAATCTTCTTCTCTCCTGATAGACATCACTCCCTTCTGGCTTTGCTTTCACCCTTGGTCTCCTCATCTTGTTAGACACGACCCATTTTGTTGGTCTTCTTGATTTTATGTCCACATTGAACCGTTGGGCTTCTGAGTAAAGCTGGAAATATTGGGTTGGCCAAAAAGTTCATTCAGGTTTTTCTGTACTGTCTTACAGAAAAACCCAAAAGAACTTTTTGGCCAACCCAATAGATGCCAGTGTTCTTTTCTGGGATCAGGATAAATAAAACTAATATTTTTAGACTCAATTACATGCCAGGTACAAAGCTAGACGTTCTTCATTCCATGTCAGCGACACTCATACACTGTTTCTTTCAATCCTGATGGATCAAGCACCTCTAGGGATTAGGCAGGCACCCAAGTGAAGTGAGTGGGATACTGTAGTTTGCTCACATCAGATGTAACTGCATTGCACAGCAGTATCATTTACTTTATTCACAATCGAAAGGAACTCCTGTTGAAATGTAAGCACCATTCCTTACTTAATAACTTCTGCAGCAGGCATCTTGCTCTACACCCATCATAACTCTTCCTATGGGTCACTATGGAGTAACATGTTACATTGTCTTTTTTCGACACAGACACACTTTATTCTCTTTTTAACTTTCCCTCTTTTTTGGCCATGCTACCTAGCTTGCAGGATCTTAGTTCCCCTACCAGGGATCAAACCAGGGGCCCCAGCAGAGAAGTGCCGTCCTGAACACTGGACCTCCAGGGATTTCCTGACTATACACGTGTGCTCAGTTGCTTCAGTCATGTTCAGCTCTTTGCGACCCTATGGACTGTGGCCCACCAGACTTCTCTGGATTCTCCAGGCAAGAATACTGGAGTGGGCTGCCATTTCCTCCTCCAGGGGATCTTATCCACCCAGGGATCAAATCCCTCTTACGTCTCCTGCATTGGCAGGTGGGTTCTCTACCACTAGCGTCACCTTGGGAGCCCTGACTATATACACAGTTTATAATTCAACATTTAGACTTCTCTTCCACAAATCTGGAGAAGGAAATGGCAACCCACTCCAGTATTCTTGCCTGGAGAATCCCATGGAGGGAGGAGCCTGGTAGGCTACAGTCCATGGGGTCACAAAGAGTCGGACACCACTGAGCAACTTCACTTCACTTCACTTCACTCCCACAAAGAGAACAACTCTTTTATAATTTTCCTTAAATATACAGCTCTCATATATTTAATGTTCCCATTTCTGTTAGGGATATACACTCAGAGATAGTTCACTTCCCTCTTAGGTATAAGACAATGACTACACAAGAGTGATGTCAAGTGGCAGCTGACATTCAGCCGTGTCGTCAGGGTTTCCTTCAGGAAATGGTGAGGACTGAGGTGAAACAGAGAGTGCGTGCCCTCCCACGCACCATCCCTCAGCTCTGAACAATTACTGCCATTTAGGAATTCAAGCCCCCCCCAAATCCAGATTTTTCATATAAAAATTCCCAATTTTTAAGTGTCACTAACCATATTAGTCAGGACAGATTAAGTTATGTTGTAGAAACAAACAAACCCTCAAATGTCATTGGCTTAGCACAAACTCAGATGCAGGTCAAGAGGATTCTCTTATCTGGTGACTCAGGGAGCCAGGATCCCTTTATCTTGTGATCCTGCCACCTCCATAGATGGTTTCCAAGACCACCACTGCAGGGCAGAAAGACATGCAAAGTGCACACCAGCTCCTAAGTGCCTTGGTCAGGCAATGACGCACATCATTTCAGTTCACAGTCCATTGATCCATGGAGTTGCTTGAGTCCAAAGAAGACAGGGAAATTAAGGGGAGCAGTCGGATATTTGATGACCACTCATTGCCCCTACCATAGCAAGTAATTCAAAACAAATGAACAAACAAGAAAAATCCCTGGGCATAGCAAACAAAATACAAATGCAGTCTAGGATCCAATCCAGGGACTAAGAATTATTTTGTGGTTGTAAACAACTAGGGCTTGGGACTTCCCTGGTGATCCAGTGGCTAAGACTCCATGTTCCCAGCACAGGGGGCCTGGATTCAATCCCCGGTCGGGGAACTAGATACCACATGCCACAGCTAAAGATCCTACATGCTGCAACTAAGACCCAAAGCAGTCGAATAAATGAATAAACATTTAAAAAAAAAAAAACAACTAACTAGAGCTCAAAGAGATTGTGTCTTGCCCAAGCTACATAGTTAATAAATGGCTGAACTAAGCCCATATTCTTTTTCCACACCATGCTACTATTATTGATCGAATAGTATAGATGGATATTCAGGCTTCCTAAATAACCCTTAAAACTCTTCTCTCTCTGGCACTAAATAGAATTTCACAATTAACAAGAACCTTATTGACTCTAACATGTGATTTGTAGGCTTTGCATAGTCCAGTGGTTTCCAACCTTGAGTGAGCAGAGGAACAGGCTGGAAAGCCTGTTCAGACACAGAGTGCTGAGCCTGACCCCAGAGTTTTTGATCCAGGAGGTGTACATCATATACCTTAAAAAAAATTGTTTGACAACTTATTTATTTGTGTATTTTTGGCTGTGCAGGTCTTCTTTGCTGTGTGGGCTTTCTCTCGTTGCGGTGAATGGGGACTACTCTCTAATTGTGGTCTGTGGGCTTCTCATTGCGATGGCGTCTCTGGTTGTGGAGCATGGGCTCAGGAGTTGTGGAGCATGGGCCGAGCCCGTGTCCCCTGCAATGGCAGGTGGATTCTTCACCACTGGACTACCAGGGAAGCCCCACATTATACACTTTAATATATGTATACTGGCCTCGGTAAAAAGTTCTACACCATACTTCTTGCCAAAAAAAAATTTTAATGGTTTTACAGTAATTCTAATTTTTATTTTTAGTGGGACACAGCTACCATAATTTTATTACCTTGCATAAAAAATACCCACCAAAATAACAAAAGTGATGGAAAATAAAGTTTCAACATCCACAGGTTTGTGCATGTAGGGGATATTAAAGTTGCTGCCAGAGACTTCCCTGGCAGTTCAGTGGTTAGGACTCCATGCTTTCACTGCAGAAGGCATGGGGTCAATCCCTGGTCAGGGAACTAAGATCCTGAAAGCTGCAAAGCACAGCCAATAAATAAATAAATACTACTTCCTGGCTGTGTGACATTGGGCACATTGCTTAACCCCTCTGAATCTTAGTTCTCTCCTCTATAATGAATGAGTTGAATGGGGCTCATAGGGCTATTGAGGATTAAATAAAACTAAGTATGTATAGGGGATTCCTTAGCTAGAAAGCATAAAACAAATAACTATTATCATTCATCAGCGTAATCTGGAAAATACTTAAAGAGGGACTTCCCTGGTGGTCCAGTGGCTAAGACTGCGGTTCCAATGCAAGGGGGCCTGAGTTCAATTCCTGGGCAAGGAACTAGATCCTGCATGCCTCAACTAAAGATTCCCCATGCTGCAAGGAAGATCGAAGGGCCTGCATGCCAGAGCTAAGACCCAGAGCAGCCAAATAAATAAATAAATATATTAAAAATAAGTAAATAATTAAGACAGAAGTTTTTCATAAAAGAAGTCTGGACATACACAATATATGGTAAAGTATATGATACTTTATCAGTATATCCAAGCTGATACAGTAATCACACTATATCTTCTAGACACACTCGTAGTAAAGAATCCACCTGCGAACACAGCAGACACAAGGACTCAGGTTTGACCCCTGGGTTGGGAAGATCCCCTGGAGTAGGAAATGGCATCTGATTCCAGTATTCTGACCCGGAGAATTCCATGGACAGAGGAGCCTGGTGGGTTACACTCCAGAGAGTTGCAAAGAGTCAGACATGACTGAGCACATCAACCCTAGGACATAAGCTTTCGTCTTTCTGTTCTACCCTTCTCAGCCTATGACCTCCATTCTCAAGGTCACCTCATGTCCCAAGATGACTTCTAAAGGCCAATCATGACGTCCATGTCACAGGCACCAGTTAGGAGGAAAGAGGAAAGAAGGATATACCGCCTGGTTTTCAGAGCCCTCCCTTTAGCGCCATAGACATTTCCTCCTACATGTCATTGATGAGACTCTCACAGCCTCATCTAGCTACAAGGATACTTGGAAAATGTGGTCTTTCAGGCAGGTGTATTGTTTCCCCAAATAAATTTACAGTCTGTTATCAGGAAGGCAAGGAAGGCACTTCCAAGATCGTCCAGTGGATAAGACTCTGTGCTCCCAATGCAGGGGCCCAGGTTCAATCCCTGGTCAGGGAACTAGAACATACATGTTGCAACTAACAGTTCACATGCCACAACTAAGACCCAACACAGCCAAATAAATAAATAACAAACAAGGAAGGCAAGGAAAAGGATGTTGGGGCAGGCATTTCTGCTGCAACAGCCAAATTATTATCATTAGGCAGCTGGATGAATGAACAAAGAGAGCTAGACTTATGATTCATGATTTAAGATAATAGTTAAGGCTGAGCTTCCAAACTTCAATGTGGATTCAATCACCAGGGATTGTGTGAACATGCAGATTCTCATTCAGAATCTCAGAGGTCAGGATGGAAATTTTATATTTCCAACAAACTCCCAGATGATGGTCTGTGGACCACACTTTGAGTGAAAGTGAAAGTTACTCAGTCATGTCCGACTCTTTGCGACCCCATGGACTGTAGCCTGCCAGGCTCCTCTGTCCATGGAATTCTCCAGGCAAGAATACTGGTGTGGGTAGCTGTTTCCTTCTCCAGGGGATATTCCCAACTCAGTGACTGAACCCAGGCCTCCCACATTGCAGGCGGATTCTTTACTGTCTGAGCCACCAGGGAAGGGCCTAAAGCATCGTTCCTAACATTACTGGCACTTTCTCCAACAACTGGAGGAAAACAGCTGACTCAGTCGGACTATTACATGGGGACCCAGGGGCTAGGGGTGTTTTGGCGCCTGGATTTGGAGTGAGTAGAAACTGGCTAAAGCAGAATGCACAGTTTGCTTCAACTGAACCTACTATGGCAACTTTTCCCATAGTTTCTGCCCTGTCCGCAGACAGACTGAAATCCACTTTAGATCTGGGTTCCTAGGGCACTGTGATAGTCTTGAATGACCTACCTCTGAACTTCTCAATATATGAGAAAAATAGGTCTTTATTTGGGACTTACAGTCACTTTCCATGGAGGTGTTGGGCTGGGCTGGTGCTCCAGTCATGATAATCAGCAGTGACATCAGTATGATCCTCACTGAAGCAGCTCTCCATGTAAATTGAGCTGTAATCGTGTGTGGCCTCAGTGACTTCGTCCAGGAAGCTGGGAGTGTTTGATGCCGCTGGAAAGCCTGTGTCTTCTCCAAGGACCAGTCAGGGGCAGAGTTTAAATCAGTAGTGAGCCCTACAGCAGTGGTCAAGTCCAGGGCTGGTGTGGGGAAGGTCATAGCCAGGGTGGACAAGGCAGAGAGGATCAGGGCTTTCCTGGGCATGGTGCAGAGAGTGAGTGTGGAGTGCTCTCTAAGGTGAGCAGGAAGGCCAGCAGGCCCTCCATGTGATCCCTTTCCAGTCCACTCTTCATTTTCCCCACTCTTCACCCCTTTCTTTCCCTCCTTGCATGGATCCCCATGTGTCCTCTTGCATCACCATGAAAGCCCATCACAGAGCTGTGATTTGCTTTGCCAGGCGAAAGACTGCACCAAGTCATTGCATAATCCCCTCTGATGTTTTGAACAGTTGCTCTAGAAGTAGATGAAAATACCCCCCCACCCTTTCAGTTTTTATAACCCATTCAGGAGTGAGAATGCTATTTTTAGGGCACAATCATCTTCAGAGCTCTTGCTGGCCTCAAGGAAATGTCTCCAATGCTTTAGGAAAATGAAGTCAGTTCTCTTTTTCTCTTTCAGCTGGTATCCAGAATGGGTTCTTTCTTTGTAGCAACAGGAAACAATTCATTGTTCACATCAAGCTGAGAGAGTTTCAAATCACTGGAACTTAGGGTACTTTCCTGCTTTATGGCCTATGCAGTAAATGAACTTGATATCCCCAATTCCACCTTGGTGTAGGAGGGTAAAGGTGATTATTTTGTTCCAAATGACTCAGAGCATTGTCAGGTATGCATGGAGTGAGGTTGTCATAGCGAGGCAAGGGTTTTGGTGCATGAGGTTTATTGAGGACCAGAAGGTGAGAGTGGAGAAGAGAGGATGAGGAGACAGTGGAGCAGATGCTCATCAGCAGGTCTCTATTGCGGCTCCTGGGGCTTCATCCTCTTAGGACTCTGAAGGTCTGCTGGAACATGTCTCAAAGACATCCCACTGAGGGCGGAGACGTGGGCTGTGTAGACCCTCACTCCCATCCCTCAGGGACTTAGGGCTTAGTCTGGGGTGTTAACCATCTGATGCCCCTGGCCTGCCCTAGAGTGGACTAAGAGCCCCACTTCCCAGGATCAGAGACCGTCTCAGCCAGAGAAATGAGGAAGCCCTCTAGGATGGCAAAGGATGTGTGGATGGGACCCTGACAGCCCCTACGACAAGGGTCAGAGTCTGAGTCGTAAATGAACCATGTGACCCACATTTAAAACATACAGTATGGGGGTACTTCTCGGTGGTCCAGTGACTAAGGTTCCACATTCCCAATGCAGGGACCCCAGTTCCATCCCTGGCCAGAGAACTAGATCCCACGTGCTACTAAGAGTTCACACGCCATAACTAAAGATTTGCACACCACAACTAGACCTCATGTGCAGCAACCAAGACCTGGCACAACCCAATAAATAAATAATTGGTATATATACATACATATATATATATATGTATATATAGACACACACAGTATGGGGAGGTCCCTGGCGGTCCAGTGTTTGGGACTTGGCGATTTCACTGCTGAGGGCCTGGGTTTAATACCTGGTTGGGGCACTAAGACCCTGCAAACCTCTTGGCCAAATTAAGAAAAAAAAAAAACACTGAATGACCATTTTTGCCTTGCAAGGCCTATTTGCTTTTGAGTAAAGCAGCAGAGAATCCAGCTGTAGGTATTGGCTATGCAGCAAAAGCACACTGGAACTGAAACCTTCACCACATGCAGTTCCCAGCCCCCTTCTCCGGCTCCACCCAAAGTAAATGAGGTCACCCTCTCCCTGTGCAGTCAACACAAGTCTGGGCAGAAGGCGACGGCTGGTCGACACTCAGCTGAAAACCCAGACAGCAGCATTGGCAAGAGACAGGAAGGAACGGGGGCGTGGACTCCATCATCGCTATCTAGACAATTCAGGGAAGGATGCTCAGTACCTGAGATGGCCATGACAATGAAGCCCAGCGCATCAGAGGTCCCGAGGATGTCTATGCCTACACCAGAGCTCTCGCAGACAAATCAGAAGGCCCACAGAGGCACTGTTTGAAATCCGTCTGTTTTCTCTTGTTCATAAAAATAACACACACTTCTGGTAATTGGAGAAAACTTAGAAAATACGAGATAGGGACTTCCCTGGTGGTTCAGTGGCTTAGACTCCAAATGCCCAATGCAGAGGGCTTTGGTTTGACCCAAGTATGGGAACTAGATCCCACATGCTGCAACTAAGACCCAGTGCAGCCAAATACATAAATATTAAAAAAGGAAATGCAGAAGAAGGTAAAGAAGGGGAAAAAGTCAACTGTAATTGTTCTGTAATCATGTTCTGACCCTGTACAAATATATAAACAAAATAGATAAATTTATCAGCATATAAAGAAAATCAGATATTTTATAATATAATCATGTATTAGAGCCATCTTTTTACATACATGGCTTTGTATCCTGTTTTTCATATAACATATCATGGGCTGTGTGAATCTGAATGTCACTGACAATTCCTCATCATCTCTCTGCCATCTGAATCCTATTCCATCACCTGGATGGGCCATAAACCATTTGACTATTCTTCTATGAATTCTGAGTGAAAACCTTTGTACTGGGGCTCCCCTGATGGCTCAGAAGGTAAAGAATCTGTCCACAGTGTGGAAGACCCGGGTTTGATCCCTGTGTCTGGAAGATCCCCTGAAGAAGGGAATGGCAGCCCACTCCAGTATTCTTGCCTGGAGCATCCCATGGACAGCGGAGCCTGGCAGGCTACAGTCCATGGGGTTGCAAAGAGTCAGACATGACTGAGCTCCTAACACTTTCACACTTTCACCTTTGTGCAGACTGCCTCACCTGTGGGTATTTTGTCAGGATGTCCTCTCAGATGTGTGACTACAGAGTCAAAGGGAATGAGGCCAAAAGTCTGGGGACTGAGCGAAGGAGCAGCCTCCACACAGCCGTCCCTGGAGAGGATCTGTGACGTACAGAGACAACTCCCCTGGCCATGGAGTTGCAAGCCAGGCAGGGTCCTTGAGCTTGCAGGTACCCTAGAGATGGCCCCCTCCCACACCCTATTTCTTATTTTTCAGATATGAAACTGAGTCCCCAAGGGGTTAAGTCACTTGCAATTCTTGACCACTTGATAATGGCCAAGAATTACAAGTGACTTAACCACTTCTGGCACTTTGGCCACTTCTGGCATATGTGTAAGCTCTCAACAAGCCTCTCTGAGAGGAGCCCAGATGGACCAGACTTGGCCAGGCCATCAGGCTCCGGACTTGGGTTGTTTATAGAAATTAAATTACATCATGACACGGAAGATGGAATGGCCAGGTGGCTGACTGCCCAGCTAGAAGGAAGGCTATGTTCTTCTGTTGTTCAAGAACCTGAAAGGGTACCTCCTTCCCCATCAGATGACGACACATAATAGGATAAAATATCTCTGCCTTCATTTGGAAGAAGCACAAGGTTTGGTGGAGTGCCTAGAAGCCAGAATAAATCAGAAGGAACACAAGGCATTGGGTCAGACTGAGTCAGTGAAACCACGCTGGGAAAGGCAAGTACTTTCATGACCGCAGTTCATTCTTTCCTTGTTTGCTGAATGAAGACTTGAACTCCAGGTCTGGTGTGTACGGCAGACACTGTCAGAGTCCTGCTCATATTCCCTCCACACACACAGTCCCTAAGTATATGAACCACTTCCTACTACAAGCACCTGAGAAGTGTACCCGGAGGACTTTATCTAGCTACAGGAGTCTGACTCAGACCCATCTGGACAGGCAGGATACAAGTGCAAGAAGCCGTCTCCCAGAGCAACCCTCAACCAATAACCAGTGGGAGTTGGTGCTTAAAAATCCCTGTTTCCAGGACTTCCCTGGTGGTCCAGTGGCTAAGACCTTGTGTTCCTAATGCAGGAGGCCCAGGTTCAATCCCTGGCCAGGGAACTAGATCCTACATAATACAATTAAAGATCCCGCATGCTGCAACTAAGATCCGGTGCAACCAAATAAATACTTTATATAAAACTGAATGAAGAAAGTGATGATGTTTGATTTCTGGAATTATACAATAAAAGGCACTAGGGTTTTCTCCTTCTCTAATATCACACTTTCTGGGGGAAGTCAGCTGCCATGTTATAAGGATCCTGAAGGAAATCAATGGAGAGGTCTTTGTTTTGTGAAAATGAGGTTTCCTGTCAACAGCCAGCAAGGAACTAAGAACCTTCTGCTAAACAGCCATGTGAGCGACCCCTCTTGGAAGTGAATCCACCAGGTCAGATCAGATCAGTTGCTCAGTCGTGTCCAACTCTTTGTGACCCCATGAATCGCAGCACACCAGGCCTCCCTGTCCATCACCAAATCCCGGAGTTCACTCAGACTCACGTCATTCGAGTCAGTGATGCCATCCAGCCATCTCATCCTCTGTCATCCCCTTCTCCTCCTGCCCCCAATCCCTCCCAGCATCAGAGTCTTTTCCAATGAGTCAGCCCTTTGCATGGGGTGGCCAAAGTACTGGAGTTTCAGCTTTAGCATCATTCCTTCCAAAGAAATCTCAGGGCTGATCTCCTTCAGAATGGACTGGTTGGATCTCCTTGCAGTCCAAGGGACTCTAAAGAGTCTTCTCCAACACCACACTTCAAAAGCATCAATTCTTCGGCGCTCAGCCTTCTTCACAGTCCAACTCTCACATCCATACATGAGCACGGGAAAAACCATAGCCTTGACTAGATGAACCTTTGTTGGCAAAGTAATGTCTCTGCTTTTGAATATGCTATCTAGGTTGGGCATAACTTTCCTTCCAAGGAGTAAGCGTCTTTTAATTTCATGGCTGCAGTCACCATCTGCAGTGATTTTGGAGCCCAGAAAAATAAAGTCTGGCACTGTTTCTACTGTTTCCCCATCTATTTCCCATGAAGTGGTGGGACCGGATGCCATGATCTTCGTTTTCTGAATGTTGAGCTTTAAGCCAACTTTCTCACTCTCCACTTTCACTTTCATCAAGAGGCTTTTGAGTTCCTCTTCACTGTCTGCCATAAGGGTGGTGTCATCTGCATATCTGAGGTTATTGATATTTCTCCCGGCAATCTTGATTCCAGCTTGTGTTTCTTCCAGTCCAGAGTTTCTCATGATGTACTCTGCATATAAGTTAAATAAACAGGGTGACAATATATAGCCCTGACGTACTCCTTTTCCTATTTGGAACCAGTCTGTTGTTCCATGTCCAGTTCTAACTGTTGCTTCCTGACCTGCATATAGGTTTCTCAAGAGGCAGATCAGGTAGTCTGGTATTCCCATCTCTTTCAGAATTTTCCACAGTTTATTGTGGTCCACACAGTCAAAGGCTTTGGCATAGTCAATAAAGCAGAAATAGATGTTTTTCTGGAACTCTCTTGCTTTTTCCATGATCCAGCGGATGTTGGCAATTTGATCTCTGGTTCCTCTGCCTTTTCTAAAACCAGCTTGAACATCAGGAAGTTCACGGTTCACATATTGCTGAAGCCTGGCTTGGAGAATTTTGAGCATTACTTTACTAGCGTGTGAGATGAGTGCAATTGTGTGGTAGTTTGAGCATTCTTTGGCATTGCCTTTCTTTGGGATTGGAATGAAAACTGACCTTTTCCAGTCCTGGGGCCACTGCTGAGTTTTCCAAATTTGCTGGCATATTGAGTGCAGCACTTTCACAGCATCATCTTTCAGGATTTGGAATAGCTCCACTGGAATTCCATCACCTCCACTAGCTTTGTTCATAGTGATGCTTTCTAAGGCCCACTTGACTTCACATTCCAGGATGTCTGGCTCTAGGTGAGTGATCACACCATCGTGATTATCTGGGTCATGAAGATCTTTTTTGTACAGTTCTTCTGTGTATTCTTTCCATCCCTTTTTAATATCTATTGCTTCTGTTAGGTCCATACCATTTCTGTCCTTTATCGAGCTCATCTTTGCATGAAATGCTCCTTTGGTATCTCTGATTTTCTTGAAGAGATCTCTAGTCTTTCCCATTCTGTTGTTTTCCTCTATTTCTTTGCATTGATCGCTGAAGAAGGCTTTCTTATCTCTCCTTGCTATTCTTTGGAACTCTGCATTCACATGCTTATATCTTTCCTTTTCTCCTTTGCTTTTCACTTCTCTTCTTTTCACAGCTATTTGTAAGGCCTCCCCAGACAGCCATTTTGCTTTTTTGCATTTCTTTTCTATGGGAATGGTCTTGATCCCTGTCTCCTGTACAATGTCATGAACCTCAGTCCATAGTTCATCAGGCACTCTATCTATCAGATCTAGTCCCTTAAATCTATGTCTCACTTCCACTGTATAATCATAAGGGATTTGATTTAGGTCATACCTGAATGGTCTAGTGGTTTTCCCTACTTTCTTCAATTTCAGTCTGAATTTGGCAATAAGGAGTTCATGGTCTGAGCCACAGTCAGCTCCTGATCTTGTTTTTGCTGACTGTATAGAGCTTCCCCATCTTTGGCTGCAAAGGATATAATCAATCTGATTTCGGTGTTGACCATCTGGTGATGTCCATGTATAGAGTCTTCTCTTGTGTTGTTAGAAGAGGGTGTTTGTTATGACCAGTGCATTTTCTTGGCAAAACTCTATTAGTCTTTGCCCTGCTTCATTCCGTATTCCAAGGCCAAATTTGCCTGTTACTCCAGATGTTTCTTGACTTCCTACTTTTGCATTCCAGTCCCCTATAATGAAAAGGACATCTTTTTTTGGGTGTTAGTTCGAAAAGGTCTTGTAGGTCTTCATAGAACCGTTCAACTTCAGCTTCTTCAGCGTTACTGGTTGGGGCATAGACTTGGATTACTGTGATATTGAATGGTTTGCCTTGGAAACGAACAGAGATCATTCTGTCGTTTTTGAGATTGCATCCAAGTACTGCATTTCAGACTCTTTTGTTGACCATGATGGCCACTCCATTTATTCTGAGGGATTCACCTACACAATGTCTTCACTGCCACCTCATGAGAAACTTCAAGCCATAACTACCCATCTGAACCACTCTTGAATCTCTAACCAACAAAAATCGAGATAATAAATGCACGTTGTTTTGAGCTGCCAAATTTTGAAGAAGTTTTCTACACAGCAATAGACAACTAATAAAAACATTTCACCAACAGTGTGCAAACATATTTTTTCCCTAAGATCCCAAGTAATATCAATTCTTATTATTATGTTGTAAATTTAGTAAGAAAAGTAGAACCTAAATAAACATGATTCCTGCTTAAAAAAAATTGAAGAGACAAAACCCTAAATTTTTTTTTTTTATCTCTGTTGCCTTGCAGGTAGGATATCTTTCTTCTGTACCATCTCACACAGGTCCCAGTGGGAGTGGGTCCCAGACACCCACAGCAGTAACCTGCTTGTTAACATATCCTCCATTGGTTCACTTTCCTTCTGGCTTACTTTCCTAATCCCCTATCAGATCTCCTGTCATTACCTTCAACTCAAATCCTGAGTCTGAATCTCCTGCTAGGGGAATCCAATCTAAGACAACTGTAGGAAACCCTGATATGAGAAACTTCAATCAGTGGAGTAGACACAAACTGATACAGATGTTAAAACTGGCAGACAAGGACATTAAGATCATGATTATAACTGTCGTCTGCATTTTCAAAAAGCTAGAGGAAAGATGGAACATAATAAGATAGGACATGGAAGATGTTTTAAAGCCCAATGGAATCTCTAGATATGAATTAAAGAGAGGAAGGCAACCCAAGATAAATATAGGTAATGGACGAGGATCCCAGGGTCCTCATCGAATTATAATAGTAGGATTAGGTTCAGATACATAAAACAGATGGAGAGTGGTAATTAGTAGCACTTTAAACAAGAGAGAAGCTTATTCCTCTCTCAACTAAGAGAAATCTGGAGGTAGCCACTGCATAGCTGAAAGGGGAGCTCCACTATGCCATCAGATTCAGTCTGGTCTGTCTGCCTTCCTTCCTTTTCTTTCTTTTGGCTGTGCCGTGCAGCATGCAGGAACTTAGTTCCCTGACTAGACCTGTGCTCCCTGCACTGGGAACATGAAGTCTTAACCACTGGACTGGCAGGGAAGTCCCCATCAGCCTGATCTTTCCACCCTATTATCCTGTGTGCGTAGCTTCCATCCTCTCACAGCCCAAGGTGGTAACCAGAGCTCCAGCCACTACATCCATCTAGGCAGCAGAAAGAAGGAAGAGCAGGCGAGCAGACAGGAACCTTTCCTAGTAGGTCAATTCCCTTTAAGCAGTGTGTCTGGAAATGACACAGAACTCTTCCATTTAGATCTCATTGTCTAGAACTTCTTCATGTGGCAGCCTGGAGCTGCAAGGGAACCTTACAATTATAAATCTTAGCTGCTAAAATCAAAGTTGTGTTACTAAGTAGAGAGGAAAGAACAGCTGTTGCGTCAGATAAACCAGTATTCTCTGACTTACCAAGAAAGATCTGGACTTCCCCGGTGGTCAAGTGGTGGTTAAGACTGTGCTTCTTAATGCAGGGACTGCAGATTCCATCCCTGTTCAGGGATCTAAGATCCTACATGCTGTATAGTGTGGCCAATAAAAAACCTCCAAAAATCCAAGACTTAGAGATGTTTGATGTAGAGGGCTGCAATGGGAAGGACAGAAAACAGAGATTTGATGAATGTTTTAGAATCACCAAACCAGTTAGATCTCCACTTTACATCTGCCTCATACATGTGGAACATAGGCAATCCAGACCAAAAATGGTTTAAAGCTCTCCATTAGCTATCATGGCTGTACAACAAACCAGAGTGGCATAAAATAACAATCATTTATTATTTCTCACAGTCTTATGGATTGGCTGCAGTCAGTTGGCAGCTCCCTGGGTCTAAGGAGGTCTAAGATGGCCTGTGGCCTTGGATTGGCTGTCACTGTGACCCCTCTCCATATGGTCTGTCATCACTCAGTAGTCCAGCTCGTGCTTCCAAGAAAGGTAAGGTGAAAGCTGCAAGGCTTCTTGAGACGAAGGTCCCAGAATGTGCAAAATATCACTTTTGTGGCATCAGTTAGCCAAAGCAACTCACGAGACCAAACCAGGTCTAACAGGCAGAAAACAGACTTCATCTTTAGATGGAGGAGCTGCAAAGCCAATGTTAAAGCGGCATAGACACCGGGAGATTTGATTCATTGAGAACCAGCCTGTTAACAAGCTACTGTAGACTCTAAAGAAATTGAATAAACTGCCTGAAGCACTCTCAGAATGGAGCCATCCCCATTCCGGAATCTTGAGATCTTATCATTTCAAGGCCTACTCCCTTCTTGCTCACTCTAGAGCAAAATCTATCAATAAACAAGCCCTTACCACCTCACTTCCCAGCTGAGGACAGACCAAAAGCAAGAGCATGACATTTACATCAGCAGAGGGAACCAGTACCCACTACCTTGAAAAAGCTATCCAGGCTCTTGGGTATGTACAGTTAACAAATGAAAAATAAAATGACCAAGTCAAAGGAAGAATTAATCCCAGAGGACATGGAGATAAATCAGAAAATAGAAGAGAGTGTAATCTAAAAAACAAACACAGGAGCTCAAATCAGTGCTCGGTGATAACCTAGAGGGGTGGGTGGGGTAGGAGGTGGGAGGGAGGTTCAAGAGAGAGGGACACATGTACACCTATGGCTGCTTCATGCTGATGTATGGCAGAAACCAGCACAATATTGCAAAGCAACGATCTTTCAATTAAAAACAAATTGAAAAAAATTTTAAAAACAAAATAGTTTAGTGACTTCAAAGAGATTTGAGAAGCTATTATATTTATAAAACAAGAACACAGTACTGTGGGGAAAAATAACAGTCAACAGCACAAGAAAAATCTTTGGAAGTATAATGGGAGATATAAAAAATTCAACAGAGAGTCTGAAAGAAAAGGAAACATCCCAGGAAATGGAAGAAACAAATCAAAGAAATGAAAAAATAGAAGATATAATGAAGATAGAAAACCAGGAAGTTCAACATCTAAACAGTAAGAAGTCAGTAAAGAGAGAAGGTGGAAACCAAAGGAAGGAATTTATTAAAGAACTATGGAATAAAATTTCCAGCAAAGATATATGCCCCTACTTTGAAAAAGCCTTCTGAGTTCCTGACATAGTAAGTTGAAAAAAAATAAAAAAAGAAGTCTAGATACCAAAGGGAAACTTTAGAGGATCATGGAGTAAGAGAAGACTCTAAATCCTCCTGGGAGGGTAAGAAACAACAGGTCACCAATAAAGGAATAGTTGAAGCATCCAACTTATTACCAAATATGAAAGGTTTAGACATTTTCTCTCTCAAGTATCCTTTCTGCCAAAGGAAGATGTGGTATATAGGACGCAAGGGAACTCGCCAAGGATTGCTATGAAAAGAAGCTCCAGCTTATCAGCTGTTTAAGCAGCCTGAACGCAATGAGTTCACCTCAGATCAAAGACTCACTGAGCTCTCACAAGACTATTTTTAAGAAAAGAATACATTTCAAACAACAGGAAAAGGAAGAAGAAGCTAAATGATATGTCATGTAGTAGAGAAAGCAAATGTTTGATCTTTCAGTGGCAAAAGAGAACCAATTAGAAACACTAGAAAAGAAATGTATAAGATGCGTGAAGCAAAGACAAATCACAGCATGATTCTGAAGAACTGGGAATATAAGTGTAGTAGACATTGCATTAATGTTATTCCACTGTAGGATTATATGTCTATACATTTTTCTGTTGATGGACTTTCGATCTGTTTCCAGTTTGGGGCTATTGTGAATAAAGTTGCTGTGAAAATTCTTGTCTTTGTCCATGGTGTGAATCTCACTTCTCTGTGTGTGTGTGAGTCTCATTCTTAGCTCGGGTCTTTTTCACTTGCTGTTTCCTCTGTCTGGACCATTTACTTTCCTATGTTTACAAGAGTGGCTCTCTGCCACAGTTAACTGTCAGATGGTGGCAGGAGGGGACAGGCGAGTGGCCGGAACACTTGGGGGCTGGCTGAGCTCTTCTTTCTCTTGTAGTTTCAGTGTCTTTCTGTGAGGTTTCTCTTTGTGTGCTGCTTTTGTTAGGGGAGCCACTGACTGAAACCGCCAGCCCTGGCCAGGCACCATAGTAACCACTCGCATGAGTTATCTTAAACAGGAGGTCCTGGTAAGGAATGTGGAACTAACAAGCTACCACCAACTGGAAGAATTGAAGAAGGGTCAAAAGGAGAGAGGAGACTCCAGTCCACATGTCCTACCAGTCTCCCAGAATCCTTCTGTCTGGAATCTATCTTGGCTCAGTATGTGACACCAGGAAGGCTCCTGAGTCAGAGTGATTGGCCAGAGACAACCTGGAAACTAACTCCATCACCGTAAAACCTGAGATTGCGAGCCACATGGCAGAGCAGTTCTCCTGGGATCCCTTACCCTGCTGCTCCCTGCCTGGGGCACCCCTTCCCAATAAAGTCTCTTGCTTTGTTAGCACCTACGTCTCCTTGGGCAGCTCATTTCTAAGTGTTTGACAAGGGCCCACTCTTGGCCCTGGAAAGGGTCCCCCTTTCTGCAACTGTTTGAGCTTCTTTCCAGCATAGCAGCCTCAGGGCAATTGGACTGCTTTTCCATGGCAGCTTTATCACCTTTTATGATCTGGCCTTGGAATCACACAGCATTGTTTCTGCTGTGTTCTTCTGGTTACAAGCAAATCACCCACCCACTCAATGTAAGGGTAAGGAAAATACATTCTATGTCTTGACAGATGAGTGATAAGACTCTAGGTCTTGATAGATGAGCATGTGGAATGGGAGTTTTGTTTTGTTTTTGGTCTTGCAGCATGTGGGATCTTAGTGCCCGGACCAGGGATTGAACCTGCTCCTCCTGGTTCAATGGAGCCACTGGACCACCAGGGAGGTTCCCTGGAATGGGACGTATTATTACAGCCAATTTTTGGAAAATGCACTCAGCCATACTATCCATACTCTATGTGGTTTTTTCATAGAACTTATTATTTTCAGATATTATTGTATTTCTTTCTTTGCTTGTGATCAACCATCTCCCTTTACCAAAATATATGCTCTAAAAGGTCAGGAACCCTCTCTTCATTATTCTCTATCCTCTCATCAGTCCCTGAATGCTGCCTGTAAAACTGAATCCTCCTAAAATCAAATTCCCCTGCTGAGTTTATAATTAATCCATCTAAAACTTCCTTCCCTTTCTTGTCCTGTCCCTGTTCCCCTCAGGATTAAAGAGTAGCAAACAAAGGGGAGGACTGAAACCAGGCAGGATCCTGTAGGGCCTTCCCATGCAAAAATGTCCCTCCATGGCCCCCACTTCTTGTTTGGGGAAGAAAAAAAAAAAGACTTTAGTCTCCTGGGCCTTCCCTGAGTTCCAAAGAGCATGCTCAGGCAGTTAATGACTACGACAAGAGGCACAGGACTTGTAGTTCCTCCAGAAGGGATAGACACAGCAATCTGATGCATATCTCACAGTTCTTCCGCAAAAGCTAAGACTCCCACAGAGGTGGAGGATGGTGACTGCATGCTGACCATAAGCACACAGACCCCAGAGTAGTTGGAAGCAGAAGACTGAGATTCCTGAAACATCACCCTGTCACTTCACCACCAACCAATCGGAAGAAGGTCCATGAGTTGCTCACACATCCTCCCACCCTTAACACTGTCTTAAAAAACCCTTGCCTGGGGTCTTCCCTGGTGGTTAAGTGGTTAGGGGTCTGCCTCGTGATGCAGGAGACACAGGTTCAATCACTGGTCCAGGAAAATTCCACATGCTGCAGAGCAACTAAGTCCATGTGCTACAACTACTGAGGCCACGTGCTCCAGAGCCCGTGCTCCACGATGAAGAGTAGCCCCCAGTCACCACGACTAGAGAAAGCCCACATGCAGCAGTGAAGACATGGAGTCTCCGTAGTGTAGTGGTTATCACGTTCACCTCACATGCAAAAGGTCCCCGGTTCGAAACCGGGCAGAAACAAGGTACGAAGACACAGCACAGCCAAAAAATAAATAACTAAATAAATACAATTATATAAAAAAAAAGAGAGAGAGAGAAAACAATAACCAAAACCTTGCCTGGAAGCCTTTGGGGAATCTGAGGTCTCTTGAGCATGAGCTGCCCATCCTACTTGATTAATGTCTGCAATAAACACTCGCAAACAGTTTGCTGCAAACACTTGCTCATGTCTCGGCCACAGAAAAGCAGAGTGTGTCTTGGTCATTTACTGTTACACAACAAACTATCTGACTTAAAATTCACTGACTTAAAACAGTCACTTGTATCATTTTTCAAGAGTTCCGGGGGTCAGGGATTTGAGCAGACTCAAGCCCATCACCTCTGCTCCACGTGACATCTGTTGGGACATAATGTCCACCACGTCCGATGTCTCAGTTCAGATTGTTCACGAGGCTGAGGGGCAAACAGGAATGGTTACGCTGGGATGGCGTGTCTGGGGCTCTAGCTTACTCTGGCCGATGAGTGACTGGCTTTTCTTCCATGTGGTCTCAGAGGTTTTCCCTCACGTGGTCTCTCCGGCAGGATGGTCACTCAACTTGTGTGGCTGCACGGCTCCCGGGAACTTCTGCCTGGAACTCTGACTGCATCCTATTGGCTACAGCAAATCAGGGCCCAGCCCAGATGCAAGGGGAAGGGGACACACACACCAGGCACAAACACCAGTAGGCACGGGTTATTGGTGGCCACCAATGAGGCAGCTGGATATACATGCAAATCCCGGCTCCTCGGCTTGCTAGCTCTATATCCTTGGCCTAATTGCTATGCTTCTCTTAACCACCATTGCCTTCCTTATCTATAAAATAACCAGGATACAATTCCTTCTGGGCAGAATTACTCTAGGCATGAATGAGAAAAATGTGTATTATGCTGGACATAATCACTGCATGGGGTTTCATAGGAAGAAGTGAAGCATTAGAAAGATGTGTAGGGGACTTTCTTGATGGCCCAGTGGTTAAGACTCTGTGTTCCCAATGCAGGAGGCACAGGTTCGATCCCTGGTCGGGGAACTAAGGTCCTGCATGCCACGTGGCGAGGTAAAAAAAAAACAACAAGAAAGAAAGATGTACAAACCATAAACTTGACAGAACTGTGAGAACATAAGCTCTTGGTGAGCTAAAGAAATCTTTGGGAGGACGTTAGACTTCCAAGCAGCCAGAAGTTAGAATCTCAAAAAATTAAAAGATACAGTGATTCCAGTATGGTTCCACTGGTGAAGAATTTCTTCTCTCTCTTTTGTCCTGAATTACTTTCTTCTCTTTGCCAATTTCTTGGATGTATTTTAAATTTAGCTTTTCTCTTCTTAGCGCTCTTGTTGACTAATTTCCTCTGCCTAGTAACCCCTTGTTCTATCCAAAAACCTGAAGCCTCACGAAGCCCTTCCCATGGTCATCCGCCTTCCCCTCTAGAAGAGAAATCTCTTTAAGCCTCTCCTCTAGAAGAGAAATCTCTTTAAGCCTCATCCCTATAACTATGTCCTTTCTCCTGCCTCCCGCCTTATCACTTCCACTGTGAGGCTCCTCACCAAGGAGAGATTTCAGAGCAATGACCTTTAACCCAATGAGAGTCCCTCTCCTGCAATCTCCAGTAATCTTCTTAGGTGTTAATATTTAGCCTTACCTGGTAATACCCAGGTGCCCACAGCCTCATCAGCAGAACCTTTTGAAATATTTCCCTTGCTTCTTGCCTCTGCTCATTTGATGGGAGATTTCTATTCTGGCAAGAGGTCAGTGGAAATGACAGCTTTTTCAGTAGAAAGAATACACTTTGTTTTTTCACTTTTTTTCTCTTTTTTTGGCTGCACCGCTTGGCATGTGGGATCTTAGTTCCCCAACCAGGGATCGAACCCGCCCGCCCTCTGCAGTGGAAGTGCAAGTCTTAACCACTGGACTTCCAAGGAAGTCCTGAAAGAACACACTTTGAAAGTCAAAGATTTGATGAGGGGACAGAAACTGTTTCTCAGAGGTGCTCTGAGATAAGTCACAGGATAATTAGCACTTTATCAAAGGCATGTGATCAATGTACAGGGAGAAAGGTGATCAGTTCTCTCCTAACTTTAGAGGGCAGGTCTGGAGAGAAGCCTTAGTTCCTGCTTGTCTAAGATGCTTCCAGAAGATGGTGATCCTGCTCATCTGGGGACCACACTTAACCAGGAAATGCTACTAAGTAGACAGGAAGGAGGGACAAGCTACAGACATCTTTCTACAACTCTGAGAGGCAGTAGGCCAACGTCCTTTTATTTCCAGGCATTTCCTTGCAACAAAAATTCTGGGCTTTGAGGACAGATAGAGCTCTCTACCCACCGGGTAGTCTTCAGCAAATCACTTAACCTCTCTGAGACTCAGTTCCTCATTTGTAAAGAAGGAGGTGGGGTTGGATAAGCAATAAGGTCCTACTGTATAGCACAGGGAACTCTATTCAAAATCCTGTGGTAAACCATAATGGAAAAAAATATATTAAAAAAAAGAAAGTCTATGGGACTTCCCTGGTGGTCCAGTGGTTAAGAATCCACCTTGCAAAGCAGGATACGTAGGTTTGATCCCTGGTCAAGGAACTAAGATCCCTCATGGTGCAGGGACAACTAAACCCATGCAGGGCAACTAGAGAGGCCCCCACCCCCACACCCTAATGAAGACCCAGGGCAGCTAAAATTAAAAACAATTTTTTAAAAAGAATGTTTATACGTGACTAGGCTAAAACCTTTAGCTGTGTGGATCATAACAAACTGTGGAAAATTCTTAAAGATATGGGAATACCAGACCACCTTACCTGGCTCTTGCGAAACCTGTATGCAAGTCAAGAAGCAACAGATACAACCTAACATGGAGCAACAGACTGGTTTTAAACTGGGAAAGGAGTACGACAAAGCTGTTTATGTTGTCACCTTGCTTATTTAACTTATATGCAGAGTATATCATGTGAAATGCAGCGCTGGATGAGGCACAAGCTGGAATCAAGATTGCTGGGAGAATTATCAATAACCTTAAATATGCAGATGACACCACCCTTATGGCAGAAAGTGAAGAAGAACTAAAGAGCCTCTTGATGAAAGTGAAAGAGGAGAGTGAAAAAGTTGGCTTAAAGCTCAACATTCAGAAAACTAAGATTATGGCATCCAGTCCCATCACTTCATGGCAAATAGATGGGGAAACAGTGGAAAAAGTGAGAGACTTTATTTTCTTGGGCTCCAAAATCACTGCAGATGATGACATGCAGATTGTGCAGCCATGAAATTAAAAGACATCTGCTCCTTGGAAGAAAAGCTATGACTAACCTAGAAGCATATTAAAAAGCAGAGACATTACTTTGCCAACAAAGGTCTGTCTAGTCAAAGCTATGGTTTTTCCAGTGGTCATGTATGGATTTGAGAGTTGGACTATAAAGAAAGCTGAGCACCAAAGAATTGATGCTTTTGAACTGTCATGTTGGAGAAGAATCTTGAGAGTCCCTTGGACAGCAAGGAGATCCAACCAGTCCATCCTAAAGGAAATCAGTCTTGAATATTCATTGGAAGGACTGATGCTAAAGCTGAAACTCCAATACTTTGGCCACCTGATGCGAAGAGCTGACTCATTTGAAAAGACCCTGATGCTGGGAAAGATTGAAGGCAGACAGAGAAGGGGATGACAGAGGATGAGGTGGTTGGATGGCATCACCAACTCAATGGATGTGAGTTTGAGTAAACTGTAGGAGTTGGTGATGGATAGGGAGGCCTGGTGTGCTATAGTCCATGAGGTTGCAACGAGTCAGACATGACTGAGCAACTGAACTGAACTGATTTATTAGAAATATGATCCCAGGGAAGGCCATTAACAAAGTGGATAAGGACCTCCCTGGAAGTCAGTGGTTCAGGAGATGGGCATTTGATCCCTTATCCAGGAAGATTCTCTGGAGAAGAGCATGGCAACCCACTCCAGTATTCTTGCTTGGAAAATTCCATGTACCGAGGAGCCTGGCAGGCTACAGTCCATGGGGTCGAAAAAGAGTCAGACATGACCTTGCCACTGAACACCAACACAAATAAATAAATAAATAAATAAACACCAACACATCACACAATCAGGGGTTGGGTGAATCCATAGATGCAGAACTGCAGGCTGACTACCGGACTTGAGCATCTGCAGAGTTTGGTATATTTTGGGGCTCTGGAGTATCAAGGAAGGAACAAATCATGCTTTCTTCTTTTCTTAAAATTTTATTTATTTTTATTTCTGGCTGCATTGACTCTTTGTTGCTTTGCTCGGGCTTTTCTCTAGTTGAGGCGAGCAGGGACTACCCTCTAGTTGCAGTTCACGGGCTTCTCGCTGCAGTGACTTCTCTTGTTGCAGAACATGGGCTCTAAGCATGTGGGCTCAGCAGTTGCAGCTCACAGGGTCTAGAGCCCAGTGGTTTTGGCACAAGGGCTTAGTTGCTCTGCAGCATAGGGAATCTTGCCAAAACAGAGACTGAACCAGTGTCCCTTGCAATGCACGGCAGATTCCCAACCACTGGACCAACAGGGAAGGCCCCAAATCATGCTTTCATGATAATGAAAACTGAAATTCCCACCATCTGCTGCCTGCAAGCTAGAGATCCAGAAAAGCCAGTTGCAGTTAGAGTACCTGAGAACCAGGGGAATGGGTGGCATAAGTTCTAGTCGAAGTCCAAACATCTGGAAACAAGGCATAAGGCCCAGTTCTTGGACAGGAGAAGACGGCCCAGCTGGAGCAATCCAACAGAAATGGAACTTTCCCTTCCTGTCTCTTTGTCTGCCTTCCTCTCTTCTACTCAGTTCCTCAACAGACTGAATGAGGCCCACCCACACTGGGGAGGGCCATCTGCTTTGCTCTGTCTACCTATTCAAATCCTAATCTCACCTGGATATATCCTCACAGACACACCCAGAAGAATGTTCAATCAAATATACGTGAGTTGAACCATAAAGAAAGCTGAGCATCAAAGAATTAGTGCTTTTGAGTTGTGGTGTTGGAGAAGACTCTTGAGAGTCCCTCGGACTGCAAGGAGATCCAACCAGTCAAGCCTAAAGGAAATTAGTCCTGAATATTCACTGGAAGAACTGATGCTGAAGCTGAAGTTCCCGTACTTTGGCCACCTGATGTGAAGAGCCGACTCATTAGAAAAGACCGTGATGCTGGGAAAGATTGAAGGCAGAAGGGGATGACAGAGGACAAGATGATTGGATGGCATCACCAACTCAATGGACATGAGTTTGAGCAAGCTCCAGGAGATGGTAAAAACAGGGAAGCTTGGTGTGCTGCAGTCCATGGGGCTGCAAAGAGTCAGACATGACTGAGTGACTGAACGAACAACAACAACAAATATCTGGGCCCCTCGTATCTCCGTCAAATTGACCCTTAAAATTAACCATCACAGATGCCCTCAGGGAAAGCTTGAGAGGGTAGCTTTACCCTGATCCCTGAAGGAGCTCTGGGGTGTAAGCCACACTGCATAATTCTCCCCCGCAGAGGCAAGGGAGCCGGCCTCTGATATCTCAGCAGCTCACAGTCACTGTTTCACAGTCAGAGCAGACAGGGCTCTCCTCCCCAGCATGTCTGACTCTCTGTGCCTGTGACTGAGCAGCTACAGGTGCTGGAAGTGAAACCACCTAGAGAGTCCGGTGCAGGATGGAGCCCTGACGTCATCTGCACCAGTGGGATCCAGGCAGGTTGCCAACTAAGTGGTTCCAAAGTATTTCAACTTCGCTGGTGGTCCAGTGGCTAAGACGCTGCACTCTCAGTGCAGGGGGCCCGGGTTCAATCCCTAGTTAGGGAACTAGATCCCACACACTGCAGCAAAGATTGAAGATCCCGTGTGCCCAACTAAGACCGGTGCAGCCAAATAAATATTTTTTTTAATAATAATAATAAATAAATAAAAAGGGGGAACTCCCTGGCAGTCCAGTGGTTGGAACTTTTCACTTTCACTGCTGATGACATGAGTTTGAACCCTAATTGGGGAACTAGGATCTTGCAGGTCACGTGGTCGGCCAAAAAAAGAAAAATAAATAAATAAAATGGTTGAAGTAGATGATTTTACCCCCAATCTTTCGTAAATAATTTCTCCCCTAATAACATTAAGAAATGTCTTCACTGTCTCTAGACTATGCCTAGATTTTGAGATTCAAAGATAAATAATATATGCAGTGGATACTTGGCTTTTTTCCTCGGCTTCTAGACTCTAACCTCACTTTCCTATTTGCTGCCCCCACATCTGGGGTCTTAGTGGAAAGTTGTGGCAGCATCGTAAAAGGAAGGTCCTTGCTGATCAGCTCCAACCCAGACCGAGGGCTTGAACCTCTGAGCTGGGGGGTGCCCTCTCCTAGAGTTTGGAATTGGGAGCGAGTAATACCTGGAGGAGATGGTCAGGACGTCACTCCTTGCATGCAGCAGAACTTGCTGACTACCCGCTTCTCGAGTGTGGGCTCTGCTGAGGTTCCTGACACGTGGCGTGGAACCCTCCTGCAGCCTAAGGGCTACACCTTTTCCATGCCTGGCCACACACACTTGGTTCTCTATAAAGTTAGCCGTGTGATTTTTTTTCAAAAACTCTCTTCTGAGATTTTATATACAGGTACCTGAACAAACAACTGTGTTTCTGCCAAGAATTTTTTTCCCCAAATATTGATGAAAAGATTCATCTATAGGCCTCTTTCTCTGTCTGGCTCTTTATCCAATACCAGTTTGTTTACCTATGTGCCGTGACCTAGTTTCTAAGCATAATGCTGTTACCCAGGTCTATTGTTTTAGGCAATGTTTATGTGCATTGTTTTCTTTTGTTCTTTGTGGATAAAATGTCTTAATAGCCATAAGATGAGAATCTGAAGCAGCAAAAATCAACATCTTGAGTGGTCTTCCATCCATCTCCACTCTCAGCAGCACCCAACAAAAACATTCCAAACTGATTAGCAGATGCAAACTATTATATTCAGAATGGATAACCAACAAGGTCCTACTGTGTAACACAGAGAACTATATTCACTATTTCATGATAAACCATCACGGTTCAGGGAAATGAACATGAAACAGAATATATATATGTATAACTGAGTCAATTTACTATGCAGCAGAAATTAACACATTGTCAATCAACTATATTTCAATAAATTTTAAAACCCCAAATAGATGAAAACCTATTTGCTTTGAAGACACGCAACAAAGAAACTGAAAGAAAAAGGAGTGAAATAGGTGTGCAAGCAGGAGAGAGTCTTCTATCTTATACTTTTTTAAATCATAAAAAATGAACTCATTATTATCCCAAAATTTCTTGAGGCAGAAATTCAGGCACCTGATTATTCTGTAAAATCAAAGTGACAGCATCCTTGGAGAAACAGTTGCCTGGCAACTCGGAACAAAGGATTGTCTTTAGATTCCTCTGGAATCTTGTGTATCTATTTTGGTTTTTCTGTTGAGCTCATTTCCCTCCCTACAACCCCCAGACTGAACAATTTTGGAGGAAGAATTTCACTCATAAGAAAGTATTTTTTTCCTCCAGAAGGTATTTTTAAGAAATACAGCTATCTTTATGCAGTTGAATCGCTCTATTTTCAGGACTGGTACATGAACATGTAAGAAAAGAAAAAGAAAAATGCATTAACACGTAAGAAGCAGAAAAATGCCAATTGAGAGGTTTCAGACAGAGATGTATGTTTTGAGGCTAAAAGCCAGACATCAGCTTTCTAACAGAAGGTATTAATTCAGAATCTCACCTAAGACCAAAGTATAATTCAGCCAGTTGAGAGATGCTTTGCAAACGTCTGGGTAAGCTCTTATTCACCAAACTCAGAAGCCCTACATCTCCCCTCTTCTGAATTAATGATGTAGTCCCAGATCTTTTTCCTCTCTTCAGTGAGATAAAGAGTAAGGTATCTGCATCCCTAATGATTCTTTTGCCTATAAGCAAGATAACCTGAGTGAGAGATCCTATGCAAAAGGGAAACTCCTGGAAGGATTGGAATAACTCACAAAAGCCCAACCAAATAACTTGGGAGTAGGTAGGAACCAAGGTGCTAGAAGTTGAGAGGCAAGAACCACAGAAAGGTTGAGAAGGAGAAAAAGGCAAGCAGAACCCCATGATGAGAACAGTGAACTTCACATACCCTGGTAGTGCTCACTCAACATTCATAATCCCTGGAGAGAATGTTACATTGGCAGAGTTTAGATCAAAAGACCAAGCTTGCTGTCCCAAACCAGGGAGAGGAAGAATCTCTACTAGGAGGACCTTCCGCAAACCCCTTCAGCTTCCATGAGGTAAGGGCATATAGATTTAATCACATACAGATGGTCCCCAGGGGCTTCCCTGGTGGTCCAGTGGCTAAGGCTCCAAGCTGCAGGGGGTCCAGGTTCAATCCTCGGTCAGGGAGCTAGATCCCACAGGCCGCAACCAGGAGTTCACACACCCCAAGAAAGATCCCACCTGCTGCAACTAAGATCTGGTGCAGCCACAGAAACAACAGTTTTTTTAAGTTAAAAGAAAAAAAAAAAAAAATACTGGCCACAATAGGGTGATGGGAAGGTCATTTCCCAAAAAGAAACTCTGGTGCTATTTAGAAACGAGAATGAATGCTAAGAAGCCAAAGAAAACATTTATCATTGTCTGAGTTTTATTCCCAGAAGCAGAAACGGAGGCAGGGATTCTTATACTCTTACTCTTCAAGAGACATCCTGAAGCTGTGCTTTCAGGAGAAACTCGTAAGAAAGTAGGAGAAGCAGGATAGAGCAGCGAAAGAGGCTAAACAAAGATGAAGTTTCAGATGAGGTCTAATTTCAGCCTGACCACAGTCTGGAATGCAGATGACGCCACAGAGTTGTGCCCTTTGAGGCAAGGGGGCTCAGTTTTTTTATCCTCATCTCAGTCAGTCATGGGCTGCACCATGCCCTGAGGCGAATTATTAATAGCACCGCCCAGGCATTTCCCAATAAGGTGGATCCCCCTGGCCAAGGATAATTCTCCCGAGAAGGGCATCAGCTTGAGCCATTAGCAGCATCACTGGGAATAGCTGGGCAAAGGGATGCTAACACACCCAAGGACACAAGTGTCTACTAACAATCATAGAAATAAAGGCAAGGTAGTTGGGTTTGATTCACTACACCTAGGGTTTCCCATCTGTAGACCTGGTGCAAGAATCCTGGGGCTGCCATTTATCCAGATGAAAGGGACTGATTACTGTCGGACTGTCTTAGTGGGAATAATAATGTAATTAACAGAAAGACACCAGCAGAGTCAGAGGAGGTAAAAATGTCTTTACAGGAAAAAGATAATGACAATCCAATCAAAAAATAGGCAGAAGATTTAAATAGACATTTCTCCAAAGAAGACATACAGATGGCCAAAAAGCACATGAAAAGATGCTCAACATTGCTAATTATCAGGGAAAAGGAAATGAAAACTACTCAGAATGGCCATCATCCAAAAAAATCTACAAACAATAAACACTGGAGGGCTTCCCTGACAGCTCAGTGCTGAAGAGTCCACGGGCCAATGCAGGAGACACAGGTTCGATCCCCGGTACAGGAGGCTCCCACATGCTGCAGAGCCGCTGGGCCCGTGCACCACACATCCTGCCGTCCATGCTCGAGAGCCTGGAAACTGCAACTCTTGAGCCCAGATGCTGCAACTACTGAAGCCGTCTTGCCCTAGAGCCCACGCTCAGCAATAAGAGAAGCCACCCCAATGGGAAGCCCTCTCAATACAACAAAGAGTATCCACCTCTCTATCCAATCTCCACAACTGGAGAAAAGCCCTCACAACAACAAAGACCCAGCACAGCCAAAAATCAATTAAATAAATAGATAATTATTTTAAACAATACGCCAGAGGGGGTTTAGAGAAAAGGGAACCCTCCTACACTAACGGTGAGAATGTACATTGGTAACAGGCACTATGAAGGACAGTGTGGAGGGTCCCTAAAAAATGAAAAATAGAGTTATCATATGATCCCTCTCCTGGGGGTATATACGGAGAAAACCATAATTCAAAAAGATGCATGCACTCCAACACTCACTGCAGCACTGTTTATGATAGCCAAGACGTGGAAGCAACCTAACATCCGCTGACAGATGAATGCATAAGCAAGATGTGGTACATATGTACGACGAAATGGTACTCAGCCATAAAAGAACAAAACGATGCTATTTGCAGCAACACAGACGGACCGAGAGGTGATCACACTAAGGGAAGCCAGACAGAGGAGGACAAATGTCATATGATATCACTCATATATAGAATCTGATATTTTTTAATGATATAAATGAACTTATTTACTGAACAGAAACAGATGCACAGATTTCAAAAACAAGCTTACTGTTACCAAAGGGGAAATGTGTGTGGAGGGGATGATAAATGAGGAGTTTGTGATTAACATACAAACACTGCTGCTGCTGCTGCTAAGTCACTTCAGTCGTGTCCGACTCTGTGCGACCCCATAGATGGCAGCCCACCAAGCTCCCCCGTCCCTGGGATTCTCCAGGCAAGAACACTGGAATGGGTTGCCATTTCCTTCTCCAATGCATGAAAGTGAAAAGTGAAAGTGAAGTTGCTCAGTAGTGTCCAACTCCTAGCGACCCCATGGACTGCAGCCTACCAGGCTCCTCCGTCCATGGGATTTTCCAGGCAAAAGTACTGGAGTGGGGTGCCATTGCCTTCTCCCCGAGAATCAACAAGGACCAACTAATACAGCACAGTGAACTTTACACAACATTCAGTGATAACCTACATGGGAAAAGAACCTGAAAAAGAATGAACATATGCAAATGTATAACTGAATCACTTTGCTCTATACTTGAAACTAACCCATTGTAAACAAACACTGTAAATCAATCATCCTCCAGTAAAATAAAAAAGTATCAGTCTTCACCAGGTAAATGGTGCAGCTAGCTACAAGATCCAGTACACGAATTATTGGAACGAAATAGAAATGTACCTCAAGCCTCACTTTCCTATAAAAATATAACTCTTTGTCAATATAACTAGTAGTTATTATGAGATAAAACAAGGTGGAAAAAAATAGAACAATATTAAGCGAAATAAAATGTCTGTCTTCAAATCGAGTACCTTTTCATCTTATCCTCTTAGGCCATTAATTGCCACTTTAACCTCATCTTGGTCTCCCGACTCATCTATAAGAATACTTAACTTTCATTTTGATATTTGGCAAAACTAATACAGTTATGTAAAGTTTAAAAATAAAATAAAATTTAAAAAAAAATTAAAAAATTAAAAAAATTAAAAAAAATAAAAATCATCATAAAAAAAAAAGAATACTTAACTTTCTTTTGGTTTTTCAAGTTTCAAAAATGTTTTTAGCCTGGTATACTTTTTTCAGAAAATCACTTCTAACTCTTCTCCTGCTGATCCATCCAATAACCCTATTTAGGTTTTACTGGAGGAGGCAAAGTGTTAAGTGTTTCATCACCTCTTTAGTTCTAGAGGCTAATAACAGAAGAATAAAGGCTCCTTCAGAAAAATAAACCATTAAAAAAAAAGATAATGAAGCTTATGGATATAGTCAAAGATCTAACACTAAAGGAGAGTTAAAGGAACAAGATTACTGGAAAAAAGAAAAAAAGAAACTGACTTTCTAATGCACTGAAGAAATGCATCAGAAAAAATATATAAAAGAAGTCTTACAGACCTAACAGAGAATTTGACAATGATTAATGATATATGCATAGAAAACTAAGCACACAAAAAAACACACTATTGTTAATTACAAGAAAAACAAAACTGTACAAGAAAAGAAACATAACCATGATTAACATTTATAATACAAATAAACCACATTTCTCATTATGATTAACAACATTAATGAGAAAACATTTCTGCATTCTCAGTGACCTAAATATAAATGTAAATAAAATCTGTCCCTGGAAGAACAGAATCCATCTGCCAATGCAGGGGACACGCGTTCAATCCCTGGTCTGGGAAGATCATACAGGGCATGCAGAAACTAGGCCCGTGCACCCCAAGTGCTGAGCCAGCGCTCCAGAGCCCACAGCCTGCAGCTACTGAGCCCGAGTGCCACGACTACTGAAGCCCATGCACCTACAGCCTGTGCTCTGCAACAAGAGACGCCGCCGCAGTGAGAAGCCCGCGCACCACAACCAAGAGTAGCCCCCACTCGCCACAACTAGAGAAAGGCCACGCAAAGCAACGAAGACTCAGCGCAGCCAAAATAAATAATTTGTTAAAGAAATCTTGGAGACACCTCTCTCTCTTTCTCTATTATACATATTAATATATAATATATACCTTGTATTATATATCACGTAATATATATTTTATAGGTTATATATCATATATATTTGCTGTTCAGTCACATAGTTGTGTCTGACTCTTTGTGACCCCCTGAATGGCAGCATGCCAGGATTCCCTGCCCTTCACTCTCTCCCGATGCCATCCAACCATCTTCTCTGTCGCCCCTTCTCCTCCTACCTTCAATCTTTCTCAGCATCAGGGTGTTTTCCAATGAATTGGCTCTTCGCATCGGGTGGTCAAGATATTGGAGCTCCAGCTTCAGCATCTGTCCTCCCAGTGAATATTCAGGGTTGATTTCTTTTAGGGTTGACTGGTTTTATCTCCCTGCTGTCCAAGGGACTCTCAAGAGTCTTCTCCAGCTCCACAGTTGGAAAGTATCAATTCTTTGGCTCTCAGCCTTATTATACATACATACAAATACATATATATGTATAATATATATATATACACACATATTTGGCCATTCATGTACATATATATGGGCTTTCCTGGTGGCTCAGATGGTAAAAAATCTGCCTGCATTGTGGGAGACCCAGGCTCTATCCCTGAATCGGGAAGATCCCCTGGAGAAGGGAATGGTTACCTATTTTGGTCGTCTTGCCTGGAGAATCCCATGGACAGAAGAGCCTAGCAGGCTACTGTCCATAGAGTCGCAGAGTCTGACACAATTAAACAACACTTTCACACACACACATATATATGTATGTATGTATATGCATGCATGCATACACACACACACACACGATACCAGTAGTCTTCACCCACTTTTGGGGGGAAAAAAAAAGATCTCCAAATATTGTCAGAACATTGTCAGATGTTCCCTGAAGAGCAAAATCCTCTCAGTTGAGAACTACTGTTCTAACCCGTTTATTACACTTTCTCTACTAAATAGTATGATGAGGATTTTATTTCTCTGACTTGAAACTGACTGATTCAGAAAGCCATAAATTATGTCAAAATTCAATAAACAAAATATTAATATAAGTATTTAGAAATATACAACCAATAAAAGAATAAACAAATTAAGTATTAGATGCAATTGCTCCCAAAGAACAGAACTGAAGGAAGGAGGGGTGATTTTGAACTTTTTAACATGATTTTGTTGTCTTAATGTGTACATATATAGCTGACCAGGTAGCTGATCAGGTAGAAAGCTCCAGAGATAGACTCAAAAATTCTTGTAAGAAATGAAAGAAGTGTTTATTCTGATCTTTTTTCTAATCTCATCTAAACCATATTCTCTTGCATTTTGCCTAGAGGTAAGTATGGCTGTCATCTAGCTTGAATTATATGCTTGTTTCTTTTCCAAGATGACTCTAATCTGCCTCCTCCCTAACTGGGTGGAGAACTGGCTTACCTGGTTGTAATTATGCAGTAGTCAGAGAAGACAGGAAAAAACACTCTGGTAAAGATTCTTAAGAACATTGAAATAACATTAGAATCCCTAGATCTACACGGGTAGATCTACCCTCTAAAAACGAGGCGGTGGAGGAGGTGAGGGCGGTTGAGACTGCTTGGATGCGTGTCGATGCTACTTACTTATCTAGACTGTCTTTCCCCAGTCTCCATCTACCCCTATCTCCCTCACATTGTACCCCCAGTACTAGCTCTAATTCAGCCTTGCCTCCCCCCACCACAACAAGTGAAGCAATCTTGGGACTGAAGTTCTTATGTATTCCGTGTTAAGTCGCTCAGAGTGGGACCCGACTGAAGTGACGCAGCAGCAGCAGCAGCAGCAGCAGCTGTGTTAAGTACATACTACATTTCGTTTATCCATGTATCTGTTGATGGACATTGGACTGGTTCCACCTTTTGGCTATTATGAATAATGCTGTTATGAACTTGGGTATACAAATACTTGTTCAAATCCCAGTTTTCGATTATTTGGGCTATATGCCATAGAAATTGATCATATGGTCTGTGATTAGCTTATTTTATCTTTTTTTTTACGATTAGCTGTTTGAGGAACCACCTACTGTTTTACACAGCAGCTGTAACATTTTACATTCCCACCAGCAATGCACAAGGGTTCCAATTTCTTCATATCCTCACCAACACTTGCTATTTTCAGTTTGCCTTTTTTAAAAAAATACTAGTCATTCCAAGGTGCATAAAGTGGTATGTCATTGTTTCAATTTGCATTTATTTCCCCACTGGTAAGTGATATTGAGCATCTTTTCTTGTGCTTATCGGCCATTTGTGTACTCTCTTTAGAGAAATGTCTATTAGACTTCTTTGCTGCTGCTGCTAAGTCGCTTCGGTTGTGTCCGACTCTGTGCGACCCCACAGACGGCAGCCCACCAGGCTCCCCCGTCCCTGGGATTCTCCAGGCAAGAACACTGGAGTGGGTTGCCATTTCCTTGTCCAATGCATGAAAGTGAAAAGTGAAAGGGAAGTGACTCAGTCATGTTCGACTCTTCACGACCCCATGGACTACAGCCTACCAGGCTCCTCCGTCCATGGGATTTTCCAGGCAAGAGTACTGGAGTGGGGTGCCATTGCCTTCTCCGATTTGACCTCTTTACCCACTTTAAAAAATTTTTATCCATGTATTGGGCTGCGTTGGCTCTTAGCTGTGTCATGCCAGATCCTTTTTTGCAACTCTCTGGATGTGGTGCGTGGGCTCAGTAGTCGCAGCTCCAGGGCTTGGCTGCTTCGAGGCCTGTGGGATCCCAGTTTCCCAAGCAGGGATTGAACTCACGTCCCCTGCACTGCAGGGCAGATTCTTAACCACTGGACCACCAGGGAAGTCCTCTTTGCCCACTTTTTTTTTTTATGCCAATATAAAGTGAAGCTTTATTCTTGATGATGTGGTCAGGTATCTTGGGTCAGATAACAAAGAGAAACGTCCTTCTTCACCAATTTTTGAAATTATATTTTTTTCTTTTTTTGTTTTTTTTTATTACCATTTTAAAATTATATTTTTAATTGGAGGACTGCTCCCTTTTTAATCAGGTTGTTTCTATGTTGCTGAGTTGCAGACACTCTTTCTATATTCTGGATATTAATCCCTTATCAGATATAATTTGCAAATATTTTTCCCATTCTGTGACTTGCCTTTTCACTCTGTTGACAATTGTCCTTTAATATATGAAAGTTTTAATTTTTTATAAAGTACAATTTGTCTACTTTTTTCTTTTGGTGTCATAACCAAGAAATCATTACCAAATCCGCTGTTATATAGTCCTTCCACTATGCTTTCATCTATGAGTCTTGCAGTTTTAGCTCTTACATTTAGGTCATTGATCCATTTTGAGTTAATTTTTGCATATGGTATAAGAAAAGGATCAAACTTCATTCTTCTGCAGGTGGATATCCAGTTTTCCTCTTCTACCCTTCTGTTTCAGCTTTTTATATTTAACTCTGGCTTATTTTAAAATGATTTTTTGAAGTTTAATATTGATTAAAGGTCTAAACAAATTTTCTTCTCAAGTTATTATGCCATCTTCCAAAGCAATATCCTTGCCCTCCTCAGCCATTATTTTGTAAGAGCTTTACTGAGATGTAATTCACCTACCATAAAACCTACCCACTTAAAGTGTACAATTCAATAGTTTTTAGTATATTCACAGAGTTGTACAACTATTACCACAATTTTAGAATATTTTCTTCACCCCAAAAAGAAACTGTGTATACTTTAGCGGTCACCCTCATCTTCCCCCAACCCCTGCCGTCCTAGGCAACCACTAACTATCTCTATAGACTTGCCTATTCTGGATATTTCATTATTATTTCATAATAAAGAATATGTTGGGTTTTTAGATAACTGACTTCTTTCACTTAGCATAATGTTTTCAAGGGTCATCCATATTGTAGCTTGTATAAATACCTCACTCCTTTTTAAGAATAATTATTTTATTATTATTCATTTTTACTGTGCCAGATCTTAGTTGTGGCATGTGGGCTCTAGCTCCCTGACCAGGGATGGAACCTAGGCCCCCTGCATTGGGAGCACAGAGTCTTAGCCACTGGACCACAGGGATGTCCCTCGAAACTTCATTCCTTTTTATAGCCAAATAATATTCCATTGTAAAGATACACCACATTTCATTTATCCATTCATCAGTTGATAAGATATGTAGGTTGTTTCCATTTTTTGGTGTGCTGTGAACATTTGTGTATAAGTTTTGTGTGGACATGTGTTTCAGGTTTTTTTGAGTATATACCCAGGAGAGGAATTGCTAGGTCAAATGGTAACTCTATATTTAACCTTCTGAAGAACTGCCAGACTGTTTTCTAAAGACGGTACACCATTTTACATTCCCACAGTGTTATTTCTCCACATCCTAGCTGACATTTATTATTATTTTTATTATTATAGACCTGCTAATGGATGCAAAGTGGTATCTCATCGTGGTTTTGATTTTCTTGATGGCCAATAATGTTAACTATCTTTCCATGTGCTTATCGGTCATTTGTACATTTTCTTTTACCCAACTATTCTTTATGTCTTCTTTATCATATCTATCTATTCTGTTCTTTTTAACTATCTATTCTCTTACCTGGAGAAGGAAATGGCAACCCACTCCAATGTTCTTGCCTGGAGAATCCCAGGGATGGGGGAGCCTGGTGGGCTGCTGTCTATGGGGTCGCACAGAGTCGGACACGACTGAAGCGACTTAGCAGCAGCAGCAGCATCCTCTCACCAGAACCATACCTCTCTTTCTTATCCTATATGTTTTAATATCTGGTGGACTATTCTCTGAACTCCACCCTCCTTCCATTTCCTTTACTTTTTCTGAATTGTGTTGGGTATTTTCTCTTATTAATTTATGGGGAGAACTTTAGAAACTGACACATTACTATGCTAACAAAAGAGACAACTTTCTTAACAACCATTCTTTATATATTTCCTTAAAGTATTCTGATGTCATTCATATGTGCTCTAAACATCTATGGTGATTTATACCAGAAATAGCATATGCGCAATTTGTGACTTTAATGAAATATTATTCCAATAGCTTTAGAAAAGCAATTGACACAAATGAAGTGTGTTAACTTGAGTCAAGTGATACCAAGAGATAATGCCTGATTTGAAGAAAGAGGTTTCCTTGAAATATTTCTCCTTGTTGTCCCTTAGCAAAGGAAGACTTAGTAAGCTAGTCTCTTTGCATAAATTTCAATTCTCCAGCACTTGATTAAGCGTGACAATTGGGATTCTCCATGGAAACAGTGGAGCAAGATGCTACACCTTCCCAAAAGCATAAAAATAATGCTCTCTTATTTGTTGCCTGGCAACAATACTCCTTGCACTTATTCACAGGGAAATGTATTTTTGCTGATTGGTATAACTTTGGCAGGGAAAGGAAAGGAAAAAAATAGTTATTTCAAGACTCAAACACTGAGAGGACAGTTCAACCTTTCCCTTCTTTTAAAGGCCCGTGTGAGGTCTTCATAACTTTAAATAACATAAAAGGCATATACCATACAAAAGCATAAAGCATAAAAATATAAAGGCAGAGTGAACACGATCAGAGAGGGGCCTTCACTGAGAATCTTTGAGGGACTTCCCTGGTGGTACAGTGCATTAGGATTCACCTGCCAGTTTGATGCCTGGTCCAGGAAGATCCCACACACCCAGGGCAACTAAGGCGTGCACCACAACTTAAGCCCGCACGCCCTAGAGCCCAGCCATCAGAGAAGCCACGGCAATGAGAAGCCGCGCACCACTAGAGCGGCCCTGACGCGCGTAACTAGAGAAGGCCCACACGCAGCAACAAAGACTCAGTGCAACCAGAAACTAATTAATTATAAGAAGAAAAAAAGAATCTTTGAGGACAAAAGGTCTTTGATTAAGGGACACACTAGATGAAGCCCTCGAGGTTCTCAAGCGGCGTGGGTTCAAACTGCACTTCTAAGGCTTATTGACAATGGGGCTCAGTCTCAATTTCAGTTACCTCCCATCCAGTTGGTCCCGGTGATACATAGTAATTTTGTTCATGACTCTTTCTTCCCTCCCCATCCTCACTATGGCTTATCATGGAAGAGTTAGGCTGAGCAAAAAGTTTTGACCTTACATTTTTACATACTACTTTATACTTACGTACTACTTTAATATAATTGAAAAAAACTCCCAGTGAAAGATATGAAAGAATTAGTTAGAGGGAAGCTGATGAAGATGATGTGGAAACTTCATCCCAGATATTCCCTGGCCCAGACAATGTCTATATTAAGTGTATCTATAAATACACAGAGAAGGGCTGGAAGCACAGACACCAAAATGAATGAGAGTTACAAATAGAAAGTGGAATCTGAAAGAATCCTGACCTTCTTCTTTATATCTTTCTGTACTGGTTGAATCTTTTGCATTGAATGTATATTCAGTTCAGTTCGGTTCAGTCACTCAGTCGTGTCCGACTCTTTGAGACCCCATGAACCGCAGCACGCCAGCCCTCCCTGTCTATCACCAACTCCTGGAGCTCACTCAAACTCATGTCCATTGAGTCAGTGATGCCATCCAGCCATCTCATCCTCTGTCGTCCCCTTCTCTTCCTGCCCTCAATCTTTCCCAGCATCATGGTCTTTTCAAATGACTGAACTCTTCTCATCAGGTGGCCAAAATATTGGAGTTTCAGCTTCAACATCAGTCTTTCCAATAAACACCCAGGACTTATCTCCTTCAGGATGGACTGGTTGGATCTCCTTGCAGTCCAAGGGAGTCTCAAGAGTCTTCTCCAACACCACAGTTCAAAAGCATCAATTCTTTGGCGCTCAGCTTTCTTTATAGTCCAACTCTCACATCCATACATGACCACTGGAAAAACCATAGCCTTGACTAGACAGACCTTTGTTGGCAAAGTAATGTCTCTGCTTTTTAATATGCTGTCTAGGCTGGTCATAACTTTCCTTCCAAGGAGTCTTTTAATTCCATGGCTGCAATCGCTATCTGCAGCATTCTTGGAGCCCAGAAAAATAAAGTCTCTCACTGTTTCCAATGTTTCCCCATCTATTTGCCATGAAGTGATGGGACCAGATGCCATGATCTTAGTTTTCTGAATGTTGAGCTTTAAGCCAACTTTTTCACTCTCCTCATTCACTTTCATCAAGAGGCTCTTTAGTTCTTCTTCACTTTCTGCCATAAGGGTGGTGTCATCTGCATATCTGAGTATATTACTTACCCCCAAATCAATGAAGTTATTTTCCACACAAAAAGGAGAAAGAATCCTACTGACCTCCACTTTTTCATCAACTGGTACCCCCAAATTCCCCAACTTCAGTTCTTCACTATGTCTTCCCCACTTTTTAGCTTCAGTCAGTCCGTGAAAACAACCAAGTGTCAAAGAATCAATGTAAGAGAACTTCCCTGGTGGTCCAGTGGTTAAGAATCTGTGCTTCCACTGCAGGGGGCCCAGGGTTCAATCCCTGCTTGCGGAACTAAGATCCCACAAGTCACGTGGTGCAGCTAGAAAGAAAAAAGTAAAAGAAGGAAAAAAAAAAGAAAAGAGTTCTGCTCTGATTCCAGTTCCAGCCCTTCACCTCTCTGTTAGGACCTCAGCCTCCAATCTGCAAAGGGAAGGGCTGGTCTAACTAGGAATTAGGAAGTTATATACTTAGAGAAGACAAGGAGGGACAAATGACAGGAACCAATGGGGCTGTGCTGGACCCAGGAGCCTGCCCAGCCTCAGGGAGGTACCACTGCAGGCCCCGAGGGGCCAGCTTTTCCAAGTTCTCCAGACTGGAAATCAGGTTTTTTTATGAAATCTCCTGATTTTTTAATATTAGCAAATATATTTTAAAACATTTTGGCAATTCCCTGCAGGCCAAATCAAGCTCGCCTATGACTCCATCTGGCATGTGGTGAGCTGACTCTGAGTCAGAAGCTCTTTAAGGCTCCCTGTTTCATGCTCAGTCCACTTGGGCGCCATCTAGCGATGGTGACCGTCACAGTTCCCGGGAAAAGGACTTTTTTTTTTGGCTACACAGCATGGCATGCAGGATCCTAATTCCCCGACCAGGGATCAAACCCACTCCCCCTGCAGTGAAAGCACAGAGCCTTAACCACAGGACCACCAGGGAAGTCCTGAAAAACCTTTTAAAACAGATTGGTTAGAAGATAATTTATTTGTATGCCCTCAAAATTAATTTTACTATATGACTTCTTAAATGGGCTCTCAGGTATAATTAGAATATAATCAGATAGATCAAGATCATACATGACTTACACTTCTTGGGGAACACAGGATTACGCAAGTGAAGAACATTTACTTACCACATTCCAGGCGCTGTTCTGTTTTAAAGTATTTTATTTAATCCTCCCCATAATCCTATGAATTAAGTACTATTACTACCCTGATTTTTCAGTGGAGACACTGAAGCCTAGAGAGATTGTGTAACTTACATGAAATCACACCCCCACTTACTGGTGGAGCTGGGATTAGAAGGCAAGCAGCCTTAGTCAAGAGGGTGTGCGCTTCTAGACAGAAGCTAGATTAGGGCATCACCGTTCCAATAGTCACTTCAACTGCAGATAACAAAACCTAAAGCAAAAACAAGGCATGGTGGGGGTAGGAGGATTTCTGGCTGTGGAAATATCTGGAGCTCAAACAACGGCATCTCTCCCCGCTCCCCCACGCAGTTCTGCCTTCTTCCGGTTTGTCTAATCTCAAGAAGACAGGACAAACACGGTACCTTCCAGCTCCACAAAGCAATGGGGAAACAGTGGCTATTTAGCAAAAGGTCCTGGGGATAAAAAGGCTCATGTTTTGGAAAAAAACAAAAACAAAAAACTGGATCCTTACCTAACACCACATACAAAGATGAACTCCAACAGACTGAAGACCTACATGTGAAGATAAACATAAATATTTAAAATGAGAAAATGTGAGAGACTATCTTAAGAAGGACTTCAATGAAACTCAAAAGCACATGCCATAGGAAAAAACTGATAAAACTGATGATCTACTTATGTTCAACGAAGAAGACCACAGAAAAAGCTAACAGACAAATAACAAGAATAGAAGACAACTGTAATGTCTAAACCGATGGGTGAATATTATCTGGGATGTGCAAGAGACTCCTGTAAATCGACAAGAAGAAGACAAGGAATCCCGCAGGAAAATGGGCAATTTATAGGAGAGAAAGCAAAAAGGCTAACAAGCCTGTGCTGGATGATCAAGCTCACGAGGAACTAGAGAAATGGGAAACAGCACTGAGAATTCACTTTACATTTTTTTAGACTGGCAAAAATTAGAAAGATGGGTAATGTCACATGTTGGCTGGGACTGGGGGCACAGGGTCTTGCAGGCCCTACTGGCAGGAGGGGTACAGACGTTCTGGAGAACAGTCAGGCACTTTTTAGTGACATAAGAATATACACACCTTGAAAGTAAAAGTGTTAGTCACTTAGTCGTGTCCAACTCTTTGTGACCCTATGGACTGTAACCTACCAGGCTGCTTTATCAGTGGAATTCTCCAGGCAAGAATACTGGAGTGGGTTGCCATTTCCTCCTCCAGGGGATCTTCCTGACCCAGGGATCGAACCCAGGTCCCCTGCGTTTCAGGCAGATTCTTTACCATCTGAGTCACCAGGGAAGCCATACACACACCTTGGGCTACAGCATATATCCCCAGCTATATGTCCCAAAGGAATCTTCATCCTGGCCCAGATGGAAACCAGGATGAGAGTATTTATCACAGTCGAGTTTGTGCTCACGGGTAGCTGGACATTCAAGCTTGTGGGAGTGAAAACACAAAACACAGTCAAGGACTTCCCTGGTGGTCCACTGGCTAAGACTCCACACTCCCAATGCAGGGGGCCCAGGTTCGAGCCGTGGTCAGGGAACTAGATCCTTCATGCCACAACTAAAGATCCTACAGCCACAACTAAGGGTCCCGCCTGCTACAACAAAGATCAAAGATCCTACGTGCTACAACCAAGACCCAGCGCAGCCAAATAAATAAATATACTAGAACACACACAGCAGAGGCCCACCCAGCTGACCCAAGGCAGAAAGCAAGAGAGACCCGCAGGGCAGGAGAAGTGCTATCAGGCTACCCTTGCTGTGGTGACTGCTGGAAAGAGGGTGGAAAGGGGGAAACCAGGACAGCAGGAGGGGGCAGCCACCATCTGGGGTTCCCAGACTGAGTAAACTGAGGTCCCCTTGTTTCCACCTCTGAATATGAACTTGGAGCTATGGATTTTTAAAACTCTTACTTACTTATTTATATTTGTGGTTGTATTACATGGCTTGTACGATATTAGTTCCCCAACCAGGGACTGAACCTGGGTCCCTGCCAGTGAAAGCGTAAGTCCTAAGCACTGGATTGCCAGTGAATTCCCTAAACCTTTTATTTTATTAAAAAAAAAAAAAAATTGACCAAGGAGCTCTACCCCCCTGCATGGAGAACCCACACAGAGGAATGATATATAATATCTGCACAGAGGCTCCCTCTTGGACAAGCTTCCCTAGGTGGTAACCGAATTCCCAGAATGCTAGGTCCCTGGAGTGAGGGCCTGGGCTATGATGATCGTGCTCTTTAGTGACATTGGGTCTACCTTCCTTGTGTTTCTGGATGTATAAATGAAAAGCATGAACTTGCCTGAGTTTGAATCAGCTCCACCCTTCACTAGCTGTGACCTCTCTGTGCCTGAGACATCGAGTCTCTAAGACAAAGATCAAAACACAACCTACATCATAGGTTTTTTGGTGAAGAGTCGTGAGTTGCTGGTGCTTTAAGTATTTAAACAGTTCCTGGCACCAGGTAAGGGCTATAAAAAAAAAAAAATACTGGCCATTGTATCAAGACCACTTGGGATTTCTGCTTCTTGGTCCAGATTAAGCCAGATCTATTCTATACCTGCCAACACCAGCTATCCCTGATCCTAATCTACTTCCATGTTGCACACATGCAGTTCAGTCAAGCCAGCCTCCTTGGATGGGAGGGAAAACTAGTGTGTGGCCGGCTCCTGAGGATTTAACAAAGCCAGCATCTGTTGCCTTTTTCAAATTCCCCCCAGGACATGTAATAAATACTATTACTAATACTATTCCTTTTTTAAAAATGGGGAAACTGATGAAACAAAGAATGACATGATGAAACTCAAAGCATTCCCTGACATAAATCATTCCAATGTTTTCTTGGGTGAGTCTCCCAAGGCAATAGAAATAAAAGCAAAAATAAACAAATGGGACCTAATCAAACGTACATGCTTTTGCACAGCAAAGGAAACTACTAAAAAAATGAAAAGAACGCCTACAGAGTGGGAGAAAATATCTGCAAATGATGCAACCAACAAGGGCTGAATATCCAAAATATACAAACAGCTCACACAACTCAACAGCAAAAAAACACAAACAACCCAATCAAATTCATGGGCAGAAGACTTACACAGACATTTCTCAAAAGAAAACATACAGATAGTCAACAGGCACATGAAAAGATAATCCACATCACTAATTATTAGAGACATGCAAATCAAACTAAAATTCTCACATCAGTCAGAATGGCCATCGTTAAAAAGTCTACAAATAATAAATGCTAGTGAGGATGTGGGGAAAAGGGAGCCCTCCTACACTGTTGATGGGAATGTAAGTTGATGCAGCTACTACAGAACAGAGTATGGAGGGGCCCCAGAATGCTAGAATTACCTTATGAGCCAGCAGTCCCACTCCTGGGCATATATCCAGACAAAACTATCATCTGAAAAGATACACACAACCCTCTGTTCATAGCAACACTGTTCACAACAGTCAAGAGATGGAAGCAACCTAAATGTCTATCAACAGATGAATGGATAAAGAAGATGTGGTACACACACACAAGGGAATACTACTCAGCCATAAAAAAGAATGAAACGATGCCATTTGCAGCGACATGGATGCAACTAAGATGATCACACTAAGTGAAGTCAGATAAAGACAAATGCCACATGATATCACTTATATGTGGAATCTAAAATATGGCACAAATGAACCTATCCATGAAACAAAAACAGACTCACAGACATAGAGAACAGACTTACGGTTGCCAAGGGCAAGCGGGTGGGGGAAGAATGGATTGAGAGTTTGGGGTTGGCAGATGCAAACAGTTATATACAGGATGGATAAACAACAAGGTCCTACTGGATAACACAGGGAACTATATTTATGTCCTGGGATAAACCACATGGAAAAGAATATATGTATATACATGGCCGTGAATGTCTCTGGGGCTACTGGCTTCCCCAATATCTGAACCCACCATCGCCAGGACTACCATAAAAGGAAATCAAATGATGGGCTTACTAAGACATCAAAAGCATTATTTTCCATTTCCAAAGTTGTACTTGTTCCAGTCAGTGCTGAGTGGGGAGGAAAAACTAGCATTAACCTCTTCATTAGTCAATCCTCCCCCACCAGCCTGATTCAGCCCCCTAAACAATAGACGTAATTACACTGAACCATTGTTTGTTTCCATGTCTAGACACAGAGCTTGCATTTGAAAACAAAAAAGAACAGAAAAAGGAAAGCACCCTGCTGTTTTTTAATCCTTTGTGTCAAACTTTTTCTCTGCTTGGATGCCTTTCTTGTGATCAGGAGATATATATTCAGAGTATCAGGTCTTTAAAAAAACAAAACAAAACCAAACCTTTTTATAGAGGGATTAGTATTAATTTAGGATAAAACAATATATTTAAACAGCCTCTAGTCTGAGTAGAAACAAGTCCTTTTAAACCTTAGAAGATTCAGAAAATGATGAATGGGGACTTCCCTGGTGGTCCAGTGGTAAGACTCCACAGTCCCAACGCAGGTAGCCTGGGTTCGATCCCTGGTCAGGGAAGTAGATTCCACATGCTGCAACAAAGATCTGGTATAGCCAAATACAAAAAAGAGAGAGAACAAACCACTGGTTACCAGTGAGGAGAGGGAAGGGGGCGGGATAAGATACACAGAGGTGATTAAGAGGTAGAAACTACTATGTATAAAATATATAAAGCTTCAACAATTTATTGTATGGCACAAGAATATAACCAGTATTTTTATAATAACTATAAATGGAGCATAACCTTTAAAAATTGTGAATCGCTATGTTGCACACCTGAAAATTAATTTAATACTGTACATCAACGATGCCTGGGGGAACTCCCTGGCAGGCCAGTGGTTAGGATTCCACACGTTCACTGCTGTGGCCCGAGGTTCAATCCTGGCCAAGGAACTAAAATCCCACAAGTCTCAAGGCACAGTCAATGATCTTTTTTATTAAATTAAATTGAAAACAACTATGTCTCAATAAAAAAATTTTTTTAAGAAAAAGAAATGGAGGCCTAGATGAAAACAGCAGTTGTTATATTTGCCACAAACAAGGGCGACCATGTCTCGGGCGCTGCTGGGCCTGTGCTTTTGACCTTCTCATTGCCTCCTTCAGTCACTGGGTTCCTTTATTTCTGCATGAACTCTGACCCCTCCATTGACCTGTCCCTTTTCATTTCCTAATATCATCAATTACCCAGCTTCCTTCTTACCCTGGGTCAGGGTGACAGCCTAGCTCACCTGGTGACTTCATATAGCTAAGCTCAGCCGCCGTCATTTTCATTGCTAACCTCTGGATAAAGCCAAAGCCTTATGTCATTTTTGCATTGTGGATATGAATTACTATCTGAAGATAAACCTGAGTGTTATGATCAGGAAACAAACATTGTTTTTAATCCTACAAACCAGAAATGGGTCAGCCCTCAGTATCTTTTCACACCTTGCTGGTTTCTCACTTTTTATTTTTCTCAAAATTAACAGAATACAAACCAGCAGGGAACACTCACAGTAGTTAGCTTGACTGCTGTCTCTCACTGAAACTAACCTGTCAATTTTCCCCTCTCTTTTCCCTACTTTAAAATCCTCTGCCTTCTATAATATCCTTCTGGGGACAAAGTCCTTCAGAGTGTCCAGTGTCCAGTACAAACAGAGCCTTGACACACACTGGACGCTGAAAATGCTTTGAATCCAGAATGGTAGGGACATGAAATGCAAATCGAAAGCACAGTGAGATAGCACCCCACACCTGTCAGAAGGGCTATCATCAACAAGACCATAAATAACACAAGTTGGCGAGGATGTGAAGAGCTGAAATTCTTGTACGCTGTTGGTGGGAATGCAAATTGGTGCACCCACTGTGGAAAACAGCATGGAAGTTCCTCAAAAAACTAACAATAGAACCACCATTATGATCCAGCAAAATTGCACTCCTGGGTGTATATCCGAAAAAAGTGAAAACACTAATTCGAAAAGACATATGCACCCCAATGTTCATAGCAACATTACAGCCAAGATATGGAAGTAAGCTAAGTGTTCATTACAAAATGTAATGGATAAAGACGATTTGGTGTATATATATAATATATATGCATATATAATATAAATTACATTTATATAATTATATATTAAATACAATGAATTAAACATTATATTATAATATAAAATATATATGCACATTATGCATACATTATATATATATACAATAGAATATGACCCAGCCATAAAGAAGAATGAAATTCTGTCATCTGCAACAATATGAATTGATCCACAGGGCATTATTCTAAGTGAAATAAGTCAGACAAAGACGTATACTGTATGTTATCACTTATGTGTGGAATCTAAAAAATAAACAAACTAATGAATGTAACAAAACAGAAACAGACTCACAGATATGGAGAACAAACTGGTGGCTACCAGTGGGGAGGGGAGAGAGGCGAGATAGGGGCTGGAGATTAAGAGGTACAAGCTAAGATGGATAAAATAAATAAGCCACAAGAATATACTGTATACCACAGGGAACATAGCCAATTAGTTTATAGTAACTTTAAATGGACTACAATCTATTAAAATTTTAAAGCGCTATCTTGTCAACACCTGAAACTAATATAGTATTGTAAATCAGTGAAGCCCCTCAATTATGTCCAACTGTTTGTGACCCCATGGACTGGGGCCTGTCAGGCTCCTTCGTCCACGGGATTTTCCAGGCAAGAATACTGGAGTGGGTTACCCTTTCCCTCTCCAGGGGATCTTCCCAACCCAGGGATCAAACCTGGGTCTCCCACATTGCAGGCAGACTCCTTACCGTCTGAGCCACTAGGGAAGTCATTGTAAATCAACTATACTTCAATAAAAAACCATTTCCTAATGGTAGGGACATGAAATAAAGCAAGTCTTGTCTGCTTGCAAGTGCACAGGACAAGCTACAGAGAGAGCTGGGTCTGATTTTCCAGCATTTGCTGCAACTGAGTGAAGTTCAACTGCTACAGTGACCACAGGAATTAAACAGCAGCCAAGAGCCAGAACAACCAAAGTTACCCACAGGAGGAAATACCTTGATTTACCCGCATGTGCCTGACTTACTATAGCAACAGCGCTGCCTTGGCCTCCTTGTACACTAAGTCCCCAGGAAGGAACCTTCAAGCTGCAAACTTGCAAAGATGCAAACTTGCATCTGGTTCCACAAGGAACCAGAACCCCTGCCAGTAACGCCAGGCATGAGCGAAACTGCAGCCTGGCGATCCCTCAGCCCTACCATCTCCCACCTCCTCTCCCTCCTCCAGGCAGTCACTCTTCTTGCCTGCTCACTTGATGCCAGCCCCTGTATGCCAGGTATTATAGTGTCTTACTGTACTTGTCAAGATATTGTACTATAAGGTTAAAAATGTTTTATTTTGTGTGTGTCTGTTTTTTTTATGTATTTTTGTGTGAAACGTATTGTAAACCTATTACAGTATAGTACTGTATAGTCAATTGTGTTAGCTGGGTACCTAGGTTATCTTTGTTGGACTTATAGAATGCTTTCTTCGAATGGAATCCATTCATATGTAGGGGACTTACTGTACCGCCTAAGCAAAAGGACTCGTGGTCCTATTGTTCTTCCCCCTGTTTTATTGATAAACGAAAAGGCAAAGGTAGAAGGCATACTCCAGGTTGGCAAAGCTCTGAGACTGAACCATCTGGATTGAGGAGGAGAGACAGGAGGGAGAGACATGAAGTTGGCATGCACCAGTGTCTCTGGAGATTCAGAGAGAAACAAGTCACAGAAGAGACATTTCTACAGAAAGACAGTGGCTAATTCTTTCAACAAATACAGACTAAAAGAGCAGTGACAGGTCACAGCCAGACTCACTACAGTTACTTGTGTCTATCGTTCAGCCACGCTCTTGAAATTCACATTGGAACTGGACCCACAATGTTTAAACCTGACACTCCAAAAGGAAGTATTATCTTAGTCAGATCACACATCCTCAAAGCAACTGGTCTTAAAATGCTGAGCCTAAACATACAACAGTATAACTTGTGCTGGGGTGCCACCTAGTGGTCAGCGGTAAATTTATGTTTTCAAGTTAGCTAAGCTGGAATCACAGAGAAGGCAATGGCACCCCACTCCAGTACTCTTGCCTGGAGAATCCCACGGATGGAGGAGCCTGTGGGCTGCAGTCCATGGGGTCACTAAGAGTCGGACACGACTGAGCGACTTCACTTTCACTTTTCACTTTCATGCATTGAAGAAGGAAATGGCAACCCACTCCAGTGTTCTTGCCTGGAGAATCCCAGGGACGGGGGAGCCTGGTGGGCTGCTGTCTATGGGGTCGCACAGAGTCAGACACAACTGAAGTGACTTAGCAGCAGCAGCAGCAGCAAGCTGGAATCAAGATTTCAGGGAGAAATATCAATAATCTCAGATATGCAGATGACACCACCCTTATGGCAGAAAGTGAAGAGGAACTAAAAAGCCTCTTGATGAAAATGAAAGTAGAGAGTGAAAAAGTTGACTTAAAGCTCAACATTCAGAAAACTAAGATCATGGCATCTGGTCCCATCACTTCATGGGAAATAGATGGGGAAACAGTGGAAACAGTGTCAGACTTTATTTTGGGGGGCTCCAAAATCACTGCAGATGGTGACTGCAGCCATGAAATTAAAAGAAGCTTACTCCTTGGAAGGAAAGTTATGACCAATCTAGATAGCATATTCAAAAGCAGAGACATTACTTTGCCAACAAAGATTCATCTAGTCAAGGCCATGGTTTTTCCTGTGGTCATGTATGGATGTGAGAGTTGGACTGTGAAGAAAGCTGAGCACGGAAGAATTGATGCTTTTGAACTGTGGTGTTGGAGAAGACTCTTGAGAGTCCCTTGGACTGCAAGGAGATCCAACCAGTCCATTCTGAAGGAGATCAGTCCTGGGTGTTCTTTGGAAGGAATGATGCTGAAGCTGAAACTCCAGTACCTTGGCCACCTCATGTGAAGAGCTGACTCATTGGAAAAGACTTTGATGCTGGGAGGGATTGGGGGCAAGAGGAGAAGGGGACGACAGAGGATGAGCTGGCTGGATGGCATCACCGACTCGATGGACGTGAGTCTGAGTAAACTCTGGGAATTTGTGATGGACAGGGAGGCCTGGCATGCTGCGATTCATGAGCTCGCAAAGAGCCGGGCACGACTGAGCGACTGAACTGAACTGAAGAGGCAAGCGAAGTTGCTCTAGTCATGTCCGACCCTTTGCGACCCTATGGACTGTAGCCTGACAGATTCCTCTGCCTGTGGGATTCTCCAGGCAAGAATACTGGAACAGGTTGCCATGCCCTACTCCAAGGGATCTTCCTGATCCAGGGATTGAACCCGCGTCTTTTACGTCTCCTGCACTGGCAGGCGGGTTCTTTACCACTAGCACCACCTCGGAAGCCCGGGATGTAGGTATACACACCTGTCCCAAAGGTCTAAACTCACTCTGTCCAATACATCTGTAATGAGAGCCACAGATGTGGGAGGTGTATGGAGAGTCAGGGACCAGGTTCAAGGCCAGTTCTGAGGTTTAGTGTGATAATATCTTGGAATGGGTGCAGCAGCGGCTGTAGACATGGGCGTAGGTTCCTCAAGAATGGACGGTGAAAGATGCTTCTAGGTTTTGAACCGGAAGGCCTGCACCCAGGCCGCTGATCAGGTCTAAGGATCTGGTGAATGATCCCCGAGACTACAAGGCACTGAGCCTTGTTCTGCATCCACAGCTCTGAGTTCAGGGATGTCACGGACCAGGCTGTGTTTACTGAGGTTCAGCAGGGTGATGACCAGTCACACGGAGGGTGCCCCATAGTGAAACCCCATGGGATTTAGCTGCTGTGTTGGTGAGAGTCACCTGGCCTAGCACGTCCCAGGCTGATACAAACACACAGAAGTCTAGGCCCAGGAGGGGCTGCTGACTTCCTGGAGGCTGAATGTGACCCTGGATAGCCAGATGTTCCCATCTGCACCTCACTCCACCTCCAGCACGCACATCTACGGTGAGATTGTTTAGGATCTGATGCTTGCACCACTCTTCCTCCCACAGAATGCCGCTGATCAACTGGTTTTCTGACTGCTCAGTTCCTTCTGAATCCCCAGGTATAAAAAACACGTTGGGTTTACCCAGTGGATGACTGGGTTTGGCTTTCCTTCCCTTGGCGCCAACCACTAACACTCATCAATGCAGCCAACAAGCCCCAGGGAGGAAATGAGGCTGTCCTACGTGCGTGGGGCAGAACAGCCTCCTCCCCATCACAGAAGGTCCAGGGACATTTAAAACAGTTGTTTACAGACTTCCCTGGTAGTGCGGTGGCTAGGACTCCTAGCTCCCAGTGCAGGGGGCCCAGGTTCGATCCCTGGTCGAGGAACTAGATCCCACACACTGGAACTAAGAGTCTTCATGTCACAGCTAAAGATCTCACACGATGCAAGAAAGATTGAATATCCCCAGTGCCACAGCTAGGACCAGGTGCAGCCAAAGAAATAAATATTTTAAATTAATCAATTACAAAATAAAATAGTTGCTTAATGTTACCTCTTAATTGGCAATGGCCGAGCAGTCCTAAACACAAAGAATATGAAACAATTCAAAACAGGGATTTACAGGTACTGACCTACCTAATAAACTGGACATTCCTGAAGGAGGTTGACTGGAGTGACAGACAGCAGTTCTGGAAAGAAAAATGACCATAAGAGAGAAGTCTTGTTTAATTTACCTAAAGAGTATCCGCATTTGGCTTTTCTTCCATCGGCTCCTTCTATTGACAAATTGTGTCTGCACAGCTACTGTGCAATGGAAGACAAGGTTCACATGTAAAGATGTTAGTTGTGAGACTGGGTGAAATACCAGAAAATCAAAAAATATCTCAACGATCATTGTGAAGGATTAACTAGATAAATCAGGACACACTTGCACCATGGAATACTAAGTAACCGTTGAGGAAAAGGTAGAGAAAACAACAAAAGGACAAAAATACATGAGAAAGAACGGTTTTTAAAACACTAGACGAGCATGTGTGCTAAGTCGCTTCAGTTGTGTTCGACTCTTTGCAACGCACCAGGCTCTTCTGTCCATGGAATTCTCCAGGCAAGAATACTGGGATGAGTTGCCAGAGGATTTTCCCAACCCAGGAATCAAACCCACGTCTCTTATGTCTCCTGCACTGGCACCACCCGGGAAGCCCAAACACTGAACATCAGGTGATAAAGGACAGTGATCCCTGCGGGGCAGGAAACAGAACTCTTCATATGGCCTGACTCCTCCCTGCCCCTCATTCTCTCTGCTCAAGCCACAAGGAGTCTATGTCCATCTCTCACACTCAGGAGGATCCCTCCCACCACCAGCCTTTGCACCTGCTCTTCCCTATCCTTTTTCATTTCTACCTTTCAGATCTAGCTTCTTCAGGCTCTCTCTGAGTCTCCTGACTCCTGGACTAGGTCACATCCCCCAAAGAAGCACTCTTAGAACAGTATTTTTCTGCTCCTCTGCTCCTCATTTGTTACAAAATATTATATAATACACATGAACACCAACATATTAGCCCTGATGATATCACAACACCAACATTTCTAACATAAACGTACAGTTTTCATTCCATGTTATTACAGGATTTATGTAGGACTGTACATAACGAAATAGTAAATTTAGATGACACAAGCAAAAATCAAATCAGATTTATTCCTTAGTTTCATTTAGAAACTGAAGCAGTTAGGATTGGCATTATGTGATTCAGCATTATGTTTCAGCATTATGTGATAGAACATCCAAATTGACAATGAATAAATTTTGCATGCGACACACACACAAATACAGTCTGGAACTGGTGTGGAGTGTCTAAGATATCGTTAGGAATGCAGGTTCTTTAAGCTTTACACTCCTCTATCCCAAAGACCTTGGCTTCAGGGTCTAAGATAGCTGTTAGAGCTCCAGCCATCACATTTACAATCCAGACAGTAGGATGGAGAATTGGGAGAAAAGAGAAAAAGACATGCAACAACCTTTTAAAGCAGTAGTTATGTGGTTATACCTGGCTGCCCAGGAAAAGTAGGAAAAGGGAGTGTTTGACAAGTGAAAATTACATACTGTATGACTTTGGGTTTTTTTGTTATATTCAATGTTTTCTTTTTTACTGAAGTATAGTTGATTTATAATGCTGCGTTAGTTTCTACTGTACAGCAAAGCAAATCAGTTATACACATACCCACACTTTTCTAGATTCTTTTCCCATATAGGTCATTACAGAGTACTGAATAGAGTTCCCTGTGCTATACAGTAGGTCCTTATTAGTTATCTATTTTATACACAGCAGTGTGTATATGTCAATCCCAACCTCCCAGTTCATCCATCCCACCCTCCCCTGACTGTATGACTTTGGAAGATGAAGGCATTTGGAGTAAGTGGCTGAGTCTCTACTTCAGACATGTTCACGTTCTACATATTTTTAAAGGTGGGGGAATGTGTGATTCTCAGGAACTTAAGAAACTGATTACCAGGGGTAAGTGGCTGGAAAAGGGTAAAAATAGAGGACTGGGGAATGGGGCAGTGCAAGTGAGGCGAGGGCTACCTTCTCTGAGGGTGGCTTCTTGTTCTAGAATCATGGTAACGTGGGTTGGGAGGAACTGAGAATGACTAGTAAAGGCTACAGGGCTTCTTTTGAATATGATGAAAATGTTCTGGAATTAGATTGTGGGGGTGATCACACAACTTTGTGAATATATTAAAAATTACCAAACCATGCACTTTAAATAGATGAATTGTGGGACTTCCCTGGTGGTCCAGTGACTAAGACTCCGTGCTCCCAATGGAGGGAGGGGCCTGGGTTCGATTCCTGGTCAGGGAACTGGATCCTACATGCCCTAGCTAAGGGTTCACATGCCTCAGATAAAGATCCCATGGGCTGCAATGAAGATCGAACATCCTGCGTGCTATAACTAAGACCCAATGCAGTCAGATAAATAAAAATAAATATTTTTACAAATAATAAAATAAATAAATAGATGAGTTGTATGATACATAAATTATATATCAGTATAGCTACTTAAAAAAAAAGAAGCAAAGATAAGCAAAGAAACTGATGAACATAAAGGTGTATTTAAAACACATACACAATGACAACAGCCAAACTGGGGATTAAGAACACAGTTCTGCTTGACACTTCTGCTTCATACCAGTGCGTGCTTAGTTCCTAAGTCGTGTCTGACTCTTTTCGACCCTATGGACCGTAGCCCTCCAGGCTCCTCTGTCCATAGGATTCTCCAGGCAAGAATACTGGAGTGGGTTACCATTTCCTCTTCCAGGGGATCTTCCCAACCCAGGGATTGAATTAGTGTCTCCTGCGTCTCCTGCATTGGCAAGCAGGTTCTTTACCATTGAGCCACAGTAGAAGTATAATAATGGACAATCATTAGGGCTATGTGCTCCCACGGGCACACATGGAATAATTTTTATTTCAGGCATATGAAGGCATGCAGTTGATTAAAACATACTGAACATATAAAAAATGAATTCTGAATAATTTTTTAGAAAAGAAATAGCCATAGAGATTGTCGGGATATCAACTGACTCCTTGGAAAATTGATAATTATAGGGAAACAACTAAGTACTCCTCCTGCCTTTCTGATATACACTAAATTTCAGTGTAACTGAATATCTCTGTGGACAAGGGAAAGGTTGTCAGTGAGGAAGAATTCTAGCCAGGGCTAGGACCAGGGAAAGGCGAGGGAGATCCTAGCGTGTGAAATCTATGGATTCTAGTTAAGAGATGCAGGAGTGTCAAAATTTGAAAATTGTTTCAACTACTAGCAAAATAACTGATTAACACAGTGGTCACTAGCACTTCTGAAATCATTAGGGAAAAGGCTGACAGGAAATGTATAAAGATCAGACAGGCACTATACAAACCCAAGGAACAATCTTTTTCTTAATTTTTTTGGCCATGCTGCAAGGCATGTAAGATCTTATTTCCCTGACCTGGAATCAAACCCAGGCCCTTGACAGTAAGCTTGGAGTCCTAATGGCTGGACTGCCAAGGAACTCCCTAGGATCAGTTCTTTTTTTTTTTTTTTTTTTCTTTTAATTTTTTTAAATTTATTTTTTAATTGGACAAAAATTGCTTTACAATGTTGTGTTGGTCTCTGCTGTACAATAACACAAATCAGCCATAATTATACATATACCCCCCTCTCTCTTGAGCCTCCCTCTCCCCCTCCCACCCCTCTAGGTCATCACAGACTGGGTAGGATCAGTCAGATTCTACCACACTGGGTAGGATCAATGCTAATGTCTCACACACACATACACACACACAAATGAGATAGCAGGACTTCGCTGCTTACCCAGTGATTAAGACTCTGCACTTCCAATGCAGAGGATGCAGGTTCGATCCCTAGTCAGGGAACTAAGATCCCACATGCCACACAGTATGGCCAAATGCTAGACTAAACTAAACTAAAATACACATCAAAAAAAAATGAGAGACTTCCCTGGTGGTAGCGGTTAAGAATCCACCTGCCAAGGCAAGGGACATGGATTGGATCCCTGTTCCAAGATGATTCCATATGCTGTGGGGTAACTAAGCCCATGCACCATAACTGCTGAGCCCACGCCCTAGGGCCCATGCTCCACAAGAAAAGGCACCACAATAAGAAGCCTGTGCACCGCAACTAGGGAGTAGCCCCCAGTCACTGCAACTATAGAAAGCCCACGTGCAGCAAAGCAGACCCAGAGCAGCCCAAAGTAAATAAAAGTCTTTTAAATGAGATAGCAAATATCATATACCTCCAGACAGTGATGCAGAAAGTGCACAGCACCACCCAGGAAGGATTCTCAAGGGAAAAAAAAAATTGAACCATAATATAATCAAGCCTTTAAAACTGATCTCGGGCCAGCTACCAGGGAAGATGGCTCAGTGGTAAAGAATCCACCTGCCAGGGCAGGTGACACCGGTCCAGTCCTTGAACTGGGAAGATCCCACATGCCCCGGAGCAACTAAGCCTGTGCACCACCGTTGAGCCTGTGCTATAGAGCTCAGGAGCCGCAACTACTGAACCCCAAGTGCCCTGGAGCCCATAGTGCACAAGAGAAGCCACTGCAATGCCACATCAGTCCTGTACGACTCTTTGTGACCCCTTGGACGGTAGTCCACCAGGCTCCTCTGTCCACGGGATTCTCTGGGCAAGAATACTGGAGAGGGTTGCCATGCCCTCCTCCAGGGGATCTTCCGGACCCAAGGACTGAAACAGCGCCTTTTACGTCTCCTGCATTGGCAGGTGGGCTCGCTACCATTAGCAGCACCTGGAAAGCCCCAGTGAGAAGCCTGCACACCGCAATTAGAGAGTAGCCCCCGCTCGCCACAACCAGAGAGAAGCCTGAGCAGCAATGAAGGCCCAGCACAGCCAAAACTAAATAAATAAAAATTAAAAAATTACAGTCTGACCTCTAGGGCACAGGAAATACTGAGCATAAAGGAAGCAATACACCAGATCTCAAAGGAGGGATCTTATATTGGACTCTAATTTCATCAACCAGTCAATGAAAGAAAAAATAAAAGGGGAGGAAACTGCTCTAGATTAAGAGAAACATAAGACTTAAAAGACTTATAAGAAACACAAGAGACATAACCAAATAAAAGGGATCTTGTTTGATCCTGATTTTAAACAGAAATTATAAAAAGAGCATTTTTATACAATAGAGGAAATTTGAGTACAGCTTGGTAATTGAATATTAAGGCATTATTTGAAATTTTGTTAGATGGGATAATGGCATTGTGGTTAGGCAAGAAAGTATTTGGATATTCCTTTCGAGGTTGCATACTGAAGTGTTTAGAAGGGAATGGGTATGATGTCTGGGTCTTGCTTTAAAATATTCCAGCAGCAAAACATCAGAAGAGGAAAAGAGTAGACAAAACAAGTCCATGATGAGATGAAGCTGGGGGTGAACACACAGAATTTGTTACATTTTCAGCAAAACCCCATCTTACAGTGTGCAGCCTAGAGAAAGTCTCATAACCGTGCACAAGGGCAAGGGTGGGCTCTGTGGCTATGTTTGTACTTTTTTGGTTGCACCTTTTGGGTTAGCCAAAAGGTTCATTCGGGTTTTCCCAATGAAATGAAAATTGGAAATGACTTAAGAGTCTTGTCCATAAGAGACAAATCTGCTAACGTGAGGAGCCAGTCCTGTCAGCAGGCATTCCCTCCTCCTCCTACTTAATGAAACCCCGGTTTTATTGATCCCCCACATCAGTGTCTTGTGGATGCATCGCAATGAACCCAAGGGAAGCATTGGACTCTCTTTGGCCAGTAATTGATCCAGTGGTGGGCAGGCAACCTATCTGACCAAGGAGAACTAAGGGAAGAGTTTGGTGAGAGGCTTCTGGGGACAATTCAGTACTGCATTGATTCTGAGACACATTCTTTCATTTCTGAAATTGACAGGCTTCTCACAATCAATCTGTCAGAGGACTGCTGTGGTATATGAGTCATTCCCCTCGGGTGTGCAAACTTGATCCAAAAGCCTACTGGTTTGTGACATCTTCTGGTAAGATCCAGAGAATGACAGAACTAAAACCTACAGAATGGGACTCCTTGAGATAACTGTGGTGATTCCGGAGGAGACTGCTGTCCTGCCAGTGTTCCTGGGAGCACAGAGAGTGGTGTCTTGGGGAAGAAGACAGACAGGGAAGGCACTGAATTGAAAAGCAATTTAAAGTGGAACTCTGGTGGGAAGATGTTCTGAAAATGCCATAACTAATTTAGATCATTTCTATTTTCTTGTTTTGTATGCTCAAGAGTAACATATAATATTTTTAAATTTTATATTTTTGTCTTAAAGAGGTATTTTATAAGCATCAAATAAAAATTCTAAGGGATAAGAAAGCATTAAGTCAGTTTAATTGTTGGCACTCTTTATTTTTAATAGTAGATTGATAGCATCTTGGATTTGACGAAACGTGGTACCTACTTGTTAGAGAATAAAGCTAGAAAAGGAAAATACTTTTCCCTCTTTGTCCGCTTCCTGCTTTGGGTACCAAGACAGGCAAGAGTACGATGCTCAGACTTACGGCAGCTATCTTGGGACCGCAAGAGGAAGACAGACAGAATCCCAGGGATGCCAAATAGCATCTTGACATTGCGAACCACTGACCTACCACTGGAACAGTCTACCTACAGATTACTCATCAGTGAGATAATTAATGCCTTTTCCTGTTTTTTAGTTTTTTTTTAAAAACTTTGGCCACACTGGCATGCATGATCCTAGTTCCCTGACCACACCACCTGCAGTCCCCCTGCAGTGGAAGCATGCAGTCTTAACCACAGGACCACCAGGAAAGCCCTTTATCATTTATGAGATTTTTATGTAGGGATCATACCACCAAACTATACCTAAGTGATAATGATTTGGTGGAATACTGAACAGTAGTAAAAATAAACTGTACATGTTTATTTTATTTTAAACTGTACATGTTTAATATAAGTATATATTACATGTTTATGATATACTTTGTATAAATATTATATATTCTGAATATATATTTTTGCAGGTTCGATCCCTGGATCTGGAAGATCCTCTGGAAGAGAGCATGGCAACCCACTCCAGGATTCTTGCCTAGAGAATCCATGGACAGAGGAGCCTGGTGTGCTGCAGTCCATGGGGTCGCAAAGAGTTGGGCACAACTGAGTGAACGGAACTGATGAATATATATTTAAATCTTAAAAAATGCAGTGTTGGGCTAAAATAGTTTCAGAATGACCCTATCAGTGTGATGTTTATATAAAGTTTAATGAGTGAAAATAAATGTTTTTTATGCATATATTATGTTTTAAACATGGACTTCAGGGAAACATACCATCTTTAGAGCAGTGGCTACCTCTGGAAAGGGAGTAAGGGAAATAAAATCAGGAAGGGAATATAAACTGGACTCATCTATACCAGTAATGATTTTCAAAAGAAAATGTGGCAAACATTGACACTGGTCAAATCTGAGTGGTAAATAAACATCATAACATATTCTGTACTTCCCTATGTTCTAAAATCTCTCATCATCATGATCAAATTTTAATTACTCGATTTTTCCATATTTATAGTTGCAATAATCTTCCAGAATTCATGTTTCAGAGAGTAATAAAAATGTTTAATATATTTTTTCTTCACTTGTAAATTGGAAATGTCCTCAAGGAGAAGAAACCACTGAGTCACTAAAAACAAAAAAATTCTACCTTGGCAGTTTGACACAGAATCAGATATTGGTAATGTTTGCACAACTTTGTGAATATACTAAAAACCATGAAATTGCACATTTTATTGGGTTGGCCAAAAAGTTTGTTCAGTTAATAATGCATTGTTCGATAAGTATCTTGGTGAAAATAAAAATGTGCTTTTTTTACTTAAAACTAAGTGAACTTTTTGGCCAATCCAATAAAAGGGTGGATTGCATGGTATGTGCTTATATCTCAGTTTTAAAAATTAGATGTCAAAAAAACCCAAAACCAATGACCTCTTATTTTTCACGCTTTGCCAAAAAAAACCCCAAACCAACAACCTCTTATTTTTCATGCTTCTGGGGGTTGACTGAGCAGTTTTTCTGCTTCATATGATGGGCGCTAGGATCACTCACCTGACTGCATTGATCTGGCAGTTGGTTTGAGTTGGAAGGCTCAATAAGGCTTCATTGTTATGTCAGGAACCTTGGTACTGGCTGTCAGTTGCGGCACCTTGGATCTCCTTCCCATAGTCTTTAGCAGGACAGCCTCGCAGGACGGCAGGTGAGTACAAGAGCAGAAAAGTGGACGCTGCCATGCCTTTCAAGGGCTAGAACCAAAATTGGCTCAGGATCACTTCTACATTCAGTTGGTCCAAGCACGTCACAACTCATCTTCAAAGCAGGGGGAAGAGCAGCACGTGTCTTTTGGGATGGGAGGAACTGTTGGCAACCATCCTAGGAGACAGGCTTCCACAAGTGGTGAAGACCACAGAAGTTTGAGGCACTGTGGGTACACAGCCATACCATCACTAGCTGGACGTGAGCTGACTCGTCATGGCTGGTGACACAGCAGAGACCACTGACATTCTCCATCTCCCACTTCTGAATTAACTCTTCTCCCTCTCTATAAACGAGAGAGAGATGCCAATTTTGAAAGATGAGAGACAAGACCCAAGATGTCTTCAATACAGGTGAATTCCAGAAACTTTAAAGCTGAATGTAGAGGTTAAGGTAACAGTTGCTTATAGTCTTGTTACTTGGGAAAATGGGTTAACATCTGAGCCTCATTTTCCTGATCTGTGAAATGGATAAGGACCCACAGAGGGGACCACATGTGAGCAAGTGAAAACTGGCTCTGCTGACAAGCCTGGAGACTAAGAAAGTGAGACATAATTCTGCTAGCAGAACGTCCCCAGCTGGACATACACAGCTCTCACAGGATATGAACATGTCCAGAGAAGCTTACGCCATGATTGTTGTGGCAACAAGACAGAAACAAAGCCCTCCACAAGCACAACAATGATGGAACACCTTCTTCTGACATGAGTGGTGCTGCCCCTTGACCAAGGATAACTCCAACCTTGCTCTAATCCTCCTGCCTCCTGGATAAAAACTAAGACACTGGAACTCTGATCGTCTGCTTCCTGAATGCATCCAATTCCAAACTGCCAACCCCCCAACTTTCCTAATCCCTCTTTAAAATCATCCAGAAAGTGCCCAAATTCTATTAATTTCCTGCTAATTCCTTTTTTATTGGGAGGCTCCTCACAGCAGCAAGATCAATAAACACTTCAGGTGTCTTTTTATGTGGGTTCTAACATACTCATCAAAAGACATACTAGAACGTTCATATTGGCCTTATTAGGCATAGACAAAATACCCAACTACTCAGCAGTAAATGAATACCTCAATTATGATACATTTGCGTAATGGTACATTACGTATCAGTGAGAAACTAACTTTGCTCAACGTGGACACATCTTGTAAGACGGAGCAAAATAAGCCAGATTCTCAAGAAAATATACTGTGATCCACTCTTATTCAGTTTGAAAACAGGTAAATAATCAATGGGGTTAGCCATCAGTTAGGAATCACCCTTGTGGGGGGGATGGGAGGAGGCACGAGGGGGCTTCTGCAGGTGGGTAACCTGTCATCCTTTCTCTGGGTGCTAGTTATGTGGATATGCTGAGATGATGAAAATTCAAAAATCAGTGTTTATGCTTTGTGTACTTCTCTGTGTATATATTAATATGAATTAGGGTTGTTTTTTTTTAATGGGCAACCATGTTAAAGGGACATGGAGCAAACCTGAAAAAGTTCCCAATTAAAAAAGCTGAAACAATTTGAGCAACAAGATCATGTAATATTGGGTTATAACAATATAAAATAAATGTCCATGTAAAGAGGATGTGGTTTATACAGCAATGGAATACTATCCAGCCATAAAGAAGAATGAAATAACACCATCTGCAGCAACACTAACGGCTAGTCACTTCTGCGGTCTTTCTCCCTAAAACCTATTACCCTAGTCTCACCATGAAAAACCACTGCTGCTGCTGCTAAGTCGCTTCAGTCGTGTCCGACTCTGTGCGACCCCATAGACGGCAGCCCAGCAGGCTCCCTCGTCCCTGGGATTCTCCAGGCAAGAACACTGGAGTGGGTTGCCATTTCCTTCTCCAATGCATGAAAGTGAAAAGTGAAAGTGAAGTCGCTCAGTCGTGTCCGACTCTTCGCGACCAGGCTGCTCTGACCATGGGATTTTCCAGGCAAGAGTACTGGAGTGGGTTGCCATTACCTGTATAGACCCAAATCCAGGTCCATTCTTCGTAAGTCCTAACCAGTACTCTTCAAAGCTGTCAAAGTCATCAAGAACAAGGAAAATCTGAGAAGTGATCAGTCAAGAAGAGCCTAAGGAGGGAACTCCCTGGCGGTCCAGTGATTAGGAATCGGATGGCCGCCTAGGTTAGATACCTGGTGAGGGAAACTAAGATGGCACAAGCCGCGGGGCACAGTCAAACAAAAGCCTAAGGACACGTGAATAAATTTAATGTGGCATCTTGGACAAGATCCTGGAACAGAAAAGGGACACTAGCTGAAAAAAAAACTTTTTTTTTAATTTTTTTAAACGCTGAATTTAAAAGTTAATACTAATATATCAACCGAGGTGGTTTCTCATATGTGACAGACGTACCTCAGTAGGGTACGTCTTGAATAATTAATCAAGATGCTCACAACAAGGGAAACTAGGTGAGGAGTACGCAAGAGCTCCAAGTATCATCTGCAATTTTCCTGTAAATCTAAAACTTCTAAAATAAAATGTTTTATTTTGCTTTCAAACACGGACCTGCAACTGGGCTTTCTCACAAAGCTGTGAGAAATTCTTACAGGTGTACAAGCCAAGTGCAAGGCTCAATGCTTAACACATAGATATGAGGTGTAGTTTGGTTTCATGTGAAATAAGGGACAAGAATTCCAATACTCATCAATTGTTACCAACTGTTATCAGTGTAAAGCACAAGGGACCCCGTACAGCCCAGCCCAGCCCGGCCAGCCCACGCGCAGGCGAGCCAGCGAGCGAGCGCGCGCACGCCGGCCGGCGCGCTCACGCCGTGGGGGCGGGGCAGCGAGGACGCTGGCGTAGGGCGGGGCCAGGCGCAGTTCCCACGCTGGCCTCGGCGCCCGGAAGTAGTGTGTCAGGGGACTCCGCGGGGCGGAAGCCGCGCAGAAGTGGAGGCAGTGGCGCCCCTCGGGCAGGGGACGCTGCTGGTGCTGTTGCTAGACGACGCGAACTAGCCTTCGTCACTTCCTTAGCCCGCCGTCTGCCCACTCCCCAGGCCGGAACCCAGGGACCCGGAGCCGGGGTGGGCGCAGGCTCGTCCTCCGACGTCCAGGACAGCAGCCAGCTGGGCAGCTGGAGTGGAGGCCACGCCACCTGCAGGGAAGAATCCGAGCCGAGGCGGGAAGATGGCTGCAGACAAGCCTGCAGGTGAGGCGCCCGCGCCCGCGCGCTGGAGCGGCGGGAGCGGGCAGACCCTGCGCTGCTGCCGCGGGGCCCCAGGTGGAGACTTCGGGGCTGCTCTCTTTGGGGCGTGCATTTCTCTCCCTTAGACCCTCCCTCGGCCGCCGCTAATGTGAGTCTTTGGGCCCGAGGTCCAGTAGTTTCTTACCAAGTGCAACACGAAGCCGCTTCTGTTCGCCTTTGCCTTGCTCTTCGGAATTTCTCTGGTTTAAAAAGCATGAGTCTAGATGGCCGTTTCACAGACTTTTCGACTTCCCACTGGGGAAGGCAGAGCAAGGAAAGTTCACCCCGGAGACGCAGCGCCGTGATGCCCGTGGCTCAGGCTACGACACTTACCTGGGTGGCTTCGGCCACACCAGCCTGCCTGTGGTCCGCGACGTCCTGTGTAATTAACTTTGTCGAAACCACTTATTGAAATAGGCATAACGTTATCTTGTCTCACTTCGGTCTGTGCTCTCTAGTGCCTTGTTATTTAGAACCTTTTACCCTCTAGTTCATCAAGATTAATCTCAACGGTTTTCTTTATGGATTACTATTCCATTCCTAGACTCTTCTCTATTTGAGGAATATAAAATTCTTTCCTGCCTACCTCTGGGACGATCTTGATACCTGTTTCCTGTAAGGAAATAATGTTCTCTGTGGCATCCATCCACGTTTTGTTGGAAGGCGCTTAAATTACAGGTTTTAGAAGTGGTCAACACAGACTTTTTACAATAAAATTTATATATTTTTTAAGAGGGAAAAGAAAATGTGCTCCAGGATTTTTTAATTAGATCCTGATCTCAATAATTGACAAACTGGATTTGATATTAAAGTGAGCCAATCCTGATACATGCGTGTGTGCTCAGTTGCTGACTCTTTTCAACCCCGTGGACTGTAGCCCGTCAGGCTCCTCTGTCTATGAAATTTTCCAGGCAAGAATAGTGGATGGCGTTGCCATTTCCTACTTCAGGGGACCGTGCCAATCGTAATACAGGTACAGATAAGTAAAATCATTAGAACATCTCTTCAGTAATCTAAGAAAAACAAGAGAAAAGATCTAGAAAGTGGGGCTAAGCATTTAGAGCGTGCTAGAGAATTTTAGGTAGGCTGGTCAGGAAAAGCCTTTCGTGAGGTGATGGTTGAGCCCAATGAAATGAAGTGAGCCTCATGGAATGGGGAGGGGTGGGTTGAGAGAAAGTTCCACACAGGGATAAGCTTGGCCTGTCCAAGTCTGACCGAGAAGGCAATGGCACCCCACTCCAGTACTCTTGCCTGGAAAATCCCATGGACGGAGGAGCCTGGTAGGCTGCAGTCCATGGGGTCACTAAGAACCAGACAGGACTGAGCAACTTCACTTTCACTTTTCACTTTCATGCATTGGAGAAGGAAATGGCAACCCACTCCAGTGTTCTTGCCTGGAGGATCCCAGGGACGGGGGAGCCTGGTGGGCTGCCGTCTATCGGTCACACTGAGTCGGACACGACTGAAGCGACTTAGCAGCAGCAGCAGTCCAAGTCTGAACCAAAGGGACCAGCATGTTGTTGTTCAGGTGCTAAGTCATATCCTACTCTTTGTGATTCCATGGACGGTAGCCTGCCAGGCTCCTCTGTCCTCCACTCTCTCCCAGAGTTTGCTAAAATTCTTGTCCATTGACTCCATAATGCTGTCTAACCGTTTCATCCTCTGCCGCCCCCTTCTCCTCTTGCCTTCAATCCTTCCCAGCATCAGAGTCTTTTCCAGTGAGTTCACTCTTCACATCAGGTGGCCAAAGTATTGGAGTTTCAGCAACAATTATTATATACTAATAAATATATATATATTTATTTGCCAGTGAATATTCAGGCTTGATTTCCTTTAGGATTGACTGGTTTGAATTCTTTGCAGTCCAGGGGGCTCTCAAGAGTCTTCTCCAGCACCACAGTTTGAAAGCATGAATTCTTAAGTGCTCAGCCTTCTTTATGGTCCAACTCTCACATCCTTACTAGAAAAACCATGACTACTAGAAAAACCGTAGCTTTGACTATACATGCCAGTCTATCACTGCTTCCACTTTTTCCCCTTCTGTTTGCCATGAAGTGATGGGACCAGATGCCGTGATCTTAGTTTTTTGAATGTTGAATTTCAGGCCAGCTTTTTCACTCTCCTCTTTCACCCTCATCAGGAGGCTCTTTCTTTCCTCTTTGCTTTCTGCCATTAGAGTGGTATAATCTGTGTATCTGAGGTTGTTGATACTTCCAGCAGTCTTGATTCCAGCTTGTTGTTTCATCCAGCCTGGCATTTCACACGATGAACTTTGCATAGAAGTTAAATAACCAGGGTGACAATATACAGCCTTGTTGTACTCCTTTCCTAATTTTGCATGTCAGTTGTTCCACATCCAGTTCTAAGTGTTGCTTTTTAGCCACATACAAGTTTCTCAGGAGACAGTTAAGGTGGTCTGGTAATCCCATCTCTCTAAGAATTTTCCACAATTTGTTGTGATCCACACAGTCAAAGGCTTTACTGAAGCAGAAGTTTTTCCGGAACTCCCTTGCTTCTTCCATGTTCCAAAGAACATTGACAATTCCATCTCTGGATCCTCTGCCCCTTCGAAACCCAGCTTGTATATCTGGCAGTTCTCAGTTCAGGCGCTGTTGAAGCCTTGCTTGAAGGATTTTGAGTATTACCTTGCTAACATGTAAAATGAGTGCAATTGTACAGTAGTTGGAACATTCTTTGGCGTTGCCTTTCTTTGGGATTGGAATGAAAACTGACCTCTTCCAGTCCTGTAGCCAGTTTTCCAGTCCACTACTGAGTTTTCCAAATTTGATGACATATTGACTGTAGCACTTTAACAGCATCATCTTTCAGGATTTGAAATAGCTCAGCTGGAATTCCATCACCTCCACTAGCTTTGTTCGTAGTGATGCTTCCTTTCTAAGGCCCACTTGACTTCACATTCCAGGATGTCTGGCTCTAGGTGAGTGACCACACCACTGTGGTTATCTTAGTCATTATGACCTTTTTTGTACAGTTCTTCTGTGTATTCTTGCCACCTCTTAATCTCTTCTGCTTCTGTTAGGTCCATACCATTTCTGTCCTTTATTGTGTCCATCCTTGGATGAAATGTTCCCTTGATATCTCTAATTTTCTTTAAGAGATCTTTAGTCTTTCCCATTCTATTGTTTTCCTCTATTTCTTTGCATTGGTCGCTTAAGAAGGCCTTCTGGTCTCTCTTTGCTGTTCTCTGGAACTCTGCATTCAGTTGGGTATAGCTTTCCCTTTGTCCCTTGCCTTTCATTTCTTTTCTTTCCTCAGCTATTTGGAAAGCCTCCTCAGACAGCCACTTTGCCTTATTGCATTTGTTTTTCTTTGGAATGGTTTTGTTCACTGCCTCCTGTACAGTGTTAAAAACCTCTGTCCATAATTCTTCAGGCACTCCAGATCTAATCCCTCGAATCTGTTCATTACCTCCACTGTATAAGGAATTTGATTTAGGTCATACGTGAAAGGCCTAGTGGTTTTATCTACTCTCTTTAGTTTAAGCCTGAATTTTGCAATAAGGAGCTCATGATCTGAACTACATTCAGCCCCAAGTCTTGTTTTTGCTGACTGTATACAGAGTCTGTATCTTTGGCTGCAAAGAACATAATCAGTCTGATTTCGGTATCGATCATCTGGTGATGTCCATGTGTAGAGTCTTCTCTTGGGTTGTGGGAAAAGGGTATTTGATATGACCAGCATGTTCTCTTGACAAAACTCTTGTTAGCCTTTGCCCTCCTTCATTTTTACTCTGTGGCCAAACTTGCCTGTTATTCTGGGTTTGTCTGGACTTACTACTTTTGCATGCCAATCCCCTATGATGAAAAGGACGTCTTTTTTTTTTTTGGTGTTCGTTCTAGAAGCTCCTCCGTCCTTGGAATTCTCTTGGCAAGAATACTGGAGTGGGTAGCCATTCCCTTCTTCAGGGGATCTTCCTGACCCAGGAATCAGTCCCGGGTCTCCTGCATTGCAGGCAGATTCTTTACCATCTGAGCCACTAGGGAAGTCCATAGGTCTTCATAGAACTGGTCAACTTCAGCTTCTTCAACATCAATGGTTGGGGAATAGACTTGAATTACTATGATGTTGAATGGTTTGCCTTGGAAACAAACCAAGAGTATTTCATTGTTTTTGAGACTGCACCCAAGTAATGCATTTTGGACTCTTGTTGACCATGCGGGCAACTCAGTTTCTTCTAAGGGATTCTTGCCCACAGTGGTAGATGGTCATCTGAATTAAATTCACCCATTCCCATCCGTTTTAGTTCACTTATTCCTAAGATGTTGATGTTCACTCTTGCCATCTCCTGCTTGACCACGCCCAATTTGTCTTGATTAATGGTCCTAACATTCCAGGTTCCTATGCAGTATTGTTCTCTACAGCATCAGACTTCACACTACACACATCCATAGCTGAGTGTTGTTCCCATGTTGGCCCAGCCACTTCATTCTTTCTGGAGCTATTGGTAATTGCCCTCTGCTCGGAGAAGGCAATGGCACCCCACTCCAGTACTCTTGCCTGGAAAATCCCATGGATGGAGAAGCCTGGAAGGCTGCAGTCCATGGGGTTGCTAAGAGTCGGACACGACTGAGTGACTTCACTTTCACTTTTCACTTTCCTGCATTGGAGAAGGAAATGGCAACCCACTCCAGTGTTCTTGCCTGGAGAATCCCAGGGACGGCGGGGCCTGGTGGGCTGCCGTCTATGGGGTCGCACAGAGTTGGACACGACTGAAGTGACTTAGCAGCAGTAGCAGCTTCCCAAGTAGCATATAAGACACCTTCCAACCTGGGGGCTCACCTTCCAGTGTCATATCTTTTTGCCTTTCATACATGTACTCATGTCCATGGGTTCTCCAGGCAAGAATACTGGAGTGCATTGCCTTTTCCTCCTCCAGTGGACCACGTTTTGTCAGAACTCTTCACTGTGACCCATCATCTTTGGGCCCTGCATGGCATGGCTCATAGCTTCATTGAGTTGCAAAACCACAATAAGGCTGCTATCCATGAAGGGAAAGGTGACCAGCATATTCCTTCTCAGTTTAGGACATTGTGTCTCCCCCAGCTTTACCATTCCTACTTGTCCATATCAGTGCCCTTGCCTGGAATGACCTTTTTAGCTCTGAAATCTATCTAGGTTTCAAATCTTACCTCTGTTATTCTTCTACTTAATCGTTCTTTGGTTTGCCAGAATTGAGTGCCAAGCCCTGCCTTTGATGTTGAAGAAATGGATGTGACACAGCCCCTGCTTTTGACGGTCTGCTCTTCAGTGTGTTAGAGACAGCCCCGTAACAGTGACCCTCCCACTTGGGAAGAGCTGTGTAATATGTGTCACAGAAAAATAGGGTTTAGAGTGATTGTTGCTTTGATTGGTTTAAGCTTATAGCCCACACTGTAGGAAACTTCCTGCCTGGATAATCAGGTTGACTTTGTATTAAGTAGGTAAGGATAGAGTTAAATAAAACAAAACTGGAAGCCCAGAGACTGAAACCAGCTAATGTTGTGGATTAATTTATTCAGTAATATTCACCAGTTTAGCCTACCCTGCCAGGCACTGCAAAGTCTCTGTCCTCATGGAGCTTGTAATATACATGAAAGGCAGATAAATATGTAAACAATGTAAGAAATAACTAGGATTTCAAGCTGTGATAAATTGTGAAGACGGACTCTCCTAGGGATTCAGTGGTGAAGAATCCACGCTTCCTCTACAGGGAGCGTGGGTTCCATCCCTGGCCAGGAAACTAAGATCTCACATGATGCATGGTGTGGCCCCCCCAAAAGAAATGTGAAGAGAAAATAAGAGGATAAAGGATAACTGAGAGCAGGGATCCTACTTTGAGTGGATTGATGAGAGGAGGAAGGGCTCTGTTAGAGACGACATTTGAACAAGACCCTGACGATAAAGAGCCAGCGGGCCGAATGGGGGAAGAAGGATACCAGGTGGGAGGAGTATCCACTGTGCAGACCCCTTGGACAGCAGGAAGACCCCTGGAGCCTAAGCACCGTGAGGACAGGCGTGTTTGTTTAGTCGTGTGCTACCTCCAGCTCCTAGACCAACAGCTGGTGTGTATCAAAGCACTCAGCATATTCATAGCCTAGTCAGCAGAAGAAGCATGGCAAGAGGCGGTTAGAATTGTGGCAGAGGTCAGCTTCTTCCAGCCTTGTACAGGCCATGGAAGAAGGTAGGATTTCTTTCTAACTAAAGAGGAGCCTTAGAGATTTCGGCAGGGGCATCCAAGACCTTTTAGTGGCAGCGTGAGAGATCTAGTTCTGACCAGAAAGAGAACCCGGGCACCCTGCCTTGAGAGCTCGAAGTCTTAGTCACTAGTCCATGAGTTCTTGTTTTAAGTGAGCCAGGTAAGTGATGAAGAGTTAGGAGCCTGGGGTGTGAAATCAGACAGCCTAGGTTCATCCTGCTTGTGCTACTTGTTATTTGTGTGACCTTGGGCAGATTTTTTAAAGAAACCATTTTTTTAAGCCTCAGTTTTCCTGTGTGGAGAAAGAGAATGGTTATATCTACCTCACAGTTTTGGAAAGGGGTTAAATGGGCTCAATGTAGGCCCTGGTTTTTAAAAATGCTGACTAGTATTACTTTAGGGTAGGGGTTGATGGAGAAGAGGGGCACGTGTGAGAATCTTTGAAGGAGTGAAATTGGCAGAACTTGTGGATAACTGGGACTAGTTGGTGAGCATGAAGCCTTGCTCCTTGAGAAAGGTTCTAAATTGAGCCTGTTTCTTCATTTGTAAAATGGGGGTCCTAATAGTCTTTTAATTTATTCCTAATAGCTTCCTGATGTATTTACCTCACCTGGTTATAGTTTGTGACCTTCAGCTGAGGTGAGGTGTGTGTTTGCTGATTACCTGAAAAAGGGAAAGACGACCAGATGAGTAATAGGAAGTCAGGAGAAGAGTATTTAAAGATGGCTTTGAAATCTTGAGCCAGGATGACTGTAAAAATGGCGAGAAGACATGAAAGGACCTGGTGACCGTCGTATAGAGTGAAGTAGGTCAGAAGGAAAAAGACAAATATCATGTATTAACGCATACACGTGCAATCTGAAAAAATTGATATAGACAATCTTATTTGCGAAGTAGAAATAGACACACAGACATAGAGAACCAATATATGGACACCAAGGGGAAAGGAGGAATGTGGGAGGAACTGGGAGACTGGGGTTGACATGTATCACTACTGATACTATGTATAAAGTAGAGGACTCACGAGAACCTAGGGTGCAGCACGGGGAACCAGCACAGGGAACTCCACTCGGTGCTCTGTGGTGACCTCCATGGGAAGGCAGTCCAAAAACGAGGGGATATATGTATACGTATAACTGGTTCATGTTGCTGTACAGTAGAAACTAACACAACACTGTAAAACAGCTGTACTCCAATAACAGTTTTTTTTTAAATGGTAGGAAGAACAAAATGAGAGAACTTTAAGCCAAGGCTACTTTTATTTTATTTAAAACACCCCCAACGTTTTGATTGTTATTAAGTATATAAGGTAAAAAATATGAAGTCCTCTATCACTTCTGCCCAATCGCACTCTCCAGGTAACTGAGTTTCTGTGTTCTTCCAGACTATCCAAGCTCACATCAAATATGTGTTCATACACACACATACACACACGCACGCACGCACGTGTCCGACTCTTTGCAACCCCATGGACTGTAGCCCTCCAGGCTCCTCTGTCCATGGAATTCTCCAGGCAAGAATACTAGAGTGGGTTGTCATCCCTTTTCCAGGAGATCTTCCCCACCCAGGGGTTGAACCCCAGTCTCCCACATTGCAGGCAAATTCTTTACCACCTGAGCCTCCAGGGAGAACCATGTATATGTGTATATGTATGCCAAAGAAGAAATAAACTGTGCAATACTGTCTTGCCATTTGCTTTTTTCACAGTCCAATAAGGAATCTGTGTTTTTTTTTAAACCTTTTTATTTTTTAATCAAAATGTAGTTAATGGAGTCTGTACATAAATTATCTTTAAGTGACCTACATAAGATATTTTAAGCGTTTTTAACATTTAAGAATTGTCTTATAATTCCAATTTAAAATGTATAATTGAGTAAATAATTGACTTAGAGTTGTGATTGTAAATTGAAGCCTTTGTATTGCATGCACATAATTAAAGAGTCACTGTTCTCATAAGCTTAATTTTTTAAATTTATAAGCTGTTTGAGTTCTTAGGAAATTTTGTATTTTTAAGTCAAAGATTGTTGCTAAAATGGGTTATATTAAATTATTTAAAGTGGTTAAAATTTTATGTTTGAAAGTGTAAGTGAAATCAAACATTCATCACAGCCCTTTAAATGAAAACTCCAAATAGAGTAAGAGGATCTAAGTTGAATGTATAAGTTTGAGGAAAAATTTCAGCTTTCTGAGCTCATAAATTAATAAGTATTAATATCTGAAAACTATAGTAAATCTATGCCCCCAAACTACTCTCAGGTATGAAAATAAAAATGCTTATCTGCACTGGTAGTGTTCTGCTTTGCCTGTCTTCCCCAGAGTGTGCTGATATTCCTGGTGCTTGCTGTTCTATTCTTTATCTCTCCTGTGTTCAAGTCTGTAGCGTTGCTGGTCACATGGTACTCCTCTGAGCTGTGGAGAAAGCAGCCATCGTATGTAGGACTTTGCTAAGACAGGTATACTTGGTCCAGTGATAGAAAACCACATGTGAGGTTTGTGAACCTTGGCTGGATGGTGGCTTTAGTAAACCTGAATTATTTTTCTTTGAAATGGCATCCTTCTTATTTAAAATTTTCCTTCACAAAATCATCAACATTGTTTTGCAAGTATAGCAGCAGACTTCATTAGGCCTTCATTTCTTTTGTCTTGGGGGAAAATTTTCTTTCCTTGAACCTCATCGGAGCTCTACTTGGAAAAGTGTAACTTGTATGGAAGATCCTCCTCCAATCAGATTTGAATTGTTAACATTCTGTACTGGAATCTGTCTGGGCTTTCAGTTAACTGACTTTTTTCAGTTTGGGGAAAGTGGTGTGTTTCTTTTCTACTTAATTTAAACCTAATTGTTTGGTTAGAAATGAAGCCTGTTGGCTTAAAAAACGTCAAGGTTTGTGTGCCAAAGAGCTCTGTACGCCTCGATGGTCAGCCCTGTTCATTAGGCCAGAGTAGAAGGAAGGTCAAGCTTATGGATGAACGGTCATATACTCTTGCAGTTGGCAACGGAGACTATTTTTGGACAAATAAAGACACATTGTGGAATTATGTGCAGACTCTTTCTGGTAAGAAGTCAGTTACCTCCAAAATGAATGTTTTAGAGACTATTCCTTGGAGAAAACTTGAAAAGTGCATAAAGATAAGGAAAATAAAAATAATAATCTCATTGAAGTAGTATTTTTTTCCCTTAAGTTTTATCTTGAAGTAAAAGAATGTAAGTAGAATAATGGCTGGTTAACATGTAAGACAGAGAAGGCAATGGCACCCCACTCCAGTACTCTTGCCTGGAAAATCCATGGACAGAGGAGCCTGGTAGGCTGCAGTCCATGGGGTCACTAAGAGTCGGGAACGACTGAGCGACTTCACTTTCACTTTTCACTTTCATGCACTGGAGAAGGAAATGGCAACCCACTCCAGTGTTCTTGCCTGGAGAATCCCAGGGACGGGGAAGCCTGGTGGGCTGCCGCCTCTGGGGTCGCACAGAGTCGGACACCACTGAAGTGACTTAGCAGCAGCAGCAGCAGCAACATGTAAGAGGCTGTTTATGAGCTCAGTTCTCTAAAATGTCTGTTTCAGAGTCTCTTGTCAGCCTTAGAGTCTAGCTTATCAACGTGCTTCTGTCCTTATTTAGAGGATTTTAGGAGATTTACTTTCACTTTTCACTTTCATGCATTGGAGAGGGCAATGGCAACCCACTCCAGTGTTCTTGCCTGGAGAATCCCAGGGAAGGGGGAGCCTGGTAGGCTGCCATCTATGGGGTCGCACAGAGTTGGGCACGACTGAAGCGACTTAGCAGTAGCAGCAGCAGCAGGGGCTTCCCTGGTGGCTCAGTCTCCTGCCTGGAGTGCAGGGGACCTGGGTTTGATCCCTGGGTGGGAAAGATTCCTTAGAGGAGGAAACAGCCACCCACTCCAGTGTTCTTGCCTGGAGAAGCCCATGGACAGAGGAGCCTGGTGGACTTGTGGGCTACAGTCCATGGGGTCGCGGAGTTGGACACGACTGAAGCGACTAAACCATCACCACCACGGTTTCTAGGGGATAATGGTAGCAGTGGCCACATGAACCAATCTGTTCTGGTGGAAAGTAGAAGCTTGACTCTTCAGTGACTTGGTGAATTGTCTTGTGTTTCCCTCTGCCCTGTATTTATAAATCACAATTTATAAATGACATTTGGACCCAGAAGCCCTGTTAAAGAATGGCATCTAATGTAGGGAGGCTGTATTTTTAGAAGAAGCTGTGGAGATAACTTGATGGCAAACTAAGAATTTGGGGTATTTGGTTTCAATTTAGTGTACTTCTGTATGAGAGGAGATACGTCAGGTTTCCTTTAATAATTTTTTTAAGTATTAATATCTATGTTCATTGTTAATATGTTGACTTTACCTAGAGTTGAGGTTCCATCTCAATCTAAACTCATACTTTGCTTTTTGGGGATCCTGAAATCCTGTGTCCTTAGTTTTACACATTTTAAAGAAATTGGTCTTTACTGTAATTGGGCACTTGAAAGTTTTGCCAGGCGGGTGTATTGTGTAAGCAGTTGACTTAACAGAAACTCACTGTTACTAGCTTTTTAATGAAAAACTCTGTTTGACAGAGTCTTCTCAAACCAGTGAGCTCTCTTCATCAAACTATTAGTTTTTCCTCTGTTAGGACTCAGTTCTTATCTATCTGTATGCAAAGTGGAAATGAAATACTAATTTATGTAACTTTAATTATCAGAAGTAACACTTCTTATAAACCCAAATACCGGAATACCTTTTTTTTTTTGGTAGCAGATCTAAGTCTTAGATAAGTTCACAAGTTGCATTTTGTTTTAAAGTATGTGGTGATTCTCAAGAGTGTTCAGTCTAAGAATAGGGGTTTCACAGTGATCCAAGGAGCTGTTCACACTAAATGTAATTCATTGTTTATTTGTATATTTAAAGTGCAGAAATAAGTATTTTGTTTAAAAAAAAGCCACAGTGGAGTCCTTAGTTCTGTGATAGGGAAGGTGGGAAGGAAGCTAATATTTAGTTACATCTCTAAGCAAAGAGATAGGTGGCCAAGGGGAGACCAGACTGGAAATGTGACTAATTCTAAGACACGTGTTTTCATTGTACTGTGACGATAGGGAAACTGGGAGTCTTTACTAACTGTTGTTATGTGCCTGGCCAGGGCTTCCACATGCTCATCTCACACACCAGCAAAGTAATGCTCAAAATTCTCCATGCCAGGCTTCAACAGTATATGAACCAAGAACTTCCACATGTTCAAGCTGTATTTAGAAAAGGCAGAGGAACCAGAGATCAAATTGCCAACATCCACTGGATCATCGAAAAAGCAAAAGAATTCCAGAAAAACATCTACTTTTGCTTCATTGATTACGCCAAACCTTTTGACTGTGTCGATCACAACAAACTGTGGAAAATTCTTAAAGAGATGGGAATACCAGACCGCCTGACCTGCCTCCTGAGATCTGTATACAGGTCAAGAAGCAACAGTTAGAACTGGTTGTGGAACAACAGACTGGTTCCAAATAGGAAAAGGAGTATGTCAAGGCTGTATATTGTCACCCTGCTTATTTGACTTATATGCAGAGTACATCATGCAAAATGCTGGATTGGGTGAAGCACAAGCTGGAATCAAGATTGCCGGGAGAAATATCAATAACCTCAGATATGCAGATGACACCACCCTTATGGCAGAAAGTGAAGAACTAAAGAGCCTCTTGATGAAAGTTAAAGAGGAGAGTGAAAAAGTTGGCTTAAAACTCAATATTCAAAAAACAAAGATCATGACATCCGGTCCCATCACTTCATGGCAAATAGATGGGGAAACAGTGACAGACTTTATTTTGGGGGGCTCCAAAATCACTGCAGATGGTGATTGCAGCCATGAAATTAAAAGATGCTTGCTCCTTGGAAGAAAAGCTATGACCAACCTAGGCAGCATATTACAAAGCAGATACATTACTTTACTGACACAGGTCTTTATAGTCAAAGCTATGATTTTTCCAGTAGTCATGTATGGATGTGAGAGAGTTAGACTATAAAGAAAGTGGAACGCCGAAGAATTGATGCTTTTGAACTGTGGTGTTGGAGAAGACTCTTGAGAGTCCCTTGGACTGTAAGGAGATCAAACCAGTCAATCCTAAAAGAAATCATTGGAAAGACTGATGCTGAGACTGAAGCGCCAATAATTTGGCCACCTGATGTGAAGAACTGACTCATTAGAAAAGACCGTGATGCTGGGAAAGATTGAAGTCAGAAGGAGAAGGGGAATATAGAGGATGAGATGGTAGATGGCATCACTGACTCGATGGACATGAGTTTGAGCAAGCTCCAGGAGTTGGTGATGGATAGGAAAGCCTAGTGTGTTACAGTCCGTGGGGTTGCGAAGAGTCTGACATGACTGAGCAACTGAACTGAACTAAGGGCTTCCTAAAATCAGCTCTTTTGACACTGGGTTCTTTGACATGCTCCTGGAAAACAGTTTTCTAGGCCTTTATCAAAAAATACCAGGACTTCCCATGTAGTCCAGTGGTTAAGACTCCACACTTCTGCTGCAGGGGGCACAGGTTTGATCCATGGTCAGGGAAATAAGACCCCACATGCTGAGCAGTGCAGCCCCACCAAAAAATGCCCATGCCATAAGGGTACCTATGGTTTAATGAACTCTCACAAATCCAGAAGCAACCCGCCCCCCCCGGCCCCGCCACAGTCTCCTCTGATAGATCTGCAGTCACTAGACCCCTTATCTTACTTCTAAACCTTAACATTAGTTTTAGACAGACATTTATTTAATGTTTGTTTTTATTTGTTTATTTGGCTACACCGGGCCCTAGTTGCAGCTTGTGGAGTCTAGTTCCTCCACCAGGCATCGAGTTCCTCCACCAGGCCCGAAACCCAGCCTCCTGGATTGGGAGTGTGAAGCCTTAGCCACTGGAACACTGAAAATCCCTAGGCAGGCATTTAAAAATAAAACTTAAAAAAAAAAGTAATCAGTGATCATTGTAAAAATTTAGACAGTTGTTGTCAAATGCAAGTTTGTGTGCCTGAGGCACAGTGAGGCCAAACCAAGATGTCAGAGTTTGGAGCAGAAAAAGGTTTATTGCAGGGCCAAGAAAGGAGAATGGGTAGCTTGTGCTAAAAAAACCCCAAACTCCCCCAACAGTTTGTAGCCAAAAGTTTTTGTAGGCAAAACCTGGGTTGAGAGCTGCAGGGTTTGTGGCTTTCTCTGATAGGCTGGTGGTGAGGTAACCAGAATCGTGTGCTCAGCCTGAAGTTACCATCCTCCATTGGGTAGGGACAGAGTTCCTGCAAAAAAACTCAGAGATACATATATTCCTTGAGCAGGAACCAGGGCCCTGCCCTGCCGTTTCTCGACTGCTCCATCTTCCCTGTTTATTGTTTGAATCTGCCCTTTGAACTTAAGGAAGATCTAGGAGTTGGAAGCTTTTTCCTACAAGCAAGAAATGGGACAGAACGTGGGGGTGGGGGCGTTAGGGGGAAGGGTCAGAAAGTTTTGTATCCAGGAAAACACCATAGACAGAGCCCTCCTGGGTCTCACAGTTAAGAGCAATAGGAAGGAAAGTCAAATCTCTCTTCTGTCCTGCTCCCTGAAGGTAACAACTACAAACTGGATGTTTATCCTTCCAAATGTTATTCTATATACATTCAGAATATCTGTGTATTTTTATAAAACATGGAGCTCTGTTGTATAAAACTGTTTGCAGTCTGCTTCTTTTATTTAAGAAGATGTTGAGGATGTTTCTCCACGTCAAGGCACTGTCGGGACTCAACTTTTAACAATTGTTTAGTGTGCCATTGTATTTCTGTACCACAGTTTACTTAGCAGTTTTCTTAACTGAAGGATGTTTATTTCTAGTCATTCACTATTATAAACAGCGCTGCAGTGAGCATCTTTGTGTATTTGTAGAGTGAATACCTGGAAGTGGGGTTGTTTGGTCAAGAGGTTGTACATGGACAGGTATTGGTGATTACTTCCCAGGAGGTCTGACCAATTTACACTCAGACTCAACAGGTGTTGTCCTTGAGTAGTTTAAAACTTGCATTAGCTGAGATTTTTGCATTTATTTGGGATTTTTTTTTTAATAAAAAACTAATTTTTAAAACAGTAAATTGTAGGGCAGAAATAATATATACGGAAACTTCTATTAAGGAAGCTTTTTAAATGTATTAATCCTGGCTTTTCGATTTCTAAGCCTATGAAAGCCTTCATTGCTTGGTAAATTACCTATGAATTCTTATCGGTGTCATTTTCTCATTGTTAAACGTTACTACTTCCTAACCAGATGATAAACTTCTTGAAGGCACCTCACATGTGCTTATAAATTCTTTGTGCCTGGCATAGGTTCTTGAATATGTGAGATTTGGGGTGTATTGCTGTGGTGGGAGGCAGATCTAGTTCTTTTCTTTAAGACAGGAGTTACTTGTTTTTCTTTCCTTCTTTCTGGCTGTGCTGGGTGTTCGTTGTTGCGTGCAGGCTTTGTCTAGTTGCAGCTGCTGGGCTCTAGAGCACTGACTCAGTAATTGTGGTGCACGGGCTTGGTAGCCCCGTGGCATGTGGATTCTTCCTGGACCAGAGATTGAACCCATGTGTCCTCTGCGTTGGTAGGCAGGGAAGTCCCAGATCTGATATTTTGAAGAAAGCACGATATTCTCAGCCTGGATGTCCTAATGGACAGAGCTGTAATCCTTATATAAAGATTTCCACAGCAAAGGGAGACATTTTTTAAGTTTTTGAAAGAATGCTTCATTCCTCACGAAGAACATTAGTTAGCAAACTTTCCTGATGGTTCAGTGGTTAAGAATCTGCACTTCCAATGCAGGGGGCAGGGTTTAATTCCAGGTCTGGGAACTAAGATCCCACATGCTGCATGGCCTAAAAATAAATATAAAAAATACCAATTATTCATTGTGGTTGAGAAAGGTCAGACTTTGGCAACTCCAGGAGGAAGAAGACAAGAGGAAAACTCGGGATGCGTTCACTGGACAGCTGTTACTTCTCAAGAACTATCAAACTTGTGTGTTTGCAGATCAGGGAGCAGAGAAGCACGAAGGGCCAGGTCCGTCCTCTGGGATCACTGATCAAGAGAAGGAGTTGTCCACCAGTGCTTTCCAAGCTTTCACAGTAAGAAACGGTTTCTCTTAATCAGTTCCATTTTTAGAATCTGTCAAGCGTGATATTTTCACCGTAAATTTATGATCTTTGCTCTGTACTAATTTAAGAGTTAGCTTCAGAGAGTAGGTTTAGGTTTAAATTTCTTTAATTTTAGAGTTTAAATATTGTGAAAGGAATGGGAATAATCTGAGCCATTGCCAAGTTTTTGTGTTTCCAAAATCATATCACAGTTTTTTAATTGATGTGACTATTACTTCATCTAGTGACTTTAGTATATTTAGGGGGATTATATCTTTGTAAAAGCTTTTAAATAAAGATGAATGAAATATATTTGGAAATGAATGTAAAGTTCTTAAAGTTGGTATGTGATTTTGTGTATTTTTGTTTTAGGCTGGAAATTACGATGTCTGTCTGCAACATCTTGCTTGTCTACAAGATATAAACAAAGATGATTATAAAATAATTTTGAATACAGCAGTAGCTGAGTTTTTTAAAAGTAACCAGACAACAACAGATAGTTTGAGACAAACACTTAACCAGCTGAAGAATCAGGTAATACCATACATGAATTTCATTATAAAATATTGTGGTGCTCTCTATGAAATGAAATTAGCAAAGTAAAATTAATGTGACTTTTTATTTGATATTAGTAGCACAATTTCTAATGTATCTGCAACATTTGTATTAGTTTTATTTGTATACAATTCATTTTCTAGGAAATGAAGGTATGCTATGTGATCTTACATTCTGTTGCATTTTAAACTTGAACAGAATAAGCTAATATACAAAATCTGAATGAGCTTTGGAGTTTTGAGAAAGAATTAGAATAGAAATATATGAAAAATGTAGCTGCTGAGATTATAATCTTACTTATAACTGAAAGATCTGATTATTAATAATAATGTCATTGTTTTAGCATTTGAGGTCAGGAAATGATTAATTTTTTAAATAGAAGATACAATTTATTTACGGTTTGGGACTTGCCTTGGTCATTGGTCTGGTCATAATAGCATCTCAAGGTTAGACCTTTGATACTGAAGAGGGCTGGTGGCAGACCTTCAGTGCTGACCGCACAATGAGACCTTACATAACTAAGAACCTCTGTCGGACATCTCTTATTCTTCCCAGTAGCCCGATGAAGTAGCTACTACATTTTTTTTCTCATTTAATAGACTTGAACGCTAAGGTACAGATGACTTGTGCAAATTGTCCAAAGACACAAAGCTTTTACGTAATAAGAGCTACGTGAACCCAGTTCTGTTTGGCTTTTGAGCCCCCGTGCTAAATTCATGAGAACCACCATACTGTAGCGTGACTGTGGGCCCATTCACTCAGTCGCATCCCACTCTTAGACCCCATGGACTGTAGCCCACCAGGCTCCTCTGTCCATAGGACTTTTCCAGGGAAGAATACAGGAACAGGTTGCCATTTCCCCCTCCAAGGGATCTTCCTGACCCAAGGATTGACCAGGGATCCATCTACTAGAACTCGCACCCCTAGAGCCCGTGCTCCACGATGAGAAGCGCCTGCTCTGCGACTGGACAGTAAGCCCCGCTCTCTGCAACTGGAGGTCTGTGTGCAATGGTGAAGACCCAGCACAGCCAGAAATTTACAACAAAACCTTAGGTCCTATTGACAGTGTGGGAGATTTTAGATTAAAAATGTTGGCCTGTGTTCCTGCTTATTCAGATTCTTCCACCTTTACTCTTTATTTTCTTACTGTTAGAACATAATCTCCTTGGATTGTTTTATAGGTACACTCAGCTGTTGAAGAAATGGATGGGTTGGATGATGTTGAAAACAGCATGTTGTATTACAATCAAGCAGTCATCCTGTATCATCTGCGGCAGTATACAGAGGCCATATCCGTTGGCGAAAAACTTTATCAGTTCATAGAACCTTTCGGTATGTCATCTGTCAAGAAATTTGCCTATCTCCTCACACTTGCAAAGGTCTGTGATACTTGTGTCTAGATAACCTAAATCAGAATCCTTTATGAGTGTTTAAAGAAAGAAAAGGCAGTGTCAGATTATCTTAATGGTTAGAAAAAATAAAAATTCTATCACTTTTAGATGAATCTAGGTTTTTCTTTAACATCCTGCTATTACCCCCACCCAGTCTTTGAAGATAACTGTTGGAAATGCTGTTTCTGATTGGAAAGATTCACTGATTTTTTTTTTTTTTTCTTTGCTCTTTAAACACTGCCTTCATGTACCTGATCCTTTCTTTCTTGACTGCTGTGTTAAGGAAGGGGTGTTTTGGAAGTGAGGGGGACAGGGTAGTATTTTACTTCATATATTGCCTAATTAAAATTCTTGTAGGTAATCATAGAGTAGATCATATAGAATACAATTAGCCTTTTGTTAACTAGCTTACAGTTACCAGCCTCGAATAAGAATGCTAAGAAAAGTAAGGACCACTGCTCCGTGGTGACCTGAATGGGACAGAAATCCAAAAAATAGGGGTATATGTTTAAGTATAGCTGATTCACTTTGCTGAACATCAGAAACTGACACAACGTTGGAAAGCAGCTATACTCCAATAAAAGTTAAAGTAAGGGCACGGAAAGAAGAGGGCGTGAATAAAGCAGCAGCAAAGCTGGACCTAAGAAACGTGTAGAGAGGGCTGTTGGCTTCCAGCCTGCGAGCAAGCAGATTTCAGGTGTCTTGTTCTCCACGAGGTCTTTCTTTCAAATTCAAAACACTAGTGTGTGTTCTTGATTTATAAATCCCTGATTGCTGTTATGGTCACTGTAGGACAGATGCTGCTTTGGGAAGATTCCAGGTCCCTGAGCTGACGGCTGGCTGGACAGCTGTCACTGTGGCTCCAGGGAGGCCTTTTCCAGACACTCTTCTGCCCCTCAGCCCTGAGGACGCCGTGCCAGGCAGGAGTGATGAAAGACTGTATGACTAGGGACCAGATCCTCGGCCCTGTAACGCTGGGAATCACAGTTCTACTTCTAGGATGGCATGGATGTGCTTTCTCTCTAAAGCTGGTTTTTAGAATTTCTGAAACAGTGGTCATCTGTACCATGTGCTGTACTACGAGCACAATATAGCAGAAGGGGATGACAGAGGATAAGGTGTTTGGATGGCGTCACCAACTAAATGGACATGAGTTTGAGCAAACTCCAGGAGATAGTGAAGGACAGGGGAGCATGGTGTGCTGCAGTCCATGGGGTCACAGAGTCAAACACAACTTAGCAGCTGAACAACAAACACCAACTCAGTATTCAGATCCATTTTCCTTCTTTGAAACTTTTTTTTACTTTATTACTTGCCTCTTCATACAGTATAAGTTTATTGAGCAGATGCTGTTTTGGAGTCAGAAGATAATAATGAATGCAATCAAGTCTGGCAGAGAGAGCAATACAACAAATATGTATAGTGAGGTAGTTAAATCCTGGGAAGAAAGGATTACCCCTAAAATGGGGTAAAAGGATTGACTGGGGATGTCATTTTTAGATAAGGTGATTGAGGAAGGCCTGGAATAAGACAGTGTTTGGAAAGTGGCTTGAGTGAAGAGGAGAGGCAAGCGCTGCAATGGGCGGGAAAGCGTCAGAGCAAGAGGTTGTAGAGTACGCAGAGGCCCTGCGGTGATGGCCGTTCCGGGGAGTGAGGACGGTGTCACCGGGACAGGAGCAAGCGGGGCCCGGGGAGCAGCACAGACCCGGCACTGTGGCCTGGGTAAGCACTGGCGGGTTCTCAGCTGAGGTGGGTAGCCCTTCTAGACGTGCGACCTTGGCACGTCAACTGCATCGCTTATAAGTGGATTCCACCGTGGCCGCTGTGTAAGCGCAAGCGTGGAACAGGAAGGCTTGTCAGTCCCCGGATTGCACCCCGGCCCCATCACTGGAAGCATGGCGTCCTCACCCCTGGACCACCAGGGGCTTCCCCTGAAATGTTCAGTTCTTGATTATAGCAGCCTTCTTTTCTTTTTGGCATTTAATAAATTTCTATTGGAGTATAACTAGCTGCTTTCCAGTGTTGTGTTAGTTTCTGCTGTACAGCAGAGTGAATCAGCTACATATATCCCCTCGTGTTTGGATTGCCTTCCCATGTAGGTCACCACAGAGCGCTGAGTGGAGTTCCCCGTGCTGCGCACCAGGTTCTCATTAGTTCTCTGTTTTATGCATAGTGGTGTATAGGTGTCAGTCCCAGGCTCGCAGTTCATTCCATCCTGCATTTTTCCCCTCGGTGTCCATATATTTGTTCCCTGTGCCTGTGTCTCTTTCTGGCAGCCTTCTCTTAGACCCTTTCTGTTTGTCTTTTCTTCTGAAAGAAAAGGAGAATGGTGTCATGTCGTGTACCAGGTTACCTCTCCTTCCTTCACTGGTTCTTCTTGGGATTTTTCTCATTGGGTCTTCCTCTTGGCTGGTTCAGCTTCTGGTGTACTCCAGTCTACATCTTGTTTCTTTTGTGTCTCTGATCCCTGTGTTTATTTTCTCTGTCTCAGTGCCTAGAAAGGAAGTCTGTTTTCCTAGAGTCACAGACCTTTTTAGAGTTAGATGGAACAAGTCCTTCTTGTTCACCTAGTCCACCCCCTGCCATCAGGCACGGGAAGTATTCTCTCCACTTTTCAGGTCAATCAGCTGAGTTTGAATAGTTCCATGATGTGCAGAGGCTGTGCATCTGTTAAGTAACCAGGCTGTGGAATTAGGGTTTCCTTCCACCTAGCATAATACTCCTCATTATAAGCGCTGATATTTGGTAGAGACTGTGCCAAAGGAATTTCAGGCACTAGAATCCTGATATGTGAGGCCTTGGGAAGCCTAATAGGATGGCATAGTTGGTACTGCACTTGGCTTCCACACATGGCTCTGGAGAATGAACACTCCTTCAGGTAAAAGACGCAGGCTTTGCTTTTTAGAGCTTTCTGTGGGGGGAATGGTCTGAGATGTTATTTTGGATTGTGACTTTTCTTGTTTGTTCTTTTTTTCCCCCCAGAAGAAAAATTTGCCCAAGCAGTGTGTTTTTTGCTCGTAGACCTGTATATATTAACCTACCAAGCTGAGAAAGCTTTACATCTTCTTGCTGTTCTAGAAAAAATGATTTCACAGGGAAACAATAACAAAAATGGAAAGAATGAGGTGAGTGTTCTGAGGTGATCAGACTAAACTGTAAAGTATGTTTAGTATTTGTGGTTACTAAGTAGTATTTTAATAGGTTTATTGAAATATAATTCACATACACAGAATCTATCATTTGAAACTGTACAGGTCAGTGGTGTTTAGTGTACTCACATAATTGTGCAGCCATTACCACTCTCTGAATTCCAGAACATTGCCATCACTCCAGAAAGAAACCCTGTATCTGTTAGCCATCATTCCCATTCTCTCCTTCCCTCAGCCTCTGGTGCCCACGGGTCTGCTTTCTTTCTTCCTTTTGTTTAATGATAGCTTTGCTATTACTTTTTTTTTTTTGGCTGCACTGGCTCTTAGTTGCTGTGTACAGGCTTGTCTAGTTTCGGTGCTTGGGCTTCTCATTGTGGTGGCTGCTTTTGTTGCAGAGCACAGGCTTTAGTATTTGTGGTGCATGGGTTTAGTTGCCCCACAGCATGTGGGATCTTCCCAGACTCTGGATCGAACTGGTATCCCTTGCATTGCAAGGCAAATTCTTAACCCACCAGGAAGTCCCAAAGAAAGTTTTTTCTTTTTTTTTTTATAAAAGATTTATTTATGTTATTTTTAGACTGTGGGGGGTCTTCATTGCTGCGTGCAGGCTTTGTGTAGTTGTGATGAGTTGGCTTCAGTAGTTGGAGCACACAGGCTCAGTAGTTCGGGTGGGCAGGCTTAGTTGCTCCAAGGCATGTGGGATCTTCCCAGACCAGGGATCAAACTGGTGTCCCTTGCATTGCAAGGCAGATTCTTCACCACTGGACCACAGGGAAGCCCATAGAGAAAATTTTTAAAGAGGGAATGACATGATCTGTTCTGTGTTTTAGGAAGATAATCAGTTTTGCCCAAGTAACATCCATGCTTTTTAAACCTAGCCCATCATTATACTCAACTGTGAGCTTAAGAGTTTCCTGTCAACCACCCAAATGGGACCTGGGATTCAGAATTTTGAAAATGTTCTCTAGGTGATTCAGATTAGCTCACTTGTAAATCAGTGATTTCAGTTATGGTCAAAAATATTTAATCTTGGATAACTTTATTTTACCACCCTACAGACTGGTAATAATACCAACAAAGATGGATCTAATCATAAAGCTGAAAGTGGAGCACTAATAGAAGCTGCAAAGTCAAAGATACATCAGGTAGTGTAAAGTTTAAGAGGAGTTGTACCTGACATATATTTACTTGTAGTTATGAATAATGAAGGATGTGATCATTGAAAACAGTAAGTAATTAAAGGCATGCATGTTTATTGGTTTTGAAGTATTAAAGTTTAGAAGCACATTTATCTAAGTATATTTTGCTTAAGATGATAATGTAATATTATTTCTTTTAATTCTCTGTAGAAAATTGAGAGAAATGCCCAGGAACGTATTGGATGATAAAAATCAGTTTGTAGAATTTGAAAATTCATTGTTAACCATATACAGTTAAGGATTGATAAGATTTTTGTTTGGAACTTAGATATAAATTTCATTCAACCATGTTTTAGTTTTTAAAAGTGTATTCCAAGGAGAGAAAACTTTTTTTTAATGTATATTCCAAGAGTACAGTAAAAATAATCCAAAAAAAGTTTTTTAAAACCCACTTTCACAAGTACCTGGTATAACTGTGTTGTGAATAGATTGGGTTTAATTTTCTTAACTAGAAAGTAAAACTTCTTGAGCATGTGTAAATCCACCACGGTTCCTACCTACTAGTGTTTTTCTTTTGGCAGTATAAAGTAAGAGCATATATCCAAATGAAGTCCCTAAAGGCGTGCAAAAGGGAAATCAAGTCTGTCATGAATACAGCGGGGAATGTAAGTTTCTTGACTTTTCTTTTTTTTTTTTTAATGAGTAGCTTTTATGTCCCAAATTTTCTTATTTGCACCGTAGGTATTTGTCAGTTTTAAGTAACTTGCGTTTATTATAGTGTATGTATACTGCCAGATATAAACCTTTATGTTGAGTTCTGAGCTACTGATCATTCTGTGTCTATAATTTATTACAGTATTTTTCTCACTTAAAACTGTAACAAGCATTTCCCTGTTAGTATACAGCTGTCCAGAATTCTGTGAGTGGTTTATCACAATTAACTTAACATTTACTGTTATTAGATACGGTAGTATTTTTTTTCGATTATACCCAAAACATTTATTAAAGGTAAATAATTTGGTTGTTCCCCAAACCTGCCCCTTCCACATAATCTTTTGCTCGACAGTACCTTCAGTTTGATTGGTGCTAGAGTATTTTGAGTTAAAAATACCCCTTCCTTTCCCTCCACTCCAACCCTGCACTGTTAAGTAGCCTTAAGACAGTAAAGAGACAGATACTTTTAGGAAAACTGTAAATTAAAAGTGTGAAGTCATAAAGAGATACAGTTTATAGTAGGAAAAGTTCAGGAAAGTTGACTCTAGAAATCTCAGGTAGGATCCAAATTAGCCACTGGGTCAGTTTCAAGGGATTTCAGACCTGAGGGGTAGACTTGAGGCTATTATCAAGTCTTTTCGGGGAGAAAAGACATGATTCCCTTTCTTAAAGGATGCTATCATCAAAGGGAAAAGATGAACAGGAAAATAAATCATTGTTAGTCATACCCACATCAGGGAAAACTTCAGGAGCAAGTTTCAGGAGAAGCAAAAGATGGTCTGTGATCCAAAACACGATTATTCTGTTGTTGAAATAATCACCGTTGAAAACAGGCATTCTGTTAGGAAATTTTTCCATCCATAAAATGACACCTTTTTCCCCTTACTTGGAAAAGCATTTAATTATTTGTACTTTGAGTTCTAATGAAGGTTGTATTTGTGTCCTAGAAGATAAGGGAGATCACCAGTCTATAATAATCATTAAGATGAAGGCTCTAGTTCTGTTAAATTGGCTTTTAGTTAATAGTATAATAGATGAAGACAGTCAGTGTTGTCTGCAAAGAATACTTTGCAGACTATATTCTTATTCATATATGTTGTATGTATTTTTTTAGGTAGACATTTAATAATTCAGGTTGTAAAGTGCTGTCTGCCAGGTTTCATTGTTTTAGATTGTGGAAACAATAGGAAAGTCAGAGACTGTAGATTTCATGACCTTGACTTAACGTGGTTTGGTTTTGCTGTTAACCACATGCCAGTGCAGTGGTGTGATTATGATCTCACATTTGGCGTCTGAGAACAAACTGTAAGAAACTTGTGTTTTCTTTACAGTCTGCACCTTCCCTGTTTCTTAAAAGCAATTTTGAGTACTTAAGAGGCAATTATCGAAAAGCTGTGAAACTGTTGAATAGTTCAAACATTGCTGAGCATCCAGGATTCATGAAAACAGGTAAAAGAAAATTGTGAAGTGTTGGTGTTTTCTTCCTGATTCTTCTACGCCTTGTTGCTTTTTGTTCTACGCCTAGGCTGCTATTCCAAGTGATTTTTTAAATGAAAATATTTTTTATTTCTGCTGCAGAAAATTCCTAGAATTTTCTTTCATTACTTGTTTCCATTTTAAAAGATGCCTCACTTCTCCTCCTTGTCTTTCACCTCGGGTAGTCTTTCGGTCGTTCTGGTTTTAATACCAGCTTAGAAATTGGACTTCAGGAATGCTCTCATTTCCCAAACGAAATGACAGTGATTTTACTTTTTCTCTTCTCTCCCATAAAAGCAGTGATATTATGAAATGTTTTTTAGACTATTATATCGAAAATATTTTTATAAATTAAGAATATACTTATTGCTATCTATTCTTTCCTCTATTTGGAAAGCCTTAACAAATTGCTTAATATTAATAGTAAAATGAAAGGTAAAATTTGCAGCTCTCATTTAAGTTCATGTCATTGCTGTTTTATGGAGAAGGAGGAAGAAAATCGGTTTATTCAAGAAATGAAGTTAAACTAGTGAAAATATTTTGGACTAAGTGCAGAACGCAAAAGATGAATAAATATTTGTTTCATCTGACATTCTGTTTAGACCGGTGCACAAAACACACATGTAAACACACTCAAACCTCCCCCTCTTCACCCCTTCAGTTCAGTGGAGTCATAAAGGAAAGAAAAAGGCGGTGTTTTCCATTATAATTCTCTCAGGTACTCAGCTTATTCTGAGTACCTGTGTCTAATTCTGCTAAATTTTTATTTTTCATGTTTTTATTGTTGTAATTTCCCCTCAGAGACCCTCTTAACACCCAAACTGAAATGGTCTCTCAGACTAAAAAGATAATATACATTGTAGAAATTTTACCTAGGATTGTCTTGATACTGATTTCAGAATTGATGTTGTCAGTCTTTAAAATGGAGTCAGACATGCAGTTGACTAGTCAACACTTATAATCTAATAGGAAAGATTTTATATATAGTTGTATACTTTATGTATTGATATTTTTAATTGTATTTATTTTAAAATCTTTAATTTGCTTGCCATATATAAAATTCAGTGTTTGCTGCTAATAAAGTAGGCCTATTAGAGAAGATTTGGGAATAGAATTTTTCTTAATTGTTCATAATGCCACCCACGAGAAACAACCTCCTTTAAGACATACCTCTTACTCTTTTTCTTCAGCCTAGCTTTTTTCTTCCTTAAATATTATCACTGCTTAATTTTAAGGTAAAATTTAAATTTAAATTAAAAATAAGTTAAATTTAAAGCAAAATGAAGCGAGCCTTCCGTCTTTAGCATTAAGCATTGAATGAATATTCTGATTATTAATTTTATCAGTCTAGTTTGGTGTTTTATATCATTGAGGAAAAGACAGACTGTCAGCCAATTGTTTAGGAATGTTTGGGAAACCATTTAGAAAAAGAGAACTAAAGCTTGGATTGCTTTCATTACACCAAAATAAAATCCAGACACATGCAGGATTAAAATGTAAAAATAAAATCATAAAGACAACAAAAGAAAACTTGGATGACTATCTTATTTTTGTGGTGAAGAAGCCTTGATTAAACATTATGCAAAGTCTCAGAACCATACAGTTTAGGAAAGATGACTAAGTTTGACCACATAAAAATGTGAAACTTTTTATGATTAAAAGCATAAGCATACGCATACACACACTCTAACCAACTCACAAGACAGACGACAAGCTGGACACGGGGGGAGTCATGGAAACCCACGGGACAGAAGGTTTCTATAATATACACGCTGGCAGGTAACCAACGGGAACACATCTGTAACCAGGTCTTTTAAAGGGATTAAGAGCTAGGAAGAGGCAAGTGTACGGGAGAAGAAATACAAACGCCCGACTCACACAGGAAGGTAGATGCTCTGCTATCATCGTATTTAAAGGAGTGTGAATGGAAAGAAGAGTGAAGACAAGGTTGAGCAAAACAAAGCAGGATTTTACACGTTCCATTTACATGTTCTTAAATATACTTCTGTCGCTTCTATAACTTGCTGCTTTCCTCCCAGAACTGTTGTGTGGATGCAGTTCATACTTATTACGTTACTAATAAATACTTCTTGTCTTCTGCATTTTTGTATCATTTGCCTGTGGTTATTAAAAATGAAGTCAGAAAAAGATAAACAGGCTAACAATCAGTATGCTAAAAAAATCAATAAGCTAGATTTACTTATCACTTTTAATAAGAGATTTTAAGAGAAAGGAGGTTACAGAATTTTCAGATGTTTTCCTAAATTTCGAATGCCTTGTAAACTGTTCTCTAGTGTCCGAGTGAATGTAGAATTAACTCAGGCCCCAAAAGCCTGATTCTTGTAGGATGTGTATCAGCAGTAAAATTTGTTTGTGGATAAATTTGTGTTTTTCTCAGGTGAATGCTTGCGGTGCATGTTCTGGAATAATCTTGGTTGTATCCATTTTGCCATGAGCAAGCACAATTTGGGAATTTTCTACTTTAAAAAGGCTCTACAGGAGAATGACAACGTCTGTGCCCAGCTCAGTGCAGGCAGCACCGATCCAGGTGAGCCCGCGGACGGGAGCCAGTTTGTGTTTCACTGCTCGAGGAAAGCATGATTTCAGAGAGCAAGTATCTGGTTAAAATGCACGGCATGGTCCTTACATACACATGATCCCACCCCAGAAATTGACTCTGGAGTTTTAGTGGATATTGCTACTTTGTGTAGCAAGGTGTTAGGAATAATAATCAAAAAAGCTTAAATTACATTCAAATTTGTGGATTTGAAATAACAGTAATCTCATGTGGTAATGTTACAAAGCAAAGTATTTTCCTAAAATTTCTTAACTCTGCCAAACTAGTTTATTTTTTTGTTTGTGGTTTTTTGTTTTTGTTTTTGTTTTTTTTTAATTCATTTTGGCTGCTCCAGGTCTGACTTGCAGCACTCAGGATCGTCTTCCTTGCAGCATGAAGTATCTCTTTAGTTGAGGCATGCAGGATCTAGTTCCCTGACCAGGGATCAAACCCAGACCCCCCTACCTTGGAAGCGTGAGGTCTTAGCCACTAGACCACCAGGGAAGTCCCTAAACTAGTTTTATTCTAGCCTTTTTTTTTTTCTTCAGGGGGTTTCATATGTGATACTGTTGGCAGCACCTGACAATCTTTAAGCAAATTTATGAAGTTTATTCCTTTATATTCTTAGTATATGGATCCTTGATCTGAAATCCTTAAAATCAGGTAATTGTGTAGCTTAAAGACTATTTAGTTGATGAAAAATATATCCAAAAAATCACACATAGTCTCTCTCTGTCCTTTTTTTTGGCCACACCACACGGCTTGTGGGATCTTAGTTCCTCGACCAGGGATCAAACCTGGGCCCCAGCAGTGAAAGCGCCAAGTCCTAACCACTGGACTGCCAGGGAATCCCTCCTCTCGTTTTCTTACGGCCTATGAAAGAAAGGAGAAGAGGGAGGCAGGGGAGGAAATAGATAGCATCACTGCCTCAATAGATGTGAATTTGAACAAACTCCAGGAGGTAGCGAAGGCCAGGGAAGCCTAGCTTGCTGCAGTCCATGGGGTCACAAAGAGTCAGACACAACTTAGTGACTGAACAGCAGCAATGAAACTTAGAATAAGTGAATGAACACTAGTCATTGTAGGTATAGGAAATTTTTGTTTCCATAGTAAAGTTCCCTAAAACCCTAACATTAGCTGAATACTTCTGGTTAAGAAAATACCTGATGATAAAATGACTGTGATGTGCTTAGTCACTCAGTCTTGTCCAACTCTTTGCAACCCCATGGACTCTAGCCCACCAGGCTCCTCTGTCCATGGGATTCTCCAGGCAAGAATACCGGAGTAGCTTGCTATGCGCTTCTCCAGAGGATTTTCCCAACCCAGGGATCAAACCCAGGTCTCCCGCATCGTACAGGGATTCTCTACCATCTGAGCCACCAGGGAAGCCTAGCTGAACTGAAAGTGAAGAGGAGGGGCATCTTCTTACAGGTGCTAAGAGTGTGGAGAGGTAGTGTAAGGTTCATTGGAGTGAGAGAGGGTCCTCCTGTCTCTGTCTCTGCTCTCCTGGAACATTGTTGCCTGAGGAGCTGGCACATTAGAAGACACATCTCTGGTTCCATGAGCACAGACAACTGAGATGCCTCTGGAGGATATTTGTTGGGTCGGGGGTGGAGATCATCATTGTGGTGGGAGGTGTTTACACCTTCAGATTGAGGATTGGGCTCCTCGGTGTCAGATGAGGTAGTGGTTGAGTACTTAGTGAAGAAATGTTTTCAGTGGAGCTGCTATTTTAAATCTAATGATTTGTTCTCATCTGCTTTTTATCATCAGGCAAAAAATTCTCAGGAAGACCTATGTGTACATTACTAACCAACAAGAGGTATGAGTTGCTGTATAACTGTGGGATTCAGCTGCTTCACATTGGAAGGCCGCTCGCTGCATTTGAGTGTCTGATTGAAGCGGTTCAGGTTTATCACGCAAACCCCCGCCTCTGGCTGCGGCTGGCTGAATGCTGCATTGCTGCCAATAAGGGAGTGAGTCTCTATCTTTTTGAACCCCCACCCCCACTTGCTGCCCCCCTCCCCTTGCTGACTCTCAGGGAATTTGTAAAGATAGTCTTCCGTTCCTTATCAGTTGGACAGAATTTAGTTTCGTGAAGTCATGTTTTCACTTTCTGGCTCTTGGTGAGAATGACCGCATGTGTCAGCAGTCACGGTGAAAAGTCGAAGCCGTTCAGAAGGTCGTATCTGTTGCAACAGTGGTCTGCTAGCTGCCGGAGCAGGGGCCACGCCGTCAGCTGGCGTGAAAGTGCTGTATGCACCCGGAGATTAAACGGGGACTGCTGATAACACTGCGAGTGTGGAAAGAACTGTGTTACGCTGTGTCCTCCAGTGCCCGCAGGTTTCCTTCTGATTCAGTAGATGGTGTGGAGTTAGTGGATTACCAGGCTTTTTCTCTCTGACATGTGTCCATCCACAGGGGTTATGAGAAATAGACCAGTTTACACTAGCGTCCGTGCCTAGATTATCGCCAAACAGCGGGTGACGAAAGCCTTTTGGATCTCAGGTCGGGGAGGGGTCAGTGGGAGGTGGGGGAAAGACAGGTCGTATCAGAATCACCAGCTGTCTGTACCACCCCGTCTGCTAGCCACCCCCGCCCTTGCTAGGCTCTAGGGGGTATGGCATCCAGAGGTTTTGCCTGGCATGTCTGCCATGGGGAACAGCACTTCCTGAAAAGCAGCTACAGGAACTAAAGGGATTAAAGAGGTGTGTCTGCCTGGCAGTTGTCACACTTGATACAAGCAGTTTGATTTGAGTTTGCTACCACTGGGGGTGAATGTTGTCTTTGAAAGGCTTTAGTGGGTTATTTCATTGTACTTTTCCTTCGTATCAAGAGATAGCTTTCTTAATGGGTAATTCTTAAATTAACTGATAAACAATTCTAGGTATAATTTGTTTTTTTAAACAAAAGGGATCTCTAGAAATTGCTTATTCTCTTTAATGAGATGAATTTAATTAGTGTTGGAGGCTCTAGTGAGGTTTAATTATTTTCTTTTAAAATGACTTATTTTTAGAAATTGGTGCTTTTAGGATTGTCTGTCTTCTATGGATTTCATGAGGGTTGTTTTTTTTTTTTTTCCTCTCCTGTTTTCTTCTAGAAAATTGTGAATTTTTTTAAAAATAGCAAAAATGATTTGGTTGTGAAAACCTGGTAGATACCAGAACACTCACAATCCTGTGCTATTAACAGGAAATTTGCCATAAATAATTATCTATCTTTGCACTTCTCCTCCATCTAGAACCTGAGGTAAAATGAGCCCCAAAATACTCTTGAGTAACATGAGAGAGGAAAATCCCAACAGGAGAAATTATAATGTCCAAATAAAATTGTGCAACATTTCTTTTAATTTACTCCGGACAGAAGGAATGCTGGACAAAGTTTTACTGTCTGAAAATACACTCCTTTACAATAAGCAGTAACTTGGTGACGCCAAGGAGGTGACTTCGTCCTCATGATCAGTGCATGTTGTTGCAGACCTCTTTTGGCAGATGCAGGGTTTTTGTTTACCTGAGCAATGTATAGTATATATAAGAAAATATTTACTAAATAAAAAATACAGACTCAATTAGAGTACTTAAGAGAAGACTACTTAAAAAAAATCACCACATACCGTTTACTTTTCTGGATATGTGCCATTTATTTTTCTGAGTTCTGAAAATTACATCTTGAGTGTGGTTACTGCCAAGCCACTTTAAAATTATGACTGTTTTAATCACATAATATTTTACATTAAGACCGTTCTGGCACACTCTCTGGCTGTTGGTATCCTATTGACTCTGTGGTCTGTTTTGTGGATTTTTAGTCCCATCCACATCTAGCCATCTGATCAGCTTCTACAGCCTTAAGGATCAGGGAAGAGAGTATGGGCAAGCTGTTGAAAGTTTTTATCACCCCTGCCAGGAAAAGAGGTCAGAAGAGAAGGCCTTCTAATCGTGGTTCAGAACATCTACCCTGTCTTTATTTTTCACTAGTATTCCTTAGCTGCCACCTCAATAAAAAAAAATTAGTTCCAGTCACTCAGTCACTTTTATTGTATTTTTTATATGTCATGTAATTCTTTCTAAAATGAAGATACATGTAAATCCTTGCTTTGTTAAAAAGTCACACGTATATGGAGGTAGAATCATGAGAAAGTTGCATTAGGTAGCGAGAAGTAACAGCACAGAAACAACGCGTTGAGAGCTGGACTTTTTGTAGGGCAGAGTTTATCTCTGCGAGTTCATGTGAGTTGTCACCAGTCTGTTCTTGTATATGAGAACCTGCAGGACTTTATAAAATGCAGGTAAATCAGAGACTTAGCATGAAGCGGGGGTCGATAAAGGAAGTTGGCGCCACCAAGCTCCTGTATTGAGATTATGTATCATAGTGAAATATCCTAAAATATCTCTATATGAGCTAGTAGCTTTTACTATTTTCAGTTTAATGTTTACAGGACTGTAGGATTTTAATTTCCTTGAAGGTAAGAATCGTGCCTACGATAAATTTTGACATATATAGCTTGCTTGTGTATACATTTTTGATGCTGTAATTAATACTTGCAGTTAAGAAGGGAGAGATGTGTGTCTTAGTAAATGGAACTGCTTCCCTTCTCTCACTCACTGTGATTCTGTGGCTCTTACTTTCTTTAAGAAAGAAAACGCCCATAGTGCCCGTCATATCCAGCATGGTGCCTAGGGCACAAACTGGTCCAAATAAATCATTCTGAATAAACACTTGAGTCATTCTTTTTAAATACATTCTTTTTTAATATTCTTCTCCATTATAGTTTTTCGTAGGATATTGAATATAGTTCTCTCTGCTGTGCAGTCGCACCTTGTTCCTTGTCACTCTTGAATTGCTGTTTGCCTCAGATTTATCTCAGAGCTTATATAATAAAGTGCAGTGTATGCCGCGGACTTTCAGCCTCATGTACTCTTCTCTTCATTGCCAAACGTTTATCACCCCAAACTCCACACTGATGGATCTTAAGAAGGTTCTTAGAGTAATTGTGAAAGGTCCTGGGTTATTTTTCATACCCCATCTTACAATTCCATTAAATTAATTAGAAATGATTTGTGTTTTGTAGACTTCTGAACAGGAAACAAAAGGTCTTCCAAGTAAAAAAGGAATTGTACAGTCTATTGTTGGTCAAGGCTATCATCGTAAAATAGTTCTGGCATCACAGTCCATCCAGAATACTGTTTATAAGTAAGTAGTTTGCAAAGAGAAAGTGTATATGTTTAATACTATTTCATAATAGTGTTATGTATTTAAAAATATGGTTGGAAATCACTTCATAGGAGGAGCCATTTTGTAACTAGATTTTATTGCTGCTTCAACAAATAGACTGCTATACACAGGTCAGCGGCGAATGTTATTTCATACATGATTTTGGTTTATCATATCCATGGGTGTTGAGGTTGTTGCCCTAAGAAACCCTGGTCTATTCAGTGCCATTATCCAGAATGTCCAGAAGAGGGCATCTTGTTGTTTCCTTGTTATATAGTTGATCATTGATGCTTTTCATTTAGTTATTATTTTCTCATAGTCCAAAAAGCTAATTCCTTAGTACTAGGAGAAAAAAGCACTATTATATATATATCAACAGAGGTAATATAAAGCTGTCTCATGTAGAACAGGTTTTCAATTGAACAACTTTTAAATATGACCATCTTTATCTCTTAAAAAGATTCCAATTTGGAGTTGCTACTATTTCTAAAGTAGTAGGCTTTGTAAAAAAATTTCTGCTTTTCTCTTCTGTCCAAAGTAAAATTGTTCAGTGCCGTTTAAAAGTTTTCCCAAAGTTTCAAAAATGTATCTGGCAATAATTTGCTCTTTATTTCAACGGTAATACAGATTTCTTTCAAAGACAAGTTAAAGCATCACTTCCCTACCATTTTAAAATTGTTACACCTTTTCTCCCTAATAAAGCTGATTCAGCTTGATATATAAAGCCAACAGAAAATTATATAAAATCTCAACAAAGTTATAAGACTGGTAACATTACTTTTTCACAAGGTAACTGTAAGTAAGATATTTTTAAAAGCAAACATCAACCAAAACAAAGCTCAGATGTGAAAATCTACTTTTTCCCTTCTTTTCCGTTCTGATTGTATCTGTCCTGGCCTTCACTACAGTTCTTATTGTCTGTAACTCCTTTATTAGATTAACACTGACATTGCAGGTATCCGTCAGGTTGTCCCCGAGGTCCCATTCCAGTAGAAACAGCGTCGTGTATAATGTATATACTTGCAATCTTTTGCTTATACTTTACATCGTATATACAGACATACCTCCCTGTACTGCACTCGGCTATTCCTCTGTTGCCCTTTGCAGATGTTGCTTTTTTTTTTTCCTTACAAATTGAAGGTTTGTGACAGCCCTAAGTGGAGCAAGTCTGTTGGTGCCATTTTTCCAATAATAGCTCTTCACTTTGTAATCTCTGTGTCACATTTTGGTAATTCTTGGCACGTTTTCAGACTTTTTCGTCATTATTTACACTTCCTCAAACTTTTTCGTCATTATTTGATATGGTGATCAGTGATCATTGATGGTACTTTTGCAAGATTTTGACTCGCTAAAGGGTCGTGATAGTTAGCATTTAACAATTAATATTTCTTAAGATATGTACATTGGCTATTTTTTTTAGACATGATGTTGTTGCAAACTTAATAGACCACAGCATAGTGTAGGCATTCCTTATATATCCAGTGGGAAACCAAAAAATTTTTGTGTGACTTATTTTATTGTGATACTGTCTTTATTGTGGTGGTCTGGAACCGAACCCATGATGTCCCCAAGGTACTCCTCTATGATATTTAGGCCTTGGATTCTTTAGCATTCTCTCATAACTGCTTGTATTACCATTTCTACCTGTCCGAGGGCAAAGCCTTTATTATTTAGTTACATTGGTTTTATTCCTGATAATAGGGAAGTCTTATTTATGGTTGTCGTTTTGTTAGCTGACTTGGGTTTGTTCTTTTCAGTGATGGACAGTCTTCAGCCATTCCTGTAGCCAGTATGGAGTTTGCAGCCATTTGTCTCCGAAATGCCTTGCTGCTGTTACCTGAAGACCAGCAAGATCCGAAGCAGGAAAATGGATCTAAAAACAGTAATCAGTTAGGCGGCAACGCGGAGAGCGGTGAGAGCAGCGATGCTTGCAGGTATCCCGACCGCTTCGACCTCCCTCGGCCAGGTCTGCGGGGCTTCGTTAGCTTTGTCCAGTAGATGAGTTCCTAAAATCTGCAGCCAGAATTTCCAAAGTTTTCTGTTTTGAGTGATAGGAAGTATGAATGTGTAAGTATTTCTGGGAAATTCCCTGGTGGCCTAGTGGATTCCACGCTTTCACTGTAGAGGCCTGGGTTTAGTCCATGGTTGGGGAACTAAGATCCCACAAGCCACGCAGCATGGCCAAATGTATATACAAATATATATATATATATATATATTTTTTTTTTTTTTTTTTTTTTTTTTTTCTTTCTCTACAAGAGAAAAAAAAGGTGAAGGCTAAGTGAGGAGAGCATCTCGAAAAAGAAAAGTAGAAAGTCAGCTTTTCACCGCCATGAGGAATCATTGCAAGAAATCCTGCTGCTGTCAGAGATGGCTTTTTTAAAAAAAGCCTTTATTAAAATAAATACTTAAATCCCTAAAACTTCTCTTTTCTTATTATTTTCTGCCTTTTCTCTTAACATACTAAACCACTGACCTTCAGGATATTTCTGTATATTTCTGATTTTCTACATTAAATGAAATATTATGCCAATCTATAGAAATTGGGGGTCTTCCCAGGTGACTCAGTGGTAAAGAATCAACACAGGATTGGGAAGATCCTCTGGAGTAGGGAATGGCTACCCACTCCAGTATTCTTGCCTGGAAAATTCCATGGAGACAGAAGCATAGTGGGCTACAGTCCATGGGGTTGCAAAGAGTCAGACATGACTGACTGACTAAACACTGAGCGCACAGAATTGGGAGAACTCTATCCCTAATAAAACAAACACTATTATATGTAAAGAGCTCTTTTTTACATATGGCACCTTTAAACTCGAGTCTTCCATCTCAGCATCTTTTCTAAGATGCTAAAAATATAATGTTTATTATAGAAAATTTGAAATAAAAATTTTGGAATTTTTTTCCCTCCATCAAGGGGTTATGCTTTACTGTAGTTGGTAAAAGACAACTAGAAGAATGAGAAATTTGTAAAAATACTGGAATGGTTTCCTTTATATAGTAGAGATATTGTTTTCTGTTACAGATTTTTTAAAGCGGTAGGGAAAAGAAGCTAATACATGGTATAGCTTTTTTTTTTTTTTTTTAATTTCTTGGCTGCACCGTGGAGCATGTGGGATCCCAGTTCCCCAACCAGGGATTGAACCTGTGTCCCCTGCATTGAAAACACAGAGTCTTAACCACTGGACCACTAGAAAAGTCCCTATGGTACAGCTTTAACATGTTAGTGATACTGCATTACCAAGTATTTTTCAGTTTGATTCTTTTACACTTTTTTCATAAAAAAATTGCATGAGAGTGGGGATAGGGAGATGAAACTTTATCAATATATTTGATTATTTGTGCTCTTCATAATTAGGACTCTATCTTTATTTTAGCAGTAAAAGCCACGATGGAGACAAATGCATTCCAGCTCCACCTTCTTCCCCATTGAGAAAACAGGAGTTAGAAAACTTAAAGTGAGTATCTAAACAAAATTAGCATTGCATTGGTCCTTTATTTTGTTAATATTATGAATTGCATTGATTAAGTGTCAGATATTAAACCAACCTTTCAGTCTTGTGATTTAAGCCTACTAGGCAGGATGTATTTATTACCTTTTTAATAAACTGTTGGATTGAATCTTTTTGTGAGGAGTGTTTGCTCCCATGCTCACAAGGAAAGGTGGTCCATGCTCTTCGTTCCTGTAGATGTCTTGTTTAGGTGTTAGTTTCAGGGTTATGCTGAACATATGAATGAGTTGGGAAGTACTTCCTCTCTTTTCTGAAAGAGTTTATCTAATATAGGTGTTGCTCCTACCTCAGATGATTGATAGAATTCACCAGTAAAACCATCTGGGCTAGGGTCTTTGTGGGAAAGGTTGAATAGTGAATTGAAGTTCTTCAGTAGTTAAGTGCTATTCAGATTTTCTATGTCTGTCTCTATCAGTTTGGGTAAGTTATATTATTGCCTATGTAGATTTACAAACCCCATTATATTTGCTTTGAACAGTCATGTATATGTTAAAAGAAACAGAGCAGTCATTTATGTCTAACTACATGAGTACCATTTCCTGATGATTCTAATTTTTATAGAAAATCATTTCCCTTCAATATGAAGATCTCCCATCAGTTTTTCCTAAGGTTTTATGTTGTTTTGTTTTCCTTTTTAAATCTAAAGTTGTCTTCATTTCCTCTTCATTCTTGGAGGATGTTTTCATCGCATAAAAGTGCTTTAGGTCTTGTTCTGTTTTCAGTCGGCTTTTCCAAGACGGCACCGCGTCGTCTCTGGCCGCCAGTGTCTGACCCCAGCCGCTGCGTTACAGGTGCTGTGTTCCTGTCCCCGTGGATTGTCTGTGTTTCATTCAGCAGTTAGACTATGATGGATCTAAGTGGGCTTTTCTTTGGTTTTAACCTCCCTTGGTGTTAGCTGACTTTCTTAAATCTGTAAATTTATCTTTCAACAAATTTGGGATGTTTTTGACCAGCATCTTTTCATGTTTTGGAAATAGGGTTAATGTTTCAGCATCTCTTTAAGAATGATTTCAATAATAGGACTGCAAATTAAAATGGAAAGAAAGAGCCATGATTGCTTATGTTTTCACCTACCAAGTTGCAAAAAGTGACGAGAGTACAGTTGAGACATTTCTATATTGCCAGTAGCATTGTAAATTTTTGGAAAGCATTTCATTTAATCACATTCTTTCCAACAAGCATTAGTGCTAATCTGTGCTAGCTGCAGGGGAATCAGAGGTAAAAGAAAAGGCACTGCTCTCAGTAGCAGATGGCAAACACTTAGGAGAAAACGGCGTTACTTAGTAGGCTAGTTACCAGGTGGTGGGATATGGGGCGTGTCCTTTCTTCTTGTGATAATTTGATCACCCTAATAAGTGGGGAATGACTTCACGTTATAATTTTACATTTCTTTCGATCCAAGGTGCTCAATCTGATGCCAAAGTTTATTGATCACCTATATTACTTTTACTGTGAACCTCCTGTTGGTAGGATTTACTGTTTTATTAAGGAAATTGATCTTTATCATTTGTCTTATAACACTGTTTCTGATATTTAGTTATAAAACAGTTTCATGTATTAAGCATCATATTTATCAATCTTCTTTACTTTTTTCCTCCATTTTGTGCGGTGTTTAGAAAGGCCTTCTTGCCTCCAAGATTTAAAGAATAATTTAGCCACAGTTTTCTAGCACTTTTTGTTACACTGTCACAACCACCAATCTAAATTTTTGTTTTATCTAGAATTTATTTTATATAAGCTTAATAATGTAAGGCTCTCTCCATGTTTCATGTAATTTTTCATAATATATTTGATTAATTTCATTTACCTTTCCAAATAAAGCTTTGGACAGAGCTATAAAATGCTAAGATTTGTGTCTAAATAGTTTACAGTTACATTTTTATAAAATAATAAAAATAATAATAATAAATAAATAAATGTGTGTGTGTGTGTGTGTGTGTGTCTGTGTGTCTGCATGATAAGTCTGGAGGGATCTGTGTCAGAACCTTCATAGTGGGGGGATAACTGATGATTTTTATTGTTACTGGAATATCTGTTTCTTCCAACTTTTAAAACATGAAGTTACTCCATTAATCTTAATGAATCTCTTTGGAGGAAAGACTGGCCATGTGCCCTTTTCTGGTCGTGTATCATCAGATCAGTGTGTTGATGGCATGGCATCACTGTCAGCGAGCTTAGGGCTCCAGGCACCCTGTTCAACAAAGCAACAGCTTTTTTTTTTGTCTGCGCTGAGTCTTTGTCGCTGCCCCTGGCCCTTCCCTGGTTGCAGCGAGCAGAGACTACGGGCTAGTTGTGGTGTCTGGGCTTCACTCGTGGAGCACAGGCTCAGTAGTTGTGGCGGACAGACTTAGTCGCCCAGACCAGGGATCGAACCCATGTGCCCTGCCTTAGCAGGCAGATTCGTAATCACTGAACCACCAAGGAAGTCCAAACAACAGCTTTTTATCTCTTTATTCTGTCAAATTCCCACTTTGCAGCAATATAACCTCTCTTTCCTGGGTTATATATATGTGTAAATTCCCACTGTATCTTATTTTTGGGAAGAAAGCATTAATCTTCTGATTATATGAGGAAAATCTAAACTATCAAATTTAGTTAGAAATAAGTTGGTCGTTTAAGGTTTTAAAAGCAGCGTTTTTGTTTTTAACTTAAAGATAATTAAATTTTTTTCCCCAAGGTTTTATTTAAATTTTCTTGAATTCTTATTTCCTATATGAGTCAGAAGATAGCAAGAAAATAAAAAATACTATGACAAATTACTGGTGAAACAATGACAAAATATACAAAAGAATATAGCTATGGAGTGAAATAAAATGAAATTAAAAAAAAATCAAATTCCAACCATATAGCTAAAATAAACTCACTATGTTGGATCTTTGTCCTGAGTGGAAACGTGAAAAAACAAAGCAAATTAAGTACAGCTAATCTAGGTTTGGTATAAAGTGAGCTGATGTAAAGGGATGGATTGTAAATTTCAGCCAAGGCTGCATTTGGGAAAACGCTTTAAATTTGCCCCAGAAATGTACAGTTTCCCCCAGGATGCCTACTGTTTGCTACAGACGTCTCTGTCTGTGGGGCCACCACATTTCACACGTACCTCAGGGCTCCTCTGTCATTAGTAGGTTACTCTGTAGGGTGAAGGGTCCAAGTACGGTAGAGGCCCTGCAGTGTAAGTGAATCTTAGCCAATCTCAGGCTGCTTTCCCTCCTGTTGGGCGGCAGCTGACCAGCTTCCTCTGTGTCCTTCCAGTGAGATTTCTCATTACCATCCCAGCATATATATATATGGATTTTTACACTACAGCCATAGCCTTCCACACTGCTCTGTACCTTACTTTTCGCATTACAATGTGTCTGTAGAGATAGTTTGTATCAGTATAGAGCTCGGTTTCATTCTTTCTAATGGGTGCATTAGACTTCCCTGGTGGCTCAGACAGTAAAGCGTCTGCCTACAATGCAGGACACCTGGGTTCAATCCCTGGGTCGGGAAGATCCTCTGGAGAAGGATATGGCAACCCACTCCAGTACTTTTGCCTGGAAAACCCCATGGGTGGAGGAGCCTGGTAGGCTACAGTCCTTGGGGTTGCAAAGAGTCGGACACAACTGAGCGACTTCACTTTCACTTTCACTAATGGGTGCATGCTGCTGCTGCTAAGTCGCTTCAGTCGTGTCTGACTCTGTGCGACCACATAGATGGCGGCCCACCAGGCTCCCCCGTCCCTGGGATTTCCAGGCAAGAACACTGGAGTGGGTTGCCATTTCCTTCACCAATGCATGAAAGAGAAAAGTGAAAGTGAAGTCGCTCAGTCGTGTCAGACTCTTCGTGACCCCATGGTCTGCAGCCTACCAGGCTCCTCTGTCCATGGGATTTTCCAGGCAAGAGTACTGGAGTGGGGTGCCATTGCCTTCTCCAGTGGGTGCATACAATTGCATTATATGGACGCATACAGTTGCGTTATATGGATATGACTATTTAATGTTGATTTATAGTTACAATGTTGTCAGTTTTTGCTGTTATAAATAATGCTGCGGTGACTTATCATTGTACACAGTTAAGGGGAATCCTTTATGATGAATATTTGCAGCAATATTTGAGTTGGATTTAATTTTTCAAGTTTATTTGAATGAGTGCTAATCTTAGGATTGCTTTATGTGTGCATGTAATTTAAGATGTTTCTGCTTCCACACTGGTTGAACAGCTACAGAGTTGTGTAATTTAAATTTACCTTCTGTAAGTGGCACTATAAAACAGAAGGGTATGTGCAGGGTGGCATTCATCCTCTCAGAGAGTGTTGTGCCTTTCACAACTGTTTGCTTTCCACACATTCTAGCAGGAGGATTGGTGGTTTTCAGAGAGAAAAAAAAAATTACTTCCCTATTTTTGTGGAAAGGGACAGAGGGTCTCCATAGGGAATTCCATCATCATAAAGTGAGGTAAGATGGGTTTGCTGATACATACTAACCTTTTTTTCTTATGGAGCAGATGGGAGAAGGGAAATGGAACAAGATGGAAGGAGCCTTAGGGTAGATTTCTAAAAAGAACCGCTGGGCAGGACAGTAGTAACCATAATGTGGAGACAAATGGTGTGGGGGAAGGACTCGTAAAAGATTTGTGTTGTAATTTTCAAAGCTATAAAAGCTCTCAGCGTAGTTGGGTGTGTTAGAGGGCAGTTCTGTGGCAGGAGCCAGCTGTCTTCTGCAGAAAGGAGGAGCCTGAGCACATTGGTTCTCCATTGAGATCCTAGAATTGTCAGAGATTTTATCTGTTTCTAACCTGAATTCATTTATACGATTGGAAACGTGTATGAGGAGTGCATAGTTTAGTTTTTATGGACTATTATATTTGACCCCTCTGTGCTCTAATACCCAAGACACCAATGCAAAACCTCATTTCCTCTTTTCCAGCATAACTAATACGCAGTAAATTATCATGACTGTTCTAATGACCATTTTTTACTGTATGGATTCAGACAGAGCTTCTTGACTAGTTTCCTTTTTTTTTTTTTTTTTTTTCGTTTGTACATGAATGAAGATGGTTCCCCAAAAAAATCATTCTAACCAAGTTACAGGTATGTTTTCAGAAGGCATAGGATACCGGAAGCAGTTGTGAGATTCTGTATTAAAATCAAGGTAGCTTTCAGAAAAAAATATTCTCAAAATTAAAACAGAAATTTGTCCCCCAAGCAGGAAGAAGTCTCAGAAATTAATAGTTTAATCATGAGGCTCAGATGAATTTAGAGATACTGATACATTGGATCAAGAAGGCATGCATATAATGACACTGTAAGAATATTCCTTTATTTCCTAACCACCCAAAGCAAAGCCATTGGTTTCATGCGGTTAAGAAAACACGTGCGCAGACACGCATACTCACTTTCACTCCAGTCTTGAGTTAAATAAGTGCTCTGACTTACATTATTGAAATGAAAGGTGATTCTATTTCTCAGTTTTTGTCTGAGAGAAATGAAAATTTGTTCACGTAAGAATTTTAAAGCAGCTTTACTTTTGATAGACAGAAAGTAGAAATAGCCTAGGCATGTATCAGTGGGAGACTGGCTTAACTAAATTGCTGGCTAGGAATTTCCTAGTTGTCCCATGGTTAGGACTCCAAGCTCCCATTGCAAGAGGCAAGTGTGTGATCCCTGGTTGGGGAACTAAGATCCCACATGCGACTCAGTGCAACCAAAAATTCTTTCTAACATAAATAGGGACTTCCCTGGTGGTCCAGTGGCTAAGACGCCACGCTCCCAACGCAAGGGGCCTGAGTTTGATTCCCTGGTCAGGGAACCAGGTCCTGTATGCTGAAACTAAAGATCCCACGTGCCCTAGGTAAGATCGAGTGAAGCCAAATTAAATTTTTTTTTTTAACTTTTAAGAAATAAAATAAATTACAGGCCACTCTGTATATTGGAATACTACTCAGCTGTAAAAAGAACAAGCTGCTGCTGCACTAGTCAACATGATGCAAATCTCAAAACATTTTGTTTCTTCTTTTATTCAGTGTAAGGTACCTACTGTATGATTCTATTTATACCATTTGTACGACAGGCAGAAGCTATCCTAACTTATGTTCATAGAAATGGGAACAGTGTTTGGGGAATTGACTGGAAGGAATCTTTCTGGGGTGAAAGAAATATTCTGTATCTCAAACTTACCAAACTGTACATTTAAGATGATGTATTTTAAGATGATATAAAAATCATACCTAACTTTAAATGGTTTTAAGAAATTTTGAAAATTTTCAAAATTCATAGAACTCTAAATATATTCTTTGGGGGAATACAATTAACCAATAATGATTCATGAATGGTCAGTTTCTCTGACATATCACTCATAGGGTGACATGTGGAAAACTTGGTGTTTTAAGAGCAACAAAAAAACTCTGCTTGTATTTTACGTGTATTCCTTAGACCCTAAAGCCTCAGTATCTAAGATCACAATCACTCATCACTGGGCCCTGAGCACGTGGGACACGGCTGGTGAAAGGCACACACAGATGTATGATACACACCCATTTCAGGACTTCTAAACCCGTAATATATGTCAGTAATGTTGTGTATTGATTATGTTGAAATGACATTTTAGATATATTGGGTTAATTTCAAAATATGGAAATTAATTCCACTGTTTTTTTTTAATGTGTCTACTGGAAAATACAAAATTACGCTCATGGCCCCGATTACATTCCTCTTGGACACTGCTGCCTCTAAGGTTTTAGAAACATTTGAAGTGTTTGTATTTTTTGACACGTGGTTTTTACCAGTGTGTGATACTGTTCCTATGCCAGTTTTCTCACATGCCACAAAATTTAGCTGAGCGTCTCATCAGAAAATTTCATCTTTAAAAGGCCTAACTCCCAAATGACTCTTACAGTGCAAAAACATGTACAGGGCTGATATTTTGGCCATGTGCTTTGATTTAAATATTAATGTTGCCACGTGCATTTGGGAGATAATGATTTTCTTACACACTATACACACCTAATATATTATAAGGGTTGACTTCTTACACTATACACACCTAATATAAGGGTTGACTCTTTTTTAAGTCAAAATTTATTGACTATCACTGATAATTGGCTTAGCAGTAATGAATCTGCCTGCAGGAGTCGAGGGTTCAATCCCTGGGTCAGGAAGATCCTCTGGAGAAGGAAATGGCAACCCACTCCACTATTCTTGCCTGGAGAATCCCATGGATGGGGGAGCCTGGGAGGCTACAGTCCATGGGGTTGCAAAGAGTCAGACAGGACTTAGCAACTAAACAACAAAATAACTGATCACATATTTTTAAAACAGCTGCATTGAGATATAATGCACATACCATACAATTCACCCGTGTAAAGTGTACCGCCCCGTGGCTGTTAGTCTATTCACAACATTGTGCATCATCGCCGCAGTCAGTTTCAGAGCCGTGCGCCCTTTGGCTGTAACCCCTTTCTCTTCAGCCTACTCCCCAGCCTTAATCAATCCACTTTCTGTCTCTCTAGATTACCTGCTTTGCACTTTCCTGTGAATGGGATTCTGTAATATGTGGGTTTTATGACTGAATTCTTTCACTTACAATACTGTTTTCAAGGTTCATTCAAGTTGTAGCCTATATCAGTATTTCATTCATTTTTATTTCTGAATAATATTCCGTTGTATGGATATACCACATTTAGTTTATTCATTCATTTTGGATTGTTTGCATCTTTAGGCTACTAGGAATAATGCTGCTCTATACATTCATGTACAAGTCTTTGTGTAGACATGCTGTTTATTTTTCTACCTAGAAGTGGAATTGCTGGGCCCCATGGTAACTATTTAATTGTTTAAGGAATTACCAGACTGTAATTCTGTAATTTTGTAAAGTGGCTGCACCATTAACAATCCCACCAGCAGTGTATGAAGTGAAGTGAAGTGAAGTTGCTCAGTCATGTCTGACTCTTTGTGACCCCATGGACTGTAGCCTGCCAAGCTCCTCTGTCCATGGGATTTTCCAGGCAATAGTACTGGAGTGGATTGCCATTTCCTTCTCCAGAGGATCTTCCCGACTCAGGGATCAAACCCGGGTCTCCCGCATTGTAGACAGATGCTTTACCGTCTGAGCCACCAGGGAAGTCCAGCAGTGTATGAGAGTTGCAATTTCTTCACATCCATACCTACCGACACTTGTTATTCATCTTTTTTATTTTATTGATACATTGTAGTGGGTATGAAGTGGTATCTCACTATGGCTTTGATTTGCATTTCCCTGAAACCTAGTGATGTTGAACATCTTTTCATGTGCTTATTGGACACTTGTATCTTTTTCTTTAGAGAAATGTTTATTGAAATCCTTTGTCTGTTTTATAGAGGGGTTGGTTGTCTTTTTTATTGTTGAGTTGTAAGAGTTACTTATATATTCTAGGCCCAGGGTCCTTATCAGATATGCTATGCTAAGTCACTTCAGTCATGTCCGACTCTGTGTGACCCCATAGATGGTAGCCTACCAGACTCCCCCGTCCCTGGGATTCTCCAGGCAAGAACACTGGAGTGGGTTGCCATTTCCTTCCCCAATGCATGAAAGTGAAAAGTGAAAGTGAAGTCGCTCAGTCGTATCCGACTCTTCGCGACCGCATGGACTGCAGCCTACCAGGCTCCTCCGTCCATGGGATTTCCCAGGCAAGAGTATTGGAGTGGGGTGCCATTGCCTTCTCCGTTATCAGATATATGACTTGTAAATATTTTCTCCAATTCTGTCTGTTGTCTTTTCAGGTTTTTTGCAGGTATTTTTGAATCTCAAATATTTTTGATTTTGATAAAGTTCAATTTATGTTTTATTCTTTTATTGACTGTACTTCTCGTGTCATAGCCAAGAATCCTCTGCCAAATCCAAGGTCATGAGATTTACTCCTATGTTTTCATCTAAGAGTTAAAAAATTTTATTCAGCACTACATTTAGGTCTTTGATCCATTTTGAGTTAATTTTTGTATATGATATGAACTAAGGGCTCAACATATTAATCCTTTTGCATAGAATATCTTATTAATGGGCTTCCCTGGTAGCTCGGACAGTAAAGAATCCACCTGCAGTGTGGGAGACCTGGGTTTGATCCCTGGGTTGGGAAGATCCCCTGGAGGAGAGCATGGCAACCCACTCCAGTATTCTTGCCTGGAGAATCCCATGGACAGAGAAGCCTGGCAGGCTACGGTTCATGGGGTCGCAAAGAGTCGGACATGACTGAGCGACTAAACACATCTTATTAATAGTAAAGAAAGAAGTCCACAAGTTTAGTCACATTAACATTTCATTGTTGTGTGATATTTTAATAACTGTCCTGGGTATGTTGCATGGGTATGTCTTATATGTTGCATATTACAGGACATCTTTGTTATTTATTCTGAGATTGTGATATTAACAAACTTTTAATTTCTAAAGATAAATTAGAGGCTTCTCTAGAACCTGGAAAAGAGTATAACAGAACTGGAAAAGGGCAAGAAATAATGTTGGGGCCAATATGGGAAGTGTCCGTATGAGAAAAATCAGAGCATACAAAATAAAAACAAAATTTCAAATTAGTCTTTTTTTTTTTTTGGCTTTCACAGTTAATTTCAATATTTCTTTCTTTCTTTTCTTTTTTTTTTTAGTAAGAGGCTCAAAATGGATAAAAGGAAATGTTCGGACCAAATTTAACTCGGCCCAGTTATTCCACAAGTATAAATTATGGAACCTTAATTGGTTCTTATAGACTTCTGATGTGACACCCAGTGAATCATTTCCCATTCACTTAAAAGGGACCTCCCGTGGCCCAGTGTTTATAAAAGAGGATGAGCCAAACAAATGGTGGATAATATAAATATCACAGGCAGTTTTAGTGTACTTAAGGAATCCTATTTCTTCTGGTCTTAGCCAAGTACTTCTATTGTAGTTGGAGAGACATACCTAAAACAGTATCGTGACTAATAATCTCCTGACTCTCATATTGCTCTTGTTAGGAGCTCAGCCCCGATTCACTCTCTTAACTGGGTCTGATCTACGGAAACGTGTTCATCTAGGAAACTCTTCCAGAAAAGGGAACCTGCCTGTGGGATCCATCCTTCATCTTATCAGCAGCTTGTCTTCACACAGCACGATTCACATCTGAGTCCCGGGACCCCACTTAGATGAATGGTGATCGGATTAATCACAAGCCAGGGCTGGGATAATTCCTCAGTGGTCTCCCACTCTGGAGAAACCCCACAGGGCTCCTGCTGGCATTGGACAAATCGTTTAACCCGTTTGGGCCTTTCTTTCCTCTTCTGTCAAGTTGGGTTGCGTGATCTTACGGCCCTGCCGTGCGTGAGATGCTGTGTCTGTGATGGTTGCATTTCACTTGCTGCCTGGGGTAGGACTGGATTCCTTGAGATGCTAGATTTGGTTGAAGAGGAAAACTTCCTCAGCTTTTTTGGGCTGGTCCTCTCTTGGTATTGGATTTGGGGTGTGTTTATCAGTAAGGCTCTTAGTAACAGAACAGTTATTAGAAAGCGAAGTGTTTACAGAAGACATAAAGCTTTACATTTTAAGAGCTGGAGTTGACAAGTTTAACATTTTCTAGATTTCTGTAGATAAATGGAAACAGTTTGAAATGTACATTTAAAAAATTTTAAATCCAGTACCATATTCAATTTGTTAGAAGAAATTCTTTATAGGATGTTTTGAGCCAATTTTTCAAATAACATGTGTCACAAGGTCACTTTGTGAATTTATTTACCTTTGACAAATGGTGACTGACTGGGCTTACCCCCAGTGTAGCCTCTCTTGATATGGGTTGAGCTGTTTGCCAGCAACGGTCCATCTAGTCAAAGCTATGGTTTTTCCAGTAGTCACGGATGGATGTGAGAGTTGGACTGTAAAGAAAGCTGAGTGCCAAAGAATTGATGCTTTTGAACTGTGGTATTGGAGAAGACTCTTGAGAGTCCCTTGGACAGCAAAGAGATCCAGCCAGTCCATCCTGAAGGAAATGTCTTGAATATTCATTGGAAGGACTGCTGCTGAAGCTGAAACTCCCAATATTTTGGCCACCTGATGCGAAGAACTAACTCATTGGAAAAGACCCTGATGCTGGGAAAGATTGAAAGCGGGAGGAAAAGGGGATGACAGAGGATGAGATGGCTGGATGGCATCACCGCCTCGATGGACATGAGTCTGAGTGAACTCCGGGAGTTGGTGATGGACAGGGAGGCCTGGCGGGCTGCAGTCAGTGGGGTCACACAGAGTCGGACACGACTGAGCGACTGAACTGACTTTGCTGTTTTAGGCACTTGGTTTAGATTCATTTTACCCACAGAATATATGGCTTGACACATTTTAATGCTCAGTCTTAAATGGCTTGTTGCTGCAGTTTGGTCTTTTAAGGAAAAAAATTTCCCCATTTCTCTCCTTTCTTTGTTCTTCTTTTTTGTTCTGTTCTTTACCAGGGGTTGGCATTCTGTGGCTCTAGAGCCAGCTCCTCCAGCGTGTGGAGGGGCGGGCGGGGTTGTATGGGATCCCCCACGGTGGAGGGGTGCGCAGCAGGGCGGGTGAAGCAAGCATGTCCCTTCCCCTGAGGTATAGTTCTTCCGGTCTGATGACCTGTCAGATCCACTGAGCGGTTGGTCAAGCAGATTGGACAGTGACTCGAGGAAGTGGTGGAGCAGGTTGGGGCGGCGGGGGGGTCAGTATTTTAAGTAGCAGCTATCAGAAGTGAAGCAATTTCTCCAGAGCCAAGCGTGTTTCTGGTGTTACCAGTTTGCAGGAATTATGCAGCGTGGAGTGTTGTTTCCCAAGAGGAAATAGAGGGTGAGCGAGAGGGTGTTAAGAGATGCCTCAGGGTGGATGAGAAGGCACTCCATCCGAGAAGAGGAGTATGAATGTTAGTTTCATGCAAGGAAACATACTTGAATGTGATGACTCTTGAGCAGAGAGTTTTGCGTTCACGTATTCAAGTATTTTTTAATAGGGAGCTTGCTTTAATAGTAGAATCTTTCACCCTGTTCTGATTTGACATGGTGTCTCGTGGGGGAAAAGGTAAAAACTGAGGAAAACCAGTTTTTACCTTGTACACAATTATAGTTTGGGAAGTAGAATCCTGCTGCAAATCTTACATGACTGATTTCTGGACCCAAAGTGGGCTTGACAGTGGGCTGGAGCAGTAATAGCCCCCCTACTGTCAGGAGAGGCCAGGGCAGGCTTTTCCCAGCAAGCCTGCCTGAGGCGAGGCCTGTCCTAGACTCTGGCCCTGGAGCCTACGTCTGGAAGCCGGAGAGGAGTTGGCTTCCTCAGCAAGGTGGCCTGCCACCTGGGCAGGTGGGCGTCTGGGTGCCAGAAAAGTAGATCTGCGGTGCTGAAAGCTGAATCTTACAGTGCTGGCCTGTTAAACACCTACGCAGACACTGAGAAATTGCTCCAGCCTTTGTGTAGGAAACAAAAGAGGCAAGCTTCTGCTTTTAAGGAGCTTGTGTTTTGCCCTGGCCTTTGGCAAGAGTCACAGACGGAAACGAATATTCAGCTGTGTGACTGTCATTCAAGTGGCCGTGAGTTGATGATGGCCTAGGGCCTCTGGAGACCTACGCCTTTATTTTATTTTTATTTTTTATTTATTTATTCTTGACTGCTCTGGGTCTTGGTTGCTGCGCACGAGCTTTCTCTAGCTGCGGCGAGCAGGGGCTCTGCTCCAGCTGTGGTGGGAGGACTTCTCTTGTTGCGGAGCACGAGCTCCAGGGTACGCAGGCTTCCGTAGTTGTGGCACATGGGCTTAGTTGCCCCGTGGCATGGTGGGATCTTCCAAGCAAGGGATCAAACCAGTGTCCCCTGCATTGCAAGGCAGATTTTTAACCACTAAACCACGAGGGAAGCCCAAGACCCCGGCCTTTAAAAGTCATTCTTTCTCTTCATAAGCAGTGCATATCTGAGTGATGAATGAATGTTTATTGCCATTCAAAAAAAAACTATAAATAAACCAAAAGAGGAAATTAAGTCACCCTAATCTCACCACACAGAGCTCATCACTGAAGTGCTCCTGAAAACAGGAGATAACCAGCCAGTGCCTCCCTCCTTTGGGCCCTGGAGTCTTCCATCACAGAGGACTCCCCCTGGGCGTCGTTGCCGTGGGATGGCCTTGTTAGTGAAGACAGCTGTTGGAGACATGAGGATGACTGCAGGCTTGTCGGGAAAATCCCTTTGGTAATGACACTGCTTGCTGCCCTTAAGCGCTCGCTTCTGTGAACAGGGTTCAGATTTTAAATTAGGTGCTCAGTAACAAAATTTAAACTTGTAACGTTTCCATTAAATTCTGTTTTCTTCCTGTTTAAAAAGGCAGATTATGGGACTTCCCTGGCAGTCCAGTAGTTAAGGCTCCATGCTCCCAATGCAGGGACCGCAGGTTCTATCCCTGGTCGGGGAACTAAGATCCCTCGTGCCACACAACACAGCCAAAAAGTAAAAAGAACAATAATAAATGATAAAAAGATAGGTTGCATGTGCATGCATAGTTATGTATGCACTAGAAAAATCATAATGTAATCCATTCTTTATACTTTATTTTTAGGGCAGTCTTGTGAACTGACAAGCAGTGTGATAGTTTGGGAAGAACCATGAATGGGGAGTCCACGGCGTTGACTGTTAGTCCTGACCTTAGTCATATACTCCAAGCTAGAGAATATATTTAGTTACTTTGGATCTCAGTTTCATAAAGCAAGGACCCACACTAGGCAGTCTTCTAGCCCTTATCGTCACAGCTCAGGCCATCAATCTCAGTTTCCTTGTGCCAGTCTACTATTCTGCGTTGTCAGGGGTTGCAGGGCTACTTTTCCTTTAGTGGACAATTTTCTAAGGTTCCAGCAACCAGGAGTGAGGCAGTGAGGAGGAAACAGGCTGCTTGTGAATTTGCCCGCCTGTGGTTTTACCAGAGGGGCATTTCTAGTCAGAGAATTTCAGAGTTATTAGAAAACTGTGTTGCTAGGATGGTCACATTCTTCCCAGACTGAAATTACAACTGGAGTGCACTTCATGATATACATATGTATTGTAATTTGTAAACATAACTCAAAACCCTGTATCTAATGTCAGGTCATTTGTGGTTGGCCATTCAGACCTCATTTCTATTTGACAAGGGTTTATTTTAAGATTGCTTTGTGGAGCGGTTGTTTAACATTCAAATGATCTATTAGTGTCAAGTCTTTAGCTAGAGTCGTTTTAAATGAGCTGCCTGTTAAGTAGAAAACCAAACAGAAGTTTACGTTTCCAGCCCAACCTAGCCAAATCAGTGTAACTTACATTTTTATCTTCACATTTATTCGTCCTGGTTTTTTTTTTTTTCCTTGAATATTCATATAGGATAATAGTACCTATGTGAATGAAATTCTTTTAGTTACTGTTGATACTGTGGCTTAGCAAAAGCGATAGACTTCTTAATACTTTCAGAGAAGAATGCTTTACAGTAAGCTGAGCTTACTGTAAAAAATGGATTTTTTTTAACATCCGAAAAAATGGATTTTTCGGTAAGTTAATTGTGTTTCTTAGCAGAGTCGCAAATGTGCTTCTATAGCTTAATTTCTAGGATATTAAAAGAAATGTTATATGGGAGTAAGTTCCCACTAGACACTTAATGACATTTTTTTAACAGGCTAAGCATATGCTGTTGACTCCAGAGGGTTATTTTGTGGGAGATGGGATGGAAGCTAAAGATGATTTAGGTAAACAGCTAAACTGAGCCTCAGGTGGTGGTTTGTACATCCTTCTAATTCTCACCGTTAGCACTGTGGCTTCCCCGCTCCTTGCCTGGCGTCCAGGTTGCCACAGCCGGCAATGTAGGCCGTCCTCTCCTCTGAAACAAACGTCATCCTCGCCGCCCTGTGACTCAGGTCTCCTCAGCCCTCGCCTTTTGTGTTCCAGATGCTCCATACTCGCCTGCAGTGCCTACGTGGCTCTGGCTTTGGGTGATAACCTTATGGCTCTGAATCACGCAGATAAACTTCTTCAGCAGCCCAAGCTGTCAGGATCTCTGAAGTAAGTGTGACTCACCCTGTGTGTTTGTTTTGTTTGGAGGGTTTCTGTGACTCTGTGGTGCATATTGCCTCTCTGACTTCCCCAGTGGAATGTAAATTATCTTAGGGAAAGCAAAAAAGTTTCTTAATTTGCTAATTTTTTTTTGTTTGGTAGTGAAACCTTTTTTCACTTGTTGCACTGCGAGGGTTATTGGAAACGGCTGCATGCGGAAGCAGAAACTCTGGACTCTGTATTCTGGGTCTGAGGGGGCACATTACCACATACTAGCTCCCAAAACAAGCTGAGTCCTCAGTGAAAAGACCCACATGAAAAGGAGTTTGGTCAACAGGATAAATCTGCTTTGAATTTAAAATATTTTCCCAAACAACTGCACCATTTCCAGAGAGCATGAGACTTACTTAAACTCTTCAGATGCCTCTTCAATATTAATGTCATTGTCACTCTAAAATTTTCTAAAGCACATCATCTTTCCTTTTATGAAAATTAAGTAACATGCAGCATTCTTTGAATCTTTATATGATGCTGATGCTGGAAATTTTATCCAAGGCCATGTGTACTCTGCGTAACATCAGGACAGTTGCTTTTGCATTCTTCCTGTATGCACATAGTTACACCTTCCACAATACGTTCCTTTCCCTTTCAGTGGCCTTTGTAACATGCAACACTTAGAACTGTGAGGTCATACCCTGAGGAACAGTTCTGTAAATGTTTGTTTTTGCCTTTTATAAAAGTACTACTTTATACAAGCATCTACGGTTAACATTGATTGGGACTTACCTAGCGGTCCAGTGGTTAACACCCCATGCTTCCAAGACAGCGGGGCACGGATTTGATCCCTGGTCAGGGAAGTAAGATTCCACAGGCTGCACGGCGAGGCCCCCCACCCCCGCCACCCCCCGCAAAAAAAAAAGCATCCAGGAACTTAGAGACTTTGTCACAATTCAAGTATGAGAGCTTCTGCTCTCCTGTGAGAAAATCTCATCTACACTCCAGGCCTGGAGGGTCCTGGGCTTGAGATCAAGGCAGTCAGGTTGCCCCAGTGCTGAGAAGTACCAGCCAGGAACCTTGGCCTGTGCCTGCCAGACACCCGCTGCTCAGACTGTGCTGTGCATGGCCATCGGCGGAGCAGAGTTTTGTGTATGTATTTCTTTTAAACAAAAATGAAATACAGATCCTTGCTGCTTTTTTTTTTAATTCTTTGACTGACATGGTCATCACTGTTGTGAAATAATCCTAATTAGATTCTTTCCTTGGCATTTGTGGCAGGGTTTTCAACCTCCTTTATCAACTTCTTCCCTCTGAACTTCAAAGCAACAACATTCTTAGGTTTTATTATTTCTTGAGGGATTGGCCATGTCTGATCATTTCATCTGTAATTCTCTTTAACCATTCTACCCTCATCTGTGGTTTCTAATCACGAGCCAGAACCCCCATCTCTGCAATGAGGATAAGCCTTTGTGCCTTAGACAGCCCAGGTACCACAGCGGCTTTACCTTCGTGTACCTCGTCCGAAGGTCTGGGCTTTGCGTGTCATGAAGGCATTTAATTTTTTTTTTTTTTTTAAGTAAATTCACAGAATTTGAAGTGGTTTGAACTGGTTCTCTGAATTTGTATGTTTATGGGTGGGAGGAGGGTTTTTTTTATTTATTTGGCCTTGCCAAGGCATGTGGGTTCTCAGTTCCCTGACCAGGAATCGAATCAGCACCTCCTGCTTGGAAGCATAGAGTCCTAACCACTGGACCACCAGGAAAGTTTAATGTGTCTGTGTTTTATAATGATTATTGGCTTATGGATTCTGGTTTAATGCAATTTTTTAAATATCTTATTTCAAAATAAATTTAAAGTTACTGATTTTTTAAGTTGTCATTTCTAATAGGGTATCTGGTGGGGAAGCAAAATGGAAGAGCATTACATATACAATAGATTAATAAGAACCTAATTTGTAGCATAGGGAACCCAGTGCTCTGTGCCGACCTGCATGAGAATAGACCTAACAAATAGTGGGTATGTGTATGTGTGTAACTGACGTACTTGGCTGTGCAGCAGAAACTAACACAACAGTGGAAATCAACTATACTCCAGTAAAAATTAATTTTAAAAAGTGGGGGCATTACAGCTGCTGCTAGTTAGAAGAAAGAAATTGCTCAATAAAGAGATAGCTCTTAGGAAAAAAAGAGGGAGAGATGAGATGGCTCTTGGGAATTCCCTGATGGTCCAATGGTTAGGACTCCGTGCTTTCACTGCTGAGGGCCTGGACTTGATCCCCAGTCAGGGAATGGATCCCACAGGCCATGCAGCAGAGCCAAAAAGAGAAAAGAAAGAGAACTGCTCTTGAGTGTGCACAAATCCCAGAAAATGGTCAAATTGGAAAGAGTCTAAGGTTTGAGGACTTGAGGACTGAGTCTGTGGACAGACTCAGTTGGGACAGGCTGGCTCAAGGAGATGGGAACTGAACTGGCCTTTCAGAGGAGTTAGGTTTTGGCCCGGCTTTGCACCCCAGGAGGCAAGGCTGCAGGCAGCGCAGTGGGGTGTCCGCCCAGGACAGTGACGGGAACAGAGGAGCCTTTGGGGGAGTGAGACGTTGACTGAACACAGGAAAGCAGAACCCAACTGTGGAGAGCTTTAAATCTACAAAAGTTTAATTCTCAAGTGGAAAGAGTCATTAGGATTTTGAGCAAAGGATTATTATGTCTAAGGCTGTTTTAATTTTGAGAAATCAATCAGATGATCTTGGGGAAAATGGCTCAAAGCAAGACACTGGAAGAACCAGGCTATTGTAAACCTGGAGGAAACACATCTGCCTGGCAGTAGCTGCACCCGGGAGAGAGGATGTGAAGGGGAGGACACTTGTGCAGTATAAGTGAAGCTGATCCAGGGGCTTCCCTCATGGTCCAGTAGTTAAGAATCCACCTGCCAATGTGGGGGACACAGGTTCTATCCCTGGTCGGGAAAGATCCCACATGCCGTGGGGCAGCTAAGCCTGAAGCCCATGTACTACAAGCACTGAAGCCTGCAGGCACCTCGAACCTGTGCTCTGCAACAAGAAAAGCCACCACAGCGAGAAGCTCGTGCCCCGCAGCTAGAGAGTAGCCCCCGCTCACCTCAACCAGAGGGAGCCAGCATGCAGCAAAGAACACGGACCCAGTGCAGCCAAAGTTATAAATAAGTTTAAAGAAATAGAGTTGATCTGACCCAAACAGAGTCTGGTGCCCCGGTGCCTTCTGGCTGATTTGGCAGCACAGGCTGCTGCTGCTGCTGCTGCTAAAAGTCACGTCCGACTCTGTGCGACCCCATAGACAGCAGCCCACCAGGCTCCCCGTCCCTGGGATTCTCCAGGCAAGAACCCTGGAGTGGGTTGCTGTTTCCTTCTCCAGTGCATGAAGGTGAAAAGTGAAAGTGAAGTCGCTCAGTCGTGTCCGATTCTTAGCGACCCCATGGACTGCAGCCTACCAGGTTCCTCCGTCCATGGGATTTTCCAGGCGGCAGCACAGGCTGGAGAACCCTAACTCTGACCCTCCACTCCCGGGGCACACACCCTAGGATCTGCCACTTCCTTTAGAACTTCGCCGCTTTCTGATGGTATTTTCTGTATAAATAGAACAGCATACATTTGTCAACTGTATTTTAAATTTTTATTGAAATACAGTTGATTCACTGCCCACTTTTAAACTGCTGTCTTGATGTGTGTCATCCTTCTTAGCTAACATAAAAATTATTGTATTTTTTAAGATATTTTTAAAGAGAAAAATTTAAGTGATTCTTAACATACGTGAAATTTTTACATATACACCAGATTTTATTATACATTGGGTATTTTTGTGATGACCTACGTTTCAATTTGAAACCCATTTTTTTTTTCATTTCAGGTTCCTGGGTCATTTATATGCTGCAGAAGCCCTCATCTCTCTGGACAGAATCTCTGATGCTATTACTCACTTGAACCCAGAGAATGTCACTGATGTCTCCTTAGGGATCTCTTCAAACGAGCAGGACCAAGGTTAAGGAAGACATGTTTGATCAGAACTCTTCACCATTTCTACTCCCTTTCCGTTGTAACTCAGGACGTATAGAAATTTAAGGGCACGGTTGTGAAGGGGAGGGAGTTATAGGTCGGCAGTCTGTAGTTGCGGCCATACTTACTATGTATTAATTGCTAAATTCTAACTTTTGAAATGCTGATGGTGTTAGAGCGATTTGGTTTTTTTTGGGTTCTTTTAATTTATTTATTTGGTTGTTTGGAGCCTTAGTTGCAGCATACAAACTCGATTGCAGCATGTAGGATCTAGTTTCCTGACTGGGGATTGGACCTGGGCCCCTCCTTTGGGAGCGCAGAGTCTTCACCACTGGACCACTGAGGAGTTCAGAATGATTTGTTTTTATCCTTATACTGTGTTTTTCTCTGTTGAGGGATTCCACAATCCCAGGGAGAGTAAAAACACGTTCAAAAGTCAGTTTTAAATCATGGCTAAATTTTTGAGGGAGCAAGACTAGAATTCCCTTTATTTGAGGTTATCTCTCAGACGTGGGGTGCTGGTGGGTGGCAGGTGGCATTCTCGTGTCTTTTATTAGAACCTGTGTGCTTGGGCGCCGAGTCATGTCTGACTCTTTGCAACCCCATGGACTGTAGCCCTCCAGGCACCCCTGACCATGGTGCTTCTCCAGGGAAGAAGATTGGAGTGGGTTGCCATGCCCTCCTAAGCCATCTTCCTAAGCAGGGGTGGAAGCCAGCCCGCCCACGCTGCGGGCAGAGTCCCACCATCCGCGCCGCCAGCGTTAGCGCCTCCACTCCGTAAACAAGGAAATACTGGGGCAGGTGGCCTTAATACTAGATTTCCATTTCCTAAAGAAAATCAAGCGTTTGGAAAATATACTCTTTTGTCTGGCCCCCTCAGATTTATGTTCTTGTCTTTGTAGGATCAGACAAAGGTGAAAATGAAGCAATGGAATCCTGTAAGTAAGACATTTTGTAAAGACTTCAGTAGCCCAGACTGCTTCCCAAAGACTCGCCCTCGAGCCTCCGTGGCCTTCCTCTGCCGCCCGAGGACAGCCAGGCTTACTTCTGGGCAGCTTCGCGGGCGGTGGACGGGTTGCCTCCGAGCCCCGGCCTGGCCTCTTCACGCGGGTCTGCTCTTCTCCCCAGCCGGGAAGCGGGCCCCTCAGTGCTACCCCAGTTCCGTCAGCTCGGCCCGGACCGTGATGCTGTTCAACCTGGGCAGCGCCTACTGCCTGCGGAGCGAGTATGACAAAGCCCGCAAGTGTCTCCACCAGGTGAGGCCGGGCCGGGCCGGGTGCCTCGTGGAGCAGCTGGCAGGGGCTTGGAATTGCTGGGCTCTGTCATCCTGTTTGCCTTCTGACTTCTGGTCAGTTTGTTAAACATTGGAATGTGACTCCTCCAGACACACTCTTTTTAAAAAGTACTCACTTGGCTGTGCTGGGTCTTAGCTGCGGATGCAGGGTCTTTAGTTGCTGCTTGCGGGATCTAGTTCCCTGAGCAGGGACCGAACTCAGGCCCCCTGCACGGGGAGCACGCAGTCTTAGCCACTGGACTGCCAAGGAAGCCCCCAGACATATTCGTGCAACGTACACAACTGACTGTTGTTGCAAATGAACCTAGGCACCTAATGGAGAGTTGTCCTGAAAATTTTAATCATCAATATTTCAAAAGATTGTTAACCACATCTATATCAGTGCTCAGTCAAATCAATAATGAATGGTGTTCCATATAGTTGAACCCAAGGCAGCTGTAAACCTTGCATACTAAAACAATAAAATATCTGAGACATATTTTAAGTGAAAAGAACAAATAAATGCACAACACTTTTTATGTAATCCTGTATATGCATAAAGGATCTCTGGATGAATACACCAGAAGCCGCTAACATTGGCTTCCGGGGGTGACAGGAGAGATGCGGTGTAGCTGGAGCACTGAGGTGGGAGACTGTTCCCTGGATACCTGTTTGAATTGCGTGAATCTCTGTCCACTCAAAAAGTTAAATTACAGATAAACCTTTTTAGAAAGAAGGGTTCACAAAGTCAGTACCCAAGAAATTCTGCACACGATAAAAGTCCCTGGCGCTGTGTAACTAAACTAGACCTCTGACTTCTCCCACCCAGAGGGGCCGCATCAGCCGGTCTCGGGAACTTTTGATCGGGGCTCTTTAGGTCCCCTGCCCGTCCTTGGAGCAGTCACAGGCAGGGACCCAACCTGTAGTAGGGGAACAGGTACTGCCATCAGCAGCCCCAGAGGGGTTCCACAGAACTGGAAAGGGCTCATCCTCAGATGCATGTTAATGCAGGACTTTCCTGGCGGTCCAGTGGTTAGGCCCACACCTCCACAGTAGGGGGAATGGGTTCAGTATCTGGTTGGGGAGCTAAGATCCTACAAGGTGCAGGGCATGATCAAAACAAAACAAAAAACAAGCATAGGCAAGAGCTAGAAAAATCCCAAGCAGGAGAAGACCAAGAGAGAAGGAACGCTTTCTCCTGTTAAGAACTCGTTACGGACTAAGCAAGGGAAGATAAATATGTACTGAAAATTACATGTCTAGTTTAATTGTGAGGGATGAAGACAGACAGCTGAGGGCCATCCGAGCAGAACTGTAGTGTCCCAGTGAGCTTGAGTTAGTTGGCTGACTCGACATTGGTAGGCTGACATTCTTTTTCTTTTCTTGGCGTTACTCGGAGTTTGTATCTTAAGCTACCCGTTTCTCATGGGTCTCTCTCTTGTTTTGAATGAAGGCGGCCTCAATGATCCATCCCAAAGAGGTGCCCCCTGAAGCCATCCTGCTGGCCGTCTACCTTGAGCTACAGAATGGTGAGTGGTTCTTCTCTTGACTATAGCCCTGCAGAGAGCCAGAGATGTTTGGTGTCTGCTTTTTCTCTTAGAAACGGAAGAGATATTAACCATCACATTCTTCTAAACAAGGAAGTTTCTGATATCTCGCAAATTCTTAGTTCTTGCAGGTTAAGTGTATATCATTTTATCTGTGAAAATCCAGAATAGCATAACTTCTGACAATTATAATTCATCTCTACTAATTAACCTTTCTCTTAGGCATCCAAATGACTCTTAATTGAGAACCTGAGACAGAGTGCAGTGGCTTTGAGTTGTACACCTTAGTGTTTTAAACACAGATGTCGTTAATAAGCTTTGCCGTAAGCCAGTTCCTGCTGAGGATTTTTTATTCAAGCCTAAATCCAGGTCATGCCTCTGGGGGCATATATGACCTAGAAGAAAGGCTGTGGGCCCTACATGAGAGATGATGTGAAGTAGAAAAGGAGAGCTGAATGGGAGAGATGAGGGGGGACAGAAGCATTAAGAGTTGTTCGTCATACCCCCTTGCTGATCGTGGAAATCCTTACAAGCCTCCCCTCTTTTTATTGCTGAAGAAGGCGCCCAGCAGGCCTCATCCTCCTGAAAGGCGTGGCAGGGTTAGTGCACAGTCTAGAGCCCTTTTAAGTTCTCAAACTGGGCTCCACCTTAAACTCAATACAGAGCTTCTAACAATTCTGTCCCCTAGCTCACATGCTGAATTTCTTAAATCAGCATTTCCCAGGATGGTGCAGGGGCATTACGTGATTCTAGTGCCCAGCAGCGGTCGCAGACCACTGCTCTTCTCTATCATCTTTTCCTCCCTTTTGAGACTTGACGGGCTTGCTTTGTTAGGTGGTGCTATTGTTATATGCTTTTTTGTAATGGGAAGTGTTTTTATAGGTAATACCCAGCTGGCCTTACAGATCATCAAAAGGAATCAGCTGCTCCCTGCAGTGAAAACACTCTCTGAAATGAGAAAGAAGCCAGTGTTCCAGCCCGTCCACCCGATCCAGCCCATCCAAATGCCAGCGTTCACTGTGCAGAGAAAGTGATAGCGTGCCCGTGGAAAACTGTTACCTGAGACCCAGGGGAATATTTACAAGCCTTTTTAGTTGTATCACAGCAAAATGAATAAAAGACAGATGCTGAAGGGTGCTAGTTTTGAAGACACAATTTTGAAACGATTTTAGCCCCTGATTTTTATTTTGTTTTTTTGTTTTTTTTTTAATTTTTTTTGGCTGGAAGCTTAATACAGTTAAGGATTCATAAACTCATTTTCATCTGTTTTCCATATAATCTTTGCTAGATTATTCATTTTAAGCCATTATGTGATATATCTGTCAAAGGCAATTAAAACAGTCTTATCAGAACAGTCTCGGTAAATACATTTTGTCTTTTTTGCAATGGTTACAGTATGTTGGCATTCAAGATTTCATGTTAAAGTTTTAAAAATGGATACCACATCATGAGCAGATGAGTAGCCAGGCCAGAAGTTGCGCAGGGCAGAAGGCAGGGGAGGCTGATGTGTCATAACCTAGTTGTGACTAAAGGGGCCAGAAAATGCATATAGTAAGGCCCCTAGGGCTAGTCAGGTGGGTTAAGAAGCGTTGACTGATAGGAATCAATTATGGCTTAAAAATTACAGATGACAACAAACAGCATTCAGGGCACTGGCCACGTTCACCCTCCTGTACCGTCAGGCAGAAGCACCAGTTAGGGAGTCTGTGAGCAGGGAGTTCAAGGCTCATCGCTAATCACGTTGCAGATGCAAATGGGAACTTAAAAGCTTCTTTCTCATAAGAGACAGGTATGTGTTGCGGGATTGACCTGGCCAAAATTTGTCGATAGGGTCAATACGTTAAACTTAAAAGCAGAAAAAACAAAACACTCTGCAGACTGACTCTGGAGAACCTGGGTAGCCTCCCAGTCAGTATCAGGCTTGGTGGCCTCATGAAAGCTGGCCGTTCAGGATCGTCCCCGCTGCAGCATCTCTCCAGTTCCTGACCTGGAAAACCGGGCTCACACTAGCTGAATGTACACGGTTCCTCAGTTTTCACAAATGGGAGAGGGGAGCGTTTAGAGAAGCACATGGTTTAGCAGAAGCTGCATCTGAATTATTCTGTTGCTGAAACCAAACATTTTAGTTAGGGATCTATAGGAACTGAGTGTGATGTGACCAGACACTACCCAGGAGTGACTCGGAGAAGGGGGCACGGTTTTCCTTCCATTTGAACCTGGGATGGGTGTGCACAGGGCTCGCCTGCTCTTGCCATGTGCCAGTTGCTTTCCCTGGTGGCTCCGCAGTCAAGAGTCCGCATGCCCGTGCAGGAGACGCAGGTTCGATCCCTGGGTCAGGAAGATTCCCTGGAGAAGGAAATGGCAACCCACTCCAGTATGCTTGTCTGGAGAATCCCATGGACAGAGGAGCCTGGCGGGGCTACAGTCCATAGGGTTGCAAAAGAGTCGGACACGACTTAGTGATTAAACAACAAGTTGTTTTATATACAGAGTAGATTCCTTCCTGGAGGATACAGAAAACAGAGGTGGGGGCCCTCTCGAAGCCTTTTCCAAATGAGATGGGAGTCGTAGGCTGCACCAGTATTGGTCCAAATCTGCAGGAGCTGCTTCCCCAAGCCCCAGATCTGCAGCAGTTCTGTGGGACCCACATGTGTGTCGCAGGATGGTGGCAGCTTTGCCTGTTGCTGTTCAGTCGCTCAGTCGTTTCCAGCTCTTTGTGACCTCATGGACCGCAGCACACCAGGCTTCCCTGTCCTTCACTACCTCTCCAAGTTTGCTCAAACTCACGTCCATTGAGTCATTGATGCCACATCTCCTGTCACCCCCTTCTCCTCCTGCCCTATATCTGTCCCAGCATCAGCGTCTTTGGCAGTGAGTCAGCTTTTCGCATCAGGTGGCCAAAGGATTAGAGCTTAACCAGGGCATTTTCCAGACAAAGCCCACACGCTTCATAAATTGCGAGCCCACCAGGTCTTGGGTAGCATATGCCTGTAATTGAACTCGAAGGCAATACATCTTTGGAGACATCTCAAGAAACTGAACTTCCCCCACTTGCTGATTAGTTACAGGGAAAGCAGGAAGAGCTAAGAGGCAGATGAGGCCCCAGGTTGCTGTTAAATAAGAATACCCTTGGCTGTGAGTAGCACAAAGTGGATCCGTGACTTAAAGATAGTCTCTATCCCACTTGAGAAGGGGATCCGAAGGCAGCTGGTGACCTTGGCTTTGGTGCCCAGTGATGCTATCAGGGACTCAGCTCTGTTTTCCCACAGAGCATCTGGACTTTTGTCCCCCTGGTCACAGGATGTTCCAGCATCATATCTGCACTGAAGCAAGAAGATGCAGGCAAGACCTTCTTGGGGGTCCAGTGGTGAAGAATCCTCTTGGCAATGCAGGGAACACAGGTTGGATCCCTGGTCCAGGAAGATTCCATGCACCGCGGGGCAATGAAGCCCATGCCCCGCAGCAAGAAAAACCACCACAAGGAGAGCCCTGAGCTCCACAGCGAAGAGTAGCCCCCACTCACCGCAATTAGAGAAAGCCCGCTCGAAGCAGCAAAGACCCAGCGCGGCCAAAAATAAAATTTGAAAAGAAGAGGGTAAAGGCACCCTGTCGTGATCAGAAACCATCAGGAACAAAGTTTCCCCAGAAACCCTCAGCAAACCTCAGCCTCCATCTCCTCTGTAGCTCAAATCATGTATCCATCCTTAGCTGCAGTGCTGATACAACCCTGCACATCTTTCGAGAAGGCTGGTGAAGGGTTTTCCCAGCTGGAGCGCTCTAGATCTGATGCACTGTTGTCAAATTCTGACCCCAGCAGTCCAGCTCTCCCCTCCACAGCCGCCCTCAGCAGATCTGGGCGCAGTAAATGTAGGCTCTTCACCTCTGTGACTTGTCTTTCTGAGTCCATCAGCCAGGAAGGCTTCTCGCACTCATTTTTTCCACCACAGTCTGAACCACCATCTCTGCTAATGGAGGGGCTTCCCTGGTAGCTCAGCTGGTAAAGAATCTGCCTGCAGAAAACAACAAAATTCTGCAAAGCAATTATACTTCAATAAAGAAAAGAATCCTCCAGCAATGCAGGAGACCCTGGTTCGATTCCTGGGTCAGGAAGATCCCCTGGAGAAGGGATAGGCTACCCATTCCAGTATCCTTGGGCTTCCCTGGTGGCTCAGCTGGTAAAGAAGCTCCATATTCTGGCCTGGAGAATTCCATATAGTTCATGGGGTCACAGAGTCAGGCATGACTGAGCAACTTTCACTTACTGCTAATGGAGTTAACCCTAACTGTGCTGAGAGGTTTTAGATGCCATGTCCTGGAAGTTTTTCCTCACTGTCCCAATTTCTCCACCCCCCTCCCCTCCCTGACCCTTTGTGTCTCGATCATACCTTTCTTTTATGGTAGATGATGTTCTGCAGTTTAACAGGTATGGGCGCTCTCAAAGGGTGGTGTCATAGCTGATGGGGTTGTGAATTCTGAGATAGGCCTCCTTAGCTTTTGTTCAAGCCCCACCACGTGTTCAGCAGCCCAGTGGGCCAGAATTCACAGCATGGGTCCCTTCACAGACTGCGCAGGGCAGTCCCCAGCAGACCCAGTGCCTTTAAGGGTCTCTCCTGCCCCACTTGTACCCCTACCCCCTTCTCAGAATAGCACTCTTGGTGTTCCCACCATGCAGAACCCCTTATGGGCCAGTCTGTTGGGAGCTCTGCCCCTTACTCAACCCAAGTGACTTGATCTCTGTTGAGCTTTTTGACCCTCTGCGCAATGAAGCTAACTTTCCTCAGGGCCTCCTGTGAAAATTAAAATGAGATGCCCGAATGCAAAGACATTCATTACAGGTGAGTGCATTTATCTTCCTGTTGCCCAAAGGACCTGCTCAGCCCAGTCATCCTCGATGACTTGGAAGCCACCTGGAGGAAGGTGACCAGTGCCATTGTGAACCCTGGAGCCAGACTGCTGGACTGGCTTCAAATCTCAGCTCTTTCACCTAGACAGACTTGATCTGTAACATGCTATTTTGCCTCTTTGTGCCTCAGTTTCTCTCTTCATCTGTAAAGTGAGGACAATAACAGTCCCCCTCTCACAGACTTGGAATGAGGTTTAAAGCCCTGGACATTGTTGTTGCTGGATATGAGCTCCAACTGTTCAAAAGGAAATTCTTAATTTTTTTACTGTGTAATATGAAGGATAATCAAAGCAGACTGCTGAGCCACTGGAACTGGGGAGTTGGGTGGTAGAGAGTGAGGGGACCCTTCCAGGTAAACGACTGCCTCCTGAGCTCCAGCTGTGTCCAGTGTCTGGGCCACAAGGAGTGTTCAGTATATACGGGTATCCTATGTTCTCATCCTATGCGTAACCTGTCTCAGGTTACCTGGGAACCCAGGCCTCCTCCTTTGACAGGAGGTCCCTTTCCCACCTTTCCTCCTCTCATCTGCACCGCAGCACAGCTCCGACCCCCCAGAGAGGTCTCTGTACACCAACCACTCCCCTGTCCCCAGCTGAACCTCTCTTACATCCAGCGTGTTACATCCAGACTGGAATCTGCTGTCCCCCAGAGTGGTCCCCATTTCCCATCCCTAGGACTGGGTTCCTGTTTCCATGTGTACACACTCTGGCCCTTTCACTCGGCCCCTTGGTCCCTAACTCCCAGGGAGATTCCCTGCTCTGTCCCAAGCCTTCATTCATTCCACACATGCTACCCAGAGGTACTTCGGGGATGGTAAGCTTTTCAGGGGAGCCCCGATGGTAACCTGGTGGATTTTTCAGGCTGTCTACTTCTTTTCTTCATCATCTTTTCTTCCCCTTCCTGGATCCTGAATACTTTGAAAACAGGGCTGTGTGTGTACAGTGTGTGGATTGTTCTAGATAATAAAGTCTGCAGCACAGATTCTGGGTGCCTTCCTTTCTTGGTCGGGCAGTGTTACAGGAACTGCTTCTCTCAAGGTGGGGATGGCTTATTAACATAATCCCAGGGTTTGCGGGGGGCCTCAGCATCCTTGACCCTCTGAGCCTCATCAAGCCAGTTAAATAGTGACCCAGCATGGGTGGGTTACTGGTCAAACTCAGCCAGCCCAGCCTAAAGGAACCAAACCTATACCTTCACAGAGCAGTTTGCACCCTAGGCGTGGCTTCCTCCCTGGGAAGAACCGGGCCGACGTGCCGGCTCCTGGGTGGGAGTGGGAGTGCCCCGGGAGGAGGCACCGCAGTTCATTAGCCCCCTCATTTGGGGCAAAGGGGATCCGTGTGGTGACAAGCAATTGTCCAGGAGGATTTAGGCGGATTTGGCCAAGTGTCCCTGTGGGCCCCAAGCCTCCTCCTAATCCAGTCCACATTTCTGGCTACTTAGGATCACATTAAATGTCAAAGCCGGCGTTTAGGGAAATATCTACATTTCGGATGCATCGCCCTAGTCAAAAGAAAAGCTGGAGCGAACCTTCGAGCATTTGGCGCGAGAGGCGCTCTGTGTGGTCCGGAGTGTGAATGGGGAGAGGGGGGCGGCGCCCTCGCGGCCTCCCCGCCCAGGAATGCGGGCTTTTCACATGTAGAAAATGCTAATGCTTTGTCCCAGCCTCGGCCTCCCGGAGGCGCGGAGGCGCCCGGCCGGATTGTCCCAGCTGCATTTGCATGTGAGCGGCCCCTGGTCCCCGCGTCCCCACCCCCTGCGCGCCCCGGCCTCCCCCAGCGCGGCCTTCCTGGGGCTTGTGGGACTGCGCGCCGGCCGCCTGCAAGCGCCCTCTGCCCTCACTGAATCCCTGCTAAAGCCACAGGTAGCTAGCTACTCTGGACGAATAGCCTTTCCCCGGAGGCAGCAGGCAGGTGAATTTTATTTTTTTTACTCCCGTTTCAAAATTTTATTTCACACTTTCAGTTACTTTTTAGGACACAGTGTAAGTCCATCGAGGCAGATCAAGAGTTTGCATGAACCATCCTGTCCAGTCTCCGCGATGGTCTGTGGCAAGAACCTGGCGTTTGATGTGACATTTTTCCCCCCAGGGGCTGCAAAGTCACCATTACTCGCGCGGCTCATCCTCAGAAAGAGCAGCCGAGGGCCCGCAGGTGGCGGGGGCAGGGGAGACTCCAAAGGATTAAGCGCGGGCCGCGGCGAAGGCGCGCGCGGTCTGGGAGGAACCTGCTCGGCCAGCGCGGTGCGCGGGCCTCGGGGCTCAGGGCGCCACCTGCTGGCGGCTGGGTCGACGCCGCGAACCGGCCCAGAGCAGCCGAGGTGGTGCCGGCCCAGGGAGCCCCTCTTTCCCCGCCAGGCTCCACGTTTCCCGGCTCGGAAAGCCATCCCACCCGAGGGCGCCGCGAATTAGCGACCCAGCATGTCCCAGCGCCGAGCTTCCGTTCCGGCCGACACCCGGGGGCCCAAATGCAGGCGGAAAACATAACGAGATCCTGCCCAACAAACGTAACTCCGTTCCCTCCAATCCTTATAGTGTTTCTTTGATTAATTACATTCCTTCTCATTTTACTAATTTTCTTATATTTATTGTGTTGGCTTTATTTTTAGTTGTTATAGTAATTTTCTTCTATTTCATTTTTGTTTCGTTATTCCACTTTATTATTTTACTCGGCTTATTATTTCATTTTATATTCATTTGGTTTTTACTAGCTTTATTTCATTACTTAATTTCATTTGTTCTGCTTTTATTTTTATTTTCTCTTTATTCTATTTTTTATTTTATTCATTTTATCTCATTAATTCATTTGTTTTTATTGTCTATTACTTTATTTGTGGTTGAAGGGAAAAGATGGATATCTTTTTCATCCTATCCTGAGGTGTATGTATTTTCCTGCCTCTGAGTTTTAATAGTGAAAATGAATACACTTCAGCTCATTATTTGCAGTGTCTGTCTCATCTCCACAACTAAATTGGAAGCACCTGGAAAGTCGGGAACAAGGTTTGATGTCATCATTGGGCCAGGGACATGTGTTGACCAAAAGCCATTAATAAATATTTCTCCAGTTGACACAATGTGAAACCCACACTGCATGTTTGATCAATCAGATATTTAAACTCCATCAAGGTACCTGCTCTGGGCCCAGACTCCCAGTCTCTAGAGCTCCAAGCCAAAATTAGGATGGGAGACAAAGACCCAAGAACTGGAACAAAGCATCAAGGAGGAAGTTTCACTTCAGGTGGTCAGGTAGAGGGGGCAGGAGACAGCCGCAGGTGACTGGACCTCAGGGGGTACGTTTCAGATTAAACTAGGAAAGAAGTTCTAAGATGTTTCGTTTTTGTTTTTCTTGTCACACTGCAGTGGGTCGTAGCTGCTGGAGAGAGAGTGGTATGTAATTTGAGGTAGGTAAGGGTTCATTTGTCAGCGCTGAAACCCTATGGTTCTTTGAGTTCCACAGTGCTCCCCACTTCCCCGAAGACCTTGTGCAATAAGGTATATGTCTTATGTTATTTGGGGGGAAGAGAAAAATGAATCACTATTTGCTATCAGTTCTCTGGAAAGCACTGTTAATTGCACTTATGAATTTTCACCTTCAGGTCAGATAAGATCAGTCGCTCAGTCGTGTCCGACTCTTTGCGACCCAATGAATCGCAGCACACCAGGCCTCCCTGTCCATCACCAACTCCCGGAGTTCACCCAAACTCACGTCCATCGAGTCAGTGATGCCATCCAGCCATCTCATCCTCTGTCGTCCCCTTCTCCTCCTGCCCCCAATCCCTCCCAGCATCAGAGTCTTTTCCAATGAGTCAACTCGTCGCATGAGGTGGCCAAAGTACTGGAGTTTCAACTTTAGCATCATTCCTTCCAAAGAAATCCCAGGGCTGATCTCCTTCAGAATGGACTGGTTGGATCTCCTTGCAGTCCAAGGGACTCTCAAGAGTCTTCTCCAACACCACAGTTCAAAAGCATCAATTCTTCGGCGCTCAGCTTTCTTCACAGTCCATCTCTCACATCCATACATGACCATAGGAAAAACCACAACGAACCATAGTTCGTTGACTAGACGAACCTTTGTTGGCAAAGTAATGTAATGTCTCTGCTTTTGAATATGCTATCTAGGTTGGTCATAACTTTCCTTCCAAGGAATAAGCATCTTTTAATTTCATGGCTGCAGTCACCATCTGTAGAGATTTTGGAGCCCAAAAACATAAAGTCTGACACTGTTTCCACTGTTTCCCCATCTATTTGCCATGAAGTGATGGGACCAGATGACATGATCTTCGTTTTCTGAATGTTGAGCTTTAAGCCCACTTTTTCACTCTCCACTTTCACTTTCATCAAGAGGCTTTTGAGTTCCTCTTCACTTTCTGCCATAAGGGTGGTGTCATCTGCATATCTGAGGTTATTGATATTTCTCCCGGTAATCTTGATTCCAGCTTGTGCTTCTTCCAGTCCAGCGTTTCTCATGATGTACTCTGCATATAAGTTAAATAAACAGGGTGACAATATACAGCCTTGACATACTCCTTTTCCTATCTGGAACCAGTTTGTTGTTCCATGTCCAGTTCTAACTGTTGCTTCCTGACCTGCATACAGATTTCTCAAGAGGCAGATCAGATGGTCTGGTATTCCCATCTCTTTCAGAATTGTCCACAGTTTATTGTGATCCACACAGTCAAAGGCTTTGGCATAGTCAATAAAGCAGAAATAGATGTTTTTCTGGAACTCTCTTGCTTTTTCCATGGCAATTTGATCTCTGGTTCCTCTTCCTTTTCTAAAACCAGCTTGAGCATCAGGAAGTTCATGGTTCACATATTGCTGAAGCCTGGCTTGGAGAATTTTGAGCATTACTTTACTAGCGTGTGAGATGAGTGCAATTGTGCGGTAGTTTGAGCATTCTTTAGCATTGCCTTTCTTTGGGATTGGAATGAAAACTAACCTTTTCCAGTCCTGTGGCCACTGCTGAGTTTTCCAAATTTGCTGGCATATTGAGTGCAGCACTTTCACAGCATCGTCTTACAGGATTTGGAATAGCTCAACTGGAATTCTATCACCTCCACTAGCTTTGTTTGTAGTGATGCTTTCTAAGGCCCACTTGACTTCACATTCCAGGATGTCTGGCTCTAGGTCAGTGATCACACCATCGTGATTATCTGGGTCGTGAAGATCTTTTTTGTACAGTTCTTCTGTGTATTCTTGCCATCTCTTCTTAATATCTTCTGCTTCTGTTAGGTCCATACCATTTCTGTCCTTTATCGAGCCCATCTTTGCATGAAATGTTCCTTTGGTATCTCTGATTTTCTTAAAGAGATCTCTAGTCTTTCCCATTCTGTTGTTTTCCTCTAATTCTTTGCATTGATTGCTGAAGAAGGCTTTCTTATCTCTTCTTGCTATTCTTTGGAACTCTGCATTCAGATGTTTATATCTTTCCTTTTCTCCTATGCTTTTCACTTCTCTTCTTTTCACAGCTATTTGTAAGGCCTCCCCAGGCAGCCTTCTTGCTTTTTTGCATTTATTTTCCATGGGGATGGTCTTGATCCCTGTCTCCTGTACAATGTCACGAACCTCATTCCATAGTTCATCAGGCACTCTATCTATCAGATCTAGGCCCTTAAATCTATTTCTCACTTCCACTGTATAATCATAAGGGATTTGATTTAGGTCATACCTGAATGGTCTAGTGGTTTTCCCTACTTTCTTCAATTTTCACCTTATCTTTCCTCAACTTATTATTCTGAAAAAGATTAAATTTATGGAAAAGATGAAAAAGAGGTTTAGTGAACACGCTTATACCCTAGATACACCAGTTAACACTTTGCTAATATTTGCTTTGGGCTTTCCAGGTGATGCAGTGATGAAGAATCCCCCTGCAAATGCAGGAGACTTGGGTTCAGGTTCGATCTCTGAGTCAGGAAGATCTCCTGGAGGAGGGGCATGGCAACCCACTCCAGTATTCTTGCCTGGAGAACCTCATGGACAAAGAAGCCTGGCGGGGTATAGTCCGTGGGGCCACAAAGAGTCAGACACGAGTTAGTGACTAAACAAAAAGCTCACATAGGGTGTCTACCGCCTGGCATGGGCTGGGAAGGGTAGAAAGAAAGAAGCTTCCTTCCAGTCCTGGACCCCGTGGCTCCTGTAGCCACAGCCAGCAGTAGGGCCAAGGGCCCTTCTTGAACACCATTTGTGCTGTTCCCACAGGAAAGGGCTCCGTGGAAATGGCAGGGTTGACAAGAAGCCCGGTGAAGACACCGCCCAGATACGACTTTCAGTGAGGCTCTTGTCATTCAAACTGGGCAAAAGATGGGTTTCTAATCCATGAATTTTGGGGAGGTGTCCCATTCTGCTTTTTCATTTGTTGGTGTACATCATCTCCTTGCCCACCCTCTCCTCCTGGATCTGGCTTCAGGGAATGTAGGGAACATTCACTCTGAAACCCAGCAGCCTGGGTCCAGATGCCAATCCCACTTACCACTTCCTGTGTGACTTTGGGTGAGTTACTGCACCTCTCTGTGCTGCAGTTTCCTCATTTGTAAAATGGCACCAGAATAATAGGAACCCCATAGGCCTGTTATGAAGCTCAAGTGAGTTGCTCTAGGAAAAGAGCCTGGCAGCTAGTAAGTACCAGTTCAGTGAAGGTTAAACAAATGAATGCAGAAGCTACTATAAAATGCCTTGTGGAGATCCCGAGTCGGGCTCTCTTCCGCAGTCTGGGAAAGAAAGAAGGATGGGTTCATGGCAAAGTCCTGGGCACTGCTCTGCTACTTCCTGGCTGTGTGACTATGTGCAAATTGCTTGCTCTCTCTGGAGCCCAGCTTCCACCTCTATAAAATGAGAGTGATGCCCACTTCAGAGGGCAGAGTCAAGAAGTGCTTCCTTAGCAAAGCTGCTCAGCAGATGGTCTCTAGCTGTTTCAAGAGGGGTGTCCTGAGTTTTTGATTTCTGCTTGTTAAAAGCCAAGGTGCACTGATGTCATGAATTAGGGGGAAAAGAGCCTCCCTTGGCTGCCGCTTGCCTGGAGTTGTTACTAAAACTTTTTCCACAACAGAAGGCAGGCTGAGGTTATGGGGGGAAATCAGGGGTCCCCAACCTCTGGGGTCTAAAGCCTGATAAAATGACGTGGAGCTGATGTAATAATAATAATAGAAATAAAGGGCGCAATCAATGTAGTGTGCTTGAAGCATCCCCAAATCATCCCCTCTACTCCTGGTCCTTAGAAAAACTGTCTTCTATGAAACCTGTCCCTGGTGCCAAAATGCTTGGGGGCTGCTGGGGACTAGGACAGCAGAGAAGGGTCCTCTGTTTCAATCCCCCCACCCCTTTTTTGTGATATTCCTCAATCTTGAGGAGGAATGGGTACAGAAAGGGAATACAGTTTTGAACACACAGGTTAACATAAACTCAGCAGAGGAATTTGGTTTTGGTTCCATTTCCATTCCAATTTGTTCCAACCCTTCAAGGGAATGGGGCAACCACCACTTACTACTTCCTGCTGAAATGGGGTGTTGTTGCTATTGTTTGGTTGCTAACTCCTTCTCTTTTGTGACCCTGTGAACTGTAGCCTACCAGCCTCCCTCTATGCATGGGATTTCCCCAACAAGAATACTGGAGTGGGTTGCTTTTTCCTTCTCCAGGTTATCTTCCTGACCCAGGGATTGAACCTGTGTCTCCTGCATTGGCAAGTGGATTCTTTACCCACTGAGCCACCAGGGAAGCCCAGCCTAACTTGGGGAATGGACACGGAGTTGGAAATAATCTCAGTTTCCAAGCTTAGCATCAGTATTTTATATCATGAAAACATTGCCTCTCTCTGATTATTTTGTCATAGCACCTGGACAAAATTTTGAAAATTAGTAGACATTACAATGAGGCTAACAATCAAAATGCATCTTTGTAGTATTTTCTGAATGTATCTTTTCCACCCTGGACATTGGGGTCAAAAATATGGTTTGGGGGCTTCCCTGGGGGGTTCAGTGGTAAAGAATCCACCTGTCTATTCAGGAGACATGGGTTCAATCCCTGGTCTGGGAAGATCCCACATGCTGCAGAGCAACTAAGCCCATGCATAACTATTAAGCTTATGTTCTAAAGCCTGAGAGCTGCAAATACTGAGCCCCATGTTCTAGAGCCCAAGCTCCAATACAAGTGAAGCCCACGCACTGCAACTAGAGAAAAGCCCACACAGCAAAGAAGACCCAGCACAGCCAAAAATAAATACATAAAATTATTGTTTTTTAAAATAATTTATGGTTTGAAGGCATGTCCCTTGTGGTGCAGCAATTAAGACTCTGTGCTTCCACTGCAGAGGGCTTGGGTTCTATTCCTGGTTGGGGAACTAAGATCCCACACGCCGAGTGGTTCAGCCAAAAGGGTTTTTAAAATAACAAAAGTAAAAAAAAATAATAATAAAATGAAATATGGTTTGCAACAAAACAATAGCTTTCCATAATATTATTTAAATTTCTTACCCAGTTCAGCAGTATGATCTGAAAGTTATCAAGTGTTTCTAATATAATTTAATATACCAAATAATCCAATTTACTTTACTATTTTTCCTGAGATGCCTCGGGGCCCTTGGGAATACTCAAACTTAGCTAGAGAAAGAAACGTACAGTCTGTTATCAAAAAAAGCCCCATATTCCAGGAAATTTTTGTTCTTTTAACAGGGAGAAAGAAAACCAAATTCCAGGGAATTTCCTGGCTGACCGGTGGTTAGGACTCAGTGCTCACACTGCTGAGGATGCAGGTTCAATCCGTGGTCCTGAAAGTAAGATCCCACAAGCTGCATGGCAGAGCGGGAAGAAAAAAATTCCCATCTTCTACCAGTTTACTATTAGTAACAAAGTTGATTTACCTAATTAAATCCATTCTAATTTTAATCACTCCTGACAACCCACAAAAGTCTTCTCTTAAAGTTCCCTTTTCTCACAAACCTTTTACCATGTTTTGTATCCATATGATCTGTCTCTTATTTTTCCCCATCCAGAAACAGCTCTTGAACAAAATTTTCACCATTTTTCCTCAACAAAAACATCTCCATTCTGTATTCCTTTTCTCACCTACAACGCATATAGCTGCTTTACACTCTGAAATGCTTTCCCTGTCATGCTAGTAGCCTTCATTACATATTTACAATTTTTAACCCTTAAAAGCCTTAACAAAACCAAGAAACAAGTAATTGAATTGTTAAACCAGCATTTTACTCAACATATTACATAATCTCCAAAAACTTAAATTGTTCTCATAGCACCCTTTCTCTTTAATGTGGAACGAGAGTGTGTTTAATAAACCCCAAACATCTTTTGAAGCTCTACCGATTAACCTAAGACTGAAGTCCCAGGCAAAGTGGGCTTTGTTTGTATTTTAAGGACACGATAAGAGCTCATGTCAAGCTTTCTCCTAGGCACATTTTTGTTCTCTCAGGATTAGAATTCTGAAAACAGTATTTTATCAGCCCAGCTTTCTCTGCTACAAAAATTGTCCTCCACATCAGACACAAATCACAACCAATTTACAAAATGCCAAAATAGCACAGTTCATACTCAAAAGAGAAGTTATCCAGGTGCACACTGGTGGACTTAGAGGTGTCTTGGAGCTTGTCAGCTCTCCTCAGAGGTGTCTTTTCGTCCCACCAAGGAAAAGCGTAGTATGGCCGTAAGGGCTGAGCAGGGGAGAAACAGAGACGATCCCCAAAACAAATGGTTACCACTGGGAACGTCCTCTCAAACCTCCTCCTGGGGCCAGCGGCTCCTCACAGCCTTCCCAGCGCCTCATGAAGGTGGTGCCTTGGCTCGGGAACGACTCCCTCCCTGGAGCCCGATGTTGCAAGAACACAGCCTCATATTGGGCGCCAACATCTGTTAGCGGGACTTCCCTGGTGGTTCAGTGCCTAAGACTGCATTCCCAATGCAGGGGCCCCGGGTTTGATCCCGGGTCAGGGAACTAGACCTCATGTGCTGCAACTATAATGATCCCGCATGTGGCAACGAAGCTCTTGAGTGCTGCAACTAAGACTCAGCGAAGCCAAAAACAGTGAGTAGGCACTCCAAGACAGGGCAAGATCTCCAAAATACAATGCTCCTTAGAATACAGGTATACAGTAAGTAAGTAAGTAAGTGAAGTCACTCAGTCGTGTCCGACTCTTTGTAACCCCATGGACTGTAGCCCACCAGGATTCTCTGTCCATGGGATTCTCCAGGCAAGAATACTGGAGTGGGTTGCCATTTTCTTCGCCAGGGGATCTTCCCGACCCAGGGATTGAACCTGGGTCTCCAGCATTGCGGGTAGACACTTTAACCTCTCAGCCACCAGGGATATAGATGCATAGATATGGGTTCAATGCCTTTCAAAAGTATAAACTTTGGAATCCAATAAAATAAGATTAAAGAAAGAAAAAAAAAATCTGTTTGTAGGTCCAGGTGCTCCCAGCTTAAAAGCCAGAAAACAAGCAAGAAACACCTGGAGTAACAGGCAAATTTGGCCTTGGAAAACAAAATGAAGCAGAACTAAGGCTAATAGAGTTTTGCCAAGAGAGCACACTGGTCATAGCAAACACCCTCTTCCAACAACACAAGAGAAGACTCTACACATGGACATCACCAGATGGCCAACACCGAAATCAGATTGATTATATTCTTTGCAGCCAAAGATGGAGAAGCTCTATACAGTCAGCCAAAACAAGACTGGGAGCTGACTGTGGCTCAGATCATGAACTCCTTGTTGCCAAATTCAGACTTAAATTGAACAAAGTGGGGAAAACCACTAGACCATTCAGGTATGACCTAAATCAAATCCCTTATGATTATACAGTGGAAGTGAGAAACAGATTTAAGGGACTAGATCTGATAGAGTGCCCGATGAACTATGGACAGAGGTTCGTGACATTGTACAGGAGACAAGGAGCAAGACCATCCCCAAGAAAAAGAAATGCAAAAAAGCAAAACAGCTGTCTGAGGAGGCCTTACAAATAGCTATGAAAAGAGAGGTGAAAAGCAAAGGAGAAAAGGAAAGATATACCCATTTGAATGTGGAGTTCCAAAGAATAGCAAGGAGAGATAAGAAACCCTTCTTCAGTGATCAGTGCAAAGAAATACAGGAAAACAATAGAATGGGAAAGACTAGAGATCTCTTCAAGAAAATTAGAGATACCAAGGGAACATCTCATGCAAAGATGGGCTCAATAAAGGACAGAAATGGTATGGGCCTAACAGAAGCAGAAGATATTAAGAAGAGGTGGCAAGAATACACAGAAGAACTGTACAAAAGAGATCTTCACAACCCAGATAATCATGATGATATGATCACTGACCTAGAGCCAGACATCCTGGAATGTGAAGTCAAGTGGGCCTTAGAGAGCATCACTACGAATAAAGCTAGTGGAGGTGATGGAATTCCAGTGGAGCTATTTCAAATCCTAAAAGATAATGCTATGAAAGTGCTGCACTCAATATGTAAGCAAATCTGGAAAACTCAGCATGGCTACAGGACTGGAAAAGGTGTTTTCACTCCCATCCCAAAGAAAGGCAATGCCAAAGAATGTTCAAACTACCACACAATTATACTCATCTCATACTCTAGCAAAGTAATGCTCAAAATTCTCCAAGCCAAGCTTCAGCAATATGTGAACAGTGAACTTCCTGATGTTCAGAAAAGGCAAAGAAACCAGAGATCAAATTGCCAACATCTGCTGGATCATTGAAAAAGCAAGAGAGTTCAGAAAAACATCTATTTCTGCTTTATTGACTATGCCAAAGCCTTTGACTGTGTGGATCACAATAAACTGTGGAAAATTCTGAAACAGATGGGAATACCAGACCACCTGACCTGCCTCTTGAGAAATCTGTATGCAGGTCAGGAAGCAACAGTGAGAACTGGACATAGAACAACAGACTGGTTCCAAATAGGAAAAGGAATATGTCAAGGCTGTATATTGTCACCCTGTTTATTTAACTTATATGCAGAGTACATCATGAGAAACGCTGGGCTGGAAGAAGCACAAGCTGGAATCAAGATTGCGGGGAGAAATATCAATAACCTCAGATATGCAGATGACACCACCCTTATGGCAGAAAGTGAAGCAGAACCAAAGAGCCTCTTGATGAAAGTGAAAGAGGAGAGTGAAAAAGTTGGCTTAAATTTCAACATTCAGAAAACAAAGATCAGGCATCTGGTCCCATCACTTCATGGCAAATAGATGGGGAAACAGTGCAAACAGTGGCTGACTTTATTTTTTTGGGCTCCAAAATCACTGCAGATGGTGACTGCAGCCATGAAATTAAAAGACTTTTACTCTTTGGAAGGAAAGTTATGACCAACCTAGACAGCATATAAAAAGCAGAGACATTACTTTGCCAACAAAAGTCCATCTAGTCAAGGCTATGGTTTTTCAAGTAGTCATGTATGGATGTGAGAGTTGGACTGTAAAGAAAGCTGAGCACCAAAGAATTGATGCTTTTGAACTGTGGTGTTGCAATCCCTTGGACTGCAAGGAGATCCAACCAGTCCATCCTAAAGGAGTTCAGCCCTGGGTGTTCACTGGAAGGACTGATGCTGAAGCTGAAACTCCAATACTTTGGCCACCTGATGAGAAGAGCTAACTCATTGGAAAATACCCTGATGCTGGGAAAGATTGAGGGCAGGAGGAGAAGGGGACAACAGAGGATGAGATGGTTGGATGGCATCACCGGCACAATGGACATGGATTTGGGTGGGCTCCGGGAGTTGGTGATGGACAAGGAGGCCTGGCATGCTGTCGTCCATGGGGTTGCAAAGAGTCAGACACCACTGAGTCACTGAACTGAGCTGAACTGAAACAAGCAAGGCTGGTGGAAAGGAAAATTAGCTTTATTTTGGATGCATGCAACCTGGAGAGTAGGGTGGACTCCTGTCAGAAAGCAACTCCCCCCCAACTCCACACAATCCTCGGACAAAAGCTTTCATAGGCTGCTTGCAGAAACAGCACGGTCAGCTCTAACAGTCATCTTGAAATTGGTCACAGGTGGTCTGTCCAGCATCATCTTGATTGTCTTAAGTAGAGTCAGTCTTCAATTCCAGGGTTGGTTTGTCCCCATTTCTTTGATGCCAGTTCTCAGAATTGTGGTAGCGTATGGCTACACATACGCTACATGGCTACAGTCTGGTTCTCATGTAGTTAACTTCTTCCACCTGGTGGGGGTTTCAGCCTTTAGCACACAGCTCACAGGATATGGTTCAGAATATTATCTATTGCCCTTGAGGAGAAACTGAAGGTCCTTGACTTTGCTTAATGACTAATCTACTATTAGTCATTAAGTTAAAGTTCAACACCATTCAGAAAACTAAGATCATGGCATCCGGTCCCATCACTTCATGGCAAATTATTGAGTCTTGTTGAACTGTTTTCCTTTATTTCTGCATTCTCTCACTTGTCTGATTACACTTATTCTTTGGCGAAAGGTTTTCCACAGACCAAAGGCAGGAGGAGGACATGGGGGGCAAGGACCACACAGTTCTGCTCCACTTCAAAACCTTCCTTTTAGGGAAAAGGCCTGCTCAGAAGGCTGCCCTCTGTCTGGAGTCTGAGTTTTCCAGGCCTCCTCTCTTGGGGAAGGAAATAAGGGTTTTCTTCCTTTCTGCCCTTCACTAAAAACAGTGTGAAAATCCCTGAGAAAGCCAACAGTGGCTGGGAGTTCCCTGGCGATCCAGAGGTTAGGACTCGTTGCTTTCACTGCTGTGGTCTGAGCTAGATCCCTGGTCAGGAAACTAAGATCCTGCAAGCTGTGTGGCATGACAAAAAAAGAAAGAAAAACGAACAGTGGCTTTGTGGATCAGGGATCCGAGGTCGATAGCAGCCCCCATCTGGCCTATCAGTCCCTCAGATACCATTGAAGTGGAGTGGCTGTGGCTAGTTTGCTATGTCTCGTGTGATAATTGTCCTGTCCACTTGAAGTCAGAATGTTTTCTAGAACTCTCAGTATGAGTTGTCTTTATCTATCATCTATCTATCTATCTATAACTGTAGTCCAGACCAGGCTGATCAGGAAAATAGTGGGCAGGATTCTAGGAGGAAATAACAAGCTTTGGTTCACGGATTCATTCAGTAAAATTCATTCAGTTAAGTTCAAGTCCTCTGGGCCAGAAACAACTCTGAACAGTGGGACTGAGGCCAGAATGGTGGGATTGAGGCCAGAATAGGGGAGAGAAAGTCTGCTTTCCTTGGTATGCTGCTGCTGCTAAGTCGCTTCAGTCGTGTCCGACTCTGTGCGACCTTGGTATAGTCTTTCATAATTTGGGGAATTTCAACTATTTTTCAGTTCAGTTCAGTTGCTCAGTGGTGTCCGACTCTTTGCGACCCCATGAATCGCAGCACGCCAGGCCTCCCTGTCCGTCGCCAACTCCCGGAGTTTACTCACTCATGTCCATTGAGTCAGTGATGCCATCCAACCATCTCATCCTCTGTCATCCCCTTCTCCTCCTGCCCTCAATCTTTCCTAACATCAGGGTCTTTTCCAATGAGTCAGTTCTTTGCATCAGTATTGGATGCGAAAGTATTGGAGTTTCAGCTTCAGTATCAGTCCTTCCAATGAATATTCAGGACTGATTTCCTTTAGGATGGACTGGTTGGATCTCCTCGCAGTCCAAGGGACTTTCAAGAGTCTTCTCCAACACCACAGTTCAAAAGTCAACTATGTTTAGCTGTTCAAAAAAAATTTGTGAAGGAAGAACAGGGAGGCTAATATGAGTAGCCAACAGGAGAATGGTCTCAGGACCCCCACCCACCAAAGGCAGGGGCCTTAAATATGACAGGTGAGTTTTGGGAGCCCAGAAAACCCTGGTGGCTGGCTTCCCTTCATAGGCCTACCAGAATTCCCTTTGCTGGGAAGGGAAAGGACATTTCAGGACTTCCCTGATGGTCCAGTAGCTAAGACTCCATGCTGCTAATGCAGGGGCCTGGGTTCCATCCCTGGTCAGGGAACTAGATCCCCCATGCTGCAACTAATCAGCCAAATACATCAATTATTAAATATTTTTTAAAAAGAAAGAAAAGGAGGATTTTTTTTCTTTTTTTTTCTTTTTTGCCACACCATGCAGTATGCAAGATCTTAGTTCCCCAACCAGAGACTGAACCCATGTCCCCTGCAAGAGAAGATCGGAGTCCTAATCACTGGACCACCCACGAATTCTTGAGGGATTTCTTCATTATGATCCAAAATAGACATGAGTTTAGGGTGCTGCTTGGCTGGACTTTCTCACCTTCAGAATCCCACTCTGTTGGAGAAAGCCCTTAATTAGGTGGAGCAGCCCTGACCCGACCTGCAGAGCTAGTGTCTCTCTTTTTAGAGAGTGATCCCACTGAATTAAAATTCAATTAATCCGACTTTAAGGGCAAGAAAGACTATTTGTGAAAAATCATTAAACAGCACATAAAATCCTTTGAGGAAGGGGGAATACTAGAAGTACAGCCTGGCTTTTGTTAAGACACTTTGGGCCCAATGAGTTAACTTTTTTGAGGAATTTTAACAAGATAGTGGTCAAAGTGGAATTTGTCCATGTCGTTTATTTAAGGTTTTACAAGGCCCTGCAAAGAGTCCTCCCCTGAGTCTGGACAAGAAGAGAGTTTTGTAACAACGTGGTGAGACCTATGAGGAAACCAAGCAACTGGCCTTGATGCTCCAAAACTGTCAGGTCTTGGGAATTCCCTGGCGGGCCAGTGGTTCGGACTCTGGGCTTCCACAGCAGGGGCCATGAGTTCCATCCCTGGTCAGGGAACTATAATTCCCCCATGCCTCGTGGGGCAGCAAAAAAAAAAAAAAAGTAAGGTCCTAAAAGACACCGGAGGGCTGAGGGTCTGCCCTGATTAAAGAGGACTGTCCTACTGAATAGCACAGGAAACTCTGCTCAGTGTTATGTGCCAGCCTGGGTGGCAGGAGGGTTTGGAAGAGAATGGATTCATGTATATGTATGACTGAGTCTTTTGCTGTCTACCTGTAACTATCACACATTTTTAATCAGCTATTTTCCAATATAAAATAAAAAGTTAAAAAATAAAAAAATTTTAAAAGTGTGTATTTTACTGCTGAAAGAAATAGAGACACATATAAAAATAATAATAAAATAAAAGAGGATTGGAGAGACAGGACCTCAGACTGTGGCCTGTGGTCCTGGACTGGACCCTAGGAAGGGAAAAACAAACTCTCCCGGAAAGGAGCTGATTGAGACAACTGGCGAAATGTGAATACAGTCTGTGCATGAGATAGTAGTCTTGTAGCAATGCTAAATTTCCTGATTTAGACACTGTACTTTGGTTACATAAGATAATGTTTGTATTCTTAGGAAAGGCACAGGAAGTGATTAAGAACAGAGAAGGTCATCGTACTCCCTCCCAAATGGTTCACAAAAACAATATTTAATCTGTAGCTATAGGTATTTTACATCTATCTGTATTTTATACATAGGTACACATTTAACATATATACCTGCACAATACATATATATTATGTGCTATCTACATATTGCTGCTAAGTCGCCTCAGTCGTGTCCGACACTGTGCGACCCCATAGACGGCAGCCCATCAGGCTCCCCAGTCCCTGGGATTCTCAAGACAAGAACACTGGAGTGGGTTGCCATTTCCTTCTCCAATGTGTGAAAGTGAAAAGTGAAAGTGAAGTCGGTCAGTCGTGTCCGACTCTTAGCGACCCCATGGACTGCAGCCTACCAGGCTCCTCCGTCCATGGGATTTTCCAGGCAAGAGTACTGGAGTGGGTTGCCATTGCCTTCTCCATGACCCACCTCCTGACCCCATGGACTGCAGCCTACCAGGCTCCTCCGTCCATGGGATTTTCCAGGCAAGAGTACTGGAGTGGGGTGCCATTGCCTTCTCCGATCTACATATTATATGTATATAATAATACACATGTATGGGACTTCTCTAGTGGTCCAGTGGTTAGGACTCTATACTTTCAATGCAGGGGCCCAGAGTTTGATCCCTGGTCAGGGAACTTGGATCCCTAGCCAAAACTGAATTAATTACCTAAAATAATTTTAATACACATGTATATATGGAGAGAGAGAGAGAGAGGGTGTGACCATGGATATGGGGAAAAGGTTAATCTTTAGGAATTCTGGGTGAAGGATAGATGGGAATTCTTTGTATTGTCATTGTAATTTTTCTCTCCATCTAAAATGATTTTGAAATACAAAGTTAGAAAAAATAAAAATCAGTAAAACTAATAAATTAAGAAGAGATAAAAGCTAGGAAAGGGGACTTCCCTGGTGGTCCAGTGGCTAAGACTCTGTGCTCTCAATGCAGGGAGCCCAGGTTCCATCCCTAGTCAGGGAACTAGACCTCATATGCCTCAACTAAGAGTTTGCATGCCCCTACTAAGAGAGCCCACATGCTACAGTGAAGATCGAGGATCCTAAGTGTGACAATTAAGACTGGGCACAGGCAAAAAAAAAAAAAGCTAAGAAAGAAAGAGGCAAGAAGGAATGAAGGAACAAAGAAGGAAGAAAAGTTTATGGCACTAAAGGAAACAGACAAAGTGTTCATGTCTGATGACACATTTATTGGTTTCCTCCTGCCCTAAAATAGGTACCAACAAACTGCACAAGAATTAGGAATCCCCCTAGGAGAGATTTCTAAGCAGACTGGGAAGACCAAAGTCACCTGCCTGCAGTCACTGAAAATGCACGGTCATCCATGTGTCTAGAGTTCAACCAAGAGTTCCTGAAGGCCACTGGAGCCCAGACCCCAGCTGATGACTTAGCTCCGCCTCCAAGGAGCTGGCAGTTGCATACGGGAGAGGGATGTGTAAAGTGACTGCAATGTGACTTGCCGGGAAACAAGACAGAAGCAGGAATGTGGAAGGAAACCTGCCAGAAATGTCTTACTCCCCAGGTGAGCACTTGAAGTAGGTTTTGAAGGCTGAGTAGGAGTTTTCCAGTAAAGGGACCTTGTGAGCAATAGTAAAGGGGACAGTCTGCCAAGCACAAAGGTGGAAGACAGGATGCAATACTGAGCAATTGGTCAGCAAGTGGTTTTTCATTGAGCCAAGGCCACAGGCTGGGGGCTGGACAGGTGAGCCATTGGTGACAGGCGTACAGGAGGTCACGGGTTCTGAGCTGGGGTTGAAAGCCGGTGAAGGGGGGTTGCCTTGGATGCACAGATATCACATTTTGCACACACACAGAGGGAATGTCAGGTACAAAAGTGCAGAGGTCGGGAATGAGCAAATCCCAAGGTGAAGGTCTGGTAAACACCTTGGAGCCTGGGAGTCTGCCCCAGGTGGGGCTGGGCTGCTTTGCTGCTCCCCTGAGCCTGCACATGTACACTTGAATCTTCAACCTAGATTACTATGGTCAGGGGCAAGGTGGCAAAACAAATGAATTTACGTATTTATAACAGAGAGAATTGAATGGAGAGGTTTGGCTGGACAGGAGATAGAACCCAGAGGTCAGGCAGAGCCATGGCCTCCAACTTTTTTGGCACCAAGCACCGGTTGTGTGGAAGATGATTGTTCCACATACCCAGAATTGGCGGGCTGGGTTGAGGCTGATTCAAGAGCACTACATTCATTGTGCACTTAATTTCTAATCTAATGTCCCAACTAGTAGGACAGGAGGTACCGGTCTGCTGCCCTGAGCTACAGCCGGAAGCCGCGGCCACTTCAGCTGGCTGGAAGGCCAAAGGAGGGGATGGACGTACTGAACCCAGGGGTCCCCTGCTGGAAGCCGGAATCACAGGAGGCCTGGAGATGGAACCAGGAAGAGATGCAACCATGGCTGGAGACTAGAGCTGCTACCCAAGGCAGAGAGAGAAGGGGAGAAAGTCCCGGACTTTCTCTTCTTTTAGCTCTCTAATCAACCGTGTGCCCAGCCGTGTCCCACTCTTTGCCACTCCATGGACTATCACCTGCCAGACTCCTCTGTCCATGGGGTTTTCCAGTAAAGAATACTTGAGTGGGTGGCCATGCCCTTCTCCAGGGGGTCTTCCTGACCTAGGGATCGAACCTGCGTTTCTTGTGTCTTCTGCATTGGCAGGCAAATTCTTTCCCACTAGAGCCAGCTGGAAAGTGTGTGTTAGTCGCTCAGTATATCAGATTCTGCGACCCCGTGGACTGAAGCCCACCAGGCTCCTCTGTTCACGGGATTTCTCAGGCAAGTATACTGGAGTAGGTTGCTATTTCCTTCTCCATGGGATCTTCCCAACCCAGGAATTGAACCCCGGTCTCCTGCATTGCAGGCAGATTCTTTACCATCTAAGTCACCAGGGAAGCCCCCTCAAATCAACTACTGGCTTCCTATTGGCCAAACCCAGCCAGAATCTGACTCAGGAACCTGGGAGCAGGACCTGGAGTTATCAGCCCTCTGATTCTCAGAACAGAGCTGGAGAGAGAACAGATCTGAGGGCATACAGGACCAGAAGTAGCCTAGCCAGGACGTCTCCGGGAATTGCTTTCTATCCTACACATAGGTTGCACAGTCCTTTTAGTAACATGATCAAGCCAAACTCACTCAATTCCCCAACATTCTGTAACCTGGGAAATGTGTCCAAGTATCCAACTACTCAGGCAAAAAATTTTCGAGTCATCCCCTTTCCCACCTCTTGACTGCTATCTTTTTTCATCCAAGCCATCAGCACATCTTACTAACTCAACTTTCAAACTGCAGTGTATTTCATTACCTTGAGTAGGCATATTTTTCCATATGGTAATCATGGTATATACGTGTTCTCCATTGCCTGCCTGTCGCCTTATAAACCATTCCTAAATGTAGTTCCATAAACAATCACCATTTTACTATGCTCACAGATTGTGTGGGTCTGGAATTGAGACAAGGCACAGCAGAGGTGCTGGCTGGTGTCAGCTTCACAGTGCCTGAAATCTCAGCTGGGAAGATGTGAACACCTGGGGTGATTCTAAGGGTTTGAGACTAGAATCATCTAGAGATGACTTCACACACATATCTAACTTCATAGCTGGGAAGCCATGAATAGTTGGGGCTTCCTGGAAATCTATTCATCCATCATAATCGATCTAATAATCTATCATCTCTCTACCTGTCCATCTCTCCATCCATCATTATAAATGTTCAGAACCTCTCCACATGGCCCCTTTATTATGGTAGCTCAGGGTTTTCAAGATGAGTGCCCCATTGAGCGGAGAAGGCAATGGCACCCCACTCCAGTACTCTTGCCTGGGAAATCCCATGGACGGAGGAGCCTGGTAGGCTGCAGTCCATGCGGTCGCTAAGAGTCAGACATGACTGAGCGACTTCACTTTGACTTTTCACTTTCATGCATTGGAGAAGGAAATGGCAACCCACTCCAGTGTTCTTGCCTGGAGAATCCCAGGGACAGGGGAGCCTGGTGGGCTTCTGTCTATGGGGTCGCACAGAGTCGGACACGACTGAAGCGACTTAGCAGCAGCAGCAGCCCCATTGAGCAAAGTCTTGTTACAACGTTGTGTCCTAGATCAGATCAGATCAGTCGCTCAGTCATGCCCGACTCTTTGTGACCCCATGAATCGCAGCATGCCAGGCCTCCCTGTCCATCACCAACTCCCAGAGTTCACTCAGACTCACGTCCATCGAGTCAGTGATGCCATCCAGCCATCTCATCCTCTGGCGTCCCCTTCTCCTCCTGCCCCCAATCCCTCCCAGCATCAGAGTCTTTTCCAATGAGTCAACTCTTCGCATGAGGTGGCCAAAGTACTGGAGTTTCAGCTTTAGCATCATTCCTTCCAAAGAAATCTCAGGGCTGATCTCCTTCAGAATGGACTGGTTGGATCTCCTTGCAGTTCAAGGGACTCTCAAGAGTCTTCTCCAACACCACAGTTCAAAAGCATCAATTCTTCGGCACTCAGCCTTCTTCACAGTCCAACTCTCACATCCATACATGACCACAGGAAAAACCATAGCCTTGACTAGATGAACCTTTGTGGCAAAGTAATATCTCTGCTTTTGAATATGCTATCTAGGTTGGTCATAACTTTCCTTCCAAGGAGTAAGCGTCTTTTAATTTCATGGCTGCAGTCACCATCTGCAGTGATTTTGGAGCCCAGAAAAATAAAGTCTAACACTGTTTCCACTGTTTCCCCATCTATTTCCCATGAAGTGATGGGACCAGATGACATGATCTTAGTTTTCTGAATGTTGAGCTTTAAGCCAACTTTTTCACTCTCCACTTTCACTTTCTTCAAGAGGCTTTTGAGTTCCTCTTCACTTTCTGCCATAAGGGTGGTGTCATCTGCATATCTGAGGTTATTTATATTTCTCCCGGCAATCTTGATTCCAGCTTGTGCTTCTTCTAGTCCAGAGTTTCTCATGATGTACTCTGCATATAAGTTAAATAAACAGGGTGACAATATACAGCCTTGACATACTCCTTTTCCTATCTGGAACCAGTCTGTTGTTCCATGACCAGTTCTAACTGTTGCTTCCTGACCTGCATACAGATTTCTCAAGAGGCAGGTCAGGTGGTCTGGTATTCCCATCTCTTGAAGAATTTTCCACAGTTTATTGTGATCCACACAGTCAAAGGCTTTGGCGTAGTCAATAAAGCAGAAATAGATGTTTTTCTGGAACTCTCTTGCTTTTTCCATGATCCAGCAGATGTTGGCAATTTGATCTCTGGTTCCTCTTCCTTTTCTAAAACCAGCTTGAACATCAGGAAGTTCACGGTTCACATATTGCTGAAGCCTGGCTTGGAGAATTTTGAGCATTACTTTACTAGCGTGTGAGATGAGTGCAATTGTGCGGTAGTTTGAGCATTCTTTGGCATTGCCTTTCTTTGGGATTGGAATGAAAACGGACCTTTTCCAGTCCTGTAGCCACTGCTGAGTTTTCCAAATTTGCTGGCATATTGAGTGCAGCACTTTCACAGCATCATCTTTCAGGATTTGGAACACAACCTAAAACTATTAGGTGTACAGCAAAGTGATTCACACATATATAGTCTTTTTCAGACTTTTCCATTATAGGTTATTACAAGATATTGAGGGGGGGGGCTTCCCTTGTAGCTCAGTTGGTAAAGAATCTGCCTGCAGTGCAGGAGACCTGAGTTCAATCCCTGTGTTGGGAAGATCCCCTGGAGAAGGAAATGGCAACCCATTCCAGTATTCTTGCCTGGAAAATGTCATGGACAGAGGAGCCTGGTGGTCTGCAGTCCATGGGGTTGCAAAGAGTAGGGCACGACTGAGAGACTAACACTTACTTACTTACAAGATATTGAATATAAGTCTCTGTACTATATAGTAGGACCTTGCTGTTTATCTATTTTATTGTTTTTAGTTTTGGCCACGAGGCATGTGGGATCTTTGTTTCCCGACCAGGGACTGAACTCACACTTTTTGCCTTGGAAGCATGGAGTCTTAACCACTGGACTGCCAGGGAATTCTCCTTGTTTATTTATTTTATATAAAGTTGTACATATCTGCTAATACCAAATTCCCAATTTACTAGCAGATATTTTATCCCAATTTTATAGAAAAGGGAAACAAGGTGTAGAGAAAGATTTTTACATACAGTAAAAAATTCACAATCCCTAAAAGAATAAATTGACATGGTCCTAGATGCTTCACCTTTTACTACTAAATTCAAGCACTGGTCTTTGGGTGTCTGACCTTGACATTCTAGTTTATGCAGTGTCTTCAGAGAATTCTGTGCACTGGCCACTGTGAGGGAACCGTTGGGCGAGAAGTGCTCTAGGTTTAGTAGTAGTGATTCTGCCAAAGTTGATGTTGTAACATGAGTATGCAAATGTCAAAAATTAGCAGAGGTCTTGGTCCATATATTAGTGGACAATTTTGTCCGTTTTGTCAGTATATTTTGCAGCCTTAAAGTCCTCAGTGACAAGTTTCTTCTGATGTGTTCTAATTCTAGGGTTTTAACCCGTTGTATCTTTAATGTTAAGACTTGTCTGCTAGAGGTCTTTATTCTTTAAAACTCTTTTTGAGGAACTTCTCTGGTGGTCCAGTGGCTAAGACTCCCAAGGCAGGCAGGGGGCCTGGGTTCCATCGCTGGTCAGGGAACTAGATTCAACAAGCCGCAACTAAGACCCAGCGCAGCCAAATAAAATACATATATATTTTTTAAAGTGATTAAAATGGTAAATTAGAAAAAAAAACTCCTTTTGTTTTCTGCAATACTATCTGTGGTTAACAAAAAAGATTCTTCCTCTGCTTCAATATTTGATAGTTGACATCTAAAGGGAATTCTCCATATATAAAACCCATACTTTCTGAAGATTATGGAAAATGACATCTTTCAGATTTCTAGAAGTTTAAGTGTCATGCAACAAAGCAGGAACCCCTGTTTCTCTCATGGACCTCATTTCAATATACCATTTACAGTTTGACAGAATGTATAATCTAAGATTTCTCTTGTTCTGTAGTTTATATTTATTTACAGATAAATACAATACAGATATTTTTTCGAATCGCGTGATTTAAAATTTTTCTTCCTTGCTATGATTCACACTTATGTAGGAGAGCACTTATGATTGAATTAAACTTTTGGTTTGATTGCATTTGCCCTACATTAAACTTTTTAATGCATGTTCTGATTTTTAAAAAATATTTATTTGGCTGCATCGGGTCTTGGGATCTTCATTGCAGCCTGTGGGATCTTTAGTTGTGGCGTGTGAACTGTTACTTGCAGCATGTGGGATCTAGTTCCTGACCAGGGATTGAACCTGAGCCCCCTGCACTGGGAGCACAGACTGTTAGCCATTGGACCACCAGGGAAGTCCTGATTTTGGACTGGACTGAAAGAAGCCATGTCTTAATGTATGTGATAAACATTTAAAACTTTAATCCATGAGGTTCTCTTTTTTGGCTCTGTATATCAAATGCACTATTTCTTTGGTGTGTGTGTAAGATTTAATAGTTCCATTGTGTGACTTGACAATGACATTTTGGGAAACATTCCCAGCAGTAATGTCTACAGTAGTTTTCATCGGATGCTAGACTTTTCAAAACCACTCTTCTAATAAATTTTGTTGTGAAAACTTAAAAAAAAAAACACACAGATAAATTGAGCTTCATTAAAATGTAAAATTCATTCAAAAGAGAATGAAAACACAGACTGGGAGAAAAATCTTTGCAAAGCATATATCTGATAAAGGATTCATAGCCAAAATGCATAAAGAACTCTCAATTAATAAGGAAGCAAAAAAACCCAATTTTTAAAAAGCAAAAGCTGTAAACAGACACTGCACTAAAGAAGATCTATGATTTTTAAATAAAACACATGACAAAAGGCTCAATATCATTAGACATCAGGGAAACGCAAAAAAACCACAGTGACCTACCACCATTCACCTTTAAGAATGGCTAAAATGAAACAAAACACATAACTGACTGTACAAAGCTTGGTGAGCATGTGGCCAAGACTGAACTCATATTCTGTGGGTAGAAATGTAAAATGGTACAAGCACTATTTAAAACCACTTTGTGGTTCCTTGAAAAATTAATACACACCTGCCATGTGATCCAGCCATTCCACACACATGTATTTTTCCAAGAGAAAATAGATACTAGTCCAAAGAAAGATTTGTGTATGAATATTTATAGCAATCTTATTTGTAATAGACAAAGCTTGAAAACAAACCGAAATGACCCATAAACCCAAATGACCAAGCAAACTGGTAAGTCAGCAAATTGCAGAGCATCCATACCATGGAATACTACTCAGCAGTAGTATTACTGAGAAGAAAGGGAGTACTTATCCACACATCATTATGAATTAATCACAAAGTAATTATGCTGATAAATCGGAAGATTGGGAATGACACATACACACTTCTATATATATAATAGATAGCTGATAAGGACTTACTGTATAGTACAGGGAACTCTACTCAATACTCTGTAATGACCTATATGGGAAAAGAATCTCTAAAAGAGTGGATATATGTACATGTATAATGAAATCACTTTTCTGTACACCTGAAACTAACACAATATTGTAAATCAACTATACTCCAATGAAAATTAAAAACAAATAGCAAAGTAATTACGCTGAGTTAAAGAAGCCAGAGCTCCATACCCCCAAGCAAAGTACAAATCATACAAAAGAATATGTATTATAGGGTTCCATGTACATAAAACTCTAGAAAATGCAAACCAACCTATAGTTATAGAAAGCAACGGGTAATAGCCTGGGGAGAGGTTACATGGTGGGTTTATCAAAGGGTCCAAGAAAACTTCGGGGAGTGAGATATATTTGTTCTCTTGGTGTGGTGATATCCATATATCCAAACTTACCAAACTGTGTACTTTTAAAAGTGTGTAGTTAATTTACTGTATGTCAATTATACCTCAATTAAACTGTTTTATTTATTTTTTGGTCATGCAGCTTGTGGGATCTTAGTTCCCTGACCAGGGAGAGAGGCTGGGCCCTCGGCAGCGAACCACTGGAGTTCCAGGGAATTCCCTAAAGCTGTTTGAAAAAAAAAAGCTGTGTAAAGCTGTTTTGAAAGAAAGAGAGAGAGAGAGAGAGGAAGGAAAGGAGGAAGAAGGAAAGAAAGGAGGGAAGGGAAGGAGGCCGGGCGAGAGGAAGGAAGAAAGAAGAAACTTAGGGATGTTAATCTGGCAGAAAATGTGGGGCAGGAGGGAAGGCAGTGTCCATTCATCTCCTGCTGTGTAACAAATGACCCCCAAATTTAGTGGCTTACAACAACCACATTATTATATTTCACAATTTTGTAAATCTGGAATTCAGATCGGCTCAGTGGAGAGAAGCCCTGTGGCACCAACTGGGTGGTATTCAGACTGGGATGGTCTAGGCGATCCATATGGCTTCTGCCACTTGCCTGGCGCCTGGCGGGGACAGCAGGGAGGCTGGGCTCAAAGGCCCCCTCTCTCTGTCCATGCTGATTCAGGGACTCTCCATGTGGGTCCCTCTTGACTTCCCTCTTGACTTCCTGTACCCTGAGGCACTATGGAGACCAAGGTGGAAGCTGTCAGGTCTTTCAGAGACTGGGCCAGGAACAGGCAGAGCATCCCTTCTGCCATACTCTGTACTGGCTGAAGTAGCCAGGAGCCAGCCCAGACTCTAGGGGAGGGGCAACAGACCCCGCCTCTCAGGGAAAGCCTTGAGTTGGAACAGTCAGGCCAGGCTGAAGACTTACAGGGTGCTAAGCAGTTGAGTTGGGTATCTATGGGTAGTGGGAAGTGCTTGTGTGGAAGACGTACAGAAAGGGAGATTTGAGACAGGGCAGAGACGTCCTTAGGCTTCCCTAGTGGCTCAGTGGTAAAGAATGTGCCTGCCAACACAGAAGACTTGGATTGGATCCCTGGGTCAGGAAGATCCCCTGGAGAAGGAAATGGCAACCCACTCCAGTATCCTTGCCTGGGAAATCCCATGCACAGAGGAGCCTGGCCGACTTACAGTCCGTGGGGTTGTAAAAGTTTTACAGTCCGTGGGGTTGTAAAAGAGTGGGACATGACTTAGTGACTAAACAACAGAGAGGTCCTTGGCCATCAGGGTGAGCAGTCTGACTTCTTTAGGTAAAAGGGAGCCCTTTCAGCTACAAAATTGGAGACTCCGGAATAAGAGGCCAGTCAGGCTTAACAGTATGTATTGATTTATATATCTTTTGATTTTCTGCTATGTTTATTTAAAAGACAACTTTTATAGTTTTTGCCCCCCGACTATGAAAGACACACATTTCATTTCATAAAACATAAGGTGAGACCTACGCTTAAACCTGGTGGGCCACACGCAGCTACTGCGGGGTTTTGAGCTGTGAGTGACAGGAGGCAAGACCACATCTCTCTATTATGGAGGGGAAGAAGGGCATGATTGGTGATCTGAAATGCTGAGATCCAGGGGAGGATAGGCAATGACAAAGTTAAGGGGTAGGCAGGCAGTTTGTAAACCCCTCCACTGAATAAACATAATGAAAACAAAAAGGTAATATTTAACTGTGTGCTTGAATACTTATATGTATTTGGTATTATATTAAGCACTGTACATTTAGCGGCTCATTTAACCCTGATAGGCTAAGTGCTTGGCCCAGTCCTGCTATAAGCATGAGGAATCAGAGGCACAGAGAGATTAAGTAACTTGTCTAAGATCACACAGAGTGCTGAGCAGGGAGAGAAGCCTGACTGAGCTCTGGAGTACTTTTAACCATTCAAGCTGGATATCGACTTTTCAAGCTTCTTTACTGTAGTCTATAAAGGTCTAGGTGACTAGAGCTTATATATTCTCTGACTTGTTGCTATTCTGGACTCTGGGCTGTTAAAAGCAGCTGATGTGTGCTAAGCCACTTCAGTCACTCTTGGTGACCCTATGGACTCATAGCCCACCAGGCTCCTCAGTCCGTGGGGATGCTCGAGGTAAGAATACTGGAGTGGGTTGCCATGCCCTCCTCATTATAATAACTCCAAGGCCAGAGTCAGGGCAGAGTTAAGAGTTGGCCAGGTGTGTTGAACTCCATTCCCCTTCAACTGGCAGGATACAGACAAGGATTCAAGGGTAGTCTCTTTGGCTGGTAACACTTCCCCTGCTCCTAGTGGTTTAAGAGTTATTATGGTATAAAGTTTTTTTTTTTAATATTCAAAAAGAATATTCTAGTGATTCATGTATTTTAAAATTATGTGAATGTACCCTGAGGATGATGGTGAAAGATGCAATTTTACATCAAAACAAGCTGGTATATCAAATATTTAATGAAAGGATCAGATGCAAAAAACAGATACAGTCGCTCTGATGGATGGAAATGTGGTAGAACCCCAAGCCCAGGCCTGAGAGAACAGCAGAGGCCAGTGTCCTCTTTGAAAAGAAAATATGGTTACAGATGAATTCGAGAAAGACTGCAAATTTACTGCCTACATAATTTTAGGGCTTTTTTTTTTTTAAGAAGTAGTTCGTTATTGAAATACAAATGATTGATTTTCAGGTTTCAGAAAGATGTTTATGTATTCCCTTTCTAATTTAGGCAAAACTGGACGGCTGCTTGTTCCTCTCTTGCTAAGAAAGGGTGTTTTTTAGCTAGGATGGCAATGAAAAATTTAATACTAGTTTATAGCAGGGGACTGTCTTTGACCTTTCATCTGGATATACAGCTCCCGTTCCTCTCATGGATAAGCTACAGCCTTATTAAAATCTCTTCCTAATTTGGTCTTCTCACTACACCATGTTTTAAAAAATCATAACTTTATTTCTCTACAATTGGGATTGAATGAGTTGCTTAAAAAATTTCCCTCTCCCAAGGTATGGTGAATTAAGTCTTAATGGAAATTAGAAAAGTGCTAATTTAACAATTTACACTGCAGCCCTGCTTCCTGGCAATGTCCTGTCAATTCAGGAAAGGAAAGAAAGGGAAGCTACTTCATGAAGAGAAATCAACATCTTTTTCCTCCCTCTCCTTCTTTTTGCCTTATTCTGAGCAATTGTCCCCAGGAAACTAACCCACCCCCTGCTGTGGAGTTTGATTCCTCTTTCTGGAGTTACAGTCTTCCGGCTCCTTGGAGATGTCTCAGCTGACTTTCCATCTCTGCCATCCACTTGCAAGATATTTAGAGTCATAGGACCAGAAGAGCTGCTAATTCTCCCCTCCCCCTCTCTGGTCATCTTTTTTTTAAAAAACCTTTTTAGATGCTGGTGGGTGGGGCCAACCAAGAGGGAGACAGCAGGTCTGGCCCATCCCTTTTCTGACCCTCTGGGGCCATCTTCCTTCTGGCAATTCTCTTCCCCCATCTGTTTTCCTCTTGTTTTTGTTTAAAAAAAAAAAAAAAAAAGAAAGAAATTAAAAACAATCAAAGAAAGGAAAAGAAACAAAAACCACGGAATACATCCACACCTCTGTTGAAGCAAGGCCAGTGTGGTACAAAATTCTGTAGGAAAATTCATGTGCCAGCATGCACACGCTTATTCACAGGTCTCAAACTGTGGAAGAAACTTGTGTTGGCATGAAAAACTCCTAATATGTATTAAATTTTTATATTGGAATGTAGTTGATACACAATGTTATTTCTAATATTCAAAGCATAAAATGTTAACTTCTCTTTCATTGGTCAAAGAAGGAAATCTGTCCCCCACCCGCCGCCCCATTTTATTGAGATATAACTGATGCGTTCTGGGTTTATTCCATAATAATTTTTGCACTCCTCCCACATTTGGGTGACTGTGCACTCAGTTCAGATTTGCTCCAGGTGCCAAGGAGACAGCAGCAGCAGACTAGGTCTGCTGGCTTGTCCTCGAGTTCTTCCCATCTCAAGGCAGCACCAGACCCCATGGTGGCTTTGTCCCACTAGGGTGGTGTTTCTGCAGCATGGGGCCTTCAGCATGTTAAGAGTTCCCTGCAAATCTCTGTGAAATCTGGTGAGCTGCAAATGTGTATGTAGTTTTTTTCTTCTATATTTCACATTTATGATACAAGCATGGATGTTTAGCTTAGGCACCAAGTTATTATTTTTTGAACTTAGTTTACAGCCAGTATAATTTTGCACAGATGTTAAATGGCATATCTAGAAGTTTTGACAAATGTACACACAAATACCCCTTCATTTCCCCAGAAGGTTCTCTCCTATCCCCTTTCCCAGTCACTACTCTCTCACCCTCGAGGGTTCTTTTCCTATCTCAAAGCTTAGTTATGCCTGTTCTAGAATTTTCCGTATATGGAATCACAAAGTATGAACTTTGTGTTTGGTTCCTTTCTTCTAACAAGATGTTTTTGAGATTCATCCAGGTTGTTTGTAGAAGTGGGACCCAAGCTGTCACTCACAGCTTGATGCTGTTAAGACTGGGACAATCGGTCCACCCGATGGCCTCACTATATACCCTCTAAATCCTGCTATTTGGCCCTCTCCACTCTACCAAGTCAGTCTCTCTCCAGGGCACAGCGAGTTCCTCTACCAGAACCGCCCAGGCAGCCTCGGGTAGCACCCAGATGGCCGTGGGGCCATCACCGGGGACCTCCCCCGAACAGCTGCCCTCTGCCCCCTATCTCCACCCCCCCCCCACCCCCCAGTAAAACGCCAAAAGAAACTGGCCCTCCAGCAGGTCGAAATTCAGATTCGTTTAATTCCAAACTGCCTGATGTTTTGCTGTTGATCACACATATGCAGAGTCCTTAAGAAAACGAAAAAAAAAGAAAGAAACCGGTGGCTGGGGCGGGGGTGGGGGTGAGATCTCACGGGCAGTGGATATCAGCCTCTGCAGAACCAGGATTCAGAATGAAATCTTTTCTTTCCTTTTTTAAATAAACGGAAGAGTCGCTCTCCACTCCGCGCTTAGAGGGTTTCAAAGGTCGTCACACTGAAGCCCGGGGGCGTTCATCTCCCCAGCGGCCGGGAGAAGGGAGGAGGTTGGAAGGAGGAGGGAGGGAGCACACAAAAGCGAGCCGTGCAGAGAGGGCTAATGTTTCCTGTTTGCCTGGAACCCCCTCCTCTGTGTCCCCTCCCCCAGCCCCCTCCCAGCACTCGGGCGGAAGTGAGTTTGCTCCTTTGGAGATTAAAAGGATTCCGAATTCCGATCAGTCCCAATAACCAATGTACTGAGAGGAGGAGGAGGAGGAGGAGGAGGAAGAGGCGGCAAAGCTGAGAAAGGGGGGACGCGCGCGCGTGCACGCACGCAGCCCGAATTGCGGAGTTGTTCAAAGCCCCAGGCGGTCAGGGCGCACAGCGCGAGCCAAGCCCGGTAGGCGCAACGCTGCCGGGGCCACCCGTCTCTCTCGGCGACTCGCTTTCAGAAAGAAGATGACGCGGGCGCGGGCCGGCGGCGTTGACCACGCGGCTCCTGATCTCACCGCTCTGGGCCGTTGCCGGTTCCACTGATTCCGGCGCGCCTCGGTGGAGGTTCCGTCCTCGCGGCTCGGGATCGGAGGGGGGGACCAAGGCGAGGGCGAAATGGCCCGATGACAAAGGAAATGTGATCCCCCTTCGCTGCCAAGGTTTCAGAGAGGACGGACGCGAGGAGGAGGAGGGGCGCGGGGCGCGCGCAGAGCTCGGATAGCATTGCACGACGGCTCGCGCGGAGCGGGCAGCGGGTACATCTAATATCTTCCTGCCGATGAATAATTCACGACGGCCCTCGGGGACCTGCGGCCCCGCGCAGCGGCGCGGCTAAACCAGAGGAGAAGGAGCGCGTGGGAGGCGCCCAGGCCCTACAAGGCCGGGGCAAGAGGGCCCCGGGCCGCGTGGGGCGCGCGTGCGTGTTAAGCGCCGGCAGCTCCGCGGGGCTCGGCGGGCGCGCGGGAGACTCGAGGCGCGTGGGGCGCGCGTGCGTACTACCCGCGTGCGGCCGCGGCGGGCCCCACTAGCTGCAGCTGCGGCGGAGCTCACCGCCCTTGCAGAGAGGCCGCGCCCGGCCGTGCGCAAGCCCGGAGCGCAGCACGCCGGGCCACCCAGGAGCCCCTGGCCGCCGCGTCATGCGGTGGGGCGGTTGGCATCGCGCGGGGGGACACGGGCTCGGCGTCGCGCCGCTCCCGCCTTTACTAGTTTGGGGAGCCTTCCTGTCCCAAGAAGAGACTAAATCCATTTAAAGAAAAGCCCACGCACCAAATACTCGTCGAACCAAATTCTGCCTCTCAAGCCGGGACTGGGATTGCACAGCGGACTTGACTTGGGGGTGGGGGACAATTCCCCTCGGCTGGCGAGAAGCTAAGCTGCAGCTGCTCCAGGAGTCCTCTGACCTCCCTGCCCCCGCTCGCCCCTCGCGTGTCGGGACTTGTTCCGGCGCTCCCGCCTCGTTAGGCGCACGGCTCCCGCGTCCTCCTCCGGGAGAAATCCTTGTCGCCTCTGGAAAGTGGCATTTAATGCCCGCTGCGTCGCGGGTGGCAGCGCGCGGGCCGGACGCGGCGAGGCCGAGCCGGCCGCGCCGCTCTGGTGCCGGCTCCCGTGCGTAGGCCTAATCGATGCCTTTTTTCTGAGTGAGTCGGCGGCTCCCCCACCCACCTCGTCGGCGCTCTCCTCCTCCTCTTCCTCTCTGGTCTCCTCCCTCCTCCGGGCCTGGTTGCAAATGGCTTCGTTCCCTGAGACCGACTTCCAGATCTGCCTGCTGTGCAAGGAGATGTGCGGCTCGCCGGCGCCGCTCTCCTCCAACTCGTCGGCGTCGTCGTCATCTTCGCAGACGTCCACGTCGTCGGGGGGCGGCGGCGGGGGCCCCGGGGCCGCGGCGCGCCGCCTGCACGTCCTGCCCTGCCTGCACGCCTTCTGCCGCCCGTGCCTCGAGGCGCACCGGCTGCCGGCGGCGGGCGGCGGCGGCGGCGCGCCGGGAGAGCCGCTCAAGCTGCGCTGCCCCGTGTGCGACCAGAAGGTCGTTCTGGCCGAGGCGGCGGGCATGGATGCACTGCCCTCGTCCGCCTTCCTGCTCAGCAACCTGCTCGACGCCGTGGTGGCCACGGCCGACGAGCCGCCGCCGAAGAACGGGCGGGCCGGCGCCGCAGCGGGCGCAGGCGGCCACGGAAGCAACCATCGGCACCACGCGCACCACGCGCACCCGCGCGCGGCCGCCTCGGCGCCGCCGCCGCCGCTCCCTCCCGCGCCGCCGCCGCCTGCGCCGTCCCGCTCGGCGCCTGGCGGCCCCGCAGGCTCCCCGTCGGCGCTGCTGCTGCGCCGGCCCCATGGCTGCAGCTCCTGCGACGAGGGCAACGCGGCCTCGTCGCGTTGCCTCGACTGCCAGGAGCACCTGTGCGACAACTGCGTCCGCGCGCACCAGCGCGTGCGCCTCACCAAGGACCACTACATCGAGCGCGGCCCGCCCGGCCCCGCCGCAGCCGCTGCCGCGGCAGCGGCGCAACAGCTCGGGCTCGGGCCGCCCTTCCCAGGCGCTCCCTTCTCCCTCCTCTCCGTCTTCCCGGAGCGCCTCGGCTTCTGCCAGCACCACGACGACGAGGTGAGTGTGGGGAACCGCTCCTGCCGGGGACTGCGGCCCGGAGACTTGGGCAGCGGGTCTGGGCCCCAGTGGAGCTGCGGGGGTGTTCGCAGGGGTCTCCGGGCAGGTCCCCGACTGAGGGAGGGAGTCTTCTCCCCCTTCCGGATTTTTCCATTTTTCTTTTTGACTACGTGGCAGTCACTGCCATGGAGCCGACGACCGTGTGTGTGCGGAGAAGAGCTGGCTTCTGTGTGCGGGCCGCAGAGGGTCCCAGACGCGAACTTCCCCTCTTCCCGCTTCCATATCTAATTTTCTGGCTGGCCAAACGTGGTAACCGCTGTCTCCAGTTATAGGCAGGAGCTGGGGTAACACAGATGTCTGACTGTGTAGACCTGGCCTCCGTGACCGAGGGTCCCTACTCTGCTCCCCCAGACAGCTCCCGAGGTTGGAGATACCCCCCTCTTTAGAGACTTTGGTTTCCTCATTTCTGTTTGACAAAACGGGCAGGCTATTGTTTTAATTAAGACACGGGATGGAGGCGTGTGTGTGTGTGTGTGCGTAGATGTGGTCTTGTGGGGGTACACTAGAGGCCTCCTGGCATACTGAGGGCTCCTGTTTAGGTTTTTCCCCCACTTAAGTTTTGTTTGTTTAAAGTTCCTCGATGGTTGCTTTTAAGTAAGGCATTGGCCAGGAGTTAGGGGATCTAGTGGGTGAGTGGGGTACACGTGCCCGAAATGCCCTGGTTTTCCACGTGCGCGATCAGGAGGGCGGACTATACGTGTAGTTGGATACCTCCTTGTGTGGGATAAGCGGGCAGTTGCTGATCTATGAGGGCCTTGGGTCTTCAGCCTCCATCTCCCGAGGTTCCGTTTCCGTAACGTGGAGAAAAAGCGCGTTCTGGCCCCTGAACCTCCCTTGTGTGGACATGAGCCTCGTGGGCCACCGCTGCGCCCGGAGCTGCGGGTTGGAGGCGGGGGGCGGGCCTTGCTGGTTGCCCTCACCCAGCTGGAAGTCCTCGGGCTGCCCCCGCCTGCCCCGGCTTCGGTCTCTCCGGAACCGGTTTCCCAGGTTGAGAGGTGTCCCCACCCCGTTCAGCCTGAGGCTCGACTGCCCCTGGGGAACAAGCCGATCCCGGCTGTACGCGGCTCGAACCGGGCACGTAGAGCCTGTTGGTGGAATAAACCTTTCTTGTATATTTTTCACATCGTGTACCACTTTAAAGTTATTGGAGCCCATGAGTGGAAGGGGCCGAACGTTTTGAGGCTCAGCCTCTGCTGAGAGGGTTGGTGCCTTGGTGGGATCTACCTGTAGTCCCTCGGGGAGACGTGATGCTAGAGCCTGGCCTTGCAGGGGAATAGGAGTCCTTGTGGGAGTCGCCGCCTGCGAGGTGGGGTGGGCGTGCTGGCTGCGAGCGCGGCTGAGGCTTGCCCCGCGCAGCCTTTTCCACTTCTAACCTGTTATTTGGGGAGGAGGGCGGAGCTATTGCCTGCTGGCCTTAAGCCGGCTTCTTCTATTGGAAAAAAGTTGAAATTCTAATCTACTTCTTGTGGACCCCTCATTTTCAAAGTTTCTTTCTGGGTACGAAGCCTAGGCGGGCCGTTATTCTTTGCTTTCCTTTTTTAAAGCTTTGAATGGACTCTTCTGAAAGTTTTCCCACATTCAGGGCTGAATGTTTCTAGCAGATTCTTTCAAAAAATGGATTGAGGTAAAAGAGATCTGAATCCCAATCTCGGGAATGGAAAGAGGGAACCAATTCATTGGGAAGTTTAGTGTCAACGGGGAGGAGGCGGGAGAGGGCGCCTTGAATCCGCCCCCGTTTCCCTCCTGGCAGGGGCGTAGATGGAACCCTCCCTCTCAGCAGTTGAGTTTAAATGTCAGGTTTTATTTATATTCCCAGTTAAAGATCCGTATACGTTTTATTTGGGTTAAAACAGTACATGCTCAGTGTTGCCAGACTTGTAAAAGGTTTATATACTTTTCAAATTATAAAACCATTCAAATGGTATGGGAGTGTGTGAAGTGAGCGGTGTTCCCCTCACCCTGGGAGGTACCTGGATGCCCTGAACATTTCTATTTTTTAACGTGTGCAGTTCTGGTGAAGTTGTTGGGCAGAGGCATTATACTACACTGTTAGATCAACTAACCTTTAAAAACACGAAATTTTCTCAGTTTTGAGCAAACTCTACTCCCCCTGCCCCCCTGTTGGTTTTAAAGAAGAAAACTTGGAAATTAATTTTTAGACCTTTTTAATATTTTCTGGGTTTGGAATGTTACCGAATTTGAGTTTAAAGGGACAGACTAGGGCTGTGAATGGGAAAGTCAGATGTTCAGAGGAAAAGCACCTGGTTCACCCAGGGGGTCCCAGCCCTGGCCTAAATTCTTTCTGTCCTTCCAAGGGAGTGATCTTTAATAGTTTCGGAATGATGTGCCTTTAGAAAGCCCCTTTTCCGATTGGGAAAAGAGCCTGAGGTTACTATGGGAGATGACCGCCTTGTCCTCTGATAGTGATGAAAGGAATGCCTAAATCCGTGTGGTTTTCAATGGGTACAGTCTGCTTCGATTTTTGAAATGTGCTGTTCTTCTGAGTTGCTCCGGTGTCAACAGGCTGTATGAAATAATTCAGCTTGCCCTTGTCTTATGGTGACTGATGCCACCTGACTTTGGGCAAGGGGACCCCCATACCTGGCTCTTGCCCTTTAATTTTAGGGAGAGTGCGTCCAACAGTTGGCATCGAGGAGGGTAGCCGGTCGGGTCTCTTCCCCCAAACTGCGTTCCTTAAGCATCCCCGCCAGCGCGACAAGATGGTTCTCTGACCGTTGGTTTAAAACGTTAACCGGAAAACTAAAAGAAAGGAGCTGGGTTTTCCAACGGAATGAAGGTTGCTTCCTCCTACTCTGTATTTGGTCCAGGCAAAAAACGAGAGTTTGGGTTTTTCGCCTCGGTGGCGGTCAGCCCAAAAGGCCTGCTGGCGGGCGGCCTGGCTGGGAATCGAGCGGGGGGTGGGTGGTCGGCGCCCCGGGACCGCTGGCCGCGCGCCTGCCACGGGGCCTGGGAGTGGCGGGCGGAGGCGGCTCGACCAGTTCGGAGCCGGTCTCCGCCAGCTGGACGCGGCGGGCCCGAGACAGGGTCGGCAGGCATCTGCTGGGAGACCTGGGGCGCAGATCTGGGCCGGAGCGCGCGGCTCCGGTCGTCACGAGGTGCCCTTAAATGTTGTGTTGCTTGCACGTGGGAAGCAAGCTCTTCCTTGGCTGCCTCGGAGGCGACACTGGGAGCAGAAAGGGTGTGTGTGTGTTCAGGGACGGGCGGCAGCGCTCTGTAAATGGGAGAAGCTGAGTGGGGTCTGAGCCTGTTCCGGTCCCCGGAAAGGCCCTGTCACTTGGGAGTAGGGCAGGGGTGACCTAGTTGCCATCTTGAGCTGAGGGTTTCTTTGTAGACCCCGAAGATGGCAATGTTGGTTCCCAGTTAGGAAAGAGGGAGTGGGGGTGGATTTTCCTGAGTCTGCTGGATGGAAAGTGGGATGAAGGGACGAATGCAGTTTATTTCTGTGTGTGTGTGTGTGTGTGTGTGTGTGTGTAACAAACTCCCTGGAAGATAGGTTCTAGAATTCCAATTCAATATGATCATAAATGTTGACCCCAAATATTGAGGAAACCACTCTCCAAAAATCAGCTCCAAACCTGGAGGAAGAAGGTTTGCTGCCTAAAATAATTGATTGTGGAATGTACTCTTGTATCTTATTTTGAATAAGTTCCTGTGAATGGGGACTTTACCCAAATTGGCATCAATATATTTTATTCTGTATTTGCAGAGGCTAAGTTTTCTCAGGCATGCATCCCTTTGTGTTTTAAAATTATATGTGTGTGCCTTGTAAATTGTAAAATTTATAGTAAGAGGATTTTTTGTTTAAGGACAAGGTAAAAAATGAGTAAAAATGTGCATTCTAGTTGTTTCTGCTCTGCATCCTCTACCAGTTTGATAGGACTTGGTAGATGTATGTCTGCTTAGCACACACATCTCACCTATTTACCGGAAAATCAGACCTTCCATACCTTGGAAATAGTTGGAAGGTTCCTGCTTTGAATCCAGTTCAGCAGGTGGACATTTGTAGATTGAAATCTGTTGAATTATGAAAATGTTTGAGGAAAACCTCCGGGAGAGAAATGTTCACTATTGACTTCTCAATATGTTAATTTTGAATATAATCTCTACACTGTGAACTTTAAAAAAATATTCACATGTGATCGGAGGAATGTGCCTGGTCTTCCATAAACTGCATAAAGATGAGTTTCACCAACATGGCTCCCAGGCAAGTGGCTAGTTTGGCAAGCTGTGCTGGTGAGGTTGCCTCACCGGCACAGCCGAGAGTCAGAAAGGATGCTGGTGATCCTGAGGCTGGAATAAGTGCTGTCTCCGGAGACTTATGACCAGTTTTTCTTGCTAAGGAGTAAACACTAGTTGGAGAGTTGCATAGACTTAGTTTTGGTCTACAGGATCTTTATTTCCAGTGCTAGGAATATATATTTTGCAAATAATGAAAATATTTTAGGAAGAAAACGGGTACTTTCAGTTCGTTTGATAGCACTATACATTCTTTATGATTCAGTGTTTAAAAGTTAAATAGTTGTAGGACTAAAGCAGTCTAAAAGTGTTTAAAGACTGAGTAAAATTGCCTTTTTCCATCCCAGCTTTCCTTCCCATTTTAGCTACTTATAAATGCTAATTCCAGGGAGTCCTTTTCAGATTTCAGGGCACTAAAACCAACATTAAAATGCAGAGTTTCCTAATTTCTCTGCACATGTAAAATTTTGAGCACAACTGTTTTGCTTCTTATGTTTTCATTAAAAAAAAAAACAACCAACCAACTTCGCATATGTAGAAAGGGAGTTAGCTTTGGAGGAAGCCATAAATGAGGTGAAATGGTTCAAATTCTTTTGTTGTTGAAGTAGTTTGCCAGGAGAAGAAAGGGTTTATAAACTTTTTCTGCTTATGAAGAATTTTAACTTACTTGATAATTCTATATAGCTCTCACATTTAACCCCCTCCAAGTTTTATTTGCTTTGGTGCTTACTGAAGTTACATGGGTTGCTTATTCTCACCAGTTCCTCTCACAGGGCAAGGTTTATTTCAAATGTATTCATTCTTAGGGAATAAAGGACCAATTCGATGTCATTCTTCATGACACTTGAACGAAAGATTGAGAAGAATTCTACCACGCAGGCGGTTTCCTCCTGCCTTTCCCCATAACACTAACAAAGAGTTCAGGGCTTGACTCACTGAGGCTGTTTGTGCCACCTCTGTTATTTTGGAAGGGAGGGAAAAGGTACTGATAAGAATTACAGCCCCCCAAAGGGAGCAAGACGCCACCCTCGCAGCCCACTCTGTTCTGGCTTCCCTTGAGCTTTCAAGTTTTGTGACTTGGAGGAGGAAGCCTGAGCCATCTTTCCTCTTCAGCTAATGCGACCTCCCGCTTCTTCAGTCCTAAATTATTCTCCTCCCTTTGAGGTTTTGTCTGTACCCACAAACCTAGTTGACTGAAACCAGATTGACTGTTTTGATTGACAAGGCTCTGACTTGTTAACAGAAAAATTGGGAGGGGTGTGGGGGGTTGAGCGTAGGCAATTTACATCTGAAACTTTGGCTTAAACCCTATTCCAGCGTAATTCTTTGCCTCCTCAGAGGGCATCTTCCGCTTCCTTCGTGTTTTACTTTGCTTGCGGTTGGCTTTGAAGGTAGAGTGGAATGAAACGGGAAGACCCCTAACTCCTGGCTTTCATCTCCCACTCAAAACCGCTGAAATTTGGGGAGATTCTGGTTTAATCTGAAGCTATCAGACCAATGTTTTGTTTTGTCCTCTTTTATGTAGATGTTTCTTACCTGAGTGTCAGTTCCTACCAAGTGAGTCCTGTTTTTAGTACATCTGTATAATGATCCCAGTTAAGGATCAGTAGACATGAGAAATTAGTAATTTGTTCAAAAACAATATTCCACACAGTTGCCCTAAGGAAGTGGTGTTCTTTTTTTTTTTTAATTAATTTTTTATTGAAGAATAATTGCTTTGCAGAAGGAAGTGGTATTCTTTAGTGATACTGCTTTCAGTAATATACAGACTACAAGTTGAAGTTGTAAATATTGGGAAGAGGAGTCCTGATCATGAATAAGGGCATAATTTATTTAAAAATTTTTTTTGGCTACACCGGGGGCATGTGGTATCTTAGTTCCCCAACCAGGTATCAAACCCATGCTCCCTGCAGTGGAAGTGCAGGAGTCTTAACCCCTGGACTGCCAGGGCTAAATTGTTGACTGTGATTGCTCATCTGACAAACTTGTGCAAATTGCACATTCTGCCGACATTAATGGGACTTGCATGAAGCAGAGCAGTGTGCACGAGACAATGAAGTGGATCAGGTCAGTTGTGTAGACTAGGGGCTCCCTTCCTGGCTCCCACACCCTATGAATTTTGAGGGTCCCTGAGTTGGTTTTGGAACCCCTGAGCCTCTGTCAAAGGTCAGCAACTGTATCCTTTAGTTGTCACTCCTGAAAAGTCCAGTCAGCCGTTTCCTTCCATCTAGCCTTAACTGTTTGCAGTTGAAGATGTGTGTGTGTGTGTTTTCTTTTCTTGAAATGACAATGGGTTTTTGCAAACTTCTTTCATATCTTTGACCAACTGACATAATTCTAAAGGTGTTCTTCTAAGAAAAAGTCTGGACATGGAGATTTTGCTGTACATGGATCTGATAGAACATCTTCAGCACAGGTGTTTAAAAAAACCAGAATGGTGAAGAGGTGGCATCAGCAGTCATGATTACGGTGTGTTTGGGCAGACCATTGAAGGTTTTGGTCTGTATCCTCTACCTCTCTTTAAGATAAGTGTCAGAGGAAGATCTTTTTCTGAGGATCATCTCTTGGCTTGTACTGGATAAGTGCTGAGCAGAAAAGTGGATATAGTAGAGGAAATTTTGGTATAGTTGGAAAAATGTTTTTTTTTATGTTTATTTTAGGTTTATTTTTACTTAACCACTCTTAGACAATGTGGTTTTGAGATTTCTTGTGCTACCTTAGTTTCTCATCTGTAACACTTAGCAGTGTTGTAAGCATTCCAATTAATATATTTAAAGTGTCTTATAGCACACTAGAAGGCAATTGTAAATATTTTAAAAATTATTTACTTATTTACTTATTTGTGTTGGGTCTTAGCAGGCATGCGGATTTAGTTGCTCCCTGGCATGTGGGATCTTGGTTCCCCAACCAGGGATGGAATCTGCTTCACCTGCCTTGGTAAGCCAGATTCTTAACCACTGGACCACCAGGGAAGTCCCTGTAAACATTTTTTTTTTTTTTTAATTATTAAACAACAAAAAAAATTTTTTTTATTGATGTGTAGTTCATTTACAATATTATTAATTTTTGTTATATAGCAAAGTAATTCAGTTATACATATATACATTATTCCTTTTTTTAGTATTTGTTTTCCATTATGGTTTATCATAGGATACTGAATAATGGTTCTCTGTGCTGTACAATAAGAGGACCTTGCTGTTTGTAATTAATAAGCTGTTGAGTTTTGAAGCAGACTCCTCACCCCATCCTTTTGCCTCCAAAGAGGATGTTGTAGAAGAAAACTGTTTGTCGATGTTGGAAACTGGCTTCTGTCAGTTTACTCTGGTCTAATTGGAAAGATGCAGTGATTCTTTCAAGTAATGGAAGGTGAACTGGAGAAACATGCATAAACTTCATTTCACTCTAGAAAAACTAGCCCTCAACTTGAACTTCAGGTCTAGACCGTCTTTGGGTTACAGGGCTCCCTAAGCCCAGCGGAAAGATGGGCACAAGTGTCTTTACAGGCTGCATCAATGCCTGTGGCTTTTTTATTTTTGGTGGAAGGCCAGTGTTTGTGTTTACATTTTATATGATGTGTTGAGAATCATTAATCTTGAAAGTCTTGATCTTTGGGGGGACCGTGACATTTCAAGGAAAGAGATCAACTTGCTCAAGGGAACAGTTGGATTTCACAGACTGGAATATTTTATAAGCTCTAATTTCACGGTGTTGTCAGTTGCGTGTTTAGGTGTTCCCGAAGAGGAAACTTCAGTTATCACAAGAAAGGCCTTAAGTCGTTATAGAAAAACTGCTGCTTTACAAATGGGGAGACAGGCTGGGGTGGTGAAGTGACTTTAGCAGGAACTTGCCTGCTCCAGCACTCTTTGCTCTGTAATTTATGTACAGTATTTGGCAAATATATCATTATGTCTTAAAATATTTATGTATTTATTTGGCTGCACTGCGTCTTAGCATCGGCATAGGAACTCTTAGTTGCAGCATGTGTAACTTAGTTCCCTGACCAGGGATGGAACCTGGACTCTGCATTGGGAGTGCAGTCTTAGCCAGGGAAGTCCACAATTATATTTTTGAAACTGGTCCTTAAAAGTCTGAAATTTAATGCTAAATTTATTGTTTGAATCTTTAGCTTTTTGTGTTTTATTTTGGTTTTGGTCTTTTTTTTTTTTAATTATTAAGGAGAAAATGAAATAACATTCATGTAATTTACAGCCGGAGCCTTCCTGGGCTCAGTGGTAAAGATGCCACCTGCCAGTGCCGGGAACACGGGTTCAATCCCTGAGTTAGAAAGATCCCCTGGAGAAGGAAAGGGCAACCCACTCCAGTATTCTTGCCTGGAGAATTCCATGGACAGAGGAGCCTGGTGGGCTAGAGTCCATGGGATCACAAAGAGTCAAACACGACTTTGTGACTGAGAATGCACGCACAGGTACAGCTTGGCAAAAGCAAGTGTGGCCGTCGTTGCTGCGACTGCCTCTCCTTCTAGGGTTAATGTGTTGTCAGAGCGGTAATTTAGCAAGGAAGAGGCCTTGAGTTTAATCTCTTGAAATGATGCATAAGTCTCATAGGAGGTCTCTCAGTATCGAAGTGAGAAGGATGCTTCCTCTGCCAACCGCCTCTAACACAGGCTCACCCTGAGGCCCCAGCACGTCAGAGTAAATATTCTAACACCAGTGGGTTTGGGGCTCTTATGCCAGATCTGGCCTTGGTTGATGTTGGTGGCCTTAAGGACCAAATCGAGAAAGATGGTTTCTGGATTGCCGGTTCCCAGTGGTGATGGAAAATAGCGGTGCTGCCTTTATTTTCTTATCAGAAACAAAGGAAACTTCTTTTTCAAGCCACGGAACGGGAAGATGCTTGTAGCTTCTTGGTAAGAAGATCTGGGCTTACAGCCCAGTGTCACCCTGAAGTAACTGTGAGACCTTGGACAAGTCACTTATCCTTGATTTCTGACCTTTCAGATGGAAATGGTTGAAGTAGCTTTTGAGAACTGTTTATGGAGGGAGGTTATGATTTACATGAAGATGCTTTGAAGAAGGAGCTAGAAAAAATGTTTTCAGTATTGTGAAAAAAATTTGGCTTCAACCTTTTCTGCAAGTTGCAGTCAAACGGGTAAAATTCCTTCTTCGTGAAATTAAATACGCTGCTTATCTTTCTTAAAAAATGTTTTCTGGTTGATGGCCAAATGATATTTGATACCATGAAATAATTCGGGCAGTTCCTTATTGCTGACAGAGGACTTGATGTGTTAAGATTGTCATCAAAACACTTGGATGTCTGCTGCTTAGAATTGTGCTCTTTGCCAAGCCTCTGGTTAGTCTCCCTGGGAGGATGGAACTGGAAGAAGGTTGTTTGAATGGGGCAGAGGGATTCTTGGCTTCCTGTGTGGCTACTTTATATGTGGTCTTATTTACATTACTAGAGGAAATCCAAATGTTAAAGCAAGCTCTCATGGCCTCTGAACAGGTTCTGATAGGGAGCTGAGTTTGGGCTGAAAGACAGGAATCTTGGAGAACGATGGGATTTAGGTAGAAGATGGAAAGAAGGCAGGAGTGGTTTTTGGCTTCTAGCAGCTGCATTGGCTTGACTATAGAGTGTTTGTGATCGCGATCTTTTATCTGATTTTGCCTTTCAGCATCCCTAAGAAAGGTGTTAGGCTCCCCATCCCCATCTTGTAAAATTGTAGTTGATTTACAGTAGTATATTAATTTCAGGTGTACAGCATAGTGATTCAGTATTTTTATCGATTATACTCTGTTAAAAGTTATTCCTAAATAATGAGTATGATTTCCTCTGCTGTACAGTATATCCTTGTTGCTTGTCCATCTTATACACAGTACTTTGTCCCTCTTGATCCCATGCCCCGATCTTGCCCCTCCCCACTGGTAACCACTGGTTTGTTTTCTGTGCCTGTGCGTGTTTCTGTTTTGCTGTTTCCTGTGTTTTATTTTTTAGATTCCACAAATAAGTGATGTCATACTTTTTGCCTGACTTTTTTCACTAAGCATATTATGTTCTCTGGTCCATTTACATTGCTGCAAGTGGCAAAGTTTCTTTTTGTGGCTGAGTAGTATGTGTGTCTCTTTTATCCCTTCATCTGTGGATGGACATGTCAAGTTGCTTTCTTGTCTTAGTTATGGTAAATAGTGCTGCTGTGAACATGGGGTGCAGGTATCTTTTTGAAGTTTTTAATTTTTCCAGATACCTATCCAAGAGTGAAATTACTGTAGTTTTAGGGGTCCATTCCTTTTTTTTTTTTCCTCCTGCCATCTGCACACCTTGCGTGATCTCCCTTCCCTGACCAGGGACCAGACTCAATAGCTGCAGTGAAAGCACTGAGCCCTAACCGCTGGACTGCCAGGGAATTCCCTTTTTTACCCTTTTTTAGGAGGGTGACTACTGATAAGTAGAGGAAATAGCTTAGCTTATCAGTCTGGAGCTAGAGCCACGTTTAGTTACTGTAACAGGTAATTTAACGTAAAGCATTATTGACTGTTATCTGAGTTCTTCGTGAGTTTTTAGTTGGGAAATTGCAATGCAAGGAGAGACACTACTTGCGTGCCTGGCTGGCGGGTAGCAGCTGTGGGAAGCAGCTCCCCTCCTTGGGTTGCGAGATGAGAAGAGGAAAAAGTTGGGAGTTGTTAATACTCCTGTGGGTTCCTGTGGGTCGGGTCAGCGTTAGAAACCTGGAATCAGGTGCTGCCACTGGAACGACTTGTGACGCTGGATTAGAGAAGTCTGTTGAAGGAAGTGCACACCCAGGAAGCAGAACTCCTAGAGTAAAACCTTTCTCCCCGTCAAGTTCCCTAAAGTCACAGGGATGCAGCTGGCAAAGCAGAGGTGTGGCCCACGCGGGGGGGGGGGGGGGTGGGTTTAAGCTAAGAGGCAGTCAGAGCTCGGTAAGCAGCACTTCGTGGAAGATGGACTCCCCCTTGGTGCTTGATTCCATTTGAAAATTTCATGAAAATGTGGGGGAGACCCTGGGCTGAGGGGGACTAGAATGGAGCCTGAGTTAGCAGTGCCCAGTCCCGTCTGTGCGTTCACACTCGTGCTAACCCAGCTTGCTATTTGCTAACCCAGCAGGCAGCACTCAGCCGCGCCCTGTGCTTGCTTACAGGGGGGACACAGCCTCTGTTGTTCCCAGACCTGTGTGTGTCCTCCCGTGTATGTATGTGGTCAGGCTTTCCGTCGTGTCCGACTCTTCTTCGACCCAAAGGGCTGTAGCCCTGTTTCCTTCTCCAGAGGATCTTCCTGTCCCAGGGATTGAACCCACATCTCCTGTGGCTCTTGCATTGCAGGCCGATTCTTTACCGCTGAGCCACCTGGGAAGCCCTGTGTCCTCCGTACTTGTTTGTATAAATTACACAGTTTTAAGTAAAAATGAAATCGGTGCAGAAAATTTCTGTGTAAGCAGACCTGTATGCCTATGAATTCAGCTTTGGTGTAAAGTTGGAGGCCCTGGAGACAGGGCAGTGAGCAGAACAGCCTTGAATCCTTTTTCTTCATGGGGCCTGTTTATCCAGCCATCTTGCTACTGGGTGACTCACCCTTCTTCCTCAAAGGCAGTGCTCTGGGCCAGCAGCTCTGGTGCACGGTGACTGCTGAGGGAATCTCCTTGACTGCACTCTAGACCCTTCCAGCCCATCAGGGCTCTGACCTCATGGAGGGGAGGAGCCTTGGCCCTGCAGGAAGGAGCTCGGGTCCCTGCTTCCCCTTCCTCTCCTCCGCCTTTGGGATGACCTGCCCCCCAGGCTTTGCCCTACAGTTGAGGGGGCAGTTTCAGCTGCAGAGCCCAAGGCCGAGAGGGAAAACCTCATTTCTGACTAAGTTAGGTGATTTCTTCTTTAGTGTTTTTGGCATCGGTTTTTTCGTATTGAGGTAAACATATACATCGTAAAATTGATCTTTCTTTTTTAGCGTACACTTCTGCACCTTTTGACAAGGGCAGAGAGTGCCATCACTCCGGGCTCTAAAGAGCACCTCATCACCCCACAATACCCGTCTTAGAGCCTCAGGCAGCCTCCAACCTCTTCTCCAGTCCTCTGGTCTGGTCTTCTCCAGAAGGTCATGAAATGGCATCTGAGAGTGTTGGATCCTCCAATCTGGGCCTTTTCCACTTGCCAGGCTGCGTTCACAAGTCCTCGCAGGTGGCAGGTGGCTGGTGTCAGTGGTTCCTCCCTATTTCTTGCTGAGTTGTTTTCCACTGTATGAATGTACCATAGTTTTTCACATTCCCCAGCTGAAGGGCGCTTGTGTTTCCTGTTTTCAGCCATGGTCACTGTGTTGATGCCTGAAATAGGAGCAGTGCTGTGTTGAGTCTTGGTGGTCACTGTCACCAGCTGGAGCCCCGATTTTCATCCTGGAACATTTGTCAGCAAAGTTGAGTGGCTCTGAGACTCCAGTTCCCGAATCACTCTGTAGGATGCTAACGGTTGCATTTGTCTGCCTAGGGCTGTCTTTTCTGTTTGAGGATCAGATGGGGTATTTCCTGATGAAAAAGTGCAGGGTACACTACATATATGTTTATGTGAACAAGGACTCACTGTAGATCACAGTGGGTGATCTGTACTCAGTATTTTCTATTAACCTATAAGGGAAAAGAATCTGAAAAGGAGGGAATATATACTTTCACGTATGTGTGAAACTGAATCCTTGTGCCATACACCTGACACTAACATGATACTGTAAATCATCTTTTCTTTTTTTAATACAAAATTTAAAAATATAAGTGAAGACAGAAATTCAAAGTTGCAGGAGCTGTTTTGGAGGCTGTGCTGCAGGGGACAGGGGAAGCATCTGTCTGTCCCCCGTTAGCCTCGCCCTTTGTTGATTTTTTTTTTTCCCTCTGCCCTTATTAATAACTTTTCAGAACAATTCTCTTTGGTTTTTATTTCCATTTTATTATATTAACTTTATCAGAGCTTTCAGGAGGCATATACAAAGAGGAAAATTTGTCTTTACCATTTTAACCAGATTTTTTAAAAGCCACATGGGTGCACGTAAAAAATAAATATAACTGATCAGTGATGGACCACCCCAAATATCTGGAGCTTTTAGGGGAATCCTGGAAAAAATTGCCTCCATGGAGTGTAGATGGAAAAGTGTCTCCATTGTAAATGGGAGATTAATAGGGGAAAGGGGCGTTTCATATTGAGGTTGTTGATACTTACAGTGGTGAATAGAAACCGAGTTACGAGGGCGTAGCTGAATCCTTTCCGAGCCCGAGATAGCAGTTCATTGTAGGCAACATTTGAGGTTCACAGCAGCTGCTAAGTCTCTAATCTTGTTATTCACCCTTAAGTATGCTGTACAGTAAAAAGACAGGTGTGCCTTGAGATCTAAGAACCGAGGTGAAGTTGTTAATTACATTGAAGTCTTAGTAACGTACAGGAACATGCAAAGAAGGGCACTCTGTACCTGAGCATCTCAGACTGAAAATGCAGCTTGTTTAGAATTTGGAAAGTAACCATTTTTCCCTCATAAAAGGAGGGATGGTGTTCACACTGACTGTTTCCAGCGTTCATATACGTGTTTCCTCCCCTGCGTTGGTTGTACGGGTCTACTGCAGAACCAAGCTCAGAAATTTTCTGAATGTAATGTTCATCAGTGTCTATTTGTTCTAGCCCCCTGGAACTTATTTTCAAGGTTTTTTCCGATGGTTTGCCTGTTGGGATGCAAAATCAATTCTCTTCTTCTCCACCAAAGGAAAAAAAAAGGCGTGGAAAGCAGCAGATAAATATATGGGAATAAAATCTAAGAAATGCGTAAGATGGAACAATGAGGATGAGGAGAGGATATTTGGCCTTAGTTTGGGAGAAAGGATTGCGTTTCCAACTCAATACAATACAAGCCCCAATATTGGCTTGTATAGCTTGGTGAGGCTTGGGTGTTGCATGGGGGGAAGCCCACAGTATTCTGAGGTTCCAACAGGTTAAGAAAACAGGAGTCTAAACAAATAATTGGGGCGGTATCTCTGTCCTGTCTGCCAAGCTCTTCTCATTTTGGTTCCTTGACTTTCAGTTGGCATTTGCACATGTTGCCACTCACGGTGGGAAGGTCTCACCCCTTCTTGGGGGTAAAGGCAGACAGGTTTGCCACAGTGACCTCAAAAGAGGAACCCGGATGAGTGCGTGCTTAATAAAAACCTTTCAACATTTGCAAACATTTGATAGGGTCCATGAAAGGGGGAAGAGGTAACAGTTTTGTTTAAAATTTGTGTTCTTTTAACAACATTGAGAAGTTTTTTTCCTTTCTTTCTTTAACTGACTTGGGTTTTTTCCCCTTAACTGAGTTTTGTTTTGCTTTTTCCTTACCTGAGTTGTGCCTAAGACTTCCCAGCGCTTGTCATTCGGGTGGTGATTTTTCTGAATATGTATATGTCTGTGACTGTTATTTATTTGACCTTTCCTTCCTTCCTTCAGCCTGCTCAGCTTGTAGTTGCTGGATAAATGAAAAATTGAGAGTTTTCTCAGAGCTACTTTGTGTTCCCTCCCAGGAATACTTGATTTGGCCCACTTAACTTGAATCCTTATTTTTAATTATGCAAGTAACACATAAATATCTTTGTTAGGATGATCTGTAAGAAACTTTTTTTAAGTATACCCTCAGACCTACTTCTTCCCAAAGTGTGTAATTTGGGTGTGTTTCCTACCAAACCTTTACAGCTATTCACACACACACACACACACGGAGTATAGAAATACAGTCTTAATATAGACATTTTCCTGTACTTACTTTGCTAGTGATTACTGCTCCAGGCTTGGTGTTCGTGCTGTGGAATTTATTTAGCTGTTCCTTTATGTGGGATTTTTCCCTGCATTGGCCATTGCCACTTATTTGTGTCCCTGTGACTCAAGAGCCCCCCAGCCAGGGACTTACTCAGATACCAGCAAGGCACATTTGAAATGTTAATTTGCCTTCCTGCCAGCCACATTTCCTCCCACCCAATCCGGCCCTGTTGCCGTCAATCTAATGGGAGAAAAATGGCTCGTCCCGTTGACTGACTTTGCATTTCTGTGATTGCTGTGGGGCGGGCATCTTTTTGTTTATTGACCATTTGGATTCCCTCCCCAAATTGCCTTGGTTCCTGGGCCTCTTTTCTGGGTTTTAAAAAAAAAAAAAATCAATTCGTAGGCATTTTGGATAAATACTGCTCTTTCTTCCAGCAGATTTTTCAGAGTCCTTGGCTAGCCTCAGTTTAATTTAACTTGGTATATGTTTTAAATTTCAGTGTTACTGATGATTGACTTTCATTGTCCACATACTGTCTTTAATCATATCTTATAATATTTTCTTAGTGTATCTTAGGAGGTGGGATCTAGTTTTATCTGGAATGAACAATGATCCTGAGGTCCTGACTGTGAGTGAATGGTCTCATTTCCCCTTTTTCTCTGAACCCTTAAATTTCTGGGAAACAGTTGCGAATATAGCTGTCTGTGGGGGGCGAAGAGAAGGGAGTATTAAGACCTTTGCTCAGAGAATGCCCGCCGGGTTGCAGTTGAATGTATGTATATTGGATGTTCGTGCTCTGTGGTCTTATACCGGAGATCTCTTAAAAATCTCTTTGGTGTTGGGTGGCTATTAAGGAAATAGACAGCAGGTAAATGGTAATGCTTGGTTTGGTGTAGGCCCATTAGACATCAGTCAGCGGGCTTTTGTTTGTTATTACATTTTTAAAATTGTATTTTTAGCTGCACCAGGTCTTCGTTGCTGCACGCGGGCTTTCTCTTGAGATGGCTTCTCTTGCTGTAAAGCACGGGCTTAGTTGCCTTGTGGCATGTGGGATCTTCCTGGACCAGGGACAGAACCTGGGTCCCCTGCTTTGGCAGGCAGAGTCTTAACCACTGGACCACCAGGGAAGCCCATCGGTCAGTGTTTAAGCACAGGTTGTTCTGTCGCCTACTGTGTGCCAGTTATTGGGCAGGGTCCTGCAGACCTGCCTTTTTTTCCCTGAGTTTTTAATCTTCATTGGGTTTTTTAACTGGAAGAGAAGCAAGTAGTCATTTTAATCCAGGCAAATGCTAAGTAGCTAAAAATATACAATTTGCTAATTCCACTCCCCAGGTGTAACTCCTGGTAACAGGCTGGATTCTGTCATTGGTCTCCTTTCCTGTGCTTTTGCACCATTATCTTCATGACTGTATTTGTCATTTAATCTGTAATCGGGCACACTCTGATGTTAATAAAGTTGCTTGGAAAGCATCATTTGTTATACACCTTTAGTTCTACATCTTGCTTTGTCTTTGAGACCTAGTAGCCATTCATCATCATCTTTGCTGAGGTGTAGTGTAGGCATAATCAAATGCACCCATTTTAAAGCATTTATTTATTACTATTTGACTTCGCCAGGTCTTAGTTGCCGTTTGAGGGATTTTTAGTTGCAGCATGCAAATTCTGAGTTGGGGGACCTAGTTCCCTGACCAGGGATCGAAAGTTGGTCCTCTGCTTTGGGATTGTGGAGTCTTAGCCACACTGGACCACCAGGGAAGTCCCAAACACATTTTGGTGGTGAGTTCGGGCAAATTTATACATCTGTGGTACCACCACCACGATCATGATGGAACATTTCTACCACCTTAGAAGGTTCCGTTGCCGCAGTAATCTTTCAGAGCTCGTGTCTGGAGAATTTGGCCTGCTGCTCTGGTCTTGGGAGGATTTATGGAGAGGAGAGCGGGACACAGGCCTTTGGATGTGAATTAGACTGATGGCAGCATTGCCAGGTCTGATGTCCTGGTTTATTGCTGAGGTGGGGGGAGCTGTAAAACACCCTAAAATCTTGACCCTGGAGAGGCATTTTATCCTCTGCAAAGGCCCAGATTCTCTCTTTTTTTCCTGTCTTAAACATTTGCCATTTCAGGGCCACAATGCAAATGGTCAGGGAACATTGTTTTCCAGCAAGCAGTTGCCTGCTGGGAGGCAAATTCCTCAAGGATTGCTTGGAAAATGTGGAAGTAAATTCCGTTCAATCAACACACTTCTCATTGAACCCCGGCCAAGTGTCTGCCCTCTCCGGGTGTTTGAAGACACAAAGGACTAGAATGGAGGTTGCCTTCTGAGGACCCTTACTTACATCACCATACAGGGAACTAGAACAAGCAGGGATTTGGGGTATTCTGGTGAGTCATGTGCGTGTAAAAGCATTAAGTTGTTGTTGATGAGATGTTACATGCTCACATGTTAAAAAAAAAACAAAAACAACTGTTCCAGGGCTCAGGAAGGCGTAATGCAGTAGAGGAGATGAAGTCCTTCCAGCAGAGTGCTGGAGTCCTGTGTGTCCTTAGAGCAGGGGCCCCCAGCCTCCGGGATCTGGTGCCTGGCGATCTGAGGTGAAGCTGATGTGATAATAATAGAAATAAAGTGCACAATAAATGCAGTGCCCTTGGATCATCCCAAACCACCCCCACCCCATCCATGGAAAAATTGTCTTCCACGAAACTGGTCCCTGGTTCCAAAAAGGTTGGGGACCTCTGCTTTAGAGGGTTCTTATCATTGAATCTAGGCCCATGTGGTCCCAAACATTTCTGAAAAAAACTCATAGCTTTCCAGGCCTGCCAAGTCAATTGGGGTGACCTGTTGGTAACTTCCATTTCTGAAGACTCCCTGTTCAGAAAATTTTGGTTTTGAACTTCTTGGAAAAGTCTTGAGTTCTTACCGAGGACACTCGCTGCACTTTGGGGTGGGGGCAGTTCCCTGCCCCAAACGGGCTGTGGCTGTGTCATTCACAGCCACCTTCCACTGGCTGTAGGACGCTTTGCACGTGCAGACCCGAGGAGCTTCTTTAGTAAGTTGATCACTGAGTGCTGTTGCAGGGGAGGAGTCCTTAACCCCCCAGGCACTGGCGGGATCCAGAGTTGGTTTCTGCCGTTTTCCTCTTTCCTGAGGTTTGGCGTCTGCCCCCAGCGAAACCTGGGTCTGCCTGCAAAGGAAGTAGTATTTTGCTGAGCCAAAGCTGGGACGGAATCAGGGTTGGATACTGTGAGAACCGGATACAAGGCCTGAAAGAGAATTTTTTTTTTTCTTGCAAGGGGAGAGGGGTGAGAGTGAGGTGGGACCCACCCAGGTAGAGGGTGAGGACCTCCAGGAAGGCAGGCCTGGGAGCCTTTGAGGGCGTCTGCAAAACGGGGAAGCACTTTGCTGGGTACCCTGTGGCGATTAGAACGTTATCTGCAGAAAAGCAAATGTTCAACCAGTGTTTGCGGAGTTAATTCAAACAGGCTCCAGGGAGTCGTTGGGCCCCCTTGCAAACCTGTGGCTGGGGATGCTGAAAGGAGTCACCCTTGCTTGGAACCATCTCCGCCCTCAAAAAGGGAACGCTACAGTTGTGTCAGCCTTCACTGAGGCCCTGGAGTCTCTCATCTCCCCTCAGGTTGTCTGCAGGTTCTGTCCACTGTGGTCCCCCAAAGTGGGTGCCCAGCACACAGGCCAGAGCCCGAGCTAATCTCCCCAGATCCCACCCCAGCTGCACCCCTCCTTCCAAAAGGCTTTGGTGCTGGGGGTCCCTGAGTGGAACCTGTCCGGCATCATCTGTGGTGATGCAGGAGCTGTCGTTTTAAAAAACCGGCCGGCGAATCCCACCCTCTGGTTTTGAAGGACAGTGAAATGTTTGCGTAGGGTTACTGTAAAAGCCAGCCCCTGGCGAGAATACAAAGAAGACCCTCAAGATAAAGTTAATGATTACATTTGGAGCTTTTGGCCTGCTTCCTTTAGAGAGTTTTCTCTCTTGAACTTTACTCCATCACAGCTAGGGACCCTGCCCCCCCCCAAACTGCATTCTGTGTTGGGAAGGTTGGATTTTAGTGTCTGAGCTGGAGTTCTTCCTTGGGCCTTCCTGTCTGGGTGAGGGGCGTGCAGAGGAGTGGGCTTCTTCCCAGGGCCTCTGGCTGGGGGCGCTTTTTTCTGCCCAGTTTTGTTTGGATACCACCCCACCCCCATGCTTGGGGCAGCAGGAGTTCCTCCCCAGGCCCTTTGTTCCTCCTGAGGGCGGGAATGGCGGCCTCCTGGAATGTGGATGCCCTGGCCTGAGTGGCCAGCACCATTGAAGCCTGGTCTCTGCTCCTGGGGCGGCTCTTAGGGCTCAGGGGGTTGGGGGGTGATGCATCAGACCAGCTCAGTCACCCCTGGGCTGCATTAAGTGGACCCGTTTTAGTGCTTACCACAGTCAAACGAAACACCCCTCCGCCCATTAAAAAAAAAAACTAAAAAAACCCTGGTTGCTGTGCTAATGAGTAACCTCAAAATTCCAGGCTCCCTTCTCAGGGAGTCACCTCACCCAGCTGGGACACCCCCCCCACCCCCACCCCCTCCCCAAATCACCAGGAAGCTTCCTGACCAAGATTGCAGGCTCTGGCACACCCCACTTCATGCCTAGTTTGTAAATAGTAAGCAGTTTTTTAATATGTCCTGTGCAGTGTTTGGGACACACTTGACCAAACATTGTTGTCTGTTGGAAATTAAAATTTAACTGGGCTGTGCTGTAGTGTGTATGACTGTTCTCCGGACACTCCTTAAAGCTACTGCAGGGGCTGAAATCCAGTGAAAGGCTCCCCCGGCCACCCACCCCCTGGCAGGACCCACCTCTCCCCCACGCTGCCTTTGGGCCCTACAGACCAGGGGTCCTCAACCTCTGGGAGCTAATGCTTGATGCTCTGAGATGGAGCAGATGTAACAATAATAGAAGTAAAATGCTTGATAAATGGGATGCGCTTGAATCATCACGAAACCATTCCTGGTTTTTGGGAAAAAATGTCTTCCACGAAACCAGTCCAGGTCCCTGGTGCCTAAGGGTTGGGGGCTGCTACAGACTCTTTTGGTGAAGAGTTCTCAAAGGTGGCAGCAGTTAGTCACAGGACAGAATGCCCAGAACAGGAGCCCTCTGACCTCCTCACCCCCACCCCAGCCACTGGGGATCCTTGCTGAAAATGGTGGCGGAGAGATGGAGGCTCCGCTTGGAAACCAAATGCCAGCTCAGAGGTGGAAGGAAGCTTAGCTCTCGACCGCACTCCTGGTCCCTTGCTGCCGAAGACCCCAGCCATCATGGGGGGTGGGGAGGCACACTCCTGTCTGAAGCGTTTGGGCAGTAGTTGAGGAAGAGCAGTTTTGGGATTTCTACAAGAGGATTTTAGAGGAAGCTCATCCCACATACCATAGGGCTTCTGGGCACTTGTATCTGCTTTTCTCTAGCAAGTGAGAGAAAGATGGTCTCTTCAGGATTTCAGCAGGAATTTCTGTACCACAGGGAAGAGAAGCCCAGTGAGCAGGCTGCAGGAGTGAGTATGTGTTGGGGAGTGTGGAGAAGGGGGCTTCCAGGCTCACTGCTGTGTCTCTGTCTGCTGCCCGGAGAACTCATGGTTTGACAGCATAGTTGTGGCGAATTGCCCATTTTGCTCTGACTGCCAGGAAGCTCGGAGCTAAACTCCTGGTTTCAGTGTAGGGAGATTCGCTGACTTGCTTCTCCTTAGCCAACTTGTTGTTCAGTTGCTCAGTCATGTCTGACTCTTTGAGACCCCATGGACTCCCTGTCTTTCACCATCTCCCGAAGCTTATTCAAACTCATGTCCATTGAGATGTTGATACCATCCAACCATCTCGTCCTCTTTTGTCCCCTTCTCTTTCTGCTTTCAATCTTTTCCGGCATCAGGGCCTTTTCTAATGAGTTGGCCCAAACTTGGTTTACATGTATGTTACTGGCTTTTCTTTGTAAGCTGCTCTTCCTAGATCTGTGTAAGGGTTACTGAAATCAGTTTCAATAAAAATCGAGTGAAAGATGAGGGTGTTGTAAACTGCCCAGGAATGGGACCGTTTCAATCCAATAAATCAGGCTGATGAGTATGTAAAAGAAGCATAGCACTTGTAGGAGCATAGCACTTGTCAGATAAACACATGATCCTCATGTACGCCACTCCCTTGCTGGACAGGGTCCAGCCCCATGCTGAGGGGCAAGGAGACTTGGTAGAGTGTCCCCATGAACCTCCGGGGACAACAGGACCCAAAAAGCACCCACCTGTAAAAACCAAAGCATCCTGAAAGACGCCAGGGTGAGTCATGTCCCCTGGAAGAGGCCATGGCTGGGTGTCGTATCGTTGGACCCCCGTCCCCCATTTCCCCCACCCAGGGAGCCCTTCTGCAATTTGGTGGAGCTTGAAACCCCTTCTTGAGGAGTGGGAGGAAGTGGTTAATCCCCACTTCCTTCCCTGGGAGTTTTATGGGCCTCTGGGAGCCTGCCTTACTCTGGCCCTAATGGTCGTAAATGACCCTCTCCCAGGGCAGGGGCCAGGCCCCTCTGAATCTTTAGGCAGTTAGGTGCTTGAATACATGGTTTTTTGATCGAGGTGCCTTTGGTTTTCTGTAATTGGGAGGTGGAGTGGGAAGCCTTGTAGGATTACTGGGGTGGTGGCTTGAGCCCTTCCCAGAGCAAGGGCCCCCTGGGTGCTGTAGCCAGGTGGGGCTGGGTGGGGACCGCTGGGGAATCCTGGCAGGTTGGACAGGGTGGAGCAAGGAGAGATGAGAAGGGCCGAGAGATTAGTGCACTTCGGAGGATCCCTCCCCACCCAGTTCCCTTTTTTTATCATTCGTCAGCATTTTAAGATACAGCAGCAACTCATTTTTCATTTTTGATGAAGAAAGCACTTGGGGTGGCCCAGCTCTTGGGACAGGCTTTACCGAGTGGCCTTTCAGTAAGGGATGCTGGGATTTGTCCAGTGGAGTGATGGCTGGATTGGATCTTGTTGAGGGAGAGATCGCTGGGTTAGGCAGGCCCTACCCCTCCTGCTAGCAGGTCCCTCCTTTCCTCCTGTGAGCTAATCCTCTGCCTCCCATTCTGCAGGATTTTAATTAACTGTTTAATCTTCCTCTCCATGCTTTTCCCAATAGCTGCTGGATTTTCTGTCCCAGAGATGAGTAACATTCTGGGAGGGAGTTTTCTGGCCCACGGGCTATGAGAACCTCCCTGAAAATGCCTCTGTCTTGCTTGTCTCCAGGGAAAATGCAGAGCCAGACCAGAAGGCGGCTGGGATGTGGGCCTGTGGGCCCTGCGCTTGAAACACACAGCGCCAGCCCTCCTTTGCAGGAACTCCTGGACTGAATGTTATGCAAATAACATCAGACAACGTACTTTTTCTGTTAAGGTGCCTGGAGGTGAAACAAAGAACAAAAGCTGTTAGAACAGAAAAATAAAGTATTTTATGCAAAGAGCATTTTTGGTGACTGCCCATTTTGCGCTTGTATTTTCTTGTTTCAGGGCTTCTTGTTTAAATCAGCCTTTTCCAGTTTTAACGACTGAAGTTGTTGTTGGAGTTCATTGATTAACCCCAGGGCTCCCAACCCCACAGAGATTCTGATTGTTTAAAACCAGGGTGGGGTTCCAACATGCATTAAAAAAAATATTTCTGTGTTGGGTCTTAGTGTTCTGTGGGCTCTTTTGTCGCGGGGTACTGACTCTATTTGTGGCTTGTAGACTCGGTTCTTGGAGTGCGTGTGTTTAGTCGCCCGGTGGCATGTGGGATCTTAGTTCCCCCACCAGGGATCAAACCCACATCTCCTGCATTGCAAGGCAGATTCTTAACCTCTGGACTACTAGGGAAGGTCCCAGTTTGCGTTTTTAAAAAGTACCTTGGGGTTCTAGGGCAGATGGCTCCCTTGAGAGAGAGAGGTTTTGAGCGGTAACCCAGGAGAGGAGATTTAAGGTTACTGCAGAGCCGGAGCTCTGTATTTTTTTGCATTAGTATTTTAATCCCCAATTACCAATCATTAATTATGTCCTGTATCCCATCTAAGCGATTGCACCTGAGTCCTAACCTGTTTTATTGTCAGCTGCCCTGGTTTCAGCGGCCCTTGATTAAAAAATATGATGCTTTAACATACTGTTTGGAGTTTAACTTCAAGCCGTAACATCGGATTTGAAGGCAGTCCTTTCCTCTGAGCCACTTTTTGATTGATTGTTTGCTTCAAAAAGACACCGGTGCTCGTTATTTTTGGCCGTGCTGGGTCCTTGGTGTGCGGGCTTTCTCTGGCTATGGAGCGTGGGCTGCTCTCCAGTTGCGGGGCAGGGGTTTCTCTTGTTGCGGAGCACAGGCTTTAGGATGTGCAAGGCTTCAGCAGTTGGCGCCGGGGCCCTAAGAGCACAGACTCAAAAAAGTTGTGGCACACGGGCTTAGTTGCTCCAAGGCACGTGGAATCTTCCAGGACCAGGGATCGAACCTGTCTGCGTTCACAGGCTGATGGATTCTTAACCACCATGAGCCACTTTGAAGAGGGTCAAGGGGCCCATTAGTTCATATCCTCCAGAGTTCTCTCGTCTTACTGATGTGGTGATGTCAGTCCGACTTGGGTCCAGAGGACAGCGTTCTGGCCTGCGTTGGAGTGAGAAGCCCCACAGTAGCTGTCTGCAGACCTCTGCCGTTGCCGCAGACCAAACGCAGCTGGAACTAGGTTAGCCCCTCTGGGACTGGGCGCCGGGGCCAGAGTCCCGGAGTCTACACAGCTGCCAAAGGCTGTTGCCAAGTCTTCAGCCGCTGCTCCTGCTGCCAGTTGGCACCGCCTCTGTCTAAACAGAGCCACGCGGGAGCTCCCTGGAAGCCTTCCAGGGACCTGTCTGCAGGGCACGGGCGGGCCTGGCAGGCACTGCAGGAGCATCTCAGGATGGCTTATGGGGGACACGATTGTAGCACTGCCTAAGAAGTCCACGCTCTCCTCCCCAGGGGTGCTGGGCACATTCAACTTGAATTTTGGCTTGAGAAATAATGGGGCTTCCCTGGTGGCTCAGATGGTAAAGAATCTGCCTGCAGTATGGGAGACCCAGGTTTGATCCCTGGGTCAGGAAGATCCCCTGGAGAAGGAAATGGCTACCCACTCCAGTATTCTTGCTTCGAGAGTCCCATGGATACAGGCGCTAGCTGGGGTAGAGTCCATGAGGTTGCAAAGAGTCAGACACCACTGAGCGACTAACACTTAAGAAATAATACATGTTTTCTTTTTGACTGCACCACGAAGTTTTCAGGATCTTAATCCCCCCACCAGGTGTTGAACTCCTACCCCCTGCACTGGAAGCTCAGTGTCCTGACCACTGGACCACCAGGGAATTCCTGAGAAATAATTCTTGTATAGCTACATTTCTCTTCCTTGGGAAATTGATCTATTGATACTGTCTATCCCAGTCACCCCCCCCCCCCCCCCCAAATCTCCATGTTTCCTTGAAAGACTGAAGTCAGTAAATAAAGCTTTTCTTTTTCACCCGCCTCTAAGTCCTCTGTTGTTTCATCCAAACTCTTTAGAGTGGCAGAGCCCACCTGGAATCCATCCACTGCCCCACACCCCTGCCCTAGGAGAGGAGCTCTGACAGGTGCAAGGACGAATGTTCTAAACTGAACACATCTTCCTGATGTCCCTTTCATTTGAAGATTGTATTAAAGCAGCCACTGCAATGGAAAGATGGGGCTGAAAGGCGAGCTGATGGCTGTAACTCCCCTAGATCCACCCCAAGGGCTACATTTACTGCCCAGGGTGAATTCCACTACTTAGGTGGAGACTGGGGGATAGTGACCTGCTCTGATCCAGACTGGCCTACCCTGCTCCTGATACAGAACTAGACTTAAAAAAAGACCTTGTGAAAAATGTAGCATGCCCTCGGGACAAGGAGGACGCGAGAAGGCAGCTCCAGGGGTGGCTGGCTTCTTTTCTTGCTCCCTCTCTCTCACCTTCCTTCATCCTTCCATCATTCTTTTCTGTCTTAACCACAGAGCAGTTAGCTCTTTGATAAACCGTGATTTTGTGTCTTTGGCCCACTTCAGCAGGGCTGCAGGGAGTTGTTTAGGGTTACAAACCTCCAAGCAGAGGCACCAGGTAACTGAGCATTACATACCATCACAAACCAGTTGTGCGTGCTGCGGCTTAATAACAGTAACCTGCCCAGTCCCTTGAGGGAACAAAGCACTTTGATATCTTCCACGGGGTTTCTGGGTCAGGTTGCGCACCAGCCATCTGACCCGGGCCAGACGTCAGTTTCCACCATCTGTAAAAATGGAGATGGGGCTATGGCTTGTTAATTGTGTTTTCTATTTATTTCTAAAATTTTCATTAATCTATCTTTGGCCACGTGGCACTAGGTGTAGTGGGATCTTAGTTCCTTGATCAGGGATGGAACCCACGCCCCCTGCAGTGGAAACGCAGAGTCTTAGGAGCCGGACCTCCAGGAAGTCCCTGGTGTGCTTTTTTAAACGTGATGATGCGGGGCAGTATCCAGCCCAGTGCCTGACTTTCTGTGTCCATCCAGTTGGCAAGCATCCATTGAGTATCTGTGCTCAGTTAAAGGCTGCCCCTTCCTCACGTTGGTGAAGGAAGGTCCCGACAACCAGGCAGATCTGCAAGGGTCTGCCCCCTCCCCGCAGCCTCTGAGTCTCAGCTCAGGTGGCTCTTTTTCCTTTTGAGTTGCATTAAGACACATTTTGGAAGGAATGTTTGTGTGTCTCCCTGCGAAAGCAGCCAGGACCGAAGCGCTACTGACTACCCTGTGACCTCGAGCAGGGCCGTTCCTCTCTCCCTTTGCCCTGGTTTTCCTTATGTGTTGCCTAGGGATCAGGGTAGCTACATTCCTGTACCCACAATCTGATCTGTGTTGAGTTCTGACAGTTGTACACCTCGGGGTAGGGTGCGTTTCTCTCTGCCCTCCCTCTTGTTCTTTTGGGGCGAGGAATCCTGCCCAGGGAGTTCCACAGGTCTGGCCTATCCATCGGCTTCTGCAGCAGTCAGCAGCTTTCCTCCCTGCTGTCTGGGACCACCCCTCTGGCCCGGGGGCCTGAGTCACGGGGCATCAGGTTGTTGGAATTGTCTGTCTGAAGACACAAGGAGATGGTTTTTGCTGATTCTTTGCCCCCTGTTCCTCATTTCGTGTTTCTAATGGCAACGTGACTTTGTTGCTGTGCACAGTTGTGTCCGGCTCCCTGCAACCCAACGGTCTGCAGCCCGCCAGGCTCCTCCGTCCATGGGCTTCTCCAGGCAAGAAGACTGGAGTGGGTCGCCAAGCCCTCCTCCAGGGGATCTTCCCCGCCCAGGGATCGAACCCACATCTCTTGTGTCACTTGCATTGGCAGGCAGATTCTTTATCACTGCACTGCCTAGGAAGCTCTCATATTTCTAAGGATTGCTTCGTTTCATGCTCCTTTTGGGGAACGAAGCTCAAAAACACTATACTGCATCCGGGAACAGGAGGATGAGGTTACTTTCCCCTTGTCAAGCATTTTTATCTTATTATTTTTTTTTTAAATATTTATTTGGCTGTTCCTGGTCTTCACTGCAGCACATGGGATCTTTAGTTGCAGCATATGGGATCTAGTTCCCTGACCAGGGATTGAACCCAGGCCCCTTGCATTGCGAGCAAGAAATCTTAGCCACTGGACCACCAGGGAAGTCCCTGCCAGGTGTTTTTAACCATGCTGTGTGTTCTTCATCTTTACCCTTTGGTCACCACTCGTGGCAGCTGAGTAAAGCCCAGGCCAGTAGCTAGGGTGCCAGGGAACCAGTCGAAGGGCAGCCGGGACTCAAGGTGGCAAGAAAATCCAGAGAGCCAAGCAAACCTCCTGTGGCTGCAGCTCAAGGTGGTGGTGGTGGTAGGGGGTTGACCCTCCTGCCCCGACCCCCGCCAGTCACACCAACCTCCCCTGGAGGAGCCTGGGCCCTGCCACAGGGGACCCGCAGCCCCCAGCACCCCCCACCTCCACCTCCACATCAGCGAGCCAGCTCCTTGCAGCCTCAGTGTCTGGGGGTGGGGGAGGGTTAAGACACTATTTTAAAAATTTCAAGGACTCTCTTGTTTTAGGAAATGGGATCCTGGGGATGCTGGCCCTGGGAGGTCAGGGGTGCCTTAAGCAGAGAGCTGGGGGGATGGGCAGGATAATTGCAATTTAAAGTTAAAAGCGATGCTTTGGAAAATAGGCTGCACAAGGTCAGACGGAAGCAGATCTTTTCTTTGGGGTTGAGCTGAGTCTCCCCCCTCCAAAGGCCTTAGACTATAAACCTGGCATCGGGATCCCCTCCTAGGATGGATTTGTAAACAGCCTGGCTGGAGGAAGGAGCCTGTAGAGGGGCCCTGGAGGACTGAGTTTTGATCCTTACTCCTGCACGCACCATGCTTGTTTTCCCCGAACAAACAGCCCTCCTTTGGCTCCACTGTTTTGTCTGATGGAAGGGGCAGAGTTGAGCACACTGGATTCGTCACTGTTTTCTTTTTAATAGGCAGAGACTTACGAGAAGGTAATACCTGTGTGCCCCAAAGCAACATGCACTCTCACAGTTGAGGGCTGCTCCCCTGTAGCGTGTAAGATTTTTGTGGTTGAATGCATTCTTGGGGGATGTCTTGAGTGCCTTTCAATCTAGATCGTCATCTGTTAACCATGAATTTTTACAAGTGGAACGGAACTCCACCCAGCTTGGATGGTGTCAGGATTGAGCCCCTTGAGGAAGCCGTTCTGTCTCTGGGCTCATGCTTTTTTGGGGGGGGGAATGAGGTGGTTAAAGGGGCAGAAGGGTGCAGTGACAGCCCTGTGGGCCAATCTGTCTTGTGTTTGTGCAGGAGAATGTGGTGATTAGAGGGAGGAAGTTGTGCATCATTCATTAGAAATACGAGTTTTTTGCGTGTGATGCTCTAAAAGCATGCAAGTATTAGGCAGGGTGAGAAAAGCTAAGAGGAAAATTGTCTCCCAGAGGATTTTTGTAAGGCCTTTCCCTCCCCCTCCTCGTGTTTGACCTATTTATGTATTTTCAGAGCGTTGATGTCATAGCTTTTCAAAGGGATATTGTATGTCTGGACTGCTAACTTCTTTTAAGTAGGCCTGAAATATCCCTGTCTCCATTAATGACAGCATGGTTCCCTCCAGTAATGGAAATTGTCATAGAGTGTCTAGTCATCCAGATGACTGAGGTCATTCTCCCCATCCCCCCCCCCCCCCCCCATTTTGGACCCCCTCCGGCAACAGCTGGAATGCAATCGGCCAATAAAAATAACCCAAAGGAAGACTGGCTTGTGTGGACTAATGTTCTTTGGATTCTAAAAACTATTTTAGGATGAACTGCTGAGTCTGGGTTGGGGAGAAAACCTTGCTCACCAGAGTATCTTTTTTTTCTTTTTTTTAAATCTTCTGACCTATTTATTAGTGAGGCTTTTGTAGGGGAGCCTGTCCCTGCCCCATCCGCCTGTTTCTCTTGTGGGATTAATCATTTCCTTTTGACCTTGTGCTCTGCCCCTAACATGTTGCATTGATCAAATCCCGAAATCTCAAGTCATTTCTCCACCCCCACCAGCCACCCCATTCACATTAGAAAACCTAAGGGTGAGAGTGGGGGAGGGGTTTGAATGGAAAACGTGATTTGTCAAAATACGCAAAATGGAAAACAGTATGACTCTTAAAAAACAACCTTCTCCACCTTCCTGTTGTCTTTTGGACTTCTATGAACAGGCCTTTTAAAAAGCCTCCCTTTCCCCAAATACGACTGGAAATATCACTAGCCCAGCCCCTGCATTTTAAAACCTGTTTGACAGTGTTTCTAAAGGAGAAAAACAAAAGTTTGTTCTTTTTTGAGAAGCGTTGGTTTTAATTCCATCCCCTCCCCGCCACTTAAAAATTCTGCAAATCCTGAAATTGACATTTCAGCCTACAGGGAGCGAATAGATGAATACAGTGGGTAATAGCCCAGTGCGGACAATTAGCAAAAGAGCTGTGTCCATAACAAGCATCTGCAGGGTTGACTTTGATTGTAGGCCTTCCTCCTCCTCCACTGAGTTCGCACAGCTAATATAAAGTTGTTTGAAGTCTCTTGGCCGCCATTATCCACACCTTTTCTTCCGATTGGTAATGATATTAGAGCTGGCAGCTTTGAGAGGGATGGGGCCATTGGGTTTAAAGTAACGACCTCCTGTGTGACAGTCATAGAAATTTACTTTTTGGAGCTTGACGATTTCAGGGTGGCAAGTGACGAGAAGGAAAATTTTTTAAAAAAGGAAACCTCGTTTTACCATCTTGCCGGCATCCATGGTTATCTCTTGGGGGTTGGGGAAGGGGTTTTCTGTCAGCTTCCCTCTTGCAGGGCGGGAGGGAGAGTGTGAACCAGAGGAAGCTTGTAGGAACAAAGGCTCTGTATTGGACCAGCCGCCATCTTGGACCCACCTATCAATATTTTATGATTGACTAAGCCTTGCACCAAATTGATCATAGAGCCCCTGGGGAGGGGGTTAAAACTGGAGCCCTGGGGCACATCCTGGAGAGGACATTGAGAGCTGTGTTCTTCCCTCTGACTGCTAGAGGGGTGTGTGTTATCCAGATTTACCCTGTGTCTGCTGAGTGGTTGGGATGAATGCTCTGTAGAGGGTGAGGGTCTGCACAGGAGTTAGGGGGAGGGTGGGGCTCTCCACGCTGCACACTTAAGAGCAGAGAGGCCAGAGCAAGACAGAAAGCTTTGGGCATCATGCTAAACTCATTTCAGAGTGCCTGGGGAATGTGCTTTTAAGATAAGACGTGTTTGACTTGAGGACTTTATTTTTGACCCATAGGTAGTGGGGAGCCATGGAGGGTTGTTGAGTTTGGGAGTCATGAAAAAAAATTGGAGGATCGATGTTAGCAGTGGTTGTTGGCACACAGCACAGGTTGCCTGTATCACAGGCACGTGTATCCATGGGAAATTACAGAGGTGAGTTTTCCAAGGCAGTGGGACAGGGACTGTTGTTACTTTTAACAGAGCCAGCAAACCTCATGGCTCTGACACCTTACTTGTGTGCCTGGGCCAGTTATTGTGTATTCCTCCATTTCTTCGCCTGTAAAATGGATAATAATAGTAGCTGTACCCCATAAGTCTGTGAGGAGGATTAAACAAGTTAATATGTGTCGAGTGTCTGGTCTAGGGCCTGACCTCAGTAAACACTTCGGAGAAATGTTTGCCAATATAAAATTCCTATTGGCTCTGAGGCTGTTTGGGTAAATGAACCTTCAAGCCCTATGGGGGAACAACAACAACAAAAATATAGAGAGAGAAGATTAAGTTGCTGGTCATCCTAACCCAGAATTAATAATTTGGTTTATATCATTCTTTTTTTTTTTTGACTATTCCTCGTGGTTTGTGGCATCTTACCCCAGCCAGGGATTGAACCTGGGCCCGTGGCAGTGAAAGCACTGAATCTTAACCACTGGACCGCCAGGCATTTCCCTGGCTTGATAACATTCTAGATTTTGTGGCTTAAAGCAACTTCATTCCCCTATTTAGATCATACCATAAATACTGTTCATATTCTGTTTTTCACTGCACATTACATCACGATAATACCTGCTTTTAGTTTAGTGTAAACAGTAATTAAACATGTAGCTTATCTTAGCAAATATTTTAGGAATGTGAAGGGAATAGCAGAAAGTATTTACAGTTTCATGAGGTTCGGAATAGCAGAAAGTATTTACAGTTTCATGAGGTTCTAAATAACTATATAATCATGCCCCGTTTGGGCGTGGAGTGAAAAATATTACAGAATAGTATCCTATGGCATCTAAGCACATTCACGTACCCCTCACTGTAGAATGAGTTAGCAAGGAGTTCCTGTACCTGTTTTCTTCCTTTACACAAATAGCACGCCCTGTACACCACTCCTTCCTTATTTTCCCCTCAATTGTGTATTTTGGAGTTCATTCTGTTGCTTATATTCTTTTTTATGGTTGCCCAGTAATCAGTCTATTTAATAACTGTAACCAGTTCCCTATTGATGGACATTTAGTTTGCATCTAATCAGACGTGGTGCCACAGACCATCTGTTTTTTTTTTTTTTTTTTCCCTCCAAGGAAGTGCCAGGTTCCTAGCTGGATGGCTTGAACATATACATTGTAGAAGTTCTTGTTTACTGGAGAAATAATATGCCCTCTCTTCTTCCCTGAGAAGAAATGGAGGTTAAGGCTTTCCCTGGGATCGCAGTCGGCTGTGTTGGGAAATACAAATCAGAGCTCTAGACTCCACGTGTGTCACATCTAGTTTGTCAAAAGTGTGTGGGACACAATGGCTTAGGGGAGACCCCTGGGAAGACATCTTAGGGTTGACCCTTTTGGAAGCTTCCTGGGGATTTAAACTCTCCCTTTCCCCATTTTGGGCTTCCCTGGTAGCTCAGATGACAAAGAATGTGCTTGCAGTGCAGGAGAGCCGGGTTCAATCTCTGGGTCCGGAAGATCCCCTGGAGGAGGGAAATGGCAACCCACTCCAATCTTCTTGCCTGGAGAATTTCATGGACAGAGGAGCCTGGCGGGCTGTGGTCCCTGGGGTCAAAGAGACCCAGCTGCAAGGACTGAGCACGCACGTGTGCCTGCAGGTCTCACTCAAGAATGGAAGAAGGCGTTATCTCTCAGTGAAAAACTTCTTTTCTAACGGATAAGATTGAAATGGTGTTTTAGTTATTGATTGTTTCTCATGAGTCAGCAGCGGAGCCTGCCTTTTTACCTTGTCATTGGAGGTGGAAGGCTAGCTGGCCTGGAAGGTTGAAGAAGGTGTGCTCCCCTGGCTGGTGATCAGCTGGGGCTGGCAGCCAGGGCTCCTGGTTTCTTCCTGGCCTGGGTTTCTCAGGGCGCTGCTGCTGGACTCAGAGAGTGAGGGCTCCAGCCAGGCACATCGGGGTTTATAGAATGGCCACCACACATTTGATTGGGCAAGGGAAGTTGCACGACCAGCTCTGATTCAAGCAGAGAGGAAGTAGATGGTGTGTGTGTGTGTGTGTATTTGAAATATTTACTGATCTATTTGGCTGCACTGGGTCTTAGCTGTGGCATGTGGCTCTAGTTCCCTGATCCAGGGATCTAACCAAGGCGCTCTGCATTGGGAGCACATAGTCTTAGCCCCTGGATTACCAGGGAAGTCCCAGATTTTATATTTTGATGAGAGGAATAGCAAAACGCGTGCTGTGCCGCTGTCTTTGATTGCGCGCGAGTGGCTTTTCCTTGAAAAGCGCAGAAGGGCACCCTGGTGCTCCCAGCTAGTGATGAGAGCTGGACTTCCCCATCGCGTCCTGGATTTGTGTCCACATTTTAATTAAACCTGCACACCGTGGAACCTGCAGTTCTGTCATACCTCCCAGCCTGTGTCCTTCCCCTCTTCTTGTTTTCTGTTTTGTTTTCATCGTGATGTGGGGTGTTTTTCATCAGCAGTTACAGAGATGGCTAGACAAGGTCCAACAGGTGGCCAAGAACTTGTCAGTTCATCTGGGGACCTGCTGCCAGACGCATCGCCCCTTTCCTGTGTATTCTGCTGGTTACAGCGCCGGTCTCCCACCCGAGTAGTCACTCAAGTGTTTATTGAGCTTTCATGTGCCAGACACATGAAAGGAAGCACCGAACAAGCAGTGGAAAGCGTTAAACGGAGAAAATTCAGGAGAGGGCTTCCCTGGTGGCTCAGAGAGTACACAGCACCACCTAGGAAGGAATCTCTTTAAAACTGATCTCTGGCTCTCCTTCCTGGTGGCTCAGCGGTTAAAGAGTCTGCCTGCCAGTGCAGGAGACACGGCTTCGATCCCCGATCCAGGAAGATCCCACATGCTGCGGAGCAACTAAGCCTGGGCGCTGCAACTACTGAACCTGTGCCCTAGAGCCCACGCTCTGCCGCCGGGGAAGCCACCGAAATGAGAAGCCTGCACCCTGCAGCTAGAGAGTAGTCCCCACTCTCTGCAACTGGAGAAGAGCCTACGCCGCAAGGAAGACCCAGCACAGCCAGAAGTAAATAAATGAAATAATTTTTAAAAAAGAATTCAGAGGAAGCCAGGGACCCAGGACCCTAGTGCTAGTAGTCAGGGGAAGGATCTGTCTGAGGAAGCGATACTGACTGGCAGGAACTGAGGAGGGACGGGGGCAGCTGGGCGCTGGTGGTGCGAGGGGTAGGGGTTTCAAGCAGGGGGAAGCAGGTGGAGCTTGTGTGGAGCAGCCAGGAGTCCAGGCAGGACAGCCCAGTGAAACCCCGCAGGCCGAGGGGGCTCAGGCGTGCAGTGGGAACCACGGAGGGCTTCAAGGAGAGGGCACTGCCTCTGACTCTAAGAGGCGCTCTTGGAACTTCTAGCGGTCCAGGGATTAAGACTCTGAGCTTCCCCTGCAGGTTTGATCCCTGGTCAGGGAAAAGTAAATTGGGGGGGGGAGGGGGGAAGATTTTAAAAATACGCAGAAGGTACTCTCTGCGTGAGGAGACGCAGGGGAGCAGTGGTGGAAGGGTGGGCAGTGGAGTGAGAAGGTACCTTGCGTTTCTCTAGCAGCGTTCCCCTGGTGTGGACCTTTTGAGACTTAGGTTCCCCTTCCTCCTGGAAGTCTGCTGAAATTACCAGAGGCAGCCCAGTGTTCAATTTCTTCCCCCATTCCTGATCTTGCGGGCCTCGTTCATCGCCCCTCCTGGTGGGCTGTCCCCTCTTTGAGGGGAAGGAAAGGGCATGGTCCCAGGAGCAGGTGTAGTGAGGAAGCATGCCTGCCTTGGGGATTCCTGTTGAACACATGACCTCTGTTGGTGGGGACCGAACGGGGCTGGTCTGAGAGTGGCGGGGCAGCACCGTGGCCGCATAGGAAGTTGGAGACATTTATCTTTTTAAATTGATTTGGCTGCCCCAGTTTTAGTTGCAGCATGGGGCATCTAGTTCCCTGACCAGTGATAGAACCTGGGTCCCCAGTATTTGGAGCATTAACCACTGGACCACCAGAGAAGTCCCCAGTCTGCCTTTTCCAGTTGTATTTATGGGCTATGTAAATATTCCCTTCAGTGGGCAAAGAAAGTCACAGCCCTGGAGAAAGGTCATTGACCATGGGAGGGGCTTGGCAGCCCGTATCAGCCCTGCCTTGCAAACACAGCCAGCCTTGCAGACAGGATTCTGGAGCTGAATTTACCTTGCCTCCTTCTTCACTGACCTAACTGGAGCCTTCAAGGCAGGCCACCATCCCTTTCCTCGCTGGTAGAACTGCTCTTAGCATCTGGGTTTCATGCACTTGCGAACTCTTCACTACCAACCGTGAGATGAAGTGTACTTTCCCCACCTTGGGGGGATGGAAAACGCTCAGTGAGCCTGCTTAACCAAAAGAGCTGGAGAAGGAAGGACCACATCAATATTTGAACCCGGGTTTTCAGTTTTCGGACTTCTCAACAAAAAGGTGGCCCCGGGCTGTGCCCTGGCCTCCTTCCGTGTAGTCCCCTCTGGTGCTTGAGCTCCCAGCTAACTTCTCCCTCAGTCTGCTCCAGGGTCTTCCCTGCATCTAGGCCAAGAAAAGTGCGCTTCTACTCATAGTGTTCTTTTTAATTGAATTTGTAAATCTTGCATCTTGGTCCCTGTCCTTTTTTTCCTTTTTTGCTGCACTTCGTGGCTTGTGTATGATTTTAGTTCCCCCACCAGGGATTGAACTCGCACCCTGTGCAATGGAAGCACAGAGTCCTAAGCGCTGGGTTACTGGGGAAGCCCCATAAAAAGTCATTTCTGACTTACCTGCCTCACCCTTAGGCCATGTGACCCCAGTAAATCCTAAGGGATTTTGTACTTCTCTGGATGGCAGTCTGTCTTCTCTGCCCTCGTGTATTTTGGTTAATTCCCCATTTGTCTTACTGATCCTGTCCAATGGGTTTTCATACTGGGCCATTTTTGAGAGTGAAAGAGGCCGTTGTTAATAATCACACTTAGACAACATGACCATGACCTCCCCAGGCTGACCACCCAAGACTTCTAGGAGACTGGAAGCTTCATGAGTTGATTTTTTTTTTTTTTTAAAATCTCATAAGGCTCTTAGCTCAGAGCCTGAAATCCAGTGTAAATGTTTTGTTTTGTTTTTTTTTTTATAAAGTATGCAAACACTGCATACTTAATGCAGACATCATGGCCTCAGAGACTACAAACCGCCTGTATTAATGCTGTTTCTGAAACGATGACATTCACTCCAGGAGGCAACTGTTGGGAGAGCAGGGGGATAAGTGGACAGGCCAGCCTGAGACGTCCCAGTGGGCCTGTTACTTGGGGAAGGCCCTTGGAGTATTAGGTGCAGCGGGTTCTTCTGTCGAAGGGCTGATGAAGAACCACCTGGGGCCAGAAGTTCAAAACACACCAGTTTGGGGCTTCCCTGGCAGTCCAGTGGTTAAGACTCTGCACTTGACAGAGGAGGGTGATGGTTCGATCCGTAGTCAGGAAACTAAGATCCCACATGTCGCACAGTGTGGCCAAAAATAAAAACAGAGACACCAATTTGAAGATCCATCACAGACAAATGCCTCCTGCACCTCCCTGGCCTTGCATCTCAGCTGGTTAGGTGCCGGCTAAAGTAAGGGTGACTGCCCCCCAGCGGTCTCCGCTCAGAGCCAAACTAAGTAAGCAAGTCAGCAGTTTAAACCCAAGGAGAGACCTCTTTAAGGACTGTTCCTTTATTGTCTGCCTTGAACTTTGGATTACGTAACACTCCACCTGATTGTTTCCCAGCTCAGAGTGAGAGCATTTTGTCTTTCCTCCACCCTGTCAAGTCTGGCCTTTGAACTGGCGTTTATCCTTGAGTATCTGCGTGGGGCGGGGATGCTGGGGAGGCACAGCCCCCTCCCCTCCTGTACCTCCTGGTTGCCTTACCTGCTGGGTCAGGGTCAGTGGGGCCATCCATTAAATTCTATTGAACAGCACACAGGTGCAGAGCAAAGAGGTGAAGTGCAGGCCTCCTTTGTTGGAATGAAGTGGGGTTTCTGAGGAAGTGCCATCCATTTCTGAGGCTAGAATTATTCTCATTATCGTTACTGTCTCATTAGACCTTCATTCACGCATGATGAGTGATCCTGGGAATTCAGGCTTCTAAACAGGAGTTGGACTCTAATGGTTCTACCCCACTGGATGATCTTTCTTTCTGATTGCATCTTGTTTCTGTTAGTTGGTATTTCCTTGCCTGAAATCCCGCTGGCCTGTGTTGGAGTTCCCCAACTCCTTGTCAAATCCTGCTGTCGTCAGTGCTTCTTTAGGACCATGGCCAACAGGATCCACACACACTGGTGGGATAGAGGAGGTGGGAGAACTCCAAGGACTCCACATTCCTGCTGGCCTCACATCTCCATTGCTCACTGTGGTTTGGGTTTTCCCCTTGGGATGGGGGGCGGGGGGTAATACCCGCCCTTGTAAACTGCCTGGATCACAGAATCAGGGTCCTATTCGTGTCTCCCAGCCCTGCATGGGTGACAGGTGACTCTTGAAATAAAGCTGGTCTCCTGGCTTGGCCTGGCCCTGTTGCGTTTGTAGGGGTGTCTGTGGGGCTTCTCTGGTGGCTCAGATGGTAAAGAATCCTGTAATGCAGGAGACCTGGGTTCAATCCCTGGGTTGGGAAGATCCCCTGGAGAAGTAAATAGTAACCCACTCCAGTATTCTTGCCTGGAGAATTCCATGGACAGAAGAACCTGGCGGGCTGTAGTCCATGGGGTTACATACACGACTAAACGACTAACATATGGTGGGATTAAGTTTCCTGTTTTGGAGTCCAAGTAGAGTGCGATTTTTAAATTGACTGTCTAAAAGGGCTGACTTGAAAAGGGTTTTAGAAAGAAATCCATGTCTTGATAAGACATAGGCCTTTCGTATCACCTCCAGCTGCTGTACTAGAGCTGTGGTTTAAAGTCCCTCTGCTCTTGGTCACAGAGCGGTGATTCCTGAGGTGTCACAGGGGTCGAGGAGTGTGTCTGTCCATCTCTATTTGATGCTTTCTTTGATGGGGGTGGTTTTAAGGAGTGTCACCAAAACGCGAGGCTTGGGACTGTACAGATGCACGGGAGCCCTTGCCCCAGTCCTGTGCCAAGGGTCGCCCCTCACTGGCATTGAGAGAATTCACAGAAGCCATCCAGTGCTTCCTTAAACTTTTTTTTTTAATGCCAGATCTTAAGTTTGCCGACCAGGGATCGAACCTGTGCCCCTGCAGTGGAGGCATGGAGTCTTAACCACTAGAATGCCAGGGAAGTCCCATCTACTGCTTCTTTGATAGGCTTCCTTCCCCTATTTGATTTTTTTTTTTTTTTAATTCATTTTTTACTCGGTGTGTGAAATCTTTATTTCTCTGACCAGGAATCAAATCGGGCCCCCTACAGGAACATTCCCCCGCCCCGTCCCCACTTCCCAATTGAAATCATTCCTGCCTGTGAACAAGGTTCTTAGATCAATAAATCCTCTTGATTTGGAGGCAGTGCTTGATACGGTTACTGGCCCTTAGAATCGTCAGCAGGTTGACTGTCGCAGTGAGCCACTGGGAAGGCCGGTGCTGGGCCTGTCGCGTCTTGCCCATGGCAGCAGACAGCCGGGTCCAGAAGGCGTTCAGTTCAAAGTAACAGGACTTGTCCAGCTGGGGGGAGAGAGGAAGGAACATTTTTGTTGGTTGTGTTGGAGGGATAAGATTCGCCTTGTGTGCGTGCGTGCTCAGTGGAGTCGACTCTCTGTGACCCCGCGGACTGTAGCCCACCAGGCTCCTTGGCCCTGGGATGTCCCAGGCAAGAATCCTAGAGTATGGATTGCCGTTCTTCCTCCAGATCGAACCCAAGTTTCCTGCATCATCAGGTGGTTTCTTTACCCTGTGCCACCAGGGAAGCCCCGAGATATGGCTTACTAGGGAGAATTTAAAACCTTCTTCAGCTTGAATTTGTTTTCTTATCTGAGCCTTTTATTTTTTTTGGCTGCGCTGGGTCTTCAGTGCGGCACCGGGCTTCTCTCGTTGAGGCCAGAGGGCTTAGTTGCCCTGCAGCCACATGGGATCTTAATTCCCTCACCAGGGATCAAACCCACCTCCCCTGCATTGCAAGGTGTACTCTTCACCGATGGACCACCAGGGAGGCCCCTTGCTTGAGTCTTAGTTTCTGCTTCCTTTCTGGAGATGAGTGCTTTTCCCTTGCTTTTTACATCCACCTGTCCACGTGGTCTCAGCCACAGCGGCCACTGAGACCCCTTAAGCAGCTTCAAGGGGCGAAAGGGCTCAGGTGCACGGCGTCACACACTTTTTTTAAGAGGTGAGGGCTGAGTTACACGGCCACCTACAGAGTCTGGCCATTTCTTAAAGTCAGCCCCTCTGCCTCCCCGAATCTGGTCCAGAACACAGCAGATTAAAATTGGACCTTGGTTTTTCGACCTCAGAGGCAAACAGGAAAACTGTGTATCTGTGTCAGAATCTATCTTCTTGTGCCTGGCTTGAAAATCTGTCCACGGGCAGTGATCTCCGTTGTTGGGACCGATCTCTTTTATTTGCTGCTGGAAGCTGCCTGGGCCACTCATTAGTGCATCAGAGGTCAGGTGCGCGCCAGGGCAGCAGCTGGGACACTAATGATTTCGTGCGGCTTTGTGTGACCGCCGGCCGCCTGTGGGGCTGTAAATCGGACTCGGGGTTCTAATTTTATCAAAGCCTCCAGGGAGTTGGTCCGACTTGCCTCTTGTGAGATTAAACTTAAGATAATATTTATAGTGGAGGGCAAAGGAAAAATAATACCTAATGGGAACATTGTGGGAAGAATGGTAGCGACCTATTAGAAGTAAATTATGTGGGGCCATTGGAGTAACTCATTTATGGGCTCAAGGAGTATTTATTAGGTCTTTAGCTCTGAGGAGTCCGTACAGAGCCTGGGCTCCAATCTTCATTGTATTGTGTTGTATTGTATTTGACATAAATACAATCATACATTTTGACAATTTAATTTTTTTGGTTCCGTAGCATGTGGGATCCTTAGTTCCTGGATCAGGTATCGAACCTGTGCCCTCTGCAGTGGAAGCAAGGGAGTCTTAACCACTGAACCACCAGGGAAGTCAGCATTTTTACAGTTCTATACACCTGTATACCCACTCCTTCCTGCAAGATAATAGGAACATCCATCACTCCAGAACATCTCCCTTGAGTTTCTTCTAACCACACCCATTTTCACCTGTAACTTCTTTAATTTTTTTTTCACTTTAGATTAGTTTTGCCTTCAAAGAAATAGAATTACACAGTATATGCTTTTTTTTTTTAATTCTAGCTCTTTCCCCTAAGCATCTGTGTGGTGGCACAAATCAGTAATTGATCCTTACTGTTAAAAGTATATTGTGTGGACAATACTGTTTCTCTGTTGATAGGGAAGTTTTGTTTTCATTTTCGAACTGGAAGAATTTCTGAATAACCCACTTTTCATGGAAGTAAAGAAGTTTATTTGCTAAAAAAAAAAAACGTTTGGTAAGCAGCAGCCCCACACACAGTTCCGGCATGTTCGAGAGTGTCACTCGATGTCAGTTGGGTCTCTTGGAAGGAACCCCCGGCACAGGAGTGTCGTGTGCTCTTTCACCATAGGCCACTGTTGGGGTCTTCCAGGAGTGAGGAAGACTGCAGAACTGTGGGCAGTCAACCCTGCTGGCCTTGGCGGGCATGGCTGGCCATGAAGGTGCCTCAGGCTGGTTGCTTTGGGCAAGGCTCCAGCCTGAAAACCAGAATCCGACCCAGGAGCAAAGGAGCTGTTGGAGGTTGGGCACCCCCAGAGGTAGACAGGGTTTGGGTGGAGAACTTGTTTATCAGCATTATCTGAGGAAGTAGGATGCCTTCAGACCCCCAAGGAGGCGCTCAGTGACGCCCCCTACTAGGGGCAGGGCCTGAGTACAGCTGGGCAGGCATAGGGAGGGTTGAGTACTCCTGGGTATCACAAGAGAACAGACACAAGAGTCATAGTTCATCTCTGGAGTTCCCTTGTGTGTTGTCCCACACTGAGTATTCTGTGACATCCCAATTATACATTTATAAATTTCATGCTTCTTTTTGGACTTCACAAAAGGGCTGAGAAATTCTGGCTGAAGCTTCATGTGGGAATTTCTGTCTTCTGCCTGCTATTTTTCCTTCCTTCCTTGGCATCTTGAGCTCTGCCCTTAGAGCTCTCTTGGGGGTTTTCTCCTGCCCTCAAAACCTAGCTGCAGCCTTCAAGTATCATCAGGATCCTAGAAAAACACACACGTGGATTATACGTCTTTCTTGCCGCCTCTAGGAGTCAGATTTGCCGTTGGAACCTTAGTTTTGGGAGGGGGCTGTGATAGGGAATATTTGTAAGGCTCCTTGTGACTCTGGCCGAAGCTGTTGTCTGCTTTACTGCATAGAGTGTCCTTGTTTTCTGGGGGCCGCAGTGCTAAAGGAAAACTGATTTCCTTCCAGGATGAACTCATTTCCATTTCTTTTTAAAATAATTCTGACAGTTCTATGAACCCCCAATTGAGTTCTTTCTCCTTTTAGCAATCCGCAGGTAAACTCAGCCAAATCCAGCCATTCAGCTGTAGAAATAGAACTTACTTCTCTAGTTACCAGTGGCTTTTCATAAAAAGGTAATGGTTCTGCTTTTGTATGTGTTGATAGTAGAAGCTGTGTGTCCCGGGAGGGTTCTTCCTGGGGTTGAACCCTGAGATAGGAAATATAAAGTATAAAATATAAATACTGCCGGGATATAAAGTGGAGATCCGATGTGCCTGACTCTGGGGTGTTGGGCCCTGATCCCACAAGCAGGAGAGCAGGTGAAGAGGAGCAAGAGAAACCTGGAGGAAGCCTGGTGGGTGGGGAGCTGGGTCTTGCTGGGTGATGGGTGGTGGTTGGGTGGTGTTAGGAAGGAAGAGGGCAGCAAATGGTCATTGGGAGTGTGGAAATTTTATTTTGTTCTAAAAAAAATAGGAATGGGATTTTGAAGTGGCACAGAAACCTCAAATGAGCCACATGGGATGTTCTGTGATCCTGAACTTTGCTTTCCCTTGGCACCAGCAACCACGTTGGGTCTGAAGTTGGCAGGGCAGGGAGTTCCCTGGTGGTCCAGTGGTTAGGACTCTGTTCTGTCACTGCTAGGGCCTGAGTTCAATTCCTGGTTGGGGAACTAAGATCCTACAAGCAGTGCAGCACAACCAAAAGAAAAAAAATAGGGTTGTTAGAGCTGGGGGCATTCCTCCTCTCTCTTGAGATTAGATGTGCCTTGATGTGCCGTTTCTGATTTTGGAAAGTTTATACTGTGAAACAGCACCACAAAATAATGAATATTAGCAGTTCTTTGGTAACTATATGAAAACTCACCCTAAATGGATAGATAAAAATTAGAAATCATCTTCACGCCAGTTCAGTTTTTGCTGCCACACAACATACATAGAAACTTTTGGTTTCCAGAGTGTTGGATTTGGGGGGACTGCAGGATGGGATTCTGGGCTTGTATGGGGACTCCCTGTGTTCGTTTCACTGGTGTTTGAGTGGCACCTCTGGCAATCCCTCCTCTTTATGCCACCCGAGACCTTTCCCACTGTCCGCCTCTGGCATCATCCCAAGTGGCCTCACTCCCCTCCACCCTTGGAAAATCTGGCAACCACTGCCGAGCACTCGAAACCCCAGCCTTGCTTTCTTGCTTCTCCTCTGGGGCCTCCCTTCAGCCTTCCCTTCGACTTGCAGCCAAGCAGAGTGGACCTGTACACTGGCCTTCCGTGTAGGTTTGGGGTGTGTGTGTGTGTTTTAATTTCACTGGAGTACACCTGTTTTACAGTTTGTTTCTTCCAAGTGGGTCGACTGCGTGTTTGTATATATCCCCCTTCTTGTGGATTTCCCTCTCATTTAGGGCACCTCAGAACTTTGAGTTCCTGTGCCAGTACAATAGGTTCTTGTGAGTTATCTATTTTATACACAGTATCAATAGTGTATATATGTCAGTCCCAGTTCATCCCACCCCCACCCCCTCTCGGAGTCCATACATTTGTTCTCTACTTCTGTGTGTATTTCTGTTTTGCAAATAAGAGGTTTGGTCTTCTTGGGGACACAAACTAGCACTTGAACCACCTTTGTTCTTCACATGAGTGGAGGCTGACTCTGACATCAAGTTATTAAACTCAAGAAGGCTTACTATCCACACTTGCAAGTAGGATTTTTTTTCCCTCTGATACGTCAAAGTAGCAAATGAATCTATTACTAAATGGAAAATTCTGGGCTTTGTAAAGAGCAATATAAGGATATTCACTGCAGCATTGCTTGCGAGTTTTCCAAAATCAGGAAACAGCATTAAAATCCTATCAGCAGGTACTAATTAAATAAGTCGCGGTATATCCACAGACAACATAACGCAGCAGTAAAATGGGCAGCTGGGCCCAGAACAGCCTCCGGGTTAATACACTTAAGTGAAAAAGTCTGCTATAATCTCCTATTTGTGTCTTAGAATATAGCAGGTTTTTGGGTGATTACATAAAAATGCAGAAACAACCGAGCTGTTGGGGCAGATTTAAAAAAAAACCAGTTTGTATATTTTTGCATTAAAAATGCACATATTTTGAAAAGTTTCCGACTTCTTTCCCCCATAAGAGGGTAGCTTGTCCCCCCGCTGGACTCTGAGCCAGAGGTGATGGTGTCCGAAGGAGGGTCCAAGATTCCTTTCTTCACTTCCCAGGCTCCCTGAGGCCGCAGCTTTGTGCCGCACTTGGTTGGAGGTGTGGGACAGCTTGTGCGGATTTGAGAGCCCTGGTTTCCAGTCTGTTTTTCCCTCAGTCAAGTGAAGCTTGATTTCTGTGTTGTTGAAAAGACTTGGTTTCGTGGCTTGACTTCACTCCTTGAACATGGTTTACCATTTTTTAATAGGAGAGGCTGCTGAGTGTCACGAACAGATAAGGCTTCTGGTTGTCACCAGCCCGCCTCCCCCTGTAGCCTCCCAGTGTCTGGAGGGGCGGGTGGAGACCTCCTCCTGTCTACGCCTGAGTTTGTGGGAGGCCGCGTGTCCTCAGTTCATTTTAAGGGCTGCCAAAAAATCTCCAAAAATAAGTTGTTGTTATTTCAGTCGGGGCATCGGGACAATGAGAGGCCCCCTTCATCCTTTCCATGTATACTTCTCATTGATGTGGGTAGTTGTGTTTTAACCTGGATTTCCACAGTGTGTGTGTGTGTGTGTGTGTGTGTGTGTGTTCCTTGTTGGATCACATGTTGTATAAAACGGTACATTTTGTGTGCACGCCGTCTTGTTCATTAACAGAGCACCTAATTTAAGCCCAGCCTAAGGTAAACCTGCCTGCTTGGTATTTTTATTTATTTTTTCTCTAACCTCCCCCCACCTCCCCCTTCCTCTCCTGCTGGGCTCACATTCCTAGGTCTTTGTCTCCGCCTGGTATTTTAGAAATTTTGGGAGAGGAAGGCAGTGGGTGGGGCGTTCTGGAAGCTGGGGGCAGGGAAGAGGGTGGTCACTTGCAGGGTCAGAGGTCAGGCCTGCTCCATTCAGCTGGGGCAGCCAGATTGTCGCCATGTGGGGGGGAGGGGGCGTGTCCGAGCATCTGCCCGGGAAGCCCCGAAGGGGCAGCTCAGGCCCTGGAATTCCTGCCGCCAGAGGCCTGCTCCCTCCCTCCTCCCCGAGCCACAGTTCATGGCCTCTGCCACATTTCTTTCTGCCTGTGGCCCCTCTGAACAGCCCTCCAGTTTATTCTTTCAAAATAACCTTAAATAAGCTGGTTCAGAGAGAGTTGCACCCGTGCACACCCACGTACACCCTGCCTGTTCACTGAGTCTCACGAGGTCCAAAAGTGTTGGGTTTTGACCTTAGAACCTGTTAGGCAAGTGAGGTGTGGAGCTTTTGAATGGAGTGACGTCCCTCCCAAGTTTTACTCTAATAGAAAGTTTACAGTATGTGATCATCGTGTTTTTTGGTTTTAGATAGTGTGTTCTTGGAAAAAATCAATAGTTGGCCAGGGCTCTGTGACAACCTAGAGGAGTGGGATGGGGTGGGAGTGGAAGGGAGGTTCGAGAGGGAGGGGACATATGTATACCTATAGCAGCCTTGTGTCGATGTATGGCAGAAACCAACACAATAGTGTAAAGCAGTTATCTTTCAATTAATAAATTAAAAAATCAACAGTTGAAAGACAGCATTGCTGGGCTCTGCTTTTACCTTCCTTTTTAAAAAAAATTTTTTTTCCATGCCAGACAGCATATGGGACCCTAGTTCCCCCTCCAGGTTATCAAACCCACGACCCACCGCCTGCATCCCTGCTTTGAAAGCAGAAGTCTTAGCCAGTGGACCACCAGGGAAGTCCTCCCCACCGTTCGTGTCACCCGCAGCCCTGTGACACCGGTAGTTAGCCTGGCACTGCAGAAGCACTGGCAGACTATGTTAGAGCTACACTGATCCCATGTAAAACACTGTCAGCTGAGGTCATGCCCCAGGACCCCCATTTGCCCATTGTCAAAGTGCTTCGGGCCTCCCCTCTCTGCCTAGGATCTCTTTTCTGGCCTCACTGCTTGGAGGATCCCATTTATTTGTTTATTTCTGGCTGCACTTCATAGCACATGGGCTCTTAGTTCCCCAACCAGGGATTGAACTCAAGCCCACTGTAGTTGAAGCTCAAGAGTCTTAACCCTGAGACCACCAGAGAAGTCCCTGCAAGATCCTTTGAAACCCACCATTTGTGGGATCTCTTCCCCCGGACAGTATCAGTCATGTATACTCTAGAGTTTGCAAACTTAAAAGCCCAGAAAAATCACCTTAATGCCTTGCAGTTGAACAACTGGCACCTGGAGGCTGGCTTCTGGCTCAGCCCAGAATTCTCTGGTTTGTGGCATTGAGTCCCCAGAGATAGGGTTCCTGGGAGTTCTGGAGTAGAAGGGGTTTCCTGAGGTCCCTGGTCAGACACCACGTGCTCCATACAAGGAACTGAAGCTGAGACAGGTGACTCGAGAGCAGGTGTCCTGGCAGGTGGGTGGTAGTGCCAGGCTCAGGCTGACAGCCTAATGTTCTTCCCCACTTGGCAAGAGCCCACAGATCTAAGTAAGAAAGCAGGCAGACACCAGTCATCTCCCACCCTCCCACCTCCCCCCCCTCCACCCAAAGAAAAAAGTGGATCCTGAGCAGAGGTGAAGAGAACCTTAGCTGTTTGGTAAGAGGAGGGAGCCTTCTGCTGGGAGGTTTTCACACTTCACATTAGCAGGAGTGATCCCTTTATTCCCGTGACAAATGAAAGGAGCAGAGGGGAGGGATGTTGTTCAGGCCAGAGAAACGCTTTAGCAGAACTTCATAAAAACAGAGTGTCCAGGAATTTCCCTAAATTTATTTAGCGTTTTTTGGTTTAGATCTCAGGCTGGCTTGAGAATTTTAAATTTATCAAATGAGAAAGATTACATCTCTAAATGGCAGGCCTTTTTCAAAAAGCAATTGGCCTTCATGGAGGCAAGTGCCTCCTGGACTCGACTTCTGGAAAAGTACCGCACTCAACAAGTTACAAACCCGATCACGTTTCCTGCCTGAGAAAGGAGGTCTAGAAAGCTTTCCGGATCACAACCACTTCTTCCAAGCAGGAATTTGATATCCTTAGTCTTTCCTTTTTCCCGTTCTTGGATCCCAGACAGTGAAGACGCACCCTAACCTCTACTGGGTCACGTGCTCCTCTGAGTGGAGCGGCCTGTTTGCCTGACAGCCGCTTGGGGGCATCATTTCCTAATGGACATGCTCCACCCACAATAAATAATGCGAGCTGACCTGGGGCCTTGGAGTATGGGACGTGCAGCGTAATAGGAACTTCGTGGGTCTCAGAGCAACCCCCATCTCTTCTTCTATCTCACAACACTCTGCTTCCAGAATCTCCCGGTCCTGAGTCTTACCCCCTTGGTGACACCTTGGCAGGTGCTTTGTGCCCTGGACGGGATAGCCAGAACCCTGTGTGTTGGGAGCAGCCCTTGCTACCTGTGTGGCCTGTTCTGGGCATTGAGTGCTGCGGATGTGAAAGCACCCCGCTACCAAACACACAAACTGCTTCCCTGCATGTTGGCTGGCTTCCCCTCACCCCCCGGTGTAACAGAGGCAGACTGAAGCCCTGCTCTTGTAAGCAAGCCAGCAAACATTTACAGACCGTGGTGCCGAGGGCCAGCTCTGGGGAGGGATGCGATGGGACTGGCCCCGTGCCAAGGAGCTTTTGCTGTTGAGAGTTGAGCGTTTATCAGCAGGTGGAGGCGGTGCCAAGCCTTCTGCCCCTCCCAGCACTGGGGGAGCCCCAGGGCAGCACAGAGCTTGGCATAAAGCAGCTCTGTCAAGCACCAGCTGCCTCCCAGGGTCAGCTCCTGGGAACAACTTGGCGGGAAAGAGAAAGACAAGAAGCTGGCTGGCTTTACCATGAGCCTCTGGCCCTCGTTCCAGAAACGGAAGCCCTCACCTTGCTTAAGAGCTTCTCGATGGGGAAGGTGGCAGCGGGCTCTAGTGGGTGGGTGTTTGATCCTGGCCCCCCGCCTGGCTTCCCAGTCCAGAGCCTGGGATGGCAAGAGAAACTTCGTGTATTCGTTCATTCGGGCCAGCCATCTCAGACTGCAGAGACATACTCTTGGAACTTCCTCTGGTTAGATTAGGATTAGGGAAGTCTCTGATGGCAGGAGGATTGTTTTGTTTCTTTGTTTCTTGGCCTTCCAAGTGGCTCAGTCATGGCTGTGAATGAAACGGGAGCAGAACGGGGGAGCTCGTTGGTTTTTCTCTGTGTCGGGGGTGGAGGGGAGCAGGTTGTCCTCAGGGTGGACTGCGGCCCGCCCCCGCCCCCCCCCCCCACCATGGGGGGGGTGCGTGTTTGTTGTGGGGGTCTGCGCACAGAGTGTCCCGCACGCCGTTAATGCCTGCGTCTCTCTGGTCCCCAGGTGCTGCACCTATACTGCGACACGTGCTCCGTGCCCATCTGCCGCGAGTGTACGGTGGGCCGGCACGGCGGCCACAGCTTCGTCTACCTCCAGGAGGCGCTGCAGGACTCGCGGGCCCTCACCATCCAGCTGCTGGCCGACGCCCAGCAAGGCCGCCAGGCCATCCAGGTCAGTCCCTCCCCACCCTTCACCTGTCTCCCTGGTTCTTCCTGGCACAGAAAACCTTTCCCACCCCCCCTTTCAGATGTGTGCAGATGTTTGGGTGTGCCATGGGACAGTGACCCCGATGAGCCCACGTGGCAGGCAGCGGCAGTCACATGAGGGCGGAGGGGGCAGGGCATGGAGACCTCACAGTCTCGTGAAGATGACAGTGATGTGGCTTGAGTTACCAGCTGCTCCGGGCAAGTTTCCCATCCAAGTTCCTCTCTCCCGCCTTTCCCCCACCCCCCGCCCCAATCCAATGGACATCAGCCTGCTTCAGTCAGAACTGTAGGAAGACTGTCCTCATCTTGCTACCCAGATTGGTTTACAGGTGAGAAATAAGTGAGCATGGGAAATTTTATATAAGGTTCAGAGTCTCAAACTTCCCCGGGAGCTAAATAAGGTCATGTAGGAAGGGATACATGTAACTTTGGGACACAGGGAAGTTCACTTACATAGGTAATAATAGTGTTGCCTGATCCAGGTTGACAGGGTTTTAGGAAAATAAAAAAATCAGGTTGTTTTCCTTGTCTGGTAGGATGAGCTTGAAAGTTCAAGCATTACTAATCCTTGAGCAGAAATTGAATAGGAAACTGTTTAGAATGTGAATTATTTTTTAAAAAAAGATTTTTGGAAGGAGACGGTAAAGAATCGATCATGCTCTAGGGAAGAAGGATGGTTTAGGATTTTAGTAAGTTTCTCAGAACTGTCAACATTTCTATGCCTGATACTGAAGTAATCTTTCTGCTGAGTCAGGTTATCTGATAGCCACATGCTGGGAAAGATTGAGGGCAGGAGGAGAAGGGAATGACAGAGGGTGAGATGGTTGGATGGCCTCACCCACTTGATGGACATGAGTTTGCGCAAACTCCGGGAGATGGTGAAGGACAGGGAAGCCTGGCAGGCTGCAGTCTGTGGGGTTGCAAAGAGTCAGACTCAACTTAGCAACTGAACAACAGCAAATGTAATCTGAGAATATCATAAAGGTTTTCCCTGGGGCCAGCCATAGTTTGGATCAGGAATATAGTTGGTTTCCACTTAAGACAGCCTTGATTCTTTACTTACTTTTTCATCACATGTAAGATGCCATTAATTGTAAGATACACATTTATTTAGCATACAACCAAGAAAAGAAAGAAGCCCACTGACAATGTTAAGACGAATCATAGTTTCAAAGATACTCAATGTGATAAAGTATCACTCATATCTGCTGTGGTGGCCTGTATCGGTGACACTTGCTTCTCCCTTATCTTCTGACTATCAGGCCACTTTAAATACCTGTCATCAGGTCACCACTGTTCTCTATGCAGACATCACTAATCGCTTTCGGCACTTTTCTCCCTGAAACCCAGATTTGGCCTCAGACTCTCCTCGCTGCTAAGTGGCCGCCACTCAATAGTCAGCTGGCATCACTGACTTCCCTGCCCAGATTGGGATCCTCAACTTCAAGTGTTTGATTGAATCTGTTAACATTTGAAGACAACCTTTTTTTCCTCAAGTGCCATGCTTGTTCGGTGATCTTTCTTCTTTCCTCCCTCCCCCGCCCCCCTTTTCTTTGCTTCCTTCTTATTTATTTTAAAAATACTTATTTTTGGTTTTGCCGGGTCTTAATTGCGGCACACAGGATCTTTAGTTTTGGCATGTGGAATCTAGTTCCCCGACCAGGGGTCGAACCAGGCCCCCTGAATCAGGATCACAAAGTCCCAGCTGTCAGACCACCAGGGAAGTCCCTCTTCTTCTTTTTTAAAAAATTAATTATTTTAATTGGAGGATTACTTTATAATATTGTGGTGGTTTTTGCCGTACATCAACATGAATCAGCCACAGTGCACACTTCTTTTTTTATATCAACTGTGTGTTTCTGTTTTCCAAGCTTCCCCATCCCTTTCACCCACTGCCATTTCCCCCAACCCATCTGCCTCCTGCGTCCTTCAAATGCTCTGCATAGATAATGGGAACTAGTTAAGCAGGTCCCGGTCTTCACACCTTGGAGTGCAGTGCATGTCTGAAAGTTGTGTAGGATTTGGAGAAGAAAGATCCATATGGTCTCTTCATACCAAGCTTTTATGACTTTGAGAATGGAAACGACTCAAATTACAACCAGAGCTTTGCTCCTCTTCTACCTGTTTTGGGCTTCCCTGGTGGCTTGGCTGGTAAAGAATCCACCTGCAGTATAGGAGACCTGAGTTCAGTTCCTGGGTTGGGAGGATCCCCTGGAGAAGGGAAAGGCTACCCACTCCAGTGTTCTGGCCTAGAGAATTCCACGGACTGTGTAGTCCATGGGGTCACAAAGAGTCAGACACAACTGAGCAACTTTCACTTCAATTTTACCTGTTAGGAAAATGGAAGAAGTACTTCTTACCATAGAGTAGGAGGGCCAAACCCAAGGGGAGAAGATGCTGAGAGCAGCCTGGCTAGGAGAGGGTAAGGTGGGGGGTGACCAGACCCTCACTGTCCATGTTGTCACGCAAGGGGGGGTGGTGGTCACTGCCCTCCGGCCAGTTCTTGCCCTGTAGGAATGTGCACCTGTTATTTCCATTTCTTCTGATTTTAATGGAAAATCAGTTTGGTAAGTAATATGACATTAATGTAAACCTAAGGCAGCTTGATGCCTTTGCTTACCATCGGGGAGGCATTTTAAAATGTTACAGACATAGGCGTGGTTGGCTCAGTGATATAGACGAGGACATCGGCTCTGTGCTAACTGATACCCAGCACCCTGGAAACAGGGCATACCCATTACTGGTGTGCCAACCCGCCCTTTCGTGGTCGTGCCATCTGAGGCAGGGGCTGCAGTGTTTCAAACAGCATTATCTAGAAGTGGGAGAAAGGCCCTTGTTTCTTCCTTTTGACTTCCTGTTCTCATCAGCAGCTCTTTTCCCCTCCTGGCAGCAGAAGTTGGTTCCAGTTCCCAGCTGTTGCTACTCCCAGAGTGAGCTGGGCCCTGGGGTGTCCCTCCCCACACTTCTGGGTCCCAGTAACCCCTACTTTTCTTTGTTCTCAGACACCACCCCTTGGTGTCTGACTGAAGTTACTCTCTCAGTCCTCAGGGTGCCCTTTGCCTTAGCAGGTCTCCACTTCCTATACAACCGAATTCCTTGCATTAAATCGTCTCTATTTAAATGTCGAGTGAGGTTTCTCTTTTTCTGAATCAGTCCCGACTGACAAACCTGAGATGTTTTGAAAGCTAGTGACTCTGTTATATCTCTGCTCATACACACACTCACTTGATTGGTCAGTCTTAACTTTTTCTCTTTGGGGTAACTTTTTCTCTTTGGGGTAATTTGGATACATCCATCTATTTCAGCTTGTCGGCTGCTGTATTAGTTTCCTTGCGCTGCTATAAACCGGGTGACTTACAGCAATAGGGGTTTATTTTTTCGGGGTTCTGGAGGATCTAAGTCAGAAACCAAGATATCACTAAGGCTGTGCTCCTTGTAAAGACTTTAGGGAAGAACTTTGTCTTGCTTCTTCCTGCCTTGACTTTACCTGCATCACTTCCAGTTTCTTCCTGTGTCCACCCACGGCCCTCTGAGCCTCCCTGGTGGCTCAGACGGTAAAGAATCTGCCCGCAAAGGTGGAGACCCAAGTTCGATCCCTGGGTTGGAAAGATCCCCTAGAGAAGGCAATGGCAACCCACTCCATTATTCTTGCCTGCAGAATTCCATTGACAGGAGCCTGGCGGGCTACAGTCTGCGGGCTTACAAAGAGTTGGGCACGACTGAGCGACTGACTCTTTGACTTTTCACCTTCCCCCAGCCCTGTATGGTAAGAGTCATTGGATTTAGGACTCAGGCTAGTCCGCTGTGACCTCATCTTAAACAGTAACATTTGCAAAGACCTTATTTCCAAGTTAAGTCATTTCCTGCACTTTCAGGCACATCTGAATTTTGGCAGGATGGTGTTTAACCCACTGCAGTCATGGGTGGGTGTTCTTCCAGTTTTAGTGAAGGAAGTGACATCTGAGCTGAGGTTTGGAATTTTGGGGTGACTTTGGAGGTGAAAGCCATTCCAGGCCATGGATAGCCTATGAGGCATTCAGATCAGCCAGGTACCAGCTCCCATCCACTCAGTGGGTCCTTAGGCCTCCTGGGGATGTTTACTATGTCTGGTTTGGGGGCAGCTGCATGAAGTTTCCATGCCATTAATGTGTCTTCCAACTGAGCGTGAAGGGTGGTCCGTTAGGGGTCTCGATTATAAGTGACTGAATGAATTTTAGCTGATTCTTGTTGTTTAGTTTCTTAAGTTGTTGTCTGATTGTTTTTCGACCCCATGGACTGTACTCCACCAGGGAATTCCCTGGCAAGAATACTAGAGTGGGTTTCCATCCCCTTCTTCTGGGCATCTTCTTGACCCAGGGATTGAACCCACGTCCCCTGCAGATTCTGTACTGCTAAGCCACCAGGGAAGCCCTTGTCACAACTGATTAGCTGAGAGCATGGTCCTGAAAATAAGGTTGGTCATGTATTGTTTGATTCCATTTGTCTGAAATACCAGAATAAACAGACCTATAGAGACAGTAGGTGTTGGATGCTGTGGGGGAGAGGAGGGGATGGCGAACGACTGCTTCATGGGCGTGGATGCTTCTTTTTGGGTGAGGATGGTGCTCTGGAGCCAGATGGTGGTGGTGACTGCACCATGTTGCATGTGCTGAGTGTCTCTCGTGGGATCACGTCTCAAGGGAGGAGGTATGAATAGGCCTACTTACTTGTATGATGTGGCTAAGTGAGGTGAAGGGAGAGGATGGTTGCGCCTTTGTTGCAGGGGCTTAACAGCTAGGCACTGTTAATAATAGCCATATTTGACTCCAGGCCAGGGTCTGGACCCAGCTCTTGCCAAGTATTGTTCTGCATTTTTCTCACGTTCACCCCAAAGTTGGAGAAGGCCAGGAACACATCTGAGACCTTAGAAACTAGTAGGAGGGGAAGTTGGGATCTGAACGAACCTGGGTTTCTGAGCCCCAGGACAGCCATCCAGCCTGGCTTACCCAGGACGGGTGCCGGCCACGGATGCGTTCCATGTCCCAGAAAGCCTCCTGTGCCAGGCACACGGTTGACTGCTCACCTGCAGCTGATTGCTGAGCCCAGGCAGGATCCAGACCCTTAAGGCCTCCCTGGTTTCCTCCTAATCTAGGCCACAGCAGTTGGTTTGGAATCCCTGATTTAATACCTCAGTATCTCCAATCCTTGTGGCTTCTCAACACGCATCATGTAATATTCATGAAAACACCAGGCCTTCTGTCTGGATTAATTTTTTATGAGCAATACTACGTCTGATTAAACGGGCTGATTTACTGGGGGCTGGTGGTACAGGGTGGGGGCGTGGCGGGGGCAGGGATGGGCTCTGGCAAGCTATGTCTGGCCAGGTGTGGCTTCTCAGGTGGGTTCAACACCGTTCCCAGTTTGCACTTGGCGTTGCTTCTGAACTGGGCTGTAGCCTGTGGCATGCCTCCCTCCAGGGACATGCTTAGCCTTCGGGGTTTCCCCCAGGTAGGGACCCGGGCCGGAAAGCCTGTGGGAAGTCACTCGTGTGCCTGGAGTCGTATAGTTCACATCTGACCCTGAGTCCCCAGTTTTGGGCTGGAGCCCAGCTGCAGTGGTTTCACTGTGTCGGAGTATCTCTTTAACAATCCTGACATTCACTGTGGAGCTGCCATTTCTCATACAAAGAAGCCCAGCCCTTGCCCAGCAGCTCCTCCAGTTACATGTCAGACAGAATCCCTTCTTTCTCCCAATACTCGCTCTCTTTCCAAGGATGGGGACCATGAGGCCTGGGTGGGGGCCCGTGGCATTCATTTTTCAGGGCTGAAGAGAAGCAGCCTTAAGAGTTGCCTGTGGGGAGTGAAGGTCTTTGTCGTGCTCTGAGATTGCTTTTGGTTTTCCAGCTGAGCATCGAGCAGGCCCAGACGGTGGCAGAGCAGGTGGAGATGAAGGCGAAGGTGGTGCAGTCGGAGGTCAAAGCTGTGACTGCGAGACACAAGAAAGCCCTGGAGGAGCGGGAGTGTGAGCTGCTGTGGAAGGTAACTGGGGGCGCCCCACCCCACCCTGGGCCAGCTCGGTGGCCACATGTCCCCTGTGAGCCACAGCGGGACAGTGAGTGTTCTAATATTGTCCCCTGGACCCTGGCTCGGACTTTCGAATAGTCTGCAGAAAGATGCTGCTGCTGCTAAGTCGCTTCAGTCGTGTCCGACTCTGTGCGACCCCATAGATGGCAGCCCACCAGGCTCCCCCTGTCCCTGGGATTCTCCAGGCAAGAACACTGGAGTGGGTTGCCATTTCTTTCTCGCACAAAGATGCAGGCGTATCTAGACATTGCTGGTGCCCTCTGAGCAGAAAGACTCCTTTTCAGAAGTAGTCAGGTCCCTGAGATTGGATGGAGTCTTGGGTTTTCATGACACTTTTTTGGGGGGGCATGTGGGATCTTAATTCCCCAACCAGGGATGGAAGCCGCGCCCCCTACAGGGGTAGCCCTCGGAGTGCGAGTCCTAACCACTGGACCACCAGGGGGAGTCCCAGGAGGCTCGGGTTTTCTATTGCAGACACAACAAAATTCTAGGCAGAGAGAGAGTACAGTGGAGGCTGCCATCAGGAAAGCAGGCTGCTTGGACACATCCTTAGTTTTGGTGCCCTGGCTGGTGGGACTTCCTGACCCCTTGTGGAAAGCCAGTTTTCCGTGTGGGGGCAGTGAATGTGTGTGCCCTTTTCTTCCTGTTGGAGCAGGAAGGAGCGCAGAGCCCGCTGGTGTGCTGTTTAGATAACATCAGCTGGAGAGATGACTCGCCCCACCCACGTCCCCAGCAGCATTTTCTTGTCAGATTTTCCACCCTTGCCCAGGAAGAAAAGGGCAGGAGGCCTGAGAGGCTCCAGTGCCTCATGCCAGTTCAACTGGAACCAGTCACCATCTCAGAACACACAACGACAACTACGCAGGGACTTCACTGGTGGTCCACTGGTTAAGACTGTGCTTCCAATGCAAGGGGCTCGGGTTCCATTCCTGGTTGGGGAACTAAGATCCCACGTGTTATTTGGCACAGCCAGAAAAAAATTGAAAAAAGGTGCCAGCAAAGACTATGCAGAGCTTATGTAAATGGGTGTACTTGGGTGTGTGGTGCTTGTTTGGCTCATTGCATTTTGATTTTCTTTTTAAAATTATTTGGTTTTGGTTGCACTTGATCTTCATTGCTGCTCAGGGGCTTCCTCTAGTTGTGTGTGGCGAGGGGCGCTACTCTTCTCTGCAGTTTGGGGATTTGTTTTGTTACGGAGCACAGTCTGGAGGCACACGGTCTGAATTCAGTAGTTGGAGCTCGTGGGCTCTAGACCTGGGCTGAGTAGCGGTGGTGCATGGGCTTAGTGCCCCAAGGCACGTGAGATCATCCTGGATCAGGGATTGAACCCATGTCCCCTGCATTGGCAGGCAGATGCCTATCCGCTGGGCTACTCGGGCAGTCTGACGGCTTCTTGATTTCTGAAAATGATCCTTGTCAATTTCCTATGCCCTAATACAGTGAATTGTGCCGGCCTTTTGGAAGGCTGCGTTGGCTTCTGCATTGCCCCTCCCTGTCTGCTTTCTGCCTTCTCGGGTCTCTCAAGGAATATGGCTCCCCGCTCCCTCTTGGCAGGAGAGTCCTCAGGTAGAAACGGGCCAAGAGTTCATTCACACGGTTTATTCGGGCACCTCTGTGGGCTTGCCACAGTTTTCAGACACTCTGATGTCCCCCCAGTCTGCTGGTCCCATGCCACCCACGAATGTTAATTATAACCGAAAGAGGCCCCCTTCTTGCAACCTGAGAGCTCTGTGGTGAACTCTGCCACAAACTTGCTCTTCTGGATTTGTGGATGAAAAGGCCTTTGTGTGCGGGGGTTTCTGCAGACCTCACCTTAGTTCCCCTCCCTCTGGTGGGCCCAACTTGCATCCTCCTCCCTCTCAGGGCAGTGCTCTTTCAGGAGCACTAGAGAGCACGCACTTTACCATAGGAGAAGCAGATTGGGAAGCAGAGTCTGTCTCTTCTTCATGTAAGCAGCTTCTTGTTTACTTGCCTAAAAACTCACTCTTGGATGACCCAAAATCAGCTTGCCCATTCTGGACACACAGCAGTCCCATTCATCTTTGCTCTCTGCTGGAGTGCCTTGCCCCAGATCCTGGGGAGTCCGCCTTCTCCACTAATTACGAAGTTTTCTGCTCCCTCCTGCCTGTCCCTGCCTGGGCACCTTTGTATAATGTTTTCTTTTTGTGTCTCTTGGTTATTGAAGATACTTGAGTGCTGGGTGACCCAGTTTTACATGTCTGGATGCACCTCCTTTCTTGTGGCTTACACATTTCCAGCCACACAGTTGAGGGATCAGAACCGAGGCCCAGAGATATGGTCCAGAGTGACGACAGAGGATATGGCTTCTCTTTGGTCCCCACCTGGGCCTCTCTGCACGCACGTCCTTCCAGAGTGGACAGATGAATGTGCAGGAATTGGGTTCAGAATCATGTTATCCACCCCGCAAGGGAAAATCGGATTAAATCCAGCCCTTCTACCAGTGAACCCTTATTCTAAAATAGACACTCTGTGGCTTTCAGATCAGTTAGGCACTCAGAAGTCACGGTCCTCTCTGCAGAACAGTGCAGACTAGCCGGGCGGCTGGTTTGTTCTCTTCACGGAGCAAAACACTTAAACTTAGAGGAATCTCAAGTTATTTCATGTGAAAGAATGGAGAGACGGCTGTTTCATCAAACAGAAATCCCATGATCCCTAATAGTGTGGTTTGGGACCCTCAGAAACAGGACAGAAGCCATGTTTTTACATCCTGCAGCATTTTAGGGTTAGAGGCCCCTTTGGAGATAATCCAAGCCAGCGGTTGCCAAAAAAGGCAGTGTCTCCAGATTTGGGGTGTGGGGCCTCTTAGACTCCCTGTTGAAAATCTCTAAAACCTGTGAACAGAGAAAAACAGGATGGGGGACAGAGGGGGGATTAGTTTGTAATCTGGAATTAGATGCTCACCAAATCCTTCCTTATATTCCCTCCACACACAAAGTGTTCTCCCACTGATTGTGTGTGTACGTATGTTGAGAAAGAGACAGAGAGAAATAACCTTCAAGAGACTTCCGGCCCTTGTGTAGAAGATTCAGTCTGTTGGGATTCAGCTTTGCACTCCAGTCCGTTGGGCAGTCCGCCCGGCCTCTGGTCCCATGTCTGCCACTTTACTCTCCACCTTCAAGGCTATATGTCCCTCCTCTAAGACAGACCTCCCTCGTGAGTCTCCATCACACTCTGTGTCTACCCTCTAACCCCTAGCACTGTCTTAATTATTCTTTTTGTCTTTCGTTGCTTGCTTAGTATCTGTCTTTTCAAATTACAAGCTCAGTGGGGTGAGGCCCGTGTTTTCTGTTGGCCGCGTGTATCTCTAGCACCTGGTGCAGCGGAGCTGCTCAGGAAATGTCTACATCTGTCACATGGCTGTTTTTAACTTTTATTTAATTTTTAAGAGGCTTCCCTGATAGCTTGGTTGGTAAAGAATCTGCCTGCAGTGTGGGAGACCTGGCTTCGATCCCTGGGTTGGGAAGATCCCCTGGAGAAGGGAAAGGCTGCCCACTCCAGTATTCTGGCCTGGAGAATTCCATGGACTGTATAGTCCACATGGTTGCAACAAGTCAGACATGACTGAGCAACTCTCACTTCAAATTTTTTAAAAAATATTTTGTTTATTCGACTGCACTGGCCTTCATTGGAGCACATGGGATCTTGAGCTGTGGCATGTGAACTCTTGGGTGCAGCATGTGTAATCCAGTTCCCTGACTAGGAATTGAACCTGGGCCTCCTGCATTGGGAGCATGGAGTCTTAGCCACTGGACCACCAGGGGGAAGTCCCTAATTTCTAGCTTAGAGAAAAGTTGCAGGGATAATAAAAGAACGCCATGTATGCATGACCCAGATTCACCGGTGATTTACATCTTGTTCCATTTTCATCATTGTATGTGTATGTGTGTGTGTGTGTATATGTGTGCACACATGCCTGCAGTTTGAGAGTAAGTTGGAATGTTGGCAACTCGGCACCTTTACAACTAAATGTGCATTTCCTCTGAGCAAGGACATTCTCTTAATCAAAACCAGGAAGTTTAGTCTTGATACTACACTAGTTTCAAATCTTGAGTCTAGTCCGCGGTCACATTTCACCAATAGTAGTTTTTTTGTTACTGGTGTTTTTCAGCCACACCACCAGGCATGTGGGATCTTTGTTCCCTGACCAGGGATGGACCCTGCACCCTCTGCGATGGAAGCGCAGAGTCGTAACCACTGGACCACCAGGGAAGTCCCACCTGTAATGGGTTCAATAGTAGCATTTTCTCAGTCCAGGATTAGTCATTGCATTTAGCCATCAGGTCTCTGTAGTCATCGCCTCTGACCAGGGAAAGTTCCCTCGCCTTCCTCTGTCTTTGCATTTTGCTATGCTGGGGGCGTGGAGGCCAGTCATTTCTGCAGACTCAAACCTCAGTTTGAGGTTTCCCTCGGTGTGTGAGTCTGTCAGCTGATGAATTGCTTTCTGTCTGTCTTCTGAGCCTCCATGTCCTCTTTTCTGGCTCTCACCTTTCCCTCCAGGTAGAGAAGATCCGCCAGGTGAAGGCCAAGTCACTGTACCTGCAGGTGGAGAAGCTGCGGCAGAACCTGAACAAGCTGGAGAGCACCATCAGCGCCGTCCAGCAGGTCCTGGAGGAGGGCCGGGCGCTGGACATCCTGCTGGCCCGGGACCGCATGCTGGCCCAGGTACAGGAGCTCAAGACCGTCCGCAGTCTCCTGCAGCCCCAGGAGGACGACCGGGTCATGTTCACACCCCCCGACCAGGCCCTGTATCTTGCCATCAAGTCCTTCGGCTTCGTCAGCAGCGGGGCCTTCGCGCCGCTCACCAAGGCCACGGGCGATGGCCTCAAGCGGGCCCTGCAGGGAAAGGTGGCCTCCTTCACCGTCATCGGCTACGACCATGACGGGGAGCCACGGCTGTCGGGGGGTGACCTCATGTCGGCCGTGGTCCTGGGCCCCGATGGCAACCTGTTTGGTGCGGAGGTGAGCGACCAGCAGAACGGGACATACGTGGTGAGCTACCGGCCGCAGCTGGAGGGGGAGCATTTGGTGTCGGTCACCCTGTGCAACCAGCACATCGAGAACAGCCCCTTCAAGGTGGTAGTCAAGTCTGGCCGCAGCTACGTGGGCATTGGGCTCCCTGGCCTGAGCTTTGGCAGCGAGGGTGACAGCGACGGCAAGCTCTGCCGCCCATGGGGCGTGAGCGTGGACAAGGAGGGCTACATCGTGGTGGCCGACCGCAGCAACAACCGCATCCAGGTGTTCAAGCCGTGCGGCGCCTTCCACCACAAGTTCGGCACGCTGGGCTCCCGGCCGGGGCAGTTCGACAGGCCTGCCGGGGTGGCCTGTGATGCCTCCCGCAGGATCGTGGTGGCCGACAAGGACAATCATCGCATCCAGATCTTCACCTTCGAGGGCCAGTTCCTCCTCAAGTTCGGGGAGAAGGGCACCAAGAACGGGCAGTTCAACTACCCCTGGGACGTGGCGGTGAATTCCGAGGGCAAGATCTTGGTCTCAGACACGCGGAACCACCGCATCCAGCTGTTCGGGCCCGACGGGGTCTTCCTGAATAAGTACGGCTTCGAGGGGGCTCTCTGGAAGCACTTTGACTCCCCGCGGGGCGTGGCTTTCAACCACGAGGGCCACTTGGTGGTCACCGACTTCAACAACCACCGGCTCCTGGTCATCCATCCGGACTGCCAGTCGGCCCGCTTCCTGGGCTCCGAGGGCACGGGCAACGGGCAGTTCCTGCGGCCGCAGGGCGTGGCTGTGGATCAGGAGGGGCGCATCATCGTGGCCGACTCCAGGAACCACCGAGTGCAGATGTTCGAGTCCAACGGCAGCTTCCTGTGCAAGTTCGGCGCCCAGGGCAGTGGCTTCGGGCAGATGGACCGGCCCTCCGGCATCGCGGTCACGCCGGACGGGATGATCGTCGTGGTGGACTTCGGCAACAATCGAATCCTCATCTTCTAATCACATTTCCTGGGCTTCTGTGTTTGGGGTGCACGTGTATCCATCTCTCCTCTCTGTCTCTTTCCCCCCCTTTTGAATTTCAAAGAGGAAACTGTCTCAGGGAAAAAAAATTTTTTTTTTTTTTTTTTTTTGCTTTTGTTTGAAAGACAACAAGAAAAGTACAACATTGCTTACGTCCTACCTCATCTTTATTTTTTTACAGATGAATGTACTTATCTTTTCTGCAGGGATTGAGCCTGTGAAGTGATATCTCTATCTACCTCAGAAACCTTTTACATTTCCTTCTCCGACAGGCCCTCTGCCTCCTCCCGCACTCGCTCAGTGGGGGTATCCCTCCCTCCTTCATGGGGTGTGACACGCACTAGCATCTCTGTGGCTGGTGGGGGGCACTGGATGTGTGCGGTGGGGTGCATTCTGTAGATTGAGCCAAGGAAACATGAGAAAACTACTAAGTGAAAAGAAAAAAACAAAAAAAACTATAAAACATGGAAAAATAGGATTTAAGATTCTTAATTGTAGAGTATTTGTGTTCTTAAGAATACTGTGTTTATGGGGTTAGGTTGTATTGTGTGATCTTGATCTTTCTGGGAAAAATCTTTTTTTTTTTTTCCTTTTTTTTCTTTATTTTTTTTTTTAATGCTGCAACAGAGAACTTTCCTGTGTTCTCCTTTTATACCTCAGTGTGTTTCTCATCCTGTTCAACATCAGCATGTTTTCTTACTCCTAGAAGATGTGGCTGTGGCTTGCTAGCCGAGAAAAGCTGACCATTCCTGTTTTAGGGTATGCAGTCTTTATTTCTTCTGAGGGAGGGGGTGTGTGTATGTGTGTGTGTGTGAGAGAGTGCAACCACCTTACACCAAAATAGCAAAACTAAAAATGCTATACCACCTCCCAAAGAACTTTCCTCTCACACTTTGGTTTCTGATAAATAGATGTAGTTCAGGCTTTTTGATTAAAAGTATTCTCAGAAGTTAAGTGATTTTTCGTTTGCTGTTGGTTATAGAGAATACGTTTGAAGGAAGAAGAAAAGTCACCTCTTTCTAAGAATGAGGATTTTCAGGCATGGACTGGAGCGTGGACGCGAGTGGGTGGTGTGCATGTGCTGAGTCGGTCAGCAGAGAGCGTGAGACACAGGCGAGGGACCCCCAGACTGCGGTTGATTGTGGTTCTCTGAACACTAGGCATTTCTCCTCCTAAGATAAGTAGGCAAAGGAATCAACTTTTGTTTTAAAAGCACAATTTTTTTCTGCTTTGGAAGTTCAGGGAGATGGGATGTTTGCAAGTGAAGTAGGAACAGCCTGCTCCCACACCCTCTCCTCAGCTCACCTTCACAGAGCAGTCTGCTCCTGAGCCACGGGGGGTGGTTCGTTTTCCCTGCAAAGGCCTTTGAATGTAAAGGGTTGTAAGCCAAAATCGCCCCAACCTGAACAACGTATAGGACAGAATACCTCTTGTTCAACCAAAGAAGGAAGATGTAGGAAGCCAGTCTCCCCAGCTGCGGAACCATGAGATGGCATCTGCCACTTTACAGGGTGGGTTTGTCAGGGGTTGGACTGGGGTGCAGAGCCTCGCGCTTCTGAGCCTTGGCCGTCTCGGAAATAACTAAAGTGAGAACCAAATTTCAGAGGGGCTCCAGAGAGGGAGGTGCGCCTGGATGCAGTGTTGAATAGGATCTGTCCCCTAACAGATCGGTGTCTGGCCCTGTACTGAAGAGAAATTCCTCTTGCAGTATGGCTAGGGTTTTTAACAAACAGAATAACAAACGGAACAACTCTTGAAGAAAAGGAGATGATGGGAAACAGTGTAGCCAGCCAATCAAATAGCTTTTCCCATCCAGCTTTTTGGGACATTCACGATGTTGCGGTCCCCCGTCTCTTCCCATTGCTTTAGCTCTGGGGTCTCTAAGTGACCAAAATGGGGAAAACCTCGTTCCATAAAGGAGAACCACATGCAATGAAAGACCCCCAAACTGGAAAGCAGCTTCAAATTCCCGTCACCCAGATGCAGTGTTGCTGGGTAGGGAGGTGTCAGGAGACTTTGTTCGGTAAAAGCGCCTCTTCTTTTATTGAAGAATTTAATAGTGATTCCCTAATAGTGAATTCCCCTCTGATTCCTATTCGGTTGTCTTTTATGTTGTCCCTAACTTCTCAGTTCTTTGACTGGTAAAGAGCACATGTAATTAAGCTTTTTTTTTTTTTTTTAATTTTGGAATAACTTGGTGCTGATCGTCCTCCTCTTGGTCCTGCTCCCCCAAATAATCACCAAAGACAACTGATTTTAAATGCTTAATTTTTCTTTTTTTAGCTGGGGAGGGGGAGTGGATCTTGAAAATTCTTTCAAATGTTCTCTGAAACTCAGGTCGTGATTATGGTTAGGCTGAGTTGTTGAAGTCACTACCTTCGGTTAGTCTGTCTTTGGCTTCATCATCTTCACTCTCACTTCTGCTTCCCAGTCTCCCCATTTGTGGGGAAGTATTGGGACCTGAGTGAGAGAGTAGCAGTAACTAAGGCTGCTTCTTGAAAGTTTATCTGTGGATCTGGTTGTGAATCCAGGGTTTCCACACGTGGCTGAAATGACCAGAGCTTCATTAATCGACTGTCCAGTGTGCAGGCTTAAAGCAAACAGGCCCCCTCCTTGAAACGAGCATGGAGGGTGGGTGACGCAGCCTCTTCACTCTTTGTAAAAGATACATCTCCTTACCTTGCCTGCGCCTGGGATTGTGCATCACCACCATTCGAGAAACATGCTCACACTTGGGAAGCTTTTGTTTGTAAAACACTGCCATCTGCGGCTGCTCCCGATTGACTCCTGACCCACAAGGGATTGGTGCAAAGCACTCGGGGTGTGCTTCTTGGACAGTGTGGAATGCTCCGGATCAAAGAGTCATGAGAAAGGCTAGCCTTTGGAGCTCCCTAGAACGAGTGAGGCTGTTCACAATAAGTGTGTACCAGTGCAGGTCTCCCGCCCCTTAGGAGGTGTGACACCAGGGCAGCAGGAATTGGGTCAGAGCAGGAGTCCTTAACGTGGTGTGAAGATAGGTTCCTGGGTGCTGTGAGGGAGGAGGATAAAATGTTTCTGTTCAGGAATGTGATGCTGAGACAGTAATCCCTGTGTATGTCCGATCTGGTCAGGGGATGGGATGGGGTCAGTATATGGTTTGAGATGCCAATTGGATTTAGATGTACAGGTTTAAATATTGCAATGGCTAAAGGAAATCCAAACAACCCACAGAGGCAAACCACTTTTGGTGGACACCAACTTGACATTTCAAAAGTATTACTGGTGTTTGGGTTTGTTTTGTGTGGGTGTTTTTTTTTGTTTGTTTGTTTGTTTTTTTGAATACTGGGTTGGCCAAAAAGTTTGCTGGGGTTTTTCCATAAGGTGTGATGGAAAAACCCAAATGAACTTTTTGGCCAACCTAGTAATTCCTGTGTGAATTTGGTCACGAGAAGCAGTACTATCTCAGCCTGTGCTGTGTGGTGGCTGGCAGGTGGCACTCAAGTTGGCTGGAGCCCAGTGGCCCAGACAGGACCCCAAGTCCACTGACTCTTTGATTGACAGAACCCTTTTAAGTCTAACTTAATTTGGGGAATCACAAGACTAGGGTACCATAAACAAAATCTAAATTACACGCTGGGCCAAAAACAAGTTGCCAGAATCGAAGGCACTTTGAAATGCGGTTGTAAGAGAAGACCGTGAGATTGGCTCCATCTGCTTTATTCTAGTTAAGCCAAAGCTTAATGATTAGAGGAGGGAAGTCTTACTGCCTTCTGTGTGTCTTCCTCTCTGAAGATCTTAAGACTGCTGTGTCCTGGTAGATAGCGAAAGATATGCCAAAGTTATAGGATGGTTTTGTGTTTTGTTTTTTTCTGTTAAAAAAAGAAAAAAATCCGATGGTGCCAAAAAGTATTTATTTAAGACATCACTCTTACTGAGTTTCCAACAGTCTGGGGCTGTATAAAAAGTCTTAATACTTGCGTGTGGTGGAATCGCAGAACCTGGCCCTCCCAATCTTCTCTGGCTGTTTGCAGGCCGGGACATAAAACACAGACAGACACAAAAACACACCCACCCACCCACTCCACTCCACACCGTCTGCTTTTGTTTCCTTTCTACCTCACTTTTGGCAAAAAGTCATCTACCTCACACTGGCATCTGACGGGGTCTCTGGATAGTATTAATCCACCGGGAGTGGGTGGGAGCAGGGAGCTACCTCGAGAAGAAAATGCTTTCATTAATTCCAGAACTGACTTCTCCCAGGAGAAACTTGGACCAACCTTGAAAAAGAAACCTGGAAACCAAATCTTCCTATACTCATGCAGAACAGAGTCCTTAAACCCAAATATTTCTTACCAATCTGGCTTTTTCCCCCACCAGGAGTTAACAACGCACACCGTTAGCACGTTGCTCAGTGTTCTGAAACCATGAGTACATCTGACCTGTTTGAGGACTTAACTGCAAATGAAGACCTTTAGGTCTTTCTTTTACTTTTTTTCTCTTCAAGAGAAAAAATATTTTATCTGTATTTTGAATGTCTACAAATACAGCCTTTTAGGAGCAATTCTAAGGGTCTGGTTGTTGAAAACATCACCTATTGGAAGGGAATGAGCATCCTTTAGACCTCATGATTGTATTTATACCCTTTCTGGACCCAGCTAGGCATGCCTCACCATGACATTGCAGCAATCACTGTCTGACTGAGCAGTGATGGTGAAGGGTGTGTCACTCTTGTTCTGGGTTTGATTTTCCCCCCCCCCTACCAAAGGTAACACATTCTTTGATGGGTTGTTCTTTTCCTTTGCTTGTTGATTAAATACTTGATAAAGTTGAGAAGCACATTACCATGGTAGTACTGTATTGCCTCTCCCCCTCTCTTCCTCCCCTCGCTTCAGTTTTTGTTATAGTTTGGAAGAGAGGGTCCTGAAGACCACGGTCGTCACTGCGCATTCGCTTTAAAGATGTCATGGTGAAGAAATACCTCAATGATGCCTATTTTAAAAACTGATCTTACGGGTTCACAAGCCAGCCTGGTGGGATGTTTTTCCATCATCATTTAACCAGTAATGGTTCTAAAAGTTTTGTGTATCCACATGGTCGTAGACCTCCTTTTAATGATTGTATTAACTTGCAAGCTCAGGTAGTATTTTTCTTAAGGCTCTATCCCAGAGCACACTGACTGAATGTTAATGTGTTTACCTTCTTTAAATAACCAGCTCTGGAATAGTTCTTTGTGTTTCTAGCAGTCTGTGTAGTTGTCTTTTTCAAGAGGAAGATTTTTCACATTTCTGGGATGTTCTTGTTTTTTAGGGCAGTAAGATTTCTTTCTTTTTTCTTCTTCTTCAATTCAGTGCAGGTGAGAGGGTGGGTGGGCAAGGGATGTTGTTTTTAACTAGCATGTTAGGTATATTCGGGTGGGTGGGAGGGTGGTTAGTGTTTGTTGTTGGTTTTTTTTTTTGTTTTTTTTTTTTTAATGAATCTTGCTTAATACTGTCCATTAGCTGTCATGCCCGGTCAACAAAATGCTTTAAATTTGAAAGTGTAGAACACATGGCTTGGTTGAGGGGTTGTTTTTTTTGTTTTTGTGAGAAAAGCAAATGCAAAGTTGGAGAAATTAACACGGGCATGTTGCCTGAGATTAGAATGACTAAGATAAGTTTTTTTTTTTTTTTTTTTTAATTTGTTCAAGGCAGACATGGTGTAAGGAATATGCACCACCAGACTAACTGCCTGGGCCACAGAAACCTATGCTGCAAGCCCTCCTGGTTGCTGACTGCCTCTTGACACTTTTCAAAATGGGCATTGCAGCGGTGGTGTGGATCCTGTCCATTAAGTGGAGAACTGGGGAAGAGAAGGGTTTTCCCCAGACCTTTAAGGTGGGTTCTTGTTTGGGGTGGGGTTTTTTTTTTTTTTTTCCCTCCTCCCTTCTGGAGTTTTACTTTTAAATGATACACTGCAGGCCTCAGGCATGACAGGCAATGAGCAGGTGAAGAACCGATGGGAAAGTGTTCAAAAACTCCTGTGTTAGCTAACAGGCTTCTGAATGTATCGCTGTGGTCCACAGAGGAGGCTGGACAAGGTAGCAAGGAGATGATGTATCAGCTACTGCAGCCTTAAAACAAAGTTGGTGTCTCTTTGGACTTTAAAATTGTTCCTATGCAGCTTATTTTATTTTTGTTTAATCAAATAAACAAGAGGGTTTTTTCCATGGAAAGGCTGTGTCTGTGTGGTCCTTGATTCGAGAATAAAGAAGGGTGTGTACTCTGCCATCGTGAAAGGGACGTCTGTGATGGAGGATCCAGAGCTAGTACTCTGGTCAGTGGGTCAGATTGGGTCCATGCAGTGTTTGCAAAACAGGTGGATACCAGGACTTTTTTTTTTAACATTAAAAAATATATATATTTTTTTACTTGGCTGCACCGCATCTTAATTGCGGCACATGGGATCTAGTTCCCCTACCAGGGATCAAACCCAGGTCCCCCCTGTATTGGGAGTACAGACTCCTAGCCACTGGACCACCAGGGAAGTGCCTAAAACACCTTTATTTTTAAAATTTTATTTTTGGCCATATCCTGTGGCATGTAGGATCTTTCTCCGATCAGGGATGGAAGCCAGGTCCCAGCAGTGAAACTGCCTAACTAACCACTGGACCACCAGGGAAGTCCCCAACTTTCCTTTTTTGGGGGGGAGGGGGAAGGCAATTTTTCTTTTAAAGGACAGTTTTAGGTTCATAGCAGAAATTGAGACGAAGGCACAAAGATTTCCCAGAGGCCTCCTACCCTCAAACGTGCATAACCTTCCCCTGCGATCCACATCCTCCTGGGATTTCTCTCAAATGATGCAATGATCTAGAACTAGGCAGTGGTGATGGTTTTTACAAGTAAGTGGGTGAATTCTATGGTATATGAATAATCTCAATAGGAAAAGTCACACAACACAAATCAGTACATCTGGTTATATTAAAAATTAATGCTTAAATGAAAAGGTTTGATTGGTTTTTCTGGACTTGTAATGGGAGGGCCACATGGCTAGGCTACCCCGAAAGTTGTAAGTGGTAGTGATACGGTGCCACTTCCCAGCAGGGCTATTTCTTGGGCCTGGAGAGCCCTTGCTGAGTTCTGGTCCCTCTTCCAGGACCTCAAGCAGTATTCTAAGAAAGGCAGCATCACAAGCCTGGGTTTAGGAATGAGGCGAACACACCTGGCCAACCAGAGATTACCTGTGACCAAACTGTACAGTTGTTACTTTCAAAATCTTAAAAAATCAGTCCAATGAACCTCATTAAAAAGTGAAAAGAGAAGGCTTGGCCTTGAGAAGATACCTATAAAGGTATGAAAACCTGAAGGTCAGTCATGTCCAACCCTTTGCGACCCTGTGGACTATAGTCCACCAAGCTCCTTGGTCCATGGAATTCTCCAGGCAAGAATACTAGAGTGGTTGCCATTCCCATCTCCAGGGCATCTTCTTGACCCAGGGATCGAACCCAAGTCTCCTGTGTCTCCTGCATTGCAGGCACCTTCTTTACCACAGAGCCACCAGGAAAGCCCCTTATAAAGGTAAAAGTAACAGCAAGTAATATTCCAGAATATTTAAAAGAATTACAAATCAATAAGGAAAATCTAGTCCAATTAAAAAAAAAAAACAGGCAAAGGATCAGGTAATTTTTAGAGCTCAGCTGCACTAGAGCTCAGGGAAATAAAAATAAGATACCATTTTGTACTCAAAAGTTTGACAAAAATGGTAAAGTCTCATTGTAACAAGTGCTAGGAACTGTCATACACAGCTGGTGGGAGTGTACAACCGTTGGCAGGGGTGTTTGTCAATACCTAGTAAACAGAAGACGTGGGTATGCACTGAGGTCGGTCTTTTCACCTCCTAGAGTGTGCTTTGGAGAGACTCGAGCACAAGATACGAGAAGAGTACATGTGATACATTTATTCGCTGGACTGTAAAATGAGTGACCAGGAGCTAGCTGTGGGTACACTTAGAAGTCGAAGGAGCTAGTTGCAGGGGGACTTGACGGTAATACCTTTTTTGAAATATAAGCTCAAATTTAATTATTTGCTCAATATGGAAAATACCTAAATCACAGAATTGAAAATCAACTTTGTTTTATGCAAACTATAAAAGGCCAACGAAAGTCAAATCATGTTTGATGAAATTAACAATTTTAAATTAGAAGCCAATATATAATGTTTGTCTCAGAGAAGTGCTGGATCTATAACTTTTAGTTACTTTGTCTTTTATTAACAGTGTTTGGGCATATTTTATATTTTTAATGCTATTTTTAAAGCAACAATGGAAGTAAGAAAATATCCTTTACTCTTTTTTTTTTTTTTTTCCTTTACTCTTAAAAGTATTTTTAGCATGGTCTTGTTTAATCACTAAGTTGTGTCCAATTCTTTTGCGACCCCATGGACGTAGCCTGCCAGGCTCCTCTGTCCATGGGATTTCCCAGGCAAGAATAGTGGAGTGGGTTGCCATTTCCTTCTCCATACAGTAAGACTTTTACATGTTTGAAAAAAGCTCAAAACAATACTACATATTTGTGGGGTTTTGTTTCATGGTTTTTTTTGGGGGGAGGGTGGTAGGTGGGGTGCACAGAGCACTCAGGTTCTTAGTTCCCAGACCAGGGGTCAAACCCATCTCCCCTGCAGTGGAAGTGCAGAATCCTAACCACTGGACCACCAGGGGATTGCCAGCATAGGCTTATTCTTGATCCCACACGCCAAGCCTAATGCCAGAATGAGGGCATTCCTAGCAGAAAGGAGGCGGGGGAGGTTGCCTTTTAGTGGGGAAAAGGTGTGGGTTTTGAGCTAGGTTTGGAGGCAAATATTCCTGCAACATTGACAAATGTGAACATGACCTTGTTAATCCAAAACCATACAGATGTTATTTTGGCTGGGTGTTCACCCATTCCTACCTCTCTCTTGCTTGGTGGATTCCGTGATGTGAATGTACTTTCTGCTCAACCAAGCCCTCCGATAGGGCTTGCTGGAACAGGTGGCCTAACAACAATTCTATTTTCTTGGATGGGATAATTTCCTTCTGTTCGACTCAGAAGATGTCAACTTTGATTTCAGTGATTGGAGGCTTATCTTGGCAACTTTCACAGTCAAGCATTCCCAATATTAAAAAAAAAATGTTATTGAAGTAGAGTTGATAACTTGTTTTAAAATGGCTATTACAGGTAACACAAAGAATTCTATTTCTAGTAATATGTGCTATCCTTGCTACAAAAGGCTACAGACAGTATTTTCACTGGACCAAGCTATCATTGTATCTGAAACTTTTAACTGTTTTCTTTTTTTGGCCGAGTCATGTGTCTTGTGGGATCTTAATTCCCTGACCCAGGATCGAACCACTGCCCCATGCAATGGAATTGTGGAGTCGTAACCGCTGGACTTCCAAGGAATTTCCAACACTTTAAAATGTTTACAGTGTGTTCTGGACATGGACAGACCCTACTGCTTGAGGAGAGTTCAACAGCAGCCTGGACCACCATCTGTCAGATGAGTTGGGGTTAGCTGGGAGGGGCTGGCACACGCTATAATCTGGACTGAGAGATCTCATCAGGTTTGGGAACTCAGTTTAGGAATGTGCCTATAATGTTAAGGTCTGGGGTGGGAATGAGGAGAGGAAGGAGGAGGGATCCGCCCAGAACATACTGTCCCCCAGCTAGGAGGGCTGGGCAGGTGCCAGCACGTCAAGGTTCCCAGCCAGTTCCAGCAGAATCCCCGAAAAACAAGCTCTTCTGACTCCACCACCACCGGTATTCACTGCACCTTCCACATGGCAACATACTCTCCCAACTAGATCTCCCTCCAGGACATTTTTCCTAAAGCAAGTGAGACCAAGATATAGGCAGAAGCCCACCTTGGAAGAGTATGGGCTTCCCCGGTGGCTCAACCTATCAATGCAGGAGACACAGCTTCGATCCCTGGGTCAGGAAGATCCCCTGGAGGAAGAAATGGCAACCCACTCCAGTGTTCTTGCCTGGAGAATCCCACGGACAGAGGAGCCTGGTGGACTAGACCATGGGGTCACAAAGAGTCAGACATGACTTCATGACTAAACAACAACCACCTCAGGTCATCAGGAATTAGATCCTGGAGGTGGGGGTACCTGCTATGCTGCTGCTGCTGCTAAGTCACTTCGGTCGTGTCCAACTCTGTGTGACCCCACAGACGGAAGCCCTATAGAGCATTGTTGTTTTGGTGAAATCGCTGACTGCTTGCCTCTATCAAAGCACTTTGTAAGCCAAAAAAAAAAGAAGAAATACTTGGTAGGCACTGCTTCCCTGTCTATCACCAACTCCTGAAGCTTGCTCCAACTCATGTCCATATAGTCAGTGATGCCATCCAACCATCTCATCCTCTGTCATCCCCTTCTCCTGCTTTTGATCCTTCCCAGCACCAGGGTCTTTTCCAATGAGTATATTGTGTATATATATATCTATATATACACAATGAGGAGAAGGCAATGGCACACCACTCCAGTACTCTTGCTTGGAAAATACCATGGATAGAGGAGCCTCGTAGGCTACAGTCCATGGGGTCTCGAAGAGTCAGACATGACTGAGCGACTTCCCTTTCACTTTTCACTTTCATGCATTGGAGAAGGAAATGGTAACCCACTCCAGTGTTCTGCTGCCGTCTATGGGGTCCCACAGAGTTGGACATGACTGAAGCAACTTAACAGCAGCAGCAGCATACACAATGAGTATATTGTGTTTGTATATATACAATCTATATATTGTGTATCTATATGTACAATGAGTCCATTGTATATATATACAATATGTATATATATATATTAAAAATATATAGGGCCCTACTGTATAGCACAGGGAACTCTAAATATTCTGTAATGGCTTACATGGGAAAAAAATCTGATAAAGATTGGACACATACATGGGTATAACTGATTCACTTTGCTGATTCATACCTGAAACTATCATTGTAAATCAGCTATTGTTGTTCAGTGGTTCGGTCATGTCTGACTCTTTGCAACCCCATGGATTGCAGCACGCCAGGCTTCCCTGTCTTTCACCATCTCTTGGAGCTTACTCAAACTCCAAAAAAAAAGCTAACACCATTGAGTCAGTGATACCATCAAACCATCTCATCCTCTGTCATCCCCTTCTCCTCCTGCCTTTAATCTTTCCCAGCATCAGAGCTTTTTCTAATGAGTCGGCTCTTCACATCAGGTGGCCAAAATATTGGAGCCTCAGTCTCAGCCTCAGTCCTTCTAATGAATATTCAGGACTGATTTCCTTTAGGATTGACTGGTTTGATCTCCTTGCCATCCAAGGGACTCTCAAGAGTCTTCTCCAACACCACAGTTCAACAGCATCAATTTTTTGGCACTCAGCCTTCATTATGGTCCAACTCTCATGTCCATACATGACTAGACTATTGGAAAAATCAACCATTCTTCAATAAAAATTAAAAACTTTTTTTTTAGAAAGAGGCACTGCTTACTATTGGTTACTACTTTGGGTTACTTTCTGCTTTTAAATTTTTATTCTGTTCTGTTTTACTACTTTTTGTATGAATTTTCCCCTAAATATGTATATTCTTTCTTTTATGTTTTTTTCTTATATATTTTTATTGTTGATCATGCCAGATATGCAGGTCTGTGTGTGTGTGTGTGTGTGTGTGTGTATGTGTTCAGGTATGACTATGAACCAAAGAGTTCATTTTCATATTTGTCAGTTCTCCAGGAATCTCTGCCAACACCACCCATAACAAGTTGTGAAACTGAGCACATCTTCTCCCTGCCAGCTGGCTTCCTTTAGCAACCTCCTCACACCTGCCAGGGGAAATTCCCTTGTCACACTTTCCAACTAGACATTTGGCAATGCCCCTTTTGTTCATTCATTAGTTCATTCTGTAGTCAAACATTCAAACATCTCAAGTCTCTTTCTGTTTTGTAATGTTTATGTATGTATTTGCTGCATGCCGGACCTTTGAGTTGTAGCATTCAGACTCCTAGTCGCGGCATGTGGGATCTAGTCCCCCAATCAGGGGTCAAACCTAGGTCCCTTATATTCGAAGTGCAGAGTCTTAGCCACTCGACCACCAGGGAAGTCCCAGTCCCATTCCTCTTTATTTCCTCTCTCACTATGCTGCTCCTGTTACATGCAGAACTACAAAACCCTCGCTCTCTGCTGTCTCCTCTCCTAGCCTCACCATCGTGCTGTCTAGTCCCTCCTGTATCCTTTCACCACGCTGCCCAGAAGGGACAGGTGTCTTGGATCTCAGCTCAGTGGTTTGGCTTGGGTGGGTGGAATGATAAGGGTGTAAGAATTGCCCAGAGTTGGGGGACTGGTTCTATGGCAGGTGCAGGAGGCCAGGGCCAGGGATGAGAAGCAGGAGATAGACCCAAAGCCGGGGGACTGGGAATAGTTGGAAAGAGATGAAGCTAAGAAAATCTGAGGGAAAACATGTTAGTGGAGACCCAAAAGGCTTGGTGATGGGTGGGGCTGGAAGTTCATCCAGAGGTTGAGTGACTTTCCCTATGTGTCAGGCAGGAGCCCAAACCCAAGGGCGTGGTTCCAACCTGGGCTCAAAAACCTTTCTATATTTTGGTCCTGGTGAATCAAGGAATCAAGCTTCCATCTCTCCTGCCCTAGATTTTGTCATTCAGCCCTGGGGAAAAGACTTCTGTGGACCCCAAGCCAGAAACCCCAACTTTCAGAGACCCCTAATTCAGATGCTGCTGCCTTCTCGTAAGTGAAGCTGTTTTACCTTGGGGCTCACAGTTCTCGTCTCCTCCCTGTTCAGACATTGCACCTTTCTGATCTTTTTCTCCTCTAAATATTTTAGAACCAGTAGTGTTTGAGACTTAGCAGCAGTAGCAGCAGCAGCAGTGTTTGAGAAACAACAGTCGCTGGAGAGAAAAATCAGTGTTCTCAGGAAACAGCCAGATTTTAGTATTTAGTACTTAGTATGTTGAATGTGGAGGAAACACTGAGAGAATGATAGAGGATGTTGGGGTGGGGTGGGAGAAGGCGCTCCTGATGAATGGGCATGAGGTCAAGGATTTACAGTGGAAGGGTTTGGGGGTGTTGGGTTTTTTCCCAAGGTTGTACCGCCCTTCCTAGCCCAGTTGCCCCCCCTAAAGATGTTCAGCCCAGTGCTCTCATTTTAGACGCAACAAGGTTTGCATTCAGAAGGGAAAATGCTGCAGAATGTCTTCCTTTCTCAGTCACAGGTTCTGAGTCTAGGATAAAGTCTGAAGGGTCTTTTTTTTTTTTTTTTTTTTTTGGCCATGCAGCAGGGATCTTAGTTCCCTGACCAGGATCGAACTTGTGCCCCCTGCAGTGGAAGCGCAGAGTCTTAACCAACCACTGGACCACCAGGGAAGTCCCCTGTGGGTTTTTTTGTCAGCTCCAGACATAGCCTTTTCCTATTGGAACCCTCCTGGTATGGGGACTTCACCTCTGAGGCAAGCCATTTTCCTGGGGTCTCCATCTGCTGGGCCCAGTTCTACTGATGCCATCTTGAGCTGCCCACAATCTGGAAATGTCTTTTCCTAAAGAAAGCTTGCGTGGTGCTGAAGGGGCTGAAAGGAGATACCCCATGTCCAAGGTCAGGAGTGGTGGCCAAGAGGAGATTCCCCACAACCAAGGTAAGGAGCAGTGGCTGTGCTTTGCTGGAGCAGCTGTGAAGAGATACCCGACGTCCAAGGTAAGAGAAACCCCAGTAAGACTGTAGGCATTGAGAGAGCACATCAGAGAGCAGACAGACTGAATCCACGATCACAGAAAACTAGCCAATCTGATCACATGGACCACAGCCTTGTCTAACTCAATGAAACTAAGCCATGCCATGTGGGGCCACCCAAGATGGACGGGTAATGGTGGAGAGGTCTGACAGAATGTGGTCCACTGGAGAAGGGGATGGCAAACCACCTCAGTATTCTTGCCTTGAGAAACCCCATGAACAGTATGAAAAGGCAAAATGATAGGATACTGAAAGAGGAACTCCCCAGGTCAGTAGGTGCCCATATGCTACTGGAGATCAGTGGAGAAATAACTCCAGAAAGAATGAAGAGACAGAGCCAAAGCAAAAACAACACCCAGTTGTGGATGTGACTGATGATAGAAGCAAGGTCCGATGCTGTAAAGAGCAATATTGCATAGGAACCTGGAATGTTAGGTCCATTAATCAAGGCAAATTGGAAGTGGTCAAACAGGAGATGGCGAGAGTGAACGTCGACATTCTAGGAATCAGTGAACTAAAATGGACTGGAAAGGGTGAATTTAACTCAGATGACCATTATATCTACTATTGTGGGCAAGAGTCCCTTAGAAGAAATGAAGTAGCCCTCATAGTCAAGAAAAGAGTCTGAAATGCAGTACTTGGCTACAATCTCAAAAATGACAGAATGATCTCTGTTCATTTCCAAGGCAAATCATTCTATATCACGGTAATCCAAGTCTATGCCCCAACAAGTGACACTGAAGAAGCTGAAGTTGAATGGTTCTATGACCTACAAGACCTTTTAGAACTAACACCCCAAAAAGATGTCCTTTTCATTATAGGGGACTGGAATGCAAAAGTAGGAGGTCAAGAAATACCTGGAGTAACAGGCAGATTTGGCCTTGGAGTACAGAGTGAAGCAGGGCAGAGGCTAATAGAGTTTTGCCAAGAAAACACACTGGTCATAGCAAACACCCTCTTCCAACAACACAAGAGAAGACTCTACACATGGACATCACCAGATGACCAACACCAAAATCAGATTGATTATATTTTTGCAGCGAAAGAGGGAGAAGCTCTATACAGTCAGCAAAAACAAGACTGGGAGCTGACTGTGGCTCAGATCATGAACTCCTTAATGCCAAATTCAGACTTAAATTGAAGAATGTGAGGAAAAACACTAGATCATTCAGGTATGACCTAAATCAAACCCCTCATGATTATACAGTGGAAGTGAAAAATACATTTAAGGGACTAGATCTGATTGACTGCCTGATGAACTATGGATGGAGGTTGGTGACATTGTACAGGAGATAGGGATCAAAACCATCCCCAAGAAAAACAAATGCAAAAAGGCAAAATGGTTGTCTGAGGAGGCCTTACAAATAGCTGTGAAAAGAAGAGAAGTGAAAAGCAAAGGAGAAAAGGAAAGATATACCCATTTGAATACAGCGTTCCAAAGAATAGCAGTGAGAAATAAGAAAGCCTTCCTCAGTGATCAGTGCAAAGAAATAGAGGAAAACAATAGAATGGGAAAGACTAGAGATCTCTTCAAGAAAATTAGAGATACCAAGGGAATATCTCATGCAAAGATGGGCTCAATAAAGGACAGAAATGGTATGGACCTAATAGAAGCAGAAGATATTAAGAAGAGGTGGCAAGACTACACAGAAGAACTATACAAAAAAAGATCTTCATGACCCAGATAATCACGATGGTGTGATCACTCACCTAGAGCCAGACATCCTGGAATGTGAAGTCAAGTGGGCCTTAGAAAGCATCACTATGAACAAAGCTAGTGGAGGTGATGGAATTCCAGTTGAGCTATTTCAAATCCTAGAAGATGATGCTGTGAAAGTGCTGCACTCAATATGCCAGCAAATTTGGAAAACTCAGCAGTGGCCCCAGGACTGGAAAAGGTCAGTTTTCATTCCAATCCCAAAGAAAGGCAATGCCAAAGAATGCTCAAACTCCTGCACAGTTGCACTCATCTCACACACTAGCAAAGTAATGCTCAAAATTCTTCAAGCCAGGCTTCAGCAATACGTGAACTGTGAACTTCCAGATGTTCAAGCTGGTTTTAGAAAAGGCAGAGGAACCAGAGATCAAATTGCCAACATCTGCTGGATCATCGAAAAAGCAAGAGAGTTCCAGAAAAATATCTATTTCTGCTGTATTGACTATGCCAAAGCCTTTGCCTGTGTGGATCACAATAAACTGTGGAAAATTCTTAAGGAGATGGGAATACCAGACCACCTGACCTGCCTCTTGAGAAATCTGTATGCAGGTCAGGAAGCAACAGTTAGAACTGGACATGGAACAACAGACTTTTTCCAAATAGGAAAAGGAGTACGTCAAGGTGGTATATTGTCACCCTACTTATTTAACTTATATGCAGAGTAGATCATGCGAAATGCCTGGCTGGGTGAAGCACAAGCTAGAATCAAGATTGCCAGGAGAAATATCAATAACCTCAGATATGTAGATGACACCACCCTTATGGCAGGAAGCAAAGAAGAACTAAAGAGCCTCTTGATGAAAGTGAAAGAAGAGAGTGAAAAAGTTGGCTTAAAGTTCAACATTCAGAAAACTAAGATCATGGCATCCAGTCCCATCACGTCATGGCAAATAGATGGGGAAACAGTGGAAACAGTGCTGACTTTATTTTTGGGGGCTCCAACATCACTGTAAATGGTGACTGTAGCCATGAAATTAAAAGACACTTGCTCCGTGGAAAGTTTTGACCAACCTAAACCGCGTATTAAAAAGCAGAGACATTACTTTGCCAAAAAGGTCCGTCTAGTCAAGGCTATGGTTTTTCCAGTAGTCATGTATGGATGTGAGAGTTGGACCATAAGGAAAGCTGAACGCCGAAGAATTGATGCTTTAGAACTGTGGTGTTGGAGAAGACTCTTGAGAGTCCCTTGGACTGCAAGGAGATCCAACCAGTCCATCATAAAGGAGATCTGTCCTAGATGTTCATTGGAAGGACTGATGTTGAAGCTGAAACTCCAATACTTTGGCCACCTGATGTGAAGAATTAACTCATTTGAAAAAACCCTGATGCTGGGAAAGATTGAGGGCAGGAGGAGAAGGGCATGACAGAGGATAAGATGGTTGGATGGCATCACCAGCTCAATGGACATGAGTTCAGGTGAACTCCGGGAGTTGGTGATGGACAGGCAGGCCTGTCGTGCTGAAGTTCATGGGGTCGCAAAGAGTCGGACACGACTGAAGGACTGAGTTTAACTGAACTGAAAGAAACCTTTGAGCTTCCCCAGTGGCTCAGGAGTAAAGAATCCATCTGCCAATGCAGGAGACCTGGGTTTGATCCCCTGGAGAGCTGGGTCAGGAAGATCTCTTGGAGAAGGAAATGGCAATCCTGTCCAGAGAAATCCCATGGACAGGTGAGCCTTGCGGGCTACAGACCATGGAGTCCCAGTGAGTCGGACACAACTTAGCGACTAAACAACAACAACGACAAGGAAGACTTTAGGTATCAGAAGATGCTGCTGCTGCTGCTAAGTCGCTTCAGTCGTGTCCGACTCTATGCGACCCCATAGATGGCAGCCCATCAGGCTCCCCCGTCCCTGGGATTCTCCAGGCAAGAATACTGGAGTGGGTTGCCATTTCCTCCTCCAATGCATGAAAGTGAAAAGTGAAAGTGAAGTCGCTCAGTCGTGTCTGACTTGGAGCGACCCCATGGACTGCAGCCTATCAGGCTCCTCCGTCCATGGGATTTTACTGATCCCCTTCCCACTCCTCAGCCCTGAACTCCTTCCATTCTCCAGACAGTTAGGGAAATGACAAGAGCCTGGGATGCGTTTATCTGTCCTGTTACAGTTGAAGTCACCCAACAATTCAAATGGAGGCTTTTCCATTTTCTCCCTTGTGCAGATGAGCAAGCTGAACTCAGAGGGGTGAATTCTCCTCCGAGGCTACGAAGCTTGATGGCTGTGAAAGCTGGCTCTGAGCAAGGCTTGGTCTCGGTCTCCAGAGCCCTTACAGGCTGTTGTTACGCAACCTGCCTTCACTTCCTGGCTGTGTGACAAGCCCCTAGTGTTATGTGGTAGGGAGTGGCACAATAGCAGGGCAGTCTCCATGCAGGATGATTAAGGTCGGTATGCCTGAGATCAGAGGCTACCAGGTTGGAGGAGGTTTAGAGGAGAAGGACAAGATGGCACTGCATCGGCCTTTGAAAGAACTGGAGTTAACTACGTAGGAAAGCAAGAAGGGCATTTATGGCAGAGGAATCAGTATGAATTCAGGATCGGATATTCAGCCTCCTTTTACTCACAGCGCTGAGCCTGACAGCACAATGGTGAGATGCCTAGATGTTCCTGTAGCCCTTGCCCCACACGAATCCCCAAGACATGCCTCTCTTTGTTGACCTTCACAGGCCAAAAGGTGACCGCCCCTACTCAAGTTACTCCTGGGGAGCTCTGGATAAACTTCCAGCCTCAAACGAAAGGACACACTCCCACCGAGCCGCTGCCTCTGAGCCCATTTGGCTCTGATTGGCTGCAAGACTTGCGCCTTCAGGCTAGCCACTCAGAGGCGCCCGCCAGCTCCCTCTTGCTTCTGATTGGCTGAGAGGAGCGCATGCTCAGACACACTAAGGGCCGCAAGCTCAGAGCTAGAACAGCAGTTAACTGCTCGGCGTCATCATGTGGTTTCTTTACAGACACGTTGGTCTGTGACAGGTAACTCAACTGGGGAGCAGGGGAAGGACCGGCCATCAGGAGGTGGGGAAGGGGAGGCTGTGGGGTCCTGGTGGTGGCCTTCACTCACCTCGGAGCTCTGGAAGGCTACAGAGCCGATCAAGTGAGGTCCAGACTATCGGGAGTACCAGGCCCCATATCCCCCGGAATCTGACTCAGGGCGTGGCAGTTCACACGGTCTGTGAACCTGGGCCATTTCCTCCCCTCAGGGAGTCTCTGAGTGTGATATGGAGATGAACTAAGGGTGAGGACAGGCCGTTGGGTCCCAGGTCTTACTTGGTGTCGAAGGGTCGCGTAGGGGCCGGGGGTAAGAAAATGATTCATCAACCGTCGATCCCCGTTGAGGTGACTGGATTTGCTCTTTGATGAACACATTGCTATCTTCTTGAGTCCACACTAATACATTTGTTTATAATTAGAAAGTAATGAGTATTTCGTTCTTTGGGTAGAAAATTGTATATAGTGTATATATCTCTAGTAGCAACGAGAAAACTACCTGTGGCTCCAATCCTCACTTGGTTGGAAGGAAGAATTGTCTTGCACAGTTCTTGCACAATTAAAGCCTTGCACTCAACACCTAATCTGTTCTCAATCTGTATAATCTTGTCATGAAGGTTATAAAAATTAAAATCATATAGTTTGTAACTTTTTAAGATTGGCATTTTTCATACAGCATAATTACTTTTTTGTCCCTCCAAGTTCTTGTGTGTAACTTGACACTTGTTTTTAGGGGAGATTGGGGTACTTTGAGGAATACTGTAGACCTTGAAGCTGATCCCTCTTAGCCAAATCTGATGTCAAGAAAAGAGCTCAGAGCTCAGGCATTGGATATTAATCTCGAGTCCATCACTTAGCAACTTTATGATGTCGGCATGGCTACTAATATGTTTGTATCTCAACTTCCTTATCAACATATGGAAGATAAGAAACCTACCTTATAGAATTATTGTGAGAATTGAAAAGGATAGTACATGTGTACTCAGTAGAGTATATAATAAACATTCCATAGTTCATCTTTTAGAGTTCGGTTATTAATCCATTTTACTCATGTCAATGTGAGAGAATAAGATTGATTAATTTATGGCTTTTCATCTTTAAAAAGGCCAACAATAAGCTCAGTCTATGTCTAATCTTCATTACCATTGTTACTATGATCTACCATACTAAAACCATCTTCAAACTGGTCACATAACCCTCTTAGAGTTTAGACTATACTCCTAAGCTCCAGTAATCAAAGCAGTGTGATACTAGCAAAAAAGCAGAGTTACAGATCAATGCTGTGCCCAGAAATGAATCTATACACCTATGGTCAATTATCTACAACAAAGGTATCAAAAATATATAATGGAGAAAAGATAGTCTCTTCAACAAGTGGTACTGGGAAAACAAAAGCTACATTTAAAATAGTGAGGTTAGAATATTCCCTCACACCACATGCAAAATAAACTCAAAATGCTTTAAAGACCTACATGTAAGACCAGAATCCATAAAACGCCTAGAGAAAAAAAAACAAAACACTGTTTGAAATAAATCATAGCAATTTTTTTTTGATTAGTCTCCTAAGGCAAAGACATAAAAGCAAAAATAAATGAATTAGGCCTATTTAAACTTAAAAAGCTTTTGCACAGCAAAGGAAACTTGACAAAATGAAAAAAACTATGGCGTGTGAGAAAATATTTGCAAATGATGTGACAGGAGTTAATATTAAATATATATTAACAGCTTATACAACTCAAAGAGCAAACAAACCAATCAAAAATGAGAAGACCTAAATTAACATTTTTCCTGAGAAGTCATACAGATGGCTAACAGGTACATGAAAACATGCTCAACTTTGCTAATCATGAGAGAAATGCAAATCAAAACCACAATGAGGTGTCACCTCACACCTGTGAGAATGGCTATCAACAAAAGTCTACAAATAACAAATGTTGGGGAGGATGTGGAGAAAAGAGAACGTTTATACGCTATTGGTAGAAATGTAAATTATTGCAGCCACTGGAAAATAGTGTTTGTTGTTACTGAGTTGCAAAGTAGTGTCCCACTCTTTGTGACTCCGTGGACTTCAGCACGCCAGGCCTCCCTGTCCATCACCAACTCCCGGAGTTTACTCAGACTCATGTCAACGGAGTTGCTGATGCCATCCAACCATCTGTTCCTTTGTCGTCCCCTTCTCCTCCTGCCCTCAGTCTTTCCCAGCATCAGTCTTTTCCAATGAGTCAGCTCTTCACATCAGGTGGCCAAGGTATTGGAGTTTCAGCTTCAACATGAGTCCTTCCAATGAACACCCAGGACTGATCTCCTTCAGAATGGACTGGTTGGATCTCCTTGCAGTCCAAGGGACTCTCAAGAGTCTTCTCCAACACCATAGTTCTAAAGCATCAATTCTTCGGCGCTCAGCCTTCTTCACAGTCTAACTCTCACATCCATACATGACCACTGGAAAAACCATAGCCTTGACTAGATGGACCTTTTTGGCAAAGTAATGTCTCTGCTTTTTAATATGCTATCTAGGTTGGTCATAAACTTTCTTTCCAAGAAGTAAGCGTCTTTTAATTTCATGGCTGCAATCACCATCCGCAGTGAGTTTGGAGCCCAGAAAAATAAAGTCAGCCACTGTTTCCCCATCTATTTGCCATAAAGTGATGGGACCAGATGCCATGATCTTAGTTTTCTGAATGCTGAGCTTTAAGCCAACTTTTTCACTCTCTTCTTTCACTTTCATTAAGAGGCTCTTTAGTTCTTTTTCATTTTCTGCCATAAGGGTGGTGTCATCTGCATATCTGAGGTTATTGATATTTCTCCTGGCAATCTTGATTCCAGCTTGTGCTTCCTTCAGCCCAGCGTTTCTCATGATGTACTCTGCATAGAAGTTAAATAAGCAGGGTGACAATATTACAGCCTTCATGCACTCCTTTTCCTATTTGGAACCAGTTGTTGTTCCATGTCCAGAAGTGGTATACTACACTGTAATTAGAAGATAATGGGTATCATTCCCCTGCTATACAGTGTATCTTTGCTGTTTATTTTATACACAGTAGTTTGTATCAGTTAATCCCATACCCCCAGTTTATCCTTCCCCACTTCCCTCTCCCCATTGGTAACCACAAGTTTGTTTTCTCTGTGAGTCTGTTTCTGTTTTGCACATACATTCATTTGTATTTTTTAGATTCCACAAAAAAGTGGTATCATATGGTATTTGTCTTTCTCTGACTTATTTCACTAAGCATAATATTCTGTAGTTCCATCCACACAACTGCAAATGGCAGAATTTCATTCTATTTTATGACTGAGTAATATTCCATTCTATATATATATGCCACATCTTCCTAAACCAGTCATTGGTTAATGGGCACTTGGATTGCCTGCAGGTCTTGGCTATTGTAAACAGTTCAGCTCTGAACATTGGGGAACATGTATCTTTTTGAATTATGGTTTTCTTTGGATACAAGCCCAGGAATGGGATTGCTAGGTTGTATGTCAGTTCTACTTTTAGTTTTTTGAGAATCTCCATACTGTCTTCCAGTATGAAGAAATAGAGGAAAACAATAGAATGGGAAAGACTAGAGATCTCTTCAATAAAATTAGAGATACCAAGGGAACATCTCATGCAAAGATGGGCTCAATAAAGGACAGAAATGGTAGGGACCTAACAGAAGTAGAAGATATTCAGAAGAAGTGGCAAGAATACACAGAAGAATTGTACAAAAAAGATCTCATGACCCAGATAATCACAATGGTGTAATCACACCTAAAGCCAGACATCCTGGAATGTGAAGTCAAGTGGGCCTTAGAAAGCATTACTACGAACAAAGCTAATGGAGGTGATGGAATTCCAGTTGAGCTATTTCAAATCCTAAAAGATGATGCTGTGAAAGTGCTGTACTCAATATGTCAGCAAATTTGGAAACCTCAGCAGTGGACACAGGACTGGAAAAGGTCAGTTTTCATTCCAATCCCAAAGAAAGGCAATGCCAAAGAATGCTCAAACTCCCACACAATTGCATTCATCTCACACGCTAGCAAAGCAGTGCTCAAAATTCTCCAAGCCAGGCTTCGGCAATACGTGAACCGTGAACTTCCTGATGTTCAAGCTGGTTTTAGAAAAGGCAGAGGAACCAGAGATCAAATTGCCAACATCTGCTGGATCATCGAAAAAGCAAGAGAGTTCCAGAAAAATATCTATTTCTGCTTTATTGACTGTACCAAAGCCTTTACCTGTGTGGATCACAATAAACTGTGGAAAATTCTTCAAGAGATAGGAATACCAGACCACCTGACCTGCCTCTTGAGAAATCTGTATGCAGGTCAGGAAGCAACAGTTAGAACTGGACATGGAACAACAGCCTGGTTCCAAATAGGAAAAGGAGTATATCAAAGCTGTATATTGTCACCCTGCTGATTTAACTTATATGCAGAGTAGATCATGTGAAATGCTGGGCTGGATGATGCACAAGCTGGAATCAAAATTGCTGGGAGAAATATCAGTAACCTCAGATGTGCAGATGACACCACTCTTTTACGGCAGAACTTGAAGAACTAAAGAGGCTCTTGATCAAAATGAAAGAGGAGAGTGAAAAAGTTGGCTTTTTCACTCCACATTCAGAACTCAACATTAAAAAACTCAACATTCAGAAAACTAAGATCATGGCATCTGGTCCCGTCACTTCATGGCAAATAGCTGGGGAAACAATGGAAACAGTGACAGACATTTTTTCGGCTCCACAATCACTGCAGATGGCGATTGCAGCCATGAAAGATGCTCGCTTCTTGAAGGAAAAACTATGAGAAACCTAGACAGCATATTAAAAAAGAGACATTACTTTGCCGACAAAGGTCTGTCTAGTCAAAGCTATGGTTTTTTTCCAGTAGTTGGACTATAAAAAAAGCTGAGCACTGAAGAATTGATACTTTTGAACTGTGATGTTGGAGAAGAGTTTTGAAAGTCCCTTGGACTGCAAGAAGATCAAACCAGCCAATCCTACAGGAAATCAGACCTGAATGTTCATTGGAAGGACTGATGCTGAAGCTTTAACTCCAATACTTTGGACTCCTGATACAGAGAACTGCCTCATTGGAAAAGACCCAAATTCTGGCAAAGATTGAAGGCAGAAGGAAAAAGGGATGACAGAAGATGAGATTTTTGGATGGACATGAGTTTGAGCAGGCTCTGGAAGTTGGTGATGGACAGAGAAGCGTGGCATGCTGAAGTCCTTCAGGTTGCAAAGAGTTGGACATGACTGAGCGACTGAACTGAACTGATAACTGAAACTAATATAGTACTGTAAGTGAGCTTTTTATTCAATAAAAATAATAAGACAAGAAATAAAGAAATAGAATATCTGGCATATTAGATAATAGGAAATGCTAGAGAGAAAAAAGCAGAATGGAGATTGATAAGGTATGTCAGAGAGGGTTGAAATTTTCATTTCGATAAGAGTTGAAGATCTCATTTGGAAAGTAATTTTTTGGTAAAAGCTTGAAAGGAATGGGAGAATTTACATATCTGAGAGAAGAACATTTGAAGCAGAGGAAAAACCAAATGCAAAAGACCGGAGGTGACAACATGCCTGATAGCATCTTTGCGGCAAAGGTTAGTGTGGAGAAAGGAAGGGATTGATAGTAGGAAATGAGGTTAGAATGTTAGGGGTAGGTCATGTATAATGAAGTCATAATAAGGGCACTGACTTGTGTGTGCATGTAACAGTTTCATTTCAGTATAATTCACATACCGTAGAAGTCACTTTTAAAAATGTACAATTCAGGGCTTCCCTGATGGTCCACTGGTTAAGAATCTGCCTGCCGGTGCAGGGGACAAGGGTTCAGTCCCTGCTCCAGGAAGATCCCACATGCCACTGAGCAACGGAGCCCATGCCCCTCAACCCTGATCCTATGCTCTAGAGCCCAGGAGCCGGAGCTACGGAGCCCCTGTGCCCTAGGGCCCACACTCCACAAGAGAAACCAGTGCGGTGAGAAGCCTTTGCACCGCAACGAAGAGTAGCCCCTCTCATCCCAACTAGAGAGAGCCCACACGCAGCAATGAAGACCCCCCACAGCCAAAATATAAAATAAGTAAATCTTTCTAAAAAATGTACTATTCGGTGGCTTTTTGTATGTTCAAAGAGTTTTGCAACCATTGTCCTAATCAATTTTAGAACATTTTTATCACTCCCCAAAGAAACCCCATACTCATTAGTAGTCACTCAGCATTCTCTCACTCTCCTCTGCCCCAACCCTATGTAACAATCTACTTTCTTTATAGGTCCACCTATTCAGAACATCTCATCTCATATAAATGAAATAATATTTGCTCTTTTGTGATTGGCTTCCTTCACTTACCATGATGTTTTCAAAAAGGCTTATCTATGATGTAGCATATACTAGTACTTCACTCCTTTTTATAGCTGAATAATATTCAATTGTATGGTGATACATTTTTTTATGCAGTCATCAGTTGATAGAGATTTGCATTGTTTCCATCTTCTGACTGTTTGAGCCTTCATTTATAGGTCTTTGTGTGGATATATGTTTTTATCTTTCTTGGGTATATATCTAGGAGTGGAATTGCTAGGTCATATGGCAACTCCTTTTGTTTGAGGAAATTCCCACACTCCTTTCCAAAGTGACTGTACTATTTTACATTCCCATAGTAATATGTGAGTTTTCCAATTTCTTCACAACCCTGTCAATACTTGTTATCTGTCTTTTCAGTTATAGCCATCCTAATGGATATGAAATTGTATGTCATTGGGGTTTTGATTTACATTTCCCTGATGGTTCATGATATTCACTATTTTTCATGTGTTTATTAACTGTATCTCTTCTTTGAAGAAATGTCTGTTCAGTTCTTTTACTCATTTCAAGTTTGATTACTATAAGAGTTTTTATGTATTCTGGATACAGGTCGCTTATCAGACATACGTATTTTTTCCCATTCTGTGGGTTGTCTTTTTACTTGATGGTAACGTTTGAAGGTCCATCTAGTCAAAGCTATGGTTTTTCCAGTGGTCATGGATGGATGTGAGAGTTGGACCATAAAGAAAGCTGAGCGCTGAAGAATTGATGCTTTTGAACTGTGGTATTGGAGAAGAATCTTGAGAGTCCCTTGGATTGCAAGGAAATCCAACCAGTCCATCCTAAAGTAAATCAGTCCTGAATATTCATTGGAAGGACTGATGCTGAAGCTGAAACTCCAATACTTGATGCAAAGAACTAATTGGAAAAGACCCTGTGATGCTGGGAAAGATTGAAGACAGGAGGAGAAGGGGACGACAGAGGATGAGATGGTTGGATGGCATCACCAACTCAATGGACATGAGTTTGAGCAGGCTCCAGGAGTTAATAATGGACAGGGAAGCCTGGTGTGCTGCAGTGCCTGGGATTGCAAGGAGTCTGACGTGACTGAACAACTGATCTGAACTAAACCTTTGAAGCTTAAAAGTTTTTGTGAATTCTAATTTATTTTTTCTCTTGTTGCTTGTAGTTTTGTAATATGTCTGAGAAGGTTTTGCCTAATCCAGGATTATATTTTATAACTCAAAATATCTTAAATTATGACTAGGATTAATTTGAAGATGTGAAATTGTACCTTCTGTCACCTGCTGGTAAGATTCATTACCCTAATACTGCAGTTTTCAAAGTGTGGAATGTGGAGCCCTCTGGTGGGAACCAGAGAGTCTTTTAGAGCGTTTGCAAGTCCAAAACTAAGCTCATAATAAGGAGATGCTCTTTGTCCTTTTCACTGTGTTGATATTTGCCCTAATGGTGCAGAAGTATTGGCAGGTAAAACCACTTGGCGCATCACCGCCTGTAGCTTCTGGAAAACTGCACTGTGCATTCTTTAGAATGTAGAAGAAAAAAATTAAAAACACATGTACAGTTGACCCGTGAACAACATGACTGAACTGTGTAGGTCCACTTACAGGTGGATTTTTTCAATAGTAAATACAACAGTACTACGCAATCGGATCCAAAGGTGGTTGAATCCATGGATGCGGAACTGCTTCCATCGAGGGCCAACTTAATTTATACTTGGATTTTTGACTGCACAGACGATGGGCACGTCTAACCTAAATGTTGTTCAAGGGTCAATAGTAATTCTACGAATTCTTTAGAATTTAGAAGGTAAAATTATTTAATCTGGTATTATTAGTAGTATTATAAAAATAGTTTTGACCTCATGGGCCACTTGAAACAATCCTGGAGCCCCTCTAGGGGCCCACGGACCATACTCCAAGAACCACTGCGCTGCCAAAATAGATCCTTGATAGAAGAATTATTTGAAGTGCACTTTAAATATCTACCAGTATCACTTATATATTGAGGAATCTTTGATGTAAAGAAATACAAATTTGTGGGAGGGCAGTGGGGAGAAGGAAGGATTTATTACTTGCCCCAAGTAAGGAGAACAAGGATCTTTTTCCAAAGGAGTTGCTCTCTGAACTGTAAAATTGGCTAATTTTTTTGAGGGGGATAATTTTTAAACCAGGAGTATGTGCATATTCATGAAGGGGCTTGAGCAGAGGGGAATTCAGCATAGAATTGGGGCAAAGGTCAACAGAGTCCAAGCTTTAGTTGACTGAAGTCAGGAGGGTCGGCGTCATCATTCCATTTTCCACCTGGGTAGGGGCTTTAGATCCTCCAGAACCAGAACTGGTGTCAGTTGAGTGAAGCTCAAGTTCTTATGCCTTGTCATAGAAAGAATTCAGTGAGAGACACAGTGATAGGTAAGAAGGGGATTTATTTAGAGAGGTGCACATTCCATAGATAGAATGTGATCCATCTGAAAAGATGGAGAGCAGCCCTGGGACAGACACTCCACAGAGTGTGGACCATCTCAGAAGGTAAGAGGCTAAATATCAACATTTAATTTAGTGTTCATACATGATTTTCAGTGTATATGAAAGAGAGATCAAACCAGTCAATCCTAAAGTAAATCAGTCCTGAATATTCACTGGAAGGACTGATGCTGAAGCTGAAAATCCAATCCTTTGGCCACCTGATGCAGAGAACTGACTCATTGGAAAAGACCCTGATGCTGGCAAAGGTTGAAGGCAGGAGGAGAAGGGGACGACAGAGGATGAAATGGTTGGATGGCATCACCAACTCAATGGTCATGAGTCTGAACAAGCTCCGAGAGTTGGTGATGGACAGGGAGGCCTGGCCTGCTGCAGGTCCATGGGATCGCAACGAGTCAGACACGACTGAGCGAATGAACTGAACTGATACATGAAAGACAGTATATTTTAATTTTTAATTATTATATATCACCTATTATATGTGATCATATTTGCGTTCGTTACTATATGTATAAATACAACACATCCAGCTTCCTGAGTAATTTTTACATATTTCAGCTCTATATTATATAGAATCATATATTCCATCATATGTATGAAATCTGTGATTCTGTGTGTATGCACGTATAATCAGTCACGACTGACTGCAACCCCATGGACTGTAGCACACCAGGCTCCTCTAAGACAGTATATTTTAAATTAGTACATTATATTTGTTTTTAACTTTTCTAAATTCTGTGATGAAAAGACTGTACATACATATCATCAGAGTGTGGCCCTTAAAATAACTGCCAGAATGAAGTGCTGATTTCTAGCTTGGGTGCAAAAATAATAGTCAGGATCTGTCCTATGGACACAACAGCTAGGGTAAAATCTTTATCACTCAACTACTTATGTGAATTTTTCTAGGTTTTAACCTACAGTAATATTTCTCCCCAAACATCCCAAACTCTGTAATAATAAGCTGTGACTGCTAAACCGTGAACTGGGAGGGAGCGATACTGTTGGTGATTGTCTTGAGCACATCCCTAGGTAAGAACTTTGAAACTTAACTTCATGAGAAGGAATATTAATTCACAGGTAAATTTTTCACATATTTAAGAATGGTAATATTCTTTGGATTCCCCAAGTTAATTCTAAACTGAATTTAAATGTTAGATATAAAATAAATTTGAACTGAAAAGCTTATTACGTTACTTCATAGCACATAACCCGCGAGAGGCCCTAGTATGCAGATGAGGATGTGACAGTGAGTTTGGAGTTGCCTTCAACTTTGGGGGAACAGAAGAAACTGAAGCACAAAACAGAAACTTAGAGAAGCTGAAAGGAGCTAAAGTATTTAAAAACATATTAAATGGGTGAGTTTAAATACTCTAGTTATTTCCTTATTTGCAATATAGTTGGTTAGAAGATTGTGCTCATGAATAAATGGTATAAGTTATGCTAAACATAGAAAATGCATTTCTTTGTTTCACTCACAAGTCTAAAATCAGTTTATGTTAAAATATGTTTAATATAGCTTGACTGATGCTATTGACCAAATCAGTCCCACTTCTCAATTATATACGAGTGATCCTTTTCAAGCATTGTGTTATTGATCACAACATGTCTTTCTTTTTTCCTTAAATAAACCAAGACACTCAGGTAAGTATATATGAGAACTGTTAACAATATGTGCATATCTCATAATGTAAAATGAGCCCCATTTAAAAAACAAGTATGCAGGAGAAGGGCTTTTATGATGCAGATACAGTGTTGTTCTGTGGATATTACATGAGCTTTTTATAAGTATTATGTCATTGTGTAGGTGTGAGTACTGCTTATATAATATTTGCACCCGAAAGCGCATGTAAACCCGGAACACACACAAGCTCACACACACATCTTCTAGTTTGATAACACAGACGAAGTATCAAAGTATTCAAAGTATCATTTTGTGTTATATAATGTTTAAATATTTTCAGAAAACAGCAAAAGTTAATTTTTGACATGACATTTTTAAGTACCATAAATAATGTATGAAAAGTGTTTTCTAATTAAAAATACATTTTACTTTATTCTAGAAATCACTTCTTATCTTGAAATGTTCTCAAATGTCATAGCACAAGAGAACCGCGGTGGCATTGTGAATATAAGGTACTCAGTCTTTCCCAGGTGATGCAGTGGTAAAGAATCTGCCTGCCAATGCAGGAAACATGGGACCTGGGTTCAGTCCCTGGGTGGGGAGGATCCCCTGGAGGAGGGCATGGCAATCCCCTCCGGTATTCTTGTCTGGAGAATCCCGTGGACAGAGGAGCCTGGCGGGCTGCAGTCCATCGGGTCATAGAGTTGAACATGACTGGGAGACTGAGCACGCACGCATGCGCACACTGAGTCTTTTCTGTTTCGTCTCCTTGTCCACATTGACTCCTGGCACTTAGGAAGGCGTGGCACATCCCAGCTCTTAGCCCTGTGGGGCTAATGTGTAAGCAGACTCTGGAACTGAGTGTTGATGTGGGAATGGCAGGGCTGAAGGAGGCCAGAGGAAAGAGAAGCGGGAGGACAGGGATATCTGTTCCTAAGAGATGGGCGAGATAGTGTCTTGACATCTGGGAACACTGAGGAGGATGTAACCCTAAGGGAATATGGCCCAATGTTCCTCCTGACTGCTTCTAAGCAGTTTTGTTTTTGTTTATTGAAAGCCCTGGGTTTTGCAGCTCAAGGCGCCATTATTTAGCACAGCATGGAGCCATGAATTTTTGGCAGATTTTCCACCTTCTCTTTTTACACTAGACCAAAAGAAGATGGCAGCAACAGACCATGGAACACGCCTGCATGTTGTCCAGTCTCCACGGCCACCACCTGCCTCCACGGCCACCACCTAAGGATTCTCAGAGCTGCAGCAATGAGAGTTTTTTCAACTTTCATCCTCATAGTGACTCCCCATGCAGTTTCTTGAGGGCTGTGGTAAACCATTGCTCTGTAATAAAAATACCCATGATACTCTTTTCTCTACTGCCTCTTTGAAATGTAAGACAGCAGTATTAAAAAAAAAAAAAGATGGCAGTATTAGAATTGCTTATATTGAATGTATTGTCATTTCCAAAATTCTTCACATGGTCAAATAAAAATATTCTCTTTGAATATGCAAACCTGTATTTTATATTTTGTATCCCAACTGTGTTTAACAAGGAGGGATCGAACTTTGAGTTAAGGAGAGAGGAAGAACCTCACAGGGCTGACTTACAGGTAGAAAGTCAGGGTTGGAGGGAATTGGCTATTCCAGAGACAGGATTTGGTGGGTTGTATGTGTGTTGGGGCGGCTGCCCTGGTGGCTCAGTAGAAAAGAATCTGCTTGCCAATGTAGGCGACTCAAGTTCAATCCCTGGGTCATGAAGATCCCCTGGAGAAGGAAATGGCAAACCACTCCAGTATTCTTGCCTGGGAAGTGCTATTGGAAGAATTGTTGCTGAAGCTGGAGCTCCAATTCTTTGGCCACCTGATGTAAAGAGCAGACTCATTGGAAAAGACCCTGATGCTGGGAAAGACGGGGCAAAAGGAGAAGAGGGTGGCAGAGGATAAAAGATGGTTGGTTAGATAGCATCACCGGCTCAGTGGACATGAATTTGAGCAAACTCCGGGAGATAGTAAAGGACAAAGGAGTCTGGTATGGTACAGTCCATGGGGTCACGGAGTCAGACACGACTTAGTGACCGAAAAACGACATGTGTGTTGGGTGGTAGTTGCTCTGGAGGAGGAAAGGAGTGTATAGTATGCTCTGAAGAACGGATGGAACATGTCGGTGTCTACCAGTATGGAAGGGACCTCTCTGTAGGCATGAAGACTCTGCAGCCCATCAACAGTGTCCCACTGTGTGATTATGCTAGTTCCCAGGGTCAGACAACTATAAAATCACCAGTGGGCGTAGAGTTGCTGGGGGTGGGAGTGGGAGTGAGAGGGGTGGTAGACAATGTTTGGGGGGCTTCCTAATAATGTAAAAAGTCTATCTCTGAAAGTCATTGAAATTGGCCTCCATACTGAGGAATGGTTCAACAGACTCATAAATGATTACAGATATATTTCTACTGATTAGTATAGCAAAGATGAAAAGGCAGGAGTGTCTCCCCAGCCTGTTCCAGTGTTTGGCTTTCTTTATTGGGTGAATTTGAAGAAAGAGAGGAGCAATGCTCTGAGATCAACAGCTTCTTCCAGACTGCCCAGCAGAAGCAGAGGGAGCTGACTGAGGAGCTGTGCTGCAGAGGTGGCTGCCGGGAGTGGAGGTAGGTGTTTGGCACCTCCTGCTGGTCAGTGTTGAGCAGTAGGGGGGCAGTTAGCCATGAGCAGCTCCCCTGAAGCCCCATGGTATTTCCTTGACTGGAGGGCTGCAAGCCACCACCCTGCCACATGTCCTTCAGACAAGACCTTCGTGAACCTGAGCCAGACTGGAGCAAAGCCTTTCCACTGTTCTCTTCCCAACCCTGTTTTTCCTTTCTTTCTCCTCTCCAGGCCACTGGTGGGTGGGGATGTCAGAGGTCAGGGCTCAGGAGCTCAGGTTTGTGGGAGGGCTGAGTCCTACTCTGCCCAGAGCACCAGGGGGTACACAGAGGTGGGTTGGGGGGCAGACCGTGGGGGTATCCGAGCCTCACCCAGAAACAACTCCACCTCAGAGTAGAAATAGCCTCTGGCCAACAATCCTGGGCGGTGTCTTCCCCTCAGTGGGTCTCTGACTGTAACGTGGGGACCGCTTGTGTGGGAATGCGGTCATTGGGCTCCAGGCTCCAGGTCCCTTCTGGTGTCAGTGGTTGCTTCTGAGAGGAGTAAGGCTGCTCTGTCTATCTCTCCTTCTTCTTTTCTCTGTATAACTCCGTGAACATCTCTGAGCGGTCCAGTTGTGGAGTGCACATAAGGAAGTGACTACTGGCTAGCCCACTCTCTCCACTATTGATTCCACCTCATCTCATTTGGGTCACCTCTAACTCCCTCCTCCCTCTTCTCTTCTCCATGTAATGCTGTGAACCTCTCTGAGTGACCCTCACAGTAAAGAAACTTTTCATCTTTAACGTAGATGTTTTATCAATGGTGCTGTATAGAAGGAGAAGTTTTGAAACTACTGTAAAAATAAGACCGATAACTGGAAGTAGGAGGCTTAAGTCCAAACCCTGACTCCAGGGAACTCCTGACCCCAAGGAACATTAATTGACAGGAGCTCATCAAACGCCTCCATACCGACACTGAAACCAAGCACCACACAAGGGCCAACAAGTTCCAGGGCAAGACATACCAAGCAAATTCTCCAGCAACAAAGGAACACAGCCCTGAGCTTCAAGATACAGGCTGCCCAAAGTCACCCCAAAACCATAGACATCTCATAACTCATTACTGGACATTTCATTACACTCCAGAGAGAAGAAATACAGCTCCATCCACCAGAACATCGACACAAGCTTCCCTAACCAGGAAACCTTGACAAGCCACCTGTACAAACCCACACACGGTGAGGAAACGCCACAATAAAGAGAACTCCACAAACTGCCAGAATACAGAAAGGACACCCCAAACTCAGCAATTTAAACAAGATGAAGAGACAGAGGAATACCCAGCAGATAAAGGAACAGGATAAATGCCCACCAAACCAAACAAAAGAGGAAGAGATAGGGAATCTACCTGATAAAGAATTCCGAATAATGATAGTGAAATTGATCCAAAATCTTGAAATTAAAATGGAATCACAGATAAATAGCCTGGAGGCAAGGATTGAGAAGATGCAAGAAAGGTTTAACAAGGACTTAGAAGAACTAAAAAAGTCAATATATAATGAATAATGCAATAAGTGAAATTAAAAACACTCTGGAGGCAACAAATAGTAGAATAACAGAGGCAGAAGATAGGATTAGTGAATTAGAAGATAGAATGGTAGAAATAAATGAATCAGAGAGGATAAAAGAAAAACGAATTAAAAGAAATAAGGACAATCTCAGAGACCTCCAGAACAATATTAAACGCTACAACATTCGAATCATAGGGGTCCCAGAAGAAGAAGACAAAAAGAAAGACCATGAGAAAATACTAGAGGAGATAATAGTTGAAAACTTCCCTAAAATGGGGAAGGAAATAATCACCCAAGTCCAAGAAACCCAGAGAGTCCCAAACAGGATAAACCCAAGGTGAAACACCCCAAGACACATATTAATCAAATTAACAAAGATCAAACACAAAGAACAAATATTAAAAGCAGCAAGGGAAAAACAACAAATAACACACAAGGGAATACCCATAAGGATAACAGCTGATCTTTCAATAGAAACTCTTCAAGCCAGGAGGGAATGGCAAGACATACTTAAAATGATGAAAGAAAATAACCTACAGCCCAGATTATTGTACCCAGCAAGGATCTCATTCAAGTATGAAGGAGAAATCAAAAGCTTTTCAGACAAGCAAAAGCTGAGAGAATTCTGCACCACCAAACCAGCTCTCCAACAAATACTAAAGGATATTCTCTAGACAGGAAACACAAAAACGGTGTATAAATTCGAACCCAAAACAATAAAGTAAATGGCAACGGGATCATACTTATCAGTAATTACCTTAAACGTAAATGGGTTGAATGCCCCAACCAAAAGACAAAGACTGGCTGAATGGATACAAAAACAAGACTCCTACATATGTTGTCTACAAGAGACCCACCTCAAAACAGGGGACACATACAGACTGAAAGTGAAGGGCTGGAAAAAGATTTTCCATGCAAATAGGGACCAAAAGAAAGCAGGAGTAGCAATACTCATATCAGATAAAATAGACTTTAAAACAAAGGCTGTGAAAAGAGAAAGAAGGTCACTACATAATGATCAAAGGATCAATCCAAGAAGAAGATATAACAATTATAAATATATATGCACCCAACACAGGAGCACCGCAGTATGTAAGACAAACGCTAACAAGTATGAAAGGAGAAATTAACAATAACACAATAATAGTGGGAGACTTTAATACCCCACTCACACCTATGGATAGATCAACTAAACAGAAAATTAACAAGGAAACACAAACTTTAAGCAATACAATAGACCAGTTAGACCTAATTGATATCTATAGGACATTTCATCCCAAAACAATGAATTTCACCTTCTTCTCAAGCGCACATGGAACCTTCTCCAGGATAGATCACATCCTGGGCCATAAAGCTAGCCTTGGTAAATTCAAAAAAACAGAAATCATTCCAAGCATCTTTTCTGACCACAATGCAGTAAGATTAGATCTCAATTACAGGAGAAAAACTATTAAAAATTCCAACATATGGAGGCTGAACAACACGCTGCTGAATAACCAACAAATCACAGAAGAAATAAAAAAAGAAATCAAAATTTGCATAGAAACGAATGAAAATGAAAACACAACAACCCAAAACCTGTGGGACACGGTAAAAGCAGTCCTAAGGGGAAAGTTCATAGCAATACAGGCACACCTCAAGAAACAAGAAAAAAGTCAAATAAATAACCTAACTCTACACCTAAAGCAACTAGAAAAGGAAGAAATGAAGAACCCCAGGGTTAGTAGAAGGAAAGAAATCTTAAAACTTAGGGCAGAAATAAATGCAAAAGAAACAAAAGAGATCATAGCAAAAATCAACAAAACCAAAAGCTGGTTTTTTTGAAAGGATAAATAAAATTGACAAACCATTAGCCAGACTCATCAAGAAACAAAGGGAGAAAAATCAAATCAATAAAATTAGAAATGAAAATGGAGAGATCACAACAGACAACACAGAAATACAAAGGATCATAAGAGAGCACTATCAACAATTATATGCCAATAAAATGGACAACTTGGAAGAAATGGACAAATTCTTAGAAAAGTACAACTTTCCAAAACTCGACCAGGAAGAAATAGAAAATCTTAACAGACCCATCACAAGCACGGAAATTGAAACTGTAATCAAAAATCTTCCAGCAAACAAAAGCCCAGGTCCAGATGGCTTCACAGCTGAATTCTACCAAAAATTTAGAGAAGAGCTAACACCTATCCTGCTCAAACTCTTCCAGAAAATTGCAGAGGATGGTAAACTTCCAAACTCATTCTATGAGGCCACCATCACCCTAATACCAAAACCTGACAAAGATCCCACAAAAAAAGAAAACTACAGGCCAATATCACTGATGAACATAGATGCAAAAATCCTTAACAAAATTCTAGCAATCAGAATCCAACAACACATTAAAAAGATCATACACCATGACCAAGTGGGCTTTATCCCAGGGATGCAAGGATTCTTCAATATCCGCAAATCAATCAATGTAATACACCACATTAACAAATTGAAAAATAAAAACCATATGATTATCTCAATAGATGCAGAGAAAGCCTTTGACAAAATTCAACATCCATTTATGATAAAAACTCTCCAGAAAGCAGGCATAGAAGGAACATACCTCAACATAATAAAAGCTATATATGACAAACCCACAGCAAACATTATCCTCAATGGTGAAAAATTGAAAGCATTTCCTCTAAAGTCAGGAACAAGACAAGGGTGCCCACTTTCACCATTACTATTCAACATAGTTTTGGAAGTTTTGGCCACAGCAATCAGAGCAGAAAAAGAAATAAAAGGAATCCAAATTGGAAAAGAAGAAGTAAAGCTCTCACTGTTTGCAGATGACATGATCCTCTACATAGAAAACCCTAAAGACTCCACCAGAAAATTACTAGAACTAATCAATGACTATAGTAAAGTTGCAGGATATAAAATCAACACCCAGAAATCCCTTGCATTCCTATACACTAATAATGAGAAAACAGAAAGAGAAATTAAGGAAACAATTCCATTCACCATTGCAACGGAAAGAATAAAATACTTAGGAATATATCTACCTAAAGAAACTAAAGACCTATATATAGAAAACTATAAAACACTGGTGAAAGAAATCAAAGAGGACACTAACAGATGGAGAAATATACCATGTTCATGGATTGGAAGAATCAATATAGTGAAAATGAGTATACTACCCAAAGCAATCTCTAGATTCAATGCAATCCCTATCAAGCTACCAACAGCATTCTTCACAGAGCTAGAACAAATAATTTCACAATTTGTATGGAAATACAAAAAACCTCGAATAGCCAAAGCGATCTTGAGAAAGAAGAATGGAACTGGAGGAATCAACCTACCTGACTTCAGGCTCTACTACAAAGCCACAGTTATCAAGACAGTATGGTACTGGCACAAAGACAGAAATATAGATTAGTGGAACAAAATAGAAAGCCCAGAGATAAATCCACGCACATATGGACACCTTATCTTTGACAAAGGAGGCAAGAATATACAATGGAGAAAAGACAATCTCTTTAACAAGTGGTGCTGGGAAATCTGCTCAACCACTTGTAAAAGAATGAAACTAGAACACTTTCTAACACCATACACAAAAATAAACTCAAAATGGATTAAAGATCTAAACATAAGACCAGAAACTATAAAGCTCCTAGAGGAGAATATAGGCAAAACACTCTCTGACATACATCACAGCAGGATCCTCTATGACCCACCTCCCAGAATATTGGAAATAAAAGCAAAAATAAACAAATGGGACCTAATTAACCTTAAAAGCTTCTGCACATCAAAGGAAACTGTTAGCAAGGTGAAAAGACAGCCTTCAGAATGGGAGAAGATAATAGCAAATGAAGCAACTGACAAAGAACTAATCTTGAGAATATACAAGCAACTCCTACAGCTCAACTCCAGAAAAATAAATGACCCAATCAAAAAATGGGCCAAAGAACTAAATAGACATTTCTCCAAAGAAGACATACAGATGGCTAACAAACACATGAAAAGATGCTCAATATCACTCATTATCAGAGAAATGCAAATCAAAACCACTATGAGGTACCATTTCACACCTGTCAGAATGGCTGCGATCCAAAAGTCTACAAGTAATAAATGCTGGAGAGGGTGTGGAGAAAAGGGAACCCTCTTACACTGTTGGTGGGAATGCAAACTAGTACAGCCACTATGGAGAACAGTGTGGAGATTCCTTAAAAAACTGGAAATAGAACTGCCTTATGATCCAGCAATCCCACTGCTGGGCATACACACTGAGGAAACCAGAAGGGAAAGAGACACGTGTACCCCAATGTTCATCGCAGCACTGTTTATAATAGCCAGGACATGGAAGCAACCTAGATGTCCATCAGCAGATGAATGGATAAGAAAGCTGTGGTACATATACACAATGGAGTATTACTCGGCCATTAAAAAGAATACATTTGAATCAGTTCTAATGAGGTGGATGAAACTGGAGCCTATTATACAGAGTGAAGTAAGCCAGAAAGAGAAACACCAATACAGTATACTAACGCATATATATGGAATTTAGAAAGATGGTAACAGTAACCCTGTATACGAGACAGCAAAAGAGACGCTGATGTATAGAACAGTCTTATGGACTCTGTGGGAGAGGGAGAGGGTGGGAAGATTTGGGAGAATGGCATTGAAACATGTAAAATATCATGTACGAAACGAGTTGCCAGTCCAGGTTCGATGCACGATACTGGATGCTTGGGGCTGGTGCACTGGGATGACCCAGAGGGAGGGTATGGGGAGGGAGGAGGGAGGAGGGTTCAGGATGGGGAACACATGTATACCTGTGGTGGATTCATTTCGATATTTGGCAAAACTAATACAATTATGTAAAGTTTAAAAATAAAATAAAATTAAAAAAAAACATACATGACTACTGGAAAAACCATAAAAAAAAAAAAAGAGAGAGATGATAGGATTTGTTCCTTAATGAACACTGGCCTCCCGCCTTCTCAGTGATACATTTGTTCCTAATAGAATAATGCCGGTTTTGTTTTCAGAATTTGACAGTAGTTGGGTGTTACATATAGTTCCTTGAATCCCAAGAGGGAATTAGCTGTGGTCTGTCGTTGCCTGATGGGAAGGAAGAACTGTCAGGGTTGAATTCAAAGGAGGCCTGTTGCACACCGGCTCTCAGCCATCCCTGGGGCAGAAGAAAACCTTCAGGAGCTCAAAAGAACACTCAAGTGGAAGTTGACTACCCCATGGGGTGTTCCCCAGAGCTTCCACTAGATGGAGCCTTCAATACATTTGCATCACTGTGCTCACAGGTGGAGCTAACATTCAGCTGGAAAGAAAAGCGTTGATGAGGTTATGGTTTCTCTTATTTTAAAGAAGGCCGATGTCAATGATGACTCCGGCCTTTGTCGGATCTCAGTTGTGATCAGTGTCCATCCCCACCTCCTGCCCTGAGCATCACCATCCCAAACATTTCCTGCCCTTTCTCTGTTCCTTGCCTCTGACCCCACTGTTCCCTTAGCCTTGCCAGTCAGTCCTTACTTCGTGCCTTCATTTGGCAAATACGATTGGCAAATACCAGCTATTTTCAGGAGCCTTCCTTTATTCCAACAAGCAGAGTCAGGTGTGATTGTTTTTTGCTTTTTGGTGGCGCTTTGCACCATGTGGAATTTTAGTTCCCTCAGCAGGGATTGAACCGGCACTCCTAGTGAAAGCTTGGAGTCTTAACCGCTGGACTGCCAGGCAAACCTCTGACCACAATTTTGGTTAAGTGGTATTTTATGCTCATGTCATTTATTCTGTCCTGCAGTCACTTCCCCTATCAACCTCTTGTATAATACTCTGGAATCCTTAGGAACCAGCCCTAATTGTCCTGCGGCTTGGGACCCAGATGACTAGGGACAACCCTTCTGTCTCAGGCCTACAAAGTTTCTCAGCTTGTTCAGCAGAGAACTCTCGAAAACTAATCCCAACCTGCTTGCCATATATAACCTACTCCTACAACTCTTAACTTGATGTTACTCTGTCCTTGGGTCCACCTGCCGTGTGGCCCTGCCTGGCAGCCTTCTCTCATTTTAAGGTGTGAGTTACAGTCTGACATCAGATCCTGGGTGCTTTATCACCACTGCTCTGCAGCCGAGTTTCATGGAGCTCTTCCTGAAGGCCTTGGGAGTTTTTAGCTTCCAGTGTCAGACTTGCAGTTCCCGTGTGTGGCTATGGGGATTGTACTTTGCTGTCTTTGGTCTTGAAGTAAGGCTTGGTCCACCAGGGGGCGCAGTAGTCTCACGCTATTGCTTTGTGTCCTAGTGAAGGTCTGTGTGATGAGGCTTATCACCTTGCTTTGGAGAGGGGTTTGCCCTTGGTATTTTTGTTGGTCACCTTCTCTCTGGTCAGGTTTCAGAAACTCAGCTCAAAGTCAAACGATTTTGTCCATGAAATGCACTGTGTTGCCTTGAATGCACCACCTCCCTTCTATGGGTTCTTAAAATGTGATCCTTTTTTTGTGTATGTGTGGGGGTGGGAATATTGTTTAGCTTTGAAATCCTTACTGGAGGGAAAACCTATTTCGTGTTTCTTCAGGACAGTATCATTATTACTTTGCAAACCTGAAGAATGACTTTCTCCAGAACAGTAACTTTTGAAACTTGGAAACCTGAAACCTGCTTTTAACCTGAATACTGACTGTGATTGTGAAAATTGGTTGTGGCCTTCTAAGTCTAAATCAAAATATTTTCTGGATTCCTAATGATGGCTAATGGAAACATGCCAGGCTCAGCCATTTCAAGAGATGAAGCTAGTATATTCCTGTGTGTTTTATGCAACTTACTAATTTTCACAGCTGGTGCCGTTTTGAACACCTATCTGGACCAGACACCATGCTAAGTGTTTTACAAACTTTGGCTCATTAATCCCCGCTTCATGCATTATCACCCCCATTTTTACAGATAAGAAAACTGAGGTTCATATAGCATACACGATGGCCCTGAAATCCAAACCCAGACTGAGCAGACATATGTGCTAGCCAGCACAGACTCAGACCTCTGACTTACTCACACATGGGGTCAGGGGCCTGTCACATGGCCAGTCAGGGGAGCACCGAATGGCTTTAAGGGACCATCTCAAGACCTATAATGACCAACCACCGCTGATGACGATTTGGACATCCAGATAGCACCAGTTCTTCTAGAACTTCATCACTTCTCCCCCTCCATGGAGGGTTCCACAGAGACAACACACTCAGATGGCCTTCCCAGGGCAACTCGTCGCTCAAGGCTTCTAATTCCATGGTGGAACCTTCCTCAGGCTCTGCATTTCTAAAAATAAGTCCATTTTATAGGTTACTCGGTATAATGGGTGTCGATGTATTTGTCAAATTGTTACCCAGGCAGCCCATATGGACCCCTGCTGGGGCCTTGGCCCGGCTGAGACCCCACCTCAACAGGGAAGGTTCTCACTCCTTTCAGGTTCGTGTAGCCAGAGGCCAAACCAAAGCTGAGACCGATGCAGCTCAAGCTTTATTCAATGGCCCGAGAGTGGAGAGGTGGGAACTGTGTTTTAGACGAGCTTCTTCCCGACATGGCACAACTCTGGGCCATGGCTGGGGGCAAAGGTGTCACTTAGTAGCTGATGTAGTAAAATCAGTGTAGAGTGAGACTCAAGGGCTGCTGGAGGTCAGATTCGTCTTGGTTCCAACTGATTCCATATGGCTTTTTGTTTTTCTATAGATTCCCTTCTTTGTATCTGGACCCTGTGTCTTAAAGACACGCATTAGCTCCTGTCCACGGGTCTGGTGTCAGCTCTGGCAATAACATACACCTGAGACATTTTTACTCTCTGTCTGCTTCCAGAGTTCGTGGTAATATTAGCACTGGAAAAGCACAACAATAAGGAATTGTACCATGCTCAGAATTTAACCTGAGCCCAAGCCAAACGTTCCCCCAAGCTTCTTTGTCTATTTCCTTTTACAGAATCTCTGTGCATCTGGCTCTGCAGTTTACCCATGGGAACATTGCTCTAGCTTAGGAGTCCTCAACCTCAGTACTGCCAGTCTTCCGGGCTGGGTGACTCCATCGTGGAGGGCTGCCCTGCGTGCGGTAGGATTTTAAACAGCGTTTCCAGTCTCTTCCCATTAGAAGCTAGAAGCAACTCCCCCACCCTAAATAGATCTTCCTCTTTTATACATAAAGCATATATATATATATATATATATATATATATATATAACAAGCACATTTACTATTTATCTGTGGTATTATTATTTATTTTGGCCATGCCGCACATCTTGGTGGATATCAGTTCCCCAACCAGGGATTGAACCTGGGCCACAGCAGTGAAAGCAATAGAAAGCACTAACCACTAGACCACCAGGGAACTCCCCTATTTATACGTGGTATTAAAATATTTTGTGGAGGATTTCCGTAGTGGTCCAGTGGTTAAGACTGCATTGGGAAACTGAGATTCCACATGCCACATGACATGGCCAAAAAAAAAAAAAACCCCAAATATATCATGGAGAGGTGATGACGAAAAAAATGTCTGAAAAGACTCTTTGGGATGGAGTGATAAAAAAAGGTTGATAAACACCACTCTAGTTCAATTTTTCAGTTCTTATTCATGCAACTTCCTCAGGAAAAATGGCATTTGTGGCTCTTTAAAAAAAGCTGAACCAAAGAGCCAAGCAACTGTAGATACATAGAAGGAAATAACTGAGAGCTGGCAGGAGCCAAGGATACCATATGGAAAAAACTTAGGGCCGATGTCAGCCGCTTGGCTCTGACTAGTAGGTGAACCCGAAGAAATCCTCAGCCAGGATCACTGTCCAGCGGAAGCTCTGCCATTTCTGAGTAGAAGAGGCTTGGGGGAAGGGTCTTCCTGTGGTGAGAGGGGCTTGGAACTATGTTGTCATGTCACTTATTTATTGAGGACATTTATTGACTATGGTTGACCAGAGCCTTCATGTCACTGCCGGACACACACATCTGAATACACTTCCCTGCCCCTAACTATTATTCTTAAATAAATCTGGCTTCTCACTCTGACCTCCTCAGATCCCACTGCTTAGAGAACATATCGTGGCAGATCTTGATTGCTGGTCATGGCGCATCCAGGATGGGGAAATAACAAACAGCTCGTTGATCCAGAATATAAAGGTCATCTCTATTGCACATAGCCAGCTAAACTGGAAAAAGAGGTAAATTAAAAATCCAACAAATTTTAAAACATTAAGACGTTTCTGTCTTGAAAAACTGACTTCCCTCATCTAGCAGAGCGCAAAACTTCCCAGCTTTCTGTTTGGGGAAATGAGTGAGTAACCTGAACCCAAGCGGAGAGTCACTCATTTTCTACTTCTTACTTCTATCAAAAAACCCCACTTGAACTCAGCGTGCATAGATGGGTGAGGAAGAGAGCTGGTGTTCACAGGAAGCCACGCGCCCTTCAGAGGCACCTGTCTTTCTTAGTGCACTGCTTCTAGAGCAAGTCGGGCACTGCCTCGCAGACCTGCCTTGGAGCCACTTTCAGAAAAGCAAGGTAAGGGGGCAGACGATGTGGGGTGCTTAGGTCCTCGGACCCCGTGCTGCTTGGCCCACAGGTGTGTGGGTTCTGGAAGCGCTGAAAGCTGCCCGGCTAGGCAGCCAGCCGATCACTTGGTCAGCCTGGTCATTCTGCTGGTTCATGCCAGTTGGCACCTGTCCTTATTGCTCACACACAGCCCTCCCAGCCCTCATCTGACTGGCTCTCACATACTTAACAGCGCCTTCCTCTCACACACATCTGGCTTAAACTATGTGCTCAGAACACACAGTTAATTTTCATTCACTGTATATACTTTGCCATTTCTGGCTTCTATCAAGACTCCCGGCTCAAGAAACACCAACCCAATGAGGGCTGCAGCGTAATCCCAGACATTTACCAGCTGTGTTGACTTCTGTTTCTTCTCCTGATAATTTCCTAACACCTCCTCAGCCTCTCTTATTCCTTTCCTTTTCACTGGTAAAATGATGGCGATAGACCAGAATTGTTATTCATTTAATTGGAATTGATAATCATTTAACACAATTTTTTTTTTTTTTTGAGAACCTGTGATGCCCCAGGTCTTCAGCATCCCTTTGGAGGAATAAATCAAAACCTCTCTGAGAAACACATGCTTTGGGTGTTTGGGTGTATGGTGGTCAGAGTGGGAGATGGGGAATGTATGTGGAATTATTGAGCAATGTGATAGGGTTTTGAGCAAGAATATCAGGGCGCCACTAAGAAGGTTGCAAGGAGAGGTCGCCTTGAGGCAGAAAGCCGCCTGCATTGCTCTGACTCACATGTGGACATGTGCGTAACTTTCGGAAGATTTTAACCTCTTCATCTGCCAATTTAGACAGGAAATGAGGGTGGTTGTGAGCATGTGTGTAAGGTTAAGATTGTAACCTCATCTGCCAGTTTAGATAAGAAATGAGGGTGGTTGGGAAGGTAGAGATTTTATTTCTGGCTATGATGTGCCTTTTCTAGATCTATCCTGCTAATTGACACTCTGATAGGATTCGTGCATAAAATTGATCTTTATATGCAGTTCTGATGAAAAGACCAAAAATTTCCCTCAACTTACCCAACTGAATATTGCCACCTTCCATAGGGCCTGGAAAAACACATTTGCTGCTTTAGTGTCAGATTGGCCCAAGAGTGGCCAGTCACCCAGCCGGGGAGTCCAGGTGCGTTCCAGGTAAGACAGCAAACATAGGACTTGGGTGTGGTGTGCTGGGGCCCACCTGTACCAGCACTCAGGAGCTGATTGTTAAATCTTCAGAAATTTTATGGGGCAGTTGGTGATTTGACCTTGTTAAATCTTCAGAAATTTTGTGGGGCAGTTGGTGATTTGACCTTGGCCATGGTGGGAGTGTTTGGGCTTCCCCAGTGGCTCGATGGTAAAGAATCTGCCTTCAATGCAGGAGATGTAGGTTCGATCCCTGGGTTGGGAAGATCCCCTGGAAGAGGGCATGGCAACCCACTCCAGTATTCTTGCCTGGAGAATCCCATGGACAGAGGAGTCAGAGGAGCCTGGGGGGCTACAGTCCAGGGAGTTGCAAAGAGTAGGATACGACTGAAATGACTTAGTGCACACACGTGGTGGGAATGTTTACACCATGGAAACCGCCAAGAGCCACACATCAGAGCCCCCCAGCCCCACCTTCTCACCCTCCCAGACCTGGTTCACCTGCAGCACGTCACTGGGACTTGGGGCCCAAAGAATACATTCTCTGTGTGGCTGTGTGGTTTTTGGAAGACACTTAACTTCTCTGAGACTTTCGTGAGTCATCTACACCACGGCTGAGTATGGTTATTTGGCTTAGAATACCAGGTTTTATTGAAAGGGGTGTGAGAACAGAAACACACGACTGGGATTGAATGCACAATATCAGTGAACATGTTCTGAAATCTGTAAAGTGCAAAGCACTCAGAAGGAATTAGAATTTTTATATAAAAGCAAGAGGTCAACCTGGTTCCTTTCTAGCCTGATGATTTACCTAAGTTATCTCTGAATTTTGGGCATTACAATCTGAAGGGAAAACATGCATAGATTTTCTATCTGTTTTTTTTTTTGGCTTTCATGTCAGAAAGGCCCTGGGTGCGGTACTGTTGGGCAGGTCATCTGGTCTTGTCATTTCTGTGAGTGATTTCAGTAAATGCCAGACTAGCTTTCAGAAATACATCCTTGAAAAACAGCTCATTGAAAGAAGGTTTTACTTGTCCCGCTTACAAATGGGAGAACCAGGGCTCCCAGCAGAGGGGCAGGAAGAGTGGCAGCGCTGGAGTTTGGTGTCTGTCTGCCGCTAAAGGGCAGGATTCCTGCACTGTGGCTGACTGCTCTTCAGTTCAAGGACCTGAGCCCCTCAGTGCCGGGAGCTTGGGATGAGTGTCTGATGATCTGGGCAAAGCAGCTGTGCTCTGCACACAGCACCGTTCTGATTTGTTTCTGTTCTGATAGAAATCTGTTGGCTCCTCCCCTCATTAGGTTCTTCTGGCTGGGCTCAGAGCTGCCTTGAGGAGCCTGTAAATCTGAAAATGAACCCCACGGATATAGCAGACACCACGGTGGATGAAAGCATCTATAACAGTTATTATCTCTATGAAAACCTCCCCAAGCCTTGCAACAAGGACGGCATCCGGGCATTTGGGGAGCTCTTCCTGCCCCCACTCTACTCCTTGGTCTTTCTCTTTGGTCTGCTTGGAAACTCCGTGGTGGTCTTGGTCCTGTTCAAGTACAAGCGGCTCAAGTCCATGACTGACGTGTACCTGCTCAACCTCGCCATCTCAGACCTGCTCTTCGTGCTCTCCCTGCCTTTCTGGGGCTACTATGCTGCAGACCAGTGGGTGTTTGGGCTTGGCCTCTGCAAGCTGATTTCTTGGATATACCTGGTGGGCTTCTACAGCGGCATCTTCTTCATCACACTCATGAGCATCGACAGGTACCTGGCCATCGTGCACGCCATCTTCTCCCTGAGAGCCAGGACCTTGACTTACGGGGTCATCACCAGTGTGGCCACATGGTCAGTGGCTGTGCTCGCCTCCCTCCCAGGCCTCCTGTTCAGCACGTGTTATACTGAGCGCAACCACACCTACTGCAAAACCAAGTACTCTTTCAACTCCACTCGGTGGAAGGTCCTGAGCTCCCTGGAGATCAACATTCTAGGGCTGGTGATCCCTTTGGGAATCATGCTGTTCTGCTACTCCATGATCATTAGGACCTTGCAGCACTGCAAGAATGAGAAGAAGAACAAGGCAGTGAAGATGATCTTTGCTGTGGTGGTCCTCTTCCTGGGGTTCTGGACCCCTTACAATGTGGTGCTCTTCCTGGAGACCCTGGTGGAGCTGGAGGTCCTTCAGGACTGCACCTTTGAGCGACACCTGGACTATGCCATCCAGACCACAGAGACCCTGGCTTTTGTTCACTGCTGCCTCAATCCTGTCATCTACTTCTTCCTGGGGGAGAAATTTCGCAAGTACATCGTACAGCTCTTCAAAACCTGCCGGGGCACTCTGGTGCTCTGCCAATACTGTCGACTCCTCCCAATGTACACTGACACCCCCAGCTCATCTTACACGCAGTCCACGGTGGACCATGACCTCCGCGATGCTCTGTAAAAACTGAAAACGCAAGAAATAGTTAATAAGCTTCCCAAGTTGAGAGCTTATTTAAAATTGTATCTAAGTGACAGTTTTGTGAACAAGTACAGGGGTGAAGAATTATATCCACTGCAAAAAGTAGGGCTTCTCACCCGGCAGTCACGTTTTCTTCCTGCCAAGTACAAGTTCAGTGTGACCAGAGTTCACCTGGACCAAGGCATCCTTCTTTGCTGTGCCAGGCTTTCCTGCAGGAATGAGTAAACCTGAGGAGGCTTCTGAGCATGCTTCAGTGAGGAGAGAGGTGATTTGGGAACGGGAAGACCATTCCCTTCCAACCTGAACTCATGGGATTCTCTGGAGGGGTTTGTAGAGAATTGACTGGGGGAGTAAAGCGCTAATTCTTGCTGTGAAAATGAGGCCTTTAAACTGCTACTAGCTTCTGTGAAACAATATAGAAAACCTTGGGCACACTGTCCCAGTGTTTTCCTAATCATATATATCTGAAGCACAGTGTACGCCATGAAGCCAGGTGTCTGCAGAAACAAGTAGTAAAGGAATGAAATTAGATCTGGATTCTTTTATTGTGAAGGATTATTTATTAATGAAAGCCAAACTTCCAATGCTGATAACAACTATAAGCTTAAGAAGGCATTAGAATGGTCTGATTCCTAAACAAGAAATGCAAGGCATTAACAAATCTAAATGTAACTTGTGGAAATTCAAACACAGTTTCATATGCTTGTGGTGTGTTTTATTTTCATTAATACATGAGTATTCACATTTAAGAAATAATACATAGGCCCAGATACATTTATCTGGGGTCTTTTACTCATTTACAAACATTTCCTTCAAAACCAAAAAATAACAAGGACTAATCAAGTAAGAAGACAATGCTTCATTAATCATTTCAAAGTGCCTGCCATAAAGTAAGGCAAAAATAGTCCACTAAAAGTTAATGCTGATATGGCATAAAAATGACTTCCAAAAAATTCGGAATTGTGAAAAGTGTCATCTTTTAAAATATTGGCCCTGCTTTTTAACTTTTGGATGATTCAAAATTTCAATCAGTCACTTCTTACAAGTCATTTTAATTATGTAATTAATCATTAAAAGAACTCTCTGTTCTTACAGCCTTAATCAGAATTAAGACTTACAAAGTCTAAGGATATCTGTAATTGCTCCAAAAACAAAACCTATTTTGCAAACTATTACCTGAGCTAACCAGTTTAAAATGCTTCTGTAAACTTACACATTATTGCATGCTTTCCATTTATAAAGAATGCATTTCCAGAAAATTTATTTTCGGAAGGTGATTTTAACAGGGTAAGTTGATATTGCCTTTCTAGAAATACAATAAAAGACAACAAATAAACCTGTGTATTGTTTTTCCTGGTTATGTGTATGTTTGGTCTCCCACTGGGGATGAGCATCTGAGCCCCTAATGTTCCTGTTGTCTGGCTTGATCATCTTTGCTACATGTTATAGAAGAGATCCACGTTCCCGAGAGGAAGAATTAAAGGCTTCAGTGTTAAGATAACCACTTGGGATGGAGAAAGGAGTCACTACTCATTGTCACATAAGTGCTTGGGGATGAGAGTGGATGAGGAGTGGGGACAGGAGGGGTCCCAGGGCAGTCCTTAGAAAACCCCACATGACACGGCAGGGTCTGCAAATTATACTTCTGTGTTTCCTTGTGCATCTGAGCCATTACTTTCCTCTCTTAGCCTTGGTTTCCTCTTATCTGTAAAGCAGAACAGAGTTCAGAGTGATTGAAAAAAAAGATGACTACTCAAAGTATCTATGTTCCTTGGTCATAAAGTGTGTTTTGAACTTCCCAGTCAGTGGCTGCCTCCCCTTTCCTCTTAGAGCTTGAAGTTTCATTCATTTAATCAGTAGGAGATAGAAATGTAAGGACACCAAAAGACAGAGACTAAAGACTCTGATGCTGAGAGGGATTGGGGGCAGGAGGAGAAGGGGACGACAGAGGAGATGGCTGGATGGCATCACCGACTTGCTGGACATGAGTCTGAGCTAACTCCGGGAGTTGGTGATGGACAGGGAGGCCTGGCATGCTGCGATTCATGGGGTCACGAAAAGTCGGACTCAACTGAGCGACTGAACTGAACTGAACGGAACTGAACCACCGGGGTTTTACTGTCCCTTTAGTGTCCATTACTCTAATGCTCACTGAAGCTGCAGACCACACAGCTCCTGCACCCCACCCGAGGATGGGGTCACCTATCATCTCCAGGACCTCAGGACCTCCCTTGCTCCAAAGTTGGGAGCTGTCCCCTCAGGATGGGAATTTAGAACCTCTAGTGATACCCAAACATAACCCTCTCAGCTCACTGGAAAGAAAGTTCCTTCCCCTTCAGTAGCAAACATAGAAACCCCAGCTTGATTTCTACACAAAGTTTGGTTTTGCTTTTTTTTTTTTTTAAAGGGTGCCAGGACCAACAATCACCAGCTACCTAAGAACCAAAGAATTATACTTCCAAAATCTCTTGATGTTGATTCTGCAAAGAATAAGAGCTGTCCTACGTGTGCCTCTTGTGACAGAAACCCTTTTTAAGGTGGGTTTACAGAATTGAAAGAGACACGTGTACCCCAGTGTTCATCGCAGCACTGTTTATAATAGCCAGGACATGGAAGCAACCTAGATGTCCATCAGCAGATGAATGGATAAGAAAGCTGTGGTACATATACACAATGGAGTTTTACTCAGCCATTAAAAAGAATGCATTTGAATCAGTTCTAATGAGGTGGATGAAACTGGAACCTATTATACAGAGTGAAGTAAGCCAGAAAGAAAAACACCAATACAGTATACTAACGCATATATATGGAATTTAGAAAGATGGTAATGATAACCCTGTATGCAAGACAGCAAAAGAGACACAGATGTATAGAACAAACAGTCTTTTGGACTCTGGGAGAGGGAGAGGGTGGGATGATTTGGGAGAATGGCATTGAAACATGTATAATATCATACAAGAAACGAATCACCAGTCCAGGTTCCATGCAGGATACAGGATGCTTGGGGCTGGTGCAGTGGGATGACCCAGAGGGATGATACAGGGAGAGAGGTGGGAGTGGGGTTCAGGATGGGGAACACGTGTACACCTGTGGCGGATTCATGTTGATGTATGGCAAAACCAACACAATATTGTAAAGTAATTAGCCTCTAATTAAAATTTAAAAATTTAAATTAAAAAAAAATTAGGTGAGTTTAACTGTATGTTTTCATTAGGACCATTCTTCTCTTGCTGCACCATGTCTAGCTTCTGGGGAACACAGTTCATTTCAGTTCAGTTGCTCATTTGTGTCCAACTCTTTGCAACCCCATGGACCACAGCACACCAGGCCTCCCTGTCCACCACCAACTCCCGGAGTTCACTCAAACTCATGTCCATCGAGTCAGTGATGCCATCCAACCATCTCATCCTCTGTTGTCCCTTTCTCCTCCTGCCCTCAATCTTTCCCAGCATCAGGGTCTTTTCAAATGAGTCACAGACTAGGTGTAATTTCTTTAAGAACAAAAGAAAGAGGTTTGCTTTTCAGATGGTGTCATTGTTTTGGAATAAGATAGAAGTTATGGCTGCACAGCATTGTGAATGTACTAAATGCCACTGAATTGTACATTAAACACTCTCCAACATGCATCACAGCAGGATCCTCTACGACCCACCTCCCAGAATACTGGAAATAAAAGCAAAAATAAACAAATGGGACCTAATTAAACTTAAAGGCTTCTGCACAACAAAGGAAACTATAAGCAAGGTGAAAAGACCACCTTCAGAATGGGAGAAAATAATAGCAAATGAAGCAACTGATAAACAACTAATCTCAAAAATATACAAGCAACTCCTGCAGCTCAACTCCAGAAAAATAAATGACCCAACCAAAAAATGGGCCAAAGAACTAGACATCTCTCCAAAGAAGACATACAGATGGCTAACAAACACATGAAAAGATGCTCAACATCACTCATTATCAGAGAAATGCAAATCAAAACCACAACGAGGTACCATTTCGCACCAGTCAGAATGGCTGCGATCCAAAAGTCTACAAGCAATAAATGCTGGAGAGGGTGTGGAGAAAAGGGAACCCTCTTACACTGTTGGTGGGAATGCAAACTAGTACAGCCACTATGGAGAACAGTGTGGAGATTCCTTAAAAAACTGGAAATAGAACTGCCTTATGATCCAGCAATCCCACTGCTGGGCATACACACCGAGGAAACCACGATTGAAAGAGACACATGTACCCCAATGTTCATCGCAGCACTGTTTATAATAGCCAGGACATGGAAGCAACCTAGATGTCCATCAGCAGATGAATGGATAAGAAAGCTGTGGTACATATACACAATGGAGTATTACTCAGCCATTAAAAAGAATACATTTGAATCAGTTCTAATGAGGTGGATGAAACTGGAGCCAATTATACAGAGTGAAGTAAGCCAGTAAGAAAAACACCAATACAGTATACTAGCGCATATATATGGAATTTAGAAAGACGGTAATGATAACCCTGTATCCGAGACAGCAAAAGAGACACAGATGTATAGAACAGTCTTTTGGACTCTGTGGGGGGGGGGGGGATGATTTGGGAGAATGGCATTGAAACATGTATAATATCATATATGAAATGAATCTCCAGTCCAGGTTTGATACATGATACAGGGTGATTGGGGCTGGTGCACTGGGATGACCCAGAGGGATGGTACGGGGAGGGAGGTGGGAGTGGGGTTCAGGATGGGGAACATGTGTACACCCATGACGGATTCATGTTGATGTATGGCAAAACCAACACAATATTGTAAAGTAATTAGCCTCCAATTAAAATAAAAAAGAATTGTACATTAAAAATTTTTTTGATTTATTTTTATTTTTTGATCACACTATGCAGCATGTGAGATCTTAGTTCCCTGCTGCTGCTGCTAAGTCGCTTCAGTTGTGTCCGACTCTGTGCGACCCCATAGATGGCAGCCCACCAGGCTCTGCCGTCCCTGGGATTCTCCAGGCAAGAACACTGGAGTGGGTTGCCATTTCCTTCTCCAATGCATAAAAGTGAAAAGTGAAAGTGAAGTTGTTCAGTTGTGTCAGACTCTTAGCGACCCCATGGACTGTAGCCTACCAGCCTCCTCTATCTATGGGATTTTCCAGGCAAGAGTACTGGAGTGGGGTGCCATTGCATTCTCTGCTTAGTTCCCTGACAAAGGATCAAATCTTTGGATCAAATCCCCTGCAGTGGAAGCATGGAGTTTTAACCTCTGGATGTCCAGAGAAGTCCTGAATGTCAGGTACAGTTTTAAATGATTGGTTTTATAGTGTGTGAATTTTACCTCAACAACAACAAAAAGAATAATAAGAAATAGCCCTATCAGTATCTGTCCATAATAGGCACTCAAACTCTATTAAATAAAAAAATGTCACCTGCTTCCCGAGAGAAGGAAGAATGCTGGGTGATGTCTAGACCTTTACGGAGATTTTTCATAAGAAACTCTTGTAACACTCTGGGACATTTTATGCAATGATTTCTGATTTGTTGGGAGTCTGTCTTGTACCACGCGGGATGGTAGGTGATGGAGAGGAGGATGGGATAAAGGAGTGGGCTCTGCATGTATAGATTGTAACTTGAGACGGGAATACACAAGTACAAGATCAACTACGAAGCAAGCAGGACAGACACAATAACAGAGTCACAAACAAAATGCTTCAGGACCCCAGACGAAGAAGGAATCAATGTCAAATGTCAAACTTTGACTAGCTTTTGAAGTTGGCCTTATAACAGGAGCCTGATTTTGGTGAATGGAAGGGAGGAAGGACATTCTAAGCTGGTGAAATTGCACATGAAAAGGCAGATGCTGTGTCAAGACTGCCCCTTGTGGTCAGGGAGGGGTGAGCAGGTTTTTGTAGTTAAAGTGAAGAGGGGTTGGGTGCGGAGAGGACCAAAAGAGGAAAAGCTGAGACAAAGGAAAACTTAGGGACCTCATTTTTGGCGGCAGTTTTGAGCTCCTGGGACAGTGGCCATTCTGCATCAGGCTGGAGGAGACTGTTGGGGTTGTGGGGTGCTGTCCACACACCCTGTGCTGAATGAGTACTCACCCCATCCGCTCCAGGAGTGCTGACACTTGGGGGTCTCGGCTGGTCTCTTCAGGACTGTCCTCCCAGGGGAGCAGCTCACCTCCAGTGCCTGAGTCTTGGAGGGAAAGAAACACTTGCTCCCTTGCTTTCAATTGAGACATGCTGATAGGCCATTCCAACCGCAGAGCTGCCCGTAAGATTAGCTGAGCCTCTGTTGCCACTACATTGTGGTATGCCCAGCGCTGCTTCCTTCATGCCCTTACAGATGTTGTTCCCAAGAGGCCTCCCCAGTAAATCTCCTGTATGCTCATCTCAGAGTCTCAGAGTCTGCTCCCAGGAACTCAAGTCCAAAGTGGGAATTCTGGATCATCGCCTAAGATAAATAGGAGTGACCCCAGGTGTGGGAAAATGAGGGTGCATAGAGTTTGCAGCAGGCTGTCCATTCATCACCCTCTGGCTAGCAACCCCATTTGACTCTTGGTTCATGTGCTTCCCTGAGTCAACCTCGCCTCTGCTGTCATAATTCACCTGCCTCAAACCCTGAGCCATCATCCCCACACCACTCTCTTTCTGTTATGGTAACAGCTCAACTCTACCCTTGGCTATGAGGTCCTGTATTCTGCACTGGTCTGTGGCTTCCTGGATTCAAATGAACCAGACACAAGTTCCATTCATTTCTGGGGTCATGATGCTTCACTCCTGAATGGCCATTATCAAAAAGTCTGTAAATAGTAAACGCTGGAGGGAGTTCCCTTATGGTCCAGTGGTTAGGACTTTCACCTTCACTGCTTAAAATGCCCAGACCTGGTCGGGGAACTAAGATCCCACAAGCCAAGTGGTATGACCACCACCAGCACCAACAAAAATGGGGAAAAAAGAACGCTAGAGAGAGTGTGGAGAAAAGGGAACCCTCCTACACCGTCGGTGGTAATGTAAATTGGTGCAGCCGCTATGAAAAACTGTATGGAGGTTCCTCAAAAAATGAATAATAGAGCTGCCATAATCTAGCAATCCCAATCCTGGGCATATACCTGGAGAAAACTCCCACTCAAAAAGACACATGCAGCCGAATGTTCATAGCAGCACCATCCACAATAGCCAAGAGATGGAAGCAACTTACGTGCTACAGACAAATGGATGACGATGTAGTGTATATACATATATATACACACATAATAGAATATTAGCCATAAAAAGAATCAACTAATGCCATTGGCAGCAACATGGATGGAACTAGAGATTATTTTACTAAGTAGATCAGACAGAGAAAGACAAATATCATATGATGTTACTCACATGTGGAATCTAAAAAGATACAAATGAACTTATTTACAAAACAGGAATAGACTGACAGATGTAGAAAACAAACTTATGGTTAACAAAGGGGGAAGGGAAGGGCGAGGGATAAATTGAGAGTTTGGGATTAAAATACACACACTGCTATATATAAAATAGATAACCAACAAGGACCTAGTCTATAGCATAGGCAACTATGTTCAATATCCTGTAATAACCTGTAATGGAAAAGCATCAGAAAAAGAACAGATATATATGTATAACTGAATCACTTTGCTGTACACCTGAAACTAAGACAACATTTCAAATCAACTACATTTCAATAAAATTTTTTAAAAAATACTTTACTCCTTAAAAGCTTCTAATGGCTTCAAATTCCCCTTTCAGCATATCAGAACTCCACTAACTATTTTTGAAACTCATTTCAGCCTTCTCTTTAAGTAGATAAGGTTGGTTTTATTATCCCCAAGCAATTGAGTTCAGGGGAAACAACATTTTAATAATGAAGTAAACCAGCTCCACCAACAATATCATCACCTAACTGCTTAGTAAAATGCCCAGCACAGAGCAGTTGTTCAATTATTTTTTTAGTGAATGAGTGAATTTCCTTATCTCTTAATTAAGTACTCTATGCTGGCAACTCAAGTTTCTATTTCACTACACAAAGTTCATCAGCCTGCTCTCCAAAATCCCCAATATGTTTCTAATAAAACTTTGTGTGACAGAGTTCAAAGATTGATTGACTTGCCTCCTAGTTCCAGAAATTAGTGGGTGGTCTTTGGGTCAAAAATGACTTCATTATGACTTTTGGTATGAACAGAGTTGCAGAAATCTGCATTTTCGTCCTCTCTGGGAAATTATAAAATATCAGCAAGAAGAATGAAAAACCCCCACAAACTCCATTTTCAATCAAACTTGGAGAGAGAAATACTTTTCAGAGTCTAAAATATATATGAAAGGCCTACTAAAAGCGGCCGATGCCAGGCACAGATGTGGAGGAAGCGTATGGCAATGACAGAACTCACAGTCTCTGCAGGAACCCATTTCCCATAGGGAGAGGTTTACCGCCGGGGGCAGGGGCAGGGGCTGGCAGGAGCAGAGCTGGAATCAGAAGCCCTCCGAGGCCCAGTTTGGTTCAGAGGAGGCAGATTTGCTCAGTTTCAGATCTGCAGGGTGCAATCTGTCTCTGTGGCTGTAGAAGAGAGTCATTGGATTGTGAAAACACCTTGCCTCCTGGAAAAGAACGGACACCCTGCCTCAAACACACGCATACTCATACTTAACAATTCAAAGATCGACACTCAGAAAAATAATACTGATTACAATCAAGATAGGAATACTATAGAAGTATAGGAATATAATATTTTATTACTATCATCAAATATATTTGTCCCCAGCTTCCCTTGTGGCTCAGCTGGTAAAGAATCCACCTGCAATGAGGGAAACCTGGGTTTGATCCCTGGGTTGGGAAGATCCCCTGGAGAAGGGAAAGGTTACCCACTCCAGTATTCTGGCCTGAAGAATTCCATGGACTATATAGTCCATGGGGTCACAAAGAGTTGAACACGACTGAGAGACTTCCACTTTCATTTTCTTAAAATGCTTAACAGGGCACTCCTGAGATATTTTAACTCAAGACAGAAGACAAGAACGCCTGCTGTCACTGCTGCTACACGATACCAGGCTTTGAGATACCAGCTCCTTCCTATTTAGGGATAAATTAGAGGTATAAAAATTGGGAAAGAGGGATATTCTACAAAATACCTGACCAGGATCCTTCAAAACTGTTAACATCAGTAAAAACAAAGAAAGTCTGAGAAATTGTCCCAGACTAGAGGAGCCTGAAGAGACATGATGATAAAATGTAGTTGTGGAACTGAAAAGAACATCAGCTAAAATCTAAGGTCATTTCAATAAAGTATGGACATTAGCTGATAATAATGCGTTAACATTGGTTCATTCAGTATAACAAATGTATCACGTGAATGTAAGATGTTAATAATAGGGAAAATGGGGCATGGGGTATATGGGAACAGTCTACTTTCTTCATAATTTTCTTTTATTCTTCCAGTTTCAGTGAGATATAATTGACATACAGCATCATATACATTTGGGCTTCCCAGGCATCTCAGCTGGTAAAGAATCTGCCTGCAATGCAGGAGACCCCAGTTTGATTCCTGGGTCAAGAAGTTCCCCTGGAGAAGGGATAGACTATCCACTCCAGTATTCTTGGGCTTCCCTGGTGGCTCAGAAGGTAAAGAATCCACTTGCAATGCAGGAGACCTGGGTTTGATCCCTGGGTTGGGAAGATCCCCTGGAAGAGGGCATGGCAACTTACTCCAGTATTCTTGCCTGGAGAATCCCATGGACAGAGGAGGAGCCTGGTGGGCTACAGTCTATGGGGTCTCAAAGAGTCAGACATGACTGAGTGAGATAGATACTGTGTAAGTTTAAGGTGTACAGCATGATGATTTCTAAAATATTTGTTTATTTGGCTGTCCCAGATCTTAGCTGCACATGTGAACTCTTAGTTGCTGCATGTAGGATCTGGTTCCTTGACCGGGGATCAAACCTGGACTCCTACATTGGGAGCATGGAATATTAGCCACTGGACCACTAGGGAAGTCCCCAGCATAATGATTTGACTTACATATATCATGAAATGATTACCATGTAAGTTTAGGGAATATCCATCAACTTATAGAGATATGAAATTTAAAAAAGGATACCAAAGATATTACATAATTATTGGATATATTCCCCCACAGTGCCCATTTTATACTTGTTACTCATATATTTTATAACTGGAAACCTGTACCCCTTAAACTCCATCACCTGGTTTACTCATCCCCCACACCCTCCCTTCTGTTTCTACCTTTTTAGGTTTGTTCATTTGTTTTGTTTTTGTTCATTTATTCTCACATCCATACATGGCTATTGGAAAAACCATAGCTTTGACTCGACGGACCTTTGTTGGCAAAATAATGTCTCTGCTTTTTAATATGCTGTCTAGGTTGGCCATAACTTTTCTTCCAAGGAGCAAGCATCTTTTAATTTCATGTCTGTAGTCACCATCTGCAGTGATTTTGGAGCCCCCCAAAATAAAATCTGACACTGTTTCCATTGCTTCCCCATCTATTTGCCATGAAGTGATGAGACCAAATGCCATGATCTTAGTTTTTTGAATGTTGAGTTTTAAGCCAACATCTTTCACTCTCCTCTTTCACTTTCATCAAGAGGCTCTTTAGTTATTCTTTGCTTTCTGCCATAAGGGTGGTGTCATCTGCATATCTGAGGTTATTGATATTTCTCCCAGCAATCTTGATTCCAGCTTGTGCTTCATCCAGCCGAGCATTTCTCATGATGTACTCTGCATATAAGTTAAATAAGCAGGGTGAAAATATACAGCCTTGGAGTACTCCTTTCCCAATTTGGAACCAGTCTGTTGTTCCAAGTCCAGTTCTAAATGTTGCTTCCTGACCTGCATACAGATTTCTCAGGACACAGGTCAGGTGGTCTGGTATTCCCATCTCTTTCAGAATTTTCCACAGTTTGTTGTGATCCACACAGTCAAAGGCTTTGGCATAGTCAATAAAGAAGTAGATGTTTTTTTTAAACTCTCTTGCTTTTTCGATGATCCAGCAGATGTTGGCAATTTGATCTCTTGTTCCTTTGCCTTTTCTAAATCCAGCTTGAACATCTGAAAGTTCACAGTTTATGTACTGTTGAAGCCTGGCTTGGAGAATTTTGAGCATTATTTTGCTGGCATGTGAGATGAGTGCAATTGTGCAGTAGTTTGATCATTCCTTGGCATTGCCTTTCTTTGGGATTGGAATGAAAACTGACCTTTTCCTGTTCTGTGGCCACTGCTGAGTTTTCCAAATTTCCTGACATATTGAGTGCAGCACTTTCACAGCATCACCTTTTAGGATTTGAAATAGCTCAACTGGAATTCCATCACCTCCCCTAGCTTTGTTCATAGTGATGCTTTCTAAGGTCCACTTGACTTCACATTCCAGGATGTCTGGCTCTAGGTCAGTGATCACACCATTGTGATTATCTGGGTCGTGAAGATCTTTTTGTATAGTTCTTCTGTGTATTCTTGCCACCTCTTATTAATATCTTCTGCTTCTGTTAGGTCCATACCATTTCTGTCCACCCATGATGTCACAAATGGCAAGATTTCATTCTTTAGTATGGCTGAGTAATATTACATTGTTTGCATATCTTAACCTGTGAACCAGTGAAAGTGAAAGTGTTAGTTACTCAGTTGTGTTCACCTCTTTGTGACCCCATGGACTGTTTGTCCATGGAATTCTCCAGGCAAGAACACTGGAGTGAGTAGCCATTCCCTTCTCCAGGGGATCTTCTGACCCAGGCATCGAACCCGGATCTCCTGTACTGCAGGTAGATTCTTTACCATCTGAACCACCAGGGAAGCCCATCTCTACCTGTATCTATATCTAAATCTTCTAAAAAAGAATATTTATACATATATACCTGAATCACTTTGCTATATACCTGAAACTAACACAAAATTGTAAATAAACTATACTTCAATAAAAAAATAAAGATGGCATCATAAAAGAGGGACACAACAGATTTACTTAAGGAGTAGGCCAAGTTGGACTGTTATCTGGGAAAAAAATTAAGCTTGATTCATTGGTCATATGTACATGGTTAAGTGGCAAATAGATAAAAATTTAAAAGTAAAAATTGGAACAATATAAGTTCTAAATGGAAACATGGAAGAATTTCTTCATAATTTTGGCACAGGCAAGAATATTCTCAAAATTCAGAAGCCATAAAAGAAATGAGTAATAAATTCAACCATGCGAATACAAAACTGTGCATGATGAAAAGTCACCAAAATAAAACTCAGAAGACAAGTGACAAACTGGAGAAAATATGTATATGCAATTGAACTTTTTTTCTAACCGCTAAATGCCAAAAGGATGTTTCTTACATTAGTCTCAATACTTTTCTATATGGTTAAAACATTTAATAAAAAATTAATTAATGTATGTTATGGAATATGCCATTAAAAAAAGAATGGCTTCTAGCTATAAACTTACTACTACGCACAAAAGTTCATGATATATATTAAGTTTTTGTTTGTTTGGCCATGTGGCTTTTTGTGAACACAGGCCCTGGCACTCAAAGTGTCTAGTCTTAACCACTGGACTCCCAAGGAATTCCTGTAAGTTCATTATAAAAACCTAGAATGATGAACCTAAAACTTAAATCCCAAACTCTCATTCATTTAAAAATTTTCTGGATTTGTTGAGATATTATTGATGTTAGCCATTTCTTAAAATTATTTTTAATTAAAAAAATTTTATGCAATTTGAAAATATGTATTTACTTGTTTTTGGCTCCACTGGGTCTTCACTGCTGCGCGTGGGCTTTCTCCAGTTGTGGCATGCTGGCTCAGTTGCCCTGTGGCCTGCGAAACCTTCCCGGACCAGGGATCAAACCTGTGTCCCCTGCATTGGCTTTGGCAGGGGATTCTCAACCACTGAACCACCAGGATGTCTTTTATCCATTTTTATAGAGGGAAGAATTATACTACTTTACAATTTCTAGGCTTCTTTATTTCTTTAAACAAACATGCCTTATTTTCACAACCTGCCAAAACAATCAGCATCTCCCCATTTTTTTTTTTAATTTTATTTTATTTTTAAACTTTACAATATTGTATTAGTTTTGCCAAATATTGAAATGAATCCGCCACAGGTATACATGTGTTCCCCATCCTGAACCCTCCTCCCTTCTCCCTCCCCATACCATCCCTCTGGGTCGTCCCAGTGCACCAGCCCCAAGCATCCAGTATCGTGCATCGAACCTGGACTGGCAACTCGTTTCATACATGATATTATACATGTTTCAATGCCATTCTCCCAAATCGTCCCACCCTCTCCCTCTCCAACAGAGTCCATAAGACTGATTTATACATCAGTGTCTCTTTTGCTGTCTCGTACACGGGGTTATTGTTACCATCTTTCTAAATTCCATATATATGCGTTAGTATACTGTATTGGTGTTTTTCTTTCTGGCTTACTTCACTCTGTACAATAGGCTCCAGTTTCATCCACCTCATTAGAACTGATTCAAATGTATTCTTTTTAATGGCTGAGTAATACTCCATTGTGTAAAAATATGGAACGCTTCACGAATTTGCGTGTCATCCTTGCGCAAGGGCCATGCTAATCTTCTCTGTATCGTTCCAATTTTAGTATATGTGCTGCCGAAGCGAGCACAGGATCTCCCCATTTTAGAAAAATAAAAAGAGGAGGCCTTGTGATTGGGGAAAGTTGACTAATGAACTGCAGAGAGAATCTAAAAAGTAGGGCTCCCAGGTGAGGTGAACAGGTGGTTGCTCATGCCGGTATGATACCTGCCTACAGAGATGGCTACTTTGAAGAAGATGCTGATGTCAGTCGTGGGATGGGAAGCAGAGTTTGCATATGAGATGGTTACAAGATAACTTGTGGGAACCTGCAGAATGTCTGCACTCTTTTGATCTCACAGGAGATAAGCCAAGGCTATGCCTGGAGCCCCGCCAGGCAGGAAAGAGCTCTGCACCAACACTGGACTGTACAGCCACCTCTCCACGGTTGCCTTGGTTTGAGGGATTCCTCCTAACTGTAATTACATCGCTACAAAAACATCGCATGCAAATAAAGTGAATGGTGGTTCAAGTGGTGGATTTTGTGGTCTAGCTGGGCTTCTCTTGGGGGAACGACTGAGAAGGAGTTTGAGAGGGGTTGCACAGTTGACAAGAGTGAGCTTATGAGGGAATGGATTTAAGCTGAAAATTGAAAAAAAAAAAATCATCTTTTGGAAGCTTCTTGAAGGTTACAGACACGTTGAGTCTATCACAGAGAAGACTTCCAATTAAGGTGCAACATAAGTCTACAGTTTGGGGGCCTTTCTGTTTTCCAAAACTCACTGGGATGTAACAAGAGAAATTTATAAGATGGTTGGATACAAAAGCCACTTTAGAAAATACCTTGACAATTGTAAAGTTGAACGTATATGTACCCTATGATCCAGGAATTCGATATTTAGGTATTTGTGCAAGATCTTAGTTCTTAAAAAGGCTTGTACAAGAATGTTCACAGCATCATACTTGATGGTGAAAGACTGAATGCCTTCCCCTTTTAAAAATTTTTATTTATTTTTAATAGGAGGATAATTGCTTTACAATATTATGTTGGTTTCTGCCGTACATCAACATGAATCATCCATGGGTATATACATGTGTCCCCTTCCTCTTGAACCTCCCTCCCACCCCCCACCCCATCCCACCCCCCTAGGTTGTCACGGAGCACTAGATCAAGCTCCCTGTGTCATATAGCAACTTCCCACTGGCTATCTATTTTACACATGGTAATGTATATATCTCCATGCTACTCTCTCAATTTGTCCCACCTTCTCCTGCCCCCGCTGTGTCCATAAGTCTGTTCTCTATGTCTGAGTCTCTATTCCTGCCCTGCAAATAGGTTCATCAGTACCATTTTTCTAGGTTCCATATGTATGCATTAATATGCAATATTTGTTTTTTTCTTTCTGACTTACTTCACTCTGTATAATGTCACTAGAACGGACTCAAATATGTTCCTTTTTATGACTGAGCAATATTCCATTGTATATATATACCACAACTTCTTTATCCATTCATATGTTGACAGACATCTAGGTTGCTTGCATGTCCTGGCTATTGTAAATAGTGCTGCAAACGAACATTGGGGTACATGTGTCTTTTTCAATTATGGTTTTATTAGGGTATATGCCCAGTGGTGGGATGGCTGGGTCACTTGGTAGTTTTATTCCTGGTTTTTAAAGAAATCTCCATACTGTTCTCCATAGTGACTGTATCTGTTTACATTCCCACCAACAGTGCAAGAGGGTTCCCTTTTTTTTTACATCCTCTCCAGCATTTATTGTTTGTAGATTTTTTGATGATGGCCATTCTGACCAGTGTGGGGTGATACCTCATGGTCATTGTCTTTGCCTTAAAATCAGGAACAAGACAAGGATGTCTGCTCTTGCCACTTCTATCATTGTATATTGGAGGTTCTGGTTAGGAAAACAAGGCAAGAAAAAGAAATACTGAATAAAACGCATCCAGATTGGAAAGGAAGAAGTAAAACGATGTCCCTCTGCAGAGGACATGATCTTTTATGTAGAAAATTATAAGGAATCCATAAAAAAGGAAAACTCTTAGGGCTATTAAGTGAGTTCAGCAGATTACAGGATACAAGATCAACATAAATCAATACTATTTCTATTCAAATATGAATCTCATCCAGAAATCCTCACAGACATACCCAGAATACTGTTTAACCAACTGTCTGTGGCTCAGTCAGGTTGACACATAAAATTAACCATTACAAGTTGCCTGCACTGGCTTGATTTCACAGGGGCTCTGGAGCATGAATTGTTCCACAGAATTAGTTCCGTTTTGAGGCAAAGAGTCTGGCCTTTTGTATCCACATGTCAGTGAAGCATCTTCCTCCTTAGGCCAAGAGTAGATCTGTGGTAGGACTTCCTCTGTGGCTGGTCCACTGGATAAGACTCTGCACTTCCAGTGCAGGGCCTGGGTTCGATCTCTGGTCAGGGAATTAGATCCCACATGCCATGCAGCCAGTACATAAATGAATTAAATAAGAGAGTGGTTTTCTGGGGAAAAAAGCAACTAACACTCACAGCTAAAGGAGGGGTGCAGCAGCAGGCAAAGGCTTCTGGGTAGGGTACCAATAGCATCCAATACAGAGGCAACCTCAAAATTCCTATGCAGAGATGGAGGAGCAGAGAGAGAGAAATAAATATTTATAAACAAACTAATATGAAATCTCCATTCAAAATGAGCCTGCAATCCAACATTCCTTACTCTAAGGAAGAAATATGATTGTACAATGAACAAGATCAACAATCAAAACAAGATCACTTGAGATGAACTCAATATAATAAAATAGTGGGGAAAATATTTCAAAATAAACATGCTGATCCATTTGGAGGAAGTAATAACACCCACTAACAAAGAACAAACATTTTTACTGACATCTGGTAGAACTGATCCTACCCAAAGGTGTTAGGAGAGGTGTATGCGGGTGTTAACAGGAAACTTCCTTCTACAGCTGAACTGAACTTCTATTTCAAGATCCTAGTTCTCCCAGAAGTCAGAGACTTCATCTCAGACAATTCAGCATTTCACCCACTCCCCCTTCCTTCAGTGGCACTTTGGTATTACAATTTTGGGAAATGGTTGTCATCTGTTGTCAGCAACTGCTGAGACTCGCTTAATTCCGCCCAGGCCTCAACCATCAATCCATGGACTGACCTGCTGAGTTTATCCACTGACCCTGTGGCCACACTGGAAATGCTCTATTTTCTCCTGTGATCCTCTGTGGCCTCAGCAGACATAGCAGGGCTTTCTGGAGCCGTTGCCACTTCCTGCTGCTCTGGCTGGCGTGAGAGATCACCCTTCTTCTCCCGACTCCATCTCTGGCTCATAGGAAACCTTGAAGGGACCTTGGTCCTTGTGCAGACACCTATGCTATGCTTCTTCCAGACTTGGGCAACAACGGGAAACGCAGGGATCTTGCTTCCTCCCCTTTTGCTCAAATTTTAAGACCTTGGTGGGGATTCCATGGTGTTCTCTAACTCTAAGAGCCTGGCCATGGCGGTGGCCATGCAAGGACCCTTCCCAGGTGTACTTCCTAGCATCTGACTTTTGCTTTCCTTCTGACTCCTCTCTCTCAGCCCATGGAAGCCTCTTCCCTCTCAGGGCCCCTTCCTAAGAAGTTAGATCTGAAGGAGAAAGGCAAGCATGTGTCATTTCAGAAATACAAATGGGACATGCTTAATCTTCAAATCATTAGAAATTCAGAGATGCGAGTGGACAAAGAGAAGTGAAGATTAAGAAAAGCTGGCCAAGCAATATGGAGTATGGTCGAATGTCTTGTAAAAACTGGAATATCTGATATTCAGTACAATTAAGCTTACGCTATTACTCTGTAGACCGCCCCCACCCCTGTCTCTTTAAGCTTCTGTAAAGTTCTAAAGATGAAAGGGCCAGTGTGGGTGAAGTTTTTGTGAAACTCAAGGGACTCAGTTCCACATTTGAGTCAAGATACTGCAAGAAAATATGTGGGACGGTGAGCTCGTTCATGACTTGAACTCATTCAGTGGAGGCACAGTGTCTAGCCAGAGGAAACGATGAGAAGGAAGCCCTCCAGGGGTTCACAGAAATCTTGGGAAGGTTTTAAAAACAAACCTTTTCTAGATTTTCAAAGACAAGGAAACCTCAGCTGACATCTGGTAGATATGGCTAAAGGAGTGCTTTTAAAAACACATGGGCCCACTCCCAATCTGTGAGTATAGACATAGAAGTATTTTTTTTTTTTTTTTTTGCATTCAGGAAGCACTGATGAACCACTTACTATGGGCCAGATGTGCTGAACTGCGTACCAAGGATACAAGAAAGAAAATCACATGGTAGTTGTCATGAAGGCTCTCTGGTCAGTGGTAAACAAATAACTACAGTTTTATGAGCTAAGTGCCATAGAGGGGGATGTAATCTGGGAAAGGGTTAATAGTCCCTCCACTAACAAATATCAGGGAACCTGGCTCTTTCATTTCCTCATCTGCTCCCGAGGTTCACAGAATGTTTTGCCAACCTGGCCCTAATCCACATGTCTGAATTTCTGACACAGTGCCCTGGATATTTACTTATATGTCCTTTGTCTAATTAAACAATGGAAGTTTCTCTTCTCTTTTGATTGTTATTATGATTGCATGTTGGTTCATGAGCATAGGACAACTCTGTAGAAGCTCCATGGTCATCCCATGTTATAGTTAAGCTGATGGGAGAACAAGTGTTACCAAAACAGGAAATCGCCCATCATCTCAAAAACCTTTGGGTGAGATAATTGCCTTGATGTCCATAGTTAGCATGGAGGCGGGGGGGCATTTGTCCCAAAGAGACTGATGAGATTCTTAGCACATTTAGCTTGAAGATGGAGAGATTTTATGAGACATGCTAGAGATGGAGGGATTGTGTGGGACATGCTTTCTTTAAGTGGGAATGGAAAAGAAGAATTCTCCCCTCCCATTTTCCATAATAACAGCAATCAAAGAAAGAAAGAAAATAAATTTTGTAAGTGTCAAGAGTTGAGGATGAAACAAAGTTCTTGAATTTCAGACTCTGCAACAGAGGGATTCATGGGACCCTGACAGAAGTATGTTAACTAAAATTTTAGAAACCAATGCCTGATTGAAATAAAAAGGTGTTTATTTGGGGTTTGTTAAGGCTGTAGCCTGGGAGACACAGACTCGAGAAGCACCGGAGTTTGTTCTGCTGGACTGCAAAATGAGAGAGGTTGATAAAGGCAAAACCCACAGTTACAGTGGTTTATCAAGTATTAGAATTGGAGCTGGTGAGAAGTAAGGGAACTCGTTGAGTAAGACTGGGTGGGGTCTGAATATTTCTGGAACTCTCTATTGTCTTTCTGGGTCTCTGCAGGTGCTGCTTCCTCCCCAAGTGCCTTCTGCTCTCTTCATCTCTGTTCCTCCTCCTCCCTTTCTCCATGTGTCTCCACTCCAGGAGGCCTACCCTGACCAACCTCTGCTCCATGCCAGGGCCAGGTCTAGAGTTGGCATGCTCACAGCATGCTGCTCTTCTCCTTGAAATTGTCTTCCCCACAAACACTGCCTCGTCCATTCATACACAACTGTGTGATCCTTGAGGGGCAAGAAATATGGCCTACTCAGTAACATGGGGCTCAGAGTAAGTAATGAATGAACGTATACTGTGTGAGTGAAGACACTCTGCTCATAGTTAAAGGTGAGGAGCACACCAACCCTAAAAGGGACAGGATCTGAACCCCCCCAGGAGTCCTCTCTGGCACTTCTTAGAACACTTAATGTCTTCAAAGCTGTGGAAAGGAGGACAGGTGAGCCAGAATGGCCCAACTACCTGGATAAAGATCCTATTGCCTAGTAAAAATTAAAGCCAAGGTGAAGTAAATTGGACAGATTGCACATCTTGCCTTATGGCACCACCCTTATGGCAGAAAGTGAAGAGGAACTAAAGAGCCTCTTGATGAAAGAAACGAGGAGAGTGAAAAAGCTGGCTCAAAACTCCACTTTCAAAAAACTAAGACCATGGCATCTGATCCATCACTTCATGGTAAATAAATGGGGAAACAATGGAAATGGTGAGAGACTTTATTTTCTTGGGCTCCAAAATCACTGCAGATGGTGACTGCAGCCATGATATTAAAAGACGGTTGCTCCTTGGAAGAAAAGCTGTGATAAACCTAGACAGCATAGTAAAAAGCAGAGACATTACTTTGCTGACAAAGGTCCGTCTAGTCAAAGCTATGGTTTTTCCAGTAGTCATGTACGGATGTGAGAGTTGAACCATAAAGAAAGCTGAGCGTCAAAGAACTGATGCTTTTTGAACTGTGGTATTGGAGAAGACTCTTGAGAGTCCCTTGGACTGCAAGGAGATCAAACCAGTCAATCCTGAAGGAAATCAGTCCTGAATATTCATTGGAAGGACTGATGCTGAAGCTGAAGCTCCAATACTTTGGCCACCTGATGTGAAGAACTGATTCATTGGAAAAGATCCTGATGCTGGGCAAGATTGAAGGCAGGAGGAGAAGGGGACGAAAGAGGATGAGATGGTTGGATGGCATCACTGACTTGATGGACATGAATTTGAGCAAGCTCCAGGAGTTGGTGATGGACAGGGAAGCCCTGGTGCGCTGCAGTCCATGGGTTCACAGAGTCCGACACAACTGAGTGTCTGAACTGAACTGAACTGTACATCTTGCTCAGAAATCTATATGGAAGGCTTTGCCAAAGATAAAACGGGAAACCGAACTGAGCTTTAAGCACAGGACACACTCCTGTCATCTCATCCTGCCATATACTCTGCCTGGTGAGGCATGTGTTCAGAGTCACAGTTCCCATTTGGTTAATACCTGGCAGGACCACCAAAGGCCAGTAATCTGCAAAAATGATGAATCCCACTCATTAACACAGGCGAAACATACCTGCTATGGAACAAGCACAGTGCTCTGCCAACAGGACCTTGCACCAGGGGTGAAGGGACCCGATTCATGCTCACCAGGTTCTCAGACTTGAGTGGGAAGAATGGAAATACGTATAACACTCCAGAATTTCCTCCTGGAACACACCCTCTTGAACCTGGCTACCAGGCTGTAAGAAGTCCTAGGCCATGGGCGGAAGCTTTGGTTGACAACCCCAGCTGAGTTCAGCCTTCAGACACGCCAGCCCAAAGGCCATCTGGAGTGAAGGAACCTCCAGACAATTCTAGGATCCGGCAGAGGCCGCAGCGTCATGACACCGAGAAGCCATCCTGCAGAGTCTGTCTGAAGTCCGGATCCATGGAATCACACACATCACAAGATAGTTTTCTTATGCCACTTCCGCAAATGTATTGAAGTGTTTGGATGTGTAGCAACAGACCACGAGCAGCAGGCGCATAGTGATGGGAAGTGCCCGTCGGATTAGAAATTAAGGTGTTGGCACCAGAGAGTTGCTTAAGTTTTGAGAACAGGTGAACAGAGGCTTTAAAGGGATGGAGGACACTTCAGTCTGCACTGAGGTTTCTGACGTCCACGCTGGATTCCGAGTGTTTTCTGTCGGCATAGGCTGCCCGCAGCAAGGTCAGGCTAGTGCTGGAGGGTCCTGAGGGATGAAGCACCTTTCCCCTTTCTGTGCAGCCTCTGCCCTCCCCTTTTCTGGTCATGTCCATATTAGATGCCAAACTATCTCCTTGGCTTTGCATCCTTCAGTCAAGCGCAGTGTCCAGTCAGAAGGGCCCAGTTGTTGAACTGAACACAAGGGGTACAAGGAAAGGTCAGTGGCTCCTGGTGGGTGTTCTCCCCAGCCTGTCCCTCAGGTTTCCAGATGACCCTTTACCTGCTTCTGTGGAGGAATGTGATGGGAAAGCACCCAAATAGCCTTCAGGAAACCCTTTCTCCATGGCAAGTGACCTGGGAGGTGCTTTTATGATGTAAAAAGCGCCTTTGATGTAAAAACTCCACAAGCGGAGGCCCCCTTGTGAAACGAGGGCTTAATAAGTGAATCACTTGCTTAAGATCATATCGATGGGGAGTGATGAGCGGGGAGCACCCACCTTTGTTTTTGCACGCCCCCCCCACCGCCCCCAGCCTGTCTCATTTCACCCGGGAGACAGTGGTGCTGGCCTGGGGGCTTACGAGCCTGGGGCTCCTAGGGGACTTCCTTGCACATGGAAAGCCCCTGGGGGTACAAATAGAGCAGCTGTCTGCTGGGGAATCAGCTGAGAATCTTCACAGATGGCTGCTGGGTATTTAGTTAGCAAACCTCAGGCCCCAAAGGCTGGAAGGCAGGGGACAACCCGGGAACATGCTCAGTTAGATCAAGAGCAGAGGCTGGGCTGAACCCAGAACCCCTCACCCTGAGCATCTGGACCCTGACCAGACTTTCCTCACAGCCCACGAGTGGCTGGACCACACGAGCTGTCCCCTCTACCACAGACCAGACAGAATCCCTCAGAGTACGGACTGAAAAAGCAATTTCAGGAAATGACTTTTTTAATGATCATAAGGCAAGAAACAAAGGCCACACAAGATCATTTCCTTTGTGTGTTATCTGCCAGAAGACCGAGCGCTTGTTGGGGAAACAGTGAAAAAAAAAAAACCCAAACTCAGATGAACACGAAACAATCTCATTCTGAATAAACTGGATTTGCTGAGAAATAACAATGGACAGGCTGACAGATAAAAAGAGAGAGAGACAGTGACTGGCCTGACTCAGAGCAAGGCAGACACAGAGGCATGTGGGAGGGCTGTGAGCAGTCTTCTTCATCCCCTCCTCGGCTCAAGCAAGGTCTTCTGAAATTGTCTGGCAGTTTCTTAAAAAGTTAAACAGACACTTATCATATGACTGAAGAATTCCATGCCTAGGTGCCTACCCAAGGGAAAGGAAAACAGTTGACCACACAAAGAATTGGGCCCAGATGTTCAGATCAGCATTATTTATAAAAGTTCCAAGCTGGAAGCAGTCTGAATGCCCATCAGCTGACAAATCAATGTTCACACATGGAACACTCCTCGGCAGGAAAACGGAGAACATTCCACATCACGCTGCAGCATGAATGGACCTCAAACACACGATGCTGAGTGAAAGAAGTCTGACACAGTAGACTGTACATTCCTCCTGCTGCTGCTGCTAAGTCACTTCAGTCGTGTCCGACTCTGTGCGACCCCATAGACGGCAGTCCACCAGGCTCCCCCGTCCCTGGGATTCTCCAGGCAAGAACGATGGAGTGGGTTGCCATTTCCCTCTCCAATGCATGAAAGTGAAAAGTGAAAGTGAAGTCGCTCAGTAGTGTCCGACTCTTTGCGACCCCATGGACTGCAGCCCACCAGGCTCCTCCGTCCATGGGATTTTCCAGGCAAGAGTACTGGAGTGGGGTGCCATTCCTAGTTCTATGAAATTCCAGCAGAAGGCAGAACTACGGAGATGGAAAACGTTAGTGGCCACCTGATGTGGGGTGGAAACGAAGACTTCCTGTTTGAGAGAGTCTTCTGAGTGAAAAACGTGTCCTAAAACTGGATTGTGGTGGTGGATTTACACCTGAATAAATTTAGTAAAGGACTTCCCCAGGGGCTCAGCTTGTAAAGAACTCGCCCACCAAAGCGGGAGACAAAAGAAATGCCAGTTTGATCCCTGGATCAGGAAGATTCCTTGGAGAAGGGAATGGCTACCCCCTCCAGTATTCTTGCCTGGAAAATCCCATGGACAGAGGAGCCTGGTGGGCTACAGTCCACGGGATTGCAAACTGTCAGACACGAATGAGCACCGCCCCCCTGCCACACAAGTTTAGTAAAACCCATCAAAGTGAAAGTGAAAGTGAAGTCGCTCAGTCGTGTCCGACTCTTTGCGACCCCATGGACTGTAGCCTACCAGGCTTCTCAGTCCATGGGATTTTCCAGGCAAGAGTACTGGAGTGGGTTGCCATTGCCTTCTCCAGAAAACCCATCAAAGTGTACCCTAATATGAGTGAAATTAATGGTATGTAAATTATACTTCAACAACACTTTTCCAAACAAGACGATCTGCTGGTTGTGCAAATCTGGGCCAAGGATGCCAAGGAAAAAGCCCTGCTGTTCATAAGGACGGCTGAAAATATAGTAATGTTCCGGGAACATCAGTGTTATGGACGGGTTAGTTCAGGCCTGCTCAGAAAGCTTTGACATATTTTAAAAAAGTATTTATTTGGCTGCACCAGGTCTTGGTTGCAGCACACGGGACCTTCAGTTGCAGCATGTGGGATCTAGTTCCCCGACCAGGGATCCCACCCGGGCCCCTTGCATTGGGAGTGTGCAGTCTTAGGCACTGGACCACCAGGGAAGTCCCCAGAAAGCTCTGACATATTAAAAATCAGCTTAAGGTAAATTTAATATAAAAGGTTTACACATCAGTCAATAAAGGTGTTGTCCTTATTATTTTCCGGGGCTCATCGAATTTTACAAATGATGTTGTAGAAGGTGAAATGTATGCCCCTGAGAGACAAACAAGAGTTGGATGGGTTTGGGTAGAGTCCAGGGTAGGGTCATTTGTGTATTAAGATTCTGTTTTCCACAGTATGCTGCTGCTGCTAAGTCACTTCAGTTGTGTCCAACTCTGTGCGACCCCATAGATGGCAGTCCACCAGGCTCCCCCATCCCTGGGATTCTCCAGGCAAGAACACTGGAGTGGGTTGCCATTTCCTTCTCCAATGCATGAAAGTGAAAAGTGAAAGTGAAGTCTCTCAGTCGTGTCCGACTCTTAGTGACTCCATGGACTGTAGCCTATCAGACTCCTCCGTCTATGGGATTTTCCAGGCAAGAGTACTGGAGTGGGGTGCCATCGCCTTAAGTTCCTTAAAAAAACTAAAAATAGAACTACCATATGACTCTAGTAATCCCACTCTTGGGCATATACCTGGAAAAAACCATAATTCAAAAAGATATGTCTTTCTCAATATTCATTGCAGCACTCTTTACAATAGCCAAGACAAGGAAGCAACCTAAATATCCATTAACAGATGAGTGGATAAAGATGTGCTACATAAATACAATGGAATACTACTCAGTCATCAAAAGAAATGAAACCATGCAATTTGCAGTGACATTGATGGACCTGGAGACTGCCATACAGAGTGAAGAAAGTCAGAAAGAGAAAAACAAATGTCGTATAATGTCGCTTATTTGTGGAATCTAGAAAAATGGTACAGATGAACTTATTGGCAAAGCAGCAACAGAGACACGGATATAGAGAACATACGTGTGGATACCAGAGGTAAGGGGGAAGGAAGGCAGTGGGATGAATTGGGAGCTTGGGATTGACATATATACATTGATACTATGTATAAAGTAGTTAAGTAATGAGAACCTACTGACTAGCACAGGGAACTCAAGTCAAAGCTCTAGGGTGACCTAAATGGGAAGGAAATCTGAAACAGAGGGGAGATATGTATAGCTAATTCACTTTACAGCAGAAACTAACACAGCATTGTAAACCAACTATACGCCAATAAAAATTAATTTAAAAATTAAAAAAAGATTGTTTTCCAGAACATAGCATCCTGGACGAGGTGGAGAACCCCAAAAGACTCCCTCACACAAACAAAGAAAACACTCTGACTGACTTTGGGTGGAGACAGACCAGATTGGAATCCAGTTCCACCTCTCCCTGAAGTTTAAACGTTTTCATCCGTGAAGCGGGCTCTCCACTGCCACCCGTGGGGTGCGGTTCTGAAGGCTGGATGAGGGGAACCAGGGAAGGCGATGGAAGGGAAACAGTTTGCTGAGGCGGTTTCACTCCAGGGCCTGAGCCTCTGGAGATGCCACAACAGGGAATCTCTGGGGCAGGGGATGTGCAGGGACCAACGCACAAGGCTTTAGTCTCTCGTCTTCCCAGAGCATGTCACAAGGCACAGCTCTTGAGTATCATTTTCTCAATGTTCAGGAACTTAGTGGGAGAAAGAGTGATGCACTGAGGCTTAGGTGCAGGGAGCAGTGCCTGCGGTCCGCCCAACACCCAGAGGATGCAGGACATCCAGCAGAAGATGCTACGGAGACACTCCTCGGTCCAGGTCTGGTCTATTTGTTTCAGCACATACATGTCTCCTGCAGAGTTTCCAGACTCCCAGTCATCACTGATGTCTAAGAGACAGAGAAACACACTCCTGTAAAAAGATGCTGTCGATTAGCAACAGACATCTTTCTTTCTCTCTTAAGAAAATGGACCTCATCTCTGCATAGAATCTAAAATACAGGTAAACAAAAAAGAAATTGTAAACAACCTCTCAAACACCCACCACCCAGATATGCTCATATATTTTTAAAAATTTTATTTATTTCTTTGATTTTTGGCTGTGCTGGGTCTTCGTTGCTGTGAGCAGGCTCTCTCTAGTGCGGTGCGCGGCTTCTCACTGCAGCGGCTTCTCTTGTTGTGGAGCACGGGATCTAGGGCGTGTGGGCTCGTTAGCTGGGCGTGAGCTCAGTAGTTGCTCCGCGGCATGTGGAATCTTCCCGGACAGAGATCTGACCTGTGACCCCTGCCCCCAGGTATGCTCATGTCAACATTTCCGTTTCTGTCACTATAGTCTTCTGCTCTGGGAACATGAGCATGTGTCAATATATGACAGATGCCACACCAGAGCCAGAGGACTGGGCTTCAAACCACGTCTCTACAACGTGTAGACGTGAAGTAAACGTGTTAGTCGCTCAGTCGTGTCCAACTCTTTGAGACCCCATGAACTGTAGCCTGCCAGGCTCCTCCATCTACGGGATTGTCCAGACAAGAATACTGGAGTGGGTTGCCATTTCCTTCTCCAGAGGATTTTCCCGGCCCAGGAATCAAACCTGGGTCTCCCACATCGCAGGCAGACTCTTTACCACCTGAGCTACCAGGGAAGCCCAGTATGTAGACATGTGACCTGGTAAATGAGGTCATATGCTCCTCTGAGTTCTGGTGAGGGACGAGAGGATTAAATACACAGTACGCTCAGAACTGGACACGGTGGAAGACAGTGCTTACGGTGTGAGATCAGGACGCCTGGGGCAGGAAGGGCATCTCCCACAATTGCTGGGGTCTGCACGTCCACGTGTGTGCCCGTCTGTTGATGGGTGAACAGGCCTGGATTGAGTGTGTGCATGTGTGCAGCTCTTATGTCCAAACCGACAACACAGGATCTAACTTAAGGCAACACACTTTTTTCATACCACTTACCATGAAAATATTTTCAAGTAAATAAATACAGATCTGCATCTGTATCTTAGTGGCTCTGGTGTCTCCCACTGTACAGATGTACCAACCTATCTATGCTTTCCAACTGCTGATGGTCTGCATAATCATTTGGAGTTGTGTTTATGAGCTCTCCTGGTATGTATCACAGAAATTTAAAAGGAAGTCAAAGACCAGAAAAGCAATGGTCCACTAGATCAAAACAAGACTATTTTCCACTCCTTTGAACCAACCTCAACTTAGTGAAGTGGCTTATTCAGCCCACTCAAGTCTAGTTATGATTTAAATCAGAAGCTATAATTTAATACCTGCTCAACATTAAAAACAGTAAGATCATTTGAATACAAATTTTATTTAATAAAAAGGCTACATGATTCTTAACAAAATAAAAATCAGAAAAACTTCAAACGCTTCCCTTCTAACCCTGTGGATGCCTCTGTGTTGCTGGGCTACCAGCCCCACCCCCCATGACCACGCAGCCTGGACGGGGTGCGTCAGGCACCGCTGGGCGCCAGGGAAACCTAGGTAAGAACACGCCTAGCCCATCTTCCAATCAGAAGTGAATGCTGGCCTTCTGAGCGACAGGTGAGGTATGTGCAAGGCTAGAATTCTGAAGGGGCACAGATTTTGTTCCAGGGAGTCGGTCTTGCTCCTAGTTTGCATGTCTGTGGGTCTGGACTGTGCGAAAAACCGGCTTGTCCACGAACTCCACAGTGCACAGCTCCGGGCCGCCATCCTGGCAGGGCGCATACTCCAGCTCCAGCACCACGATGGTGTTTGGGGTCGAGGTCACCAGGATGTGCTGAGGCACGAACAGGGTCATCTGGGGGCCCCGCGCTGGCCAGTAGCGGCCGAGGTTAACGCCGTTGATCCACACCTGACCCTGGAGAGAGAGAAAACCATCAACCCAGCTGTGCTGATCCCTGAGGGGCGTGAAAACCTTGGTGCAGGGCGGGTGGGGTAGGGAAGCAGGCAGTGTCCCCAGGAAGATGCTCAAGTCGGGCAGGAGCTGGGTGGGAGAAGCCACTCATCCCAGTACCCACCCTGCTTCAGGAGGAGACGTGTTTGGCCCCTCCTGTGGCTTCGGTGCCGCACAGCTCAGCACTGGATGACGCCGTGGCACAGTCACCAAGTTTCTGAATTTTGTCCTGGGTCTGGCGCGACGTGGGGGTGGGGTGCCTGTCTGCACATGCCCGCCTCTGCCTCTGTACACAGTCGCCTCCCTGCCTCCTCAGGAGACGAGCTTTGCCTCTGTGCTCCCCCCTCCTCCAGGCAGATGGGGGCCTTGCTGCCCGAGGTAAGCAGGAGCCCAGCAGCCCAGACACATGCGCCCTCTAGAAGGATGGGGGGAGTCGAGGAGGGAGAGGCTGGCCGTCCAGGTGGGCATCTACTTTCTTGCTACCTTTTGATGGTTTTCACACCAGCATAAGAGTGAGGGGTGGGGACTTGCTTCAAGGAGCACAGAGTATCCTACAAGCTGCGAAGACTTCTGCTGCTGCTGCTGCTAAGTCGCTTCAGTCGTGTCCGACTCTGTGCGACCCCATAAGACGGCAGCCCAGTAGGCTCCCCCATCCCTGGGATTCTCCGGGCAAGAACACTGAAGTGGGTTGCCATTTCCTTCTCCAATGCATGAAAGTGAAAAGTGATAGTGAAGTCGCTCAGTTGTGCCCGACTCTTAGGAGTATGAAAAGCTGCTTCCACCGCAAAACCCAGGAGGAGGAGAAAGTTCTCAGGAATGGGGCCTGGGCCGGGGTGTGTCTGCACAGTGTGAGAGCAGGAGCTAGAATTTGCTGTCAGGTGGGACTTAGCAGTTGACGGAATAGGTGGACCATTCTGTTACGGAGAAAGCAAGGGAGCAAAGGAGAGGAGGTCACACACAAGAGAATACCTGAGAGAGGATGGAGGAAGGAAGAAGGGAGGAGGAGGGGTGGGAGGAAGAAGCACCAAAATTGGCCCCACAATGGCCCTAATGTCTTGGGGAAACATCCTGGAGAGGTCCCGCCCTGGTTGCCCCCTGAAGCCCTGATCCTGAACCCAGCTCTGGGTGCTCACCCTGGAGCTACCTACTCAGGTCTCACCTTTGGGTAATTTTCAGCCCCCAGGTGGCCCCTGGATGCAAGCTTCCCACCTGGCTTCAAACCTTATTCCTGCCGCCTCCTGCCTGTATGACCCTGGGCAGGTCCCCACTCCCACTGGTGCTGGGGACGGGGGGCAGGCAGGAGGAAGCCGCGCGTGGTCAGCATGGCATGGCTGCACCCCTCATGCCACCCAGTGAAAAGACCTTGGCCTCCATGTCCCCTTGAAAGGAAGCCAGTGATGGAAAGCCACCTGTCTGTTGGGATAAGTCATTTAGAAAAAGGGTGACAGTTTCACACTTCTCAGAATTATTTTACTCTTGTTTTTACCACGGGATATGCTATCTCGATCCATGCTGAAGGCACACGCAACCGACAGCTTCACCAGGGTTTATTACATTGACGATCTGGTGGTGCCCCGTTTCTGCAGTGTTAGAGAACAGTAGAGGCCGACTCTGCAGTAGGGGTAGGGGAAGATGGGCTCCATAGGGGAGCGAGGGAGAGCACTGTGAGCAGCATGTGTGGGCGACCCCAGTCCCACCTTGCGTGCTGGCCACACTGAGGACCAGTCCCTCCCAAGATGCTGCACCTCCAATACCTCTCCCGCTGCACCGAGCGGGTCTCCTGTGTTGGTTATTGGGACTGGGGAGCTGGGTGAGAAAAGGCGCTCCCAGCTCCCTCCAGGGTTAGGGGGTGCAGCATCTGGCAGAGGAGATGAGGTGCAGCGGGCTGGGGCCCCAGGAGCACCTTGCTTGACACTGAAAGGTGGCAGGGGAGCTGGGCCACTGTCAGGGGCTTGCACGGGTAGACGAGGGACTGGCACGTGTGGGCTCAGCTCACCCTTGGTCCCCCAACTCCCCCAGGTCTAGCTTATCCTCCAAATGCTGCCCTGCTCACAAACAGTGCAGTGGCTGCATGAGACAACAGCCCTAAAGACCCCTCCAGGAGCTTCCAGGGGTACCACTTCCTCCTGGGAACCCCTCGAGGTGCCGACTGGACCAGCCAGGGAGGAAGATGAGCATTTCTGCCTTTGATTCTCCAGTCCCTCTTCCAACTTTCGCTTCCCCAGCTGCCCCCACATTTCTGGAAGGTCCAGCTGCCACCAGTGAACACTCAGGGTGGCCCCACTTCCCAGACTGCTCTGTGACTGACAGATGTAACCCCTAACTGTCACTCCTAGTTGCTCATCAGAGTGGATGTAATTTTTCTTCTGACCCTCCTGGCTTTGCATCATCTGTTTAAGTTATCTTTTCTCTCCCAAATTATCACCCATTTGGAGCCTTCAGCTCCCATCTGGATTCTGCCTCCTAACTCACCTAAGTGACTCTAACATGTAGATGTTGTGCCTGGCCCCTTCTCTCCAAACTTCCCCAAACTCAGGGTTACAGGATCTCTGTTGTTGGTGGTTAGTCGCTAAGTTGTGTCTACCTGTCTTGTGACCCCCTGCTGTAGGGTCATTCTGTAGCCCACCAGGCTTCTCCATGGAATTCTCCAGGAAAGAATACTGCATTTCCTTCTCCAGGGGATCTTCCTGACCCAGGAATCAAACCTGTGTCTCCTACATTGCAGGCAAGTTCTTTGATTTTGGTTAATTCTCCAAAGCAAGAAAAATCTTCAGGACAGTTTCCCTCTACTCTCTGTCCTGAACAGAATGGGCGTGCGGGGATGCCTATGACAGTTTGGTTGCCCTTCCAACCCAGAGGAATGAAGGATTCGGAGAGTATAGGTCATGGTACATAGTCCTGAGGCCCTGCTGGTCCACAGAACTGTCCACAGAGATGGAGGGCTTGGTGTTGCCCCACAGGGTAGCTACCTGCACTGACCAGCGGCTGGTGCAAGGGAGGAACTAAATTTTCACTTTGAATTAATTCAAAGGTAAATGGAAAATAGCCAGGTGGCCCGTGACTGTTGTGCTGAGCAGCTCAGCAGAGGTGTGGTGAATGCGCATCACTCCATCATCAGACTCATCTCCCTGCTCCTCTCTACTTTCCCAGCCAGTTCTTCAGACACATTCCGGGCAGCGCAGGCTCAGGAGCCTGGAGCCACTCCCCACCCCACCGCCCGGGCAGGTCCCCCTGCTTCCTCTAACTCTAGATCCCAGGCTCCACACAGCAATCCCCCACACTCCAAGCTTTCGGATCCCTCAAGTGTCCACCCCATTACCACCTCCACAGAGAGAAGGTCATCTCACCCTCCTCAGTCCTGGGGCTTCCATTCCAAGTCCCTCGCTTGCCCTTTAATATGATTCTTCTAGTTACTGTCATTGTTTGCATACGCAGTCACTTGTTTCACTACTGGTTTATCAGCTCTTTCCAGCACAGAGACATACGATATACACCCATGACACCCAGGAGGTAAGACTCGTGGACGATTCTGCCCAGGCAAATACCCAGCCCCACTTCAAGAATACTCCTGTCCCTCCCCTCCCAGCTTAAGAATTTTAGGGACTACTGTTCACAGGCAGAACAATGCAGCATTTGCCTACTCCCTTGATTAACACTGATTTTTTTAAAACACAATTTTTTACGGCACTAAAAAAATCAGTTTAGGACTTCCCTAGTGGTCCAGTGATTAAGAATCCGCCTTCCAATGCAGGGGACATAGGTTCAATCCCGGGTCTGGGAAGATCCCGCATGCTGTGAGCAACTAAACCCGTGTCCACAACTTCTGAAACCCATGCTCTAGAGCCTGTGCTCTCCAACAAGAGGAGTCACCGCAGTGAGAAGCCGGCACAGTGCTACTAGCGTGTGGCCTCGATTGCGCAACTAGAGAAAGCCTATGCTCGGTAACTAAGATCCAGCGCAGCCAAAAAAAAATCACTTTAAAAGAGTCAAACTGAAAAAAAAAATCTATTAAAATATATATGTACATTCTGATTCTTGTTTCTCTTTTAAAAAATTATGCTGAAATTATTGGTGGGGGGAGAGTAGGCCCATGTGATCTAAAAATAGACATAACTCTTTTTTTTTTCCTTTTGTTCTAGTCACGCGGATTGTGGATCTTAGTTCCCTGCCCAGGGATAGCACCTGTGCCCCTTGGGGTGCAAGCTCAGAGTCCCAACCATTGGACGTCCAGGAAAGTTCCTAAAAGTAGACACACTCTTAATCAACACAGTTAAGTATTAATACATACTAAGGCCGAGCATCTGTAGAGCGAACACCGATGGCTTCAGAGTTTCCCTGGGTTGTCCCAGCTGAGACATCTCCATGACAAATGCTGACTTTCTCTGACTGTGGCTTGACCCCTGACAGACTCCCCACTCTCTGCTAAATATTATCACCAAGGTCGTAATAGTTCCAGTGAAGGACAGGTTCCTGGCAGTGACTGACTTGCTTCTGTGTTAATCAGGCAGACATGTGTCTGTCTGTCTGTTTTCAATTCTCCAGATAAATAGAACCCTCTGAGAAGAATGTAAAACAAAAGATTCAATCCTGGTTTAAGTCATAGCTTCAACATTCTCAAATGTGGTCAGGAGTTCCTTTAACAACACCAAACTTGGGTTGAAGGTTGACTCTGTTCTACTCTGGAAGAAGACATTTAGATACTTGGAAGACTTAAAGGTCCATTTCTCAAGGTTAAAAGGTTCTCACATGCATGATTCATGAGTATTTATGGTGCTAACTTGGGAGGAAAAAATAAAAAAAAGTAAAACAGTGAGAGATAAGATGTTAAATAAACCTCCACACAGGAGAAAACCAAAATCTCCCCTTCCTTCAGACCCCAAGTCTGTAGCTGATGCAACACCTTTCCTTCCTCCTTTGGCTTAGAATAAAAAGTTTACGATTTCTCTGTATTTTAGGACAGACCCAGATAGAATCGAAGCCACGAAAATGCAGAATATTAACATAAAGGATGAGTCATTTCCTGCTCTCAGCAAACCCCAAAAGATAAATTCCTTCCTTTTCAACTCGCCCTGGGTGCCAGCATTGCTTGATCTTTTCATGGAGCATCTCCCCTATGACTTTCCTTATGCGTCCTCACATTCCTGGAATGAAGCTAAGACCTGGTAAGCGAAAACCATCTCTAGGCAGCCATATACCATTTGTTGCGGAGTCCATGCACTAAAATTTGTAGGAGATTCTCCTTTACTCAGAGCCCATTTACTCCTGTTGGCATACAATTCTTACAAGCCTTGTTACTAAATTAATATACATTTGGGCAAAGGTATCTATCTAGTTTCCAAGTTCACAGGACTTGTGATTAGAAACAATGAATGAAGTGGAAATAGTAAGCCTTGTTAGGGGTAGGAGAACTGTAAATCAGGCCAAAAAGAGCTGAAAAAGCATATCAAATTTAGAATGAAAGTAGGGTCAAACAGGGCTAAGACCGTGGTAGGCTGCAGAAATGCCCACAACTTTTCACAGCATATGCACTCAGGAAGCAGAATCTTGGATGGGGCTGGTCAAGTGTTGGGCAAAGAACATGGAAGAAGTGACATGTGAATTCTGACTTGGGTCTTAAGAATCCTTGCACATCTGTATTTTTTTCTTTGAACACTGCCAGTCATCATACGAGCAAGCCCAGGTTGGCTTGCTAGATGATGAGAGAGACACAGACGGATCTGTACGGCCTCAGCAGACAGCCAGCCAAGCCCCAAGACGAGGGCCTCCTCACCGACTGGAAGGGCTTGCCCAGCCAAGACCAGCGGAACCACAACCCAGTCTGCCAACACTCCGAATCAGGAGCTAAATAGAGGGTTGCTGTTTGAAACCACTAAGTTTGGGGTGGTTTTTTAGACAGCGAAAGCAAACTGATAACACAGCTCCATGGCATCAATGTACAGCAGCATGCTACTTTTCAGTAAAGTAAATGATGTCATTGAACCCAATTTCACAAGAGTAGGGTTATCCTCTACTAGTCAGTTCCTCTTTCACCAATTAGCCTCCAAATCCCATCTCCAAGTCCCCACCTCTGTCGTATCTGTACCTCTCTCAGGGTTGTTGTAAATAAGTGAGAGGATTCAGGTGAGCACTCAGCATGGTGGCTGGTGTGCAGGGAGCTCTCCACAAGACTGCTGGTATTGTTTCCCACAGCTGGGCCCCTTTTTCATCCTCTCTGCTGCACTAAATTCCAGCTTCCTTCCTTGTCCCTGGACCACTTCTCCTGCAGAAGCGCAAGTGTTGGGGGAACGAGGAAGAAGGGTCTGTCTTATATGTATCAGATGGGATCTGAGGCCCCCAGTGGTCAGTCCACCCTGGTGGTTGGATGTGGTGTTCCCCACCCTCAAAAATGATAAGCTGGAAATCGGGGTGTTACATCTGTGGGGATGAGCTCCCCTCAAAGTGTAAGCAGAGGGCCCTGAATCAAGTCCTGAGAACTGAAACACAGACAGAGAAAGAAAAGCCTGAGAAGGAACGAAGACAGGGTAGGAAACCAGAAGTTCGGCTGTAGACATCAGGAGAGCTTCAAGGGAGGGCGTGGTTACCTGTGTCAGATGCTACTTGCCAAGAAGTTAAGTAAGACATGTCTGGGGAGCATGTCACCATGTGGATGTCAGTGATCTCAGCAGGGACAGCTTCCGAGCATGGGAGCAGAGTTCCTGCCCACTGCCGTCCACTCTGCAGACTGAGTCCTTTCCTGACAGGCATCTTCCCGCTGCATTCCCATAAATGCTGAAGTCTCCCCTTTAACTTGCCTCACACAGCCCAGCCCCCGTAACCTGTACAGAATTATGCATAGAGACTCAAGATTGACGGGCCATCTAGAAGATGACCATCAGGTCTGGAAACAGAGATGACACAATTTCATTGTGCTGAATGCAACTTTCCTTTTTTGCTGTGTTCTAGACTTCATGGCTACTCCCTGTGACGACCAAGAGCGGACAGCTCTTCCTGAATGAGCAGGAAGTACCTGAGTGGCCTCTGACTCCCACCGTGCTCCTGAGTCATTCCCCTCAGAGGCTGACAGCGCCATACCTCCAGTTGTGTAGGCTCCAAATTCTGGAGTCCTAGTTCTGAACAACCCGTTGGGGATTCCCATGAGCCCCTCCTCAGATTCAATAATGTCCTAGAATGGCTCACAGAATGCATAAAAACACTTTACTGATATCTATGGGGTTATTATAAAGGATACAACTCAGAAATGGCCAGATGAAAAAGATTCACAGGGCAAGGTATTAGGGGTGCGGGGCTGAGCTGCCGGCCGTCTCCATCTGTACCTCCCGCCCAGGTGTAAGCTCTGAAGTGTTCACTGACCCAAAAGCTCCTGAATCTTGTTGTTCTAAAGTTTTTTTGTAGAATTTCATTTCCAGTCCCTGACCCTAACTCCAGAGGTTGAGGAAGGATGGGCTGAAAGTCCCAATGTCTAATCACATTGTCTTTCTGGTGACTAGGCCTCAGGATAGGACTGATCACCAGAAAGACCAAATAATTAGAGAGCTGGAAATTTCAAAAGCAAGATTCAAAAAGTCTCCAAATAGAAGTTAGTTATCAACCCTTCATTATAAATTCTTTTATCCATGGTTCTTTTACAGCTTCTTGCTTTTCATCTATATTCAATGTTGATTTATTTTGGTCACCAGCATGTGGTGTCTCCATTCCCTGACCAGGGATCGAACCTGTGCCCCTGGCAGTGGAAGCTTGGAGTTCTAACCAGTGGACCACAAGGGAGGTCCCTCTATGTAGCTTCTTAATGTTCAAAGCTTAATTCTGGTAGAGGAAAAACCGGAAGTTATCCCAGCCCTCTCACCCCCATGCTCTGCTGGGCACCCAGACCTACTGCAAGTGGTAAAAAATGTAGGAAGTCTACAGAGGATATTCATGTGGTGTCCTCCACATGCATCTGAAGGAGAGATAAACAGCACACACGTCACTGCAGAGACAGAGTAAGGGTTTTAGGTCTGGCCCATCTGGCACGCTGGAGCACTCAAGAGCAATGCTTACTGTGGGGAGTTTGTGGCCGGATGAGAGTTCTGTGCAGACCAAGCGCTGGTCTGTGTCTCTTGGATGAAGCCAAACATGTCAGACCACTTCCCAAAGAAATCCCAGTTGACGTTCGGGCATTTAACCAGAAAGCCACATCCGACTCAAGTATGGCCGATTAATCAGAAATGACTTTTTTTTAATCTCCTGAATCTCCTTATCAGTGACTTCATTCACCCCATCAAAGTAGTTTCTCTATAACAAGTGAATGGCAGAAGTCAAAGGGCCAGAACAGGGGCCTCCACGGGGCCTCCCAGCTGGAGGATAGAGTGGGTTTGGTGCCGAAAGGCAGAGTCTTAGAAACTGCCCACGCTTTGGGTGGTCCATCCCCTCTGCATCCCCCTGATCTGCTAAAGTGCACATCCTCCCAAACTCAGAACTCCAAGCCCTGGGAAGGGGTGTGTGATCTGTCTGCCGGGCATCTGTTGATCGCTCAGAACCTCAGGAGCTGGCATGGACGGTCCATGGCAATAGGGACCACCGCTCGCTGGAACAGAATAGAAAACGCGCATGCTCTGTCCTAGGCATGATAAACGTGTGTTCTCTGACCTTCAGAGCTAGGCAACCCAGGCTCACAAATCTCAAGGACAGACTTTCTGGTGTGTGTGTGTGAGGGGGTAAAGCTTTACTGAAATGTAATTCACATACTATATAACTCCCTCATTTCAAGTATACAACTCAGTGGTTATTAGTTTACTAAAGAGCAATCCAACCATCACCCCAAAGAAAAACTCTTCAGTCTTTAGTATCCACCCCCACCCCCTTTCCCTAATACCCCCTTTTCCCTGCTCTAGGCAACCACTAATCTTCCTGGGTCTATAGATCTGCCTGTTCCGGACATTTCACATACATGGTATCACATGGTATATATGGTTTGTGACTAGCTTCTTTCATGGAACATGTTTTCAAGGTTCATCCATGTTGTTCATTTGTCTTTTTAATATTTTGATTTATTAACACTGCTGGGTGGACTTTTCTCTAGTTGTGGTGAGCAGGGGCTACTTTCCACTTGTGGTGTGTCGGCTTCTCACTGCGGTGACTTCTCTTGTTGTGGAGCAAGGGCTCTAGGACGCCCAGGCTTCAATGGTCGTGGTGCATGGGCTTAGTTGCTCTGAAGCATGTGGGATCCTGCCGGATCAGGGATCGAACCCGTGTCTCTTGCATTGGCAGGTGGATTCTTTACCACTGAACCACCAGGAAAGTCCTGTTCATTTGTTTTTACTGCCAAATAATTTTCCATTAAACGGATAGGCCATACTTTGTTTATTCATTATTAGTTGATGGGCACTTGGGTTTTTTTACCTTTTAGTTGATTTTGGATAATTCTGGGTAATACTGCTCTGTACATTTGTGTACAGTTTTTACCTTAATTTTTGGCTGAACCATGCAGCATGTGGGATCTTAGGTCCCCTGCGTACTAGTTTTTGATGAGACGTATGAATTAGATGAGTTTCTTGGGTTCTAAACACCCTGACACATTCATAAATGTTGTGTGCATATGTACTTTAAGATTAAATTTTTTTTTTACTTTTGACTCCGCTGTTTCTTGGTTGCTTTGTGCAGGCTTTCTCTAGCTGTGGTGAGGGGGGCTGTGGGGGCTACTCTTCGTTACTATCCAGGAGCTTCTCATTGCAGTGGCTTCTCTTGCTTCGGAGCACAGTGGACTCTGGAGAGCGGGCTCAGTAGTTGTGGCTCACGGGCTTTGTGGCTCTATGGCATGCAGAATCTTCCCAGGGATAGAACACGTGTACCCTGCATTGGCAAGTGGATTCTTATCTACTGCACCACCAGGCGAGTCCTGTACATGAACTTTTCAAGCATAAAGGTGCAGAAAACCCATCAGACTAATTAAGTGAAGAGCTTCTGCCTGGATCATTAGTACAAGCTCCCCCTGGCCTTCGAGGCCCTGTACATGCTGCCGGCCTTTTCATCTGGGCCTCCAAGTCAGACAGACCTAGGGCTGGGGAGCCTTTTCACCAGCATGTCTGTACCTCACACCAGATACTGAGGTCTTTGAGCCTCTATCTGCTCATCTGCAAACTGGAGACACTACCAGGACATCCTACCACAGGGGCCTCCTTTGATGATTATAAAGATAGTGTCTCTTAAGTGCTGAGCAAAATGCCTGGGTCAGTAACTCTTGGGTGTGACACTTCCATGACCTGGCCAAGGTGAACCCCTTTGACCTCCAAAAACACGCTATGCTTTTCCATTTATTTTTTTCCTTTATATCTGCTATTCTTTCACTTGAAGTTCCCTCCCTGACATAACCTCTGATTCTGATGAAGGACTTATCCATCCTTTGGGTGTGTTTCAAGCTCCATCTGAGCCTTCAGCCCTGCTCATAACTCCTGGGAAAGATAATGCTGTCTTTATGCGTTACATCTCTTGAAGGTTCTTTCTCTAAGCCGTGGAACTGATGCCCCCTGGGGAGCCACCGTTTGTGTTAGCTCTTCTCGTGGGCCCCCGGCAACAGCCAAGCCTCTCTTCACCAACGGGACCCTCGGAAGGCCTGCACTCCACTCACCTCCAAGAGGTTTCTTGCAAGGAACCCAGCAACATAAGCAAGTCCCCTCTTCCACCTGAAGGCAGTTACAGAGCAACCAGGCCCAGGGAGGAGGCCGGATAAACCGGGCACTTAAAAAAAAAATGCCTCTCGTGAAACTTATGGCTCAGCGGGTGAAACTGGGGCGCCAGCTTCAGTGACTTAGTGTCATGGGTGCTGAGTCCAGACTGGGCTGTAGGGGGATCAAGGGGGACAAAGGGTCTAGGAAGGTTTCAGAGAGGAGTTAATACCAGTCTTGAAGTTGTGAAGACCCAGTGGGCACAGAGAGGAAATGAAAAAGAGTGAACAGAGGACACCAAGAGGGAGAAGAGGGCCAGTAACGGGGGAAGGGGACATGGTGGAAGAGCGGGGTGAGGAAGCGGGAGGGAGAGAATGAGCATGCGCAATCCACTGGGAGGATCCGGGGAAGGCTACACTTTGTTTCCGGGTCAGGCCATACTTTATTTCCGGGTCCCAGCGGCCCTAGATATTGCTTCAGGGCTGCATGCAACAAGGAGTTGGCGAGAAGACGGAGAAGCTGACAAAGTGCAGGAGGAGGAAGAGAGAGAACAGGATCTCGGCCTGGAGGAAGAAGGTGGGGAGGGGGTTTGGAGCTTGCACTTCCTTCTAGAGGCCACGGGGCAGGAAATGAGGGTGGAGGCAGAGAGATAAGTCTGACAGGAAGCTGAGGAACAAAGGATCTCACCTGATAGCGTCAAGTAGGGTGAGTTCTCTGTGGAGGAGGTGGGGAGGAGGCAGGTGGTTTAAGGGAGGTGGTGAGAGTTAGAGGCCAGCTGGGGATAGGGAAGACTAAGGCCAAGGACTGCTGGGCAGCTTGGGGACCTCCAGAGTTTGGAGACTGAGGGGACGAATATGCCGGAAAGGCCACACCCGGGGTCCTCAGTTACCGAGAACTAGCAGAGAGAGGCCAATGCTGAATCCATTCCCAGTGAGGGTGAACAAGGAGTGGAAGGGCAAGCGGGTCAGTGGATTGAGGGCTCCTAAGGAAAAGACTTTTCACTGGAAAAGACTCTGATGCTGGGAGGGATTGGGGGCAGGAGGAGAAGGGGACGACAGAGGATGAGATGGCTCGATGGACGTGAGTTTGAGTGAACTCTGGGAGTTGGTGATGGACAGGGAGGCCAGGCGTGCTGCAATCCATGGGGTTGCAAAGAGTCGGACACGACTGAGCGACTAAACTGAAGGAAAAAAAATGGTGGTGTCGTCTAGGCAGGATAGGGAAGAACTGTGGCCCTGATGGTGGAGTTTCAGGTCATCTACAAGATCCAAGAGTAGACCTGGGAGCCTTGAGAGTTTTGAGGGATAGAAACATATGGCCAGAGGATGCTGCTAAGTCGCTTCAGTCGTGTCTGACTCTGTGCGACCCCATAGACGGGAGCCCACCAGGCTCCCCCATCCCTGGGATTCTCCAGGCAAGAGTACTGGAGTGGGGTGCCATTTCCTTCTCCAATGCATGAAAGTGTAAAGTGAAAGTGAAGTCGCTCAGTCGTGTCGAACTCTTAGCAACCCCATGGACTGCAGCCTACCAGGCTCTTCCATCCATGGGATTTTCCAGGCAAGAGTACTGGAGTGGGGTGCCATTGCCTTCTCTGAGAGAGAGGATAGTAGAGCTTAAAATTACAGAAATATGTTCACCAGGAAATACATGCTTGGGCGATAAACTAAGTGTCAATAAATTTAAGAAGATTTTGCAACCATCACCACAATTTAATTTGGGGACATTTCCATTACCCCCAAAAGAAACCCCATACCAATTTTCAGTCACTCTCTATTCCCACGCTAAGTCCTAGGCAGCCATTCATTTACTTTTTGGCTTTTCTGATTGGCCTTTTCTTTTTTTTTTGATTGACCTTTTCTGAAGAATTCAGACAAATGGGATCACACAATATGCAGTCTTTCATGATTGGCTGCTTTTACTTAAGGGTCTTCAGTCTTGCAAAACACCTCCAAGGGAATAGTCAGCCTTTGGATGGGGTGTGTTAATCTCTATTCACAGGTGGGCAGGGACCTCCAGGGAGGCCATTAAGTATGACTATAATAATAAAGCAATGAAAATCAAGTCAAAGAAACAATTTTGAACATGGAGGCAGAATTGGCTTCCTCCCTGCAACATTCCTTGAAGAAGGAGATGGCAACCCACTCCAGTACTCTTGCCTGGAAAATCCCATGGATGGAGGAGCCTACAGTCCATGGGGCTGCGAAGAGCTGGACACAACTGAAGCGACTTAGCAGCAGCAGCAGCTTTTACTTAGCATAATGTTTTTCAGATTTATCCACGCTGTAGCCTGTATCAGTAGTCTGTCCCTTTTTATTGTGGAATATCATTCCATTATATGGATATTGCATAGTTTATTTCTCCATTTATCAGTTGATGGACATTTTGAATTATTTCCAACTCTTGGTTATTTTGATAATGCTACTATGAACATTTGCATGTAACTCTTTGTGTAGACACATGTTTTCATTTCTCTTGGAAACAGCTGGGAGTAGAATTGAAGATCCTATGGTAATTTTAGGAGAAATTGAAGAAACTGCCAAACTGTGTTCCAAAGTGTTTGTACCATTTTACAATTCCACTAGCAATGTAAGAGGGTTCCCATTTCTCCATATCCTTGCCAACATTTGTTCTTGTCCATCTTTTAATATTACAGCCATTCTTGTGGGTGTGAAGTGGTATTTCATTGTGGTTGATTTGCACTTCCTTAATGATTTGCACTTCCTAAAAACATTAAGCATCTTTTCACATACTTATCTTCTTTGGTGAAATATCCATGCAAGGCCTTTGCCCATTTTTTGAGTGGGTTGGTTATCTTTCTATTACTGAATTCTTTATATATTCTAGAACCAAGTCCTTTGTCAGATATATACATTGAAAACATTTTCTGCCAATCCGAAGTTTGGATATTCATTTTTTAAATAATGTCTTTTGAAGGGAAAACATTTTCAATTTTGATAAAATCTAATTAATCAATTTTTTCCATTAAGGATTATGTATTAGGTGTCAAGTCTAAGAAGTCTTTGCCTAATGCAAGATCAGGAAGATTTTTCTTCTTCTTCCAGAAGTTTTATAGAAGAATTAAGTTAGAAATAAAAAATAAAAAATGCTTCTAAAACAAAAACACAGAGAATTCCTTGGTGATCCAGTGCTTAGGACTGTGTGCATTCAGTGCTGAGGGCCTGGGTTCAATCCCTGGTCAGGGAACTAAGATCCCACAAACTGTGCAGTACGGCCAAAAATGCATATTTAAATCACTTTATGGTTCAAAGAAGAGATATTAAGGGAAATTAGAAAATATTTCAGACAGAATGATAATGAAAACATATTTCCATAAACATGTAAAAATCAAACATTATAAAAGGGCACTTATTAAACACATGCCATGTGCATCTTCAGCTTCCCTGGTGGCTCAGCTGGTAGATAATCCGCCTGCAATGCAGGAGACCTGGGTTCGATCCCTGGGTTGGGACGATTCCCTGGAGAAGGGAATGGCTACCCATTCCAGTATTCTGGCAAAGAGTCAGACACAATGGAGCAATATTCTCTTTCACTTTCACATGTGCGTCTTCTCTTGCAGCTTTTATTCCAGTATTTTTTCCCCTCTTCTCCTTCAGAGCCAAACTTCTCAAGAAGAATGTTTATCTTCAAGTATCTGTATTTTTCATGTTTCCATCTCCTCCCCCTTCAGTCCTCAGTAGAAGGCTGTTTGGCTTGCAGTGTTCACTCCACTGTTCGCTTAGCCTTTACTGAGGGTCCCTGTGACCCCTGGTGCTAAACCCAGCAGAGATGCTTCAGTCTTCATCTCACTTGCCTCTTGGCAGCATAAATGCTGTTCTCCTCCCATTTGTTTGGTCTCTCCTCACTCTCCATCATGTTTGTGTCTCTCAAAGATCAGCTCAATGTCTTCCTTTCTTCCTTCTGCATCATCTGTCCTTAGAGGAACTTGTCTACTGGTCATGTCTTCAATGACCATCCATATACAAATGATCTCATTCATATATTCCCAGCCCAGATCCCTCCTCTGAATACCCACCCATAAATCCAACAGCCTCCTCAAGTACCTTCTCTCCGCTATTCCCCATGGCCTAACTCAACTGTCCACATCCAAACTCATGATCATGCTCTTCTAGCACAAATCCTCTTTTGAAATTTCTTCTTTCAGTAAATGGTGTTATCTTCCTAGCAGCACGCCTAGAACCTGAGAGTCACCTGATAGGTCCTTCTCTTTAAATACCTATGTCCAATCTATCACTACTTCTTTATGGATTTAACTAAAAACATCTCTCAAATAGTGTGTCATTGCCATCTTGTCCCACCAACCCCGTCTGGCAATGAAACTATGGTCCAGCCTCCTAGCCAGTTTCCCTGAGCCCAGTCCATCCCCGGGTCACAGAAACTCATCACATCACAACCATGCCATGTCACTCTGTTTTGGTGGCTCTCAAAAGAAAGATAAAACTGTAATGTGGTTTAACACCCTGTCCCGATCTAGTCTCTCTCCACCTTCTAGCTTCTTCTCTGAACCACAACCCCTCTTCTCTATGTTCCATACCATTGAGTTCTCTATGAGTTCCTCATTTTGGCCACTTTTCCCTCTAACCACATAACCTTGGCATGTGCTAGCTCCTCTGCCTGGCGTATGTTTCCCTCCCCTTTCTGCCATGTTAAGTCCTATTCAACCCCTCTATCTCTGTCAAGCATCATGTTCATATGTCCATCATGTTCCCTAACCACCTTAACATGGGCAAATGCCCAATTATTGTCAACCTCCATATCTCTTCTTAGCATACATTGCATCTGCAATTGTATCATTTAATTTGAGTGATGATATGATTTGGGTATGCTAGATTTTAAGTTCCATGAGAGCAAGAGGGCTTCCCTCGTGGCTCAGATGGTAAAGAATCTGCCTGCAATGCAGGAGACCTGGGTTTGATCCCTCGGTCAGGAAGATCCCCTGAAGAAGGGCATGGCAACCCACTCCAGTATTCTTGCCTGGAGAATCCCATGGAGAGAAGAGCCTGGTGGTTTACAGTCCATGGGGTCACAGAGTTGGACACGACTGAGTGACTAGCACACACCCAGACTTTAAGTTCTGAGAGAGCAAGAACCATATCCAGTTCTCTTCATTTTTGGATCCTTAGTGCCTGGCACAAAGTCTGGGCATGTCGTAGTGAAAAGGAGCAGGACCCTATGGGCCTTCTCCCACCATGCTTCCTGCCTGCCTTTTGTCTGTAGAAAACCTTTAGCCAAAGGATAAGTTTAATCAGAGAACTAAGAAAATACATAAGCAAAGGAAAACAATCAAATAGGATAAAATAATAATAAAGTCAGTAAGCAAAGTCAAGGAGCTTTAGTTTCTTCTCAAGGGCTTTAGATAATATTCGAGCCATATCCTTGGAGCTGTGTTGTAGATGCTGAAACCCCCACCAGGTGGAAGACGTTAACTACATGAAGACCAGACTATAGCCCCACAAATTGGCCCCAGGGAAATGGAAGCAAACTGACCCCAGAACTGAAGATTAATTGCACTTAAAATAATCAAGATGACACTAGTCAGGGATTTCCTGGTGGTCCAGTGGTTAGGACTCCACACTTCCACTACAGGGAGCCTGTGCTCAAGCACTGGTCAGGGAACTAGGATCCCAAAAGCTGTGCAGTGTGGCAAAACAAATACCCAAAATGCTGTCAGACTGCATGATCAATTTCAAGGCGACTATCAGAGCTGACTGTAGCCCCCTCCCTAACACGTATACAACTCTGAAGATCTCCTTTAAAAGCTCTTGCTCACTGCTTGTCAGTGGGAGGAGGAATGAATTGGCCTATGGACAGGAGTCTGCCCTCCCTTTGGTTGCATACATCTGAAAAAAAGACAACTTTCCTGTCCACTAACCTTGCCTCTTTACAGGCTCCGAGCACCTGGACCCACTTTGGCTAACAGATTTTGAGGCAACGAGACTGAGCTCTCGCAATACCTGCCTCCTGGGGGTTTTCCCCAAGGGAAGCTGCCACCATGAAGACGTGCCAGGAAGGCTTCAAGGAGCCATTGCTCATGGCTCTCAGGTCTGGGAAGGAGGTTTGGGGGACATTCCTACTAGCTGCCAAAACCATTTGTTTGGGGATCCTCCCTGTTTCTCCCCTGCTCAGCACTGGCTGCCAACATGCGCTTTCTTGGTGGAACGGAAAGACGCCTCAGGACGAGTTGAGGAACTCCCAGACCCAGTAAGTCCACAGGTGTGCACCCGGCTAACTTCTCTTGAGCTTGAAGTGCTATTTGGGCATTTTTACCAGCTGGTTCTGATGTATGTATGATGTTGAGGACTGTTTGTGTTGCAAAGTGTTTATTTGGGACTCCATATCCGTCATCCTCTCGGGATTTATGACAGTTCTTTCTTCTGGTGTGTGAGTGTGTATTGTTTGTGTGATTGGTATTCTTGTCTTTTGTAAAGTGAAAAATTCAGGTTCAATTCATTAGAAAGATGTTAGCTATGAAACTATGACTAAAGAAAAAAGATTTTTTAAACACTGGATGGCCATCAAGTGTTCTTCAAACTCCAAAAAAAATTGGTTATGATGAAAGTCTTTTATTTTTGCATATGCAGTTAGAAAAAACATACTTTTTTTTTCTATTCACAATTCTGACCCTGAGAGAAACAAAAATATGCTTAGGAGAAAGCTTAAAGTTAACTCTTGTCCTTGAAATACAAACACAGCTCACGTTGAGACTTCAGACTTGGGTTATTTAGTACAATTTTAAACAAAAAAAGGAAAGAGGGCTTAGATTTAAACACAATAAATGCATATTATTAAATACACATATTGTACCACATTAAAGAGAAATTGTGCTATGAAAAAAATGTGTGTTTTTAGAGGTTATGGAATATGTTCTTCAGTTTGCCCATCAGAAATGCTGGTATAACAGTTCAACTACTTGTTTCTTAGTTTTGTTAAGGCTTTAAAGGGTTAAAAATTGTAATATGTGAAAATGATAGGGGATACATTTCAGTATATAAAGCAAGTAGGATATGTGTTGTCTGCCAGAGAAAATATAAAGGATGGAGATTTTGTTTTTTCCTTTGGTCCCACCGTGTGGCCTGTGGGATCTTAGTTTTCACCAAGGATCAACCCTGTTCCCCTGCAGTGGGAGCTCAAAGTCCTAACCACTGTACCTCTGAGAATAGAGTTTTCCTGGAATATTGTGCTGCTTTTGATAACAGATTGTAAGTTTCTTTATCTAGGTAACTTTGAGTTTTCCAGAGGGCCCCTGAGGAATCTCAGAGAAAAATACTGTTAAGAAATTGACAGAACTCTAATGTAAAGCTGTTGTTTTTCTTCTAATCATACTTTTGACCCCAACGTTCAGGATAGAAAAAACTGTTTAATGAAGTTATCACAGAGTCTAACTACTCATGATGTGTACCATTGCTGCCTTTAAGTTTACTACTTAAAACACATGTACAAGGTGTAAAGATTGGGTATAATCAATACAGTGTATGACCTATAAAATGCTTCCCTGTCAGCATACCTCTCTCTGCTTGTTTGTTATGTCTAATTAGTTTTCTCCCAGTGTGGATGACTAGACAAATATATAAACAAAAAGTCGGCCTAGCACCGAGGGACATGAATGGACCCAGAGCAGGCAACAACTGAGCCACTCTGGCAACATTGGAAAAATATATTGATTATCAGTGCTTTTTATGGGAAAGGGGAAAATGGTAGAAGTTTTCACATACTGAGGTATGGGGGTCATTCTGGCTTATACATGATCTAATTTGGACTTTAGGCTGACCAGGGCTTCCCTGGTGTCTCAGATGGAAAAGAATCCACCTGCAATGCAGGAGACCTGGGTTCGATCCTTGGGTGGGAAGATCCCTTGGGGAAGGAAATGGCAGCCCGCTCCAGTATTCCACATATCCGGCTTATAGCCTATTAGACATACATTGTACATCTGCTTTAACCATTAAGAAGAAAATACATTCAGAGAATAATACAAAGATGCATTTTGATTATTATCCTCCTCCATAATATGTCTGCTAATTTTTAAGCGTTTATCCAGGCACTGTGACAAGGCAATCAGATAGAGGTCATGTTTTCACAATACAAAATACTGATGCTAAACTTGAGACTTGAGATTATTTCCAACTCTGTGTCTATTCCCCAGATTAGGCAGGACTGCACCCCATTTCAGCAGAGAGGAACCAGAGCAGCCAACACCCACTGCCTCAAAGAATTGGGGAATACTGGAAGAGAAATGAATTAAAACCAAGTGCCTCTGCCATCTTTATTATTAACTTTATTCTCTATTCAAAACTTTTATTCCATTTCTTGCTCTCTATCTGCCTCTCCTTAATCTTAAAGAGTGTCAAAAAGGGGTGGATTGAAAGGGAACAAGACCCTATGGTCCCCAACCCCCATGTCCTCTGCCTGCCTTTTGTCTGCAGAAAACTTTAACCAGTTTAATCAGAGAATTGGGAAAATACAGAAGCAAAGGAAAACAGTCAAACAGGAAAAAATTATAATGGTTGAGTCAGTAAGCAAAGGTAAAGACCTCTAGTTTCTTTTCAAGGGTCATAGATAATATTCTGAACCATATCCTTGGAGCTGTTGTAGACACTGAAACTCCCACCAGATGGAAGAATTTAATTACATGAGGACCAGACTGCAGCCATGACATGAGATGCCACAATTCCGAGAATTGGCTCCTAGGAAATGGGAACAAATCAACCCTGGAACTGAAGATTAACTGTACTTAAAACAATGACACTGCTCAGACCACTGCATGACCAGTTTCAAGATGACTGTCAGAGCTGACTGTGCTGTTTCTGCATGTAGCTCCTCCCTCCACCTATAAAAGCTCTTGCCCACTGTCAGTGGTGGGGGAGTTGGCCTGTGGACAGAACTCTGCCCTCCCCCAGCGTTGCCAGCCTCTGAAATACGGCAAAGTTGCCTTTACACCAACCTGAACTCTTCATTGGCTTTAGGGCGGCTAGCAGCTGGACCCACTCTCAGAAACAGAAACCACTAAAATATTTGTTGAATAAATAAACTAGAGTCATGATAAGGTCTAAGATGAAAATAGGACTTGAAGTAGAGAAGACAATGGTGAAAGAAGACATGTCTTCAAAGAATAAAGGAGAATGAAGCAGCCAGTAAAGTGGCCAGGGGGAGCTGAGGATCCTACAGACGGGTGGATGCACCCCGGGCATGGGAGCATCCCCATACGGAGGTGGGGTGGTCTGGAGGGTATAGAGTTAGGCGTGAACAAGAGAAAACAGGCTTCCCAGAGATTTGTCCCTTTGCCTGGGCCAGATTTTCTTCAGTATAAACAAGAAATGCTATTCTTAGTCAGTTTTCAAAGAAGGTATGGTTTTTCTTAGGGGAAGGAGGAAGTTGCTAAAGAAAGTTGTCAGTGAAAATGAGCTAGACGGTTACCTTCAGGCTGCCCACAGCATCTTTGAAGATCTGCTGTGGCCCTGCTCCTGACAAATGGATAAGCGTCCACAGAAAACCCTCCACTCCCCTGAGTCTCATGCAGCACACCATTAGCAGTCTTTTTGATGCTGTATCAGACACAGATAAGAAGACATCTGAGGCCTAAATGCAAATACTTTCCATGAAGACACTTACCTTGGTCCATCCAGGAAACTGGATAAAGGTGTCCTGAGGCAAGTCTGCGATCCCGCTGGGAATAGTGAAGTTACCCACATAAAAGGTTGGGAGTGCATAGGTAGGGGGGCTGTGTGCACGGGCTTTATTGTGGTAGCCCCTGTCACGGCCACCCCAGGTCCCCAGGTGACTGCGTACTGCATCCTCCATGTCCAGCGGGAAGATCTCCCAGTTGGTGAGGGTTTTGGAACCAAGGGTCAGGTTAGAAACAAGACCCTGTAAAAGAGAAACAGAGTGGTGAGCTGGGGGCTAAAGATGGTGCAGAGAGGCTTCATGTGACTCTGTGTTCCAGCCCTAAATTCCTGGGAAAAGCAATCTGGGATATGAAACACCAACAGCACGTGAAACCCAAACTGTGTGTCCATCAGAGTGACACAGATCTGGCTTGAAGCCAGAGCTTTCGACCTCAGATCCCCGTCTTCAGTGTTTGGTTCAGAGACATGGCCAGAACAGAGGAAATGATGGTTTCAAGGGTGGGAGAGTGCATGGAGGTGGGGGGAGAATGCAAAGGAACACTTGGCCACTGTAAAAGGATAGAAGCGTCTGTGATAATGATGGGGAGCCTGAGACTCACATTGTGAAGTTGCTCTATTTGTCCAGCGGAGGCAAGGGCTTGAGGTGTCCATGGCACCAGACACTGCATGGAAGCCTTTGCTCATGGCTCATCTGGCTTCCTCTTCCCAGCCTTTCATGAGGGGAACTTTTCCATCCCAGTGGGATCCCATATTTGTTCTACGACACCTCTCAATACCATGTCTCAGTGGCCCAATCAGTAATTCAATAAGCATTAACCATGCAGCTGTGTGCCAGGCTCTTTGCTGGGTCCTGGGGATTCAGGCACCTCACAAGAGTCCCCGTCACTCTGTGGGTCATTGTGGCCTATGATAGCCAAGCAGGACGACCATTAATTAGTCTGACCACAAGGACGGTAACAGGAATATTTCTTTTATACTGGAGACAAAAGTGGCCCCTGCATGACTGTTCTCCAAGAGTGTCACTGCTTTGCTTCTGAGATGCCACCAGGAGGGTCAGGAGATAGCCCCAGACACCTGTCCTGTCGTGGGTGTTGCCATCATTCCGGAGGTGCAGCCTTCCCTCCTCTAGCACATGGTGAGCTACCCGAGGGGCAGCCTGTATCTCAACATCCTTGCCTTCCCCCAAAAGCACCGCATGGAGCACACACACACAAGATGAGCATAACAAACACGTACTGAACAACGCTCTCAAAATGCACATCAGAAAAACATACTTGGACTAGATGCCTAGGCACAGACTACCCAAGAGAGCTGAAAGCAGTGCATGGAGAGAAAGGCTTTCTAAAATTCAAGAGTTTGTTCACACCCAGAAAACAGCAGAACAAATGCTAAGTTGGTTTTGTTGGCATGGGAGTGCCTTTTGCAGGCTCGGTGGGTTTTTTAAGCAAAGGAAAAGCATGGTGCGGTGGCTTCCTCCTTCTGTTTCTTGCTAAAGGATGGCTGAACTCAAATGCAAAGGTTCTGTTTGCAAAGCTCAACTTTCTCATCATCTACAGAGGAAAACAGATCTTCAAAATAACCCAACTTCTAGGCTGCAAAACAAATCAGGTAAGTTTACTCATCAAATTTGGCAAAGGGCGCATGCTTTTAAAAATTACTTCTATGTGGACTTCCCTGGTGGTACAGTGGATAAGAATCTGCCTGCCAGTGCCAGGGACACAGGTTCAGTCCCTGGTCTGGGAAGATTCCACATGCCTTGGAGCAACTAAGCCCATGAGCCACAACTTCTGAAGTCCTTGCACTCCTGAGCCCACAAGCTCCAACTACTGAAGCTCATACACCCTAGAGCTTGTGCTCCACCATCAAAAGAAGCCACTGCAATGGGAAGCCTGCACACTGCAACTAGAGAGTTGTCCCAACTAGAGAAAGCCTGTGCGCAGCAGCAAAGCCCAGCACGACCAAAGCAGAAAAGCACTTCTACGTGAACAGGGCTGCAAGGAAAGAGTGTATGCAGGAGAGTCTTTAAGTGGATTTACAGAAACTTTCCCCAATGACTTAGGCACAGTTTGGTCAACCTTTGAGTCTCACTCCCTACAGGGAGGCTGGGCCTACCTTAAAATCATTGATAGACGAGCCATAGTTCACACGCCCCATATTCTCCACCAGGAGGTCCAAGGTGGCTCCAGCTTTCCCTGTTATGTTCAGGGTGATCACAGATTCTCGTTCAAGGACTCCCTGGGCAACCTGTGGGTTCAATACCAAATGAGAATTAACTAGGGTTGGAGGGTCAGCAGAGGCAGCCTGCCCAGTCAACTGCACACTCATTTTGCTACCTTGAGTGTCACCAGACTTCGGACAGAAGTGCTCTGATGGCTCCCTTGCCCAAGTCCTCAGCCAGGTGCCCAGGCTCCTGCAACAACTGCTTTCTTCATAGGAGGGTTGCCAGACTCAGCTCCCAGCAGGGAAGGGCTGACGCTGATTTCCTTAGCTCTGGGTTATTTTCTTGTATGTCTATTTTAATTTTTCATTTTGTATTTATTATTATTTTAAATGTTATTAATTTATTTTTAATTTTTGGCCATGCCGCAAAGCACACGAGATCTTAGTTCCCCAGCCAGGGATCAAACCTGCACTCCTTGCAGTGGAATCACAGAGTCTTAAACACTGAACTTCCAGGGAACGTCCCTTATTTTTTAAATTTAGCTTTTATTTTATATTGGGGTATAGTTGATTTACAATGTGTTCATTACAGGTGTACAGCTAAGTGGTGCAGTTATATGTATACATATCAATATATGAATTCTTTTTCAGATTCCTTTCCCATATAGGTTATTACAGAGTGTTGAGTAGGCTGTGCATCTATGGGGATGGAGGCAGAAATTCCAGGGGAAGATTTCTAATACAGGAATCTCTTCATGTGCTCACAGCAAAAAAGGCAGTAATAAAAAATAGGTTTTAAACCACATGGAGATGGGACAAAATAAGACAAACGAGATAAAATCAGAGAGTTAGGTGGAGTAGTTTTACTTCAAAATACCTGATATGATACATTAACCACAAAGATGAAATAATAGAATGAGGGGAAATAACTGGTATTTTAGCAGCAACATATTCCTAACTTTTTAAAATGCAAGATTCTTTAAAAAAAAAAAAAAAAAAAAAGTCACTAAAACAACCCTCAAGTTGGAATTTTAGAAATCGTTGCCATCAGTATACATACTCATAGCATTTTAGACATTTGCTGCCACTCAAATTAAAACCACTCATCACCACAGGATGGAAATATTTTCATTTGAAATTGTCTCTCACCTGAAACTACCACAACATTGTTAACTGGCTATGCCCCAATACAAAAGAAAAAGTTTAAAATCTGAAAAAAAAAATAAGTAGTTTGGGAGACATGGGAGATTGCTGTAGAGAAATCGAAGCAGCAGAGAATTAGTTCTGATAGTTCTTGAGTAACCTTGGGTGAATCACTCCTTCTCTGGCCCTTAATTTCTTTCCTTTTGTGTTGCTTTTGAAGCACAGTTGATTTACAATGTTGTGTTAGCTTCGGGTGTCCAGCAAAGTGATTTCATTTTACATATTCTTTTCCATTATTGGTTATTATAAGATATTGAATATAGTTCCCTGTGCTATAGAGTAGGACCTTGTCCTTTGCCTATTTCATATATTAAAATCACTTCATTCTTTCTTTTTTTTTTAAGAAAAATTAAAAAAAATTTTTTTTTCCTCAACAAATTTTCTTGGTTAAGAACAATCTTTCATGTGTTTATTTCACATGATTGTCTCAGCGAGAGGAATGGAAATCCTATAACGTTATGTATGAAATCAAAGTCTTTGTATCTCTTAGCTCTGATTATCATGAACAGCCCTTCAGAATATAACTTCTCCTGTAGGATGAAGACCCTAAGTTAAAATGACTCATCTGGTGTGTACAAAACAGACCCTGCCATCCAGGAGTAAAGAAGACAGGAATGACACCCAGTGTCAGTCAGAGGGGATGGCCCTGGACTAGGGGGGCGACCAGGAAGTTCGGATGGACGAGGGGGTGTATACCTCAGGCAGATGGAGTGCAGGTGAGGCTACACCAGCCAGCAAGGGGAAGAGCTCAGGAGCATCACGAGGAGGGTGGAGCCTGAGGATGGGAAGGCAGCAGTCTCCCTGACTGTCATGTTACTGAGGTAGGAGATAGATGGGCCCTTGGGTTGGACATCTGGCATTTGTCAAGTGGGGTCAAACTGAAGATACTCCAAGGACAAAGCTAGTGGCAGAAGCTGACCTCTGCTGAAGAGAAGCTGAAGATGACCACTCCTGAGGTCAAGGGAAACTTCCCTGTCCGTACACGTGCAGGCAGGCTCCTTGGGGGTCACAACATGCCACCCCATGACAAGTGAGGACATGCACCCAGAGGCCTCTGCAGTGGGATCCATTTTAGCAAAAAGTTACGCACGCATGTTGGGGAAGGCCTGAGGACAGGTCAAGTGTGAAAAAAGAAACAATAATTGGCCAAAGGTACACAAAGACCCAGAAGGACTGTCTTATATAAGGGATTTGAATCACCTCTTTACTACACTCCCCATTCAGGACACCTGCTGTCCTCTCCAGGTGTGCATTTCTGCCTTGCTTCAGTCTTTTATTTTTATTTATTTTTTGTATTTTGCTCCTGCTGTGTGGCATGCAAGACAGTTCCTAGATCAGGGATCAAACCCAGGCCCTGGCAGTGAAATGCTGACTCCTAACCACTGGGCGACCAGGGAACTCGGATAAACATGCTGTTTCTCTGAAGCTGCCCCTCTTCCTGTGCTGTGTCTCTAAGGATAAACTTGCTACCTGTTTTTACAGTTTTTGCCTCCTAGAAACATTCTTGCACTCACACAGGGGAAAGAGCCAGGAGAACTTTGCCTGTAGCCCCTGGTGGCCCAGCAGTTAAGATTTCTGCTTTTCATCCAGGCTAACCAGGTCCAGTTACTGGGCAAGGAATAAGATCTCTCAGGACTGCTTACTGCTGTCTCTCTGAGATCATTACCAAGTGCAATCCACAACTCTCCTCCCCCGTGGGGGCAGACACAGAAGTTCAGAGAGAATTCTTACCCCGTTCACAGAGACGTAGGCCCGGTCATGGACGCCACTGGGTGGTGAAGAGAGGGGTGTAGGGTCGCTGCAGTCTTGAGGGAGCGTTGTTCGGTACAGCACAAATCCAAAGTACTGGTTAGAGAAGGATGCAAGAAAAAGACATCACTCTTGCAGTTCACCTTAGGAGAACTGGGTCACCCTCCATCCACGTGAAAGCAACATTTCTAAAACTATAGGAATGAAATGCTTCCCCAGCCCCGGCAAATATTCTGTCTGAAAAAAGGGAACTGGCTTCAGTTTTCAGATCACAGAATAACCATCACAGCAGCAAACGGCAAGGAAGCCTGGAGGCCTTTGTCAAACATCCCCTCCCCTCCCACAGGAGGGGACCAGACCCTGGAACGTGTTAGGTGATATGCCCAGAATAACTTGGGGGGATCCCGTCACAGATCAAAAGGTTACTGCTATTACCTCAAAAACCAAAACCAAGGACAACAAAAACAAAAGGTAAACAGCAACAGAATGCTCCGTAAAACATTCTCCAGCTTCTTGGGCTAACTCTGCTCTAACATACAAAACAAGAGTCAATCAGAAACCGTTTCAAGTGGAGGCGAGGGGGAAACAGGCGGCGAGAGACAGATGGAGGTGGGGGTGAAATGTGCCTCTAAATGTGCCTCAGAAAGTACTTTGAGATGCTGGGACCCCTGGTTGGAAAGGAAGCCCCCAAACACCAGCCTGGGTGAATGGCTTCCTGAGTGGTCATTAGCTGGGAGAGCTGGACAAATCAGGTCATACAGGAGAATCCAAATGGAAACCCAGCAGGAAATAGTTTCCCACTCCTCAGCCCTGAATGCGAGAAAGAGCAGCCCAGCAAAGGGGAGGGGCGATATGCAGGAGCGGAAGGAAAACGCTAACCTGTGTTCCTGTGTTGCAGGAAAGTGCTGCACTCAAGAAATGCCTCTGTCATCACCCAAACCTTCGAGCACAAGGATGCCTCCCTTCCAGACCCCCAAATCTCCATCTTTTTTTCTTTTGAATGGAGCAGAGTGGTGAGTCCTAGCTCAGAGACTAGGGGTTTCCAGGAGGGGAGCAGAAGGTGAGATGCTCCCTGCAGTGGCAAAGTGAGGACTCCAGGGACGGGGCAGATGGGGGAGGCAGCTGCAGGGGTACCAGAGCTGCACCCCACTCCCTGCAGCTGTGCCCACCGAGAGGTTTGCTGGAAGTACATCTTGTACGGCCTGTCCCAGATCTGAAGCAGTCAGGGCCCAGGAGCCACACCTGATCTGAGAGCACTGCCTTGGCCAAAGGTGAGAGAGCAGAAAGGGGCTGAGAAAAAGCAAGAACACTAACCTGGGATCCACTTCCCAGGTTCCCACTGCTCTGAGCTGTGTCTTATCTGATGTGCTCCAACCCTCCTCGGTGGAGAGGACAGGTAGATGGAGACACGGATGTACAACCAGTGTGTGTTAGAACCAGAGAAAGAACACTACCCAAAGCTAATAAAAAAGTGAGGGGAGCGTAATTAATCATTTTTATTTATCAAAAAGCAGTATTGCTGGAGTGAAATCACAAACATAATAATAGTAATTGGAAGCAAAATAAGCTAAAGCAAGATCAAATGTGCTGTTACTATATCATCCTCCAGAAGGTGATCTCCTCAGAAGTCAGAAAGGAGCCCCTACATAATTTTCCATTTCAAAAACCAGAGCTGAGATCTTAACTAAGTGATCAAACAGAACACTGAACTAAAGGCACCAAGTGATCCTACTACAGCACCCTGGGACGAACACGCCGCGGCCGTCGTGTGTGCGCCAAAAATGTCTCACTGAGTCTAACCGGTGAGGCGTGGTCTGCAAAACTCAGAAACTGTCTGAACTCTTCAGACATGACCATGTCACGAGAGAGAGAGGAAAAACAGACTCAGGAACTGTTTCAGATGAAAGCAGACTAAATGCAGTGTGTGATCATGGACTGGCAACTGGACTGAAAAGAGAGAAGCTATAAGGGACATTACTGGAATAAACTGGGATACCTGATCGTAGAACGTATATTAGATAATAGGGCTGTATCCATGCTAGATTTCTTAAGGGTGATCATTATTTGTGATCATGTATGATAATGTCCTTCTTAAAAATATATGCTCTAATATTTAAGAGTGGAAATGTCATGATGTTGACAACTACCTCAAATGCTTAAAAAAATACAAAAAGCAGCTGACTCCAAACCATACACACACAGAGAATGCCAATGAAGCAGCTGTTAACACTTGATGGATTTAGGTTAAAGCTCTATGGGTGTTGTACTGTTCTTGCAAGTTTTCTAACATAAAAAGTTGGGTAAATTTTACAATAAAGATGGAGCTGTGCCTGGAGATTAAACACACACACACACACACACACACACACACACACCGTGTACTCTCTTCTTTTTCTCTGCAAAGGCAGGAAAAAGAATCTCTAATAACGTAATCTATTAAGAACACAGTCCCTATGTCTTGGAACTAAGAACAAATAACTGTCTTTTTTTGAGTAATAAAACAGTGGTTTTACTCTGATACCTAATAAGATTAATTATATCAGACATATACTCAATGTATAACCTGCACAGAATTATGCTAAAGCAGGTTATTACCTATGTGATAAGAAATGGGGTGGGGAGAACAGCAAAGATCAGCCACTGTGCAGCATACAGAGCTAGAGCCTGGAGATCCGAGGTGATTTTACATGGGGGTCTGATTTATCTGCTTACCATTTTGGTCCCTGTGTTCAGAACAGGTAGTGTAGAAAGCACATATTTTTGAAGGTAGAAAAAAGGTAAAGCATTACCTCTGAAGCCTTACCTGTTTCACATCGATAAATGTCAAGGGATAAACACTTTTTATGGGTCCAGAGGGACACAGGATGTTGAGAGCATCCTCCACTGTCTTTAACTGGAAAGAAACAAAAGCAGCTTTCACTCACTGTCACCCCTCACTTAATCACAGTAGAAATAACGTCATCATCAGAGACAGTGGGATTTGACCAAACCCCTAAATGAAATGGTTTGAATTCCACTCAGGGCTGTCCCTCAGTTACCTTCAATCAATTCTATCCAGTCCCTAACTCTGGATGAAAAATAACAGATGATATTGTAAAGAGTTTCAAACATACCTATTCACAATCACAACCTCCTGTATAGAAAAGGCCCGTAAAATGCATGAAAACCAAGGCTCTGTAAAACCTCCCCACCAACTCTGAGTGAAGCAGCCCCGCTGTGCCCTCCTCTGAGCTTGTCAGCAGCATGTTCCCCGTGCCTGGATCACCTTCCACTTGTTGACCCCACTGCACTCCTTGTGGACACTCAGCTTCTTAGGAGCAAGGTCTGCACTGTGCTCACCTCCAATGCCCAGCACATAGTAGACACCCAATTAACACTTTTATATTCAGCCTAAATGACTGTGTTTACTTGTAGCCCATGATGTTTACTCTGATGTACAAAACAACCGTGGGTGCCTCTCCAAACTCTAGGAGAGACCTCCCTTTACCCACACACCTCACTGAGTCCTCACAAAAGCCGGCAAGGAAGGCAATACTGTCCCTTGTTAGGGAAGAGGAAGGAAATGAGGACTCAGGATTTCACTTGAGTCACTGCCCAGATGGGATTTGCCGTTAGGTTTGACTTCAAACCCAGGGCTTTCCCCAGCATGACACTGGTTAGGAATTTTATAAACGCTTTTTAGAGCTACCTCACTGATAGGTAGCATGGAAGAAAAAAAAAAAACATATGTTAGGTACAATCCCATCAATTCAGCTGAGTGCTTTCCTACTTGGACAACTAAAGGAGCTCATGGTCAAAGCTTTTATCCTATATAACTATGATCTACATAAACTTCATTCAGTATTTAAAAAAATTAATTATTCACTTATTTGGCTGCACGGGGTCTTAGTTGCAGCATGTGGGGTCTAGCTCCCTGACCAGAGATCAAACCTTGGGCCCCCCGCATTGGAAGCATAGAGTCTTCGACACTGGACCACCAGGGAACTCCCCGCCTTTACACAGTTTTATGTCAATTTGCTGTCTTCAATCCTGTATTTAGTTTCTGGTCTCACAGTTCTCCTTCCTGGTAAACAGAATGTGCTTTGGTACTAAGGTTAGCAATATTGTTCAAAACATTTGCAGTTATTTTCTGTTGCATAAAAATAAACGTTTCACAGCTTAAAAAGACACAAACCAAACTTTTCCTTAAGTAGCAGTAGCAATGAACAAGTCGAAGGTACTCCCTTTACAAATGTGATTAAAGTCTGATTAATCTAAAGCAAGATTCCTATCAGGCAGAGAAACCACATTCTTTGTAGAATGTAACACACATATCCGACACTAGGTGGAAAATGTTACAAGAGCTCAACCAAACATCAAAGGGCTTCACTAATGGAAACATTATACAATCATGTTTGGCATTTTGCTTAAAGATAAAAACTTACGATGCTATTTTAGCATATCAAGATTCTTAAGAAATACGTAACTTTTTTTTTTTTTTTTCTTGTTAGTTAACCCAGGTAGGAGTTAGGGATTATCAGAGGGGAAAACCTGAAGATGGTCAAAACAAACTGCCTTGGGCTTACGTCACTCCTATCAAATGAAGCCTCTCCTCTTTTGCTCTTTCCCTAGAAGAAAAGGCTCTTTGCTAATATTTATGACTCGTTTCTGGCTTTCCCGCTCCCAATTACCATATTTCCCACAATATGGTAATTATATGTCCCAATTACCATATAAGCCACAAGCCACGAGGACATGATTTTTCTTTTTTTCCTGAAGACATGATTTTGAGATGGAGGGCAGTGTATAATTTAGAGTTAATGTTCGTGGCTTTTGAGAACTGCTTTTAGAAAAGGAGAATTATAGAAACGAATGTCACTAGCCATAACAGTAAGGTTACATGTTATTTCCACAAGGGATCCTAAGGCTGGTTCTGCCACTGATAATGGAAACAAAATGATCTAAGAATGCCCGCTCACGCCTGACGCGCTCACCCTGTCAGCATCACACACAGCAGCTCACGGCCTGTGTCCCCGTTTTCCCAGAAACATCACCCACCCCATCAGTCTCACAGAAAACAAGTTCACAAAAAAATAAGGAGCCGATTGCCAGATGTAACACTTTGACTCATGACTGCTGAATTCCACTTCCTCACTCTTAATGTTTCTGTTAGTTTTTTTCTTACCTTTTTCAGAGCAGCTTTTCCATATGCAAACTTCGGTGTGGATGGGGGGATAGGACCTTCTGGTACTTTTGCAAACTATAAACCACAGTGGAAAAAAGAAAAGAAAAACGGCTGTTAAACTCTCAGAAACACATCTCCACAATTCATGTTTCAAAAGAATGATCAAAGATTCAAATAGTGCCAATGATTTTTGGAAAGGCAAAGGAACCAAAAACTCCCTCCAAAACAGAATTCTAAGCACATGCCTGTGTATGTCTGTGCTTTAAGCTCCAGGAATCATTCAAATAATTATAGAACAAAACACCTGAAAACAGAAAGTGGCAAGAAGACTAACACAACATTGTAAATCAGCTATCAGTTCAGTTCAGTTCAGTTCAGTTGCTCAGTCGTGTCCGACTCTTTGCGACCCCATGGACTGCAGCATGCCAGGCCTCCCTGTCCATCACCAACTCCTGGAGTTCACCCAACTCATATCCATAGAGTCAGTGATGCCATCCAACCATCTCATCCTCTGTCGTCCCCTTCTCCTCCTGCCTTCAATCTTTCCCAGCATCAGGGTCTTTTCCAATGAGTCAGCTCTTCGCATGAGGTGGCCAAAGTATTGGAGTTTCAGCTTCAGCATCAGTCCTTCCAATGAATGCTGCTGCTGCTGCTGCTAAGTCACTTCAGTCGTGTCTGACTCTGTGCGACCCCAGAGACAGCAGCCCACCAGGCTCCCCCGTCCCTGGGATTCTCCAGGCAAGAACACTGGAGTGGGTTGCCATTTCCTTCTCCAATGCATGGAAGTGAAAAGTGAAAGTGAAGTCGCTCAGTCGTCTCCGACTCTTAGCGACCCCATGGACTGCAGCCCACCAGGCTCCTCCATCAATGGGATTTTCCAGGCAAGAGTACTGGAGTGGGGTGCCATCGCCTTCTGGACTAATTTCCTTTAGAATGGATTGGTTGGATCTCCTTGCAGTCCATGGGACTCTCAAGTCTTCTCCAACACCACAGTTCAAAAGCATCAATTCCTTGGCGCTCAGCTTTCTTTAAGGCCCAATTCTCACATCCATCCATGACTACTGGAAAAACCATAGCTTTGACTAAATAGACCTTTGCTGGCAAAGTAATATCTCTGCCTTTTAGTATGCTGTCTAAGTTGGTCATAACTTTTCTTCCAAGGAGCAAGCATCTTTTAATTTCATGGTTGCAGTCACCATCTGCAGTGATTTTGCAGCCCCCCAAAATAAAGTCTGTCACTGTTTCCATTGTTTCCCCATCTATTTGCCATGAAGTGATGGGACCAGATGCCATGATCTTAGTTTTCTGAATGTTGAGTTTTAAGCCAACACTTTCACTCTCCTCTTTCACTTTCATCAAGAGGCTCTTTAGTTCTTCTTCGATTTCTGCCATATGGGTGGTGTCACATCCTGGAATGTGAAGTCAAGTGGGCCTTAGGAAGCATCACTACAAACAAAGCTAGCGGAGGTGATGGAATTCCAGTTGAGCTATTTCAAATCCTAAAAGATGATGCTGTGAAAGTGTTGCACTCAATATGCCTACGAATTTGGAAAACTCAGCAGTGGCCACAGGATGGGCAAAGGTCAGTTTTCTTTCCAATCCCAAAGAAAGGCAATGCCAAAGAATGTTCAAACTACCACACAGTTGCACTCATCTCACACGTTAGCAAAGTAATGCTCAAAATTCTCCAAGCCAGGCTTCAACAGTACGTGAACTGTGAACTTGCAGATGTTCAGGCTGGATTTAGAAAAGCCAGAGGAACCAGAGCTCAAATTGCCAACATTCGTTGGAGCATCAAAAAAGCAAGTGAAGAAAAACAACTACTTCTGCTTTATTGACTATGCCAAAGCGTTTGACTGTGTGGATCACAACAAACTGTGGAAAATTCTGAAAGAGATGGGAATACCAGGCCACCTGACCTGAGAAATCTGTATGCACGTCAAGAAGCAACAGTTAGAACTGGACATGGAACAACAGACTGGTTCCAAATTGGGAAAGGAGTACGTCAAGGCTGTATATTGTCACCTTGCTTATTTAACTTATATGCAGAGTACATCATGAGAAACGCAGGGTTGGATGAAGCAAAAGCCGGAATCAAGATTGCCAGGAGAAATCAACTATACACCAAAAATAAAAATTTTTAAATGCTACCATTAAAAACAATGACAACAGGGGCTTCCTCGTGGTCCAGAGGTAAGGAATCTGCCTGCCAATGCAGGAGACAATGGGTTTGATCCCGGGTCTGGGAGGGTCCCACATGTTGCAAAGCAAACAAGCCCATGCTCCCCAACTAGTGAGTCAGTGCTCTAGAGCCCAGGAGCCACAACACCTACTGAGGACCACGCTCCCTAGAACAAGGGCTCCGCATGAGAAGCCCACATACCACAACTGCAGAGTCGGCCCTGCTCTGGAGAAAAGCCCATGCAGCAGGGAGGATCCAGCACAGCCAAAAATAGATAAAATTACTTTTAAAAACAACAACAACAACTGAGACCTGAATTAGGAATGGGGTGAAACAAAAGAGCAAAAACAAGTTAGAGAGGATCAAAGTGACAGCAGAAGATGAGTTGGGAGGAAAAAAAATAAAAGGTACGTGCCCAAACTGACTCTGAAGGGAGGGAGTCTATAGCAGGAAAAGATGCTGTTTGCAAATTAAATCTTATGAGTAGATTAAAGTTTTGTATCAATGTTAAATTTGCTGTGGTTATATAAGAGCACATTCTTGCCTATTCTTAAACAACATACACTGAAGTATGTAGGGGTCGAGAGTCTTGATGTCTAAAACCCTCCAGAGGTTTAGAGAGCATACGGGCTTGGCGACACAAACATAGTGAAATATTCACACGGGTGAATCTGGGTGTGGAAGACACAAGTGTTTGTCCTGCTATTCTTATTCTTGAAATATTCCTGTAAATTTGAAATTATTTTTAAATAAAAACAAAACCTTATTAAATACACACACACACACACACACACACACACACAATTTATATTACTGTCAGAAGATATGGGTGTAATTCCCCGGTCTTAAAAAAAGTCGATGTCCATCTGGAATCTCCAAGTATTAATAAGTTGTATTATGATCTGTCAGGGCTCTTAGTTCTTTCCTTCTTTCCCCGCCTGCCCCCCACCCCCTCAGCCACCTCTCAGCTTCCCTTTTTAAAAGTAATTTTAAAAAGCATAGTAAAAAGCAGTGGTTTCCTGCAACATTCTTTTAGTTCTGTTCTTCAGATGAAACCATTTTAAAATCATTTCACTGTTTCGATTTTTGCTTCTTTTAGTCTCTAAATTTACCTGCTACTTCTTGTTTGAGCAACTTAAAGCATGATCATTTATTTCTTTAATACATGGGATTTAGCTCAGTTGTACTCTTCAAATATCAAATATCGCCCTTTCTTGCCAATATGGTTATGTCACTATTTTTACTTTCTCTATTGGTTATCTTTGTAGTCTATACCTTTATTTCTTAGTCCTTACTGACTAGGACATTATTCGTCGTCTCCACACATTTAAAGATAAGGCTGTCTGCATCCTTCCCCTTAGCTCTCCTCTCCACTCCCATCTCCAAACCATCAGCTGTGCTTTTTAAATGTCAAGGTTAAAGGTTTACCCTATTAGTCACAAGTCCTCCCTTCAAGTGTATATTGACCTTATATTAAAATTAATCACCTGTGCTCACATTATTACAATTATATAAATACTGCTCTCTGCACAGCTAAATGGCAGATATGTATCAGGATGGCATATTCTCTCTCCTTGCAGATGTTAGTTTTCTTTTCTCTTCCCTGGGGTTTCTAATTGCCTTTCTTTCTTCCTCTCTGCTGTTCAGTTCACACGGTGCTTAGATGGTTCCAAATTTCCAAAGACGGTATCAAGTTTCTTCCAACACTCTTTTCTCTCCCAGAAATCCTCCTACTGGGACCCTCAGTCTTCTGCTCCAAGGGTTGAGAGTCCACAAATATTTTAGAAAAACTTACGTATTTCATTTATTTATGGCCCCACTGCACCACTTGTGGGATCCCCATTCCCTGACCAGGGATCAAACTCTTGCTCCCTGCATCGGGAGTGGGGAGTCTTAACTGCTGGACCACCAGGGAAGTCCCCAGGCTTTATCATTATTCTGGCTTTTCCCTCCTGTTTCTAGAATCTCATGACTTTCTCATTTCACTAGAGCAATCTCAAGTAACTTCCTAAGAACTGGTACATGGGAAGGAAACGTCCTGAATCTTTGAATGTCTGAGTATGTCATATTTAGTTAGCAATTTGGATAGGTATAGAATTCTATGTTGAAAATCATCTTCAGGACTTCCCTGGTGGTCCAGAGGCTAAGACTCCCAATGCAGGGGCCCCGGGTTCAATCCCTGGCCAGGGAACTAGATTCCACATGCCTCAGCTAAGAGTTTTCATGCTGAAGCTAAGACCCAATGCAGCCAAATAAATAAATATTTTTCCAAAAAATCATCTTCCCTCAGAATGACCAGGGCGCTGTTCAGTGTCCTCTGTCATCTGGTGTGGTTCATGCCAAGCACCTCCCTGAAAAAGGTGACCAGCCTTTCCTCTCTGGAAGCTTGTAGGTTATTTATTCCCAATATTCTAATTTTTTTGTAAAGACGCATCTGGACACACATGGTTTTTACATTCATTGTGCTAGGCAACTCAGATATTCTTTTTTATTTTGGAGAAAGTTCTGTATTATTTCTTTGCTGTTTGCCTTTTCTCCATTTCTCCCCTTCCTTATGAGTAATCTGCACCTCCCAGATTATTCTTCTATGGGTCTCATCTTTTCTCTCCTGTTTCCATCTGTCTGCTCACTCTAATTTCTAGGATATTTTTTAAATTTCCAATAACTTTTTCTTGGTCTCCTTTATCAAAGTATTCTGTTCTTCTTTTATCGATGCCATATCTTCTCAAATATCTCTGAAGGATATAAATTTGAGAAGGTTTGCTTTGTTCTGTTTAAGATCTGTCCTGTGGATTCTCTGTTGCCTTTAGGGTTACTTTTCTGTTTATTTCATCTTGGTCTTCCTCCTCCTGGTTGCAGTTTTTCTGGGTTTGCACAAACATCTGGCCATCATCCTTAGCTGTCTATTCACATTTAGTGCTAATGCAGATGAATGCACTAGCTTTTGCACACTCACCTTCTATCTGCCAGTCCTGTTAGGCGCACAGGAGCCAGGCTTGTCCAGTGGGGAGCTTTGTTTTAGAATGACCTCGCAGGGAATCACACATAATATGTGGGGTCTTTGCTCTGGGGCTATGTACTTTTTTTTTTTAATCCTCCGATTTTCTGGCTGGTAGAAAGATGCTTCCCTGATGGACAGTTTATTGGCAAGTGGAGTGAAGGAGTGAAGGATCTGACAGGAAATACGTAGAGTTTCATCAGCCTTCCCACCCTGCCACCCCTGCTTTTTAAAAATCTTTTGGCCATGATACACGGCATGTGGGATCTTGGATCTTTGTTCCCTGACTAGGGATCGAACACCCACTCCCTGCATAAGGAGTGCAGAATCTTCACCACTGGACCACCCAGATCTTCCATTTTCAGCTTTCATTTCCATCCTTTGTCTTACTTGCAGTTCCAAGACCCCAGCTCTTCTTGGTTCTTTAAGGTCAATCTACTCCCTGTTCCCTGTTCCTATAACCCTCTTCCATGCTCACTGGGAACCTAGATTTCCTTATCTTACTTCTTCAGTCACCACTGCTCCATCTATTTTTGTTTCCCAGAAATCTGCTGAAATCTCTCATGCATGGACAGCTCTCTTCTTGTTGGCTTCATTTAAAAAAAAAATCTTTTTTTTTTTGTCATTAGTCACATTTTGGAAGGAAGAAGAGATAGATATGTAGACAGGCAGCCATCTGGAGCTGGGAGCCCTTGGTATTTCTAATATTCTATGAGTCTATGTTTCTGTGAAATTTAAAAGATCGTGTTACAGTGAACTTTATGACTCACAGTGACACAAATGAGGCCAGAGTGACTCCTGACCTTAGAGCAAGATGCAAGGTCTCTCTTCCCAGCTTTGCCTGAAGTCTAGATCACATTCCTTCTCTTTTGCCAGATGACATACCGCATTCTCTCCCCAACATTCTGGCCAATAACAGCAGTCAGCACAGATCCAGAGGGGAGACCTGACAGCAGTCTGAGATCCCCTATTTACTTGTGCAAGGTAGGGGCCATGACCCACCTAATTTCTAAAGTCAAGGTGTGGCCAGGGCCGCAACCTCTTTATCACACTGGATGAAAAAGTCAACTGCACAGACACTTTTATTCAACCTACACTCAGCGGACTTTGATGTGCCGGTTCTGTCATCTTATTTACTCCTTACATAGGCCCTCATAGCTTGTTATCATATTTCCTCTTTAGAGACGAGACCCAGGAACTTGCTCAAGATTTCAAAAAGGGGCAAGGGAGGAGCTGGGACTTCGACTCCAAGTTCAGTGCTGTTCCTCTGGCTCTGTCTTTTTCGTTTTCACTATTTTTACTTATTTATTTTTTTGGCGGCGCTGGGTCTTAGTGGTGGCACTCAAGAATCTTTGTTGAGGCTTGCAGAACCTTTAGTTGCGGCATGTGGGATCTAGCTCCCTGGCCAGGGATTGAACCCAGGCTCCTTGCATTGGGAGCTCCGAGTCTTAGCCACTGGACCACCAGGTAAGTCCCATCTACAGCTCCATCTTGCCTCCTTTTTTGCTGAACAATAATACAGTAGAAAGTATCTTCCCCACCCCACAAAACCATCTCTCTCTCGTAGTTTTCCTCCTATACCCCCTCTATTTATGCACACATAAAGACGAGATAATTTTATAATTTACTCCTGCCACTTACCAAAAGCACTTCTGGCATGGACCAAATAGTAACAACAATTTTACTTACTTGCATATTATATTCAAACAGATATAACAGAAGTTATATAACCATCACTTTTCAATATTAGGTATTGAATTATTTCCAGTTTTTGATACTATAAATAATATTGCAATGAACAACTTCTTGTCTATAATATTCTCCACGTTCAGAATTTTTAAAATAAAGTTCCAAGTGAGGGGCATGCATGTGAAGTTGCTTCAGTCATGTCCGACTGTGACTCCAGGCACTGTAGCCTGTCAGGCTCCTCTGGCTACGGGATTCTCAGGCAAGAACACTGGAGTGGGTTGCCATTTCTTCCTCCAGTCAAGTGAGGGCTCATTAGGTCAAATGATATAAGCATTTTATATGATTCTTAATATAAGGTGTGCCAAAGTTTTCACTAGAGGTCTATACTTGTTTATGTCTTTCACCCAGTTATCTATTTGGATCTTGATTTTTTAAATCAGTAGGATGAGCTCATTATATGCTCCATATTAAGCCTCCCTCTGTCTATCACATTTGCCACAACCTTTAAAAAAATTATTATAGTGAGTTTTCACTGATTATCATATAGCAAAATTCTAACCTTCTGTCCAAGTAACCAATGCGTCAGAAAAGAAATAGACAAACATAGCAAAATAAACATCTGAACCTTTATGTCTCCATAGTAATTTGTACTTTAATCATAGTTTTCAGACTTGTCATAAATATTGCTTCTTATCCTACTTATTTAGAGGGACAAACTCAACGTGGGAAGCTGCTCTTTTCCTAGTAGGATCCAACAGACACAACAGTGACCAACTACCCTCTCCCCAAGATCTCTAACGCTTGTGTTCGTTGATCTAGCAAACTCTTATTAAGAAGTAATTGGGGAATCCACTGGAAGTCCAGTGTTTAGGACTCTGCACTTTTACTCATGGGGCCAGGTTCAATTCCTGGTCAGGAAACTAAGATCTGGCACGCCACGTGGCACAGAAAAAAAATGAAAAGAAAGTACTTTGTGTCAGGTCCTGTGCTTGGTACTAAGGATAATAACAGCCCCAAGTCTAGAGTGACAGTGTGTATACACAAGTTATATTAACACTAGGAGAAGTTGTGTATTCAAGATTTCCACAGGGTAACTCAGTGGCAGAAAGCAAAGTGTGACTAAATCTGCAGAGAGATGACTCAAAGATGACTCCCCAGAGAAGCTAATGAGGCATGTCCTCATTTTCTAGGTGGATAAATGAGGTGCCGCTCTGTGCAGAGGCCAGGGGGTAGAAGAGGCACCTCCTGTAGAACTTGAGGAATTTTCTGTACCTGTATCTTAAGGCTAGACAGTCATGTACAAGAAAGGGAGACCTGCACAGTACAGGGAACTATATTCAATACCTGTAATACAGAAAAAGAATCTGAAAAAGAGTGGAAAAGAACTGAATCATCTTGTTGTACACCTGAACCTAACTCAGCATTGTAAGTATACTTTAATTTTTAAAAAATGGTTTAAATAAAAGGGAGAACTGAAAGATGAGGCTTGATGAAAATAGGGGTGGAGTCATGCAAGGCATCCTGACCAGATCAGTGTTTCAGAGAAATCACTTCAGAAGACAGATTAAAAAAGCCAGGTATGCAGGAAATGAATGGACTAATGCCGCAGGAGTTTAGGTGATGCTTTAAAAGACTGTCTATTTGGATTAGCAGATGCAGACTATTATATGTAGAATGCATAAACAGCAAGTCCTACTGTGTACCACTGGGAACTATAATCAGTATCCTCCGATAAACCATAATCGAAATGAATATGAAAAAGTATGTATCTATATGTATAATTGAGTCACTTTGTTGTACAGCAGAAATTAACACAACACTGTGAATCAACTGTGCCTCAATAAATTTTTTTTAAAGACTAATGTTCATGAAGCAATACTGACATCGTCATCCTTGATTATCTGACATAAACGCTGTGTTTCCACCAGCACCATGGATCATTAAGAGACAGCTGGTTCACCCACTGGACTAATGTCATTCTAGCCATAAACCAAGAGGACATTCAGCCAGTGTGACTGGTCCTGGGTCAAGGTTCAAATGTCATTAAGCTTCTGAAATCCTGAAAATCACATTGGCCATTCTCCCATGCCCCGTCACCACCCAGCCCCAATGCCACCCTCAAGGAATTCCAAGATCCATTCCAGTCATCAACTACAACTTGATTAATTTCTACAGAATAACCCATCTTCAGAAAGTCAGCTGGACTCATCTTTGATAGAACCCCTATTAAGAACTGGAACAAAACTCCCACTGAAAAGCATACAAAAACAAACTCACCACTGCCCCTCTCAGGAATTGGTAATGAGCAGGAGGGCGCTTACCCTGCAGTCTTACAGTTCATCCTCGAGGTCAAAGTGTTAACCAAGTTGGTTGAGTTTTACCCACAGCAAAGAGAATAGCTTTAAAAATGCAAATATCGAGAGCACTGTCCTGACTTAAAAGAGTCCTGTGCAGCCTGGCGGGCTGCCTGGAGCCTTCACCACCGCGCACAGGCTGGTGCTGCCCTCTGGGAAATTCCCATCCCCGGGAGTCCACCTCAGTGAAAGAGACTGTCCATCTCCACCCAGCTTAGTCTTGAGATGGACTAAAGAAGAAACCCAGTCAACTGTTTAAGTCTTTGGTGAAGGAAAGAGGCAGGAAGAGGTGTATATGGGGATATTTATGATCCCATTTCTTTTTCTCCATGCAAACAAATACTCTGAACACCATCTAACAACCCAGCTAGCTGAACATCTACAACGTCTCCTAAGCAAGAGCCCACTTTTGAAGTTGTTCTTTTTTCTCTTCCTATACCTAAAATATCAACACAGAGAATGAGGAGAAAGACAACTACATGTTACGTTGCAATCCATCGTAAGCTACTGAATCACATAAATTTCTGAAGATTCGGTCTCCATGAGTTCATCTTACTGCGGCCGCTGGTTAAACACCTGGGATCCTCTGGATTTGTCCTTTGCTTGGCCACTGCCCTTCCTGATCAGCTCTCCATGTGCAATCTCAGCCTCTCCTGAACTTCACCCTCCACCTCCACAATGACTGAGGAATCCATGTTTGTCCTAACGACTTCTTCCTGGAACTTTTCACTCTTAAGTGAGTTGCCTGCCAGACCTCCCCCAGTTGTCCCCAGAGGCATCCTGAGCATAACTTGCTTCTCTCCCCCACCCTACTTCCCACCTGCGTTTTCCTTGCAGCTCTCTGTCTTAGTTGCTAATCCCAATACCCATCCAGTTATCCAGCTAACGTTGTAACATGGACCAATCAATGACTCCTCATTCTTCCTCACACCTGCATTCGGCCAGTTGCTGCTGCTACTGCTGTTAAGTCACTTCAGTCGTGTCTGACTCTGTGCGACCCCATAGACGGCAGCCCACCAGGCTCCCCCATCCCTGGGATTCTCCAGGCAAGAACACCGGAATGGGTTGCCATGTCCTTTTCCAATGCATGAAAGTGAAAAGTGAAAGTGAAGTCGCTCAGTCACGTCCAACTCTTTGCGACCCCATGGACTGCCGCCTACCAGGCTCCTCCATCCATGGGATTTTCCAGGCAAGAGTACTGGAGTGGGGTGCCATTGCCTTCTCTGCAGCCAGTTGCTAAATCCTACCAATTCTGGGCTTCACTGGTGGCTCAGATGGTAAAGAATCTGCCTGCAACACAGGAGACCCAGGTTTGATCCCTGGGTCAGGAAGATCCCCTGGAGAAGGGAATGGCAACTCACTCCAGTAATCTTGCCTGGAGAATCCCAAGGGCAGAGGAGCCTGGTGGGCTACAGTCCATGAGTTTGCAAAGAGTCGGACATGACTGAGCCACTAACACTCTCACTTCCCTTTGTCACCAATTTTACCTCCCAAATATTTTTCAAATCAATTGCTGTCTCTCCACTCCCTGCTGCCCATGCCGTCATCTCATTCCTTGGTTACTTCAGCAGCCTCTGAACTCATCTCCTGCACCCAGAAGTGCCCCCAAGGGTCACTCCCTCCCCAAGGGAGAGTCCTAGCAGTGCGTGATCAGAGGTTTCTGTAAAATTTGCAAAGTAACACAATTTAACCACAAAAGGCTAAAACACTCATCTTTTTCTGCTCCAGTTTTCCTCTGTCAAGCATGCTCTTAGGTGAAGAGGCTTTAGAGTGGCTACAGGCCTTGATTCAACCAAAGGAGAGTTGAAGTGGGGATTTATTTAATTTGGGCGGAAAATATATTTACCAGCTGCACTGTCACTCCCACGAGTAGGTAAACTATTGCTAACAGATTATGCTGACTTGCAACATGACTGTGCTCTAAGGCATCCAGCCCCAGAAATATGTGGGTTGTGGAAGGGAAACAGGGTTTGAAATGTTATGCAGCCAGAACCTGTCTGTAATTTCTTCCAAATATTATCACTCATGCTTCCAAGAACTTGAAAGACACCTTCCCAATTTGCATGACAATACTAAATAGTCATATACCACCATCGGTAACAAAATGTGAAGCTTTTCTGTTTTGCTAAACTGTCAATACTGAAAAACAAATTTCTATCAACCACACTCAAGAGCCAATCTCACTAGAGAAGATTACAAATACTGCTGTCATTTGGAGAGACAATAAAACAGCATGAAGCCAAAAGAAGTTAAGGAAAGAAGGATGGCAGAGGTGTTTCAAGCAGCGAATAAATCAAAATATGTTTTTAGGTTTTGTGATGTTTCCAATTATTTTAATCTTTAAAAAATTTTAACTTGCAATGATTAAAATTTTTTCATTGGAGCATAATTGATTTACAGTGTTGTGTTAGTTTCTGGTATACAGTAAAGTGAATCAGTAACGTTGTTGTTGTTCAGCCACTAAGTCGTGTCTGACTCTTTGTGACCCCATGGACTGCAGCACACCAGGCTCCTCTGTCCTTCACTATTTCCCAGAGTTTGCTCAAATTATGTCCATTGAGTTTGTGATGCTATCTAACCATCTCATTCTCTGTTGCTTTCTTCTCCTTTTGCCTTAAATCTTTCCCAGCATTAGAGTCTTCTGCAGTGAGTCAGCTCTTCACATCAGGTGGCCAAAGTATTACATCTTCAGCTTTAGCATCAGTCCTACTAATCAATATTCAGAGTTGACTTCTTTTAGGATTGACTGGTTAGATCTGCTTGCTGTCCAAGGGACTCTCAAGAGTCTTCTCCAGCACCACAATTTGAAAGCATCACTTCTTTGGCGCTCAGCTTTCTTTATGGTTAAACTCTCGTATCCGTGCGTGACTACTAGAAAAACCATAGCTTTGATTATACAGATCTTTGTCAGCAAAGTGATGTCTCTGCTTTTTAATATGCTGTCTATGTTAGTCATAGATTTCCTTCCAAGGAGCAAGTGTCTTTTAATTTCATGGCTGCAGTCACCATCCACAGTGATTTTATAGCTTAAGAAAATAAAATCTGTCTTGCTTCCATTTTTTCAACTTCTATTTGCCATGAAGTGATGGAACCAGATTCCATGATCTTAGTTTTTTGAATGCTGAATTTCAAGCCAGCTTTTTCACTCTCCTCTTTTATTCTCATCAAGAGGCTCTTTAGTTCCTCTTTACTTTCTGCCATTAGACTGATACCATATGCATATCTGAGGTTTTGGTATTTCTCCTGGCAATCTCGATTCCAGCTTGTGATTCATCCAGCCCAGCATTTCACATGATGTACTCTGCATATAAGTTAAATAAGCAGGGTGACAATATACAGCCTTGATGTAACTCCTTTCCCAACTTTGAACCAGTCAGTTGCTCCATGTCTGGTTCTAACTGTTGCTTCTTGACACCTGCATACAGGTTTCTGAGAAGATAGATAAGGTGGTCTGGTATTCCCATCTCTAAGAATTTTCCACAGTTTGGTGTGATCTACACAGTCAAAATCGTTGGTGTAGTCAGTGAAACAGAAGTAGAGTTTTTCTGGAACTCCCTTGCAATCTCCATGATCCAATGAATGTTGACAGTTTGATTTCTGGTTCCTCTGTCTCTTTGCTCGTACATCTGGGAGTTCTTGGTTCATGAGCTGCTGAAGCTGAGCTTGAAGGATTTTGAGCATCACCTTGCTAGCAATTGTGTGGTAGCTTGAACATTCTAAGGCATTACCCTTCTTTGGGACTGGAATGAACACTGACCTTTTCCAGTCCTGTGGCCACTGCTGAGTTTTCCAAATTTGCTGACATATTGAATGCAGCACTTTTACAGCATCATCTTTTAGGATTTGAAATACCTCAGCTGGAATTCCATCACTTCCACTAGCTTTGTTTGTAATAATGCTTCCTAAGGTTCACCCGACCTCACATTCCAGGACATCTGGCCCTAAGAGAGTAACCACAATATAGTGGTTATCCAAGTCATTAAGACCTTTTTCATACAGTTCTTCTGTGAATTCTTGCCACCTTTTCTTAATTTCTTCTGCTTCTGTTAGGTCCTTATCATTTTTGTCCTTTATTGTACCCATCCTTACATGAAATGTTCTCTTGATATCTCTAATTTGCTTGAAGATATCTCTAGTCTTTCCCATTCTGTTTTTTTTTTCTCTGTTTCTTTGCATTGTTCATTTAAGAAGGCCTTCTTGTCTCTCCTTGCTCTTCTCTGGAACTCTGCATTCAGCTGGGTATATCTTTCCCTTTCTCCTTTGCCTTTCTTTGCTCTTCTTTCCTCAGCTATTTGTAAAGCCCCCTCAGACAACCACTTTGCCTTCTTGCATTCTTTTTCTTTGGGATGGTTTTGGTCACTGCCTCCTGTACAGTGTTATGAACCTCCATCCATAGTTCTTTGGGTACTCTATCAGATCTAATCCCTTGAATCTATTTGTCATATCCACTGTATAATCATAAGAGATTTTATTTAGGTCGAATCTGAGTGGCCTAATGGTTTTCCCTACTTTCTTCAATTTAAGCCCAAATTTTGCAATAAGGAGTTTATGATCTGAGCCACAGTCAGCTCCACATCTTGTTTTTGCTGATTGTACTGAGCTTCTCCATCTTTGGCTACAAATAACAAAATTGGTCTGATTTCAGTATTGACCATCTGATGATGTCCATGTGTAGAGTCATCTCTTGGGTTGTTGGAAAAGGGTGTTTGCTGTGACCAGTGTGTTCTCTTTCCCTTGCCCTGCTTCATTTTGTACTCCAATGCCAAACTTGCCTGTTATTCCGAGTATCTTTTGACTTTCTACTTTTGCATTCCAATCCCCTATAATGAGAAGGACATCATTTTTAGTGTTAGTTCTAGAAGGTGTTGTACATCTTCATAGAACCTGTCAACTTCAGCTTCTTTGGCATCAGTGGTTAGGGCTTAGACTTGGATCACAGTGAGGTTGAATGGTTTGCTTTGGAAATGAACTGAGATCATTGGGTCATTTTTGAAGCTGCATCCAGGTACTGCGTTTTGGACTCCTGTTGACTGTGAGGGTTACTTCATTTCTTCTAAGGGATTCTTGCCCACAGTAGTAGACATAATGGTAGTCCGATTTAAACTGGCCCATTCCCGTTCATTTTAGTTCACTGATTCCTAAGATTTCGATGCTCAATCTTGCCATCTCCTGCTTGACCATGTCCACTTTACCTTGACTCATGAACCTAAAATTCCAGGTTCCTATGCAATACTGTTCTTTACAGCATCGGATTTTAGTTTTACCACCAGATACATCCACACCTGAGCATCGTTTTCACTTTGACCCAGCCGCTTCATTCTTTCTGGAGCTATTAGTAATTGCTCTCTGCTCTTCCCCAGTAGCATATTGGACACTTTCTGACCCGAGGGACTCATTTTCCAGTGTTATATCTTTTTGCCTTTCCATACTGTTCATGGGGTTCTCCAGGTGAGACCACCGGAGTGGGTTGTCATTTCCTCCTCCAGTGGACCATGTTTTATCAAAACTCTTCACTATGACCTGTCTGTCTTGGGTGGCCCTGCATGGCATGACTCATAGGCTGTGATCTATGAAGTGGAATCAGTTATGCATACACATATATCCACTCTTTTTTTTGTTTTAAGATTCTTTTCCCATTGCTGAATTTTGAGTAGAGCTCCCTGTGCTATACAGCAGGTTCTTATTAGTTGTCTATTTATATATAGCAGTGTGTATACCTTAATCCCAATCTCCCAATTTATTCCTCCCCTCTTAGTCTCTGGTACCCATAAATTTTAATGATTTGTTTTTGCTCATTTAAATATACGTTCGCTTTTCATGCCTCATCCGATACCCTCTCTGAAATGTATAGCCATGTCACCTGGCTTTTTCAGCAGCATTAATGTTCTTGGTGAAGGAGGAGACAGCATCACCTGTACATTATGGGGAAAGTGTGGCGGTGATGGTTCACACTGGACGGGGAGAAGAGATGAGGGTGGAGACGGAGAAGTGCAGACAGTTAAAGGTCCAGTTGAGGCTGGAAGTACAAATCCCTGTTCCAGCCAGTCGACACTGACGCTCACAATCCTCTTGCCTGTTTCCAGGGCCAGAGTGTGACGGCAGAATGGCCCAGGCTGGTGTATGGGGCATGGACCCTGAACAGCAGCAGAGAGAGCTATGCAGGGCAACAGTGACTCTAACAGCCAGCAATCATAAGGCCAGGGAAGGTCAAGAAAATGTGAGGGGCTGCAGGAGTGGGGAAGAGGCAGAAAGCAGCAGCTAAATGTATAGGAGAATAAGAGTGTGAGGTTGTGATGAGGCCAAAGATAAGACGACGTTTCGTGCAAAAAAGCACATGTAAATATCTGTTTTTAAGTTTGATTTGCATTTTTTTTTTCTTGTTAGGCATCGAAAAGTTCATCATTTCAGAAAGAAAAGTATTCTAAAAATAAGCCTCTCCAGCAATACCACTGCAAGGTATATAGCCAAAAGAATGGAAAGCAGGACTTGAACAGATATTTGTGCCCTGATGTTTAATATAGTGTTATTCAAAATAGCCAAAAGAGTGTCACACAATTCCAAGTGTCCATCAAGAGAGATGAATGAAATGAATAGATAAACTGGTACACAAGTTTTCCCTTCGTATCTGCAGGGTACTGCCAACCAGGGCTCCTGCCGATGCCAAAATTCCAGGATGCTCAAGAAATTTGAGTATATCTGCATATGTCCTGTGCACATTCTCCCATATACTTTTTTTAATAATTAAAAATGTTTTGGCTATGCTGTGCGTACTTTTCTCTAGTTGTGAGTGGGGGCTACTGTTCATTGCAGTGCACGGGCTTCTCACTGCAGCGGCTTCTCTTGTTGCGGAGCACAGGCTCGAGGGCCTGTGGGCTTCAGCAGCTGTGGTAAGTAGGCTCAATAGTTGCCACTCCCAGGCTCTGGAGCACAGGCTCAATGGCTGTGGCACACGAGCTTAGTTGCTCCAAGGTATGAGGGATCTTCCCAAACCAGGGATCATACCTGTGTCTCCTGCTTTGGCAAGTGGATTCTTCACCACTGAGCCACCAGGGAAGCCCTCCCATATACTTTAAATCATCTCTAGATTACTTATAATACCTAATACAATGTAAATAGGAGAAGGCAATGGCACCCCACTCCAATACTTTTGCCTGGAAAATCCCATGGACGGAGGAGCCTGGTAGGCTGCAGTCCATGGGGTTGCTAGAGTCGGACACGACTGAGCGACTTCACTTTCACTTTTCACTTTCATGCATTGGACAAGGAAATGGCAACCCACTCCAGTGTTCTTGCCTGAAGAATCCCAGGGACGGGGAGGCCTGGTGGGCTGCCGTCCATGGGGTCGCACAGAGTCGGACACGACTGAAGCGACTTAGCAGCAGCAGCAGCACAGTGTAAATGCTATGTAAATAGTTGTAAATACAATGTAAATGTCATGTAAAAAGTTGGTGCTACGCAACCACCTCAAGTTTTGCTTTATGGAACTTTCTGGTTTTGTTTTTTTTTTCCCTTAATCTGTGGTTGGTTGAGTCTGCAGATGTGGAACCTACAGATATGGAGCATTGACTGTATATATACCATAAAGTATTATTCACCATAAAGAAGAAATTAAATTCTGACACATGCTATAACATTGCGGAATCTTGAAAACATGCTAAATGAAATAAGTCAGTCACAAAAGGAAAATACTGTATGGTTCCACTTATGTGAAACATCTAGAATATGCAAATTCACAGAGGCAGAAAGTAGACTAGAGCTTCCCAGTGGCTGAAAGGAGGCTGTAATGGGGAGTTATTGCATAACAGCATTTCTGTCTGGGCGAATGAAAAGATTTCGTGACTAGATAATGGCCATGGTTACACAATGTTATGAATGAAATTTATGCCACTGAACTTTTCACCACTTAAAAATGATTAAAATGCCAAATTTAATGTTATATATATTTTATCACAATTTTAAAAATTAATGTACAGAATCCATCGAATTGTGTACTTTAAATGGGTGAAGTCCACAGTATGTGATTTATATCTAAAGAAATCTGCTAAAAAATAAATAAATAAATCTGAAATGGTTTGTGAGATGAAGCAACAGAAATAAGTCCACAGGCACTATAACATTAATAAAATCCTGGAAATCAGTCAATAATTTAAAAAGGAAAGTACAATGGAATATTCATGTTCAATTTAAGGAGACTAAATAAATTAAATATAGTATATGTGGATGCACGCATTTGTGGTAAAATCACAAAATGTATGTAAGGATAAATACCATTCCCTCTTCCTCCATCTGAGGGGGGAGGGCAAGAAACAGGAGATAGAGCCAGATTTATCTGCATTGTATTATTTTCTTAAACAATGAGAAGCAAAGATTTCATAAGAACCTGTGTTATATCCAGGTATTGGGTACATGAGTGTCTGCAACATTATTCTATATATTAAAAAAATTTCAAGATGTTATATTTTGAAGATAAATATATATCATAATATTTCTCATGAAGAAATAAAAGACTCAATTTATAGTAATATTAGAATTAGGAACACAGAATACTTGAGAATAAACATATTCAGAAATAGACAGGGACTATTTTTTTTAAGAAAACTTTAAAACAAGGACATCAGAGAAGACTTGAATAGACAGAAAACCATTTTCTTGGCTAAGTCTCAATACAGTAAATATCACCCCTAATTTGATGTATAAATTTAATACAAAACTAATTAAAACATCAACAGGTATCTTGAGTTTTTGTTTTGAAGTTGACAGAATAATATGAAAGTTTATAACAGTTGGGGAAATTCTGAAAGACTATAGACGGAAGACTAGGACTTTCCAGTGGCTAAGACTCTGGGCTTCCACTGCAGGGGGTGCCCAGGTTCGACCCTTAGTCGGGGAACTAGATCCCACATGCCATAACTAAAGATTCCACATGCTGCAACCAAGACCCGGGGAAGCCACATTAATTTAAAATTTTTTCAATAAGTAAAATAAAAGTTCAAAATAATCTAAATGCCCATCAATTAGAAATGGTTTAAGTAAATGGCAGTAGATCTAAATAGTATAATAGCATGTAGCTGAGTGCATGCTACATGTACAATAGCATGTGATGGTCTCATTACAGAGAATGAGATCATTTAGGTTAAGAAGGCTCACTGAACAGAACATCTGATGTCACTCTTGCCCAAAACACCAGTAAAATCTCAGTGAACAGATTTTTGTTTAAGACATAAATACACAGAACTGAAGAAGAGGAGAGGAGACAATAGCAACAAAATTTTGGAAGCTGGAAAACGGACAAATGAATGGCAAATCACTAGTAAGAAAGGCAAAGAGAACGGGAGGAAACTAAGAACCAATTCAATTTGGTTCTGAAGAATTACTAAAAGGCTCAAAATTGGCAGCACCAGGTACTTCCGAACCTGGGAGGTACAGGTGCTTAATTAAATAAGGAGCATGATCCACAGATTTCTTCTTCTCCAAGCTAAGGGTTCTCAAACTCTAGTGCATGTCAGAGTGTCCTCTGACTGTAAAATCCTGGATTGCTGGCCCTACCTACGGAGTTTCTGATTCAGTGGAATTAGAATTTCCATCAAGTTACTAGGTGGTTCTGATGTGCTGGTATTTGAGAAACACTGCTCTTTGTATGCAGTGCCCTCTCCCACCTGGGACTAGAGATTTATTTTCTGGGGAGGAGAAAACATGGTCTTTGGGTTCCTGGTTAACCTGCAGAGTTAAGGACATGTGGAGCATTTTAAAAGGGGAGACTGTGATCATGTACAGAGTAAAAAGTAACTACTGCCACCCCAGCCCTGTGCCAGGGTGCAGAATGCTGGCAGCCAGCAGCTTACTCCAGGCAGAAAATCAGAAGACATCTTTCTTGAAAATCTTAACAGTCATAGAGGAAACATTTAAAGATACTGATACTTGGTAATTTTATATAATGAAACAAAATTAGGTCAAAAAGGAAAAAAGCAACCTCTATGAATAAAAAGACCCTTAAAGGAAATAAATGAACCTGTTGGACTAGCAGCAGAACCAAAAGTTACCTGTGGTTACAATGAGTGTTGACCATGACAAGTCTGGCCCTGACTCTAGGGGGATGCGACGGTTTTAACAATATGCCCACAAATTCTCTGATCCTCTTCCCCTCAATAAGTGAAACTTAGGCCCCGTGAAGATGGCCCAGACTTAGTAAATGGCTTCTGGAGGAAAGAATGTGGAAAAGGGATGGAATGTCATTCTTTGTTTAGGTAATTCAAAGACTGCAACTTTGGGAGTTCAGTGATTCAGTGATTCCCTGGGAGTTCAGTGATTCAGTGATTCCCTGAGAGTCCAGTGGTTAAGACTCTATGCTTCCACTGCAGAGGGCATGGGTTCAATCCCTGGTTGAGAAATAAGATCCCATGTGTCATAAATAAATAAAAAAAATTTTTTTTTAAAGACCGCAACTTTCATCTGGAGGTGCCTGCTCTCCCATAGACCTTTCACTGTGGGGGAAGCCACATTGTAAGCCACCTCATGGAGAGTCCTACATGGCGAGGAACTTTAGTGACCTGCCCTTAGCCATGTGAGATGGACCTTTCAAAGCAGAGCTGCTGGGAATGTAAGTTGTTGCAGTCACTATGTCTCCATGGAGGTTCCTCAAAAAACTAAAGATACAGCTGCTATATGATCCTGCAATCCCACTCCTAAGGATATATCTGTAATTCAAAAAGACACAGGCACCCCAGTGTTTATAGCAGCTCTGTTCACAGTAGCCAGGACATGGAAGCAACCTAAATGCCCACTGACAGATGAATGGATAAAGAAGATGTGGTACGGATATACAATGGACTATTAGTAAGCCATAAGGAAGCATAAAATTATGCCATTTTGTAGGATGGACCTACAGATTATCATTCTACATGAAATAGAAAGAGAAATGCCATATAATATGACTTACATGTGAGATCTATAAATTGGTACAGATGAACTAATTTACAAAACAGAAACAGACTCACTGACATAGAAAACAAACTTAAGGGGACTTCCCTGGTGGTCTAGTAGTTAAGAATCTGCTGGCCAATGCAGAGGACATGGGTTGGATACCTGGTCCAGGAAGACCCCACATGCCTTGGAGCAACTAAGCTCAGGCGCCACAACTACTGAGCCCACTCTCTCGAGCCAAGAGTCGCAACTACTGAAGCCTGTGCTCCACAACAAGCGAAGCCAGCACAATGAGAAACCTGCGCACCACAGCGAGGGCAGTCCCCGCTCGCCACAGCCAGAGAAAGCCCTCACGCAGCAAAGAAGGCCCAGTGCAGCCAAAAGTAAAAAACACAAGTTAAAAGAAAACAAATTTATGGTTACCAAAGGGGAAAAAAGGCGGGGGAGGGATAAATTACGAGTTGGGGATTACATATACACACTACTAAGTTATGACCAACCTAGATAGCATATTCAAAAGCAGAGATATTACTTTGCCAACTAAGGTCTGTCTAGTCAAGGCTATGGTTTTTCCTGTGGTCATGTATGGATGTGAGAGTTGGACTGTGAAGAAAGCTGAGTGCTGAAGAATTGATGCTTTTGAACTGTGGTGTTGGAGAAGACTCTTGAGAGTCCCTTGGACTGCAAGGAGATCCAACCAGTCCATTCTGAAGGAGATCAGCCCTGGGATTTCTTTGAAGGGAATGATGCTGAAGCTGAAACTCCAGTACTTTGGCCACCTCATGCGAAGAGTTGACTCATTGGAAAAGACTCTGATGCTGGGAGGGATTGGGGGCAGGAGGAGAAGGGGACGACAGAGGATGAGATGGCTGGATGGCATCACTGACTTGATGGACATGAGTCTGAGTGAACTCCAGGAGTTGGTGATGGACAGGGAGGCCTGGCGTGCGGCAGTCCATGGGGTTGCAAAGAGTCGGACACGACTGAGTGACTGAACTGAACTGAACTGATATATATATAATAGATAAATAGCCCTGGGAACTATGTTCAGTATCCTGTAATAAACCATAATGGAAAAGAATATGTGTATGTATGTATAACTGTACACTTTGTTGTACACAGGAAACTAACATAATATTGTAAATCAACTATACTTCAATTTAAAAAAAAAGAAAGAGAGAAATGGATCCTTTAGCCCCACGCAAGTCTTTAGAGTCTGCTGCTTGGCCAACAGCTTTCACTGCAGCCTCAGGAGAATTCATGAGCTAGAACATACAGCTAAGCCACCCTATATTCTTCACTGTCAGAAACTGTGAGATCATATATATATTTGTTTGGCCATGCCACAAAGCTTGTGGGATTCACCAACTAGGGACTGAACCTGGGCCATGACACTGGAAGCCCAGAATCCTAACCAGCAGGTAACCAGGGAACTCCTAACATCTGTTGTTTTAAGCTACTAAGTTTGTGGGTAATTTGTTGCATAGCGATAAACTGGGGAGAAAACAAATCTCTCTTGAAGATTCATATCCACAACTAGCCCACTACTAAAATACACGGCATCCAGAGCATGTAAGTCAGGAGGGATGTAATTGAAGTTAACGTGAGATAAAGTTCTGGTTGTAGGAAGGAAGTAAAGTTATAGATTAATTTTAAATTATTATAAATTCAAACTGAATGTTAAAGGTTTTTGAAAGCCAGATATAAAGGAGTGCATGTTGTATGAACCCATCTATATAAAGTCAAAAAACAAGCACAGCTAACTTGTGGTGATCAAGGTCAGGGGAAAGTCAATAATTAGAAGGAACACGAGGGAAGCTTCTGAGGGGCTGTGTGTTGGTTCCAGGAGTCTGTGTTTTAAAAATTCACTGAGCTCGACACTAAAGAGCTGTGCTTTTCTGGGGAGGGTGGGGTGCGCATACTTCACACTTCAACAGGTAACCCCTAAAGAAACGAAAATACAGAAGATAACATCCAAATTAGGGTGTGGAGGGGGCGGTGATATAAGAAAACAAAAATAAACAGTTCAAAAGAAAGTAAGAAAGGAACACGAAACAGAAACGGTAGGCAAGTAGATAATTACAAGATGGCTGAAATGAATCGATGTGTATCAAGAATTATAATGAATGATGATGAGCAGGTGCACCAGTTAAAAGACAAAATGTCCAAACGAGATTTTTTAAAAAATCCAGCTATATCCTGTTTACAAAGGATGTATATTTTTATTTTTTATTTTATTTTTATTGAAGTAAAGTTGATTTACAGTGTTGTGTTAATTTCTGCTGCACAACGAAGTCAGTTATACACTCATACATTATTTTTCATTATGGTTTGTTACAAAGATATTGAATCTCGTTCCCTGTGCTCTACAGTAAGAAAGGAAGACCTTGCTGTTTATCCATGCTATGTATAACAGTTTCTCTCTGCTAACCCCACGCTCCCAATCCGTCCCGCTCTCCCTTGGCAGCCGCAAGTCTGTTCTCTACGTCTGTGATTTTGTTTCTGTTTTGGGACAGAGGTTTTGGGGATGATTTTTAAGAAAGGATATAGAAGGATATCTTTCACAGGTACGAAAATACACCAGGTAAAAGAAGGCAGGTAAGTATGTTAGTATCAGACATAACAGATTCTAAGGCAAAAATCATTATCAGAGATAGTTTCCATATGATACAAAAAGATTTAATTCTCAATTTGCATTCTAATAATATGGCCTCAAAAACTGACAGAACTACAAGGAGAAATACATAAACACAACTCTCTCAATAACTAATAGAATAAACTAACAAAAATTAGGAAGGATATAAAAGATATCAATAGCACCATTAATAAGCTTAATCAAATGAACATGTATACAGATTATAGCCAATAGTTATAAAACATGCAGTCTTTTCAAGAATACATGGAATATGTGTTCATATTAGTATAAGCCAGGCTGTATGAGGAGGTTCAATAAATTTCAAGGGACTGGTATTATACTCAAAGCATTCTCTAACCAGAATGCAACTATGTGAGAAACCATCAGACTAGAAAAATACTTGTGTTTAATATTTTAAAACCTTACTTCTGAACATTTGAAGGGTCAAAGAGAAGTCAAAATAAGCATGTTTAAAAGCAAATAATAATAAATATATTATATATCAAGACTTACGAGATGGAGCCATAGCAGTACTTGAAGGAAAGGTACAGACTTGAGTATTTATATTACAAAAGAACAAAGTCTGGTTTAAAAAGCTAAGCTTCAAATAAAGGAAGGAAACAATAAAGATAGGAACAGAGAGCTTTGAAACAGAGAACAAATGTACAAGACAGAACTTGGGAGTCATCACTCTAAATTCTAGACATTAAACCCACAATAAAAATTACACAAGCAACATTCTAACCACACATCTGAAAATGCAGATGAAATGAACAAACCCTGAGTAGTTAGGTATTGACTCTACTTTTTAATAGGCTTAAAGTATTTCATAATATTAACGTTAACACTTAGGCATAAATTGAGACTATGTTGAAAACGAAAAAAAGTTTATACCATTTATAGGCAGAAAACCTTTGTTTTTTAACTTCAAAACGCAGGTGACTGAGCAGAAAAACTGTGGGTTTTTTTTTTAAAGCCACACAGAGACAGGAAACCCCACCTGGGTGCGTTAGATGCTTCAAAAGGTCACAACGCTAGCAGGACTAAGTGTTCAGGTGTCAGACCAGGAGGAAATAGCAATCACTTGCTCCAAAGCAGAAAAATGAAGCTCTGCTGACAGCTCACACTTGCCCTGTGTTCACGATGCCCATAGATTTTCTCTCCCGCACACTTCAGCTATTTATGTGGACACACATTTATACCTTTAGTATAAATAATAATAACGGCTAACACTTACTGGACAGCGTATGGGCAAGGACTATTCCCGAGGCTTTACCTATGGTTCTTTCTAATCTTTACAACACAACCGCGTGCTGTGGCCTGACTTGCTGACAGGCTCACTCTTAACTGGGTGGGGCCAGGACTTAAGGTCAAGTCCAGTTGATGCCTCCCTTCATCCATCCTTTTACACACACAGGCTGCAGGAAGATGTCTACAGAGCATCGTGAGTCCCAGGCAGGCTTGGTCCAAGACCAGCCCCTGGAGCATGTACAAAGCACTCACCTTCTGAATAATATCCCGCAGAGCAAAATACTTCTCAGTGAGGTCCCCGGCCTCGCTCAGGGGGGCATCATAGTCGTAGCTGGTGGGCTGTGGTTGGTAGGGCGTGTTGGCTCCTGGAAGACAAAACCATGCCGCTAGTTACTACAGAAGGCTTCTCCTGTGACAAGTTCTCATGGATTTGTGGAGGGGGTGAATAAGGAAGCACATTAGAGCCAACTGTTAAGTGACACAGAGGTGGCCCTCCAGATGCAAGGTTTCTTCCTGCAGGTAGCCCTCACTTAGCACCTTGGTGTCTACAAAGGACTTTCCCCATTTACTCTCTCAGCAAGCCCAGCAGATATCCCCGCACTGGATCCGCAGGGCACCTGAAACTCCCAACAAAGCCCCCAGACATCCCACAGCCAGCAGTGGCCAGGCCTACGGCACGACTCACAAGTCCGAAGGTTAACCTTGCAGCTGTGATCTTGTTTATGACCTCCTCTCTGGCTAAAAAAAAGGTTCCATGGTAGACACACAGGTTTCTGGGCCCAGGATCAGCAGCAAAGCACTAAGGGGTTATCAGACCAAGTAAACTCAGAGGATTTTATCATAATTTTTCCTACCCCCAAAAAAACACCATGGAGGGACTTCCTGATGGTCCAGTGGTTAAGACTCCGTGCTACCACTGCAGGGGGCGAGGGTTCAATCCCTGGTCAGGGAACTAAGATCCCACATGCCAAGTAGTGTGGCCAAAAAGAAAAAAAAAAAAGACCATATAGGAAACATAGGAATGGTGCATTTGCTTTGGAAAAAAACTGGCAGTTCCTCTAACTCTAAAAATAGAGTTAGTTACCATGTGAACCAGCAATTCCAATCCTAGGTGTGCAGTCAGAAGAACTGAAACAGAGGCTCAAACAAATACTTACACATCAATGTTCACAGCAACATTATTCATAATGGCCAAAAGAGGTGCAACAACCCACATGTCTATCGTTGATGAATGGAGAAACAGAATGTAGTATATCTGCATAATAGAGTATTATTTCTCTATAAGAAAGAATGAAGTGCTGATACCCACCATAATATGGATGAACCTTGAGAAGATTATGCTGAATGAAAGAAATTAGACACAAAAGACCATATATTGTGTGGTTCTACTTGTACTAAGTGTCCAGAACAGACAAAGAGTGGTGGCCAAGAGCTGGGAGAAGGGGCAGTGGGGCATTTCTTGGGTATGAGGTTTCTTTTTGGGGTAATGAAAATGTTTTGGAATTAGATGGTGGTAATGGCTACACAAGTTTGTGCTAAACTAAACACCACTAGATCGTATATTTTAAAAATCATCAGTTTTAGGGTTTGTGAATGATGCCTCAACAAAATGTTTTTTAAAAAAGAAAGAGAAAAAAGACCAGAATATATGAACAAGTAAGTTATAGCCAGAGACTATGACTTGCCCAGTTAGCTTGACTTTAAACAATAGTTTCTAAATGCACAACTTACAGCCCTTAAAATTTTTTTGAAGAAAAATGATCTTGTAGGAATTCTCTGGCAGTCCAGTGGTTAAGACTCCATGCTTCCAATGCACGGGGTATGTGTTTGATCCCTGGTCAAGGAACTAAGATCTCACATGCCATAAAGTGTGACCAAATAAAAGAAAAATGATTTTTTGACCTACTGTATAGCCAGAGACTCGATATCTTATAGTAACATATTAGGGAAAAGAATCTGAAAAAGAAATATATATATCTGTATCTATATCTATCTATCTATCTATATATGTATCTGATCACTTTGCTGGATACCTGAAATACACTGTAAAGCAACTATACTTCAATAAAATTAAGAAAATAAAGAAAACCTACAAAAATTCAAATTTACATAGGGAAAAAAAATTCCACTTCTATGATTCTTACACATGTGTAAATTAAATTGAAATGTTGAAATAAATTGTAGAAAGTAACTTTTGAACATCTAAAACAAGTATAGAAGGGTAATTCATAAGCAGCCTAATGCTACTCATTCATATAACACTGATTATTTCATGACACCTGCATACTCAATTTTAAAAAATTATTCTCAATAGAAAAGTAAATTCAACATTTCTCTCTTCCTAATAAATAAAAGATGAAAGTGATTTTTTAATATTATATAGGCAATCTTACATATTAGAAAATTTAGGAGAAGACAAACCAAGACAGAAGAATCACCAATGGCCATAGGTATGGACAAAATCAAGCACCAGAAACATTCTCCCATTAGATTCTACAAACAAATGTTAAATCGCTCTTACCATTCCAATAGGCAAAATTGGTGCCACCTATAAACATGTACCTACAAGGAAACAAGAGAACAGATGAGCCCACAGCTTCACCATGAGCCCACAGCTTCACCATGAGCCCACAGCTACAGATGACACCCTTCCCTCCAAAAATTAACACTCACATGTTTACATTTGCCCCAAGAGCAAGCATATCATGAAGGGTGAAAGCCACCGCTTTAGAGCTGACTGTTGAATGACGCTGGCCCCAGTGATCTAACCATCCAGTGTAGAATTCAGAATTGATCTAAAAAGAAAGGGATATGGAGCTTAGGACGGACTTAAACCTTCACATGCTGGGCTTCCCAGTAACTACTGCCCTAGGTTATCCACTGAAGAACAGGAAGAGGGGGCAGCTGACATTCAGTGCTTTGCTGGGACCTGGGGGACCAACGAGGACATTTCATAATAGCATTGCCTAAGCTCAGGTCTCAGGTGTGGACAAAGCAGGTGTTCCTGAAAAGCTGTACCTGCATCAAAATTTTATTAACCAATCCCCAGTTTGAATATAGGAGGAAAGTTTGTTGGGCAAAAGAGTCAGATGACAAAATATGTTTATGAAATAATTAGCACCAAATTCACCCTTTGTGTGAATCCAGATTTTCAGATCTCAGGTTGACTTATTTTAATTGAAGAATAGTTGATTTACAATGTTGTACCAATCTCTGCTGTACAGCAAAATGACATATAGACATCCTTTAGATCTCAGACTGACTTAATGTGTTGTAGAAATATTGTCCAAATATTCTAGCGCTTGGTGTTTCTGTTGGGTATGACCCTGCCACGCCCTTGTCTACAGAAGGAAAGAGAAATCTGGGTGTGTTCTGGGGACTTCTTGTCTCAGGCTGCAGGAAACAGCTCCACTCAGCGTCTGTGAACATGGGTTCTGCATGACTCAGGAAGCAGAGGCCAGGTTCAGAAAAGGCTGCTTTGTACAAAGGTGGGTGCACAGGCAGGGCAGCCTGACCTGCTGCGAGGAAGACACCCCTTACGTGAGGCCAAGTAACAACAACTGCGGGGGGAAGGGAAGCGGAGAGAGGGACACATTCATTGATGGGCTGAGCACCCCTGCCAGGACCTCATTGCCGTCTCTGCCTCCCAGCCGCCTACGGAGATGCCACAGAGCCCTGCAACTCCCAGAGCGGTCAGCAACCCTACATCCCCACATCTCCTGGCTGCCTGTCAGAAACTCAGTGCCCCTTCCCCAGACCCAGTAAATCAGTGTCTGCATTTTCACAAGACTCCTATGTGATTTCTAAGTAGATTGAAGGCAGAGCAGCTCTGTCACAAAGAGCTCTCAAGAAACACAGACCTGAACTCAGATCCTGGCCCTGCCACTCACCAGCTATACAAGCACGGGCAAGTGACATAGTCTCTGAGTCTCACTGAAAAGAACGAGCTCTCATAACACCACTTATGAGAGCTGCCACAAGGACCAAAGGTGACGAGGTATGCCAGGGTGCAGAGCCTGGGACTTCCCTGGTGGTCCAATGGTTAAGAATCTGCCTTGCAATACAGGGGATGTGGGTTTGATCCCTGGTAGGAGAACTAGGATCCATTCTGGAGGGGACAGAATAGGGACCATGGTGAACATCCCACCTCATTAAGCTCTGCTTTTTTTTTTTTTTGCATTAAAAAAAAATCAATTGTATTTCTTTTTCTTTCTTTCTTTCATGATTTGGCTGCACCGGGTCTTCACTGCGGCGAGCAGGCTTCTCTAGTTGCAGCACATGGGCTTGGTTGCCCTTCCAGTGCAGAGCCTTAGTCTTGAGCAGTAGCACTGCTTCAGCTGTTGCCCATGCGTCCAGAAGGCGGTCTCTACAGCCCCATCAGTTCTGACCCCAGACCCAGAAACCAAGGATCCACTCCCACCCTTCACAGCACCTCATCACTCTCCCCCAACAGCAGAAAAGAAGTCTGTACAACCAAGTGGTCTCCCCATGCCTCACCCCTGACTCTTACCAGGGGTCCTGTGGGTTCAAATTTCCTCTGGAGCATGAAAGCAGCGGTGAGGTTGGTACCTGAATGAGAAAGAGGAGAGAGGTCAGCCATGGGAGTGACAAGTTCAAGAAAAAAGATTCCTTTGGAGACTTCCCAAAGGAAGTGGGTCCAGTAGTTAAGAATCTGCCTTGCAGGGACTTCCACCTGCCGATGCAGGGGACATGGGTTTGATCCCTCATTGGGGAACTAAGATCCCACGTGCAGAAGAGCAGCTAAGCCCATGCACACCACAGAGAATCTGTGCTCCACAACGAAAGATCCTGAGTCCTGCAGCTAAGACCTGGTGCAGCCAAGTATATAATAAATTCATTTCTTAAAAAAGACGACTTTCCCTGGTGGCACACTGGATAAGCATCCACCTGCTAATACAGGGAACACGGGTTTGATCCCAGGTCTGGGCAGATCCCACATGAGGCAGAGCAACTAAGTCCCTGTGCCACATCTACTGAGCCCATGTGCTGCCACTCCTGAAGCCCATGCACCTAGAGCCCACAACAAGAGAAGCCACCTCAATGAGAAGCCCGGGTACCACAACGAACAGTGGCCCCCGCTCGCTGCAACCATAGAAAGCCCATGTGCAGCAATGAAGACCCAGCTCAGTTGAAAATAAATTAATAAAATGAAAAAAAAAAAAAAAAAGATTCCTTTGCAGGACTTGAGCCTCAGGCTCCCTGCCCTCCCTCATACCCCTGTGGGCCTGCACACCTCCAAGCCAGCCTTAGGTGAGGACTGCTTCAGGTGGGGACTCAGATCATACATTCGATAGACTGTGGGGACCACAGAATGATGTTTCCTTTGTGAACAGTGTCTGGGCCTCTCCTGACTGCATTCCTCTGGGAGATCATGACACAGGCCTTGTGCTTCCTCTGTGGCCCCAGAGCCTAGACACACAGCTGGTGTGCAGCTTTCTTCACTCAGGTATCTGGTTGACTGAGCTGCTCCCTACACGACGACCCTGCTTTGAACATACTTCCTGGTAGCCTCCACAGCAGCATATGCATCACAGTGCCACAAATTAGAACCAGACACAGAACAACAGACTGGTTCCAAATTGGGAAAGGAGTACGTCAAGGCTGTATATTGTCACCCTGCTTATTTAACTTATATGCAGAGTACATCATGAGAAACGCTGGACTGGAAGAAACACAAGCTGGAATCAAGATTGCCAGGAGAAATATCAATAACCTCAGATATGCAGATGACACCACCCCTACGGCAGAAAGCGAAGAACTAAAGAGCCTCTTGATGAAAGTGAAAGAGGAGAGTGAAAAAGCTGGTTTAAAACTCAGCATTCAAAAAACTAAGATCACAGCATCTGGTCCTATCACTTCATGGCAAATAGATGGGGAAACAGTGGAAACAGTGGCTGACTTTATTTTTTGGGCTCCAAAATCACTGCACATAGTGACTGCCACCATGAAATTAAAAGATGCTTGATCCTTGGAAGAAAAGTTTACCAACCTAGACAGCATATTAAAAAGCAGAGACTTACTTTGCTGCCAAAGGTCTGTCTAGTCAAAGTTATGGTTTTTCCAGTAGTCATGGATGGATGTGAGAGTTGGACCATAAAGAAAACTGAGCACCAAAGAATTGATGCTTTTGAACTGTGGTATTGGAGAAGACTCTTCAGCGTCCCTTGGACTGCAAGGAGATCCAACCAGTCCATCCTAAAGGAGATCAGTCCTGAATATTCATTGGAAGGACTGATACTGAAGCTGAAGCTCCAGTCCTTTGGCCACTGATGCAAAGAACTGACTCATTGGAAAAGACCCTAATGTTGGGAAAGATTGAAGACAGGAGGAGAAGGGACGACAGAGGATGAAATGGTTGGATGGCATCACCGACTCAATGGACAGACACTTGAGCAAGGTCTGGGAGATGGTGAGGAACAGGGAGGCCTGGTGTGCTGCAGTCCATGGGGTCGTAAAGAGTTGGACATGACTGAGCAACTGAACAACAACAAATTAACAAATCAAAGGGACACACTGTGCTCTAATTACATTTATCCCAAGTCACAGAGTACACTCTGTATTTTAATTTGTACATCTCAAGCCACTCCAGACCACTTGTGCTCAATTTTTGTCTTTTGAAGTGTTCCATTAGGATGTCTATGTCTCATCTTGCGTCCCACATCTTCTGTTCTCCCCACCTCCTCTAAAAAGAGAAAGGGTTTCTCCACAGAGAACTAATGAGCACGAACAGCATCTCTCCAGCCAGAGTTGAGGACACCCTGGCCCACCCTGCACTGTCCAGTTCCTGCAGGTAACCCAGAGTGCCAGCACACCAGCCCAGTCTCCAAATAACCCCTTGCCATCGGACAAGTCTTGGGCTTCTCTGCGAGGCTAGCTCTCAGGAGAGAAAGCGATGATCAAGAAAGAGTGGAATTTCATTTACTTTATGGCTGTAAATTTCTCACTATTAACTAAGCATTAGGTGGTTTCTAGATCTTTTTTTTTTAATTTTTATTGGAGTATAGTTGATTTACAGTGTTTTGACAGTTTCAGGTGTACAGCAAAGCGAATCAGTTATACGCATACATATATCTACTCTCTTACTTTTTTTAAGGTTCTTTTCTCACATATCCCTCCTCCCGCCTTATCCCCTGATAACCATGTTTGTTTTCTACATCTGTGACTCTATTCCTATTTTGTAAGTTCATTTATACCCCTGCCCTTTTTTTTTAGATTCCACATATAAGTGATATCATGTGCCATCTGTCTCTCTGTACCTGACTTACTTCACTCAGTATGACAATCTCTGGGTGCATCCACGTTGCTGCATATGGCATTATTTCACTCTTTTATGGCTAATATCCCACTGCATGTGTGCACTATGTCTGGTTTATCCATTCCTCTGCTGATGGGCATTTAGGTTGCTTCTGTGTCCTGGCTATTGTAGACAGTGCTGCACTTCACGCTGGGGGCGCATGCATCTTTTTGAATTCTAGTTTTCTTTTGCTCTAACCTCAGGAGTGGGATTGCTGGATCGTATGGAAGTTTTAGTTTTTAAGGAACCTCTATACTGTTCTCCATAATGGCTGTTGCCAACTTACACTGCCACCAAGAGTGTAAGAGGATTCCCTTTGCTCCACACCTTCTCAGCATCTACTGCTTGTAAATTCTAGATGAGGGCCACTCTGATTGGTGTGAGGTGATACTTCATGGTAGTTTTCACTTACATTTCTGTAATTGTTAATATTAGTGATGTTGAACCTCTTTTCATGTGCTTTTGACCATTTGCATGTCCTCTTTGGAAAGATGTCTATTTAGATCTCTTCTCCATTTCTTAATTGGGTTACTTGGTGGTTTTTTTTTTTTTTGGCTTCAGATCTTGAAACCTGCTGTCAAGAGCCTCTCCTGGGATCTGAGCCCAGGCACTGCCCCTCTCCCACTGCAGGAAATGAAGCCGCCACCACCCCCCGCCGCAGGCACACTGGCCTTGAGTGTCTGTCTTTGAACCCACAGCGGTAGCAACCATGCTGTCACCCCACACACAAATAACACTTATAACTAACTTGTGATAATCCTCGATTTGTTCCTCCCAACAGAAAAATGCTGTGCTTTTTCATCGCTGTGTTAGGAAATGCGCCAAAACAGGAGGAAACCAGCATGCCACTTCCTGTGCAGCCCTTTGTAGATGACTTACTTCATCACCAAATGATCTGAGCAATGTACCATGTTTCTAGAAACACTCAGTTCACTCGGAGCCAGTTATCTCTTTGTTTGTAGTGGAGAAGAATTTCTTTAAAAATGCAACTTCAGTCTGAACATCCTTCTCTACAGAAGGCAATGCTGGACGTGTGTCTCCTCCCTCAGACAAGACAACGGTGGGGTCTTTATGCTACTTGAAGAGCTGGTCTTCTGGGCGAGTCGGGTAACGTTTTATTTTGAAATCATTCCAAATTTATAGGAAAACTGTGAGAATAATACAAAGAGCTTACTTTCCCTTCACCCAGGTTCCCCAATTGTTAACATTCTACCACATTCATTGGTTTTTTCCTCTCTATATAAATATGCACATTTTTTTTTCTGAGCCATTTGAGAATAAGTTGTAGACAGGATGGTCCTTTACCCCTAAATACTTCAGCATATATCCCCTAAAGAGCAAGAGCATTCTTTAAATAAATACGACACAATGATACAAAAAAAAAAAATAGGAAATTAACATGGATAGAATATCATTATCTAAAGGCTCTTTTCAAAGATTTCAATTGTCTCAATAATGTCCTTGATAATAACAACAGCCAAAACAAACAGAAAAAAAAGTCCAGGACCCTTTTCAGGATCACATTGCACTTAGCCGTGATGCCTTTTAGAAAAGCCACTCTGAACCCACGTGAAGACCTCTTAATGTCGTTGCACCCCGAGCACCCCAGCCATGCCTTCATGAGCAGAACCTCAGTGGCTCACGCAGCACGAATGCGTCAGGAAAGACGATTCTTTGCAGGATCTACCAAACCACCTCCGGCCCATCACAGTTCCCAGTGTTATGAGTTATACAGAAAGAAGACGGAAGGGCCAGGCATGTTCTCTGCACTCCAGAGCTGACCTCAGAGTTCACCGTGGCCTCAACCCGGCTCAAGCATCCAGCCACGACTTGCGGGGATGGGGCAGTGAGGAGGCAGGTGCAGACAAGACCAGCACGTCCCAGACACAGCCCGAAAGGTGGCGCTCCTCCAGGTAGGGGAAGCCCTGGCAGCAGCCCCTAAGAAAACAGGACTCCAGGCTGCAGCCAGCTCCACCAGGGCTGGAAACAGAGCCTGTGTCCTAAGGGCCAACCCAGCTGACATCAAACCATCTCCGTCATCAAGGGGTGCTTTATAAAGTATTCTATTTCACCGTTACAAATAAAGGAAAATTGGGGAAATCCTATTCAATATGCCCATGCCACTTAAACAATAGCTGCTTAGAGCAATTGACTGAGTAGAAGGCCCAGATCCGCCCGCCGAGCTGGGTTTCTGCAGACACCAACCTGGGCTGAAGTCCACGGTGGCGTAGAGCCCCTGGAGCGCCCCACACTGCAGCAACCTCTCATTCACCCCGTCCGTGGTGAACAGAAGCACATCCTCACCCAGGTGGTCGTGGAAACGCTTCTGTAGGAAACGCAAGTAGTCGTAATCACAGGAGAGGTAGCTGCCATATTCATTTTCAACCTGCAAGTTTAAAAAAGAGGAGGGGATAAAAATCAGAAGACTCCAACGTTCTAAGGCAAACTGTTGTTTGGAGAAAATCCTCGAGCCTCTCTGAGATGAAGAGGCTTAGTGGTCCCCTCCCCCTAAATATCTCCTACACTTGATCCTCAAAACTCATTTTCTAAAGAGCAACTCAGTATAAAAACCTAAGCCTGTGAGTCACAAGTAAGACCCAATGCAGCCAAATGAATAAATAAATAAATATTAGAAAAAAATCTTAGAGGTATAGAGTTTAATGAAGGAAGCAGGACACTAAAAAAATACACATAATACAACTTCCCGAACAGAAAATCCAAACCAGTCAAAACCAAACTATACGTGTGGGTGTGCGGATAGTTGGTTGGTAGAAGTGTAAAAAAAATCAAGAAGCTGATGGTCATGAAAGTCAGGACAGTGAGAAAAAGTAGAGCATGATCAGGAAACTTCTAGGGTCCTGGTGTGCATTTCCCATCTTGGGTGGTCATTCTGTGGCTGTTCTCTCCACAATGCTTCCTTCATTGCACATTAATGTGTGTGTTACAGCTCACGATTTTACAAAAATTTAAGAACTGCCCAAACATAAAAATTTCAACCGGCACACAACACAAAACAAACTTCTGTGATACAAGGAATACGTTGTCTTTGAACATGAGCATAAGAAACCGAGAGCCCCCAAGAAGGGATAGTTAGGGAGTTTGGGATTAGCATGTATACACGGCTATATTTAAAATGGATAACCAAGAAAAACCTGCTGTACAGCACAGGGAACTCTGCTCAATGTTATGTGGCAGCCTGGCTGGCAGGGGAGAATGGGGGAGAATGGATCCATGTATATCTGAGTCCCTTTGCTGTGTACTTGAAACTACCACAACATTGCTAAACTCCAAAATAAAAAGTTAAAAGAAAAAGAAACCGTGAGCCCCCAGAAAACAGGTGTTCAGCCTGAGGGAAGCCGGGAGAGGAGGTTAACGGAGCTTCCCCAGAGGGGTTGCCCGAGGCGGCTCTAGACAGAAAGGCACTGGTCAAGGAGGCGAGACAGGTGGAGAGCGCTGCTCAGAGAGCAGGCTGCAGAACTGCTGGCAGCTCCAGGAAGCCTGTGGACACAGTCGGGGTGTGGGGAGGGGTGGGGAGTGCTGCAGAGGAACCCAATACCACCGTTACTGTCTAAAAGCGCTACCTTCCAAATGGCTTAATGCGTGATGGCTTTCTCAGCAAGAATCCCTCTGACTATACTGTCATGGTGTGGGTTCAAAACGTAAAACGGGGACCTCCCGGGTGGTCCAGTGAGTAAGACTCCAGGCTTCCAACGCAGGGGACATAGGTTCAAGCCCTAGTTGGAGAACTAGGATTCTATATGCCTCCAGGTACAGCAAATAAAATAACATAAAAATGTTCTGGGACTTCCCTGGTGGTCCAGTGGTTAAGAATCTACCCGCCAAAGCAGGAGACGTGGGTTCAATCCCTGTCCTGGAAATATTCCACATGGCACGAGGCGGCTGAGCCTATGGGCCACAACTCCTGAAGCCTGCATGCCCTTGAGCCTGCGCTCTGCAAGAAGAGAAGCCACCGCGATGAGAAGCCCGTGCGCCACGACCAGAGAGAGCCTGTGCACGGCAACAGAGACCCAGCACAGCCAAAAGAATACACTGTCTTTTAAATGCTCTTAGAAGAAGAAAAACAGGCAGTAGTAGCCAGTACCAAGGGCTTCACAGGGCATGAAGCCGTCCTGAAAAAAGGAGGTGTTTCCACTCAGAGCAGGACACGCTCCTTGGGAGACTGATCCTGATACCCTGATGACCTGATCCTGATCAGCAACCCCTTTGAAAATAAATGAAATAAATCTTAAGAAAAGCTTCATAAATACTGGCAAGGTACATTCCCCCTCATTTTCTTTTTCCTCCTTTTAATTAAGAGCTATTTATAGGGACCTCCCTGGTGGTCCCATGCTCAAGACTCTGTGCTCCCAATGCAGGGGGCATAGGTTCAATCCCTGGTTGGGGAACTAAGATCCCACAGGCTGCACAACACAGCCAAAAAGAAGAAAACAGGTACTTATATGGCTCTGTTTTCCTTCATCATCTGGCTGCCAAGAAGTTCAGAGCTAACTTAAAGGTCAGCTGTAGCGACAAAGTGGGCTCACAGCCTCTGCACCCCGAGTTCTTTTCTGGCCATGCCCAAGCTGACATCGTTGATCTTCACTTACTTTTTCAAGCCTCGTTTATCCATTAACATCATTATATTACAGTAAAATATAGGAGGGTATTTTAAACAGGATTGTAATTCATGCATACACATAATTTGGTTTGCTTTTTAGAGAAAGAGAGAAAAGCTCCACGTTGGCAAGGCAGCTCAGCTCTGCGGTCACAGGCACAGACATCAAAGGCCCAGAGCCCTCGTGCAAATCTCAGCTCTGCCTCTTCTCATCCATGTGGCTCCACCTGTAAACTGTCTGTCTGTCTGTCAGAGCGGGGTGTGCCTTTCCCACTGGGCTGCACGAGGAGTCCCTGAGCCGATACACGATACCTGGCACCTTGTGAGGGCTCAAAATGCTGGCAACAAAGCGTATATTCAAGTTCTCTATCATTGCCAAGGAGGGGAAAGGAGAGGCAGGGCAGGTGAGAGGAGAAACATACAGAAAAGGGCTTGAAAGACACATAGAAGAAGTCGAAGTGAGATTCCGAGGAACACTGATTTTCCTGGAGCAGGAGTCTGCTAACTTCTTCAATTAAGGGCCAGACAGTAAACACAGGGGCTTCTGGGCGTAAGTCTCTGTCTCAGCTACTCGAGTGCAATACTGTGGTGCCCGAGCACCCAAGACGGTGCGTAAACGGCCGTGTGCCAATGGCACCGATTTACCAAAACGGGCAGGGGCCCACTGCAGCGTGCAGACACTTGCTCTAGGATAATCATCTCACCCCGTGAGCTCCGAAGTCCCCTACGTATGAACCTTCAAGTTGTGCACTGTCAAAGATGTGAATGTGCCCAGAGAAAGGATGAAGAGAAGCAAGAGGAAGATGAAGAAACTGAAGAACCGAAAAGATTCACAATGCAGGGAAATGGCAAGGGCATTTGCTTTATTTGAGGAGCCACTGTTTAGTTTTCGAGGCACGGGACCCAAATGTAGAACAGTTCACAAAGGCTGCAGGAGCTGTTCAGAATGCAATCTACCATTGTCATCTATGATGAGAACAAAAGGGCTACGACCTAGATATCACTGGATCATTTTCCAAGAGGGTAGACAGAATTGTTTGTCTATGACAAACCTAGACAGGATTGAAAAGCAGAGATATTACTTTGCTGACAATGGTTTGTATAGTCAAAGTTATGGTTTCTTCCAGTAGTCATGTACGGATGTGAGAGTTGGACTATAAAGAAGGCTGAGCACCAAAGAATTGATGCTTTCAAACTGTGGTCCTGAAGAAGAGTCTTGAGAGTCCCTTGGACACCATGAAGATCAAACTAGTCAATCCTAAAGGAAATCAACCCAGAATATTCATTGGAAGCACTGAGGCTGAAACTGAAGCTCCAACACTTTGGCCACCTGATGCAAAGAGCCGACTCACTGGAAAAGATCCTGATACTGGAAAAGATTGAAGGCAGGAGGAGAAGGAGGCGACAGAGGAGGAGATCATTGGGTGGCATCACCGACACAATGGACATGACTTTGAGCAAATTCCGAGAGATGGTGAAAGACAGGGAACCTGGAGTGCTGCAGTCCATGGGGTCACAGAGAGTCGGACACGACTGAGCAACTGAACGACAACAACAGACAGAATTGATCCACCAAGGAACCAGAACCCGTACCATCAACATCAGGCATGGATCAAATCAAAGCTTGTACTCTGTCCCTATTGCTGACGATTCTTCAGCTCCACCATCTCCCACCTTGTCTCCCTTCTCCAGTCAGTTGCTCTTCTTGCCTGTTCGCTTGATGCCAACGCCTGTGTGCCAGTTGTTAGGCACTGTACTGCAAGATTGAACATGTTTTCTTTTTTGTGTTTGTTTTTTAATGTGTTATTTGTGTGGAAAGTATTATAAACTTATTATAGTACAGTACCATACAGCCAATTGTGTTAGTTGGGTACTTGGGCTAACTTCGTTGGACTTAGGAACAAATTAGACTTAGGAACGTGCTCTTGGAATGAAACTCGTTCATACATAGGGGATTTACTGTAAAGCAACAAAGACATTTTCAGTTGTTGACCTTCCAAAACAACAGGTATAAACAGAGGGGGTCCCTCATGACGAGTGCCCCACAAATTAGGTTGTAGGGTAGAAGGCCCCCATTCCTGATTACCAAGGGGCAAAAGGATTAGCTGGGATTTGAGCATGCAGAGAGATGTGAGGAGAAGAAAGAGGAGGAAACTCAGTTCCCTGGCAGGACCCAGAGTTAAGTTCATGTCACCTGAGGTTGCCAGTGATGGATACAGGAGGAAACACACCCAGCGTCCAGCCCTCTAAATCAGTCAACTTTGCTCTCCTGTGCAGAGTTTGTATTTGATGACATTTTGAAAGTCAAAGTGAAAGTGTTAGTCACTCAGTCGTGTCCAACTCTGTGCTCCATGGACTGTGCTCCGCTGGGCTCCTCTGTCCATGGAATTCTCCAGGCAAGAATACTGGAGTGGACTGCCATTCCCTTCTCCAGGGATGACATTTTAGTGACTTTCAATAACCAAAAGATACGGAAAACTTGTGAGTGAAAATCGAAAGTGATTTAGGGGGGACTTCCCTGGGGGTCCAGTGGCTAAGACCCCTTAGTCCCAATGCAGGGGGCCTGGCTGTGATCCCTGGTCAGGGAACTAGATCCCACATGCCCCAGCTAAGAGTTAGCATGCTGTGACTGAAGATCCTGCATGCTGCAACTAAGACCCAGAACAACCAAGTAAATACAAAAATTTTTTTTTTTAAAAAGTGACGTAGAAGCAAAGGGCTTTTCAGGTGGCTTAATGGTAAAGAATCTGCCTGTCAATGCTGGAGATGCAAGAGATGTGGGTTTGATCTCTGGGTTGGGAGGATCCCCTGGAGGAGGAAATGGCTACCCACTCCAGTGTTCTTGCCTGGAGAATCCCATGGACAGAGGTGGGCTGTCCATGGGGTAACCTGGTGGGCTACAGTCCATGGGGTCACAAAGAGCCAGACGTGACTAAGCAACTAAACAACAACAGCAACAAACTAAAAAACAGTGGAAACTGAGGAAAACCTGAGATCAAGAGGAAGGAGGAAGACCCAGCTAGGCAGATACATCCAGCTTCAGCCTTGAAATCGTCATATAGGAAAATGGTCTCCTATAAGCTTAACTGTGTCCACGGTTTCCCCATCTATTTCCCATGAAGTGATGGGACCAGATGCCATGATCTTCGCTTTCTGAATGTTGAGCTCTAAGCCAACTTTTTCACTCTCCTCTTTCACTTTAATCAAGAGGCTTTTTAGTTCCTCTTCACTTTCTGCCATAAGGGTGGTGTCATCTGCATATCTGAGGTTATTGATATTTCTCCCGGCAATCTTGATTCCAGCTTGTGCTTCTTCCAGCCCAGCATTTCTCAAGATGTACTCTGCATATAAGTTAAATAAGCAGGGTGACAATATACAGCCTTGACGTACTCCTTTTCCTATTTGGAACCAGTCTGTTGTTCCATGTCCAGTTCTAACTGTTGCTTCCTGACCTGCATACAGGTTTCTCAAGCGGCAGGTTAGGTGGTCTGGTATTCCCATCTGCAGACGGTGACTGCACCCATGAAATTAAAAGAAGCTTACTCCTTGGAAGGAAAGTTATGACCAACCTAGATAGCATATTCAAAAGCAGAGACATTACTTTGCCAACAAAGGTCCGTCTAAGTCAAGGCTATGGTTTTTCCAGTGGTCATGTATGGATGTGAGAGTTGGACTGTGAAGAAAGCTAAGTGCCGAAGAATTGATGCTTTTGAACTGTGGCGTTGGAGAAGACTCTTGAGAGTCCCTTGGACTGCAAGGAGATCCAACCAGTCCATCCTAAAGGAGATCAGTCCTGGGATTTCTTTGGAAGGACTGCTGCTGAAGCTGAAACTCCAATACTTTGGCCACCTGATGTGAAGGGCTGACTTATTGGAAAAGACCCTGATGCTGGGAGGGATTGGGGGCAGGAGGAGAAGAGGGCGACAGAGGATGAGATGGCTGGATGGCATCACCGACTCGATGGACATGAGTTTGGGTAAACTCCGGGAGTTGGTGATGGACAGGGAGGCCTGGCGTTCTGGGATTCATGGGGTCACAAAGAGTCGGACACGACCGAGCAACTGAACTGAACTGAACTGAAGCTTAACTGGTACAGACTCAGGACAGGTGGGGGCCAGTGAATGCTACCAGCAGTACATCCCTCTGGGAATAGCAGCCTGGCCTTTCTCTACCACGCAATGTCAGAACAGGCACCCTGGTCAGCCCTGCCCTCTTGCTGCAACCTGCATATTTGTTTGTTAGGTTTTTTGGGGGGAGTGGGGCTATCCCACACAGCTTGTGGGATCTTAATTCCCTGACCAGGGGGTGAACCCAGGCCACAGCAGTGACAGTGCAGAGTCCTAACCACTGGACCGCCACGGAGCCCCTTACAGCCTGGATCTTAAGTGCACAGAAGTGGCCAGGCTCCCTCCCCACAATGATCACCCCTACAAACAGTGAACAGTGCTGGTCCCAAGTGCTGGCCCACATTCCCCTAGGGAGCGCTGCACACATCCCATGCTGGTCCGGGACACAGCCAGTTTTACATAACATACTCTCTGCAGTAAGAGAACCCTTGCAAAATGACCAACAGACATGGTTTTGTTGGACCTAAGTCATTTCACAAACATAGAAAATCAATGCAGGTCAAGTGAACCGATCTTTCTCTTGGAACACCCTTGCCACATGACATACTCCTCCTTCTACCAGTCACTGCCAAGAGGAAAACACATGGAAGAAGGAAGGTGAGGGCAGGAAGTGGGAGAAAAAAACACAGTGGCCCCAGCTCACTGCATCCTCTTTCCACACCCATAGGAACCGACGGCCGAGGCAATACAGACACCAAAGCGGGTCGGTCCGGGCTGCGTCCCTGCAGCCAGAAGGCGCTGTGGGAGCAGAGAGGAGCCAGGCTGCAATCCTAACTGCCACCTGCCAGCTGCGTGACCTTGGCCAAGTCACTTAACCTCTTTGGCGACGGTGGCTGGGATAAATGAATGGCATCTGTAGGGCGGCCAGCACAGAGTCTCACACAGAGAGCATTCAAAAATGGTAAAGCCCCCTCAAAATGCAATTTAAATCAAAGTACCATCTGTGGCATTGCCTCTTGGAGATAGACATAGGATGATAGACAGCAAGGACCTTACTGTAGAGCCCAGGGAACTATATTCAACATCTTGTAATAACCTATATTGGAAAAGAATCTATATTTGTATATAAAACCAAATGATGTTGCTGGACACCTGAAACTTACATAACATAGCAAATCAACTACACTTCAGTTCTAAAAACTAAAAAGAAAAAAAAAAAGAAAGAAAGAGTCACATGTAGCTCCCATCTGCTTCACTCCCATATACTGTGTGGATAAATGGAAACCTTCCCCTACCAGCCCGGGCTCCATGATTACCTGCACTGTTATAATCGGGCCTCCATTCTTATAGAGGAGGGGCCTCATCTTGGGCAGAAGGACCCCCAGCCACTTGTCCACAGCCGCAAGGTAATCTGGAAAACAACCAGGTTTAACACCATCACACACCTTTTTACTACAAAGAGGCACCATGCAGCCTGTTATCCTGAGGCTGGCAGCAGAGATCGAACAGACTGATTCAACCACTACCTTCTGAAACGGGGGTGTCACATGCACCGCAAGTCTGATAAAAGCTGTCCTGCCTGGAGTTGTCTGCTCAGCAGAGCCTTCAGAGGACCAGTGTGCCTGGTATCGGCCCCTGCCGCTAGGGCCACAAGCCTGTAGCACAGGAGGCATCTGCCCATGTTTGTTGAATGACTGAGTGATGGGTCCTTCTCTGTCACAGCTGAGTTTTAAAAAAATTAAGTTCTAATCAACTATACATTTACACTGTCAATTGGGGATAAGTATGCAGTTCACAAAGCTGCTGTAAGTATTAAATGAGATAGTACATGGGAAAATACTAATAATATACTAAGAGTGTAAAACGTGCGGGTAATACGCTGAGAAGAAAAGCCACACAGAGCATAATGTACTAGCCTTTTATACAGCAGATTTAATCATTGTTAGCTGCTCTTATGACCAGCTTCATCCCCAAGAGAAATGAAGTCTTCAGAAGACAGAAAAGCAGCTAAGAACTCTACTCAGTACCCTGCAATGACCTACATGGAAAAAGAATCTCAAAAATACACATAACTGATTCACTACGCTGTACAGCAGAAAATAACACCACACTGTAAGTCAACTATACGCCAGCAAAAATAAATACAGCGAATCGGGGCCTGCAGACTGATCAGGGTTTATAGCTAGATAAGGGGAAAAACCTAACACTCACAGATCACCCTGTAAAAGTAGACGAAGAGAGATCCAGTGACGCCACCACAGAAACTACGTCTGCCCTTCTGGTTAGCTGGGAGTCATCCCCCAAGTCACAGACTGAGAATGGAGGCAGAGACAGCATTCAAGTCAATCAGTCAACCGCAAATAGGGCCCAGTGCTAACTCAAAGAGTTACCAAGGCATCGACAAGATCTAGTTGAGTTGTCCAAACAATCCTTCTTTCTTACACTCAGCGTCTGGTGGAGAATGATGGACACCCACACTTCTACTAAACTTTCAGAAGCATTCACCCAGGAGTACCCCAGCCTTTGAAATATTGTATCTGACCCTTTGGATATAAAGTATCTGAACTTTCTTAAATTCTCTTACAACATCTCTAACAACTCACCTGGATCGGAAGAACGGAGAACAATAGATTTTTTCTCCAATAGCCAAGCAGGTAATCCTCCCTAGGATGGGGAAACAAGCAAACAAATAAAAAAAAGAAACCACTTTAAGGTCTTAGGGGAGATAGAAATTATTAATACTACTAGCAGTGAGAGTAAAGAAAAAATGTGTCATGGAGAATGGGTATTTGAACTAGGCTTTCTGGTTTGTAACTTTCAGGGCAATTACAGATTGTAAACATAATAAAAAATAAGATCACTCTGCATGAATGCAGTGTTTTGAGAATCAAAGATTTTTCTATAGATTACTCCACTGAACCTCATGTCTACCCTGTAGGGCAGACAGAGGCCACTTCATGAACTGCTCTTAACAGATGAGGAAGCCGACTTCTGTCTGTGACCACCAGGAGGAGGACCCATAACTTCTCACCCCTCCCTGTTCCTCTCTGCCTGGCCACCACCTAAGGTAAAAGACACCTGGGCTTTCTCAGCTACAGGCCCGTGCTATCTGGAATGAGACTTATCCGCACCGCTTTCATTCCCTTTCCCCCAGAGCCCCCCGTCTGTCCACGCGCCAGGCAGACGAGGCCAGGTTAGCCACACTCACCATGTCCCACTCTGCACAGATGTAGGGTCCAGGCCTCAGGATGACCAGCAGTCCCAGCTCATGTGCCAGCTGAATGAAATGTTCCACATCATGGTCCCCGGAGAAATTGTACCGTCCAGGCTGCAGCTCATGGAAGTTCCAGGCCACGTACCTGCCAAGACGCACACAGCCCCTTCCTGAAAATAGCTCAAAATTCCAGGTGTCCCATACATATTTCCGAACCACTCTGCAAAACTATAAACCCACAGGGCATACACAGACATCTTCCTAAGGCAGCCTCTTGAGAAAAAACTCTTGTTTTGAGTTTTCACGGCAGCTACCCAGATAATCAAACTTGTGGGGACACTTAAGTGTGTGCGCCACAAAGGATGGCCGTTCCTATTTAATGCTTGATTAAAAAAAAAAAAAAAAAATATATATATATATATATATATATACATATGGAGTTCCCTGGTTGCCTAGTGGTTAGGATTCCAGGCTTTCACTGACAGGGCTGGGGTTCAATATCTGGCTGGGGAACTGAGATCCTGCAAGCCGCATGGCGTGGCCAAAAAACAAAAAATACATAGTTACATGGACACAAACTTCTACTGTGTAAAAATTATATATGCCTGTGTAAGGCTTAGGAAAAATGAAAGTATCTGTGTTAAGGTCATAAGCAATATACTTACTTTTTGAAAAATGTTTTTCAATAAAAATGGAAGAGCCTCCAAGCCCTGTGTCCTCCTAACCAAAAATTTTATCAGGAATACCCTGAAGGAGGTAAAGTAACCAAAACTCTGACCAGTTTCCCTGGCTGCCTGCAGCAAGGGACACAAATTTAAATATGAAGCTACCCATTGCCATCACAGAGGTCTCTCTGGTGACCCCTGACTTATGGTTTCAGGGTTTCATGGTTTCCTAGAGCCATTTTGGTCTCCCAGAACTTAGCTTAGTTTTAAAACTTTAATTTTAGGGCTAAAACTACAGACAGGCCCCAGTGGTCCTACAACCAGAAACATGAAGGGGATTCTCCCTAACCATCTGTCCCAGGAATCTGCTGCTGGATTTTCTCATACTTTATCTTTGAAAAGTTATCAGCAATCCACATCAGCAATGCAAAAACCAGAGTGGCCAGCCACCCCAACTTCCTTCTCAATTAGTCATTTTGAAACAAACAGAAGAGATGAGGAGAGATAGTTATTGGGGGTGATTCTGTAACCCTGGGCCATAGAATCACCCCAGCAGAACCACAAAGACAAACTAGGTTTCAGGGATCTACCCAACAAGGCATGTTCCCCTAGGAGCTGAGAGGAGCTACGGCCACCTACAAACACCCTTATCTTTAAATCTCAGCTGGATTTCTGTCCAAAAGCACATGCCTCGGCAAATTTCAGTTTTATCAGCTGCATTCGGTAATAGTGAACTCGGAGAAATGACATCATCCATGTCGTTTGTCCTGCACACAGCAAATCCTCAATCACTGTTACTTTCCTTTGCCTTTTTAAGCTGATATTCATTTTTATGATTTCTGCTGACAAAGTTCAAGGTTGGAAGAAGTAGTTAACTGTCTAAAGAAGCGACACCCAAGCCCACGACAAACCTCTCCCAGGACACTGTGCATGCTAAGGCATTTCAGTTGTGTCCAACTCTCTGCGACACCGTGGACTGTGGCCTTGCCAGGCTCCTCTGCCCATGGGATTTCCCAGGAAAGAATACTCAAGTGGGATACCAGACCATGTTATTCCCGTTCGGAGGAACGAAACCTCTGCACAGAGAGATGCAGCTCGTCCCCCACTCCAGGTGCACGTGTCTCTGCCTTGGAGGGGAGCCCAGTGCCCTCCTACTTACGTCTGGATGGCGTTCAGCCCAGCCATCTTCATCTTCAGCAGCCGGTCCTTCCAGTAGAAGCGGGGCACACGGAAATAGTGAATGCTTCCGGAGATGTAGCGGAAGGGCTGGCCATCCTTGAGGAAGCGGTTATGGCGGTAGTCGATCTGGAATGTTCTCTGGGTGGCGTTCTACAGAGCAAGGATTGGACCACATGAGAACTTTCACCCTCAGAAAGCAGATGTTTGGACGGTGATGAGGGACTCCCTACCCATTTAGTTTATGTACGTGCCTGGTTCTGGGCTATAAAACAAACCACTGCTGACTTAGGGCGAGAAGGACCTACACGCAAAGTTCCAGAGGCTGGCACCAGTGTGACAATCAATGGGTGAGATGCTGAAATTACATTACCAAAGAGTTCCCCTGCTACAGGGGACTCCTCTCATACCCAGTGTACTGCAGCGGCAACACACACGTGGATGCACACACACGCACGCACACACACTGCCTCCCCCGCCCCCTGTGGCCGCGCCCTGCTGGAGCCCTGCATCTCCCTCAGCAGGAACGTCACTATGCTGAGAGCAACAGACCAGAAGTCCGAAGCCCTGAAACCTTTTCCTAGCTGCTGCTCCGAGCCCCACCATGACTGAGCATCCTTCTCTAACCCTCTGTCTCTTCATCCATAAAAATGCACGATGCCAGACTAAGTGAACTTGAAGGCAATATCTGCGACCCAGTTTGTGAATCGTGAACTCAATCTGGGTGATCAGAACTTCTTTAAATATAAGAGAGCAGAAAAAATAAAGAAAAAAAATCAGTATTACACATAGTAAAGAGACAAGGGTTATTTAAAAAATTATATTTTATTGAAGTAGTTGATTTACAGTGTTGTATTAATCTTTGCTGTAGATACACATCTTTTTTCATATTCTTTTCTATTATGATTTGCCACAGGATACTGAACATAGTTCTCCGTGCTGTACAGCAGGACCTTGTTGTCTCTGCACTCTCTATATGATAGCTTGTATCTGCTGACCCCAAACTCCCAATCCATTCATCCCTCCCCCAACCCCCTTCTCTTTGGCAACCACAAGTCTCCTCTCTACAAAGATAAGTGTTATTTTATGAAATTTTAGTTATATAGGCATATATAGATTTGCATATGGATGTATATCTCTGCGGTGTTGCAATGTAAGTTGTATTTCTAGAATCAAATCAAATTTCAAGAAACACTGTTTGGGGATCACTGCAGAAGGCGAAATGCTAGGAGTTGAAAGAGAAGACCTCAAAGGGGAGGCCAACTTTTAGGTAAAATAGAACACTGCCCTCTGGTGGACGGAAAAAGGCAGCCACAGACCTCATGAAGCAACAGGACCAGGGTTACAAATTGCTGTTGTTTAGTCACCCACTCCAGTGTTCTTGCCTGGAGCATCCCAGGGACGGGGGAGCCTCGTGGGCTGACGTCTATGGGGTCACACAGAGTCGGACACGACTGACGTGACTTAGCAGCAGCAGCAGCAGCAGTCGCTAAGTCACGTCCAACTCTTTTTCAATACTCTGGACTGTACAACCCACCAAGCTCCTCTATCCATGGGATCTTCCCAGGCAAGAATATTGGAGTGGGCTGCCATTTCCTTCTCTAGTGGACCTTCCCAATCTAAGGCTACAAGAAACCATTTAATTAGTGTCCTCCATTTTTAACAATGGTTATGGCTTTTCCAGTAGTCGATGTGAGAGTTGGACCATAAAGAAAGCTGAGCACCAAAGAACTGATGCTGTTGAGCTGTGGAGCTGGAGAAGACTCTTGAGAGTCCCTTGGGCAGCAAGGAGATCAAATCAGTCAATCCTAAAAGAAATCAACCCTGAATATTCACTGGAAGGACTGATGCTAAAGCTGAAGCTCCAATACTTCTGCCACTTGATTTGAAGAACTGACTCATTGGAAAGGAGACCCTGACACTGGGAAAGATTGAGGGCAGGAGGAGAAGGGGGCGACAGAGAATGAGATGGTTGGATGGCATCATCACCTCAACGGACATGAATTTCAGCAAACTCAGGGAGACAGTGAAGGCCAGGGAAGCCTGGCATGCTACAGTCCATGAGGTTGCAGAGTCAGACCCAACTTAGCGACTGAACAACAACTGTTGGTAAGATTTCTTGTGCATCTTCAGGCATTTTTTTAAAATCTTTTTTTCATAGCAGCATAACAGTCGATGAAACTTTTGAGTGTTGCCCTTGAAGCCGTATCTGGAAACAACCATGAGAGCAGGGGTCCTAGATCACACTTGGCTTGAAATCCAACTAGAGAGTTTAAGCACTGTGACTCTGGGACTTCCGGGGGGTCCAGGGGTGAAGACTCTGCACTTCCACTGCAGGGTACGTGGACTTGATCCCTGGTTGGGGAACTAAGATCCCGCTTGCTGCAGGCATGGCAAAAAAAAAAAAAAAGCATTGTGACTAAAAGTTAAACAATTCAGAGACTGCTAAGGGACAACTGGAAAGCTTTACTAACCAAAAATAAACAAAAAACTAATTTAAGAATCATTTTTTCAAATGCCAGAGTGTCAATATCCCTTTATGCTTCCAGTAAGCAATGCTTTAATCGCCATCCAAAAACCAGAAACTAACAAAAATATAAAAATTATTTCGTATACCATGCGGCCCAATGGATGATTTTGAAAACATCTCAAAGCATGTATACACCTAAATATCAAATAAAGGTTTCCCACAAGTTCTATGAGTTCAAAGGCAGCTCAGAGGTTGGGGAAATTCTTTAGACTGATAGAAAGGAGGGAGCGACTTCGGGTAGAACTGGGAAGAGGAAAGGGCTGTCTGAAGTCTCCTGGTTGGGGATTTCCTGGCTGTCCAGTGATTAGGAATCTGCACATTCACAGCTGAGGATGTAGGTTCAATATCTGGTTGGGGAACTAAGATCCCACAAATCTCCTTGTCTAAGAGAAGTAGTTCAGAGAAGTAGGAAACGAGCTTAGAGAGAGGTGTTCTGTGGCTTAATCCCACAGAACAGAGCAGCACCACCATCTCTGCATTCAAACAACCTCAAAATACAACCTAAACATCAACTTAATAACTATTTATAAAAATTACAAACACCTACTATGTGCTGAGTAATAACAGGGGAACCACACAGATGCAGGCGCAGCCCACGTGAAGCTTCTGTCTAGCGAGGAAGAAACTTAAGAATCAACACAATGAGTCCTAGATGATTAAATGAGGATAAAGCCACCAGGTTGTATACCTTAAACATACACAGTTATCCAATTATATCGAGTACAGCTGGGGGATGGGATAAGAGCAGAAGATGGCAACAGTAATAAACAGCTTGTAACCCAGGCCTGGGGGACAAAGAAGAATTTCCCAGAGGAAGGAACACCTCAGATTGTGATTCTCAATCTTGGCTGCACATCAGAATCATCTGCCCAAGCTTTTAAAAATAGCAAAGTCAAACCTCATCGCTCAGGCATGCAGATGTTAATTGATCTTGGGTGGAGCCCAGGCCTTGGCATTTCTTAACACTGCCCAGATGATGCAACGTACAGTCAGTGTTGAGAACGCCTGGTTTAAGCTGAGCCCCAGGATGAAGACGAGTTAGCCAAGGGGAGGTGTAAGGCAAGCAGCAGAAACTGGGAGCCCTGACGGAGAGGGTGCGGCACTCCGGCAGGGAGTGGTGGAACAACACAGATAAAGCACAGTGACAGCTGAAACCGGGAGATGGGAGAGGTCAGACCGAATGAGCTCTGACGGCCCATCCAAGGGCCTGGACTTTATGCTGAGAGCCACAGAGAGCACCTTAAACAGAGGACTGATAGGAGCAGACGTGTGTTTTCAAATACTTGGCACTCTGCTCTTTTCCTGAAATGGCAATCAAGGAAGCAGAGTTGTGGACCCTGGTGGCGGTAACGACAGGTCAGGTGGGCAGGAAGTGGACCCCGCAGAATTCATGGGTTGGTTAGATGCAGGATGGACACAGGGCCTAAGCCAGAGACTCCCACTGGCCCTGGGCAGAAACAACTGAACCTTTTCTTTAAAAAAGAGAGAGGGACTTCCCTGGTGGTCCAGTGGTTGAAACTCCACACTGCCAATGCAGGGTTCAATCCCTGGTCGGGGAACTAAGATCCCACATGCCATGCAAGGCAGCCAAGAAATCAAAACATATTAAAAAAAATTATTTTTAAAAGAGAGAAACTTAACAGGTATCATCTGGAACAAAAAGACTGCAAGGATATTAACACTTATGAGTTCATAATGATTCACAGAGGGGAAAAAAGAATTCACCAGTCACTTTTGGAGACTGTGAGAGTACCAACTCATTACTCCAAAAATGACAAGCAAAGGGAAAAAGCCAAGCAGGTTATTTCCCTTTTCACAGAAAAAATATATTTCAGGGTAACCAAGAAGTTGACAATGGAGAATTCTTCACAGAATTCTAGCTAATAAATGGCAACAGAATAACAGAATCTGAAAAACATCCTTTCCTAACCTTAAGTGAAATAATAGACTTAAGCTGTAATCATTAGTTCAGTTCAGTCGCTCAGTCGTGTCCAACTCTTCACGACCACATGGACCACAGCACGCCAGGCCTCCCTGTCCATCACCAACTCCTGGAATTTACTCATACTCATCTCCACTGAGTTGGTGATGCCATCCAACCATCTTATCCTCTGTCGTCCCCTTCTCCCCCCGCCTTCAATCTTTCCCAGCATCAGGGTCTTTTCAAATGAATCAGCTCTTCAAATCAGGTGGCCAAAGTATTGGAGTGTCAGCTTCAACATGTCTTTCCAATGAACAGTCAGGACTGATCTCCTTAACGATTGACTGGTCGGATCTCTCTGCAGTCCAAGGGACTCTCAAGAGTCTTCTCCAACACCACAGTTCAAAACATCAATTCTTCGGTGCTCAGCTTTCTTTATAGTCCAGCTCTCACATCCATACGTGACTACTGGAAAAACCACAGCCTTGACTAGGTGGACCTTTGTTGGTAATCATCAGTATATGCTAATACCATCATCAAGGTTGAAGGAATCTTATAAAGGAGGGATCAGGCAGATGTAATCCCTCTGTTCATGTCAACCTCATGAAAGTGGAACAAGCAGACGTGACTCTCACGTTGTGGTTCAGGAAGATGTACACAGCCCCACCCTGAAGCAGTGCTCATTGTTGAACATTAATCTCAACTGAACCTGAATCTAACACAAGGAAGTAGGAAGCCAAATCCAACATGTGGGACATTTTAAAGTCCAGTGGTAAGAGTTACTCTGAAATGTTGATGGTATTAAAACAAAATAAACTATTTGAAAATAGCACTGCTTGGGAAGGAACATTGGGGCATTTTCTGGGGCAATGGTAACATCCTAGAGCTGAATCAGGGTTTGGGATTACCAGGTGTATGCGTTTGTCAAAACTCATCAAGCAGTGGGCTTCCCTGGTGGTCTAGTGGTTAAGAATCCTGTTGCCAATGCAGGGGATGCGGGTCCAATCCCTGCTCCGAGAAGACCCCACATGCCTCATGGCAACCAAACCAGTGCATCACAACTACTGAAGTCTGTGCTTCCACAAGAGAAGCCACCACACTGAGAAGCCCATGCACGGCAACTAGAGAACAGCCCCCACTCGCTGCAACTAGAGAGAGCCTGCACACAGCAACGAAGACCGAGCACAGCCAAAAATAAACAAATCTTAAAAAAAAACCAAAACACTGTTAAATTAAAAAATGTCTCATGCATTTCACTGTATGTAAAGTCGGTAGTAGTGAAAGTTGCTCAGTCATGTCTGACTCTTTGTAATCCCACGAACCATAGCCCGCCAGGTTCCTCTGTCCATGGAGTTCTCCAGGCAAGAATACTGCAGTGGATAGCCATGCCCTTCTCCAGGGGATCTTTCTGACCCAGGGATCGAACCCAGGTCTCCTGCATTGCAGGCAGATTCTTTACTATCTGGGCCACCAGGAAGGCCCATGTAAAGTTTACCTTAAACGGAAAAAGGGCTCTAAACAGATATTGACCTCTAGGTAATGATTTATATGTTGATATATTTCAGAGGAAGTACACTTACGTCCGCAACCGACTCCCAAATGCATTTCCAAAATAAGACAGAGTTGATGGATGCAGTGATGGATGGAGGGATAGACTGACAGTAACATGTTAATGGGAGAATCTGAATGGTGAGGATATGAAATGTTTTCAACTCTCTGTATGTGTGAAAACTTTTCCAAGTGAAATGTTAACACAAATTAAAAAATTGGGTCAGGAAGAATTGGATAAAGGTGGTCAAAAGGCACAAATTTCCATTTACAAGGTAAATAAGAACCAGAGATGTCATGTACAATATGATGACTCCAGCTAAGAATGCTGCAGGATCGATAGGAACATTGTTAAGAGAGTAAATTCTAAGAGTTCTCATCATAAGAAAAAATTTTCTTTCTTCTTTCTTTCCTTTTTATTGTATCTGTACGAGAAGAGGGATATTACCACCTACTGTGGCAATCATTTCACAATATGTAAATGAGTCAGGCATCTTGTTTACCTTAAACTTATACAGGGATGTATGCCAATTATTTCTCAATAAAACTGGGGAAAAAATAAGCTTAAAATGTGAACTCAGGGGACTTCCCTGGCAGTCCAGTGGTTAAGACTCTGTGGCCCCAATGCACAGGGTGTGAGTTCAATCTCTGGTCAGCGAACTAGATCCCACAGGTCACAACTAAAGATCCCAAGTGCCGCAACTAAGAGTTGGCATAGTCAAATAAATATTTTTAATTAAAAAAAACCACACATCTATATCAGCTCCTGTGGATAGTCCCTTGGGAACTCATTGTACTGTATGCTGATAGGGTCTCATCTCAAACTCATCCCTCAAGTCTTTGTGACGTCCCACCCCAAAGTCACTGTGGATGGTGACTGCAGCCATGAAATTAAAAGACGCCTGCTCCTTGGAAGCAAAGCTATGACCAACCTAGACAGCGTATTAAAAAGCAGAGACATCACTTTGCTGACAAAGGTCCCTCTAGTCAAAGCTATGGTTTTCCCAGTAGTCATGGATGGATGTGAGCGTTGAACCATAAAGAAGGCTGAGCGCCAATGAATTGATGCTTTGAACTGTGGTGTTGGAGAAGACTCTTGAGAGTCCCTTGGACTGCAAGAAGATCCAACCAGTCCATCCTAAAGGAAATTCACCCTGAATATTCATTGGAAGGACTGATGCTGAAGCTGAAGCTCCAATACTTTGGCCACCTGATGCAAAGAGCAGACTCATTGGAAAAGATCCTGGTGCTGGGGAAGACTGACAACAGGAGGGGAATGGAGAGCCAGGATGAGATTGTTGAATGGCATAACTGACTCAGTGGAGCAAACTATCTCCCTTTGAGCAAACTCCAGGAGATAGTGAAGGACAGGGAAGCCTGGCGCGCTGCAGTCCATGAGGTCACAGAGTTGGACATGACTGAGGAACCAGAGATCAAATTGCCAACATCCTCTGCATCATCAAAAAAGTGAGAGTTCCAGAAAAACATCTAATTCTACTTTATTGACTATGCCAAAGCCTTTGACTGTGTGGATCACAACAAACTGTGGAAAATTCTTAAAGAGATACCAGACCACCTTACCTGCCTCATGAGAAATTCATGTACCTAACATTCCAAGTTCATTGACCTAACATTCCAGGTTCCTATGCAATATTGTTCTTTATAGCATCGGACTTTACTTCCATCACCAGTCACATCCACAATCGGGCACTGTTTTCTCTCTGGCTCCGTCTCTTCGTTCTTTCTGGAGTTATTTCTCCACTTTCCTCCAGCAGCATACTGGGCACCTGCAGACCTGGGGAGTTCATCTTTCGATGTCATACCTTTTTGCCTTTTCCTACTGTTCATGGGGTTCTCAAGGCAAGAACACTGAAGGGGTTTGCCATTCCCTTCTCCAGTGGACCACGTTTTGTCAGAACTCTCCACCATGACCCGTCCGTCTTGGGTGGCCCTACACGGCATGGCTCATAGTTTCATTGAGTTAGACAAGGCTGTGGTCCATGTGATCAGTTTGGTTAGTTTTCTGTGATTGTGGTTTTTATCCTGTCTGCCCTCTGATAAGGATAAGAGGCTTATGGAAGCTTCCTGGTGGAAGAGACTGACTGTGAGGGAAACTGGGTCTTGTTCTGATGGGCGGGGCTTTGCTCAATAAATCTTTAATCCAATTTTCTGTGAGAGACTTTATATTTTTGGGCTCCAAAATCACTGCAGATAGTGACTGCAGCCTTGAAATTAAAGATCCTTGCTCCTTGGAAGAAAAGCTATGACCAACATAGACAGCATATTAAAACACAGAGACATTACTTGCTGAAAAAGGTCCATCTAGTCAAATATATGGTTTTTCAGCAGTCATGTATGGATGTGAGAGTTGGACTATAAAGAAAGCTGAGTGCCAAAGAACTCATGCTTGTGAACTGTGGTGTTGGAGAAGACTCTTGAGAGTCCCTTGGACTGCAAGGAAATCCAGCCAGTCCATCCTAAAGGAAATCAGTCCTGAATATTCATTGGAAGGATGATGCTGAAGCTGAAACTCCAAAACTTTGGCCACCTGATGTGAAGAACTGACTCACTAGAAAAGACCCTGATGCTGGGAAAGATTGAAGGCAGGAGGAGAAGGGGATGACAGAGGATGAGATGGTTGGATGGACATGAGTTTGAGCAAGCTCCAGGAGTTGGTGATGGACAGGGAAACCTGGCATGCTGTAGTCCATGGGGTCGCAAAGAGTTGGACACGACTGAGTGAACTGAACTGAACTGAACTGGACTGTAGCCCGCCAGGCTGCTCTGTCCGTGGCATTCTCCAGGCAAGAATACTGGAGTGAGTTGTCATTCCCTTCTCTAGGGAACCTTCTTGACCCAGGGATAAAACCTGGGTCTCCTGCATTGCAGGCAGATTCTTTACTGTCTGAGCCACCAAAGAAGCCTGTTTTACTTCTAGGACTTCCCTGGTGGTTTTACTTCTGGTGCTGCTGCTGCTAAGTCGCTTCAGTCGTGTCCGACCCTGTGCGACCCCATAGACGGCAGCCCACCAGGTTCCCCCGTCCCTGGGATTCTCCAGGCAAGAACACTGGAGTGGGTTGCCATTTCCTTCTCCAATGCATGAAAGTGAAAAGTGAAAGTGAAGTCGCCCAGTTGTGTCCGACTCCCAGAGACCTCATGGACTGCAGCCCACCAGGCTCCTCCATTCATGGGATTTTCCAGGCAAGAGTACTGGAGTGGGGTGCCATTGCCTTCTCCTGGTTTTACTTCTAGAGGAATCCAAATTAAGACAATTTGTTCCAGAAGTGGCCTAAACAGCAGATCCTCATGATGCTGAGTCTGTACCTGGATTTCTCATTTCCTGTACGTCAAGACAGCAGTGAGAACCCTGAAGTAGTGCTAAGTGGAGGGGGCGACAGCCCCTGGTATGCAAACGCACGCACCAAGGCCCCACCCGTACAGGACTGGGAGGAGACGCAGGCAGATAGGAGCTGGCGTCTGCCTTAGCTCTCCCTGTGGGACGGGGCTGAAGGACGGGGTGCTGGTAATTGTAAGGACTTTGAGCTTGGCTGGCTTTTATTAACCGATTGGCAGCTTTGAAGAAAGACTGGCTGACAGGCTCAAATCATGCGTACACGGAGGGCGTTCTGTGAATGCTAGAGGCTTCCGTGGCAATGCTGAAAGAGACCTACATCTCCTGCCAGAAAGATAAGGCCAGGACTTAATGGGGTGGAGGGGAACATGGTGTGCGGATCTCGAGGGGACGGAACACAAGGAGGAGAGAGGGGAGTGTATGGACATGGCTCACTCTCCCAAGATTCGTGAGCTTTCATCTTGGTAAAGGCATTCAATCCAGTCCCTTGCTGTTGGAACCGGGTGCCTGGGAACTAGGACTTGATGTTGACCTATAGGAAATGAAGTGAGGTGCCAGGACCGTGTTGCAATCCTAAGGAACGTGTGAGACAGCTCTAAGAGATGAGAAGGTAAAGCCGGTGACCAGACACCCCACCATCTGCCTACACTCCCCACGCCTGGCCAGATAACGCGCCCTTCCGTAAGGAAGTCTGCAGGGAGGAGGCCCTGGAGACCTCAGGTCCCCTGAGGGCTGTGCTCTGTGTGCAGGCAAGGGCAGAAGACACTCCTTCGTGTCTCCGAGGGTGATGAAGTGCTGACATACCCAAAGAGGGGCCACCTAACGGCCAGCGGCCAGTGGACATGATCACCAGTACTATGACCGTGGTGGCAACCGGGGCGTGTTGACAGAGATGACCTCAGGCATGGGCTCAGAAACCATAGCGTTCCGAGAGGGTGAGACAGTTGGGCAGCCAGTGGGGCTCCAGCTTGATGTGTCTCACAAGAGACAAAAAAATCAGTCACTCATGAACAAACAGCTGAGGTCAGCCACCACCATGGGAAGTCACGAGTCCTTCATCCGGGCCCCAGCTCTGAGGCAGGAACCGACTGATGGAAGGGAGGATCCCCTTGCGGAAGGGCCCTGTGATGCCACCCAAGTACACATGATAAAAACTCCTTCCCCAGTGGGACTTAGGGCACCTTTGTCCTAAGGAAAGGGCACCCTAGACCTTGTGAGGCCTGTCCAATACAGTCTAGGCTGACACTGATACCAGGGCTCCTGAAATGCCATTATCCCCACCTTGTTGCTCTTTGGGAGACCAGAGGAAAGGGCCACGTCTTTTTCACAACAAGTCAGAGGACCTACCCGATGGCAATGTCACCAGTCATGAGGGTAAATTGGGATGGTTTCCCCAATGGCTCAGAAGTAAAGACTCCGCCTGCAATGCAGGAGATGCGGGTTTGATCGCTGGATTGGGAAGATCCCCTGGAGAAGGGCATGGCAACCCACTCCCGTATTCTTGCCTGGAGAATCCCATGGACAGAGGAGCCTGGTGGGCTACTGTCCACAGGGTCAGAAAGAGTCGGACACAACTGAGTGTGCACTCAACTTACTTAACAACCTCCAGACCCTTGCACCTGAGTTAAGAGCCCACGGTTGGGGGAAGGGCCAGATGACTGTCCTGGAGCTACCCACTGCCCACCTCCACCCAGGAGAAATCTGAACAAGCCCACAGTTCCCCCTGAAACCGAAGATTCCTGGCGCCTCTTCCACAAACTCAGTGGACAGCCTCACCACATCCGCAGTCAGATCACCTGTGAGCCCTGCCAGAAAGAGGCCGGTGCGGGGAGACCACTTGTTTAACCAAGCACCAGCCCCAGGGGTGGCCGTGGAACACCAACACCGCCTCTGGCATGTGTGACTCGCTAAAAAGCATCAAAAGCGGTCTGTGAGTGGGCGTGACAGCGGGGCACCTTCTTTCTCTTGCTCCAGGGATCTGGTACCTGCCCTGCTCTGTCCCCTGAGACCCTGACTGCCAGGATACTCTCTGAGCTATCACGGCAGTCAAACAACAGCATGTTATTTAGACCTGGGGAGCAGTGACAAGTCTCTGAAAGAAAGCCTAGAAAAGCAGCAAATGGGGGGACTTCTCTGGTGGTCCAGTGGTAGAATCCAGCTTCCAACGCAGGGGACGTGGATTCAGTCCCTGGCCCCCGGAAGTAGGACGCTGCAGGGCAACAAAGCCCATGCCACAGCTAGAGAAGCCCATGTGCTACAAGGAAGACCCTGAGTGCGCAACTAAGACCTAACTCAGCCAAACGAATTTTTAAAAAGTTTTTTGAAGGCGTATAATATAGACAGATGCAGAAGCAAGAGATGTCACCTAAGAGACCGCCTCTAACTGGTGCCTGCCAGAGCCAAAGTCAACAGGGAACATCCACCTCATGGCTCCAAAGCAACCCCTCTCCATGCGGAAGGACCTGAAAGGATCCAGCTTACTAGAGCCAGCTTCCTTAATCTCTGGGCTGTGGCACCACGAATGGGAGTAAGACAATCGAGGAGTGGGGAGAGGAGAAGGAGCGAAAGCTGTCTTCAGAGTTTACTCCCTCCAGATATATATAATGGAAAATCAGCCTTCTGAGCAAATTCCACCCCTTTTAAATAATTAGCACTGGAACCAAATACTGAAGAGTCACAGTTTTATTTCACATGCATTCAGGTGTGGGAGCATCAGTATTTACAATGCATGAAGTCATAGCACTCACTCAGGAATTCCAAGCAAGTCAAAGCCCATGCTTTTCCAAGCCACCCCCACCACCCCCAACCAATGAGCACACTGCATGTCATACTGGAGAAAAAGAAGGCCAGAGTACAAGTAACCCCAGTCCAAGTACATATCAGGTAACTCATACTGTCCAGTACAACAGTTTTAAAGTTATTGATAATGTTTAAGATTATTTCAGGGGTAAATAAGCCTTTCTTTTAAAAAATTAAACATCACATCAGTATTTACATCACCAGGTAATGCAAACATGCCTCAAGTTTCCTTAATTCTCAGGACTAAAAATGATTGTATTTGCATTATTAGTGCACACTCCTCAACCTGAATAAAGAAAGAAAAGGAGATCAGTGCTATCACAGTTATGGGTCATGCTGATTATGTGAAGATACTTAAGTTGCTCACTATAATTCGGTTAAGCACCTCTTCATGGACCTCCATCCCTAGCCCCTACATACCCTCTCAACCTACCCCAGAGGCCCCACAGCCTGGAGAATCCCTGACATGAGCTGCTCAGCTCCAGGGTGACAGAGACACAACCCTCCTAGGCTGATAGCACCCCAGGGGTGAGGGAAATGGGATTAAGAAAAGGGGAGAAGACAGGGGTGGGGGGTGTTTCACTCACGGGCTTCCCAGACCCCTCAGTTCACAGAACAAGGAGAAAGAGCAGCAGTGTTGCAGACAACTCTGAAACACACTTCCACTGTGCCAGAGCGGGAGCCCTTTCAAACATAGAGCCTCATGGAAGCATCATTACTTCAGACAGGCTGGAGGAGCAAAACCGCCATAGGGAAGGAACAGTGATAACCAATATGGATCTGGAGGAATCTGTGAATGATCTGCTACAGCTTATGTATTTACTCATTTTATTTATTTATGCCTGTCTTATTCCAAACAGATTTTTGTTCAGCCTTCCAAATGACCGTGGATAGAAAGAATACATTTCAGTGGAAGAGGAAGGAAAAATGGCAGAATAGAAAAGAAACGAGCACAGTTGAGGATCAGTTCCCTATCCTCCAGGACTCACAGACATTTACAGATTTAATTCTACCCGCTCCTCTCAGAGAAGAGGGAAGTGCACATTTCATTAATTTTAAATAAAATTTAAAAATTAAAAAATATACAATAATTTTTAAAAGTTAAAAACAGACCTTCAAGTCAATTTGAAATAGTATTTTAACTAAAGATAAAAATATATCTTGAGCTGCATTAAAACAAACAAACCTGCATCCAGTAGATTTCATCCTATTAACATTTCATGACTATTTTGAATTCATAAAATACACAGTAGGATACATATGTAATTATATTGCGTTGTTAGGAACCAAAATTTTCAATATAAAATAGAAGCAAATATAAAATCAAAGAAAGTTAATTAAAAATCCTATAACCAGAAAATCTCTATACCTTCCACTCAATTTTGCTATGAACATAAAACTGCTCTAAAAAAATAAGTTAAAGTTTTCCTTTTTCTAAAAAAAATATTGATTTCCCAGCAGTAGCCACAGAAACAGCTTAGAAATGACAATAGCCGGTAGCACTTAGCTCATCTAGTCCCTTAAATTATAGTCTCTAAATATTTCCCACTAAAAGAACCCAGGGCTCCTTAAGAAGTTACTTAATCCAAGTCTGGGTAGAGTATATACAAAATAGGCCTAAACCAATCAATAACTATTATCAACAACAAAATTACATACAAGCCAACTTGAAAGGGCTCCTACTGGCTGAAGATGGGCTATTTTGAGCAGCAAAAGATTTAAGATTTCACTGGATTGAAACACATCAGACATGTTAAAATAGCCAAATTCAGCATACTCCCTCTCACACAAAAGAAAAGCTTTTTGGTCATCCTCGAAGTTTGCTGGGGTATCAGTTCATTATCCTGAAAGAAGACTGAGGGGAAGAATCAGCATCTCTCCCGCCTTTGCTACAGACTTTTTCAGAATAACCAAAAAACTGATGAAGAGAATTCTTTGTAGAAAAACCATAGCTAGTAAATACAGAAGAAATGATGTGATTAAAAATCTTCATTCTGTGGGCTGATGGCCGAATTATACCTCTTTTTGGTCACACTGTGTGGCTTGTGGGATCTTAGTTCCCCAATCAGAGATTGAACCTGGGCTCTCAGGATCAAGAGCTCAGAGTCTTAACCACTGGACTGCCAGGGAATTCCCAGGATTATATTTCTAAGTGCCACAAAAATGCCTTGAAAATACAAAACTGAGGTAAAAGAAGCTTCCATTGTCTCTTGAATACATTAAAGCCAACTAATTATTCCTGGAAAGCCTACTTGGTATTCTGGCCTACTAAATTCTGTATTAAATGTATCAAACTTAAAAAATCACCATTTTACAGTCCCTATTAGACTAATGACTTCAGGTAACAATCATCAATGACTCCTGAAACCTTAGATGAAAAGATGATGTGCAACTTTCTAGTGGTGGGACCAAGCTGACAACACCTGATCAACCTCAGCCTCACCGCAAACAGTGGCGTGTTCTTACCAAAAAGGGCAAAAGCTGAATGTGAATCTGTCCAGCTTCTAGCTCTAACTTTAATAGATGTCCACCTCTATCTGTTTACAGAAAATATGAAGGATAGTACATGTCAAACACCACCACAAATCCAAAATGCAGGAAATACCAAGATATAAATCCAGATAACTTGAACAAATAAATGACACAAAATAAGAAGAGAAGATATCTTAAAGACTTAGAGAGACTTATGAAATATATCATATATAGACCTTTTCTTTTACCTCCTGATTCAAACAAAAGAATTACAAAGTGACACAATTCCTCAAGAAATCAAAGGGAAAAACTAAACCTCAAGCTAACAGAAGGGAAGAAATACTGCAAATTAATGTAGGGATAAGTGGCTCAGGCAGTAAAGAATCTGCCTGCAAAGCAGAAGACCCAGGTTCGATCCCTGGGTCAAGAAGATCCCCTGGAGAAGGAAATGGCAACCCACTGCAGTATTCTTGCCTGGAGAATTCCAAGGACAGGGGAGCCTGGCAGGCTACAGTCCATTAGGGTCGCAAAGAGTCAGACACAACTGAGCAACTAACACTTTCACTTTTTAAGTGAAATAGAGAATAGAAAAAAAAAAAATCAATGAAAGTAAGAGTTCATCTTTTAAAAAGATCAACAAAATGGACAAATCTTTAGCTAGATTAAGAAAAAAGAGATAAAACTCAAAATTAGAAATGAAAGAAAAAATGTTACAACGGATGCTACAGAAATCAAAAGGATTACGAGACTATTATGAACAACTGTATGGCTATAAATTGTGTAACATACAACCTACCAAGAAACATACAACCTACATAGACTGAATCATGAAGAAATAAAAAATCTGAACAGACCAATAACTAGTAAAGAGACTGAATCAGTACTGAAAATCTCAAAGAAAAACCAAGAACCTGATGCTTTGAAAGTGAAAATCGCTCAATTGTGTCCAACTCTTTGTGACCCCAAACTATACAGTCCATGGAATTCTCCAGACCAGAATACTGGAGTGGGTAGCCTTTCCCTTCTCCAGGGGAATCTTCCCAACCCAGGAATTGAACCCGGGTCTCTTGCATTGCAGGCAGATTCTTTACCAGCTGAGCCACAAGGGAAACCAAGGAATACTAGAATGGGTAGCCTGTCCCTTCTCCAGCGGATCTTCCTGACCCAGGAAATGAACTGGGATCTCCTGCATTGCAGGTGGATTCTTTACCAACTGAGCTAGGGAATTCTACCAAACATTTAAAGAATAATAATGCCAATCCTCCTGAAACTATTCAAAAAATTAAAGAGGAGGGAACACTTTTAAATTCACCCTATGAGAACAACATAATCCTGATATCAATGCTAGATAGGACATAATAGAAAAAGAAAACTACAGGCCAATATCCATATCCTTGGTTAATACTGATGCAAAAATCCTCAGCAAATATCAGCAAACTAAATTCAGCAACTCTTTTTCTTTCTCTTTGGCTGCACCACTTGGCTTGTGGGATCTCAGTTGCCTGATAAGGGGTTGAACTGGCACCCTCAGAAGTGAAACCGCCAAGTCCTAATTACTAGACTGCGAGGGGTTTTCCTTAGCAACTCTTTATATCAGTATATCATGACCAAATGGGACTCAGAACACAAGAGTGATTCAACATATGAAAATCAATGGGTTGCACCACATTAACAGGTTGAAGAACAAAAACATGACTGCTTCAGTTGAGGCAGAAATCTATTTAGCAAGATTCTATACCTTTTCATGGAGAAGGAAATGGCAACCCACTCCAGTGTTCTTGCCTGGAGAATCCCAAGGACAGGGGAGCCTGGTGGGCTGCTGTCTATGGGGTCGCACAGAGTCTGACACGACGGAAGCGACTTAGCAGCAGCAGCAGCATACCTTTTCATGATAAAACACTTAAACTATGCTGCTGCTGCTGCTAAGTTGCTTCAGTCGTGTCCGACTCTGTGCGACCCCATAGACGGCAGCCCACCAGGCTCCCCCGTCCCTGGGATTCTCCAGGCAAGAACACTGGAGTGGGTTGCCATTTCCTTCTCCAATGCATGAAAGTGAAAAGTCAAAGTGAAGTCGCTCAGTCGTGTCTGACTCTTCGCGACCCCAAGGACTGCAGCCTACCAGGCTCCTCCGTCCATGGGATTTTCCAGGCAAGAGTCCTAGAGTGGGTTGCATTGCCTTCTCCATTAAACTATGAATAGAAAAAAATTACCTCAACACAATAAAGGCCATAATGAAAATAAACAGCTAACATCATTCTCAATATGAAAGACTGCAAGTTTTTCTTTCACAATCAGGATGCACATTCTCACCACTTCTAGTCAAGATACTAATGGAAGTCCTAGCCAGAGCAACAAGGCAAGAAAAAGAGAAAAAAGGACATTCAATTGGAAAGGGAAAAGTAAAATTATCTCTGTTCACAGATGACATGATCTTACATGTAGAACACCCTAAAGAGTCTCCCCCAACCCCCATACACAAACAATTATTAGAACTAATAAATGAATTCAACAAAGCTGCAGGATATAAAATCAACATACAAGAATCAGCTGCATTTCTATACATTGACAAGAACAATCCAAAAAGGAAAGTAAGCAATTCCAATCAAAATGGGATCAAAAAGAATAAAATGCTTGGGAATAAACCTAACAAAGGAGGTGAAAGACTCATACACTGAAAATTACAAAACACTACTGAGATTTACACAGACTCACATAAAGGGAAAGATATCCCGTGTTAATGGGTCAGAAGACTTAGTACTGTTAAAATGTCCGTATTACCCAATGTGCTCTACAGAGTCAGCGTAATCTCTAGCAAAACATCAACAGCATTCTTTGCAGAAATGGAAAAATTCATCCTTAAGTTCATATGGAATTTCAAGGAGCCCCAAATTGCTAAAACAATTTTGGAAAAGAAGAACACTGGAAGACTCATACTTGCTGATTTCGAAAGATATTACAAAAGGATAATAATAAAAACAATGAGTTACTGATATGAAGACAGACAAATAGAAAACTGGAATAGAATAGAGGGGCCTGAAATAAACTGTCACGTATATGCTCATCTGGTCATCAACAAGGGAGCCAAGACCACCCTGGGGAAAGGACAATCTCTTAAACAAAGTTTTGGGGAAACTGGATATCCACAAGCAGAAGAATAAAATTGGATCCTTACTTTACGCCATATACAAAAATAACTCAAAACAGATTAAATACCTAAAAATAAAACCTAACAATTAAAACTCCTAAAAAAACACACAAAACCATGGGGGAAACTTTATGATATTGGGATTGGCAGTGACTGCTTGAATATGATACCAAAAGCATAGGCAACAAAATCAAAATAGACAAATAGAATACAAAACTTAAAAACGTTTTCACATCAAGGGATACAATCAATACAGTTAAAAGTGAGTTTATGGGAGATAATACTTGAAAATCATATATCTGATAAGCAGTTTATATCCAGAATATATAAAGGCCTGCAACTCAAAAACAAACAAACAAAAAAATCAAATACTATGACTAAAAGTGGGCAAAAGACCTGAATAGACATTTCTCTAAAGATGCTAGGCAAATAGCCAACAAGCATATGAAAACATGCTCAACATTACGAGTCATCAGAGAAAGGCAAATCAACACCCACAGTAAGTTTGCATCTCACACTACTATCAGAAACAAACACAGATGATACATTTAGGTGAGGATGCAGAGGAACGGGAACACCATACTGCTGGTGGGACTGCCAAGTGGGCCAGCTGCTATGGAAAGCGGTATGGAACTTCTTTAAAACGTGAAAAATAGGACTACTACATGACCCAGCAACGCCATTTCTGGGTATATATCCAAAAGAAGAGAGAGCAGTGTCTCAAAGAGATATCTGCACACCCATGTTCAAGCAGCACTATTCACAACAGGCAAGGGGTGAGAGTAATTCAGCTGTCCACAAGTAAACAAAATGTGGTAGATACATTGCAATATTATTCAGCCTTAGGAAGGAAGTCTTGTCACATGCTACAATATGGATGCACCCTGAGGACATTATGCCAAGTGAAACAAAAGACAAATAATGTATCATTCTGCTTATAGGAGGTACCCAGAGTAGTCAAATTCATAGAAACAGAATGTGAAGTGGGAGTTACCCGGAGCTGGGGGTGGGTAGGGGCATTGTTGTTTAATGGGTACAGAGTGTTAGATCTGCAGATGAAAAAGCTCTGAAGAGCTGTTGTACATCGATGTGAATATACTTAAAACCACTGAACTGTACACTTAAAAAAATCACTAAGATGATAAATTTTATCTTACGTGTTTTTTTAAATCACACACACAAAAGACAATTGAAAGGATCAGAAAAAACCTGAAAACTAATCCTTATCCAGTTAACTGCATTTGAATCCTATACTTACCAATAATAGATATAGCTACTTAATCCTCAGATAGTGGAAAAAACACTCTTATTAAGAGGTAGAAGACCTATTATAGCTTCTAGCCCCAAGTCTCCTAACTAAGTATTAGACAATATTCAAGAATTACTATGAATTTCATCAGATATAACAGCATTATGGATATGCTTTTTAAAAATTGATTCATACTGAAGTATTTTAGGGCGAAATCACATTTTCTAAGATTTGTCTTAATATACTCCGGACAAAAACAAAGAGTGTGGGGCTGGGGTAGATGAGACAACAGGGGAATAGTCACAAGCGTTGGAGCTGGGTGATGGGCACATAGAAACTCAGTTGCTGCTTTCTCTACTTTATACTTTCAAATTTTCCCAGTAAAAGACTTTAAAAAGAATAAACAAAATAAGAGGGGAAACGGATAGATGGATGGATGGATGTTTGGAATAAACAGCAGTAGGATAAATGTACTGAGATTTTCCAACAATAGTATCATACTACACATGCTACTATTAATTTTTAGAAAGTTTTTTGTTTAACTTGCATTTAACAGATATATTAAAAAAAAAAAACAAACTAGAATGAAATTGAAAGCCTTTTCAAGCTTCAAGTAAACATTTCTCACCACCTCTCCTGGCCTCCCCTGGCCTCTCCTGGCAATAAATAAATCAAAGAAGGTAAATGAGCAGAGAACGGGGGAACATAGGCACCCGGGGGCCGTGGAGAGCAAGCCGCACATGCCTCTCCACAGATCGAATATGAACAGAAATGGAGAAATTTCTGCTCGGAAAGCTTCCCCCATAAAATCAAGGAACACAAACCAAGCGTGAGAAGGTGTTGCTGACTATTCCTTGGGCACAGAAGATGGACCTGTCCTATTTCTGTTAAGACAGGAATCAGTCAACCAAGGACCTCAGAATAAGGATGCCAGGGCACAGGACCAAAAAGTACCGACACTCAAGGGGAAGAGAAGAGACAAAGCTGCAAGATGAAAAACAGGACTGACGCAGGTAAAGCTCAGCTCAGGCACTGGAAAGAAAGATCCCCAGTTAAGAAACCAGTGAAATAATACTTGTTGGAGCAGGAGAGACACACACGGCCTGTTGCATCGTAAGGTGGAAGACAAATGGCAGAACTAACACAGACTGGGGGGATCCAACCAGGGAGTCAGAGAGCCAGGGATCCCAACTGGGGTCAGGGCATGAGGGAGTGACAGGGTTTGGAGGAGAGTGAGAGACAGGGAGAGGCGGGGAGCTTGAGTGGTGCCACAGAGAGGGGAGTCAGAGAACTTGAGCTGAGCTGGGCACTGCCCAGGGCAAAGCACTTCCCCCTCCCACGACCCCACCATCTGCAAAATGTGTTCAAAGAAAGGCTCTCCAGGGTCCCTTCCTTGGTTGTAGATGGTTTTTCTCCAAACATACTCCTGACTATAAGAACGATTAAACACAAGCGGGTAAATAGTAAGGAAACCACTGAAATCTCCACGCAAAGATGCATTTTAAACTTGGCTGCCTGGAAACAAGGGAGGTGGTCTCCAGGATCCCCCAAGGTTCCACTGACCAAGAACAGAGGCAAGTGACACTTGCCTGGGAAAATGGAGAAATGCCCTGGCCAGGCCCTGCCTCCCTCCCAACAGGGAGACAAAAAACAGGCAGAGAGGCAGAGGAAAGCAATGCCAGCAGTTGCTGCTCTGACAAATCGCTGGGCATGGTACCCACTCCCATTCCCTAGGAATGGCTGCTCCACCGTTCTCTGGGCACCAGGTACCAACAGTATCACTGCACACCCCATGGGATGTTTTAAAATTGGCAACATCAAGTGCTTCCTTGTGACTGAGCCCCGGCAACTGCTGCACCACGTGTTTTTTTGTTTTTGTGTTTTGCACCATGTTTTAATACCCTCCCCTCAAAACAATCTTGAGGTACATACAGTAATTATCCCCATCTCAGGGTGAGGGAAACTGAGGCTCAGTGACGTCAAGTTTGCCCAATGCTGCCTGACAAGTGAGCAGGAAGGTGAGGAGCCCCACCCCACCCCGGTCAGAGGTCACAGAAAGATTCCCAGTGAGGCCTTTTTTAATCAGGATTTATTGCTAGCCTGGGGTCACAGGGTCCCCTGCCTCTGGCACAGAGGCCAGCCAGTGGGGTCAGGGCTGCTCCTGACTTATTGACCCCTGCCTCTTTTTCTGTGGATCCAGCACAGAGATGGCCATCTGGTTCCATGACCAGAGCGCAAGGATAACTCTGATGGGGTCAGCTGGCGAGGAAGGATAGACCAGCATTCCAAAGGCAGGATCCCCAGGGAGCAAAGGCCCCTGCCACTCCCGATGCAAGCCTCAACCTCCCCATTGGGAGGGCGCGAACCTCCATTTCTAACCCCAACCTGGGGTGGAGGGTGTGGTCTTCAGTTTCCTGGCTGCCCCTCCAGTGTAATAGTTGCCCTACATTGAAACTGTCTAACCCCCTTTCAGGGTCCATGTAGTTATGATGAACTGAAATCAGCCTCAAAGAGAGCACTTGGAAAGGACATCAGGTTCCAGGCCCTTCTCGTTACACTGTTACTTGTGTTTGAACCCCGTCCTCACCTGTAAGGATACAGGCAGTGGGAAGAATACTTCTGTGGGAAGAATACTTCTGTTGGAAGGTGGAAACCTGGCTCTCAGCCCGGAATCTCCCACGACCCCTGCAGCGTTGCCAGTGCCCTAACTTCCCTTTGCCTTAGTGTCCCCATCTCTCAGCAAGGGCGAGTTGCCTGTCCCTCATCACTCCATCCAAGTGTTGTAATACAAATGGAGTCAAGGTTGGCAAACACCCTCTGAATTCTAGGCAGCAGCACCATGACCCCGTCTCGCAGTGCTCACATCCTTCCACTCCACCCCCAAGCCCAAAGGTCCAGCAGCCAGTTAGACAGCATCAACCAAGGCCCAGAGGAACAGGAGGAACCCTGTATTCAGGACGGTTTGGCTGATGCTCTCAGTAAAGGTAACTCTGATAGAACCCAGGGGGAAACGTAAACCCTCTTCTCCAGCAGCCAGAGGGGCCTCCATCTTGCCTGTTCTCCCAGATTACCTAGCCACACTGCCCCTTCCCCAGAAAGCTCAGGATCACTGATTTCTGGAAACTGCTTAAGTCCAAAAGATTTTTAGAACACCAAGAGTCCCTTTCCTATTCCACTTTCCAGGGACATCCCTATTCAGCAACCCCTGTTTTCAGGGCATCCCTGTGAGTTCTGCAGAGGAGGAGGGCTTACTCCACATCATTTGGAAAACAGATGTCCGTCCTTACACGTTACTTTAGCGGCCTCACAAATGCGTATGAAAAAGCAGGTGGTCATCTGCAGAGTTAACCTCCCTGGACTTGCCAGGCAGCCCCAGCACAGATCACAGTGCCATCCAGTTTTGTGACAAGTGTGGGTTCGCAGGGGAGGCTGGAGGGGGTAGATGGACGGCCTGCTCTGCAGAGGGATGGGGACAGAGGACAAGGGCAACGAGGAGGCAGGCGCCCGGGGGGCAGACAGGGGTGGGGTCAGGGGGCCGGCTGCAGGATGAGCTGGGTAATTTCTGCCCTGCTGCCCAGACGCATGGGTATCCCATAATAGGCTGTGCCTGGGCTCACGTATACAAATGTAGTCTCGGCCACCTGGTAGAGACCAGCAAAGAAGGGGTTCAGGAGATAGGCTGCCACGTTCAAGGGGAAGATCTGCCCAGCATGCGTGTGCCCAGAAAGGATCAGGTTAATATCTGGCCGGGCCTGGAGGGCTCTCTTGGCAGCCAGGGGCTGGTGAGCTAGCAGGATGGTAGGGTGGTCTGGGCTGCAGCCCTCCAGGGCCTTCTCCAGGTCCATGCCATGGCCAGTGTAGTGCAGGATGTTCGCTTCGATGTCGTCCACCCCAGCCAGGCAGATCCAGTCGTCGTCCTCATGGTGGGCCCCGGTAGCAGAAATCCTCACGTTCTCATTGTGGAGGGGCTGGACGTTCAGAGACATCAGCAGCGCAAACCAGTTGCTGACATCCGACGTGTAGTACTCATGATTGCCCGTGACGAAGTAGGTGCCCAGGCGTGAACGCAGCTGGCCCAGAGGAGCCACGGCCGTGCGCAGGACAGAGGCTTCAGAATCGCACAGGTCGCCCACGATCACTGTGACGTCCGGCTCCAGCGTGTTCACCATCCTTACGAACATGTCCATCTTGGTCCTGCCCACCGTGGGACCCAGGTGGATGTCCGAGAGGAGCACGATCTTGAGGCTGTTCATGGAGGGGGGCAGCCGATGCACGGGCACCTCCACAGTGGTCACCGCTGGGGGCTGGGCAGCGTTCAGCAGCCCCACCACGCTGAGCACAGTGGTTACCATCACTGCCAGTGCCGGCCGGAGGGCCAGCTTCCTGGTCTTGTCAAGACTGCCCACCGCCCTGCCGGCACGCCAGGCCAGGAGCTGGTAGGCCTGCTCCATGCCGCTGAGGACACAAAGGAAGCAGAGCATGATGACATACGCCCCGAGGCAGGTATAGGCAACCAGGGAAAAGAGATAGGGCTCCTCGGCCACTAGAAAGATCATGGTGAAGAAGCTGGAATGCGCTAGGGCCAGGAAGGTCGCGACGATCATCTTCCAGAGTTGGAAGCAGGCTGACTCTGCAGCCGGGGAATGCCTGAGGTTGCTGACGGTGCTGCGCCAGATGTAGATGGAGCCGAGGAGCATGAGCGAGTTGACAAACAGAGCGAGCTGCAGGCGGAACAGGCATCGCCAGGCCCTGAACTCCAAGCTCTCCGCCAGGTAGGACCGGGAGACAATCATGGACACGAAGACAGTCCCGGCAGCCAGGGCGGCCTTTGCGCCCAGGGACAGCTGCCTGAAGATCGCCATTGCCTCAGCTCCTAAGAGGATACCCCGCCAGCTCTGTGCGGGTGAGCTCTGGAAGGTGAGTTCCTTAGATAGGACAGTGGCCAAGGACAGGTTTCCAGGTCAACTCCTCCTGCAACCAGGAACCGGCATCAGCTTTGTGGGATATGAAAGCTTTCTTGTCCCCTGTCAAAAACTGAAGGCCACTTACATCTGTCCAACCAGCCTTGAACCCAAGCTACTCAAGTACCAGTCAGCTGCACACTTTATCAGTGAACTACAAATACACTTTGTAACAGGATGGGCAGTGTCACTTTCTTACAGTTCTCTGCATCTTTCAAGTATTTCCACAACATGTATATGAACATTTATAATAAGAAAAACATTATTCTAAATCAGCGGTTCTCAAAGTGTGGTCCAGGGAGACCCTTTGGCTGTTGGGGTTGGGGGGGAAGGAGGGGGTGTCCACTGACTGTTTTCAAAAACAGCACTAAGCCATAACCATTCTCTCATGAGTGTACAGTGAAGTTTCCAGAGGTTACATGACATGTGATATGGCAAAACTGAATGCAGAAGTAGCTACGAGCATTCAACAGTCCTCTATTAAGACAGACATGAATGGAAACAAGTATACATATGGCTGAGTCCCTTTGCTGTCCACCTGAAACTACCACAACATTGTTAATCAGCTAAACCTCAATACAAAATAAAAAATTTAAAGTTTGAAAAAAACAAAGTCTAATCTCCAAAAAAAACCCCAAAAACACATGAAAGAGATTGGCAAAAATGTACAATGTCACTTTGTGCCCTAAAAACTGGAGAGAACAACTTATTAAAAAATATATATATATATATAGTTTATTAACATATAGTTTTAAATGTTCTAACTTCTAGGACAGTTACAGTTTGAGAACCGCTGTTCTAAAGTGTAAACCAGGAAGCCATGGACAGCTAGTCTGCTGGAATTTTTTTTCAGCTGTAGCCCAAGAAGGGGAACTGAGGCAACTGACAAAAAGATTCCTGGGGTGGAGCCAGTCTCCTGGTTGGTTCTCATAGCTGGCTGGCTCCCAGACAAAAAACTGCAAGGGAACTACAGACCTGGATAGACAAAGGTTAGCAAATATTCATTTGAGGTGACCTTTTCCCAATAAGACCTAAAACGAAAATATTTTCAGCAGTTGTTTTCCAAGTAAAATTCTCAACCTTGCTTTTAGATAAATGTAGGCCTTTTTTTCTTTTTTCTGCTCTAGGCACTTTATAAAAAGCCTCTTATCAGAAGGTGTAATTTGCAAGTCAAGTTCACCAGCTTCTACTTATAAAACAAGCCCTAGACTCAGCCCACCGGAACTCTGGAGGAACCAAAATTAGTTCCCAGAAAGTGTAGAGAGAAAGGCGCCCGTTTCAAGTCCCCACTCTCACCTCCCAGCTCAGATCTCCCCACCCCCACCTTTCCAAGGCCAGGATGTTGACCTGCACAGGAGCGATCCCGAGTTCCCTCGGCCACTACCTTAGCTCTGCCGGGTAGACTGAGGCTGTCCTTCTCCCGCAATCGTGCACGACTCTTCCCCAGCTCCCCGCCCCCCGCGTCCCCGCCCCAGCGCATACCTCGCCCGGCCAGACCTCCCTCCAGCAACGCTGGCGGACACCTGCAGCCTGCCCCTCGCCCACCGTCAAACGCTGAAGCTCTGAAAAATCCAAGCCTTAAAAGTAGGCGGAGGGAAGTAGCGAGACGGGCAAGAGACGTCCTCAAAGAGAACACCCCGAAGGTAATTAATCCAATGTTCCCATTGCTGGGGCCTCTCGTGACCCCACTATTCTCCTTCCGGAGCGCTCCAGAGAGCGCAGGCAAGAGAGGCACGCCAAGCCCGAGCCTCCGGCGCCCTCCAAGAACGCGCGCTACTCAGAATCCCACTCCCGGAAACCCGCAAAGCTGGAAAGCACCTCATCTCAGCCCTTGGTTGCATCGATAAGGAAGTGGCTTTCGGCGACAGAGGCGGCAGGAGCGGAACTCACAAGCTACAGAGCTACTGGTAAGGACGAGCGCCCCGCCCGGCCCGCCTCCGATGGGAGGGCCGGCCCACTGCCTGAGCTTCCCCGGTAGCCGGGCGGGCCCGGGCGTGCCTCGGGGGTCCCAGGACCTCCGCCCTGTGGGGCCCCAGGTGGCCGCAGCCCCAGTTCCCCGCCAGCGTTTCCCCGATTCATCATTTGTGCGCGGGGGTCCTGTGGACTTACGTGCAAACCACGCGCAGAGCCCAGCAGCAGCGGCACCAGCAGCAGGGCGAGGAGGCGAACGACCTCCGGCATGTCCACTCTCGGGCCTCCCGGCTCTGCCGTCAGCCGGGGAAGCCGTTCGGTGTCACTTGACCGAGGACCGGGGGCCTGGTCCCGCCCCGCGCCGCCTCCGCCCCGCGCCCCGCCCCGCCGCCGCAGCCGCGGAGCCCGGAGCCAGGGTAGCCGAGAGCCTGGGGCCACACGCGGCCGCGTGACTGCAGGGCAGTGTTATCTGACCTCGGCGGGCCTCCGCCTGAGGGAGGAACCTTTTGCAAAGACTCAGGAGTACTCGCTGTCAGCAGCTTGATAACGCACCTCCGGTTTGGACTTTAACAAGGGTCTCCTTGCTCCCCGGCTTCCTGGACACGACAGAAACGGAGCAGTTAAACCTAAGTGGACTAGATGGATCCTCAGCCTTTCATAGGGGCAGTCTGGAAAACAACCAGGGGTCCGCCAAGTGTGGTCCCTGATCCAATCTTCTATCTGGTACGTGTTAGAATTGGAAATAACGAGTCCTCGCCCAAGGGATAACCCTAGGGATAGCGTCCAGAAATCTATTTTTACAACCCTCCAGACAGCACGCAAAGCTTGAGAACCATTCTTCCAGGTTACTGATACATTAAGAGATGTGGTTCAACTGTGGCGAAATCTTCAGGAATTCCAGGCAACCCTCAAGGCACCCGGGTCTCCGGAATTTTTATTTCATGCTGGGTTTTGAGAGATGAGTACCAACAGCTCCCATCTTTCAGTTTTGCACTTAAGCCACTCAACATCCCTGTGATGCAAGCAGATCTGTCAAGTGGGCGTGCAATATCTAGTATGATCTCTTTTCTACACTTGGGGAAAGGGAGACTCTTCTGTGAGTTAACCAGTCCAGGACTGCTGCTGCTGCTAAGTCGCTTCAGTTGTGTCCAGAACTGCTGGTTACCCCTAGATCTGAACCTAAAGTTGTCTTTTCCTACCTGGTTGCCAAAACTCTCTGCAAATCCCCCCTTTGCATCACTGCACTTTAATCAACTTTAATCAAAACTGAGTCTCAGAGGAAGGCGCCTTTAGGGAAATCGCTTTCAAATATATATATGTATATATATTTTCCAGCTTTATTGAGTTACGATTAACATTCTACTGTTGTGGAATCCGGAATCACAAAACACAAGATGGTGTGGAGTACTGTTTATTACTGCCAGCAGGTCCAAGGGAATCAGTTCCCAACAAGGACCTCGATGGTTCCCAGAGGCCGGGTTTTATAACCATCACCCCTCACCCCCATCCCCACCACGTGAGTGGTTACATGTTAGCAAACTCTTTGTTGTATAGGACTGAGTTTTACAACAAGTAGGTGCTAGGAGAACAAACAATTAAGGTTAAAGGTGGGGATCAATGCTTATACATCAAGGGGGGATATCTCCATGGTTAATCTAACAGGGGCAGCCTGACCTCAACTACAGTCTCCGTTTGCCATCTGTATGGAGGAAAGTCTCCAGGAGACCTGGTTTTTATTAGCAATGGTCTTCTCATTCTTGGGCAGGGTTCAGGCCCAGTTATTTACATCCTGTCTTTAAGACAGATGACAGGCTTTAAGATGGAGTCTCGCCTTTCCTCACACTGGCCCCAACACTGCAAAAATCACTCATGCTAAATGTATTAACTTGCTAATGGTTTAGTCGCCAAGTCGTGTCTGAGTCTCGTGACAGCAGGGACTGTAGCCACCAGGCTTCTCTGTCCATGGGATTTCCCAGGCAAGGAAACTGGACTGGGTTGCCATTTCCCTCTCCAGGGAATCTTCCCCACCCAGGATGGAACCCGAACTTCCTACATTGCAGGCAGATTCTGCTGCTGCTGCTGCTAAGTCGCTTCAGTCGTGTCTCTGTGCGACCCCATAGACAGCAGCCCACCAGGCTCCCCTATCCCTGGGATTCTCCAGGCAAGAACACTGGAGTGGGTTGCCATTTCCTTCTCCGAGCCACTAGGGAAGCCCATTTTGTTAACTTGAGACTTGAGGTTAACAATAACAGTATAGGGTTAGCGAATTCCCTGGTGGTCCCAGGATTCGATCCCTGGTAGGGGAACTAAGATCCCACAAGCCAAACTGCGAGCACCCCCCACCACCAGAATTACAGTTTATTGATAGACTCCTTGACTAAACTTTAATTAGGCTTCTCTGACTAGAGACTCTTCTAGACTCTTCTAGACCTGGATCTTGGCCTTCTGTGCCTGACCTGTCCTTGCCTGCCGGGAATTGTCCAGTCTTAGCAAATTAGCAAAAAAAAAAAAAAAAATCTTAGCAAAGAATCCTGCTAAATCAGTTTGGGAATAATCCCCCAGTTCTTGTTATCTGATCAAGTTCCTCATCCCCACCCCACCTCTCTTGACATCTAACTCTTTGACCTGCCCTTCCTGGAGAAGGAAATGGCAACCTACTCCAGTATTCTTGCCTGGAGAATCCCATGGATGGAGGAGCCTGGTGGGCTACAGTCCACGGGGTCGCAAAGAGTCGGACACGACTGAGCGACTTCACTAGCAAAAATCCCTTGAGACCTCCTCTTACAATTTTCCACCCACAAGCCCCTAACTCTGCTGGCTATAAATCTCCAGCTCTCTTTGCTGTAGTTAGAATTGAGACCCATCCCTCTCCACATGTGGCAGTAGAATTGACTGTTATGACAAAAATCTTGAAGAAAATCTTCCTTGCCACTTTAGCAAGTATACCATTTTTTTTCTTTAGCACTATTTTTTTTTTTTACAATTTGCAGACCTTTTTCAAACTTAGTCTGGTTTTTAACAATGAGACTGATGGTTATCAAAGACAAGATTAGTGGTAACAGTAACCACTGGTAGTAACAGGTAGTAACCACTGGTAGTCCAGTGGCTAAGACTCTGAGCTTCCAATGCAGGGGGCCAGGGTTCGATCCCTGGTCAGGGAACTAGCTCCCACAGCAGCACATGCTGCAAGTAAGAGCCTGCATGCCACAACTAAGACCCAGCACAGCCAAATAAATAAATAAGGTAATAATAATAAAGAATGGTAATTACTTATGAGAGTGAGGGCCTGAAATGGGAAGGGCCCCCGAAATTTTGTTTCTTGAACTAGAGGGTGGTTACAGGAGTACTTGCCACCTAGTCATTCATTTATTTTGTGTCACTTCCTGTATCTTTTTTTTTTTTTTTGACCTCGCCTCAGGGCATGTGGGGTCTTAGTTCCCCAATGAGGGATTGAACCCATGCCCCCTGCAGTGGAAACACAGAGTCCTAACCACTGGACTGCTAGGGAATTCCCTGTAACTGTTTTTAAAATTAGTTTAAAAGTTATTTTGGGGGCTTCCCTGGTGCCTCAGTGATAACAAATCCACCTGATAATAGAGGAGACATGGGTTTAATCCCTTTTCTGGGAAGATTGCACATGCTGCAGAGCAATTAAGCCTGTGCACAGCATTTGAGCCTGTGTTGTAGGACCTGCGTGCTGCAAGTACTGAAGCTCACGTGCCTAACGCCTGTGCTCCACAACAAGAGAAGCCACCGTAATGGGAAGCCCATGAACCGCAACTACAGAGTAGCCCCAACTTTCTGCAGCTAGAGAAAGCCCACCCAGCAACGAAGACCCAGCACATAAAGAAACCTAAAAAAAAAAAAAAAGATGAGGGGGACTTCCCTGGCAGTCCAGTGGTAGAACTCCATACTTTCACTGCACGGGGGGAGGGTTCAATCCTTTGTCTGGTCTAAGAACTAAGACCCCACAAGCCTTGAGGCATGGCCAGAAAAAAAAGATATGAGATTCAAATGTTAGCATCCATGAATAAAGTTGTATTAGACTACCACCCCTCTGACTCACTACGTCCTGCATGTGACTGCTTTGGGATTACAATGGCAGTTGAGCAGCTGAAACAGAGACTTTGCTGTTGTTGGTGTTCAGTCCCTAAGTTGTGTCTGACTCTTTGCAACCCCATAGACTGAGCACGCTAGACTCCTCTGTCCTCCACTATCTACCGGAATCTGCTCAAATTCATGGCCATTGAGTCAGGGATGCTATCCAGCCATCTCATCCTCTGCTTCCCTCGTCTCCTTTTGTCTTCAGTCTTTCCTAGGATCAGAGTCTTTTCCAGTGAATTAACTTTTGCATCAGGTGCCCAAAGTACTGGAGTTTCAGCTTCAGCATCTATCCTTCCAATGAATATTCATTTTTTTTTTAAATTTTATTTTGTTTTTAAACTTTACATAATTGTATTAGTTTTGCCAAATATCAAAATGAATCCTGAATATTCAGAGTTAATTTTCTTAAGGACTGACTGGCTTGATCTCCCTACCGTCCAAGGGACTCTCAAGAGTCTTCTTTGGCACTCAGCTTTCTTGATGGTCCAACTCTCACATCCATACATGACTATTAGAAAAAACACAGCTTTGTACGGACCTTTGTTGGCAAAGTGATGTCTCTGCATTTTAATTCGCTGGCTAGGTTTGTCATAGCTTTCCTTTAGGAGCCACAAAACCTAAAATGGACCGTATCTGACCCTTTACAGTAGAAGCTTGCCCGGAGAGTATAGATAGAAGTTTGTTTCTGAGATTTTAGCGCCAGACTCTGTGGTATAGTTGAACTGGAAGTGATAATGGCCGTGGTTGTGCTAAAGGCTTTACCAGCAGTGAGTCAGTCTGCATCCCACCTAGTTTCGTGTTATTATCCACATTTCACAGATGAGGGAACCGAGTCACAGGGGAGGTGCCGGCCAGTAGCCACAGAGCCAGGAAGTGATGGGACCTCTAGTTTCATTGCCTGACTTTAAACCTCAAGTTTTTTATCTTTATTTTTGTATTGAGGTATAGTTGATTTACAATGTTATGTTATTAGTAGTTTCTAGAGTATAGCAAAGTGATTTCAGTTTATTTATATACATGTATACATATATAAATATATATATGTATATACATATACATATGGTTTATTAGAGCCCGGGTTATTTTCACAAGGCCATGATGCTTCTGTGCCTGCTCTATTTATAGTTCCTGTCTAAGTGTGCACACACAGTAGGTGCTGCTGTGCTGTGCAACGCTCAGTTGTGTCTGACTCTGTGACCCCATGGACCATACCCCGCCAGGCTCCTCTGTCCATGGAAGTTTCCAGTCCAGATTGCTGGAGTGGGTTGCCATTTCCTTCTCCAGGGGATCTTCCCAACCCAGGGTGAAACCCACATTTCTTGTGTCTTCTGCATTGGCAGGCAGATTCTTGACCACTGTGCCACCTGGGAAGCCTCATGTGTATGTATCATATATATAATTATACATTAAAATAAATATATATTTATTACATGTATATATATAATTATACATAATATACATATTATTACATGTATAGGATGAAAGAAAACTATGGAGCAAATGAGGCAGAATGTTAACAATCGATGAATTGAGCAAAGGGCATATAGAAATTCTTATATCAAAATGAAAAGGTTATTTTAAAAATAAAAAATAAAGTGTCCTGCCTACAGATTCAGACAGTTATGCTGTGTAGCAATCCCTCATGCTTCTCACAAGTCTTTATTTATTTATTTATTTTTTCACATGTACAGTTAAAATGTTTCATAGGACACATCAAAATGGATGTCAGGCATATAATTGAGACACAGTAGCCATAGTTTGTTAATAGTATTGCATTAATACATGTAAAAGTTTCTATCCGATCAGTTATTATTACAAGTTCTTGTGGTGGTTCAGTCATGAGTCGTGTCCGACCCTTTGTGACCCCATGGACCCTCCAGGCTCCTCTGTCCATGAGGTTCTCCAAGCAAGAATACTGGAGTGGGTTGCCATTTCCTTCTCCATCTCACAAGTCTTTAAATTTTCTGATGAAGAAAGTCACAAGACTATCCTGGGGTTAAATTGTGCAACCAACTAATGGGTGTGATTATGAAACAATCAGTTCAGTTCAGTCTCTCAGTCGTGTCCAACTCTTTGCGACCCCGTGGACTGCAGCACACCAGGCTTCCCTGTCCATCACCAACTCCTGGAGCTTGCTCAAAGTCATGTCCATTGAGTCAGTGATGCCATCCAGCCATCTCATCCTCTGTCATCCCCTTCTCCTCCTGCCTTCAATCTTTCCCAGCATCAGGGTCTTTTCCAATGGGTCAGTTCTTTGCATCAGGTGGCCAAAGTATTGGAGTTTCAGCTTCAGCATCAGTCCTTCCAATGTATATTCAGGACTGATTTCCTTTAGGATTGACTGGTTTGATTTCCTTGCAGTCCAAGGGACTCTCAAGAGTCTTCTCCAACACCACAGTTCAGAAGCATCAATTCTTTGGCACTCAGCTTTCTTTATGGTCCAACTCTCACATCCATCCATGACTACTGGAAAAACCATAGGTTTGACTAGATAGACCTTTGTCAGCAAAGTAATGTCTCTGCTTTTTAATATGCTATCTAGGTATGTCATAGCTTTTCTTCCAAGGAGTAAGCGTCTTTTAATTTCATGGCTGCAGTTACCATCTGCAGTGGTTTTGGAGCCCCCCAAAATAAAGTCTTTCACTATTTCCATTGTTTCCCCATCTATTTGCAATAAAAAGATGAAATTGTGAAATCATCAGGTTGCAGTTTCCTCACAATCTCAGTAAAAGTTGGCAGCTGTGCCCCAGGACTGGCCCACCTTTCATGACTCTTGTGAGGTTAGGATGGCTGCATGTCCTCAAACTCCCTTTCAGGAGTCTAAAACCAAAAGATCTAAAAGCAAAAATACCCCAAGTGAGGCCCTTCTTAATGGGGGAGGGGGATGGGAGGGGAATGATTTTGTTTTCAACACACACTGTCTCTCTTTTGAGACGTTCCCAGCGGTCCAGTGGTTAGGACTTCATACTTCCACTGCGGTGGGCTAGGGTTTGATCCCTGGTCATGACACTAAGCTCCCACGTGCTGCATAGTTCGACCAAAGAAAGAAAGAAAAAAAGGATCAGAAAGTCTAGCCACAGAAGGGCCAAGGTCCCATAGGGTAACAGTAGATCAGTAGATCATATATTGCATTGGGACATTCTTTAGGCAGGTAGGTTCTCTCAGTTTGCAACATCTTCTCGTCTGCTGCACCTTTGCCATGGCCTGCAGGCACCAGCAGACGTGAAAGTTTCCAACTTCTGGGGCAGAGAGTATCCGTGCTAATTTGATTACAACCTCTCTGACTGCTATATCAAACACATTGATGTGACCCATGAGATCCCCTAGTTACCTGTCTCCAGAGCCCTCAGCTGCCGGCTCCATCCAGCTAGCCTGGCTGCACATCTATCGCCCCAAACCAACCACCTGGAGTTTCTGCTCCTCCGGATACCTGTGCGCTCATTGGAACAGAGCACCACGCTTCCTCTGTTGTTGCCAGAGACTGGGTGGTGCAACCCAGAGGGGCAGGCAAGTTCACTCTCTCGTGGAGAACCACAGTGCAGTGGGGATCAGAGCGGGGAATGAGCCAGTAAATAAATGTCCTCCTCGCCCGTCTTCGCTCAGATCAACTGTTTCAAGGAGTGGTTTCTCTGTATAGCTTGTCCAGAGACATTCCACATGGTCTAGTGGGCGCACCTGCCAAGGCCCACATGTCTTCAAGCTGTTCTGAAGTTGTAGCCAGTGTGGGACCACGTTCCTTTGCATCTTTGTGTTGCATCTCAGGGGCTCCCCAGGTGCCTCTAGTGGTAAAGAACTGGCCTGCTACTGCAGGAGATGTAATAAATGCAGGTTCCATCCCTGGGTCAGGAAGAGCCCCTGGAGGAGGGCATGGCAATCCATTCCAGTATTCTTGCCTGGAGAATCCCATGGACAGAGGAGCCTGGCGGGCTATGGTTCATAGGGTCATGAAGAATCGGACATGACTGAAGCAACTTAGCACACACGCACACACTTTGCTCTCATCTTTTCTTTCCTTTTCCTTTCCTTTCCTCTCCTCTCTCCCAGTCATGCATTCTACCTTCCACATAAAGTCTGAGCACTTAGTTCTTGCCTCAGTCTCTGTTTTCTAGCCCACCCAGCATGAGACCATTATTTGTTGAATACGAAGAAACTGCTCTGCAGCCTACTATTTAAGCTTTCTCTATCGGTGGGTTCTGGGGATGTCCTCTTAGATTTTGCTTTTAGGATCACAGGTCACAATTTATTCCCAATTCAAATCCCAGATTTAATGCCTCTTTCGGAATGAAGTAATTAGTGCTTGCACTAGCTGGAAGGGTTCTTTTCCTTCCTACATACATCTGACTTATGACATTTATCTTTCTCTGTTATGGCTCTTTATGTTCTGTGCCTTAACTCAGACCCTCATCTTCTTTTAATTATGAATGAATTAATTATTTTTGGTCACACTGCGAGGCTTGTAGGATCTTAGTTCTCCGACCAGAGACTGAACCTGGGGTCCCCAGCCGTAGAAACGCAAAGTCTTAACCACTGGACCACCAAGGAATTCCCACACGTTCATCTTTCTTATAGGATCACATTTTGGGGTCTTTATGCTGTTTTTTGACCTCCAGTCCCATCACCTCTCTTCTTCTTTGTAACTGTTATTTCTTTTGCCAAGAATCTTCTTCCTTTTTCCCTTCTTGCCTCCAGCAGTCTTCTGTTCCTTTTGTTCAGGTCCTTCAAGACTTAGAGAATGACCTCTTGCAAGAAACTTTCCCAGACTCACCTTCAGACTAGGTTAGTGCTACAGACTGAAGGTTTGTGCCCCTCCCCAAATTTATATGTTGAAACCTAATCCTCAAAGTGATGGTATTTGGAAATGAGGTCTTTGAAGTCTTCGGAGTGATTAGCTCATAAGGATGGGGCCTTCATGGATGGGATTAGTGCCCTTGAAAAGGAGACCCCCCCAGGGACTTCTCTCTGATGGGCTGCCTTTCAGTCCAGAGACCACGGGTTCAGTCCCAGGTTGGGGAACTAAAATCCCACATGCCATGAGGTATGGCCACACATTTATTAAGAGACAGAGAGAGTCCAGTGGTTAGGACCAGGTGCTTTCACTGCAGTGGCCCAGGGTTCAGTCCCTGGTCAGGCAACTAAGATCCAGCAAGCCATGCAGCCAAAGTAAAAAAAGAGAGACTCCTTGAGGACTTAGGTCTGCCCCAGGTGTGGAGGTGACACAGTGCTTGGATTTCAGGGACCCTGGCACGTATGGGTACCCATGGCTGATTCATGTTGCTGTATGGCAGAAACCAACACAATATTGTAAAGCAATTATCTTTCAATTAAAAATTGGTATTTTTTTTTTTAAAGAGGGAGAGACACCAGAAAGTTCCCTTGCCCCTTCCATCCATGAACCATAGACAGGTTCTCTGACACCAAACCTGGCAACACCTTGATCTTGGGGTTCTCAGCCTCCAGACCACGAGAAATAAATTTCAGTCTATGAGCCATCCACTGGGCCTGTGATAGCAGCCGGAAGTCACTAAGATAGTTACCCAACCCTCTTTGGGGTCCACATAACACTGTCTCCAGCTCTAATGGTGGGTAATTAAAGGTTTGCTTATCTGTCTTCTCAAGACTTTGAGGGAACGAGTTGACGTTTCTTTAATACAGTGCCTGTCACACAATAGTTGACTATAGGTTAATGGAACAAATGCAAAAAAATATAGATGTCTTACCTCTACTGAACTGGAAGTTCCTTGTAGTCAAGGATGTATGTCTGATTCATCTTTGCATTCCGTGCCAAGGGCAGGACCTGGTCTAAGGTAGGTGCTGAACAGTGTAGTGAAAGAATGAATAAATTCATGATACTAAAGAGAATTTGTAATTTAAGTCACCTGAGGGGCCTTCCACCTTATAGGAAATCATGATCCAAACGTTTTGTTTACGGTCCCTTTTTCATTCCAGTTTTATCTTGTATGTTTGTATGTTGTTGTTCAGCCTCTCAGTCGTGTCTGACTCTTTGTGACCCCATGGACTGCCGCAGCACACCAGGCTCCCTTATCCTCCCCCCGAGGTTGGGTAAACTCTTCCCATTGAATTGGTGATGTCATCTAACCATCTCATCCTCTGTTGCCCCCTCTTCTCCTGCCCTCAGTCTTTCTCAGCATTAGGGTCTTTTCCAATGAGTCGACTCTGCATCAGGTGGCCAAAGTATTGGAGCTTCAGGTTCAGCATCAGTCCTTCCAATGCATAGTCAGGGTTGATTTACTTTAGGAGGGACTGGTTTGAACTTTGCCATCCAAGGGACTCTCAAGAGTCTTCTCTAGCACCACAGTTCAAAGCACCCTGATAGCTCAGTTGGTAAAGAATCTGCCTGCAATGCAGGAGACCCCAGTTCAATTCCAGGTCAGGAAGATCTGCTGGAGAAGGGATAGGCTACCCAGTCCAGTGTTCTTGGGCTTCCCTGTGGCTCAGCTGGTAAAGAATCCGCCTGCAATGTGGGAGACCTGGGTTCGATCCCTGGGTTGGGAAGATCCCCTGGAGAAGGGAAAGGCTACCCACTCTAGTACCCAGGCCTGAAGAATTCCATGGACTGTATAGTGCATGGGATGGCAGAGTTGGACACTACTGAGCAACTTTCACTTTCAACCTTCTTTATGGTCTAACGCTCACATCTGTACATGACTACTGGAAAAACCATATTTGTTTGTATGAGGTAAGACTCTATTACTTGCATTCCTAAATAATATTTTGTGTACTTTGGCATACTTTTAAACTTTAGACAAGTGGAATCGTTCTTTTTAAGGCTAAACTGTGTTGTTATGTATAGCTGTAATTCTTTAATTATTCCCGGCTGTAAAATCTTGTCCTACGTGTGCATCTTCTCTCTAAAACCACAAACAAAAAAATCCACTTTTGTTTTTACACGGTTATTTCTGCTTTCTGCTATCAGGAACTGTGCTGCTGTATCATACCGAAAACACTTATTAAATACAAAAGAAAAAAGTGAAGTGGAGAAAATGGAAACAACCTTAACAAGGTAATCACAATTGGCATCAATGATAAGGGGCTGACAGTGGGTTCCTCCAGTGATGTCTGAGAAGGACTGTATTCTAGTCCAGCGGTCCCCAACCTTTTTGGCATCCAGGACCAGTTTCATGGAAGACAGTTTTTCCAGGGACTGGGGCGTGGGAGGGTGTATGGGGGGAACGGTTTTGGGATGATTCAAGTGCGTTACATTTACTTTATCTCTATTATTATTACATTGTGATAGACAATAAAATAATTCTACAGCTTACCATAATGCAGAATCAGTGGGAGCCCTGAGCTTGTTTTCCTGCAGCTAGACGGTCCCATCTGGGGTGATGGGAGAGCAATGGGGAGCGGCTACAAATACAGATGAAGCTTCACTCACCTCCTGTTGTGGCCCGGTTCCTAACAGACCACAGACCAATATCAGTTTGTTGCCTGGCCTCTGGGGACCCCTGTTCTAGTCCAGAGACCTTAATCTGAATCTAATCATGAAGAAACAGCAGAGAAACCTCAACGGAGGACTTTTTATAAAATAACTGGCCTGTATTCTTAAAAATAATTCTATTTATTTTCAGCTGTGCTGGGTCTTCCACACTGTGCAGGCTTTTCTTGTCTCAGAGGCTACTCTCTAGTTGCAGTGTTCAGGCTTTCGTTGCACAGCATGCGCTGTAGGTGGCCCGTGGGCTCAATAGCTGCAGCTCTGGGATTCTAGAGCACAGGCTCAGTAGTGGTGCATGGGCTTAGTTGCTCTGAGGCATGTAGGATCTTCTGGGACCAGGAATCGAACCCGTCTCCTGCATTGGCAGGCGGATTCTTTACCACTGAGCCCCCAGGGAAGACCCCTGTATTCTTTTTTTGAACTAGACTGGAGCAGTTTTAGGTTTGCAGCAACGCTGAATGAACGGCACAGAGGTTTCCCATCTACTCTCCACCACTACATACACACAGCCTCTCCCGCTATCAGAATCCCACACCAGATGGGTCGCCTAGTACAGCCAATGAAGCTGCTTTCATTCAATATGATCACCCAAAGCCCATGACTTCCATTAGGGCTCACTCTTGATACTGCATATTCTCTGGGTTTTGAGAAATGTATCATGATATCCATCCACCATTATAGTATCACACAGAAGAGTCTGGCTGCCCTGAAAGTCCTCTTCTGTGCCTGTTTATCCCTCTCTCCCCGTATCACCTGGCAATCAGTGATCCCTTTACTGTTCTCAAAGTTCTGCCTTTTCCAGAATGTCACATAGTTGGGGGAATTCCTTGATGGTCCATTGCTTGGGACTACACATTCTCACTGCTGAGGGCCCAGGTTCAGTCCCTGGTTGGGGAGCTAAGATCTCACAAGCAGTGCAGTGCAGCCAACAACAACAACAAAAAACAAATAAATAAAACCCCCAAACATAACATCATATGTAGTTGGAATCATACAGTATATAGTCTTTCATATATAACCTTCTTTTACATAGTAAAATATATTTAAGTTTCCTCCATGTTTTTTTGTGGTGGAATAGCTCATTTCTTTTTAGTGCTGAGTAATCCTTGGAAGAAAAGTTATGACCAACCTAGACAGCATATTCGAAAGCAGAGACATTACTTTGCCAACAAAGGTCTGTCTAGTCAAGGCTATGGTTTTTCCAGTGGTCATGTATGGAAGTGAGAGTTGTACTGTGAAGAAAGCTGAGCGCTGAAGAATTGGTGCTTTTGAACTGTGGTGTTGGAGAAGACTCTTGAGAGTCCCTTGGACTGCAAAAAGAACCAACCAGTCCATTCTGAAGGAGATCAGCCCTGGGATTTTTTTGGAAGGAATGATGCTAAAGCTGAAACTCCAGTACTTCGGCCACCTCATGCGAAGTGTTAACTCATTGGAAAAGACTCTGATGCTGGGAGGGATTGGGGGCAGGAGGAGAAGGGGACGACAGAGGATGAGATGGCTGGATGGCATCACCGACTCGATGGACGTGAGTCTCAGTGAACTCCGGGAGATGGTGATGGACAGGGAGGCCTGGCGTGCTGCGATTCATGGGGTCGCAAAGAGTCGGACACGACTGAGCGACTGAAGTGAGCTGAACTGAATAGGCGTGTGGTGGATCTCACTGTTGTTTTGGCCTGTACTCTTAGTGTCAATAGCATAACAATAAAATCTGAAGGTTCGGATTCTAGAACATTAGATAGAAGAAACAACTAGATACAATACATGATATTGGACGGTTTCCTGCCCGGGGGAAAACGTACTATACAAGACATTGTTGTTGTTTTTTAGTCCAAACAACAACAGTTGGGACTGAACCCACCTCCCTTGTGTCTCCTGCATTGGGAAGCAGACTTGTTTTTTACCACTGAGTCACCAGTGCATCTCCCACAACTCCTGCGTTGCAGGCAGAGTGTTTACTGCGGAGCCACAAGGGAAGCCCGTAAAAGACATTATTAGTTGACAAAACTGGAATAGGGGATATAGATTAGTGAATTTGATCATTAATGAATTTGAGCATTGTAGTTTCATTCCTAGGTGGGGCAGTGGTAAAGAATCCACCTGCCGATGCAGGAGACGCGGCTTCAATTCCTGGGTGGGGAAGATCCCCTGGAGAAGGAAATGGCAACCCACTCCAGTATGAGCCTGGAGAATCCTATGGACAGAGGAGCCTGGCAGGCTCCATGGGATTGCAAAGAGTCAAACACGACTGAGCGCAACAGAGAGTTTCGGTTCCTAGGACATACATACTAAAAGATTAAAGGGTAAATGGCCTGATGTATGCAATCTTCTCTCAAATGATTCAGAAAAAGAAATGTGGCATAAGTTATTCATTTGTAAATGTGTATAAAGGATATATAGGAGTTGTATGTACTATCCTTGCAATTTTTTGTAAATTATTTAAAAATAAAAATTTAAGTAATTACAATTACAATGCTGGGACTTAATCACTGGCAGTCCACTGGTTAGGACTTGGCGCTCCCACTGCTGGGACGGGTGTGCTCTGTGGTCGGGGAACTAAGATCCCTGAAAGTCGAGTGGTGCGGCCAAAAAATTTAATAATGATAAAATAACAGTACTGCCTTTAACATTCCATCCACATCTTTTGATGCACACATACAAGCTTCTCGAGTGTATTCTGAAGCGTGGAATCGCAATCATAAGGTGTGTGCATCTTCAACTTGATTTGCTCAATAGTTTACAAAGTGCCACCGACATCCTTATTAATTTTATATATGCACTGTCTCTCTCTCTCTCACTGAAATGTAAGGTCGTTCGTGGACCCGCAGCATTAACCTCACTAGGGTGCTGGTTAGAACTGCAAACCCTCAGATCCCCATCTCTGCCAGATTTGGTGAAAGAGAAACTCTGGAGTCACTTGTGAATCTGCGTTTTTCAAAAGTCCTCTAAATGATTCCAAAGTCTAAGCAGCGCTGATCCATCAGGGCCGCGTCTGGCTTCCAGACCGCCTTCTCTAAAGGAGCGATCAGTGGAGCCGGGGATCAAATGTTAGACACGCAGAAACTAGAGGGCAGCGCGCCTCCCTAGGACACCCTCACCGTACGGGCAGCTTCGCCCGGACCCCCAGGCTGGTGGGGAGGGGCGGCCGGACGGGGCGGGCCTGAGGCTGGCGTCTCCGCCTCTTCAGCGTTCGGCTCCCTTTTCTTTTCCTTCTTTCTCCTCTCTTTCCTTCCTTCCGCCTGGAGCTATGGAGCCGGGGCGCCGGGCGGCCGCGGCGCTGCTGGCGCTGCTATGCGCGCTGCACTCCGGGCGCGCCCAGTACGAGCGCTACAGCTTCCGCAGCTTCCCGCGGGACGAGCTGATGCCGCTCGAGTCGGCCTACCGGCACGCGCTGGACCAGTACAGCAGCGAGCACTGGGCGGAGAGCGTGGGCTACTTGGAGATCAGCCTGCGGCTGCACCGCCTGCTACGGGACAGCGAGGCCTTCTGCCACCGCAACTGCAGCGCGGCGCCGCAGCCCGAGCCCACCGCCGGCCTCGCGCGCTACCCGGAGTTGCGCCTCTTCGGGGGCCTGCTGCGCCGAGCGCACTGCCTCAAACGCTGCAAGCAGGGCCTGCCGGCCTTCCGCCAGTCGCAACCCAGCCGCGAAGTACTGGCGGACTTCCAGCGCCGAGAGCCCTACAAGTTCCTGCAGTTCGCCTACTTCAAGGCAAGTCCGGTCGCCCCGCCCTACGCTTAGGCCCCGCCCCGCGCCGCGGTTAGGCCCGCCCCTAGACCCCTGCCTGGTGCCTGCGTCCTGGGCCCGGTCGCACTGCCCTTTCTAGACTTACTTCTTTCGCACTCAGCGTCGCTAAGGGAGACCTTCAAATCCTCTGCCTTGTATTCTATTTCATAGATAAAGATGAAAAATACTTTTCTTGAAGGGTGGTTCTGAGGCAGAGGATGTATATCTAAGGACTAGCACAGTGTTACTTGAAGACAGACTTCTGTTTTTAGCCGATACCATCAAAATCCCTTTTCTCAAGTGAGTAGGGCGGGAGAGGACCTGCGGGGCCGGTCAGTCTCTTTTAAAGAGGAATTTAAAAGGGCAGGGCTCCTTGGAAGGACACTTGCCTGCCTGGAGGAGGAGAACCTGAGCGCTGTGATTCCTCAGGGCGGGCGCTCTCCGCTGGCTTTCATCTACAGTGTAACGCGGTTGTCTTCCTCCTTTTTATGACTGTTTGCATTCCGTCTGTGATTGCTGGCTAAAAATAGCCACAAATTGCAGTTGTCTACGGCCCTTACACGGGGGACCCTGAAGTTTTAAGAACGGGCTGAATTCCCTTTAACTGGATAAAGAGGCTTTAGCTTGGCGGGTCTTCAATGGGTTTTGCCAAGAGAGCCCTCTTAAAGCTGTTTCCACTTTATTGGAAAACGATTTGGTAAACTCTGTCTTTGGGCTGCAAGATCTGCTTTTCATATTTCTCTGAAACGGGTCCACGTGTATGTTGCATTCGTATGGGCCATAAAATAGCACAAAACCCTAAATAGGAGAAAAACTGGGTTATTTCTATGCCTGCTACAGCTTTATATAAAGTAGATTTGTGAATGCTTGTCCTAGCAAAAAAAAAAAAAAAAAAAAAAAAAAACAGTTTTAAAATAGACCAGGGATGAGATTAATACATTTCCGGAACTCAGAAATGATGGCTGACTCATACAAGCACTATATTTTTACGCTGAAAAAGACTCATTTAATCCTCTTTTTTGTAGCGCTTTTGGCACATACAGTATGAGCCAAATTTGAGTCACATAATCAAGGGGGAAACGTTTTATTTTTAAACCTGGAGAATAATGGAAACTCTGATTTCTTTAAAATACGGATGAATGTGAAACGAGGCAAAAGGGGAGAAACAGTTAATTCAGGGTGACCGGAAGGCAGGGGTTTCGTCCATCGTGGCATCCGCAAAGGCTAGGAAATTCATAACTTCTCTTCAAAACCCTTTACAGGTCTTGTGACAATCACTTACTTAAAGTCAGGAAAGGGAATTCCCCGGTGGTCCGGTGGTTAGGGCTGTGGGCTTCCACAGGGGTCTAGGGGGGTTTGGGAGAGGGAGGGGCGGAAGAGGAGGCGAGGGGGCCGGGGGCGGAGGCGGGGTTGGCGGGGGAGGGGAGGGGGGTGCAGGGAGACAGTCCCACTCCAGGCCGCTAGATGGCATTCCTCAGACATCAGCACGGATATCTGGAAGGGCAGGCTCTGCCATTATCTCCAAATGACTAGGCTCGCGTATCTGGGGCAGTTTCTGCCCAGGCTGTTTGCTGCCCTTTGATTCTCAGAAATCCAGACCGTGCCAAATATTCCTTTATTTTCTCTCTCCAAACAGAATTCCCTAATTCCTGTCCCCGAGGCTCCCTCTGGATTGGCTGAAGGAGTCTCCCTCCACATGTATGGGTCCCCCCCACCTCCCTCCCCCAGACTGTGCTGTGATTTCAGGGCATGGAGGGGCCATGACATCCATGGTGGGGGAGGGGCCCTCTGCCACTCGTGTGTCCACACAGGGAGGTGTCCCCATCCCTTTCTGCGAGCTTTTTCACTCACCTCATGGCACCTCCTTCTTCCCTGAAGACTTCTGGGCTCTGCCTGCAGGTACCAAACCTGAGGATCAAGGGCCACAGACCTTGCTGCCCCTGCAGACCCCAAGGAGGGAGTTTTTTCTAGCCTAGAGGATTCCTCTTCTTCCTCCTTTTTTTTTTTTTTTTTTTTGGCCATGTGGCATGGCATGCATCTTAGTTCCCCAACCAGGGATTGAACCCATATCTCCTGCAGTGGAACCTCGGGTCTGGAACCGACAGGGAAATCCTTCCTCTGTCTTCTTCTTCCAGGCCAGTCAGCTTCTTCCTGCAGTTCCCTCTCTCAATTTCCTCTTCTTCACATACTTGCCAAGTTCTCTAAGGAGTACAAGGGCTTTGGTCATACCTCTATGTCCTGACCTCCTCTGAGGCAGTGAGACTCAGAATCAGCTGATCAGCACCGAATGGGGAGAAGAGAGAGAGGGGGAAAGAGAGGGAAACATGAATTAATTTCATGAAAATATTATGCAGTCGTGGTGTCCTGTCCAAGTCACTGGTACTTACCGAGTCCTGCCTTGTCCTAAGAACTCTGCCAGCTGCCAGGAATGCAGAAGACAGGATGACATAAAAGAGGCTCATGGTCCAGTGGTTAAGACTCCTCACTCCCAATATAGAGAGCCTGGGTTTGATCCCTGGTTAGGAAACTAGACCCCACATGCTGCAACTAAGACCCAGCACAGCCAAATTAATTAATTAAATAAATATACATACTTATATCCCCTGATAAATATATACCTTGATAACTCAGCTGATAAAGAATCTGCCTGCAATGCAAGAGACCCCAGTTCGATTCCTGGGTTGGGAAGTTCCCTTGGAGAAGGGATAGGCTACCAACTCCAGTATTCTTCGGCTTCCCTGGTGGTTCAGCTGGTAAAGAATCCGCTTGCAAGGCGGGAGACCTGGGTTCGATCCCTGGGTTGGAAAGATACCAAGGGAGGACTCACTTTCATGTAAAAGCAGGGATCTTCCTCCCAGCCCCCAGGATTCACTTCCTAGAACAGCACCTGTCCTGTAGAGGCTCTCAACAAATATTTGCTGAGTGAATGGAAGAGTGAATGAGGAGGTGGTGGGGGTCCTCGGGAAGATGAAACAGAGGTTCTGTGAGAGACCCGGGAAAATACTGATCTATCTGTCAAGGTTCTGGCAGAAAAGATGTGATATAGTTATACAGGGTAACTGGAGGAATACTTACGAATAAGGCGGTTACTTACAAAAGCTGGGGTGAGACCCACCTCCCAGGCCAGAAGGTGTAACGTGGATGGAGAGAGACTAGATGGAGAGACCTTCAATTAAGGGAAGGAGCCAGGACGAAAACAGCCCAGCCTTATTCTCTTCCCTTCCTTCAGTCTCCTGTTGGGCACCTGTTGGGGCTGAACCCACTGAAAGCTAGAGGGCAAGGGAGTCCACAGGGACAGTCCGTACGCCAGCCTCCTGGGCAGGGCAGGGTGGAGACGGCAGAGTAGATCGGGGCAGGCACAGAGGGTACATCGGCTCACCCACAGGAATGAACGCTCATGCCTTGTGGCTGGACCAGGTATGCTGGGCCTTGGAAATCACTGAGCCCTTAGCTGGAAACACTGTGTAGAAACACAAAATTGCCTAAGGACTGAACAGACGTTCTTGTTTTACAGAAATCACGCTCGCCACCCACTGAGTAGTGCTTGTCTCTCCTCTCTGGACTTTAGGCAAATAATCTTCCGAAAGCTATTGCAGCTGCTCACACCTTTCTACTGAAGCACCCTGATGACGAGATGATGAAGAGAAACATGGCTTATTACAAGAGCCTGCCCGATGCTGAGGACTACATTAAAGACTTGGAAACCAAGTTGTACGAGGTACATTTGGGTTTTTACACAGTGGTTAGTTGCAGTGTGAATTTTTGAATAAGTCTATCTTAGTGAACAGCTACTGACACTGAAGGACTGATAAGTGATTTTTGATGACATTTAATGAGTATTATGACAATAGAAATGACTGCCTTGGGATTCCCCTGGTGATCTAGTGGTTAAGACCTCGTACTGCTAATGCAGGGGGTGCAGGTTTGATCCCTGGTCAGGGAACTGGATTCCACATGCTGTGGAGTATGGCCAAAAAATTAAAAAAAGAAGAAAAAATGATTGACTTTTTAACACCAAGTTGATCCATTTAAGAATGCAATTTTACATTGCATGGTGATTTTAAAGTCACTTTTTTTCCCTTTAAATGCTGCATTTTAGAAATATGGTCATTTGATCATTCAGTTTTAAGATGGTATAAAAATGGGTCTTGGAAATCATCTGAAAATGACTAAGAACAGAAGAACCTAGAAGTAGGTCTTCATCTCTAATGCAACTAGGAAACATGTATTTTTATACACACACACAGCACATATCTCAAGATGGAAGGGGAATAAGGTTCTAGGAGGACAGACTCAACAGGTTACAGGATATTTGAGTCTGTGCATCTGCAGAGGGGATTCTGAGGGGAATGAGTGAGGACAGTAAGAAAAGGATGAGTCCAGAGCACTTACTGCTGTCGGGGCCTGTCGAGTCTGGTCTCCAGGTGTGTGGGTACCAGTGGGGCAGGAGCAGGGGTTGAAAACAGAGGGATGGGTTGGAAGTGCCCACCGGAGCTCCTAGAGCCTCAGGTCTGACTCTAGGGTTTCCCATCATGGGACCAGACTGCAAGCTCACTTTTTCGCCAGCGGTGACCCTCAAACATTGTGGGCAAAGTCTCTTTTCTGGAGCCCATCTGGTCTCCAGGGAGGAATTCCCCAGCCTTCCACAGGGCTGGCGGAGTGTCTGAGAGCCAGTCTGGGGAGAGGGATGGCGATCTCACAGCTGAGTTGGAGGCCTCACCTGTTTCTGGGTGTCAGCCGACACCTCAGCTTGATTGCTGTGCCTGCTCCCTGGGCCTTCAGCCTTTATGGGTAGAATCTCTAGAACAGACTTGGAAGGTGTGGTCCCTTAGGGGAGCAGATGGCTGCTGGCAGGGGAAGCCAGGCTCCAACAGCTAGGTTCAGACTTTCAGCCCAGCGTTCCATCCCGCACCTTGTGCCAGCCTCTGTGGTCCCTGGTGCCTGCAGGTGTCTATGGGTTGTGTAGCTCACCTCCCGTGAGGACCCTCCTCTCTGATCATTAGGCTTTCTGTCTTTCCAAAAGTTGTTGAAATCTCTCGTCTGCTGCTTGCTCCTTTTCTGATCTCCTGTAAGAAGAATTGATCCCTTTTTACTTTCTTCCCTGTTATTGTTCACTGGGTTTGGGGAAAAGAGTTGTGTGCACATGGCCATCGCACTGTGCTTAGGGGCATCCTCTCTCTGTAGAGCTTTGTTTGTTTTCTTTTCTATTTCATTTATTTGGCTGCCTCGGGATCGTAGCTCGCAGGCTCTGGGGCATGCAGGCTCCATAGTTGTGGCACGCGGACTTAGTTGCTCTGAGGCATGTGGGATCTTAGTTCCCTGACCAGGAGTGGAACGCATGTCCCCTGCATTGGAAGGCAGATTCTTAACCACTGGACCACCAGGGAAGTCCCTCTGCAGGGCTTTCTTTCTGCTGCCACCCTGCCATTTCTGCAGAGCCAGTGGTCTGGTATTTCTGCTTCCCCTGCCCCATACTCCCCTTCCCCCCACCCCCCATCCATCTCCAGGCAAAGCTTCAGTTCTTTGCCTGTCTTGCTTCCAGGGGATGCTGCCTGCCCAGGAGATATAAGGAGATCCATCTTCCTAACCTTAGGCTTTAAGTTGGGTGAAAATTCTAGGTCCCAGGGGTGACCTCAAATACCCTCTGTCCAGAGCAGCTGAAAACAAAACTCCCAAAGGAGAACCACATGTGTATTTCAAGACCTGTCCTTGCCCCTCCAAGTTAGCAGGTTTCTGCCTGTGTCCAAAATCTCTACTTACTTCTGGTGAAGATGAAGCTGCTTCCTCAGCCCTAGTTATTCCTGGTACCTGGTGGAGGCAACAGGTAGCAGGAATTCCTTGATGTTTCCTCTGGCTGGCATGTGGCTGCCCTACCCAGGAACTCGTGCAGACATGTGAAACTCCTAGTTTATACTTTGCTGTTAGGGCAAGGGCCATCTGACCCTTGCTTTAGCTTATCTTTTCCTTGAATTGATTTTTAAAATCAGTTTCATGGAGGTATAATTTATTTAAAACTAATCTCCTAATTTTAAGTGTATAATTCGATGAGTTTTGACAAATGTGTGCAGTCATACAGCTACCACCACAATCATACAGACATTTTCTTCTCCCCTAAAAAGTTCCTGCATTAAAAAAAAAAAAAAATTGTTTTAAATTTCCCTCATACCCCTTTGCAGTCATGCCTTTGCCCCTGACCCCTGGCAGCCACTGCTCTGGTTTCTGTCCCTGGTATTTTCCTTGATTCAAACTTGATTTTATTATCAAGTATCTGCTAGTTTTTGAGTTAAATAAAATAACTGTACCACTGTGAACAGGGTAGAAAAATCTAGATGTAGGTAAGTCACTGATTGCCTTCCTAGCTGGGGAGAAGTTGCTGTGTAGCACAGGGAACCCAGTCTGGTGCTCTGTGATGACCTGGGTGGGTGGAGTGGGGGAGGGAGGGAGGCTAGACAGGGAGAGGGTGTATGCATAATTAGGGCTGATTTGCCTTGTGGTATGGCAGAAACCAGCGCCACATTGTAAAACAATTTTTTTTAATTAAAAAAAAAAAAGAGTGAGCATAGTTTGTCCGGAGTTAAAGAGAGTCAAGCTTCATGATAATCTGATTCCTTTTGGGAGGACAAGTCTGTCTCTCTTCATGTCTGGACGTTCCTTGACTTCTCTCGGCTTTCCAGAGCCTGTTTTTTTGTTTTGTTTTTGATTGATTTACACTGTGTCAGGTGTACAGAAGAGTGATTCAGTTATACATACATGTACATATATATATAAATATATACAGGTATATATATATTCAGATTCTTTTCTATTACACTTTATTACAAAATATTGAGTGTAGTTCCCTGTGCTATACAGTAGATCCTTGTTTATCCACTTTATATTTTATAAGATATTATGGAAAAACCCAAATGAATTTTTTGCCCAACCCTATATATAGTAATATGTAACTGTTAACCCCAAATTCCCTATATATTCCTCCTGGTCCCTTTCCCCCTTGGTAACCATAAGTTTGTTTCTCTGTCTGTGATTCTATTTCTGTTTTGTATATAAGCTCGTTTGTATCATTTTTTTAGATTCCACGTATAAGTGGTATCATAGGATATTTGTCTTTCTCTGTCTGACTTCATTCAGCATGATAATCTCTAGGTCCATCGACGTGGCATTATTTCATTCTTTTTTATATATGTATATATGTACCACATCTTTATCCATTCATCTGCTGATGGACATTTAGGTTGCTTCCACGTCTTGATTATTGTAAATAGTGCTGCTATGAATATAGTGGTGTATGTATCTTTTGGAATTAGAGTCTTCATTTTTTCTGAACATATGTCCAGGAGTGGGATGGCAGGATCATATGGTAGCTCTATTTTTAGTTTTTTTAAGGAACCTCCATACATCGTATATTCTCCATAGTGGCTGCCCCAGTCGACATCCCTCCCTTTTCTCCACACCCTCGCCAGCATTTTTTACGTGTAGACTTTTCGCTGATTCCAGAGCCTGTTCATCCGAGCCGTGCGGGCCTACAATGGCGAGAACTGGAGGACGTGCATCACCGACATGGAGCTGGCCCTTCCTGACTTTTTTAAGGCCTTCTATGAGTGTCTCGCTGCCTGCGAGGGCTCCCGGGAGATCAGGGACTTCAAGGATTTCTATCTTTCCATCGCAGGTTGGTAGTGGGTTTTATCCTTGATGTAAAGGACACAGCTGCCCCTGCGAGTTCTACATGCTTTCTAGGAAACTCGGGTGGCTTCTGAGAAACTTTTGAGCGTAAATGAGAGTGGGTTAACTGGGGTGGCTGATACAGACATGGATTAGCCTCTGACTTGGCTGGAGCTTCTAGAGGAACAGTGAGTATGATGTCCAGACACAGGCCTGTGGAGAAGGTTTGTTTCATCAGTCCTACTTGACTGCAGATTCTCACAGGCTTGTAGCAAAATAAAATTGAGCCCCAAAGCATCTCACACCTCAGCTTAGGGAGATAACTTTGATTATGGCAGTTTTTCAGCATGCAGAGTCTGCATGCTCGATTACTAAGTCATGTCTGACTCTGCGACTCCATGCACTGTAGCCCGCCAGGCTCCTCTGTCTGTGGAAATTCCCAGGCAAGAATACTGGAGTGGGTAGCCATTTCCTTCTCCAAGAATGAAGAGTATAATTAGTCATCACTAAGGCAACTTTGGTGGCTCAGACGGTAAAGGATCTGCCTGCAATGCAGGAGACCCAGATTCGATCCCCGGGTCAGACAGATCCCCTGGAGAATGAAATGGTAACCCACTCCAGTACTCTTGCCTGGAGAATTCCATGGGCAAAGAAGCCTGGCGGTCTACAGTCCATGGGGTCACAAAGATGTCAGACCTGACTGAGTGACTAACACATATACACAAGGTAACTTTTGGGAAAAAAGAAAACATCTTCTGATGATAAAATAATGCATGCTTATTTTAAGAAGTTTGGAAAGCACAAGAAAGAGTAAAGAAAGAAAATTGAGGACTTCCCTGGTGGTCCAATGGTTAAGATGCTGAGCTTCCCAGGGAGCAGGGGGCACCGGTTCAATTCTGATCCTGATCAAGGAACTAAGATCCTGCATTCCTTCAGGCTTTGGCCAAAACAAGAGAAAGAACATTGAAAACACATAAATAGCCCTAGGGGTTTTCTTTAACCATTAGTGGGCAGCAATGCTCCAGAGGATAGGAAATGGCCAAGAGATGTCTCTAAGTGGTTTGGGAACACAGACCCTCAAACTGCCCCTTGCAGGAAGGGGCCCCAGGTCAGATAAGTCTGGAATTGGTCTGAGGGTTGTCCGCTTCTTGGAGTCTCTGTGCCCCGTGATGATTAATGACTCTCAGAAACCCTGAGGCGGGCAGCTGTTTTACAGTTATTGAGTCCAGGATGGTTGTTTGTTGTTGTTTTAGTAAATTTTTGCTTGTGAAACTCTTTTTCTACAGAGTACCTTTATTTTTCTTAACAAAATGTTTTTATTGTGGAATATTTCAAACATATACAACATATAGAAGAGTGTGAAGAAAGCCCACTTACCCATGACTCAGCTTCGCTACTGTCAACTCATGGCAGAGTATCATTTGAAAACCCCCCCCTTCCCTCTCAGGTTCAGATCAGATCAGATCAGTCGCTCAGTCGTGCCCGACTCTTTGCGACCCCATGAATCGCAGCACGCCAGGCCTCCCTGTCCATCACTAACTCCCGGAGTTCACTGAGACTCACGTCCATTGATTCAGTGATGCCATCCAGCCATCTCATCCTCTGTCATCCCCTTCTCCTCCTGCCCCCAATCCCTCCCAGCATCAGAGTCTTTGCCAATGAGAAAACTCTTCGCATGAGGTGGCCAAAGTACTGGAGTTTCAGCTTTAGCATCATTCCTTCCAAGGAAATCCCAGGGCTGATCTCCTTCAGAATGGACTGGTTGGATCTCCTTGCAGTCCAAGGGACTTTCAAGAGTCTTCTCCAGCACCACAGTTCAAAAGCATCAATTCTTCGGCGCTCAGCCTTCTTCACAGTCCAACTCTCACTTCCATACATGACCACAGGAAAAACCATAGCCTTGACTAGACGGACTTTTGTTGGCAAAGTAATGTCTCTGCTTTTGAATATGCTATCTAGTTTGGTCATAACTTTCCTTCCAAGGAGTAAACGTCTTTTAATTTCATGGCTGCAAGCAAATTCCAGGTGTTCCCTCATTTTGTATGTTTTGTTTCAATAGATACCTCTAAAAGATAAGAACTCTTTTTTTTTTAAACATAACCACCAAACTATTATACCTAAAAGAATTATAACAGCAGTTCCTTGATCTCATCATCAAATATCCAGTGTCCCAGTCGTCTTAGAAATGGCATAAATATGTGTGTGTGTCCCTTACATTTATAATTTGTTGGTTTGAATCAGGTTCAAAATAAAGTCCACACGTTGCGCTTGGTTAGTTTCTTAATCTTTCACGTTGCTGTGAGGCCACCATCACCATCCATCTGCAGAACTTTTTCATCTTCTCAGACTGAAACTCTGTACCCATTAAGCACTAGTTCCCAGGACCTCCCCAGTGGTCCAATGGTTAGCACTCAGCATTTTTCACTGCTGAGGGCACAGGTTCAATCCCTGGTCAGGAAACAAGACTCCCGGCTTGGCAAAAAAAAAAAAAAAATTGAAGTATAGTTAATTTGCAATATTGTGTTAGTTTCAAGTGTACAGCAAAGTGATTCAGTTATACATATACACATATGTATATATACACACACATTTTTTTCAGATATAATTTCCATTATAGGTTATCACAAAATACTGGGCAGAGTTCCTTGTGCTCTGTATACAGTGCGTGGCATGTCTGCTCAGTCATGTCTGACTGTTTGCGACCCCATGGACTGTAGCCCCCCAGGCTCCTCTGTCCATGGGATTCTCCAGGCAAGAATACTGGAGTGGTTGCCATTTCCTTCTCCAGGGGATCTTCCCGACCCAGGGATCAAACCCTTGTTTCTTGCCTCTCCTGCATTGACAGGCAGGTTCTTTACCAGCTGAGCCGCCGGGGAAGCCCCACTATGTATACAGTCAGTCTTTGTTGTTTACCTGTTTTATACATGGCAGTGTGTATCTCTTAATCCTAAACTCCTGATTTTTTCCCCCACCTCCCAAGCCCAGTGCTTCTTGTCCTCAGGGGAAGGGCTAGGATTTAGACCCAGGCCTTCTGACTGTGGTCTCAGCTGTTAACCTGTGAATTAGTGTCTCACCTGAGGGGGTTACCCTGGATTAACACTTAGTGTCAAACTTTATTTTTGATAGTTAATATAGGCACATACTATCGTATGTGAAAGACAAAGGGATATAATGTGAAAAACGTCTCCTGCTTTCTCAGTTAGGTCCTGACTAGAAAGAGAAGTGCTTTCCAGTTCCCCAGTATAATTACTATTGAAATGAATAATTCATGGACAGATGCTTCCAGACTAGGACAACTTGCTGTCCATTAGATTCTCTATTCTCCACCCCCTCACCCCGACCATGCATTGATTTAGCACAGTATTGAGAATTCTTGCCTGAATCTTTTTTTTCCTGTAAAGGTTATGTGAATATAAAACCACTTTCCCCTTAATTTTTGTGCTTGCTTCTTCCATACAGAATACATAGCCTACATTACACACTATTCTATTTTATGCTTTTCCCACTTAACAGTATATCCTAACTAGTACGTAGAGACTGTGTCATTATTCTTCTCATTTCTGCCGAGTACTCCGTTGAGGGTCGGGATAAGAGTGTGCTACTGTTTATTCAACCATATGGTAGACATTGGGGCTGCCCCAATCTGTTGCTTGGGCTTCCCTGGTGGCTCAGCTGGTAAAGAATCCACCTACAATGTAGGAGACCTGGGTTCGATCCCTGGGTTGGGAGGATCCCCTGGAGAAGGGAAAGGCTACCCACTCCAGTATTCTGGCCTGGAGAATTCCATGGACTGTATAGCCCATGGGGTCGCAAAGAGTCGAACACGACTGAGCGACTTTCAGTTTCTTTCAGTCTTTTGCTATAACATCTACTACTGTACTGGGGAATTTTAGTGGGTTTCTTTTTTGTTGTTCTTGTTTGCTAAGTATGGAAATGTGTTTGCAAAGTCAGCATCAGTGGGATTGATGGTTCAGGGTGAATGTTTCAGTAAATTATTTGGTATTTTAAGGTACTGTTTTGTATTCCTACCAACCAGGGAGAGTGCCTACTCCTCCACAGTCTTGCTGGCAAAATGTGTACCATCATGCTGGACTCTGAAAGGGGGAAAGGGAAGGGCTGAGGACCACGCTGGATTTAAGGACCAGCTCCAGAAGTAGTATCCATCACTTGTTAACTGTCCACATTTCATTGGCTCAGTTAGTCACATGGCCCCAGCTGAACTGCAAAGGTGGCTGGGAAATGTAGTTTTCCACATCTTTCTATGTGCCTGTATTTAGGTCTGCCTGCTCTCTTTTAAAACCTGTGTGGATTCTGCTGTTTGTATGCACCATAACGTCTTAATCACCATCCTACTGATTGACATTTGGGTTACTTTCAAGTTTGTTTGCTCAAGTGTGCCCAAGTCTAAAGAACATTCTCCCAGAAGGAGACTACTGGGTTAGAGAATATGTGTATTTTAACCTTGGATAAATTTTGTCAAATCGTTCTCCAAAAAACTTGTTCCTTTTTTGCTCCTACCAACAAAATATGAGACTGTGAATCTCGATATTCTCTCCTTAACACTGGGTTTTCTTAATTACAAATAAGGTTAAGATCTTTTCACAATGTTTATTAGCCCCTTTTATAATTTCTGTTAGCATCTTTTTGGCTATTTTTATAGCCAGCATTTGTCCTTCTCCTTTTGATTTAGCATGCTTCATGTATTACAGATTTTGGCCCTTTATCATAAGTAGTGCAAATATTTTACTTTTATCATTTTATCATGATCATTTTGGCCTTAATTGTTTTGGGGGGTGGGGCAGAAGTGGCATAAAGAAAATAATGAATGCACTGCCTGAAAATCTGTGTGTTCTTTCAGATCATTATGTGGAGGTCCTGGAATGCAAAATTCAGTGTGAGGAGAACCTCACCCCTGTCATAGGAGGATATCCGGTGGAGAAATTTGTGGCTACCATGTATCATTATTTGCAGTTCGCTTATTATAAATGTAAGTACTCATCTTCTAGGCAATCTGGGCAAGGTACTAAGACTCAGCTTCCGCCTCAGTGGAGAGTACTAACCTTGTAAGATTGTCTTGAGGATTAAATGAGTTGGTAGATATGGAATGCTGATGGAATTCACACACTGGCCCAGGGCAAACTCTATATAACTGGTGTTTTTGTTTATTAATCTTTTTTTTTTTTTTGACTGCTCCATACAGCTTTCAGGATCCTAGTTCCCTGACCAGGAATGGAACACCCTGTAGTGGAAATGTGAAGTCCTAGCCACTGGGCTGCAAGGGAATTCCTTTTAGAAATTCCCAATGGCTTCCCTGATGGCTCAGTGGTGAAAAATTTGTCTGCAGTGCAGGAGATGCAAGAGATGCAGTTTCTATCCCTGAGTGGGAAAGATTCCCTGGAGGAGGAAATGGCAACCCACTCCAGTATTCTTGCCTGGAAAGTCCCATGGACTTAGAGGAGCCTAGCGGGCTATGGTCCATGGGGTTGCAGAAGAGTCAGACACAACTGAGCGATTAACCCCCCACCACTATATATATCATTATTTCCCTTCCTCCACACCATTGACCTTTACAGACTCTTAACCCTAAGATCATTGCAGTGGATCCTGCCTTGAACTTGGAGTTTCTCGATTAGAACCTTCCAGACGGACAAAAGGCTCACATGGGAGAGAGAGAAAGGAATTCAGACTTCAAAGCCCCAATTTCCTGCCTTCCCTTCTTTCCCTGTAACCAAGATTGCCGGGGGCCACTTGCTTGAGCAGCGTGTGCCCTGGCGGTTCAGTGATGAGCACAGGACTAGGGTCATTTGCTATGGGGAAGACTCTGCTCTCCCGATGACATATCTGGTCTGTGGGCAGGAGTCTGACTAGCTTCCCCGAGGCTGTCTTTCAGACTCAGGGGTGGCTGGTCATGGGGCCTCGGGGATGTCTTGGAGGACTGACAGGTGACTTTGGCTTCCACGGCCTCCTCCCCCGCTGTGAGCATCTTGTTCTTTGTGGAGTTCCCTCTGCCCACAGCAGACATCTGCCCACCTACCTGGTAATCCCACCTCGTCTCCTCTCCAGGACACACCAGAGGCCTTGCCTGCTGAAGGTCAGAAAAGGGGAAAAAAGGAAAGAGAAAAATTTGCTTCATTCCCTCTCTCTTTCTCTAATTTTTTAACTAAAAAATTTAAACTTTTGCTGCTAATCAAGATGATTCCTTTGTTCCTAAAAAGTCTCTGATACTGACATTTACACCATGTTTTTCTGAGGAAGGTAACTGGCCTCTCTCAGCAGTGAACCTGATCTTCACCAGCCTGAACCCCATCTAAATGTGCAATGAAATGGCCCGAAATGCCCCTTGGTTGGGACATTTCTGAGAGCAGCAGGAGGCCGAGGGCTGTTTTAAAGAGGTGTCTTTCTCGTGTCCCCTTTCGTGGAGGGAAGGGTGAGTTTATTTGCCACTGTCACCCTGGCATAAACTGTCTGGTAAAGGATTCTTTAGCAGAGAGGACGAGAGTCTACTTCTATATAATGTGTGGACACGCTTCCCTACCGGGCAGCACCGAGCTCACAGCATGTTCCAGCAAATAGCTGTTGACTGCATTCTAGTGTGGAGGGCCGGTCTTCTACCGGACAATGTCTTTGCTAATGAAGAGCCTTCTTTTTAAAAATAAGTACCTGGTTTAAGGTAACTGTTTTTTTTTTTTCCCTAAAAAGGCTTGTAGTATAGGTTTAGTGCAATAAACTAGACATCACAGAGATATACAGAAAAACATCAAGCATATCGCCCATTCTAATCTCCCTGCTCCCTCTCACCCGACCCCAGATTTAACTACTGGCTTATATTTATCTACACTTGGAAAGATCTTATTTTAATGAGAATTACAGAGAATAATGTACTTTTTTTTTTAATTTCTGAAAATTGAAAAACATATTAGAAAGGATGGTATAATAAACTAGGGGGTGCGTCCTCAGTTGCTTCAGTCGCGTCTGACTCTCTGTGACCCTATGGACTGTAGCCCGCCAGGCTCCTCTGTCCATGGGATTCTCAAGCAAAATTCTGGAGCTGGTTGCCATGCTCTCCTCCAGGGGATCTTCCTGACCCAGGGATCAAACCTGGTCTATTATCTCTCCTGCATTGGCAGGTAGGTTCTTTACCAGGGAAGCCCAATGGACTAGGGGTGACTGTCACCCAATTCAAACATTTATCAACACATTGCCGATCTTGGGTTTAGCTTCTACATGCTCTGTTGGATGAAAATACAGCTGGTATTTTTGTTTCATTTTCATGAGAGGCTGTGCCAGCACTTCACTGAGCTAATTGTGGCGGACATTGAAATGTGAATCTTCCAACCACTGAGCAGGCTGGGTTCAGTGGCAACACGCCAGAACACTGGAGTTCAGCACTGCACTGGACACGTCCAGGCTCTGGCAACTCACTGGTCACGCCTCTGAAACCTTTACTTGCTCTAAAAACCACCGGGCATATCAGAAACTGACAAGGACAAAATAGCTAAAACAACAAGATTTTCAGCATTTATTGCTGCTCTGCAAGAAATCTTTGTTTTCGGGAATATAAATAAGCACTGTGAGTGAAATTGTAACTCTTAAAATTGGCTTCTTGAAAGTCAGCCCTGTTTTGAATTCTTTTTCCGAGACCTACACCGGGACATTTCTTGAGGGCAGATGTCATTTCCAGCCCCACAGATTTGTGAATAGCAAATGTCCATGTGTGTGTTAGTTGCTCAGTCATGTCTGACTCTTTGCAACCACATGGACTGTAGCCCGTCGGATTCCTCTGTCCATAGAATTCTTCAGGCAAGAATACTGGAGTGGGTTGCCATTCCCGTCCCCAGCGGATCTTCCCAACCCAGGAATCGAACCCCAGTCTCCTGCCTTGCGGGCAGATTTTTTTATCCTCTGAGCCCCCAGGGAAGCCCAGGAAGTGTCCACAAGCAAGGGTTTTAAAGTTGTAGTTATGGGAAGTGGCCACAAGGTGGCAGCACTTCTTCACACCCAGGTCTGGTTACCTGGGCATCCAGAGCCTTAAACCAGTTTTCCTGGGTTGTCAAGGAAAGCTGAATATAGGAGAAGAAATGGCCTGAGGCTTGTATCTCATTCCTTCTTCCCACTGACCTTTCACACCAGGAAGAAATCCCAGCCCCTGCAAAAGGGATAGGCTGAGGGTGCTGTTGTCCAGAGGTGGGACAACTAATTGAAGGAGGCTGGAGTCAGGAACCAGCCACCAGGGCATGTGGAGACTTTTTCAAGCTCTTCCAGCCCAGCGGGTCCACCAATCTTTGGGTGCACTGGACCTGGAATAGCTTTTCAAGGGGCTGGCTGAATCTGGATTGTGGTCCCATCTTGGGCAGACTTGGCACCACAGGTCCAAAGGGCTCTTTGGCTCATCCTCCCCAGCTCCTCCAACCCCATGAGAATTCTACCTTGAGACCAAAGCCTGCTCAGGCCCCAGGGATGTGGCACCAGCCCAGGGCCCCAAGGCCCGAGGGGATGTGGTAAGCACTGCTTTTTTTTAGATTTATAGTGTTGTGTTTTAGCCGTATAGCAACTTGATTCAGTTATGCTGTTTTTCAGATCCTTTTCCTGTATAAGATGTTACAGAAAGTTGGGCAGGCTTCTGTGTAGTACGCAGTAGGTCCTTTTTGTGTATCTGTTAATCCCAGCATCCTAATTCATCACTGCTGCTGCTAAGTTGCTTCAGTCGTGTCCGACTCGGTGCGACCCCATAGACGGCAGCTCACCAGGCTCCCCCATCCCTGGGATTCTCCAGGCAAGAACACTGGAGTGGGTACCACCCTAATTTCTTCTTTGGGAATCATATGTTTGTTTTTTTAACTCTGTGAGTCTCTTTGTGTTGCACAAATTAATTCATTTGTTTGAATTTTTAGATTCTAACTGTAAGCAATTTCATATGATGTTTGTCTTTCTCAGTCAGACTTCCTTCACTAGTTTGATCGTGTCTAGGTCCATCCATGTGGCTACCAATGGCACCATCTCACCCTTTTTTATGGCTGAGTAACATTCCATTGCATCCATGTGCCACATCTTCTTTTTCTGTTCGTCTGTCAGTGGACACTGTGGTGGCTTCCATGTCTTGGCTGTTGTAAACAGGGCTGCACTAACCATAGGGGTGCATGAGTCTTTCATAATTCTGGTTTTCTTCGGTTATTCACGCAGGAGTGGGGTGGTGGGATCATATGCCAGCTCTGTTTTTAGGTTTTTGAAGAAACTCCATACTGTTCTCCAGAGTGCCTCTTACCAATTTACATTCCAGACAGCAGCGTAGGAGGGTTTTCTGTGTCTCAAGCTATCTCCACATTTATTGTTTCTAGACGTTTTGCTGATGGCCATTCTGACTGGTGTGAAGTGATATCTCCTTGCAGGTCATATTTGCATTTCTCTACTAATAGCCTTGTGGAGCATCTTTTCCACTTTTTTTTTTTAATCTTTTCAAATCATCTGAGTGAAAGGTACCTCTTGAAATTGGCTTTTTGAAAGTTGGCCATGTTTTGATTTTTTTTTTGCCCTACCCCAGGTCATTTCTTGAGAAAGAAAGAAAGAAAGTGAAGTCGCTCAGTCGTGTTCGCCTCTTTGCAACACCATGAACTGTAGCCTGCCAGGCTCCTCTGTCCATGGGATTCTCCAGGCAAGAATACTGGAGTGGGTTGCCATTTCCTTCTCCAAGAGATCTTCCCAACCCAGGGATTGAACGCGGGTCTCCTGCATTGCAGGCAGACGCTTTCTCCTCTGAGCCACCAGGGAAGCCCCTAGTGAATAGAAAGGGTCTATAAACAGGGGTTTTTTTAAATTAAATAAGTTGTAGTTGTAGGACGAGGCCACAAGGTGGCAGCACTACTTCACACCCCCGTCCGGTCACCTGGGCAGACACAGCCTCAGGAAAGTCTGTTCCTGGGTTGTCAAGGAGAGTGTGGTGTGGGAGAAGAAACGCCCAGGGGCTGTGTCTCATTCATTCTACCCCTTCTTTCCCTTCACCCCACGGAGAAATCCCAGCCCTCTGTAAAACCACTCTGCCAAGGGTGCTGTCATCTGAGACTGGTACCGAGTTCCCTCACCAGGACACATCCAGGAGGCCCGCTGGCTTTTGCAAGCTCTTCCAGCCCAGAAGTCCCACCAGTCGTTGGGTGCCCTGGGCTTCAGGTATCTTCTGAAGAGCCTGCCTGCATCTGGAGATCATGGTCCCATCTGGAGGGGACCAGGCCCTACAGGTCCAAGGGGCGCTGCTTTGATGGCACATAGATCCCAGCTCCCTCAGCCCCATGGGAGTCCAGTCTTGAGACCCAAGCCTCTCAGGCTGCAGGGATGTGACACCAGCCCGGGTCCCCACGGCCTGAGGGCAATATGGTGGGCACTGCTTTTCCTTTTTTATGTAATTTTTAGTTTATGTGGACTTACAGTGTTGTGTTTGAGGTGTACAGCAACTTGACTCAGTGATACACATACATAGATGTATTGTTTTTTGGATGCTTTTCCCTTGAGGGTTGTTAGAGTGTTGCACAATTTCCTTGGCTATACAAGAAGTCCTTTTTGACCCTCTGTATTATGTATATGAGAGTGTATCTATTAATCCCAACCTCCTAATTCATCCTTCCCACCCTAATTTGCCCTCTGGAAATCCTATCTGTTTTGAAACTCTGTGAGTCTCCTTGTGTTACATAAATGAATTCATTTCTGTCAGTTTTTGGGTTCCAACTGTAAGTGATCTCATACGATACTTAGCTTTCTCAGTCCAGGTTACTTCACTCAGTGTGATCATGTCTAGGTCCATCCAGATGCCAATGGTATCATTTCATCCTTTCTTATTGTCGTTCAGTTGCTCGGTCGTGTCCGACCCTTTGTGCCTCTATGGACTTCAGCACACCAGGCTTCGCTGTCCTTCACCATCTCCCCTTTCTTATGGCTGAATAATAGTCCATTGTATACCCGGGCCACGTCATTTCCTGGTCATCTAGCGATGGACGCTGGTGGCTTCCATTCCTGGGGTGTTGTAAGCAGTGCTGCACTGAATGTTGGGGTGCATGTGTCTCTTGAAATTCAGTTTTCTCCACTTGTACGCCCAGGCGTGGGGTGGCCGAATCATATGCCTGGTCTATTTTTATTCAATAGTTTTGAAAGAACCTCACGGTGTTCTCCAGAGTTGCTGTTACCAATTCACATTCACAAGACCTTGTAGGAAGGTTCTCTTTGCTCCACCCTGTCTCCGAATTTACTGTTTGTAGATGTTTTGCTGATAGCTATCCTGACTGGTGTGTGTTGCTACCTCCTCATGGTTGTCATTCACATTTGTCCAGTTTGCTGCTAAGTCGCTTCAGTCGTGTCCGACTCTGTGTGACCCCATAGACGGCAGCCCACCAGGCTCCCGTCCCTGGGATTCTCCAGGCAAGAATACTGGAGTGGGTTGCCATTTCCTTCTTCAGTGCATGAACGTGAAAAGTGAAAGTGAGGTCGCTCAGTCGTGTCCCTTCGCCTCCCCATGGACTGTAGCCTACCAGGCTCCTCCGTCCATGGGATTTCCCAGGCAAGAGTACTGGAGTGGGGTGCCATTGCCTTCTCCGAAGTCTAGTTTAGAGCATTGCATCTTTTTCATACGTTATTGTTTCAAACAGTAAGAGTTAATTTTACATTTTGAAGCAGGCTTCTTGAAAGTCGACCTTGTTTTGACTTTTTTTCCCCGTGATCTACCCCAGGGCATTTCTTGAGGGCAGGTGTCATTTGCAGCCCCGCAGGGTTATTGAAGTCAAGTGTCCATTAGCCTGTTTCAAAGCTGTAGTAAGGAGAACCGGCCACGAGGAGGCAGCACTTCTTCACACCCAGGTCTGGTTACCTGGGCAGCCAGAGCCTCAGAAAAATCGCGTTCCCTAGTCGTCAAGGAGAGCGGAATGTGCCAGAAGAAACTCCCAGCGCTTGTGTTTCATTCCTTCTTCCCTAACCCTTTTACCCGCGGGGAAATCCCAGCCCCTGAAAAACCGCAGCGCTAAGGGTGCTGTCCTCGGAGGCTGGTGGTAGGAACCCCAGGACATGGGGAGGGACCAGGTGACTTTTCCAAGCTCTTGCAGCTTGAAGAGTTCACCAGTCTTTAGGTGCACTGGGCTTCCTGTGGCTTTTAATGAGCCCGCCTGGATCTGGAGATTATGGTCTAATAGGTAGGATTCCAGGGACTACAGATCCAAGGGGTGTTGCTTTGCTGGCACACAGCTCCCAGCTCCCTCAGCCCCATGAGAGTCCAGTCTTCAGACCCTAGCCTGCTCAGGGCCCCGAGGCCCTAGGGGAATATGGCAGGCACTGGGTTTTTTATATCTTATCTTAGATGAAGTAGAATTTTACTATTGAATATGTTTTAGGTATACAGCATCTTGATTCAGTTGTGGATGTGTTTTTTTGATCCTCTTCCCTTATATTACAGTGTTGAGCACAGTTCCCTGTGCTATATAATAGGTCCTTCTAGATTATCTGTTTTATGTATATGAGAGCATATATGTTAATCCCAACCTCCTAATTCATCCCTCCTGCCCTAATTTCCTTTTTGGGCATCATATGTTTGTTTTGTAACTCTGTGAGCGTCTTTGTTTTACATATATGAATTTGTTTGTATCAGTTTTCAGATTCTACCTGTAGATGAGCTCATATGATATGTGTATTTCTCAGTCTGATGGACTTCACTGCAGATGATCACGTCTGGGTCCATCCATATGGCTCCCAGTGGTATCGCTGTTGCTCTCTGAGTAACATTCCGCTGGATACATGTGCCACATCTTTTTCTGTTCACCTGTCACACTGGCTTCCATGTCTTGAGTGTTGTAAGCATTGCTGCACTGAACGCTGGGATGCATGTGTCTTTTGAAATTTAGTTTTCTCAGATTATACTCCCAGGAGTGGCATGGATCCTTTTCCCTGCTTTATTTTCAGTTTTAAAAGAACCTCTACACTGTTCTCCAGAGCTTAGGAGGGTTCCCTTTGCTCCACCCTGTCTCCACATTTACTGTTTATAGATGTTTTGCTGATGGCCATTCTGACTGGTATGAGCTGTTACTTTCTTGCAGTTCTGATTTGCATTTTTCTAATGATAGCTTTGTGGAGCACTTTTACCACTTTTTTTTGTTTTTTCTTTTCAAACAGTGTGATTGAAATTTACATCTTTAAATTGGCTTCTTAAAAGTTGGCCCTATTTGAATTTTTTTTTCCCTGACCTTCCCTGGGGCATTTCTTGAAGGCAGGTGTTATTTCCAGCCCTGTAGGATTTTTGAAGGCAAGTTCAGTTCAGTTGCTCAGTCATATCCAATTCTTTGCAATTCCATGGACTGCAGCACGCCAGGCTTCCCTGCCTATCACCAACTTCTGGAGCTTGCTCAAACTCATGTCCATCAAGTCGGTGATGCCATCCAATCATCTCATCCTCTGTCGTCCCCTTCTCCTCCTGCCTTCAGTCTTTCCCAGCATCAGGGTCTTTTCCAATGAGTCAGTTCTTTGCATCAGGTGGCCAAAGGACTGGAGCTTCAGCTTCAGCATCATTCCTTCCAATGAATATTCAGAGTGGATTTCCTTTAGGATTGACTGGTTTGATCTCCTTGCAGGCCAAGGGACTCTCAAGAGTCTTCTCGAACACCACAGTTCAAAAGCATTAATTCTTCAGCACTCAGCTTTCTTTATAGTCCAACTCTCACATCCATACATGACTACTGGAAAAACCATAGCTTTGACTAGATGGACCTTTGTCAGCAAAGTAATGTCTCTGCTTTTTAATATGCTGTCTATGTTGGTCATAGGTTTTCTTCCAGGGAGCAAACGTCTTTTAATTTCATGGCTGCAGTCACCATCTGCAGTGATTTTGGAGCCCAGAAAAATAAAGTCTCTCACCATTTCCATTGTTTCCCTATTTGTTTGCCATGAAGTGATGGGACCAGATGCCATGATCTTAGTTTTTTGAATATTGAGATTTAAGCCAGCTTTTTCACTCTCCTCTTTCACTTTCATCAAGAGGCTCTTTAGTTCCTCTTTGCTTTCTGCCATAAGGGTGGTGTCATCTGTATATCTGAGATTATTGATATTTCTCCTGGCAATCTTGATTCTAGCTTGTGCTTCATCTAGCCCAGCATTTCGCATGATGTACTCTGCATAGAAGTTAAATAAGCAGGCTGACAATATACAGCCTTGATGTACTCTTTTCCCAATTTGGAACCAGTCTGTGTTCCATGTCTGGTTCTAACTGTTGCTTCTCAACCTGCATACAGATTTCTCAGGAGGCAGGTGAGGTGGTTTGGTATTCCCATCTCTTGAAGAATTTCCCACAGTTTGTTGTGATCCATACAGTCAAAGGCTTTGGCGTAGTCCATGAAGCAGAAGTAGATGTTTTTCTGGAACTCTCTCATTTTTTCTATGATCCAACGGATGTTGGCAATTTGATCTCTGGTTCCTCTGCCTTTTCTAAATCCAGCGTGAATATCTGGAAATTCTAGGTTCATGTACTGTTGAAGCCTGGCCAGGAGAATTTTGACTATTACTTTGCTAGCATGTGAAATGAGTGCAATTGAGTGGTAGTTTGAACATTCTTTGGCGTTCTTTCTTTGGGACTGGAATGAAAACTGACCTTTTCCAGTCCTATGGCCACTGCTGAGATTTCCAGATTTGCTGGCGTATTGAGTGCAGCACTTTCACAGCATCATCTTTTAGGATTTGAAATAGCTTAACTGGAATTCCATCACCTCCAGTAGCTTTTTTCGTAGCGATGTTTCCTAAAGCCCACTTGACTTAACTGTGTGCATAAAAGCCTGTTTTAAAGTTGTAGTAATGAGAAATGACCACAAGGAGGCAGCACCACTTCATGTGCAGGTCTGGTCACCTGGGCAGCCAGAGCATCAGGAAAGTCAGTTCTTGGGTTGTCAAGGAGAACGTTGTTTAGGGTGTCCAGCAAATTGGTTCAGTGATGCACACACATAGATGTATTGTGCTTTGGATCCTTTTCCCTTATGGGTTGTTAGAGTGTTTCACAGTTCCCTGTGCTGTACAGTAGGTCCTTTTTTATTTTCTATATTATGTATATGAGTGTATCTATTAATCCTAACCTCCTACTTCATCCCTCCCACTCCAATTTCCCCTTATAGAATCATACATTGGTTCTGAACCTGTGAGTCTCCTTGTGTTACATAAATTATTTGTATCAGTTTTTGGGTTCCAACTGTAAGTGATCTCATACAATATTTGTCTTTCTCAGTCTGAGTTGCTTCACTTAGTATGATCGTGTCTAGGTCCATCCAGGTGGCTGCCAATGGCATCATTTCATCCTTCCTTATGGCTGAGTACTCCTCCATTGTTTACATGGGCCACATCATTTTCTGTTCATCTAACGATGGGCACTGCGGCTTCCATTCCTGGGTGTTGTAAGCAGTGCTGCAATGAATGTTGGGATGCACGTGTTTTTTAAAATTCCATTTTCTCCACTTGTACAGGAGTGGAGTGGCCAAATCATATGCCCACTCTATATTTATTCAGTAGTTTTGAAAGAACTCACGATGTTCTCTGGAGTTCCTGGAGATTTAAATTCACAAGAACTTTGTAGGAGGGTTTCCTTTGCTCCACCCTGTCTCTGCATTTACTGTTTATAGACATTTTCCTGATGACCATTCTGGCTGGTGCAAGTTAATACCTCCTTGTAGTTCTGATTGACATTTGTCTAGTGATAGCCATTTAGAGCATCTTTTTCATACTTTGTTTCAAACAGTATGGGTGAAATTTACATTTTGTAGCAGGCTTCCTGAAAGTCGACCTTGTTTGACATTTTTTCCTGCGACCTACCCCAGGGCATTTCCTGAGGGCAGGTGTCATTTGCAGCCCTGCAGGGTTATTGAAGGCGAAGTGTCCATAAACCTTGGTTTTAAAGTGGTGGTAATGAGGAACCGCCATAGGCAGCAGCGCTTCCTCATGTAGGTCTGATCACCTGGGCAGCCAAAACCTCAGGAAAGTCAGTCAATTCCTGGGTTGTCAAGGGAGCAGAAGGTGCCAGGAGAAATGCCCAGGGGCCTGTGTCTCGTTCCTTTACCCCTTCTCCCCACAGACAAATCCCAGCCCCTGCAAAACCACTCTGCTGAGGGTGATGTCATCCGAGGTTGGTGCTGAGTTCCTTCACCAGGACACGTCCAGGAGACCTGCTGGCTTTTGGAAGCTCTTCCAGCCTGAGGGCCCACCAGTCTTTGGATGCTCTGGGCTTCATGTAGTTTCTGAAGGGCCCACCTGCATCTGGAAATTGTGGTCCCATCCAGAGGGGACCAGTCCTTACAGGTCCAAGGGGCTCTGCTTTGATGGCATGTAGTCCCCAGCTCCCTTAGCCCCGTGAGAGTCCAGTCTTGAGACCCAAGCCTCTCAGGGTGCCAGGATGTGACACCAGCCCGGGTCCCCATGCCCTGAGGGCAATATGGTGGGCACTGCTTTTTTTTTATGTAATTTTTAAAAATTTAAAATAGAACTGATTTATACTATATTGTTGGAGTTGTACAGCAAATTGGTTCAGTTACGCACACATATGTATGTATTGTTTTTCAGATCCTATCCCTGTAGTTTTACAGTGTGTTTCATGGAGTTCCCTGTGGTGTATAGTAGGTCCCTCTTGATTATCTGTTTTATATATAAAAGAGTGCAACTGTTAATCCTAAGCTCCTAATTCATCCCTTCCGCCTTAATTTCCCCTTTGTGATCATAAGTTTGTTTTCCAACTCTGTGAGTCTCTTTGTGTTGCATAAATGAGTTAATTCTTATTATTTTCTAGATTCCAAATCTAAGTGATCTCGTATACCATTTGTCTTGATATGATCACTTCGTATGATCATGTCTGGGTCTGTCAGTGTGGCCGCCAGCGGCACCATTTCATCCTTTGTATAGCTGAGTAATATTCTGTTGTAAACATGTGGCATCTCTTCTTTTTCCATCAATCTGTCGATGGACATTGTGGTGACTTCCCTGTCTTGCCTGTTGTAATCAGGGGTGCACTTGTCTCTTGGAATTCTGGTTTTCTCCAGTTACATGCCCAGGACTGGGGTGGCCCAATCATATGCTAGCTCTATTGTTAGTTTAATGAACTTACACACTGTTCTCCAAAGTGCCTGATACCCAATTTACTTTCACAACAACCTGGTTGGAGGATTGTCTTTGCTGCACTCTGCCTCCGCATTTGTTGTCTGTATACAGACCATTTGCTGATGGCCATGCTGACGGCTGTGGGGCGATTCCTCCTTGCATTTTTGATTTGCCTTTCTCTAAAAGTAGTCATATGGATATATGTCACATACATATAGGAGTAGTCATGAATCTGAGCAAGCTCCGGGAGTTGATGATGGATAGGGAAGCCTGACGTGCTGCAGTCCATGGGGTCGCAAAGACTCAGACATGACAGTGACTGAACTGAACTGAGTCATGTGGAGCAGCTTTTCCATTACTTTTTTTAAAACAGTATGAATGAGATTTACCTTTTGAAGTTGGCTGTTTGAAAGTCGGCCCCATGTTGAATATTTTTTCATAGCCTACTGCAGTACATTTCTTGAAGGTAGGTGTCATTTCCAGTCCTTGCAGGGTTGATGAACAGGAAATGGCCTTAAGTGGGGGTTTTAGAGTTGTAGTTATGGGAAAAGGCCACGACGTGACACCCAGATCTGGTTACCTGGGCAGACAGAGCCTTAGGGAGGTCCTGTTCCTGGGTTGTCAAGGAGAGGGGAATGTGCCAGAAGAAACGCCCAGGGTCCAATGTCTCATTCCTTCTTCCCTTTCCCTTTGTCCCCATGGAGAAATCTCAGCATCTGGAAAACCGCTCTGCTGAGGGAGCACCTCCTCCATAGGTGGGGGCGACTCTCAGGAAGGAGGGTGGAGGTGGGAGCCCAGCACCAGGACATGAGGAGGAGAGACCAGGTGACTTTACGAAGCTCTTCCAGCCCAGGAGGATCCACAGGTCTTTGGGTGCCCTGGGCTTCTTGTGGCTTTTTGTGGGCCTGCCTGGCTCTGGAGATTGTGGTCCCATCAAGAGGGGAGTGGGCAGTACAGGTCCAAGGGGTCTCATTTGCTTGCCCATCCTCCGTCAGACCCATGAGAGTCCAGCCACCAGATGCAGGCCTGCTCAGGCCCCAGGGACGTGACACCAGCCCAGCTCACGGTGGCCTGACGGGGATTGACTAATTACTTCTGCCTTGGCCTCTGTGTACCGGGGAACTTACGTCATTTTCACAAATGGATTCCTCTTTTCCCTGGAGATCCTGTCTACGGCCTGTTCATCCCTGAGGTTGTTGTGTCTCTTTTCGTCATTGCAGGAGTTCCGTCGGAGGGGCTTGCAGAGGGGGCTTGTTGGTGATCTTTTTCTCCTGGAAGCTGTTCTTCACCGGAGAACTGTTCTTCTCCTGAGAGGCTGGCTGACTTCCTGTTCCTGTTTTCTCTCTTCCGCCCACAGTGAACGACCTGAAGAATGCGGCGCCCTGCGCGGTCAGCTACCTGCTCTTTGACCAGAGCGACAAGGTCATGCAGCAGAACCTGGTGTACTATCAGTACCACAGGGACAAGTGGGCGCTGGCGGACGAGCATTTCCAGCCCAGGCCGGTGAGCGCCGGCGCCCCGGCCATCGCGTTTCCGCTCTCGTCTTTATCCCACTTCCGGGAGGCCGCTTGGCATCTGAAGAGAAGGGCTATTTCAGAAACGAGGCAATCTCAGCTTGCTTCTGGCGCTTTTTTGTCTTTTAACACTTTACCCCTTTGTTCTCTTTTCTAAATCCGCAAACTCTCCTGAAATGTCAAGCATTACAGAAACATTTCAGTTAGGAATTGACACTGCCTCTTGATTTTATGTTTTCTCTGTCTCATGCTGTGGTAAAGCTGTATGTTTGCCGTATATGCAGCATCTAATTCTTTATTTTTACAAAAATGGGATCCTACATACTGTTTTACAACTTGCTTTGTGTTTTCTAAGAATTTCATCATGAATGCCTCTCTTGTTACTCTCATACCATATATATATTTTTTTTTTTCGTTATTAACAACTCCATGGCAAGATTGTTTATGGATGGATCATCATTACATTCTTTTGATGCACACACACAGTTTTGCACGTGTTCAGGGAAACTTGTGGATTATTTATCACTTTCAGAGGATCTTGTCTCATGTGCCTTAAGTTGTATTTTCACTGCGATTTGTGCCGGCTGTCCTGGTTTGCTGTACATACATCTTCCTTCAGCCTCACTGTTCAGACACACACACACACATTTCTCTTTCATTCACTCGGAATTGGCCCCTGTTTTTCAAATTGAGATATAATTCATATAGTTGAAAGTTCATGCATTCGAAATGCACAATTCAGAGGTTTTCACATATTCACAGCACTGCATGGCTCTTACCACTATTTCATTTTGCATATTTTCATCATCCCCTCACCAGAGAAACCCCAACCCCTCGTTCCCTCTGCACCCCAGTTTTCCTGTTAAATGGTTGGTTGTATACGCTGTTCTCTGTTTGTGTCTGAACAGGAAGCAGTCCAGTTCTTTAATGTGACCATGCTCCAGAAAGAGCTGTATGACTTTGCTAAGGAAAATCTTATGGACGACGATGAGGTGAGCTTTCATGTTTAGCGCACAACTGACGGAGAGAAAAATATTCCTCATGTCTTTGTTAAAAATCACCGTCATTCCTGAAATGAGATCCAGAAGAGGGCTTGGGAAACGGTTTCTGTGAGTGTTTTAACGCGTCAGTGGACTGACCTGGACAAGAAGGGCTTCTAGGAAACCCAGGCTGAAGCACCACGCTCCCTGGCAGAGTTCGGAGCCACGCTGTAGTCGCCCGTCACAGGAGCCGTCCAGGCATCGTTTCTGTTTTATTTGTTTGTTTATTTGAGGCTGTGCTGGACCTTCATTGCTGTGTCGGCTTTTCTCTAGTTGTGGTGAGCGGGCTTCTCGCTGTGGCGGCCTCTCTTGTATTGGAGCAGGTTCTAGGACAAGTGGGCTCAGTAGTTGAGGCTCTGGGGCTCTGGAGCACAGGCTTCATAGGTGTGGCACACGGGCTTAGTTGTTCATGACATGTGGGATCTTCCTGGATCAGGGATCAAACCAATGTTTCTTGCATTGGAAGGTGGATTCGTTACCACTGAGCCACCAGGGAAGCTCCCAGCCATCGTTTTTTAAAAAAAATTTATATTGGAATATAGTTGCTTTACAGTGTTGTGTTCATTTCTGCTGTACAGCAAAGTGAATCAGCCATATATATACATTTATCCTCTCTTTTTTGGATTTCCTGCCCGTTTAGGTCACCAGAGAGCATTGAGTTCCCTGTGCTATACAGCTGGTTCTCATTAGTTATCTATTTTATTCATAGTCTCAATAATGTATATATGTCAGTCTCAACCTCTCGATTCTTCCCACCTGGCCTTTTCCCCCTTGGTGTCTGTACCTTTGTTCTCTATGTCTGTGTCTCTATTTCTGCTTTGCACATAGGTTCATCTGTACCATTTTTTAGATTCCACATACATGAGTTAATATATGATATTTGTTTTTTTCTTTCTGACTTACTTCAGTTAGTATGAAAATCTCTACGTCCATTCATGTCTCTGCAAATGGCATAACTGCATTTCTTTTTATGTCTGAGCAACAAGCTTCATTTTTTAACTTTATAAAAACAGTGAATATTCAATTACTCAGCACTCTGAAGACTCTGGGAAACCCACATCCCAATTTTTCTGTCCATTTTTGTGTGTATGTGTCTTTTTATGAGTTAAGCATTTTATCTTTCTCTGGAATTTTCTTGAAATTCCTGATTAAGTCTTACTCAGCTGATTCCTTTACTGATGGAGACTCTGCTGGTTATGGGGCAGTCATTCTGTGTTGGGGCAGTCTAGTCACAGAAAAGCCATCATCGGGGTTAGCGTTTGGGCTTCCCAGGTAGCTCAGTGGGTAAAGAACCTGCCTGCCAGTGCAGGAGATGTAAGAGATGCAGGTTCAATCCCTGGGTTGGGAAGATTCCCTAGAGGAGGACATGGCAACCCATTCCAGTATTCTTGCCTGGGGAATCCCATGGACAGAGGAGCTGGAGAGCTACAGTTCACAAAAAGTCAAACACGACTGACTGAGCATGCATGCAGGAGTAACATTTAGAGAGACGTGTTTGGAACAGACCATGGAATGCTTTCTGAGACAGCTGAGGACTCACCATCCCTCAGAGTTAGAAGACAGCTGAGGGCTTGTTCTCAGCTGACCCTTCACTTCATCGAAGAGGAACCCCGGGGAGCAGGAAAGTCTGGAAGCTGCTCGGCCAGACCCAGAGCCCCAAGCCTCCATGTCTGCTCTTCTCTGCCCCAGTTTTCAGTGAAGCACCTGTAAGTAAAATGTCATCATGAAATTTGTTTTTTGTGGACAAATTCACATGAGTTGGATGGACCACTGCCATGCGTTTAGCTGCCCTGAGCCTCAATTCTTCTGTGCAAAATGCAGCTGATAACATTGACTTCACAGGGTTGGAAGAAGAAAATACCACTTTGGACGTGGAAGTGCTTTACAGGGTAGGAAGTGATGCACATGCCTTGTGTCTTGGGTTGGGTTCTCTGGAGGCAGATCCTGGGATAAGATCACAAGGATGCTGAAAAGGAAGGAACACAGGCCAGACACAAACTAGCTTGGCTGCTGTGGTTTAAGAAGTAGAGAAAATTATATTCAGGAAAATGGGGATGGATTGGGTTCCTGATTATTTAAAGGCAAACTACTATTGAGATTTTGGTGCTTATGCTTCCCGTTTTTTCCATGTATTTCTGATATATTAATATATTTACCATAAACCTGATGGTAATTATACATCAGAGCTTTTCCATTTAACACTGATATAAGCAGTTTCCCTAGTTACATTTTTCTAGAACAGAAAACTGGTATGTGAGATACTACTCACATACCATACAATTTTCCTTTCTAAAGTGTACAACTCAGTGGCTTTTAGTGTATTCATAAAGTTGCACATTCATGCAACTATCAGATTTGAGAACATTTTCCCCACCCAAATGAAAGCCAAAACCTATTAGTTGTTACTTTACATTCTTTCCCCTCTGTCCACACAGCTTGTGCCCCCAGCCTCTGGCAACTACTAACCTTCTTTCTGTCTCTGAATCTGCCTGTTTTGGATGTTTCCTATGAGTGGAATCAAATGGATTTTAGTTTTTGCGATTAGCTCCTTTCACCGAGTATAATGTTTTCCAAGTTTAGCTACGTTGTAACATGGATCATGTTACATGAAAAAAATTCCTTTTCACTGCTGAATAATATTCTACTGTGTGGACATGCCACATGGTGTCTATTCCTTGACTGATGGATGTTTGGGTCCTTTCCATTCTTTGGCTACTTTGAATAATGATACTGTGTACATTTGTGTACAGATTTTTGTTTGGGTAAAAATTTTCCATTCTCTTATACTTAAGAGTGAAATGGCTGGGTCCCATGGTAACTCTGTGTTTATCTTGTTAAGGAACTGCCAGACTGTTTTCCAAAGTGGCTGAACCATTTTGCATTTCCCACCACCAATGTAGGAAAGTTCTAATCTGTTTCATCTTCATCAACATTTGTAGCGTCTGCCTTTCTTTGAGTGTGTGTGTCTGTCTGTTTTCCTATAGGTGTGAAGTAGGTGCGACGTGGTACCTCATTGCGGTCGTCATTTGCATTTCCCTATTGACTAATGATGTTGAGCATCTTTTCTCCTGCTTACTAACCATTTGTTTATTTCTTTGGAGAAGTGTTGATTCTATTCAAACCCTTTGCCCACTTTTTTTTAAGAGGGGAGTATTTTTGTTTTCCTTTGCCCATTTTCAAATTGGGCTATTTGTCTTTTCATTGTTGAGTTGTGAGAGTTCTTTATATATTCTGGTTATAAAGTCCCCTGTCAGATACATTAATTGCAAACATTTTCTCTCAATCTTTTGGTTATCTTTTCACTTTGCTCTTGAAGCTCAAACGTTTTAGATTTTTATGAAATCCAACTTATCAATTTTTTTCTTGTTACTTTTGGTGTCACATCTAAGAAACTCATCCAAGATCACTAAAATATACTGTTTTTTTTCCTAAAGTTTTTATAGTTTTAACTTTCATTTTTATCTATAATCTACTTTTTGTTAATTTTCCATATGCTATGAGGCAGTGGTCCAATTTCATTCTTTTGCATGTGGAAATGCTGTTGTTCCAGCACTGTTTATTGAAAAGTTTCTCCCTATTCAGTTGTCTGGGTACCTTCAATGGAATTATTTTCCTTTTTTTTTTTTTTTTTATTTTCTAGTTGTGTGTCTTGCTGGTATATAGACATACTGTTGGTTTTTGTATATTGATAGTGTAATCTTGCAAACTTATTGAACTTGTTTATCAGTTCTAACCTTTTTTTGGTGTGTGTGTATTCCTCAGGAGTTTCTGTGTGTAAGATTATGTTTATCTGTGAGCAGACCTAGAACAATCACAAGTATTAGAAGAAGAGCCCCTTTATGAGACAGTAAAGCTCTTTCATGTCACAGATGAGGAAGCAAACTCAGAAAGGTAGCGTGACTTACTGAAAGTCACACAGCTGCCTAGTAACCATCTGGTGAACTGACCAGGCTTCTTCCAGGCTTTACAGTTCCTAGGATTCTTGAACTTGGTGCTCTCAAGATAACAGGGCTCCACTGAAGATTCCAGAGTAATTAGGTTATTAATCAAGTCTTTAGAATTGTGAAATAACTTCTGAAGAATGACTTGTTTTTTTTAAATTATAGATCAAATGATGGCAAGTCATAATTTGAAATAAACTGTAACTAACAGAATAAAATTCTTAGTTAAGCCTTAAAAGTTTCAAAGGACCAAATGCTACCTTGAAACAAAGCATCAATACAGTCTACTGATATCTGTGGTATTGTTCTTCATAGCTTTCTGGGCTTGAAATATGTGTAAGAATACCTGGAAAATTTTGCAGAGGCCCTGTTACCATTTCAGAAAGTTTATAAACTGCAACAAGATGTTTCAGGTTTCAGGTTCGGATAACTGTTTGCTCTGGGAAAGTCTAAAAGATGTTAACTTTTAAAAACTGCACAGCATTAGAGTTGAGAGTTAAGTTTTGTTGGGGGCAAAATGAGGACTATAACCCGGGCGACAGCATTTCAGATCGCTCTGAGAAACTGCTCTAATGAAGCAAGGGGGACGGTCAGTATGAATGTGGTGGTGGTGAAGTGGGAGTTCATGCAGTCAAGCACGTATTTTTCACAGAAGCTTTCTGCTAGTCTTTAGTCACCATGAAGGATTTTAGTGCTTTTCTAGAAATGAAGAGATATAAGAATCGGGCTCATAAAATTGGCTCATAAAATCTTAAGTATCTGAAGCCCTGGTCTGCCGGTCTTTCCCAGGGCACAAAGTGCTTCATTTCTGCTCTCTGCCCTGAACTCCTTTCAGCGAGTGTTGAAGGTCAGTAGCTGTGGCAGCACCTGACTTAATCCTTGTGGTGGTAGATGGCGAGTGCCCACAGCAAGTGCCCATCTGTAGTTGACAAAGAAATAGATTACAATTTGCTGGAGTGACTGACTGAGGGAGCGCTCTTGGGAAAGGAGCTGAGGGGCAAAGGAGGAACTATGCAGGTCAGCCTGGGCTGACCCCAGGGCAGGGGAGCTGGGCCTTTTTGGTGATTCACTCTTTCTCTGCAGTAAAGGGCTTCGGTGGGGGGTGGTCAAGTGCATTGTGGGGGAGAAACCAATGCAAAGAAGATCAGAAAGTGTGTGGCGGCTTCAGCTGCAGCAGCAGTAACACGTGTCCATGCAGTCGGCCATCCTTCCTGTAGCACGTTTATGGAGACCTGTGTGTGCCAGGCTCTGGGAAAGAACCTGAGCCCAGGTGCTGGTCCCTGGAAAAGCTCATGGTCTGGTAATCAAGGCAGAAGGGGCACAGACAGAAGGTCTCCCTGTGGGGTAACTGCTGATGGGAGGCGGGTAGGGGTGAGGGAGGGATGCACAGAGAAGGGGGTGCTAAGCAGGATCTTTCAGAGGGTGCTGGGCCCCCCACTTCACACACCATCTGTGGGGGTCTCGGAGCACTTGGTGCCAAGTTCACATGACGTGGAAGCCATGTCTCCCCCAGAAGAAGTAAGGTCCTCTGGGCCCGAGGGCAGCAGGGAAAAGGCTGCTCCAGCCCCGGGGGCGGGTGGCAGCGGCCTCTTGGAAACAGTCTCTGTTCACCAACACTTTGAAGGTCAGGTAGCCGCCTAACGGAGGTGTCCTGTTTATCTTGCAGGGAGAGGTCCTGGAATACGTGGATGACTTGCTGGAGTTGGAGGAGACCAGCTAGCCCCGGAAGCCAGAGAGCCGTTCCTTCCATGTTCAGAAAACATGATTCTTTGTCTTCCTTTTCCTAATAGTCCAGGCTGTTGATACCTCAGAGCCTTCTCTTCTCTCTGTGAAGTGAAAGGGAAGCCCCCGTCTCTTGCTACAGCTAACAAGGGGTGAGGCTGCATTCCCGTGCCCACAGCTGCCTCCCCCACCCTTCACACCTGCCCGTCTATCTTCATACCCGCCTCTCCATCTTCACTTCCGCCTCCCCATGACCACACTTGCCTCTCCATCTTCACACCTGCCTCCTCCATTTTTATACCTGCCTTTCTCACCATTTTGGTTAGAAGGAAGGTTTTCCATGGAATTTTTTCCCCCCAGAAAATCAGTATTATTTTTTAAATAAGAAAAATACTCCTGAAAGATGGTAATTATAAAAACCTACTCTGGCCTTTCTGCTTTCCCCCATTTTGGTTTCCTTTCTCCCCATCCCCTGATCCAGCAAAGATGGTGGGGACAAAGGCTAAGCTTCTCTTCAGAACGGTCTTCGCACCATCTGACCTGCATCTTTGCTGGCGCCCGTTGAGAACAGAGTTGGGGCAACTGCGTGAAGAACAGACCTGTGACTTTTGCCTAATGCTTTCGCGTGTCCAAAGTCTTCCAGTGGCCGGTCGATCCCCTTTGAGGACAGTGCTCAGCCGTTAGTCTCAGAGTTGGAAATGGAAGGAAGGAGAGGGAGTCTAGTTTCATTGACTCTTCGACAAATATTTACTGAGCACCCACTACATGCTAGGCTTCAATCTGGGCGCTGGAGACACTGCACAGCAAAACAGAAAGAAAAAAAACAACCCTGTCCTCACAGAGCCTGCATTCTACAGGGAAAGACAGACAACAGGTGAACAAGAATAAATCCATACCAAGCCTCGGAGGGTGATCATTGCTATGGAGAAAAATAAAGCAGTGAGGGGTAAGGAAGCTTGCAGATGAGGCTGTAGGGTTGTTTGTTTCATTAATTTTTTGGTGGTGCCGTATGTGGGATCTTAGTCCCCCCACCAGGGATCACACCCCTGGCATTAGAAGTGTGGTGTCTTAACCAGTGAACCCCCAGGGAAGTCCCAAGGCTGCAGTGTTTTGTTTTGAATTAATTTATTTATTTTAATTGGAGGATCATTTCTTTACAATATTGTGGTGGTGTTTGCCATCCGTCGACGTGAATCACCCATGGGTGCACATGTGTCTTCCCATCCTGAACCCCCCTCCTGCCTCCCTCCCCACCCCATCCCTCTGGGTCAACCCAGGCTTTTCGTGCCCTGCTGGGGTTTTAAATAGGGTGGTCAGGGAAGCTGACACGGAGAGCATGACAGCAGAGCAGAGACCTGGGGAGGTGGGTCTCAGAACAGAACCTTCCAGGCAGAGCGAGCAGCGTGTGCGGCGCCCAGCGGCAGGGACGTGCTTGTGCCATCAGGGGACAGCGCAGAGCCCTGGGGATGCGTGGGCCCGGGGCAGAGTGGAAGGTGGTGTAGGTGTGTGGCTGGGAAGGGGCATGGCTCAGCCTTGACAGACAATGTAAGTAAGGCCCTCGGCGTCTGCCCTGAGTGGGGCGGGAACCGTGCAGCAGAGCAGAGCCTGGGCTCCCTGGCATTTTACAGGGAGCTTGCCTGCTGCTGTATCGTGAGAAGCCTGGAAGCACTCAAGCGGAGAATGTCAATCCGGGGATGGCTACAGAGATCCAGGCAGGGGAATGAAGGCGCGATGCCGCTCATAGCAGCGGGGGATGGTGAGAAGTGGTCCCGTCATGGATTTGAAAGCAGGGCCAATCACAGTTGCTGACAGGTTGACTGTAGAGCATTAGAGAAAAGAGAGGGGCTGGTGGCGACCTGAAGGTTTGGGGCCTGATGCGCAGAAAGGATTGAGTTGCCATTGACTGAGATGGGGAGCTGGGTGGTTGGTGAGTTGGGCGTTCGGTGCCTGCAGCCATCTGAGGCTGGGATGCCAAGTTCAGGCTGCAAATATGATTTTGAGAGTTTTCTCAGGTCAGGTGGTTGACAGAGCCTGAGTCAGGGATCCAGTGGGGAGGGGTCCCAGGGTGGGGCTCTAAAGCAGAGTGGGGGTCCTCGAGCACAGACACCCTTCCCCAGGATCCCATCAGGGGAGGCTCTGGGCCCACAGATGCTTGACCGTCCTCGAAGCTCCAGGCTTCAGCTCTCTCCAGCTGCATGAGGACCGGCAAGGAGGCTTGACTCTCTCCACTTCTGTGTTCCCCCAGGGCCTCCCTCTGGTCCTCCTCAGATTCCGGAGGGCTTTCTGGGGGTGAGCATGTCTCCACAGGGTTGCCTGGTATGGGCAGAGGTTTGGGTTCACTATCTGAAAGTCACTCAGTCATGTCCAACTCTTTTGCGACCCCATGGATTACAGCCCTCCAGCTTCCTCTGTCCATGGAATTCTGCAGGCCAGAGTACTGGAGTGGGTAGCCATTCTCTTCTCCATGGGATCTTCCCGACCCAGGGATTGAACCCAGGTCTCCCGAATTGCAGGCGGTATCTGAGGTTGGCTTCTTTCCACCAGGCTGAAAGCCCCTCCCACCCCCATCCTGGGACTGTCCCCTGGGGACAGTGGGATCAATACTATCAGCCCTTTGCTTTGATTGAAGGCTGTGGAACCAAGTTACTAAGTTTTTATTTTAAAAGAAACCAAACCAATTTTTTGAAAAAAAGGAAAAGGTGGGCCAATTCTTCCAAATGTAACATGAAAGCCCAGCTGCACTCAGCAACCTCAGCCCAGTACCTCCCTGAGTGGGTTTTCTTGGAAGAGCCTAGAAGAATCCTGGATTGAGACCTCGTGGGCTCAGCATTCGTCTGGCCAGCCATTTGGGGGGAAAAAAAGAAGCACATTTGTAAGCTGTGTGGGAGTTTCCAGACCAAGGCTAAGATGTCTGGCTTGCTCTCTGACCCACCTGCACTCAGCCCAGTGGGTACCAGTTAGGTCTCTGCCCACGGAGGCTGCCCACCATGGGGCAATGGAGTCTGTCCATCCCCAAGGCCTTTCAGGCAGCCCAGGCAAAGACCCCCCTGGGGAGGGTCTAAAGGCACCCCCTGCACCCATGTTAATGTTCAGATTTTTGGTAAGCAGGGAAGGATGGGGGGTGGGGGGAGGTTTGGGTGTACACAAAAAATTAAAAGCAACTAATGGAAATGTCGCACATACCAGCGTATTCAGCGCAGTAACATCTTTTTGAGTTTGAGGCTTTCTAATTACTGCCACCGACCTGTCAGGCTCACCTCTGGGGTCCAGAACCACTGAGGCCGTCACCCACAGAGGCCGCCTTAGGAAATGTTGCTTTTAGGAGTCCTTACTAAGGGAATTTTAAGAGTACAAAAATTTTATTGAACCAAACTCAGCAGCAAACAGAAAATGATTTGTTCAATTGTCAGTGGGAAAGGGTTTATTATGACTGCCGGTGGAATCAACAGTGGCCTGTTTCTGCCAACATGGATGGAAATAACGTTTTTAAGTTTTAAATGTGAGCTGTAAACCTAAGCTACTTCGGTTTAAAAAAAAAAAATTCAATACTTAAACTGTGGGGAGAAGGTGGACTGGAGCCAGAAAAAACATTCTCATTTAATAGTGTTTGCACATGGAACGGCAACACAGTTTGTAGCGAGGCTCCGAGAAAAACCCACAACTAATCCTTCATCGCAGCTGTCCCAACTCTTGACCATCTGCCATCCCCCAAACAGCGACTTCTTTTTTTCTGGGGACTCCAGGCTTGAATGACCTAGTGTGGAGAGTTTAAACTGTATACAAGGGGAGGGAGGGGGGTGGGAAGGGAAGGGACCTTAAGCAGGCCTCGGCCAAAGGTTTTGTGCAAGGACTTCCTGTGCCCGCTGCCCTGTCCCCGGGGCCTCTCCTCGAGGGGGATGCCCCCAGGACAGCCCAGCTTCGTCCTCACTGACCCTCTCCTCCCCAGAAACCCAAGTCGGGAGCGGCCGTGGCCTGCGCTGTTGCAGCATCTTCCCCGAGGCAGGCCTCAGACTCAAGAATCCCCCCACTCTACCTCCCAGATCTGGCTTGGTGTCTTGTTGAGTGAGTGAGCTGGCTGGCTATCTTCTTGGAGCTGATAGAGTAAGATCATGGTGCCTCCTTTTGCAAGAAAAAGAGTGGGAGGAAATGAAGCAATTTCTTTTTTTTTTTTGTCTTTATTTTTCATTGATTAAAAAAAAAATTAATTTTGTACAGGGATACAGCCGATTAACAATGTCGTGACAGTTTCAGTTGAACAGTGAAGGGACCCAGCCGTACATGCACGTGTACCCATTCTCCCCAAAACTCCCCTCGCACCCAGGCTGCCACACTGAAGGTTTCTCAGTTGTACCCACAGATCCAAGAGGACCCACTGTAGAGTTGTGGTCCACAGGCCACACTGAAACGTTGTTACCGATGTCTTTTCCACTTCCCTCCTGGGATCAGGGCAGTGGGTATGGTCTCACTCTTTGGAAAATGGTTGGAAACCAAACTTTTTTAAAGAAATCACATTAAATGTTTTACTTTGCTTATTCTTGACTATTTTCTTTCTCTGTCCAGTGATGGGACTGCCCTAACCACACCCAGTCCTTCTAGGACACGTGGTAAGTGGTGTTTTGTTTTTGTTTGTGTTTATTTTTTGCCACACTGAGCTGCTCGTGGGATCTTAGGGTCTTAGTTCCCCCACCAGGGATCGAAACTCTGCCCTAGGCAACAAAAGTGCAGAGTCCTAACCACTGGACCACCGGGGAATTCCTAGGACGTGTCTCATGAGCTACTTTCTCAGGTCTGTGAGGTTTCTGACGTGCATCTACGGAAGCAGAGTCCTCACCCCAAAGACTGTTGGCTGGCAGAGAGGGGGGTGGTCCTTACCCGCCCGGATCCTTCAGGAGATGCAGGCTCATTCCTCCCCACAAGTAAGGCTGTCTTTCAGATACCTGGGATCCCACGAAGGGATAACATCGGGAATCTAGGGCTTGCTTTGGATCCAGTAAGCTGGGCCCTTGGTGCCATGGTCTGAGAAGTAACAAAGTATTTACTGTTTCAAACAAGGACCAATCGAAGCATGACAGCCAACAGCTACCGTGCTCCATGCCTGTCACCCAGGGACAAGCGAGGAGGAAGAGAAGTGTAGAAGGAGGCAGGTGGGAAGAGTAAGGAGCCAGTTAGGGCAAAAGCAGACTCTCTGCACAGAGAACTCACACATCAGCTACTGGAAGAGGAGGGGGAGGACAGGGGGATTCTGTTGATGTCAGCCCAAGAATTCCAGAGGATACAGTGGAAAAGTTTGGGTCGAGCAGGAATGGGGGGAGTAGGAAGTAAGAGCTTACCCATCAGTGGACATCTTAGGTCCAGATCACTTTTTTAAAAGTTATTATTAGCAAATATTTTTAAATTTTTGGTTGTGCTGGGTCTTCATTGCTGCACACGGCCTTTCTCTAGTTGCAGCAAGCGGAGGCTAGTCTTCATTGCGGTGTGTGGGCTTCTCTTATTCCTGAGCGTGGACTCTAGAGCATGCGGGCTTCAGTAATTGTGGTGCAGGGGCTTAAGTTGTTCTGGGGCATGTGGGATCTTCCTGGACCAGGAATTGAACCCGTGTGTCTCCCACCATTGGCAGGCAGATTCTTATCCACTGGACCACCAGGTAAGTCCAGGTCCAGATCTCTTGAAGCAAAGCCTTGTGTGAGTGATGGAGTGCTCTCAGGAGAAGGGGAGCAGTAAGGAGCTGGCAAGGGTGTGGTCACTGGAGACCAGCCTCCGCCTGATCTCACAGGAGCTCTCCCACCTGTAGGCAAAGAGGCTGACCTTCCGTGTGACCATGCCCATTAGTCACTGGCTCCACACAGGCTGCCCAGCCAGTGGGAGTGGGGCCTGACTCCTGGGTGAGGGAACTCCCATTAGGCTGAGGACAATTCTCTGGATGAGAAGGGTATGAGTATGCTCTAGAGCACAGGCTTAATTGCCTCATGGCATGTGGGATCTTCCCAAACCAGGGATCAAACCCATGTCCCCTGCATTGGCAGGCAGATTCTTAACCACTGGGCCACCAGGGAAGTCCTGGATTCTGCATTTCTAACAAGCTCCTAAGTGGTGTCTCTACTGCTGGCCTGGGAACCACACTTAGAGTAGCAAGATCCTGGGATTTTTGTTGTACTGAGAAGCATGATCTCTGGTTGGTGTTAGGAAGATGGAAGAGGGGGTAGGAGCTCAGCGGATGCCCTAAAATCCTGCTGCAGGAAGTCAGGTGGCTGAGAATTAGGCTTAGAAAAGCTGGTCTTAGATCCAGCAAGTATTAAGACATTACTTTCAAGATTACTAGAGAGTCCTTTTTTAAAAAAAAAAAAAATTGTGAGAGCCGAAGAATTGATGCTCTTGAACTGTGGTGTTGGAGAAGACTCTTGAGAGTCCCTTGGACTGCAAGGAGATCAAACCAGTCAATCCTGAAGGAAGTCAGTCCTGGATATTTATTGGAAGGACTGATGCTGAAGCTGAAGCTCCAATCCTTTGGCTACCTGATGCAAAGAGCTGACTCACTGGAAAAGACTCTGATGCTGGGAAAGATTGAGGGCAGGAGGAGAGGGAGACAGATGATGAGATGGTTGCATGGCATCAATGACTCAATGGACATGAATTTGAGCAAAGTCTGGGAGATAGTGAAGGACAGTGAAGTCTAACACACTGCAGTTCATGGGGTCGCAAAGAGTCAGACTCGACTTAGCGACTGAACAACCACCAAAAACTGTGATGTAACCCAGATATAAAATACACTAGGTAACTATTGGGGGAAATAATTATTTATTTTAAATATCTCAGAAGCTTTGTGTTAATGGATCCTTGCCCATCCCCCACCCCCAAGTTTTCGTGAACATTCAACATTTAGCAACCTCAAAACATGCATCATGATATACAATTGAAGTTTACGCTGTTTTAATCATTCCCTTTCTACGTGCGTTTTTACATTAATTTAGATGACACCAAATCAATAAATGGGCTTCCCAGGTGGCTCAGCAGTCAACAATCTGCCTACCAACACATGAGCCCCAGGAAATGCAGGTTTGATCCCTGGGTTGGGAAGATCCCCAGGAGGAGGAAATGGCAACCCACTCCAAGATTCTCACCAGGAGAATCCCATGGACAGAGGAGCCTAGTGGGCTACGGCCTGTGTGGTCGCAGAGTTGGACATGACTGAGCACGCACACAGGCCGCCTTCGTCCAGGGTGGAATCAGAGGACTTGCATCTCCAGCAAGTTCCCAGGTGATATCTATGCTGCTGGTCTGAGGACTGCTGTCATGAGTGAGACGAGCTGAGTCACCATAAGATGCCTGGGACGCCATGAACTGGATGCTCACCAGCCGGGGGAGCTCGCGATGCACTCAGGCTGTTTCCAGACAGCTCACAGTCGTCACGACAGGGTAAAGACTAGGTCGGCACGGATCACTTCATATTCCTTTGTAATTCCTCTGCTTCTCCATCAAGTAGGTACCCATGCTTGATATCCTAGTCCTTGGCCCTCTTTAAACATTTTTTCCCTCCTGGGTCATTCTTTCTTCCTGGCGTTCAGAGAAATGGTTAATCCTGAGAGAGGAAGCCGAGGACTGAGTTTTGTTAGTCCTGGCAAAAACTCTAAGACATTCCTAGGCACAGACTGGTCAAGGACAACCAGGCCACTGCTTCTGAGAGGAAACGGTGCTTACTGGTACAAAGCTAACCTTGTTTAAAAAAAAAAAAGATGGACTCACAGGACAGAGGGGACAGGGGGGTGTGTGTCCCCACCCCCCACCCCGCAACAAATGTCAGTTGTAAATTCTTTCCAATTGCAACAAACAATTTTGAAAAAATCTCAGAGTTTCTAGACTGTGTCCTGGATCTTGGCTCATTTGCCCTCAGCAACATCGCACCATTGAAAGGAAATAACTCATTGTTTTTCTTCCCTCTCCCACTCCCAACAATTAAATACCTGATCCAAAATAACGCTGCTCTCAAATACTCTGTCACGCCTATTTCGAAAATTTTAGGTTGCAGACTCATTTCTTTCTTTTAAAAAAAAAGAAGACAACAGTATGATGAAGAGGTGAATTTTGACCTCCAGCTGGAATTAGGGCCAAAGCATAGGTCTGGGATTAGGGCAACAGGGCCCAGGACAGGTGGTCCAGGGGCTGCTGACGTGTCCTGACCCCGCCCAAGCCTCCCTGCCCTGCCAGCTGCTTCCAGACCCACTGCTCAGCCTAGAAAACAAAGACCTGAGAGAAGGAAGAGCAGCCCTACTCCCCCGTTTCATGCGCTCGTGAAATGTCAGCGGTTCTCACTGTCATGGGTCACCGTTTATTTTCCTGTCCAGGGGCTTTGGGGGAACCCCCCACCCCAAGGCGGCTAGACCTTCTCCATCTCGATCTGCTGATGGTAGTGCCGAGCCTGCCGCTGGCCAACATTCAGCTTGTACACGGAGCTCTTGTGCTGGCAACTTCGGTAGCCCCACACGCCCCCGACGCCTGCCAGGAACAGCAGCAGGCACAGGACTGTGACGATCGTGGCGATGATGGGGCCTCTGCCAAGGCTGGGACACTTGCCCCCAGCGCAGGGCTCCAAGGTCGGGAGAAGCTGCTCGCTTGCACCCGGGCCGGGGACTTCCTGTCCCAGAAAGTCCTCCGACAGCAGGTACGGGAAGGTATCCTGGACAGCAGGGGCAGTGGTCTCCAGTGGGGTCTGGGTGGCCGCCGCGACAGTTGAGGGAGTAAGGTTGGGCATCTTCTGGACGGCGGTTGTCTCAGTCTCCAGGGTAGAGCTGGTGAGTTCATAGGGCAGGGTGGACGAGGGAGGCTTCTCTGTGGCATATCTCCAGGGAACGGTTGACTGATTTCCCGTCAAGTCACCAGCCCCTTTGCCGGGACCCTCAGTTTCAGACACATTCGTGGGTCTGAGAGCCAAAGCTTCTCCGTCTAGCGTTTGAGATGGAAGAAGTGAAGTCACGTCCTCACTGGGTGTGAGGGTGGAGCCCTTGGACTGCTTCCTTTCCGCAAGGGCAGGCTGGCTGGGTGTGATCAGCATGCTTTCCTCCATCCCTACTGATCCATCCCCTTTGTCCTCCTCTTCTTCCGCTCCTGCCTCTGTCTGCCTCCAGGCCCCGTCAGTCACAGGGTAGCCATCTAACCAGGACTCATCGCTGCTGCTCACCGTGGCGTCACCGGCCCTGCTGTCATTCCTGCCCACAGAGGGCCCCGAGGGGCCATGAGTGCTGGGGTAGATGACCTTGGTTTCCGGCTCCCCTGGGGCCAACGTGCTGCCCCTGTGGTGGTCACCAGCAGGAAGGTGCTTTCTGGCGTCATCATCCATCGCCTTTTCCCACTCAGGCTTGTGGAAGGTCCCAGCAGGAGACCAGAGCATGTCCTTCCCACTGCCTTGGGATCCTGGAAGCTCTGTGGGGACAGGGCTCCCAGCGCCCAGCAGGCCTGTGGTTGGCACAAAGGCTGTATCCTGGGCTCTGTCTTCCCTTGCCACAGGCATAGAGACCAGACGGTCCTGTTTTGGAGCCTCCTCAGAGGGTTCTCCCTGACTCCTGTCCTCCTCTGCCTCTGTGTGGGAGTCCTCCATGAGCTCTCTGAATGACACCGATCTATCATCAGGAAAATTATCTTCATAGTCAATATGTACCTCTGCCTCATCTGGAAGGAAAGAGGGAAAAGCCTCATGAGGTCCAAGGCACAGAGCCAGCATGGAACACAGGGAATAAAAAGCACAGGGGCTGGAACAAATGGAATGAAACTGTCATTCTTAGATGCTATGACTGTATCACACAGATAAACCCAAAGAACCTACATACAAACTGTTACAATTAACAGATGAGTTTATCAAGGACACTGGTTCTACAGGCAACATAAAACACCAACTGTGTCTCCATATACCAGCAATAAACAGAAAAAAATGTAAAAGATACTGTTTGCCATAGTATGTGTGTGCTCAATCTTTTAGTCGTGTCCGACCCTTTGCGACCCCATGGACTGTAGTCCACCATGCTCCTCTGTCCATGGAATTTTCCAGGCAAGAATAGTGGAGTGGGTAGCCCACCAGGCTCCTCTGTCCATGGAATTTTCCAGGCAAGAATAGTGGAGTGGGTTGCCATTTTCTGCTCCAGGGGATCACCTCCGGCATTAGCAGGCAGACTCTTTCTCACTGTGCCACCCGGGAAGCCTGACTGTCATTGCATAACCAGCCCCCCCAAATTCCAAGGAATAAATCTAACAAAAGATGTGTAAGATTTGTACATGGAATGGTACAAAGTATTTCTGAGAAAAATTAAAAGATGACTTAAGTAGTGAATGGCTATAATGGAAGTTTAATTGTTAAGCTGTCAATCTGTCCAAATTAATCATTTGAAAAGACCCTGATGCTGGGAAAGATTGAGAGCAGGAGGAGAAGAGGACGACAGAGGATGAGATGGTTAGATGGCATCACCGACTCAATGGACATGGGTTTGGGTAGACTCCGGCAGTTGGTGATGGACAGGGAGGCCTGACGTGCTGCAGTTCATGGGGTCGCAAAGAGTCGGACACGACTGAGCGACTGAACTGAACTGAAACTGAATAAAAATCTCAGATATTGACAAGCTGATGCTAAAATTTATGGAAATGCAAAGGGCCAAGAAGAGACAAGGGAAAAAGAAGAGAAATGCTGTAGCAGGTATGCTACAAGATTTTAAGATTTACTACAAAACTGGAGTACTTTCAAAGACTGTGTTTGGTATTGGCACAAAGATAGACAATCAAGTTACACTAACTTTAAGAACTTCTGTTCATCAAAAGCCACCATGAAGAGCATTCAAATGCATGCCACAAATTTGAAAATAACTGCAGCACATATAACCTCTGGAGGGTTCCAGAATTTATAAAGAACTCCTACAAATCAATAATAAATAGGCAGACAAACGGTAGATACGTTGGCAAGATACTTGAATCAGCATATCACAGAAAAGGTATTGGGTCTTCCCTGGTGGTCCAGTGGTTAAGCCTCCAAATTTCCACTACAGGGGGCACAGGTTTGTTCCCTGGCTGGAGAACTAAGATCCCGCATGCCATGGATTAAAAAAAAAAAATCTAAATAATCATTATACACGTGTGAAGATGCTTAACCTCATTAGTAACAGAGAAATGCTGATCACAGCCAGAGTGAGATTCCATTATCTAGCACAAGAATGGCTAAAATTAAACAGACCGACAGTCTCTAGTGTTAACAAGGATATGAAAGTGGAAACTGAAAGTCACTGAGTCGTGTCCGACTCTTTGGGACCCCATGGACTAAACATCCATGGAATTCTCCAGGCCTGAATACTGGAGTGGGTAGCCTTTTCCTTTTCCAGGGGATCTTCCCAACCCAGGGATCAAACCCAGGTCTCCTGCATTGCAGGCAGATTCTTGACCAGCTGAGCCACAAGGAAAACTCAAGAATGCTGGAGTGGGTAGCCTATCCCTTTTCCAGCGGATATGACATACAGCAGTTCTCCTCCTAAGTGTGTGTGCACATAGGCAGCAAAAGACATGCACAAGCATGTTCATAATAACCAGAAGCTGGACATACTGCAAGTGGCCACTAACTGCAGAAATGACACACACATTTTGGCACACACAACATGCACTCCCACCGCCATGAAATCCTGCACAGGAGCACAAGCCTCTGGGGGCACTGGCAGCATTCAACTTCTTGACCTGTGTGGTGGCTAAATTGCTGTATTTTTTGACCATTTATTAACCTGTTCTCTTATGATTTGGACACTTTTTAATTGAATGAAAGATTCTTTAAATTCTATAGTGCTCTACAATTTTCAACAGTTTCACACACGAGTCCATAAAATTCCATAGTGAAGATTTTATTTTTTATCCCCTCCCCCAATGTTGCTCACCCCACTCCCCTCTCCCCACTGGTAACCATTCATTTCCCTTATCTATCAGTTGGCTTTTTTTTTTTTTTTTTTTGCCATACTGCACGGCATGTGAGATCTTAGTTCTCCAACCAGGGATTGAACCTGCATCCGTTGCAGTGGAAGTGCACAGTCTTAACCACTGGACTGCCAAGGAAGTTCCAGTCAGCTTCTATTTTGTTTTATTCACTAGTTCATTTTATTTTTTAGATTTCACATAAGTGATATAATTGTATGTTTAACTAAATATCCGGAGAAGGCAATGGCACCCCACTCCAGTACCCTTGCCTGGAAAATCCCATGGATGGAGGAGCCTGGTAGGCTGCAGTCCATGGGGTCGCTAGTCGGACACAACTGAGGACTTCACTTTAACTTTTCACTTTCACGCATTGGAGAAGGAATTGGCAACACACTCCAGTGTTCTTGCCTGGAGAATCCCAGGGACGGGGGAGCCTGGTGGGCTGCCCTCTATGGGGTCGCACAGAGTCGGACACGACTGAAGCGACTTAGCAGCAGCAGTAAAACACTCATTTGCTCATGCATTTTATTTTTCCTTATTATATTTGTTATGGTGATCCACGATTTTTTCTAAGATTTATTTTTTGGTTATGGTGGGTCTTCGTCGCTGCACGAGGGCTTTCTCTAGTTGCAGAGAGCAGGGCCTACTCTGAGGTTGTGGTGCACAGGCTTTTCATTGTGGCGGCTTCTCTTGTTGCAGAACACAGGCTCTAGGCATGCAGGCTTCGGTAGTTGCAGTTACCAGGCTCTAAGTGGTTGTGGTGCACGGGCTTAGTTGCTCCACAGCACGTGGGATCCTCCCAGGTCAGGGACTGACCCAGTGTCCCAGGCATTGCAAGGTGGACTCTTAACCACTGGACCACCCAGAAGCACAATCCGTGACCTTTGATGTTACTACTACAACTCGATGAAGGCTATTTTGTAGACACTGAACCCCCCAGCAGGTGGAAGAAGTTAACTTCATGAAGACCAGACTGTAGCCTGACATGAGCTGCCACAATTCTGAGAACTGGCCTCAAAGAAATGGGAAGCAGCCAACCCTGGAAATGAAGATTAACGGTACTTAAAACAATCAAGAAGACTCAGAGCTGACTGTGTTGTTTCTGCATGTAGCTCCTTCCTTCTGCCCACATGCCTCCCAAACTCCCCTTTAAAAGCTCCTGCCCACTGGTTGTCGGGGGTGGGGGTGGGGGGAGGAGTCAGCCTTTGGACAACACCCTACCCCTAGTTGCCGGCCTCCAAAATAAAGCAAACTTACCTTCCCACCAACCTTTTCTTTACTGGCTTTGGAGCTGCCAGCACCTGGACCCACTTTAGAGAACAGATTTCGGTGCCCACGTGAGGCTGCACTCTCGCGATATCTGGCTCCCCGGGTTTTCCTTGCGCAGAGCTGCCGCCGTGATGACGACGCTACGAGGTGTATTCAAGGAGCCTCTGCTCATGGTTCGCTGGCCCCGGGAAGGGTTTGGGGGACGTACCTAGCAGCTGCCGAAAACCATTTGTTTTGGGGGTCCTCCATGTTTCTCCCCTGCTCGGCACTGGCTGTCATCAGCCAAGGTATTATTTGGTTCATGACAGTAGCAAAGAATGGTAAACAACCTCTGAGTCCTAGTACTGGACATAATCAATCTCAGCTAAATTCCTTTTCCCATGTAACCCACCCTATGAGCTCAAGAAGTCAAAAGGCACCTGGAATATGGGCAGGAAAGGAGCCATGTTCTCCTCCACCCTTGCTTCTTATATAGGGAACACTGGCCTAGTGTATGATGTTAGAGCTGGGGATTTGAGATGAGATGGTTGGATGGCATCATCAATTCAATGGACGTGAATTGGAGCAAACTCCAGGAGATTGTGAAGGACGGGGAAGCCTGACATGCTGCTGTCCATGGGGTTGCAAGGAGTGGGACACGACTTAGTGACTGAACTACAACAATAAGCCCACTCCTGCCTGGTGGGACTGCCTTGACCTGGACCCTTACGGTCACTCTGAGCTCTGTGTGTATCTGTCCATCTGGAGATTCTGCCCTCAGAGCTCTCTGGGTGTAGAGCATCCCTGGACAGCAGCCTGGGGCTCAGAGCCAAGCCCTTCCTGTCTGCCGGGGCTCTCAGGTCAAGGTCTGGCTCAGAAACAGGCTCTCATTATGTCAAGCCTCAGCCACACCAAAACCTCAAATGAAGACACAGACACCAACTGTTTACAAAGAGTCTACTCATGACAAAGTATCCCAAGGCTGTTTTTCCCCTCCTGAGTAAAGGTAAAGTTTGTTATTCACTGAATGTCAACCCCAAAGTCCATTCTGCCATTACGATGGGGAACACCAGCTCTTTGCCTGTCGAGGTGCTATTTCTCTCGCCTCTCTCTGCTTTGCAGTCTGAGCTCTCCGGAGCCATCCAGCAACTGTGCCCCCTCCCCTTCCCGCCCCCCCCCCCCCCCACCAGGTTCTCCTGAAACCTGGCCTCCACAATGTCCGGCCTTCTGGTTTAGACCAACGGGTCCAGGAAATGTAAACTTCTTGGGCTCTCTTGGGAAAAATCAAATCCCTCCCTATGTGTTTATAATTAACTGTTACTTTAGGAAAACAAGACAACAGATCAATAGGAATCAGCGGTAAAAAGGGGCACCCAGGCCGTGCCTTTATCGAGGGCAGGAGTATACAAGCCGGAGCCCAGGATGCTGCCACTTTTCATGTTGTTGCATTTCTGGAAGCCCACACATGCCTTCTTTTTTCCCCACTGGTCTTGGCTACACAGCTTTTAAAAATAGTAATTTTGAAAAAGGCAACCAGACAAGCCAGAAATAACCACTGGTTCAATGAACTTCTGAACAAATATGGCAACATTGACAAGGCAATTCTAAATTCAGTTCAGTCTCTGGCTTTTATTCCATGAAGGAAGTCTAGAAGATGGAGAAAAACAGAAACTGAAGTTAATTTAAGAAAACAAAAGAAGGGCTTCAGAAATGAGAGAAAATAGCAAAGAAACTTGGTGAGAGAACAGCTCGTTTGTAAAGCAAGCCCTGCTCTGCCCTCATGCTTTGAGAGGCCCCAGAGAAGCACACGCAGATGCCGGAATGAGACATGCCTGGTTTTACATCTTGGCTCTGCTGCTTTCTGGCTGGCTGACATAGGAAGTCAGCGAGCCTCTCTGTCCCTCTGTCGTCCCATCTGTCAGTGGGAGGTGGCTGTTTCTACTCAGACTTGTGAAGATGAGCTAGGATAAAGCAAATAAAACTCCTCTATCAGAAAGGAGCATGAGGAGGCTTGGGGAAGATGGAAATATTCTGTAATTTGGTTCTGCGGGTGGGTTCCCTTATTTAGCTAGGCCGGGTCTTAGTTGCAGCATGTGGGGTTTTTTTTTTGGTTTTGACTGCACCAGATCTTAGTTGAAGCATGTGGGATCTACTTCCCTGACCACGGGTCAAACCCAGACGCCCTGCCTTGGGAGCGTGGTACCTTAGCCACTGAACCACCAGGACTTTTATATTTTAAATGGGTACCACTTCTTGTATGCAAATTAAGCCTCAAGAGAGTTGTCAAAAAACAGAACAAAAACAAAAGACAACTCCCAAGACAGAACTAACACGGGACAGGTTGGGCATTGTTTATGACAGCTCTTCCCTCGGTGCCCGGCGGGGGAGCAAGTCTCGTGGCCACAGCCGCAGCAGACCCAGGAAGGGAGCGAGACCCTCAGGCTGTCTGTTGTGGGACTCAGAGGTGGTGGGGCTGGCAGCTAAGCTTGGGGCCGCTCACTTTCTGATACCACAGAACAGAATGAACAAACAGAACCATGGAGCTTGGGGTGGAAGATCTCAAAGGCTTTTCAGAGCCTAGCCGATACCCTTTGTCAGGGCAAGTTTTAGAGGAGAAGTGAAGTGTTAGTCACTCAGTCATGTTGGACGCTTTGTGACCCCATGGACTGTATGTAGCCCGCCAGGCTCCTCCGTCCATAGGATTCTCCAGGCAAGAATACTGGAGGGGTTGCCATTCCCTTCTCCAGGGGATCTGCCCAATCCAGAGATTGAACCTGGGTCTTCTGCATTGCAGGCAGATTCTTTACTGTCTGAGTCACCAGGGAAGCCACCTTTAAAGGAGAAACATGGGGTAAATCAGAGAGCAAGGGTCTATGAGTCTCTCCCATCCTGGGGTGTCTATCTGGTGCTACTCTGCAGAGGCCATGGGACCACAGGGTGCTGAGTCAGGAGACGGCAGGAGCCACCAGGGAAACCATAGGGCAGCAGTGTCAGAGGCAACGAGTGGCCAGGGCAGCGAGTAGGGAACAGTCAGCGTGCCCTGGAAACTGCACATGGCCCTGTGATCGTGTGGCCAGGGGCAGCCACTTGGCGTGGTGGGAGGTCAGAGGCTGTCCCTAGGGTACCAGTGGCCAGAGATGGATATGGCCTTGAAGACTGTATGGGACTTGGTATAATAAAAAGCCCAAGGAAAACCCAACATAACATGGAAATCTGCACACACAGGTAAAGCACAAAGCACTGGGACTTTTGTATGATGAGGGCAATAACCAATTATAGTCAGATACTGAGCATGTAGCTCTGAGAACACTGGGCTTCCCTGGTGGCTCGGTGGTAAAGCATCCGCCTGCAGTGCAGGAGACCCGGATTTGATCCCTGGGTTGGGAAGATCCCCTGGAGAAGGGAAAGGCAACCCACCCCAGTATTCTTGCCTGCAGAGTTCCATGGACAGAGGAGCCTGGTGGGCTACTGTCCCTGGGGTCACAAAGAGTCAGACACGACTAAGCGACTAACACTGAGAACATTAGAGAGGTATGACGGATGTTCTGTGCTACCCAACTGGGAACGTAAACTAAGAAGATGTGTGGATTCAGATAGAAGGGGAAACAAAATGGCCAGACCCAACCCTGGACTCTAGGACCCCAAACTAGAGAAATACCAACACAGAGAAGGGAAAAAATGGCAGTTAAGCCCCCACGCTTCAGGTTGACGGTCAAGGCTGAAGTCCCTGTGCTTCAGTGAGAGACCTCACCATCACCACTCGAGGCTGGACCTTAATGTCACAGTGAACGGACAACCTGGGTGGCTGGTGTGTGGCTGAGGCACCCTCCTGCACCAGCTACTGTCTGACCCCTCTGGGTGGATGTGCCCCTGTGCATTCACGCCTGCTCACCATTTAGTTCAGTTCAGTGCTCAGTCATGTCCAGCTCTTTGTGACTACATGGACCGCAGCACGCCAGGCTTCCCTGACCATCACCAACTCCCAGAGCCTGCTCAGAATCATGCCCATCAAGTCGGTGACCACCATTACAAAGTTTAAATTTCATCACGCCCATTCATGCAGTCCCCACGTTACTAATGGATTAAAAAAAATTTTTTTTAAACATCTGCTCTACTGAACTGATGCCTTAATAAGCTACAGCTGCCCTTCCTCTAGAGCACTGCCCTTGAAGGAATGGGAGCCTTAATTACAAGCCACCTGATGCCTGCAGTTCAGGAGACACAGGTTCGATTCCCTGGTCAGGAAGATCCCCTGGAGAAAGGAATGGCAACTCACTCTAGTATTCTTGCCTGGAGAATTCCATGGGCAGAGGAGCTTGGCGGGCTACAGTCCATGGGGTAGCACAGAGTTGGACATGACTGAGTAACACTTTCATTTTGCCCTCCATGGACAGCAGCCTGCAGCCAATGACAGACTAGAACAGAGGAACTCCGGCCGGTCCCCTTGCTTCCAAGTGGGACCAACCCAAGGTGCAATTCATGCTCCCTAGCTCCCCAAGGGATCAGGCAAGGCAAGAATCCACCTGAGACCGCATCCTTAACTCCTCCCCTCTCACCTACCCTGCCTGCCTTACTCCCCCCTCTACAAGCCATCTCCGTGTGAATAGGCTCTGCTTTTACAGAATCTAACTCAAGTCTTCAACATGCCCAAACAATAACAAATTTGAGTGAAACAGTCTTCATAGTAGCCCGGAGCCTCCAAGCCCTTAGAATCTCTGAGACCAAAGGCACCTGAGCTCCAGGTTCTTTTAACACTTGACCTCCAAGGTTCCTGAGCCTTGAGGCTGTCTGGATCTAGAGAGGTTGTGAGGGGACTAAAGGGCAGGAACCTCTGGAGCAAGTTCTGCCATAGGGCTTGGAGCGGGCTCCAGCAGCTCACAGGGAACAGAGGAAATGCTTTTTGGTGGGGGCTCTGATGTGTAGGGAGGGGTACTGGCTGAGCTCAGGGCAGAGGTGACACGTGCTCCCTGGGGAGGTGAGACAGCAGGGTGATAGGTCTGCAGGGCCTGGGAGCCACACGTTAAAAAGTCACCAGCTGATTGCCCACGGGGTCTCCCCTGAGTCATAAAGCCACACGGGCCATGCCTTTCTGGAAGGATCAGCGGCTGTCTCCAGAATCTGAGACGCCTGCTGGCAGCGACTAATTTCTCACCCAAGTATTAGACAGCTAGAGTTACTGCCTGCTTTGACTGTCTGTTGTACAGGGGGCTAGAGTCAATAATGCATAGGGAAACAAGGCCAGCATCACACAAATCTTTACATCCTTCAGTGAGGGGGCCTAATACCCTCCTCCATCAGCACAAGAGTGAAAGGGAAAGAAGGACCCTTGATGTTGCTGTTCAGTCGCTCAGTCATGTCTGACTCTTTGCAACCCCATGGACTGCAGCACACCAGACTTCCCTGTCCTTCGCCATCTCCCAGAGCTTGCTCAAACTCACATCCATTGAGTCAGTGATGCCATCCAACCATCTCATTCTCTGTTGCCCAGTTCTCTTCCTGCCCTCAATCTTTCCCAGCTTCAGGGTCTTTTCCAATGAGTCAGCTCTTCAGAACAGGTGGCCAAAAGATTGGAGCTTCACTGGGCTCCACTGGGCTCAGACCATATCACAGGTCCTGTTCTGAGTGATGTGCTTCCCATCTTAGAATAACAGCAGCAAGGAGGCAGACAAAACAAAACCACCTCGCCTCCTTGCTGGGCGCCTGATCCTCCTCCAGCTCCACCCTTTGCGCCCCACCCCACCCACGTCCTCCTGGTGAACAGCAGTAGTTGTCTGCCTTGGCTCTCTTCCTCCCTCCAGCTTGTTCCTGTGTTCACTGCAGCGCTGCCTAGGTATATTCCATGCCTCAGATACACGCTGAAAACACGAGGCTTCCAGAATCTTCTTATACTTGGAAGCCAGTGTACACTTTTTAGCTTCCATGGACTGGATCTGTACATCCTTTGAGCACTTCTTCCACCTGGGAACATACACTTCCTTTAAAATTCCACCTACGAAACCTCGTTTTCCAGCTTTCCCTTTTACCTCATCATCTATGGCTTTTCTGTCTTTTCTAAGGCACTCAGTTTACTAGTTATCTTTAGGGTTGGGACAGTTTTGCTCAATCTTGATTACACAGTAGCTCGGACCCTGCCCGATGAAGGGAGGGGGAGAGAGTGAAGGAATGAATGGCCGGTCGGTCGTACAAAGCATGCTGTTGTTCAAAGTCAGACACATCCAACTCCAAAATCCAGTTTGGTCCACCCTCCCCAAGATGACTCCTTTCCAATTTGAAAAAGTTCCTTAATCAAAACAGTTCATTGGAAAAATGGACAAGTAAAGGTGGAGTCAAATAGCTGGTGACAATGTTCTTGTAACGCACACTTGCAGTGTCAGATACTGAAAACCATAACGGTCTGTATGTTCAGCCAAGTGTAGAAATCAAAATTCCTGACCAGCAACTGAAAGCTCCAACAACTCGGCTTTGCGGTGAGAAAATAAACACCGTTTCAGACACACAAGACCTGCATTTAGTGCTCATTCTGCTGGAGCCAGTAAACAGCCCGTTTGCATGGTGGGTGTGGCTCGTGGGATGATGCAGCGTCAGAAATGCAGCCAGCTCACTCACACCTCGGGGTGAGCTCGGGTCTGCTTTGAGGGGACACCCTCAACAAACAGGAAGTCAGGCCTTCAGCCTGATTTTTCTCGGACAGGTGAATCCATTAGGACTTCTGGAGCTCCTGCCTGCCAGAAGACACCAGCGACCGAGGAAAGTGCTGGGAAATGGCTCAAACTGTGTTTCAAGGACTTGTCCCAGTCTGTCACTTTGTTACGAGTATGTGACAAGCAAGTAGGAAGGTTTTAGAAGTTTTTGTAACAATTTGATGGGGGAATTTTATGTCTATTTTTATTTATATCTGGAATATCTTTGCTTTAGTTTTATGCTAATTCATTTTTATTGCACTTTACCAAAACCTGTCAGTCTATAATAATTAAAAAACAAAAATCTGTTTAAAAATTGCACACAGAAAAAAAAATTTAAAGTTGCACAGAGTTTGAGACAACAACGACAAAATCTCAGTATTCATCAAAAAAATACTCCAAGGGGAAAAACATAAGCCACAGAGTGAGAGAGAAAAGTTTAACACATAAAGGTTTATGTAAAGAAGAAATCCTACATAATATGCGTGTTAGTCCCTCAGCCGTGTCCAACTCTTGGAGTCGGACTATAGTAGCCTGCCAGGTTCCTCCATCCATGGGATTCTCCAGACAAGAATACTGGAGTGGGTTGCCATGCCCTCCTCCAGGGGATCTTCCCTACCCAGGGATTGAACCCGGGGACTCCTGCATTGTAGGCAGATTCTTGACCATCTGAGCCACCAGGAAGATGCCTAATCAAGTCAATCAGAGAAATGGGCAAACACGTTGGACAGAGGTTCTGCTGAGGAAACACTGATCATGCTCCATCAGCATGTGATAAGTGCTTGGGTAGAGAAATGGACCTGACGGAGCAGTCACCAGCTTAGCAGAAAGGTAGGAAGTCTCACGGTCCTGAAGCTTGGTGAGGATGCTTAAGCAGAACTCTTTCACACAGCTGGTGGGAGAAGAAAATGGTCAAAACCCTTTGGAAAACTCTGGCAGTGTCCACAGAAGCTGGACACCCACCTATCCCCTAGGCAGCCACGCCTCTCCCAAAAGCCAACAGAAAGGTGTTCAGGTGTGAAATGAATGATGTAGATGGGAAAGATCATGGCAGCGTAAGCTTGTGACGATCAGAACGTGAGAACAAGGCAAATGACCATCAGCAGAAGCCATGGGCAGCAGGTTCACACTGTGGAGAGTGAACTGCAATGAACACAACAGACCACAGCTCAGGCCGCAACAGGGGTGAAGCTCACAGACAGGACAGCACCCCAGTCTCATCACGGTTCTGCCGCGTGATCTGCTGGGCATCCTGGGGACAAACTACCCTATAAATTCAGTAGCATCGTGGGGGGTGCTGGAGTCCTCCCCCTCTATAGAGCCAACTTCCACCTGGTACTCAGATGTCGTGGGGGCATCAGGAAGGTGGCCCTGAAGGAGTCCTGGGGAGAGAGGAGACCTGTGAGGTCAGGGAGCAATGCAGGGTCAGCATGAGGTCCATGGTGCAGGAGTCACAGGAGAGAGAGAGAAATTTAATTCGCTGGGAGAATTCCCAAGGGGCTGGGCAGGGGTGGGATGCAGAAGACTTACCCCCCTCTCCAGGTAAATGCTGATGAGGGAATGGGGAACGTCTCGGAGAGTCAGATCAGGTTTCAGGAGCTCTGCCCACCAGGAGTCTTTTTAGCCTCAGCTATAATTTCATTCAGGCTTCCCTGCTGGCTCAGGGGTAAAGAATCCCCCTGCCAATGTGGGAGACTTGAGTTCGATCCCTGGGTTGGGAAGATCCCCTGGAGGAGGAAATGGCAACCCCCTCCAGTGTTCTTGCCTGGATTATGGACACCAGAGCCTGGCGGGATACAGTCCATGGGGTTGCAAGAGTTGGACACGACTTCGCTACTAAACCATCACCACCATATAATTTCAGTCAGACACAAGGGGCAGCGTAGGGGGCAGAGCAAGGCCACAGGGGAGCCGTCCACACAGCGGTCATGGAGTTGCCTTCCTGCTTACCTTTCCCGCAGGCCTGGACCAGCCCGTACCACTCCCCGCAGCTGTCGCACAGCAGGGTGAAGGCCGGTTCGCGCTGGCCGGTCACATGGCCCGGGGCGCACACGTACAGCAACTCATCCCCCATCTCCAAGCCGGTGCGGCCCTGCAGGATGGTGTGTGGGAACGAGGGCGGGTCTCCACAGGGCTTCTCTGCAGACAAGGAAGCACAGTAAGTTTCCCCAAACTCTGCAGAACTTTTTCAGCCTGAGAGAAATAAAAAACTGAAAAAGAGACCCCCTCTTCCCTCATGGGTGCCGCCTGTACCCTAAACGGAGATCGCCTTCACCCTGGCATCCCCCACCCTGGTCGAGTGCCTGGCACAGATGAAGCACTCAGTACTCGTTGACTGAATTGTGTGTGATCTGATGTAGCTTTGTATTTTTAAACTGCCAGGCAACAGGACCAGAGGCAATGCCCAGGAGCAAGTTCCTTTTTGCCTTATTTACATAAATCGTAGATGCTCTTTGACAAATACTAAACTGTTACAGACTATACAAGTTGCCTCTCCCTTCCCCCAACCTTCACCCTGATGATAACACTGCTACCCGTTTGGTTTTTACAAATAAACGCAGATACAGATATAAAGGGTTTCCTAGGGAGCGCTAGCAGTAAAGAACACTTCGGCCAATGCAGGAGACTAAGAGAAGCAGATTCAATCCCTGGGTTGGGAAGATCTCCTGGAGTAGAAAATGGCAACCCACTCCAGTATTCTTGCCTGGGAAATCCCATGGACAGAGGAGCCTGGGCAGGCTGCAGTCTATGGGGTCGCAAAGAGTCATACAGGACTTAGTGACTCAACAACATTTATATTACAGCACACACGAAGACAGTTATATATGTGTATGTGTCTGTGCATCTACGTGTGTGTGTGTGTGTGTGTGTGCTTAGTCCTGTCTGACTCTTTGCAACCCCACGGACTGCAGCCTGCCAGGCTCCTCTGCCCGTGGGATTCCCCAGGCAAGAATACTGGACTGGGTTGCCATGCTCTCCTCCAGGGGATCTGCCCAACCCAGAAATCAAACCCACGTCTCCTGCATTGGCAGGTGGATTCTTTACTGCTGAGCCATTGGGGAAGCCCATAAATGGGTTAGATCGATCACTGCAGATGGTGACTGCAGCCATGAAATTACAAGACGCTTGCTCCTTGTAAGAAAAGCTATGACTAAACTAGACAGCATATTAAAAAGCAGAGACACTACTTTACCAACAAAGGTCCATCTAGTCAAAGCTATGGTTTTTCCAATGATCATGTATTGATGTGAGAGTTAGACTATAAAGAAAGCTGAGTGCCGAAGTATTGATGCCTTTGAACTGTGGTATTGCAGAAGACTCTTGAGAGTCCCTTGGACTGCAAGGAGATCCAACCAATCAATCTTACAGGAAATCAGTTCTGAATATTCACTGGAAGGACTGATGCTGAAGCTGAAACTCCAGTACTTTGGCCATCTGATGTGAAGAACTGACTCATTGGAAAAGACCCTGATGCTGGGAAAGATCGAAGGTGGGAGGAGAAGGGGACGATAGAGGATGAGATGGTTGGATGGCATCACCGACGCAACGGACATGAGTTTAAGTAAGTCCCGGGAGTTGGTGATGGACAGGGAAGCCTGGTGTGCTGCAGTTCATGGGGTCGCAGAGTCGGACACGACTGAGTGACTGAACTGAACTAAATATCTATTACTGAGTCCCTGCTTTAAAAAAAAAAAATAAACGAATTTTTGGAGCTGGTTTAGGTTCACAGCAAAATTGAGTGGAAGGTACAGGTACAGAGATTTCTCCACCGGGCACACCATGGACCACAGGGATATGTTCATTGCGATTGATGAGCATCCAGTGACATGTCTTTATCACACACAGTCCACGGTTACCTGTGGGCTCACTTTTGGTGTTCCACATTCTATGGGTTTTGAGAAATGTGTAATTACATATATCCACCACTGTAGTATGACACAAAATAGTTTCACTACCCTAAAAACCCTCTGTGCTTCATCTGTTCGTTGCTCATAACTCCGGGCAACCATCAATCCTTTCACTGTCCCCATAGTTCTGCTCTCTCTAGAATGTCATGTAGTTGGAATCATATAGTAGGTAGCCTCTTGAGACTGGCTTCTTTCCATTTCATAATATGCATTTAAGTTTCTTTCATGTCTTTTCATGGCTTGATAGCTCACTTCTTTTAATAATTGATTCTTATTTATTCACTTATTTGGCTGTGCCAGTCTTAGTTGTGGCATGTGGGATCTAGTTTCCTGACCAGGGATCAAACCCAGGCCCCCTGCCTGGGGAGCACAGAATCTTAACCACTGGACCACTAGGGAAGTCCCCTCATTTCGTCTGAGCACTGAATGATATTCCATTGACTGGCAGTGCCATGGTTTATTTATCCATTCACCTATCAAAGAGACATCATTGTTCCTTCCAAGTTTCAACAATTATTAAAATTACCAAAATTATGAAATTGTCAAATTATGAAAATTGTCAAAAATGCTATAAACATCCATGTACAGGTCTTTTGCAAATAACTTCCGCAGTCTGTGGCTTGTCTTTTCATTCTCTTGATAGTCTTTTGCAAAGCATAAGTTTTTAATTTTAAGGGAGTCCAGCTTATCAATGATTTCTTTCATGGATTGTACCGTTGGTGTTGTACTGAAAAGCCATCACCATACACATGGTCTCTAGGTTTTCACCTGTCTTATCTTCTAAGAGTTTTGTAGTTTTGCATTTTACATTTAGGTCCATGATTCACTTTGAGTTAAACTTTGTGAAGGTGTGAGGTCTGGGTCTAGATTCTTTTCTTTTGTATGTGGATGTTCAGTTGTCCCAGCATCTATATTTAAAAGACTATTTTTGCTCCATTGTATTGCTTTTGCTCCTTTGTCAAAGATCAGTCAACTACATTTATGTGGGTCTATTTCTGGGCTATTGGTTTCCACTGATATTTGTCTTTTCTTTCACCAGTACCACACGGTCCTGGCTTCTGCATCTTAATGCAAGTCTTGAAGTTGTCATGTCAGTTCTTCACCCTTGTTCTTCTTCAATAATGAGTGAACTACTCTGAGTCTTTGTTTCTCCTTACAAATTACAGAATTAGTTTGTTCATATCCACAAAGTAACTTGCTTAGAATTATGACTGAGATTGCACTGAATCTATGGATCAAGTTGGGAACCCTAACTACGACAGGATTATCTGGGCTGCCCTCTGCAGCCTCCTCAGACTTGCCCAGCAGGGATGGGTGCCCTCAGGGATGTTCCAAGCCCAGTGCATTCTCTGAAGCACCAGGACAAGGGCTCACCCAGAGCTCGTCTCCCCGGAACCACTGTTCTCTCTGTCTGCAAGGTCCTCGTCTGCTCCAGCGGTTCTGTGTGTGCAGTGTCCTCTTCTCCTTTGCCTAACCACAATCCCCAGGAAATTCCACCTCAACTGCCACCACCTCAGGAAGTCTCCCTAATTATCCTGCTCCTTTGTGTCATTCGGCTCTTACTTGTTATACACTGTCAACTCCTTGAAGGGTGAAAAAGTTCCTATCTCTATCTGTCTATCCATTCATCTTTCTCTCTAATTATCCATTCATCCATCCATCCAGCCATCACCTGTCATCTATCTATTCATCCATTCATCTATCTCTCCATTCATCTATCCATCCATCCAACAATCCATCTATCTTCAATTTATCCATTCATCTATCTACCTATCATCTATCTATTCATTTATCCATCCATTCATCTATCTCTCTGTCCACTCAACCATCCACCCATCTATCCATCCATCCAACAGTCCGTGTGTCTGTGTATCTATCTATCCATTGAAAGCACCTATAAGTCTGAGCGCTGCTTTGCATTACCCTAGACAAATAAATTAACAATTTGCCAGTGCCAACTGGTAATGAGTATAGAATTCTCCACACTCCCTGGGGAGACCCTAAACTGGATAAGTTCTATCAGCTGCTCAAAGTATTGTGATTTTTTGATCTCAGTCTCCCATCACCACTGGAGAATTTCCCCAAAGCCCACCTGGAGGCACAGCCCTTCCTGCAGGCAGACCTGGGAATTAGCTGTTCTCAAAAATTCTTGCTTGGCCTGAGAGGTGAGCATTCAGTTCTCTGTCTGAAGACATAAAAGAAGAGATCATTCCATTTCTGTTTTTATGGGAAATACAGGCAGGAGTAGCGTGCGCAGGGGAAGGTGGAATACAGTGCTAAGAGAATGAGGTGGGCTGGTGGAGAGAGCAGCCAGGCCAGCCCTAGTTTGGAGGGGGAGAAAGAGAAGCACACCCCAAGGAAGCCTTGGGGTGCAACAGGGAGAAGGCGAGAGGGGACTTGAATCCTCCAGACCCCACACCGTTGACCGCACAAACAAGCTGCCAAGAGAAGCAAAGCCGGAGAACCCAAGTGGAGGCAGCTCATTTAATCAGCATCCAGTTAGTTAAAAATAACTTCCCTTATTAGTTTAAGTGAGATCACCACAGGGCTGGAAATTCACTGTCAGTGAAACACAAATACTAGAAGGAAACAGAAATGTCTACATTCATGGTGAGCTTTGGTTCAGAAAAAGACACACAGGAGGAAGCTGCCTGCACGTGTCACAGGCTCTGTTTGCCTTCCGGGCTTGTGAGGCACATGTCTGCCGTTTTTGGAGCGAGCACCCTTCATTCTCCCTGTCTTGCTGAGAAGAAGTGGCAGCCTAGGGCCAAGTGTCGTGAAGCATCTTTAGGAAAAAGGCAAACTTTAGAGGTGATGCTGCACCCGGGCTCTGCTGAACCAGACCTCACGTGCACTCCCAGGAGCCTCTTCTCGCTTCCCACCACCTTCCTTCGGCACACAGCTTTCCCTTGTTTTTGATTTTTTGTTTTTAACTGCAGTACAGTTGGCTTACAATGCTGTGTTAGTTTCTGGCGTCCAGCCAAGTGATTCCGTGATGTATACACACATATATATACAAACGCACACATAATAGTCTGTATGTGCTAATAACCCCTAATTTACCCCTCTCCCATCCCTCTTCCCCTTTGGTAACCATGGGTTTGTTTTCTATGTCTGAGAATCTGTTTCTGTTTTGTAAATAAGCTCATTTGTATCACAGTTTAGATTCCACATATAAGTGATATCATATGGTATTCGTCTTTCTCTGTGTGACTTACCTCGCTTAGTATGATAATCTCTTGTTGACTGTCTACAAGGTTCCAACCAGGAAAAAGTGGGGGGCCATATGGGAGTGGTTTACATGCTCTTTCTAAAGGGCCAAAGGCAGAGGATCAGGGACAGAGCTCTCTGAGGAAAACTTGGGGAACCCATCCTGCTTTCCTGGAAAGGCCAAGAGACAGCAGCCCTGTGACCCCAATCCCGCCTCAGCATGCATTCCTGAGCCCCCTTCATCACCCATCTGCAGCCTCCTCTGAGGTCAGGCCCTGTTAGAACAAGATCCCAGATTTTCCCACCTAAGTCTCTCCCTGTTGATCTGGAGGTGATGGGGGTGGGCAGGCTAGGCTCCAGAAAATTGCCCTGGGGTGTGGGGCTCAGGCGCTGTGATTCAAAGATCCCCAGACGGGGCTCACTCTGCTAAAGCGGCAGCAGTCCTCACATAAGCTGACAGGCGTCATGAATTTGCTTCAGTTTTGTTTTTTTGGTTTTGCTTTCTTTTGTGCTTCCCTATTGTTTTTGTTGTTTTGGGAGGAGTATGTAGACCTTTTGAGGGGAAATTTTCATTTACATATAACCGCAAAGTTACAGAAAAATTCTAAGAATAAGGAACTCCCATAAATGCTTTATCCAGATTTACTAATGTGTTTTCATTCTGTGCCATTTGCTTTATTATTCTCTAGATAGATATAGATATGTATATAGATATCTATATATAGAGAAAATATATATCATACATACCTACACACATACATATATGTGTAGGCTTTGTTGTTCAATTGCTAAGTCATGTCCAACTCTTTGTGACCCCATGGATTGCAGCATATCAGGCTCCTCTATCCTCCACTATTTCCTGGAGTTGCTCAAATTCATGTACATTGAGTTGGTGATGCTATCTAACTGTCTCATCCTCTGCTGCCCCCATCTCCTTCTGCCTTCAATCTTTCCAGTATCAGGGTCTTTTCCATTGGGTCACCTCTTTGCATCAGGTGGCCAAAGTTTTGGGGCTTCAGCTATATTATCAGTTCTTCCAATGAGTATTCAGGGTTGATTTCCTTTAGGGTTGACTGGTTTGATCTTCCTGCTGTCCAAGGGACTCTCAAGAGTCTTCTCCAGCACCGCAATTCGAAAGCATCCATTCTTCGGTGTTGAGACTTCTTTATGGCCCAACTCTCACATCCATACATGACTACTGGAAAAACCACAGCTTTGACTAGATGGACCTTGATCGGCAAAGTGATGTCTCTGCTTTTTAAGACACTGTCGAGGTTTCTCATAGCTTTCCTTCCAAGGAGCAAGCATCTTTTAATTTCAAGGCTGCATGATTGTGTATGTATACATGTATAAATATGTATATATGTGTATCTGTAATTCCTTTCTCAACCACCTGAGAATTATTTGTAGATGTGATGTCCCTTTGTCCCCAAAAACCTTAGTACACGTTTCCAAGAACAAGGATATTCTCTTGCGTAACTGCAGTATAGTTACCAAATTAGAGAACTTAAGCCCCGACACAACACTACTATCTAATTCATAATCCATACTCAGACTTCATCAATTCTAGCTGTTTCCGCTGATCCAGGATCACAGACTGCATTTTGTTGTCAAGTCTTTTTAGTCTATTTTAATTCAAAACAGTTGCCTAGCCCTTCTTTATCTTTCTCACCCTTGACGTTTTTGGAAAGCGTGTAGACCAGTCGTCTTGTATAATGGTTCTCCGTTTGAGGCTGGTTACTGTTCCTTCATGATCAGATTCAAGGCATGCATTTTTAGCTACTGAAATCAAGTTGTGCTCCTCAGAGTGCAAGATATCAGGAGACACATCTCATCGGTTTGACAGGAACCCGGTTTTAGAGTCACGCTCATGGGTTTTAACTTGGTGCCCTATAGGATGTGAACAGGTATCTCCAACCTCTGGCTTCTTCCTGCACCACAGCTGTGGACAGCGAGGCACACATTCACAGACACACAACCTGTTGGAAGGCCTGTGAGGTGGAAGGCCCAGGATTTCCTTTTGGATGGTGCGGAACATGTGGTTGGATGATAGTGGCCCCCATCACCCCAGTCAACAGCCAACCAATGTCCAGAAGCAAGGCCCCCACCCAGCAGTTGATGGTGGACTCATGAATAAGCCCGGCTGAGCCCAGCAGAGAAACACAGACTGCTGTCTCCCCACCCCCCAAGCAGTGGACTAAACAAAGGGTTTTTGCTTTAAGCCACTATATTTATGGATGGTATGCTGCTGCTGCTGCCAGGTCGCTTCAGTTGTGTCCGACTCTGTGCGACCCCATAGACAGCAGCCCACCAGGCTCCTTTGTCCCTGGGATTCTCCAAGCAAGAATCCTGGAGTGGGTTGCCATTTCCTTCTCTCATGGATGGTATGTTCCACAGCAAAGGATAGCAGATACCCTTTGTTCATCGGGGGAAAAAGCTCAGACTCAGAAGCCCTGCATGTCCATTGAGATCACGAAAGAAAGAAGGTCACACTGCCTTTCTTTCAGCTCTGTCCTGTCTCCCTCAGAGATCTGAACCTCTGCCTCGGTTTGAGATTCAAAGGATCATTTTCATTTACTTATGCGGTTTAAAAACAAACCACGGGTATTGTTCTCCCCAGACCTTTCCAGGGCATGTCGTTCAGTCATTGGACTGCAGTCAACAGATGTAGAGTCTTTTCTGGAGGGAGATGCCGTAGCAGCAGAGAAATCTACCACCAAGACACATCTAACAGGCACCAGCCGGGGCTGTAGGGTTCACTGTGGCTCTTTTTTTAAAAATACATATATGTATTTATTTATTTGGCTGTTCCAGGCCTTAGTTGAGGCACACAGGATCTTTAGTTTTGGCTTGTGAACTCTTAGTTGTAGCATGTGGGGTCTAGTTACCTGACCAGGGATCCAACTGGAGCCCCCCGCATTGAGAGTGCTGAGTCTCAGCCACTTGACCACTAGGGAAATCCCCACTGTGGCTCTTTGCTTTGTCAACTCCTCTGACCCCCTTCCCTGAAGACTGGGATTTGGTGCCTCTGGGATGCAGCCTGAGGGTTTGTATTTCTAATATGTTTCATCTGGTATTGCTCACCATCAAAGAGCTTTGGGAAACTGCATTAGTGAAGTATTTCTCCAACTTGGGTTACGTCTTATAACCACTGAGTGCGTGCGTGCATGCTAAGTCGCTTCAGTTGTGTCCGACTCTATGCGACCTGCCAAGCTCTTCTCTCCACGGGATTCTCTGGGCAAGAATATTGGAGTGAGTTGCCATGTCCTTCTCCAGGGGATCTTCCTGACCCAGGGATTGAACCCGCATCTCTTAACATCTCCTGCACTGCCAGGCAGGTTCTTTACCACTAGAGCCAGCTGGGAAGCCCTGGGGAAGCTTTGAAAGGCCCCAACGTCCACAGCCTTTGTATCTGAATCTCTAGGGCTGGCCCTCAGGCCTCAGTATTTAAAACTTCCCAGGTGAGAACACCGTGCAGCCAGGCAGTAGCCGTGGTGATGTCTATGACTGATGAGTAAGCAGCTTGCTTTCTCCCGCTGTGCACGGACATTCCCTTTCAGTGGTGTGAATTTCTGACCGTGAAGGTGTACTTTTCCCAGGGCTCGTGATACGCTGCCCTGGAGACTCCTTTATGGTTTTCTCCTCATCGTTCAGCTGATTTCCCATAAGAAAGTTGAATTTTCCTTTCTAGGAGAAGTTTCCTAAATCCTATAAATTTCCTTTCAGGGAAAAAGTGTTTTTTTTTTTTTCCTTTGTAGAAAAATTTTCACCATGAAGGCAGATTGAAGGGCAAGCAGTATCAGCAGCTGTAGCAGATGCTGTCAGGGGTCCATGGACAGGGGCTCTAGGTAGGCATCTGTGCATCTCTGTTGGAGGTTGGCTTGCCTATTGGAACGCTTTGTGTGAGTACACTGAAATCCAGAAAAGTCTGGGAATTTACAGCTCCCTGAAGTAGCCCTTACCCAGTGACTGACAGAAGCAGTGGTATAAATAGCCCTGCTCTCTCACTCCTGATCTGGAATCCCATGATGACCTGTGGTCACTGTCTCCAGAGAGCCCCTGCAGGACCGCACCAGAGTTACTCCTCACCTACACCCACCTCCCAACCCCTGTGGACACTGATTAGCGCCCCCACTTCTGGCCCCCTTCCTTTCCCTGTCCGCTTCCCCACTGCCCTGCTGGCTTTTCTTCAGAAGACTTCCTAATTCATGATGTTCAGTGAATCCTCATCGTAAAGTTGGCTTCTAATAGAACACAACCTAAAGGTCAACCCCCACAAGCACACCCTCCAAAACCTTTACAGAGGCTCTGGCACTGACCTTCATCCTTAATACACAGCGCATTGTACGTGCCCCCAGGAACGGGGCTGCTTTCCACCCTCACATCCACAGCTCGCATGGTTTGCTGCTCACCCCTCCGCTCGCTGCACACAGTTGTCCTGAAACAGACAAAGAAGACAGTGGGTTAGAAGAGCTAACCAAAACTGGGAAAGAATTCTCCTCTGCCATCAGCTCTGAATCAGCAGATATTTTTCTGATTCAGGAGTTTGGGCTGAAAGTATCAATACTCTTCCCAGAGATCGGTCTAAAAGCAGGAAGTTGTAGGTGATGCTTGAGTTCAGGTCACATAAATTGATTCAAGTTTCAGATAAAATACATTGCTGATCTCTTCCAGTATATGCTTGGTTTTTATTTCATAAAATTCTGCTCCTTATTAGTTCCCTTCTTTTGGGAAGATAGGTTTGTTTTGCTGTTCTTTCCAGATTTCTTAAGATAGATCGTTATTAGTTCCTGAACCTTCAGACTCTTTCCTTTTCTAACATAAGCATTTAATGTTTTTGTTAAAGCATTTAATGCATTTTCCTCCAGGTATAGCTCTAGTCGCATCCCATGACTTTGGGTATGCTATATATGTGTGTGTATGTATGTGTGTGCACATATGTGTGTGTATATATATACATATACATATATACATATATATATATAATTTTTGGCCACACTGTGTGGCATGTAGCACCTTAGTTCCAAGAGGGATGGAACCCATGCCTCCTGGATTAGAAGCACAGAGTCTTAACAACTGGACTGCTAGAGAAGTCCCTGTTATATTAATATCATTCATTTCTACATATATGTAAATTTCCATTATAATTTATTTTTGTCCCATGATTTGTTTAGGGGTATCACTTAAATCAACAAATAGGGTTTTTTTAAATCCACCTCATGGTTCTTCTTTTTTCTTTTTTTCATTTGTGCCATATGATGTAGACACAGCACAACTATGTACTTCCCAACATAAATGAAAACACACGTTCATAGAAAAACTTGTACATAAATGTTCACAACAGGTTTATTTGTTACAGAGCAAAAATGGAAACAACCCAAATGCCTATCAGGAAGTGTATGGATAAATAAATTGCAGCATACTTGATGCAATCAATTATTATTTAGCAGTAAAACATAATGAATCATTAATAACATAAAATATAGATGAATATCAAAATAATTTTTGAGTGAAAGGGGTCAGAAAAAGAGCATACGCTGTATGACTTCATTTATATGAAATACAAATTAGCCTCAGGTGTCAGAAACCTGATCAGTAACTATCTGAGCACAGAGGTGGATGATGGGTGATGGAGGTAGAAAGGGAGGAAAGAGCTGCAGCTGAGTCTGTCTATGTTTTGTAAATAAGTTCATTTGTATCTTTTAAAAGTGTTTATTTATTTTGGGCGGCACTGGGTCTCTGTTGCTGCATGCAGGCTCTCTCTGGTTGTGGAGAGTGGGGGCCACTCTGTTTGTAGTATATGGGCTTCTAATCGCAGTGGCTCCTCTTGTGGAGCACAGGCTCCTGAGCGCATGGACTCAGTGGTTGTGGCACGTGGGCTCAGTAGTTGTGGCACGTGGGCTCAGTAGTTGTGGCACGTGGGCTCAGCAGTTGTGGCCCGCAGGCTCAGCTGCCCTGCAGCACGTGGAATCTTCCTGGACCAGGAATTGAACCCATGTCTCCTGCGTTGGCAGGCAGATTCTTTACCACTGGACCACCAGGGAAGTCCTGTATCTTTTTAAAAATTAGACTCCACATATGAGTGATAGCATATGATATTTGTCTTCCTCTGTTGGACTTTTTTCACTTCATATGATCATGTCTAGGTCCACCCATATTGCTGCCGAAAGTACTGTTTCTTTTTTATGACTGAGGAGTATTTCATTGCCTGTATGTACCACTTCTTTACCCATTCCTCTGTTGACAGACATTTAGATTGCACTCATGTGCTGGCTACTGTGAAGAGTGTTGCACTGAACACTGGGGTGTATCGTGATTTTCAAATTATGGTTTTCTCGGGATACATGCCCAGGAGTGGGATTGCTAGATCATATGGAGCTCTGTTTTTACTTTTTCTAAGGAACCTCCACACTGTTCTCCAGAGTGGCTGTACTAATTTACATTCCCACTAACAGGTTAAGAGGCGATGGTCCTTGTTTTCTAATCAGAGCATCACATTTGCTTAATTTAATCACATATTTCTTTGAATTTAAATCTGCCATATTTCTATTAGTCCTGCCCATTCTTTCTTCTTCTCTTTTCTTTTCCAGATTTTGATTGTTTGAATTCCTTTTCAGCAATCTCTTCTTCTGTATTGATTTGGAAGTTACATGTTCTTTTACAATTCTTTTAGTGGTTACTCCAGAGGTTATACGGAGAAGGCAATGGCACCCCACTCCAGTACTCTTGCCTGGAAACTCCCATGGACGGAGGAGCCTGGTAGGCTGCGGTCCATGGGGTTGCTAAAAGTCGGACATGACTGAGTGACTTCACTTTCACTTTTCACTTTCATGCATTGGAGAAGGAAATGGCAACCCACTCCAGTGTTCTTGCCTGGAGAATCCCAGGGACGGTGGAGCCTGGTGGGCTGCCGTCTCTGGGGTCGCACAGAGTCGGACATGACTGAAGTGACTTAGCAGCAGCAGCAGCAGCCAGAGGTTATAACATGCTTCTTTGATTTATTAAAATTTAATGTTTCTTTTACCCTCTTTCCCAACAACACAACTTAAAATACTATGTGTTAACATACTTCAAACACTTCCTGATTTGTATGCCATTTTTTAGTGTTTAGTATTACTATTATTGCTTTAAATAATTATAGATCTTCCTCAACTTACAATGGGGGTTACATCCCCCCAAACTTGTAATAAGTTGACAATATGGTAAGTAAAAAATGCACATAATACACACAGCCTACTGAACATCAGAGCTTAGCCTAGGCTACCTTAAACATGCTCTAAACATTTACATCAGCCTACAGTTGGGTAAGATCATCTAACAGTCTATTTTACAATAAAGCATTGAATGTCTCATGTAATTTATTGAATGCTATGCTGAAAGTGAAAGAGCTGAATGGTCATCTCACCACGGAATGGCTATAGTGCGTCCGGTTTTTATTCTCATGATCACACAGCTGACTGGGAGCTGCAGCTTACTGCCACTGCCCTGCATCACAAAAAAGTATCAGACAGTATCTCACTAGCCTAAAAGAGATCAAAATTCACAACTTGAAGAACCATTTCTGTTGAAAGCATAATGCTTTCCTACCATCATGAAGTTAAAAAGTTGTACGGTGAACCACCATAAGTCAGGGACCATCTGTATGTAATTTCAACTCACCCCTATATTTACTTTTACCTCTCAATTCTTTCTGGCTATGGCAATTCTTTCTTGCGTCTCCAGTTGTCCACCTCCAATTATTTTCCTCCTGCCAGAAGAACGTGCTTCAGGGTTTCATTTAGTGCAGATCATATATAACGAATTCTCTCACCTTTATCTGTCTGAAAATTCTTTATTTTACCTTTATCCTCTGAAGATATTTTCACTGGGTATAGAATTCCAGTTTGGCAGTATTTTCTTTCAGCACTTGGAAGGCATCACTCAGTGGTCTTTGGGCTTTCACTTTATTGCTGCTCCTTTGAAGGTACTCTTTCTTTTCCTTATTACTTTTAACAGTTTTTCTTCATATTTGATCCTTAACCAGTTTTACTATTTTGTTCCAGGTTGTGAAACTCTTATTTATCCTGATTGGGCTTCGCAGGGCTTCTCAAATCTGTGTGTGAGTATTTTTCCACAGTTGTGGCTAAATATACTAATTTTGCTTCATCTTATTTCTCTTCTCCTTTGGGATTTCTAATTACATGCATCTTCTTTGCTTTGTACTCTTTCTTCTATATTTTCATCCTGTTTCTTCTTTATTCTGGACATTTTCCTCTAAAATATCTTCCAGTTCATTAATTATTTCTTTGACTCTTAAAATCAGCTGTCAGATTTGGCCATTAAGTTCTTAATTTCAGCTATTGTATTTTTCACTTCTAGAGTTTTTTACTTGGTTATTTTCATAGTTTTCAGTCTTCTGCCAAAATTCTCCTTTTTGTCCTTTGTATTTTGAGCATTTTAAAGAGTCATTTTAAAGTCTGCATCTACCAATGTTAACATCTAGAATTTCTATTGGCTATTTTTATTATTATTGCCTTGTCTGCCCAGCTCAGTTCAGTCACTCAGTCATGTCCAACTCTTTGTTACCCCATGGACTGCAGCATGCCAGGCTTCCCTGTCCATCACCACCTCCTGGAGTTTACTCAAACTCAAGTCCATTGACTTGGTGATGCCATCCAACCATCTTATCCTCTGTCGTCCCCTTCTCCTCTCACCTTCAATCTTTCCCAGCATCAGGATCTTGAAATGAGTCAGTTCTTCACATCAGGTGGCCAAAGTACTGGAGTTTCAGCTTCAGCATCAGTCCTTCCAATGAATACTCAGGACTGATTTCCTTTAGGATGGACTGGTTGGATCTCCTTGCAGTCCAAGGGACTCTCAAGAGTCTTCTCCAACACCACAGTTCAAAAGCATCAATTCTTCAGCACTCAGCTTTCTTCACAGTCCAACTCTCACACCCATACATGACCACAGGAAAAACCACAGCTTTGACTAGACGGACCTTTGTTGGTGAAGTAATGTCTCTGCTTTTGAATATGCTGTCTAAGTTGGTCATAACTTTCCTTCCAAGGAGTAAGTGTCTTTTACTTTCATGGCTGAAGTCACCATCCTCAGTGATTTTGAAGCCCAAAAAAATGAAGTTTGTCACTGTTTCCACTGTTTGCTCATCTATTTGCCATAATGGGTCCAGATGCCATGATCTTAGTTTTCTGAATGTTGAACTTTAAGCCAACTCTTCACTCTCCTCTTTTACTTTCATCAAGAGGCTCGTTAGTTCTTCGCTTTCTGCCATAAGGGTGGTGTCATCTGCATATCTCAGGTTATTGATATTTCTCCTGGCAGTCTTGATTCCAGCTTGTGCTTCATTCAGTCCAGCATTTCTCATGATGTACTCTGCATATAAGTGAAATAAGCAGGGTGACAATGTACAGCCTTGATGTACTCCATTTCCTATGTGGAACCAGTCTGTTGTTCCATGTCCAGTTCTAACTGTTGCTTCTTGATCTACACACAGATTTCTCAGGAGGTAGGTAAGGCAGTCTGGTATTCCCATCTCTTGAAGAATTTTCCACAGTTTGTTGTGATCCACACAGTCAAAGGATTTGGCATAGTCAATAAAGCAGAAATAGATATTTTTCTGGAACTCTCTTGCTTTTTCAATGATCCAACGTATGTTGGCAATTTCATCTCCAGTTCCTCTGCCTTTTCTAAATCCAGCTTGAACATCTGGAAGTTCACGGTTCACGTACTATTGAAGCCTGGGTTGGAGGATTTTGAGCATTACTTTACTAGCGTGTGAGATGAGTGCAACTGTGCTGGAGTTTGAGCATTCTTTGGCCTTGCCTTTCTTTGGGATCGGAATAGAAACTGACCTCATGTGACTGGTGCCTCCCCATGTGACTGGTTATTTTATACTATGTGACAAGTCTTTTATTTGCTAACATAGTTTGTAGAAATAAATTGTCTAGGATAATATTATTTTCCGCTACAGAAGTTTTTAAAAAATATTTATTATTTTGTTTGGCTGCACCGAGTCTGAATTGTAACATGTGAGATCTTTGATCTTCATTGTGGCATGCAAGATTTTTTATTTTAGTAGTTGCGGCATCTGGGATCTATTTCTTTGACCAGGGATCGAACCCGAGGGCCCCACATTAGGAGCGTGGAATCCTAGCCATTGGGCCTCCAGGGAAGTCCTTGCACTGTGCATTTGATAGTCTTTGGTGGGGAGGGGAGATGGACCCACAGTGAAATGTACTACTAACAGTCAGATACTTCATGGTTCCAGAAATATTAACATGGAAAACTATTTTAATATGTCATTTAGTAACTATTTCAAATAAGCATGTTTACTGTATAAAGAAATATCATCTAAGCAAGGTAGAGATCCACTATGTAATATGTTTTAACACATTATAGCAAACCCAGAGAAGATAAACCTTTCCAATGACTTCGTTTCTATTTGTAATGCCTAGGAGACCTAAGCCTGGTTCCAAGCTGGCTCTTTAGAATCTCTGAATACCTTGATTGTCTGATTCAATGATAGTAACAGAATTATTAAAAGTATCCATACTTAACTACACTAGGGAAACATGTATTATCATTGGTCATATTTTGTTGATTTAGGACCTTGGAAGTAAAATACAAGGCAGAGAGAGTCACAATTCCAGACTCACTGAAAAGTTCTGGAGGTTGTTTCATTTTTTCTCTTTATTCAATTGCTGCTTCACCTTTGGGGATGTGAATCAGCATGGTTGTGTATGTTTTCTATGGCTATTTCCCAGCCAGACATCTTCAGGGTCAAGCAGTTCTTGGAGCCCATTTCTTCTCTCACATTCCTGTGGCATGAAGGAAAAAGTGGAATGGCTCCTGCCCTCTCTGTTTATGACTAATAAACAGAGCAGTTAGCAGCACTAATGGGATGTTTTCTCCTAGCCAGCCACAGAATTATTTCTCCACAAGGATTCCAAGGGTCAGGAATTCAGATAGGGCACGATGGGAAAGGCTTGTCTCTGCTATACAATGTCTAAGGCTGAGCTGGGGAGACTCTTCTAAGGCTGGGCTGGCTCACTCAATAGCTGGGGGTTGGAATCACCCAGAGGCAGTTAATGCTCGCTAGTGGCTGGGAAATCAGTTGGGGCTATTGGTGAGAGTACATACGCAGGGCATTTCCATGTGGCCTGGGCTTCCTAGGACTTCTCAGTGGTAGCATCTCAAAAGTAAGTGTCCCCAGAAATCAGAGAGTGGCTTTTTCCAACCTAGCCTCAGAGTATCACTCCTGCTGTGTTCTACCCATCATGGCAATGCTATGCTATCCCTCATTCAAAGGTAGAGGACACTGGGACTTCCCTGGCAGCCTAGTGGTTAAGACCCTGTGCCTCTCCTGCAGGAGGCAAGGGCTTGATCCCTGGGTGGGGAATGAAGATCCCGCAGGTCACATGGTGAGGCCAAAAAAATAAGGAGTGATATAAAAACAAACAAAATACAAAGGGAAAGGACACTGACCCCACTTCTCAATGGGAGTAATGTGAAAGAATTTGTAATTATATTTTAAAACCTCCATGCCATGTTCCTCTTTTCTCATGGATGCAGATGAACGTCCCCAGAGAAAAAGAGATAAAGAACATATGTCAAATAGTTAAGGGTCATCAACTCTGAGGTAGGAAAGAAGAGAGAAACTCACTTTGTGCTTTATATATATATATATATTACCTGAAATTTTTATGAGCATGTATTATTTTTGTAACCTAAAAGGCAATTCAAAATAACAAAGCAAGGGGGAAAAGACTGCAACAGAACTCCAGAGATATGTTTTTATATGAGAACTCAAAACAAAAACCATACTGCAAGCCATAGCCCACTGCACTGTCTATCCTGGTGCCTCAACAGAACAGTTATTGAGCCACCCAATCAGCCCTGATGGGGTAGTGGAGGAGTTGGAAGGAGAGTGCCCCCAGCTGGCCTGACTTACCCTAGGGTGCCGTCCGCCAGCCAGCCCGTGGTGCACACCGCCAACGCGCAGTCCTGGACCACCCTCCGCAGCTCATCTGCAGACACCAGGTGAGCACCTCTGCTTCTGCAGGAAAGCCGCGCAGCCTCCAGTGCCAGGCCCTGAGAGCCGTTCTGAGACTCTAGCACGAAGAGCTTCCCTGTGTGAGGACAAGCACGGACACAGGCTGATTCCAGGATCCAAGGGAATTTAACCTCAGCAGACACCCCCCGGGCAAACACCTGTCAGGACTGCAGTCTCTCCCACTTGCTTAAAGACTGAAGCACAGCAACTACCTCAATGCGCTCATCCCTGGGGCCAAGCGATGACAATTACAATTTTTTACTCTTAAAAAAAAAAAGTAACTAACTGCTCTGGCATGTTTATCTGGGTAAGTCCTTCAAATCTTCCATTTAAAAAGATGCTTAGAGGCATTATTTACAATGCTTGGCAATTTCCTTGCCAAGACAAGGAAACATCCTGACTGTATATCAGTAAATGAATGGATAGAGAGATATACACAACGGAATAATATTCATCTATAAAAAAGAACGAAATTTTGCCATTTGGAGCAACATGGGTGGACTTCAAATGCGTTATAGTAAGGGAAATATGTCAGACAAAGACAATATCACTTAAATGTGGAATCTAAAAAATACAACAAACTGGTGAATATAACAAAAAAGAAGCAGACTCACAGATACAGAGAACAAAGCAGTGGGGAGAATGAAGGGCGAGGGGAGATGCGGGGGTGGGGGAGGCACAAACCACCGAGTGTCAGACAGGCTCAAGCACGTGTTGCACAACGCAGGGAGTATAGCCAGTATTTTGTAATCTTTGTAACTGCAAGACAAGGGACTGCAGCACTCCAGGCTTCTTGTCCATCACCAACTCCCGGAGTTTGCTCAAACTCACGTCCATCCAGCCAGTGATGCCACTCAACCATCTCATCCTCTGTCATCCCCTTCTCCTCCCACCTTCAATCTTTCCCAGCATCAGGGTCTTTTGCAATGAGTCAGCTCTTCAAATCAGGTGGCCAAAGTATTGAAGTTTCAGCTTCAGCATCAGTCCTTAACACCCAGGACTGATCGCCTTTAGGATGGACTGGTTGGATCTCCTTGCAGTCCAAGGGACTCTCAAGAGTCTTCTCAAATACCACAGTTCACAAGCATCAATTCTTCAGTGCTCATTTTTCTTTATAGTCCAACTCTCACATCCATATGTGACTACTGGAAAAACCATAGCTTTGACTAGGAGGATCTTTGTCAGCATAGTAACATCCCTGCTTTTTAATATGCTGTCTAGGTTGGTCATAGTTTTTCTTCCAAGGAGCAAGTGTCTTTTAATTTCATGGCTGCAGTCACCATCTGCAGTGATTTTGGAGCCCAGAAAAATAAAGTCTCTCACCGTTTCCATTGTTTCCCTATTTGTTTGCTATGAAGTGATGGAATCAAATGCCATGATCTTAATTTTTTGAATGTTGAGTTTTAAGCCAACTTTTTCACTTTCCTCTTTCACTTTCATCAAGAGGCTCTTTAGTTCATCTTCACTTTCTGCCATAATGGTAGTGTCTTCTGCGTATCTGAGGTTATTGATATTTCTCCCTGCAATCTTGATTCCAGCTTGTGCCTCATCTAGACTGGCACTTCACATGATGTACTCTGCATATAAGTGAAATAAGCAAGGTGACAATGTACAGCCTTGACGTTCTCCTTTCCCAATGTGGAACCAGTCTGTTGTTCCATGTCTGGTTCTAACTGTTGCTTCTTGACCTGCATACAGATTTCTCAGGAGGCAGGTCAGGTGGTCTGGTATTCATCTCTTGAAGAATTTTCCACAGTTTGTTGTGATCCACACAGTCAAAGGCTTTGGTGTAGTCAATAAAGCAGAAGTAGATGTTTTTCTGCAACTCTCTTGTTTTTTCTATGATCCAATGGATGTTGGCAATTTGATCTCTGCTTCCTCTGCATTTTCTAAATCCAGCTTGAAGACTTGGAAGTTCTCGGTTCACATACTGTTGAAGCCTCACTTGAAGGATTTTGAGGATTACTTTGCTAGTGTGTGAGATGAGTGCAATTGTGCAGTAGTTTGAACATTCTTTGGCATTGCTGTTCTTTGGGATTGGAATGAAAACTGACCTTTTCCAGTCCTGTGGCTACTGCAGAGTTACCTTTGCTGGTATACTGGGTGCAGCACTTTAACAGCATCATATTTTAGGATTTGAAATGGCTCAGCTGAAATTCCATCACCTTCAATAGCTATGTTCGTAGTAGTGCTTCCTAAGGCCAACTTGACTTCACATTCCAGGATGTCTGGACAGAACGTTTCTGACAAAACGTGGTCCACTGGAAAAGGGAGTGCAAACCACTTCAGTATTCTTGCCTTCAGAACCCCATGAACAGTATGAACAGGCAAAAAGATATGATACTGAAAGATGAACTCCCCAGGTCAGTAGGTGCCCAATATGCTACTGGAGATCAGTGGAGAAATAACTCCAGAAAGATTGAAGAGACAGAACCAAAGCAAAAACAATGCCCAGTTGTGGCTGTGACTGGTGACAGAAGTAAAGTCCGATGCTGTAAAGAATAACACTGCATAGGAACCGGGAAAGTTAAGTCCACGAATCAGGGTAAATTGGAAGTGGTCAAGCAGGAGATGGCAAGAGTGAACATTGACATTTTAGGAATCAGTGAACTAAAATGGACTGGAATGGGTGAATTTAACTCAGATGACCATTATATCTACTACTGTGGACAAGAATCCCTTAGAAGAAATGGAGTAGCCCTCACAGTCAACAAAAGAGTCTGAAACGCAGTACTTGGGTGCAGTCTCAAAAATGACAGAATGATCTCTCTTTGTTTCCAAGGCAAACCATTCTATATCATGGTAATCCAAGTCTATGCCCTGATCAATAATGCTGAAAAAGCTGAAGTTGAACAGTACTATGAAGACCTACAAGACCTTCTAGAACTAACACCCAAAAAGAGATGTCCTTTTCATTATAGGGTGCTGCTAAGTCGCTTCAGTCGTATCCAACTCTGTGTGACCCCATAGACGGCAGCCCACTAGGCTCCCCAGTCCCTGGGATTCTCCAGGCAAGAACACTGGAGTGGGTTGCCATTTCCTTCTCCAATGCATGAAAAGTGAAAAGTGAAAGTGAAGTCGCTCAGTCGTGTCCAACTCTTCGCAACCCCATGGACTGCAGCCCACCAGGCTCCTCCATCCATGGGGTTTTCCAGGCAAGAGTACTGGAGTGGGGTGCCATCGCCTTCTCCATCATTATAGGGTACTGCTTCATTCTATACTCCAAGGCCAAATTTGCCTGTTACTCCAGGTACCTCTAAACTTCCTACTTTTGCATTCATTATAGGGTACTGGAATGCAAAAGTAGGAAGTTTAGAGATACCTGGAGTAAGAGGCAAGTTTGGCCTTGGAGTATGGAATGAAGCAGGACAAAGTCTAATAGAGTTTTGCCAAGAGAATGCACTGGTCATAATAGCAAACACCCTCTTCCAACAACACAAGAGATGACTATACACATGGACATCACCAGATGGTCAATACTGAAATCAGGTTGATTATATTCTTTCTAGCCAAAGATGAAGAAGCTCTATACAGTCAGCAAAAACAAGACCAGGAGCTGACTGACTCAGATCATGAACTCCTTATTGCAAAATTCAGACTTAAATTGAAGAAAGTAGGGGAAATCACTGGATCATTCAGGTATGACCTTAATTAAATCCCTTATGATTATACAGTGGAAGTGACAGATTCAAGGGATTAGATCTGATAGAGTGCTTGAAGAACTATGGACGGAGGTTCATGACATTGTACAGGAAGCAGTGATCAAGACCATCCCCAAGAAAAAGAAAAAGAAATGCAAAAAGGCAAAATGGTTGTCTGAGGAGGCCTTACAAATAGCTGAGAAAAGAAGAGAAGCTAAAGGCAAAGAAGAAAAGGAAAGATATACCCATCTGAATGCAGAGTTCCAAAGAATAGCAAGGAAAGGTAAGAAAGCCTTCCTCAGTAATCAGTGCAGAGAAATACAGGAAAACCATAGAATGGGAAAGACTAGAGATCTCTCAAGGAAATCAGAGATACCAAGGGAACATTTCATGCAAAGATGGGCTCAATAAAGGACAGAAATGGTATGGACCTAACAAAGCAGAAGATATTAAGAACGGGTGGCAAGAATACACAGAAGAACTGTACAAAAAGATCTTCACGACCCAGAAAACCATGATGGTGTGATCCCTCACCTGTAAATGGAAAGTAACCTTCAAAATTGTATAAAAATCAAAATACTGAATAAAAATAAATAAAAAGGCCCTTTACAAACCACGTATGCTAAAGCTCAGCGTCCTAGGCTCCCCTGGGTGGGGTCACTTGGTGTCCAAGGCCCTGATTCAGCCTCAGCTCTGCCTTCCTCTGCTGCCCTGGCCTGGAGTGTGACCTCACACCAGCAGGTTGCTTCCCTCCTGTCTCAGGACAACATCACTTCCCATGATGAGTGCGCTTGTGTTTGCTGCATTTCTCCCCACCGGCCAAGAGAGCAGTAGCCTCGTCTCTTGCACCCTGGCTGCTGGCACTACATCAATCTACGTGCAAGAAGCCTCAAGAAATATAGGGAGATGGGTAGAATAGGATGTGAACTCAGGGAGAGGTGAAAGCTGAGTCTGAAAGCAAACGACAGCTTTAGGCAAGAAAACCATTGTGCAGGAGGGCGTGCTGGGGCCCCCAGCAACCTCTTGAAGGGACCAAGTCGGGACCCTGTCAAATCTAAGGTAAAGGCAGGGAGAAAAAGCCCACCTAAAATGTCACGTTTCACTTCCGTCAGCAAAATTACCATAAAATATTCAGTTCAGTTCAGTTCAGTAGAGTCGCTCAGTCGTGTCCGACTCTTTGTGACCCCATGAATTGCAACACACTAGGCCTCAGCAACTCCCGGAGTTCACTCAGACTCACGTCCATCGAGTCGGTGATGCCATCCAGCCATCTCATCCTCTGTCGTCCCCTTCTCCTCCTGCCCCCAATCCCTCCCAGCATCAGAGTCTTTTCCAATGAGTCAACTCTTCACATGAGGTGGCCAAAGTACTGGAGTTTCAGCTTTAGCATCATTCCTTCCAAAGAAATCCCAGGGCTGATCTCCTTCAGAATGGACTGGTTGGATCTCCTTGCAGTCCAAGGGACTCTCAAGAGTCTTCTCCAACACCACAGTTCAAAAGCATCAATTCTTTGGTGCTCAGCTTTCTTCACAGTCCAACTCTCACATCCATACATGACCACTGGAAAAACCATAGCCTTGACTAGACAGACCTTTGTTGGCAAAGTAATATGTCTGCTTTTCAATATTGATCTTAATCAAATAAGAAACTTAGCTGTCGTCTACTGTAAAATTATTACCACAAACACAGTAATCTTCCCAGCTTTGGAAGCAAAAGCTATAATAAAAGAAATGCAAAAACTTCTCACAGTAAACATTACCTGTAGGTGACTGGAGTTCCCTCAGACATGGTACCAGTGTGCAGAAAACGACCTGAATAACTATATTAATCTTGGTAATCCTACCTGAAGAAGCAAGCATGCACCCTCAAGACACTTTTGTATAAGTAGCATTTGTATATCTGGAAAAAAAGGGCTATGAAATTAGACACAGGTTTTGATGGTCAAACCCCGAGATAAAAGTGAAAGCCAAGGGTTCACATGATGCAAGGAATCTGACAGACCTCTCTTCCCTGCTCCAGCACTGCCACTGCGCACACGAACCTGAGAGTCTGAAACGTTAAACTCTCAAGATGAGAGTGGGCAAGGGTAAACTATATCCCCTTCCCCCCATTCTGAAGACTGCTGGAGGCGTCATCTTGGTGCTAGGAACCCAAATGCTAACCTTCGTTGAGAACGGTAGTCCTAACAAAAAATGGATGTTTAGAATACTTCAAGCCATGGACGTAGCCTAAAGTGGCCCAAGACTAACATTTATCCAGACACCTCATAGGAACAATTTTAACTCCTCTCTGAAGGGGGAAAACAAAAACAAAAACACCTTTATCTTATGCTTCAGGAAATCCCATGCAAACACTTTTTCAAAGGCAATGACCACCAAAGTAAAACACAGCAAAGAGTTCAAGGAAACCAGGCACTGTGAGTCAGAAGCAACAGATGTGACACGTAACAGACACTGACCTAAAAATAAGTCCAATACTGGTATTAACAGGCACAGACTACAAAACAGTGGTGATGACTATATTTAGAGAAATAACTAATTTGAAAATATCTGCAAAGAATAGGAAGCTATAAAAAGTTGCTAAGCTGACTTGAAAAAGAACAAAATAGGAAATCTAGAAATGTTTATAAAAAATGATAAATTTAAAATGTAATACATGTTTTTGACTGCGTATCAGACACATTTGAACAAAGAACTTATCCTTGAAAAAGAAATCAGAAGGCATCATCCAAAATGTAGTAGAATGACCAAAAAGATGGAAAATATTAATATTACTCAGCTGTGAAAAGGATAATACCATTTGCAGCAACACGGATGGACCTAGAGCTGATCATACTAAGTGAGGTGAGTCAGACAGAGACAAATATCATATGATGTCACTTACGTGTGGAATCTAAAAATATGATATAAATGAACTTATGTACAAAACAAAAATCGACTCACAGACACAAACTTATATGGTTACCAAAAAGGATGAGGGGGGAGACAAATTAGGAGTTTGGGATTAATACATGTGCACCACTATATATAAAAGAGATTAACAACAAAGACCTACTATGTAACACAAGGAGCTATATTCAGTATATTGTAATAACCTATAATGGAAAAGACTATTGAAAAGTGAATCACTTTGCTCTATACCTGAAACTAATACAACACTGTAAATTAACTATACTTCAATTTAAAAAATGGTTAGGATATAAAAACTAAAAAATAGAATAGCAGAGAGCAACACCTCCCAACTTGATCTATGAGACCACCATTGCCCTAATGCCAAACCCAGACAAAAGACACAAGAAAAGAAAATTATAGGCCATTATCTCTCATAAATATAGACACAAAAATCCTCAACAAAAATACTAGCAAAGTAAGTCCAGCAGAATTAAAAAAAAATAATTATACACTATGACTAAGTGGGATCTATCCCAGGAATACAAGGTTGACTTATACCCCCAAATCAATTAAGGTAATACAATTTATCAATAGAATAAAGGCCAAAAACTACATGATCATCTCAATAGATGCAGGAAGGCACTTGACAAAAATTCAATACCTTTTCATGATAAAAGCATTCAACAAACTAGGAATGAAGAGGAATTTCTTCAACCTGATAAAAGCATCTACAAAAATCCCATAGCTGACATTACACTTGATGGTGAAATGCTGAATGCCTTCTGCTACCATCCTTGTCAACAAGGATTATCCACTCTTGCCACGTCTATTCAACATTGTACTGGCAGTTCTCTCCAAGGCAATTAGGCAAGAAAATGAAATAAAAAGCATCCAGATTGGAAAAAAGAAAAATACATCTGCAAACGACATAATCTTGGAATGTAGAAAATCCTAAGGGATCCACTAAAAAAGTACTAGAACTAGTTCAGTATTTATACTTCAGTGGATATGTGGAGAAACTAAAGTAGGTCATCTTGCTATAAAATCTTTCCTTAGGATTCCATTTACACATGTCGCTTCACAGACCATCTTGACATGGATGACTCACATTCTTCTCTTCAGTCCAGACCCTTTCTGTTCACCCCAGCCTTCTTTCCAACCCCAGCCTCTCTCACCTGGACAAGTGAAATACCACCTGTATGGTCTCTCCACATCCAGTCTTGCCCTGGTCCTATCCGTTCTTCCTACTCTCAGGACGAGCTTCTAAAAATGTAAACCTGATCAGTCACTCTACTACTGGAAGCCATTCAATGTTTTCCTTTCCGTTTGGGGATTGAAACAAAACTTGGCCCCATGTCAATTCTCCTAGCATCATCACAAACTACTTCCACCTTGGACTCTGGACTCCAGAACTCTGTTTCTTATCACATGTCCCATTTTCTCTGTGACTCACAGTTTCTTTGTACATCATTTTCTGTTCAGATCCCTTTTCTTCCCCCCTTTGCCTGGTCAGTTCTTGCTCATCTTTCAGATCCTCCTACACCAAATGAAAAAATCTCCTGATACACGCTGTCATAGTACTTCTGTCCTTTAATTTTATCAGAACTGCAATTTCACATTTTGTTCACATAATTATTTGCCTAATGAGTCTCTTCCCCCCACTGGATTTTTTTTCTTTTGTCGGGCCACGGCTTAGTTGAAGCATGTGGAATCTTTTAGCTGCCACATGAGGGATCTTTCGTTGCACTACATGGGATCTAGTTCCCCGACGAGGGATTGAACCTGGGACCCTGCAATGGGAGCATGGAGTCTTAGCCACCAGGGAAGTCCCTCCCCTATTGGATTTTAAGCTCCCTGATAACAAGGAACTTTTTCTCCTTGCCATTCTATCCTCAACAGCAAGGGTAGTAACCTAGCATAAGGTAGACACTCAAATTACCTGTTGAATTAATGATCTTTTCCTTCAAGCATTACCCAAACACAGTTAATTTGCATCCAGTTAATGAGAAGATATTTTTCAGTTTCAAAAATATTTTAAAATTACAGTAGCAGGTCTCTTTTATGTATAAGATACATATCTAATTAGTCCAATGGAAAACTAAATGTCATTTGAGTTTGACTTATTTTTTAATAGGTCTATGGAATTTTTAATAACACCAAATTCTCTCTTCAAATGTCCTAACACATCAGGTTAGCTGCACATTTCATCTTCCTCCTTCCATCACCGTAGAACACAAATCCCTAAGTGTGAAAAGTGGTGGTAGTTAAGCATAGATTTAGTAAAGAAAAGATTCCTTTCATAAATAGATTCTAATTTCTTCAATGGCTCTGTTATAGAAGTTGGAGCTCAGCAACTGGAGTTTCTTGAAAGCAAAGGTACCTATAGTTCGCCATTGGGGAAGAAGGGAGAAGGAAAGGAGAAAAGGGAGAAATGGAGGCATTTCTGGCAAGTGTTAACAAGAAAAGGGGGATAGGGAAGGACAGAGGAGCCTGGTGTGCTTTGGTCCATGGGGTGGCAGCGAGTCGGACACAACTTAGCAACTAAACAACAGCCAGGCTTGGTGCTTTCTCCTTGTCTGATGATATTTCTGTCTTAAAGTTTCTATGATCCAAATCAAGCCATATTGCTCCATATCCATCTGGCATTCCACTTAAGCAGTTATAATGGGGTGAAATGAAAGTCTCATGGATTGCAGGATATTTCTTTAAAAGGAAATAAAATGGGTACAATAGTATACATTGTTCAAAAGTTAGTACTAGCTCCAATTTATTCTAGTTGCATTCTTTAAAATCAGCTTAATTTTTCATGACTCAATGTCCGGCCAAAAACTACTACACCAAAGAACTAAGAGTGGATTGGCTGCTTATAGGGATGGAATTTCTTTTGGGGTGATGAAAATACTCAGAAATTAGAGAGTAGTGATGGTTGTAAAACATAAGGACTATATTAAAAAACACTTGAATTGTGCATTTTAAAATGGTAAATTGTACATGAATTTTATCTTAATTAAAAATTAACAGGGTTCACTAGAAGCTTTCAAAGTTAACAGTGTTGTTTTTTTTCTCACACACTCTCTCTGAGGATATGGAGAAATAAGACACTGACCTTAATTATGAGCAAAGAGTCCTACAATCTGGCACTTAAGACATAACTTCTCAGATAATACCTGGAGGTTTTCCTCAGGCTTTCTCCTTTCCCTAACCACTGTGCTTCTTTTTTGTCAAATCTTCTCCTTTCACCCAATATTGTTGGCTAAATAGTGATGACATTTTAAGATAGGCAAAGCATCCTGAATCAGCCAAGAGTTTTTTTTACTTCATCAACCTAACTTGTCCCAAGCTTGATTTACTAGAAACTCCTCACGGATGTGAGAACTCATGACTTCTTTTTCATCATATCCTTCTGCACAAATCAATAGGGATTTTGATTGAACAGCTAAATTAGCTTTTTGAAACTGAGCTGATCTAAGGTTGTGATTCTGCTAATTTAAGAGAAGTATTGAAACCTGAATTCAGGCTCAACAAAAGAGCAAAAAGATGGGTCAATTCTCGAAAATCTGCAACAATCTGGTTCTTACCTATTTCTCCAGCTTCTTGTGGAAGGACAGCCTCACCTTGAACTTTGCACTCTAGCCACTCTATCATTTATCCCATTTTCCCTGCCACTCACAGGGCCTTTGCACGTGCCATCGTCTCTCCCCAGTATATTCTCCTCTCTCTTTCGCCTGATTTCCTCTCATCTTTCAGCTCTTCCTAGACCAAGCCAAAACTCCGAGGGAGTCTTGTAATCACCGGCGGTGCAATTAGGAGCACATTTAATAGACGTGGGAAATCATATCTCTGCAACGGAGGTTCCAGGCACCCTAGACGTGATGTCATTTTGCAGACTTTTCAAGATCTTGGAAAGCTAGCGGCAGAGCTGTGAGATCAAAGCACAGGCTTTCTCCGGTGCGCGCCCCGCAGGAAGGGGTGGTTGAGGGACTCCAGGGCGCGTTTCGGCTCGAGGCTACTCGAAGAGCCGGGAGGGGGGACGCAGGGTGGCAGGACGGCCACTCGCCTCGTTCTCGCCCCAGCTGGCCGTGCTCTGGGCTCGTCCCAGGGGGCAGCCCAAGCGAGCTTCGCTTTCCCTACCGAGACCCTATGAGCCACCCGGGGCCCGCCGCCTCGTGGACGCTCCACGGACACTCACCATTCGCCGGCGTGGAGAGGCGCGGCAGGCCAAGAAGGAGCAGCGCCGCAGCCCAGAGCCGGGCGCCGGAGCCGGGTCCCTCGGCAGCCATGGTGCGGGCGTCCGTGGGCCCGCAGCTGGAGCGCGGGCTCCGACCGCGCCGAGATTCCGCTGCCCGCGCAGCTGCCCGGCGCGCGCCCCTCGGCTCCGCGCGCTGCGCTGTGTTCGCGCGTCGCAGGCTTAGCTCCGCTCACGCAGAGAGGGGGGAGCGTGGCGGGCCTGGGAGGCTGGGGACGCCGGAGCCGCAGCGCGGGGGCCCAAACTCCCGGGGGTCTCGTCCGCGGCGCCGGGGAGGCGGCGGCAGCCCGGCTCCGCCTTCGCGCTGGGCACCTGGAGGTCTCGGTGCCAAAGGAGGCTGCGCCGGACGGACGGCAGGCTCCCAGGGCGCCTCCCGGACGAAGGGGAAGGGCTTGAGGAGGCGGGAGACCGGAGCACCGGCTTCAGGGAATCCCTGCCTGCCTGGGGACCCTCTGAGAATGGGGGACGCGGTCTTGAGAGGCCTAGCCCCTCCAGGAGGACCGGGAAAAATCGGATGCCTAACTCTGTCCTCTGCTTCTTGATTTTGCAGCTGGAGTCCTCCTAGAGTGGAAGAATTTTTTTTTTTTTTTTAAAGAAAACTAACTGGCCAGCCTCATTCCGAGGAGTGACACCACGGACTAGCGAGACTCCTTTTCCCCTAAAAGGCCTGACAGTCATTCACGTGTAAGTGTAAATGAATTTACTTAACTGTTCATCTTCTAACAGCTAGCTGGTAAGCTGAGGAGTGAGAATTCACACGTCTGGGCTGGAGGGGACCTTCTGACGCCTGGTGATCGCTGAGAACGGTGGGGAGGGGACAGGAGGCACCTGTAGGAGGAGCTGCGCTTTGCTTGCTTCAGGAACTGTGCCTACCACCGTTTTTTTAGAATAGTCCATTGGATATTACTAGCGAATCCGAATGACATTTTCAAGTTTGTCTTTATTCAGGCCTGTGTTGGCCTAGCCTGATTTGGAGAGAGAGCACGCTCTAAAGATTTAATTGGTACAATTGTTTTAGAGAACTATTTGGTTATTTCATATAAAGTTAAAATACACCTCCCCAAAGAGAATTCCACTCCTGGGTGTATATCCAAAAAAAAAAAAAAAAAGTGAATGTCCACAAAAAGATTTATACCCAAATCTCATAGCAGCTTTAGTCACAATAACTAAAAACTGGGAGCAACCCACATGTCATCCATTGACGGAATAGAAAAACAAATTGCATCATGTTTATGCGATAGAATACCCTTCATCAGTTAGAGGAAGTAAATATTGATGCACTCAATCACATGGATGAATCTCAAAAATATGATAAGTGAAATTTAGCAAAAGAGTTCATACTGTACGGGGGACCACCAGGCAAGTCCCTGCATGATTCCATTTTTATATGAAGTTCACAAAGGGGCGGGACTAATCTGTGGTGAAAACAATGGTGTGGTCGCTTTGAGGAGGTGGGAACACACAGAGCTTCTGAAGAAATGAGAGCATCTTGTATGATGCGGATGATGGTCACCCGAGTGTATGTACTCTGTCACTACACTGTACACTTAAACTCTGTGCATTGTGTTGCATGTTATTTAAACCTTAATAACAACTATTTCAAAAATAATGAGTTCAGTTCTTGCCCTGAAAAAACAAGTAGGTTTAACAGAAGAGAGTTTAATGAAAGGACCACAGACAGAGATGTAGGCAGGGTTGGGAGAACCAGTAAGGGATGTTAAAGCTCTTGGGATTGTCAACAGCAGGAAGCGGTGCCACCTTGAGGTCTGAAGGTGTGAGGGGAGGTGGAGGTGTTATCAAAACCCAGCAGGAACGTGGTCATGAAAAGAGAGGTTAACCACAGGTGGGGGAACATAATCGTCGCCAGTGGTCTGGTAGTGGGGAAGAAATACTCCAATCTCTCTCTCCTTCTACCCTTCAAATCCCCCCTGATGCCCCCTGGTGGCTGAACCATTTGATAGCTGAAAGGCAAGGGAGCACTGGTGCCGCGGTCCTCAGGAGTCATCCTCCCAGGTAATCCTGCCTGCAGAGTCGGGCAGAGTGGGTGCAGAGTGGATCCGGAGAGGCAGTTGGACATCAACCAGCATGGTCCATCTATTTTTCCTTTCATTTGCATGAACATAATTGGGAACAAAACGGGAAACACAAAGTTCTATCAGTTTCTATATGATCTGGGAATACGTCCATTCAATCAGACTTTCACTCGGAGCTAAACAATAATATTAACCACCATCATTGCTTATTTACACATTAGTGCTGTCTCACATGCAGAGAAAAAAGTAAATGCTTATCATTAAATGTAGATAGTACAGTCCTCGATCCCACAACTGGCCAAGAGGTGTCAGTTGATAATCATTGCAATATTGCCCTTCTGCCCTCTGAGCCTCTTGGCCAACATGATTTTTTTTAACTGGTAGAAGAGATCCAAACCTTCATTCCTGCTGAGGACCCACCTTTATTAGTTTGCCATGGTTTCTCACTGACTGTTGCTATTGGACAGATTGCTGGGATCTAGACATAGTCATCCATTCCTCCATCAGGTAGCAGCAACCCCCTTGGTAATCAGGACCAGTCACTAGCCGGTAGAGGGACCTCCTCTGTCTGTTGGAGAGCAATTTGAGTTTCCAATTTACTGGCACACGCCTGTGTGTTCCTGGTGGAAATATATCTCCCTTGCCTATCCAACCCTTCTAATTCACCAGTCTAAAGGTTGTGGGGCTGATTTGCAGAATTTTGATAGGTGATTTATCATATGCAATAGAAGGGAGGTCATTCCTACTTCCACTCCTTGGTTCTTAGTGTACTCTGTCTATAAAAGAAATGACACCATGCATTGGCAACTGGTTTAAGGCATATACTGTATCCTGGGCAGGTGCCCTAATCATTCTACAGAGTGTTAGCTCAGCTAGTACCCTGTGACCTTACCTTTTGATCAAGCCATCTCTTTCTGGGTGAGGCGTGTAGAGTAGGACTCGAGAACATGACTCCATTCCCTACTGCCTTTGTGGCAGAATCAGCTTCTTGGTTATAGACGATGTACTGTGTGATTCCACGGCCATCAATGAGGCATTCTGAGTTGACTATATCGTGCTAGAAGAAGCAAGGCAGGCAAAGAAGACAAAATCATATCGAGATTAAGGATTTATTCCAATGAGGACGAATATTAATAACTATAACCGCTGTGAGAAAAGGGATCCAGTATAAGCTTTTCTCCCACATAACCAATAAGAGGGGCCAGCGAGGGAATCGATGCTATGTGGGGACTCACTGTAGCCTCTGCCTGTTGGCATTTTGGACACTGAGCAGCGATGGAAACCAGGTCAAATCTAAGGAAGAAGAGAAGCTTGTGTTATTGCACTCTTGCCTGGGTTCCGTCTCTGCCACCGTGGCCCCGACGTGCATGGTTGCGTTACACGAGCACAGGTGTGGCTGGAGACAGAGGTAACTGAGAAGCAGAGAACAAGTTCCGTGCTCCAAGGTGCCCACTGGACTGCCAGGGGCACCCTCTCCACTGACTGTCTCCGGGGGCCATAGGCTATGTACACATTTCCAGGCTGTTCATTTCAAGAGGTCTGTACTGACATCTTATCACCAGTTTTTCAGCGTTGACCTTTTCAGTTTTCTGACTAGCTGTTTTAGGCATTATGCATAAACCAGTGCAGATCCATGGATAAGGTCATCTCTCCTTTCATGTAAACTAAAGTCCCGCACGTTGGGAGAATTTTCTTTTGCTACTGTGTTTTTCATTGTGGTGAAATAGATATAACATGAAATGTACCACTTTAATCATTTTTAGCATACAATTCTGGGGCATTAAATACGTTCTCATTGTTGTGTGGCCATCACTCCTGTTCATCTCCAGGACTCCTTCATTGCCCCCAGCTGAAGCTTTGTACCCATTAAACAATAAATCCTGTTCCTGCGCCCCCTCGTGGCCACTGCTATCCTACCTTCTGTCTCTGTGAATTTGACTGTTCTAGGAGCCTTCATGTAACTGGAATCATACAATATTTGTCCTTTTGTGTTACTACTGTTTTATTTCTGTACCAGAGTAGAGAAGACTAGTGCCACACCATGGACACTCAAGGGTAGAGCAAGCCCAAAGTTTCCCCTTCTGAGTCCGTGGATGTGGGTTGAGGTAGAGATAGCAAAGCAGCAGAAGCAAGTGCCCTGGGAGCCTGAGCCACCTGCTCAAGTAAGTTATTTGTTCCTTCCAGGCCTGTTCTTGTACACACCATTTCCACTGAACAGCGGAACTCTGCGTCTAATTCAAAATGCCTCATTCATGAGACCAGCTGAAGTCTCATACTCCAGTAGTCAACCAGTCCAGGCCAAAAAGGGGAAAAAAAAGAAAAAATGTCTGGGTAATTTACAATGTTGTGTTACTTTCAAGTGTACAGTAAAGAGATTCAGTTATATTGTTGTTCAGTGCTAAGTTGTGTCTGACTTTTTGTGACCCTGTGGACTGCAGCATGGCAGGCTCCCTGGTCCTTCACTATCCTTCTGGAGTTTGCTTAAAACCACTGAGTTGGTGATGCTGTCTAACTATCTCATCTTCTGCAGCTCTCTTCTTTTGCCTTCAATCTTTCCTAGCATCAGGGTCTTTTCTAATGAGTTGGCTCTTTGCATCAGGTGACCAAAGTATTGGAGCTTCAGCTTTAGCATCAACCCTTCCAATGAATACTTAGGGTTAATTTCCTTTAGGATTGACTGGTGTGATCTCCTTGGTGTCTAAGGGACTCTCAAGAGTCTTCTGCAGCATCACTATTTGAAACCATCAATTCTTTGGCGCTCAGCCTTCTTTAAGGTCCAGCTCTCACATCCGTACATGACTATTGGAAAAAATCATAGCTTTGACTATATGGACCTTTGTCAGCAAAGTGATGTCTCTGCTTTTTAAGACACTGTCTAGGTTCATCATAGCTTTCCTTCCAAGGAAATTCATGGCTGCAGTCACCTAAGTGATTTTGGAGCCCAAGAAAATAAAATCTGTCACTGCTTCCACTTTTTGCCCTTCTATTGGCCATAAAGTGATGAGACCAGATGCCACGATCTTAGTTTTTTGAATGTTGAGTTTTAAGCCAGTTCTTTCACTCTCCTCTTTCACTTTCATCAAAAGGCTCTTTAGTTCCTCTTAGCTTTCTGCCATTAGGGTGGTATCATTTGCATATCTGAGGTTGTTATTTCTCCCAGCAATCTTGATTCCAGCTTGTGATTCATCCAGCCTGACATTTTGCATGATGTACTCTGCATATAAGTTAAATAAGCAAAGTGACAATATACAGCCTTGCCGTACTCCTTTCCCAATTTGGAATCAGTCCGTTGTTCCATGTTCAGTTCTAGCTGTTGCTTCTTGACCCACATACAGGTTTCTCAGGAAACAGGTAAGAATACCAGGCTGATATTCTCATCTCATTAAGAATTTTCCACAGTTTGTTGTCATCCACACAGTCAAAGGCTTTTGCATAGTCAATGAAGCAGAAATAGATGTTTTTCTGGAATGCCTTTGCTTTATGATGCAATGAATGTTGGCAATTTGATCTCTGGTTCCTCTGCTTTTTCTAAACCCAGCTTGAACATCTGGAAGTTCTCTGTTCATGTACTGCTGAAGCCTAGCTTGAAGGATTTTGAGCACAGCCTTGCTAGCAAGTGAAACGAGTGCAATTGTACAGTAGTTTAAACATTCTTTGGCATTGCCCTTCTTCACAATTGGAATGAAAACTGAGGTTTTCCAGTCCTGTGGCCATTGCTGAGTTCTCCAAATATGCTGACATGTTGAGTGCAGCGCTTTCACAGCATCATCTTTTAGGATTTGAAATAGCTCAGCTGAAATTCCATCATCTCCAATAGCTATATTCATAGTAGTGCTTCCTAAGGCCCACTTGACTTCATACTCCAGAGTATCTGGATTTAGGTGAGTGACTGGATTTAGGTGAGTGATAAATTGTGATTATCTGGGTCATTAAGATCTTTTATGTATAGTTCATCTGTGTATTCTTGCCACCTTGTCTTAATTTCTTCTGCTTCTGTTAGGTTCTTACAGTTTCTGTCCTATATCATACACATCTTTGCATGAAATGTTCCCTTGATATCTCCAGTTTTATTGACGAGATCTCTAGTCTTTCCCATTCTACTGGTTTTCTCTATTTTTGTGTGTTGTTCATTTAAGAATTCTTTCTTATCTTTCCTTGCTATTCTCTGGAACTCTGCATTCAGTTGGGCATATCTTTCCTTTGTCCCTTGCCTTTTGCTTCTTTTCTTTTCTCAGCTATTTGTAAAGCCTCCTCAGACAACCACTTTGCCTTCTTCCACTTCTTTTTCTTTGGTATGCTTTTGGTCACTGCCTCCTGTACAGTGTTATGAACCTCCATCCATAGTTTTTCAGACACTCTGTCCACCAGATCTAATCCCTTGAATCTATCTGTCACCTCCACTGTATAGTCATAAGGGATTTGATTTAGGTCATACCTGAACAGCCTAGTGGTTTTCCCTACTCTCTTCAGTTTAAGCCTAAATTTGGCAATGAGGAGCTGATGATCTGAGCCATGCTCAGTTCCAGGTCTTGTTTTTGCAGACAGCATAGAGCTTCTCCATCTTCTGCTACAAAGAATGTAATCAGTCTGATTTCAGTATTGACCATTTGGTGGTATTCATGTGTAGAGTCATCTCTTGTGTTGTTGGAAAAGGGTGTTTGCTGTGACCAGTGTGTTCTCTTGACAACACTTTTAGCCTTTCCCTGCTTCATTTTGTGCTCCAAGGCCAAACTTGCCTGTTACTCCAGGTATCTCTTGACTTCCTACTTTTTGCATTCCAATCTTCTATGATGAAAAGGACATCTTTTTCTTGGTGTTAGTTCTAGAAGGTCTTGTAGGTTTTTATGGAACCGGTCAACTTCAGTTACTTCGGCATTGGTGGTTGGGGCATAGACTTGGATTACTGTGATGGTTTCTCCTGGAAACGAACTGAGATCATCCGTGGTCTCTCAGGTTGTACCTAAGTACTGCATTTCAGATTCTTCTGTTGACTATGAGGGCTTCTCCATTTCTTCCATGAGATTCTTGCCCACAGTAGTAGTATAATGGTCATCTGAATTAAATTCGCCCATTCCCATCCATTTTAGTTTACCGATTCCTAAGATGTTAATGATGTTTACTCTTGCCATCTACTGCTTGACCACGTCCAGTTTATCTTGATTCATGGACCTGACATTCCAGGTGTCTATGCAATACTATTCTTTACAGCATTGGGCATTACTTTCACCACCAGTCACACCCACAGCTGAGCACCGCTTCTGCTTTGGCCCATCTGTGCCATTCTTTATGGAGCTATTAGTAATTACCTTCTGCTCTTCCCCAGTAGCATACTGGACACCTTCTGACCTGGGTGGTTCATCTTCTGCTGTAATATCTCTTTGCCTTTTCTTACTGTTCATGGGGTTCTCGAGGCAAGAATATTGGCTTGCCATTCTCTTCTCCAGTTATACATGTATATATACATGTGATTATATCTTCAGTTATATGAGTGTGTATTTATATATTTTTTCAGATTCTTCTCTGTTACAGGTTATTACAAGATATTGAATATAGTTCTCTGTGCTCTACAGTCGGACTTTGTTGTTTAACCATTCTGTATGTAACAGTTCGTATATGCTAATCCCAAACTCCCAATCCATCACTCCTCCCACACACAGCCTTTCTCTAGGTCTGTGTGTCTGTTTCTGTTTTGTAGGTAAGTTCACTTGTGTCATATTTTAGGTTCTACCTATAACTGATATTATATGATATTTGTCTTTCTCTTTCTGACTTGCTTACCTCAGTATGGTCATCTCTAGGTCCACCCATGTTGCTGCAAGTGGGATTATTTCATTCTTTTTATGGCTGAGCAGTATTCCATTGTGTATGTATACCACATCTTTTAAAAATTGTTTTGGCCACATTTTACGGCATGGGAGACTTCCCCCACCAGGAATCAAACCCATGCCCTTAGCAGTGGAAGTGCAGAGTCTTAACCACTGGACCACCAGGGGAGTGCATACCACATCTTCTTTATCCATTCCTCTGTTGATGGACTTTCAGGTGGTTTCCATGTCTTGGCCATTGTAAATAGTGCTGTTCTTAACACAGGGGTGCAGGTACCTTTTAAAAAGTAATTTATTTGATTTTTGGCTTCTCTGGGTTTTTGTTGCTGCACGCAGGCTTTCTCTGGTTGCAGCAAGCAGGGGCTACTCTTTGTTGCAGAGTGCAGGCTTCTCATCACTGTGCGTGGCTTCTCTTGCAGAGCACAGGTTCTAGGGCCAATAGGCTTCAGTATTTGTGCTGCATGGGCTTAATTGCTCTGCAGCATGTGGGATCTTCCCAGACAAGAAATTGAACCCTTGTCCTCTACACTGGCAGTTGCATTTTTAATCAGTAGACACCAGGAAAATCCTGAGTATATATATTTTTAAATGTTTATTTTTATTTACTTATTTAGCTGCAAAGAATCTTAGTTGTGGCATGTGGGATCCAGTTCCCCAACCAGGGATCAAACCCAGGGCCCCAGCACTGAGAGATCAGAGTCTAAGCCACTGGACCACCACGTATCTTTTTGAAGTAGAGTTTTGTCCAGGTATATGCCCAGGAGTGGGATTGCTGCATCATGTGCCAACTCTAATTTTAGTTTTATGAGGAACCTCCAAGCTCTTTTCCATAGTGGCTGCACCAACTTATGTTCCCACGACCAGTGCAGAAGGCTTCCCTTTTCTCTACACCCTCTCCAGCATTTGTTGTTTGTAGATTTTTTTATGATGGTCATTCTGACTGGGGTGAGGGCGTACCTCATTGTAGTTTTGATCTGCATTTCTCTAATAACTAGCAATGGGGAGCATCTTTTCATGTGCCTGTTGGACATCTGTATGTCTCCTTCAGAGAAATGTCTCTTCAGGTCTTCTGCCCATTTTTCGATTGAGTTGTTGATTTTTTTGTCGTTGAGTTATGTGAGCTGTTGTTTATTTTGGAAATCAAGCCATGTTGCATCATTTGCAAATGTTTTCTCCCAGGCGGTAGGTTGTCTTTTTGTATTGTTTATGGTTTCCTTTGCTGCATAACCATTGTATCTTCTTATTCATGATGTAGTACAGGGCTGTCAATTTCTCTCAAGATACAGCCCTGAGATAAACAGTGAAAATGTGCTGCTATTCTTGCGGCTGAAGGAATGAAAAATGAACCATTTAGTGTGTTAATAACATAACGGAGGCTAAAGCCCATATTTATTCTAGTAATGACAATATACCTGCAAGAGCAGATGCAATTGGCATCAGCCCCTGATTAGTTTGAAGATAAGCTGGTAATATTTTCCAATAATTCCATAGTATTTTCCTAAGACCCTGTGCAGCCAAATAAGCCACGCACAAATAAGCTTTTGCTCTGGCAAACAGGAAAGAAAGATTGAATGACAAAAAGTCCTGGTTTGTTATCTCCTTTTTACACCTGTTGTCACAGAGTGCCATCCAGTTTCATATGTGACCCAGAGTTTTCATTTTCTAGAGAAATATTATTAACACTAGAATTAACATAAGTCACAATGGCAGTCCTCAATTTTGCACTCCTGGCTTCTGTATGTTTTCATCTAGTAGTGGTCGAGATGCATGTGTATTTCTCACTTGAAAACATGATTAAACAGGAATGATAAGCAGTGACCCATCCCGTTTTCCCTGATCGTTCTCTGAGGCCTTGTAAGCAACCACTCCCTTTCAAGCACAGTATACAGAATGATCAGTGATATAAATCAAGTGTGCTCAGACACATGGAGTGAGGGGCAGCTCACTCTTTATGGTCTCTACCCACCAGCCACTCAGTTTACTAGGCATGAGCCCACCATGCCACCAGCAGGTCAGGAGTGTGGGGCCTTATAAGTTAGGTTAATATGAAAACTGTGCAGAAAATAGAGACTGAGGACTCCTGTTTTGGAGCACTGAGTATGTAGTTTAAGCGCTTTTGCTGCATTCTATGTGCAGGTGTGAACAAGAAACCATAAGTAACTTCTCCAGCTCCTTGTGTCGTACCGTGTAGGTCACTGTGTTGTGATGCTAGTTCAGTTCAGTTCAGTTCAGTCGCTCAGTCGTGTCCAACTCTTTGCAACCCCATAAATCACAGCCCGCCAGGCCTCCCTGTCTGTCACCAACTCCCGGAGTTCACTCAGACTCACGTCCATCGAGTCAGTGATGCCATCCAGCCATCTCATCCTCTGTCGTCCCCTTCTCCTGCCCCCAATCCCTCCCAGCATCAGAGTCTTTTCCAATGAGTCAGCTCTTTGCATGAGGTGGCCAAAGTACTGGAGTTTCAGCTTTAGCATCATTCCTTCCAAAGAAATCCCAGGGCTGATCTCCTTCAGAATGGACTGGTTGGGTCTCCTTGCAGTCCAAGGGACTCTCAAGAGTCTTCTCCAACACCACAGTTCAAAAGCATCAATTCTTTGGTGCTCAGCTTTCTTCACAGTCCAACTCTCACATCCATACATGACCACAGGAAAAACCATAGCCTTGACTAGACGGACCTTTGTTGGCAAAGTAATGTCTCTGCTTTTGAACATGCTATCTAGGTTGGTCATAACTTTTCTTCTAAGGAGTAAGCGTCTTTTAATTTCATGGCTGCAGTCACCATCTGCAGTGATTTTGGAGCCCAAAAAAATTAAGTCTGACACTGTTTCCACTGTTTCCCCATCTATTTCCCATGAAGTGATGGGACCGGATGCCATGATCTTCGTTTTCTGAATGTTGAGCTTTAAGCCAACTTTTTCACTCTCCACTTTCACTTTCATCAAGAGGCTTTTTAGTTCCTCTTCACTTTCTGCCATAAGGGTGGTGTCGTCTGCAAATCTGAGGTTATTTATGGGTTATTCCCTTTCTCTGGAGAATAAGTTTCCAGAGAGTAGGGGCTGTGGCTCACTATCTCTGTATCTCAGTGTCTCCACAGCCCTTATCCCAGTGCCTGGCACATAATAAATATTCAACAAATGTCTGATAAATGAACGAGTACGTACTTCCCATGGTATTGTGGGCACTCTGCTTCCCTCAGCCCACCTGCTCGAATGCATGTTCATCTTTTTTGATTCAATACTAGCATTATCTCCTCTGAGAAGTCTTCTTTTGGACTAGTCCAGTCTCCCCACTCACAGTGCTCTCTTTTGTGCTCCCAGTGTACCCCGAACATTGTCTCAGTAATCACGGATTTTTTTATTCTTTGGCTCTGCTGGGTCTTCATTGCTGCGTGCAGGCTTTTCCTCGTTGCAGCAAGTGGGGCTGCTCTTGGCTGCGGTGCCGGGCTTCTCACTGCGGTGACTTCTCTTGTTGTGGAGCGCAGGCTCTAGGTGTGCAGGCTCAGTAGCTGTGGCTCATGAGCTTGAGAGCACAGGCTCAGTAGTTGGGGTGCACGGGCTTAGTCGCTCCATGGCCTGTGGGATCATCCTGGACCAGGGATCGAAGCTGTGACCCTGCAGTAGCAGGCACATTCCTTACCACCGAACCACCAGGGAAGCCCATGGCTTTTATTTTTTAATTGGAGTATAGTTGCTTGACCGTGTTGTGTTCGTTTCTGCCGTATGGCAGTCAATAAGTCACATATATACATATATCGCCTGTTTCTTGGATTTCCTTCCCATGTAGGTTACCACAGAGCATTGCTTAGAGTTACCTGCGCTGTACAATCGGTTAACTTTTTTTATTTGATTAATTTATTTATGTGACCATCCCCTGCGGCGTGTGGGATCTTGGTTCTCTAATCAGGGATTGAACCTTTGCCCCCTGCAGTGGAAGCACAGTGTCTTGACCACTGGACCACCAGGGAAGTCGATGCATCTTTAATGGAGTGATTGTCCCATAGGCCTGTCTCTCCCACTCGTCTGCATGTCCCTGATGACAGACACCGTGTCTTTTCTGTGGTTTTATCTCTGATGCCTTGGGCAGTACCTGGGTCATGGTAGGTTCTCAACCTCTGCTTGATGAATTCATCATACACGCAGCTCCATGGGGTTAACTCATCCAAGAAGACAGCAGATCAAGGGTCATGGTAATGCTCTCAATAAAACAATGCATTTGCCAACGGACTGCGCAAATCTCTTCTTAGTTTCTTCTTTTTTAGGGCTGTGACCAAGTCCACTTATATTCTTCTGTCTCTGATAGCTAGTAGGCATTTAATTAAGCTTCAATGAGCAGAAAGATAAATAAATGAGGCTCAAAAGCAATATACATCAGCCAATGTAGATTTCAGACTTGATGGATCCAAAGCTATCTTGTAAATCATCTGCCTCCAGTCTGAAGCCACATAACGAAAAATCACTGCACAATGTAGCATTTACATGCAGGCTGCCTTCAGGGCTACAGAGTTTGTGGGCTGGGTCCTGAGTAAACACAGGCTACACTGAAGAGCCATTGTGGGCGCTGGGAGTTCTTTCAAGTTCTTCTGGGGTCTGAACTTGATATGCAGCTGGAGCTAAGTCCCGACCAAGCCCCCAACCCCCATTTTCAGCAATTGAATTATTAACTAAAAGGAAATCGTCCAGGATATAACAGTTAGCAGCAGGCTGCCAGTGGTCAGGAAATTTTATTTTGTTTACTGAGAGTGTTTGCACTTAATCTAAGGAAGAGTAGGAACGAGAACTCAGAAAGCAATTCTGAAGATCTGGTTCTGAAGGAAGACAGGCTTTGGACCGGGCAGGAAGGCAGTTCAGGGCAGCCAAGGAATGGCACTGCAGTGCGGTCCCTCAGGACAAGGCTGATTTCCTGGTAGTATTACCTACACCTTCCTTCTGTCCAGGCATTTTGGGGAGGGCTCCAGGCTCCCCGATATCTCCTGCAATCCCCAATTTGAATTCTGTGTCCTTCGCTGAAGTCTTTAATCCTTATTGAGATGCAAATGCCACTGAGAGGGACACCTATGAAAAGGCATCTGAGTTTCAGTCTGACTTTTGCAACTAAATGAATATATCTCTTTACATCTCTGGGCCTCAGATTCTTTACCTATAAAATAGAGATGAAAGTGCCACCTAACATACAGGGTTTTTGAGACTGGAATTTGTAAATAAAAAACCTTTCTACAGAAAGAATGATTATCCATAATAGTTTGTTTCTACATGCATAGTGCCTTAGCCACTTGCATCGCTCTGTGTCGTATTAGGTATCTGCTTCTAACTCAGTGGGTTTCCCAGGTGGCTCAGATGGTAAAGTGTCTGCCTGCATTGCGGGAGACCCGGGTTCGATCCCTGGCTCAGGAAAATCCCCTGGAGAAGGAAATGGTAACCCACTCTAGTACTCTTGCCTGGAAAATTCCGTGGACGGAGGAGCCTGGTAGGTTATGGTCCATGGGATCACAAAGAGTCAGACACGAATGAGCAACTTCACTTTCACTTTCTAACTCAGTACATGGGACAGAGTAGGTGCTCAATAAAGGGTAGATGAATTCAGTTCAGTGGCTCAGTCGTGTCCGACTCTTTGCGACCCTATGAACCACAGCACGCAAGGCTTCCCTATCCATCACCAACTCCCGGAGCTTACTCAAACTCATGTCCATCAAGTCGGTGATGCCATCCAACCATCTCATCCTCTTTGGTCCCCTTCTCCTCCTGCCTTCAATCTTTCCCAGCATCAGGGTCTTTTCAAATGAGTCAGTTCTTTGCATCAGGTGGCCAAAGGAGCTTCAGCATCAGTCCTTCCGATGAATATTCAAAAACGGATTTCTATTACGATTGACTGGTTTGATCTCCTTATAGTACAAAGGACTCTCAAGAGTCTTTTCCAACACCACAGTTCAAAAACATCAGTTCTTCAGTGCTCAGCTTTTATAGTCCAACTCTCACACCCATCCATGACTACTGGAAAAACCAGTTTTGACTAGATAGACCTTTGTCAGCAAAATAATGTCTCTGCATTTTAATATGCTGTCTAGGTTGGTTATAGTTTTTCTTCCAAGGAGCAACATCTTTTAATTTCATGGCTGCAGTCACCATCTACAGTGATTTTGGAGCCCAAGAAAATAAAGTCTGTCACTGTTTCCACTGTTTCCCAATCTATTTGCCATGAAGTGATGGGACCAGATGCCATGATCTTGTTTTTTGAATGTTGAGTTTTAAGCCAACTTTTTCACTCTTCTCTTTCACTTGCATCACGAGGCTCTTTAGTTCCTCTTCGCTTTCTGCCATAAGGGTGGTCATCTACGTATCTGAGGTTATTGATATTTCTCCTGGCAATCTTGATTCCAGCTTGTGCTTCATCCAGCTCGGCATTGAATTGAGTAAGTGAACTGAGCAAGACTAATTTATAGCAGCAGGAAGATAAGTGTTCTCAGGCTTCTATCATGTCTAACAGTAAGATTCTCACTTCTTTAAAGGTCACAGAGTAACCACTGAGCTCTGTCCTTTTGCTCTGGGAAAGCAGGGCAAACTGACCATGTCTGCTAAATTCCCTGTGGAACTCTCAGTCTGCTATTAGGGACTGTTCTTCCTAGATCTCCCTCAGATAGTTCAGGTATTAACAGTAGACTGTCCTGTTGTGCCCACTGGTGTATCTGTACTTGTCAAGCCATGCGTCCAGACCTTCATTTCCAGAAGAATGGTCATCATGCACATGGGACATGGTGAGAAGACAGGGAAACCCAACCCAACAATGTGACATGTTAAATATCTCTTATGTTAGCCCATATGTTGATTTTTGCTTTTTGCTGAAGTACAGCAAAGATAGAGACATTGGAAAGTTTTCTTTGAGAAGTAGTGTGATAGAAGAGCCCAAGATGCTTGACTTCTTCTCTTAGTCTGTCATCAGCCTATTGGGTTAATCATTCCTTTGCACTCCATTTCCGGTTCAGCAGAGCCAAGGAATGAAGAGGTGGCTTCTAAGGAGACTTCCATTATTCTCTGATCCAGTGGCCCCTTTCCTCATGCATGGTGGTTTTCTGTGTTTAGAATGCCTCCTGCTGGCCAGACCAGAATCCTTACCCCTACACTCCCCAAATTTGTCAGCACATGGGACTAAACTGTGTATTCTGCTGGAAAGAGAGTTGGGTGGGGGTGTCTTGGTCCTGCCACACAAGATTATCTGGAAACAGAAGGAGACCCCCGCAGGAAGAGGACAGAGGTTTATGTAAGCTGCCCAAGGGCTGTAGGGGTCCCCCAAAAGGGCTGTAGGGGCCCCCAAAAGGGCTGTAAGGGGTCCCCAAAAAGAGCTGTAAGGGGTCCGCAAATAGTGATGCGCCACAAAGGACCCCGGAGCCCACACAGGGGGAGGAATAAGACCTAATGCCAAACAAAGTCGTGCATTTCTATTGCTGAGTGTCTAGTGCCAATTTCTGAAACGAAACTGTATATTCAAATTTAAGTGGTAGTGGGACTGTTAACCTTGAAGTGAGAAAAAAAAATCCATGGACTCACTGGGAATTCGGGGGCAAGGACGATTATCCTCGTGAAATAATGTTCAAAGGAACAGTGGAAGGTGAAAACAAACTTGTGTTTTGATGACAATCCATGTATCACCTTTGTTCAGTATGCCAATTCATATACTTTAAAGATATATATTTTATTCATTTTGAGCCTCCGTTTACTGTCTGAAGATATATATCAGGCTGTGGGCAAATATTTTCTCTTTTTAGTATTATGTACTGGAAGCTAAAACCACTCACTGAGGAGTTAGCAAATCATCAATAATTAGGTTAAGTCGTGTACAAATAACAGTAGGAATGTACACATGACAATTTTCCAGGCACTTAACTAGAATTGACTTGGACTCAGGTAGGTAGTGGGGAAAGTTACATTTGGTGTTTCTCCTCTATTCCCTACTAAGTGGGTAGCAGGGTGCTGAAGAGAGAAACAAGTGCATTCTGCTACTTGGTAGTACTGTGAACAAGGGCCAATAGCTTTGCTCTCATTTATTCATTCAACAAACAAGTGATGGGGAAACAAGAAGTTGAGAGGAACATACAAGTTGGAGGAGGTTGACAGCTGAAATCTAGGGATGCTGCTGGGTGTGATCAAGAGAGGGAAGCTGGCGCACATGGGAGGTGCTGCAGAGGCCACGAGCCGGGGGGACCCACCAGACATTGAATGAAGAGCAGAAGAGCATCCCTGTTCAGGGAAGACTTGCATACATGCCTCTTGGGTTGCTAGGCATGCCATCGGCTGTCTTAGTGCCAATTAACTTTGCGTTCCAGCCTTTAAAAGGTGGTCAAGCTTGCTTTAATTTATTTTTAAAAGGTAGGAATAGCCTTGGGAGAATAATTAAAAGCCCACTGTTTTTTGTTACATTATATTTTAAGACAGCATATTTTCCTGTCTACTGACTTTTAAGAGGGCCCTGCCAAGTAGTCTGTGTAAGAGTAAATGAGCATATAAAAGGTTTGCTCTGTAGCTATTTGAACATGGTTTTTACGGAATTTTATCTTCATTCACATGAAAAAATAAACAATTCTTCACTTCAGCTTTTCCAGGCTCACCAAAAATGCACAATGTGTGCCTACAGAAGCAAAAGGGGAAAAGATGAAAAAAATAACTCAGTGTGCAGGGGAAAAGATTCTGTTACATGAACAGAGGGCAACATATGAATTGGTTAGATGGTGATGTTGACCAAAGTATTGGGGGAAAAAATGGAGGAATAGGATCTTTTGAAATACTGCAGAGGAAAAGCTGCTACAAACACACTGTGTAGAAAATAATCTGTAAATGCCAGAGAAGTTGTCTGGCAGAATGACACTCTCTTACCCAAAGGTCTTCTGCTTTTATTCCAAAATGTGCTTTTCACCAGTATAACTCTAATACTTTATCAAATTTTAAATTTCACAAGTCAAAATGAATTCACTGACTTATCTAAAGAATGTTATATAAAAGCCAGAGTACCCTTTGACTGCTGATTCTATCAAAGACAAACCCTCGACCTTCTAGCGATGTCCACTGCTAAGAGTTCAGTGGCTACTATTGAAAGAGAATGAGGAAGATCTGTATGTTCTAAAATAGAAGTCTGTGGAGAAAACAAAGAAATTTACTGAATATACATTATGATGCTACTCTTGTGAAAGATGAAAACACACTCAACAATTCTATCAATATATTATATCTATATCTGTATATCTATATTATAGCTATCTAGTTCTCTCTATTTATGTCTATACTGTCTACGTGCTGTGCTGTGCTTAGTCGCTCTGTTGTGTCTGACTCTTTGAGACCCCATGGACTGTAGCCCACCAGGCTTCTCTGTCCATGGGGATTTTCCAGGCAAGAATACTGGAATGGGTTGCCATGCCCTTCTCCAGGGGATCCCTTGGAGAAGAAGGATCCATGCCCTTCTTCCCAACCCAGGGATCGAACCCAGGTCTCTTGCATTGCAGGCAGATTCTTTACCTTCTGAACTACCAGGGAATATCTAAATTTATATCTACTGAGTAGAAAAGGTTTAAAGAAATTTTCACTTCTGGTAATGGTGAAATAGATAAATTTCTTTCTGAGGGTAAGGGACATTTAGAAACCTATGCAAATTTTGATAAAAGCATTGCTCATCTAATAAGATAGTGAATAATTGTTAGACCAGGGTCTATGGAAGAGCAGGTGCTCAAAGTTATCTTAGGGATTAAAACTTCTTTCCTTCTGGGGGATTATTTACTCATTCTAGAGGGGACTGCTGAAAGGATGAGAAACTGAATGGTTGTTTTGATAGCCCTGTCAGGCTAAGGAAATGGAAAATAATACAGTGTAACCAAGAAGGGGTGTTTCTTTGCTTTGTTCTGGGACCTCAATGCTCCACATTAGTGATAAAGTTATACAAAAAAAGGATGGGGCAGAGATTGCAGCTCAGCTTTGAATAATCTCACTCATGAATTTTTCTCTTAAACTTTTATTTTGTATCGGGGTATAAGGCAATGGCACCCCACTCCAGTACTCTTGCCTGGAAAATCCCATGGACGGAGGAGCCTGGTAGGCTGCAGTCCATGGGGTTGCTGAGGGTCGGACACGACTGAGCGACTTCACGTTCACTTTTCACTTTCATGCATTGGAGAAGGAAATGGCAACCCACTCCAGTGTTCTTGCCTGGAGAATCCCGGGGACGGCGGAGCCTGGTGGGCTGCCGTCTATGGGGTCGCACAGAGTCGGACACAACTGAAGCGACTTGGCAGCAGCATAGCCGATTAACAATGTGACAGTTTCAGGTGAACAGTGAAGGGACTCAGCCATACAGACACATGTATCCATCTCCCCCAACTATCCTCCCATCTCCGCTGCCACATAACATTGAGCAGAGCTCCATGTGCTGTATAGTAGGTCCTTGTTGGTGATCCCTTTTGACTACAGGAGTGTGCCCATGTCCCAAACTCCCTATCTCTTCCCCTCGTAAGCCATAAAAGTTCATTCTCTAAGTCTCAGTCTCTTTCTGTTTTGTTAAGTAAATTCATTTGTATAATTTTTTAGATTCCATATAAAAAGGATATCAGACTATATTTCTCCTTCTCTAGCTTATTTCACACAGTATGACAATCTCTAGGTCCATCCATGTTGCTGCAAATGGAAGTATTTCATTCTTTTTAATGACTAAGTAATATTACTTTGTATATATTTACCACATCTTCTTTATCCATTCCTCTCTTGGTGGACATTAGGTTGCCTCCATGTCTTGCTTACTGTAAACAGTGCTGCCGTGAACATTGGGGTGTATGTATCCTTTCAGATCATGTTTTTCTCTGGATATATGCCCAGGGATGCGATTGCAGGGTCATATGGTAGCTTTGTTTTTAGTTTTTTGAGGGACCTCCATACTTACTGTTCTCTATACTCAGCGTACCAAGTTACATTCCTACCAACAGTGTAGGAGGGTTACCTTCTCTTCACACCCTCTCCAGCATTTATTGTTTGTGGATTTTTTTTTATGATAGTCATTCTGATTGGTGTGAGGTGATCCCTCATTGAAGTTTTGATTTATGTTTCTCTGATAATTAGCACTGTTGAGCAAATTTTCATGTGCCTTATGGCCATCTGTAGGTCTTCTTTGGAGAAATGTCCATTTAGGTCTTCTTCCCATTTGTTGATTGGGTTAAACACAGCAATCATTGGTTGAACATAGGCAGAACACTGTCTGACATAAATCACAGTAATATCTTTTCCAGTCCACCTCCCAGAATAATTGAAATAAAAACAAAAATAAACAAATGGGACCTACTTAGACTCAAAAGCTTTTGCACAACAAAGGAAACAATAAATAAAACAAAAAGACAACCTACAAATTAGGAGAAAATATTTGCAAATGATATGACTGACAAGGGATTAGTTTCCAAAATTTATAAATAGCTCATGATGCTTAACAGCATCAAAACAAACATCCAATCAAAAAATGAGCAGAAGACCTAAATAGTCATTTCTCCAGTGAATTTTTAAAATTAATTTTTAGAGGTGGCAAGAATACACAGAAAAACTATACAAAAAAGATGTTAGTGCCCCAGACAACCACAACGGTGTGATCACTCACTTAGAGCCAGACATCCTGGAATGCGAAGTCGAGTGGGCCTTAGGCAGCATCACTATGAACAAAGCTAGTGGAGGTGATGGAATTCCAGTTGAGCTATTTCAAATCCTAAAAGATGATGCTGTGGAAGTGCTGCACTCAGTATGTCAGCAAATTTGGAAAACTCAGCAGTGGCCACAGGACTGGAAAAGGTCAGTTTTCATTCTAATCCTAAAGAAAGGCAATGCCAAAGCTGTTCAAACTACAGCACAATTGCATTTGTCTCACACGCTAGCAAGGTAATGGTCAAAATTCTCGAAGCCAGGTTCCAACAATACATGAACCAAGAACTTCCAGATGGCCAAGCTGGTTTTAGAAAAGGCAGAGGAACCAGAGCTCAAATTGCCGACAGCTATTGGATTATCAAAAAAGCAAGAGAGTTTCAGAAAAACATCTACTTCTGTTTTATTGACTATGCCAAAGCCTTTGACTGTATGGATCACAACAAACTGTAGAAAATTCTTAAAGAGGGAGCTCCGGGTCGAGAGGACGGGGTCCCGCTGCCGGGAGAATCCTCCACTGCCGCCGGTGCCCGGAGCCCAGCCCTTTCCTATCCTAACCCAACCTTCTCCAGTCCCAGACGCCAGCGCCTGTCCCTGCCGCGGACTACGGCGTTACCATGATTCCTGGCATCTTCCTATCCTTACCCGACCTCAGATGCTCCCTGCTTCTCCTGTAGAATTTAGAGATTAGAAGATTATTGCAGAAGATGAAGTTGAAGATGGCGGAGGAGTAGGACGGGGAGAACACTTTCTCCCCCACAAATTCATCAAAAGAGCATTTAAACGTCGAGTAAATTCCACAAAACAACTTCTGAATGCCGGCAGAGGACATCAGGCACCCAGAAAAGCAGCCCAACTCTTCGAAAGGAGATTTTTAATTTTAGCCTTTTGATATATGCTATCAATTTTGTACCTATAGTTTTTTTCATAATTTCTGTGACTTTTTTTTTCCTCTGTTTCTTTCTCTTCTTCTTTTATATAACATCATATATCTGCAATTCCAAACTCTACTCAAGATTTTTAATTTATGCTTTTTGGTATTTGATATCAATTTTGTACCTGTATTTTCTTTATAATTTTTGCGACATTGTTTTTGTTGGTTTGTTTGTTTTCTCTCTTTATTTTTCTTCTTCTTCTTTTTTTTTTTTTTTTTTTTAACGTTGTATTTTTGAAATTCCAAACTCTACTCTAGATTTTTAATTTTTGCTTTTTGGTATTAGTTATCAATTTTGTACCTGTAGTTTCTTTATTACTTTCACGACCTTGTTTGTTTTTCTTTGTTCGTTTTTTCTCTCTTTCTTTTCCTTCTTCTTTTCATTAACATTGCATTTTTGAAATTCCAAACTCTACTCTAGATTTCTAATTTTTGTTTTTATGTATTTGTTACCAATTTTGTACCTTTAAGAACCCAATCTTCAGGACCCATTTTTCACTAGTGTACGAGATTACTGGCTTGACTGCTCTCTCTCCCTTTGGACTCTCCATTTTCTCCACCAGGTCACCTGTATCTCCTCCCTAACCCCTCTCTACTCTACCCAACTCTGAATTTCTGTGTGTTCCAGACGGTGGAGAACACTTAAGGAACTGATTACTGGCTGGATCTGTCTCCCTCCTTTTCATTTCCCCCTTTTATCCTTCTGGCCACCTCTGTCTCCTGCCTCCTTCTTCTCTTCCCTGTATAACTCCGTGAACATCTCTGAGTGGTCCAGTTGTGGAGTGCACATAAGGAAGTGACTACTGGATAGCCCACTCTCTCCACTATTGATTCCACCTCATCTCATTTGGGTCACCTCTAACTCCCTCCTCCCACTTCTCTTCTCCATGTAACGCTGTGAACCTCTCTGAGTGACCCTCACAGTAGAGAAACTTTTCATCTTTAACGTAGATGTTTTATCAGTGGTGCTGTATAGAAGGAGAAGTTTTGAAACTACTGTAAAATTAAGACCGATAACTGGAAGTAGGAGGCTTAAGTCCAAACCCTGACTCCAGGGAACTCCTGACTCCAAGGATCATTAATTGACAGGAGCTCATCAAACGCCTCCATACCGACACTGAAACCAAGCACCACACAAGGGCCAACAAGTTCCAGGGAAAGACATAACAAGCAAATTCTCCAGCAACAAAGGAACACAGCCCTGAGCTTCAAGATACAGGCTGCCCAAAGTCACCCCAAAACCATAGACATCTCATAACTCATTACTGGACATTTCATTACACTCCAGAGAGAAGAAATACAGTTCCATCCACCAGAACATCGACACAAGCTTCCCTAACCAGGAAACCTTGACAAGCCACCTGTACAAACCCACACACAGTGAGGAAACGCCACAATAAAGAGAACTCCACAAACTGCCAGAATACAGAAAGGACACCCCAAACTCAGCAATTTAAACAAGATGAAGAGACAGAGGAATAGCCAGCAGATAAAGGAACAGGATAAATGCCCACCAAACCAAACAAAAGAGGAAGAGATAGGGAATCTACCTGATAAAGAATTCCGAATAATGATAGTGAAATTGATCCAAAATCTTGAAATTAAAATGGAATCACAGATAAATAGCCTGGAGGCAAGGATTGAGAAGATGCAAGAAAGGTTTAACAAGGACTTAGAAGAAATAAAAAAGAGTCAATATATAATGAATAATGCAATAAGTGAAATTAAAAACACTCTGGAGGCAACAAATAGTAGAATAACAGAGGCAGAAGATAGGATTAGTGAATTAGAAGATAGAATGGTAGAAATAAATGAATCAGAGAGGATAAAAGAAAAACGAATTAAAAGAAATGAGGACAATCTCAGAGACCTCCAGGACAATATTAAACGCTACAACATTCGAATCATAGGGATCCCAGAAGAAGAAGACAAAAAGAAAGACCATGAGAAAATACTTGAGGAGATAATAGTTGAAAACTTCCCTAAAATGGGGAAGGAAATAATCACCCAAGTCCAAGAAACCCAGAGAGTCCCAAACAGGATAAACCCAAGGCGAAACACCCCAAGACACATAGTAATCAAATTAACAAAGATCAAACACAAAGAACAAATATTAAAAGCAGCAAGGGAAAAACAACAAATAACACACAAGGGAATTCCCATAAGGATAACAGCTGATCTTTCAATAGAAACTCTTCAAGCCAGGAGGGAATGGCAAGACATACTTAAAATGATGAAAGAAAATAACCTACAGCCCAGATTATTGTACCCAGCAAGGATCTCATTCAAGTATGAAGGAGAAATCAAAAGCTTTTCAGACAAGCAAAAGCTGAGAGAATTCTGCACCACCAAATCAGCTCTCCAACAAATACTAAAGGATATTCTCTAGACAGGAAACACAAAAATTGTGTATAAATTCGAACCCAAAACAATAAAGTAAATGGCAACGGGGTCATACTTATCAGTAATTACCTTAAACGTAAATGGGTTGAATGCCCCAACCAAAAGACAAAGACTGGCTGAATGGATACAAAAACAAGACCCCTGCATATGTTGTCTACAAGAGACCCACCTCAAAACAGGGGACACATACAGACTGAAAGTGAAGGGCTGGAAAAAGATTTTCCATGCAAATAGGGACCAAAAGAAAGCAGGAGTAGCAATACTCATATCAGATAAAATAGACTTTAAAACAAAGACTGTGAAAAGAGACAAAGATGGTCACTACATAATGATCAAAGGATCAATCCAAGAAGAAGATATAACAATTATAAATATATATGCTCCCAACACGGGAGCACCGCAGTATGTAAGACAAATGCTAACAAGTATGAAAGAAGAAATTAACAATAACACAATAATAGTGGGAGACTTTAATACCCCACTCACACCTATGGATAGATCAACTAAACAGAAAATTAACAAGGAAACACAAACTTTAAATGATACAATAGACCAGTTAGACCTAATTGATATCTATAGGACATTTCATCCCAAAACAATGAATTTCACCTTCTTCTCAAGTGCACATGGAACCTTCTCCAGGATAGATCACATCCTGGGCCATAAAGCTAGCCTTGGTAAATTCAAAAAAATAGAAATCATTCCAAGCATCTTTTCTGACCACAATGCAGTAAGATTAGATCTCAATTACAGGAGAAAAACTATTAAAAAATCCAACATATGGAGGCTGAACAACACACTGCTGAATAACCAACAAATCACAGAAGAAATCAAAAAAGAAATCAAAATTTGCATAGAAACGAATGAAAATGAAAACACAACAACCCAAAACCTGTGGGACACGGTAAAAGCAGTCCTAAGGGGAAAGTTCATAGCAATACAGGCACACCTCAAGAAACAAGAAAAAAGTCAAATAAATAACCTAACTCTACACCTAAAGCAACTAGAAAAGGAAGAAATGAAGAACCCCAGGGTTAGTAGAAGGAAAGAAATCTTAAAAATTAGAGCAGAAATAAATGCAAAAGAAACAAAAGAGACCATAGCAAAAATCAACAAAACCAAAAGCTGGTTCTTTGAAAGGATAAATAAAATTGACAAACCATTAGCCAGACTCATCAAGAAACAAAGGGAGAAAAATCAAATCAATAAAATTAGAAATGAAAATGGAGAGATCACAACAGACAACACAGAAATACAAAGGATCATAAGAGACTACTATCAACAATTATATGCCAATAAAATGGACAACGAGGAAGAAATGGACAAATTCTTAGAAAAGTACAACTTTCCAAAACTCGATCAGGAAGAAATAGAAAATCTTAACAGACCCATCACAAGCACGGAAATTGAAACTGTAATCAAAAATCTTCCAGCAAACAAAAGCCCAGGTCCAGACGGCTTCACAGCTGAATTCTACCAAAAATTTAGAGAAGAGCTAACACCTATCCTGCTCAAACTCTTCCAGAAAATTGCAGAGGATGGTAAACTTCCAAACTCATTCTATGAGGCCACCATCACCCTAATACCAAAACCTGACAAAGATCCCACAAAAAAAGAAAACTACAGGCCAATATCACTGATGAACATAGATGCAAAAATCCTTAACAAAATTCTAGCAATCAGAATCCAACAACACATTAAAAAGATCATACACCATGACCAAGTGGGCTTTATCCCAGGGATGCAAGGATTCTTCAATATCCGCAAATCAATCAATGTAATACACCACATTAACAAATTGAAAATAAAAACCATATGATTATCTCAATAGATGCAGAGAAAGCCTTTGACAAAATTCAACATCCATTTATGAGCAAAACTCTCCAGAAAGCAGGAATAGAAGGATCATACCTCAACATAATCAAAGCTATATATGACAAACCCACAGCAAACATTATCCTCAATGGTGAAAAATTGAAAGCATTTCCTCTAAAGTCAGGAACAAGACAAGGGTGCCCACTTTCACCATTACTATTCAACATAGTTTTGGAAGTTTTGGCCACAGCAATCAGAGCAGAAAAAGAAATAAAAGGAATCCAAATTGGAAAAGAAGAAGTAAAGCTCTCACTGTTTGCAGATGACATGATCCTCTACATAGAAAACCCTAAAGACTCCACCAGAAAATTACTAGAACTAATCAATGACTATAGTAAAGTTGCAGGATATAAAATCAACACACAGAAATCCCTTGCATTCCTATACACTAATAATGAGAAAACAGAAAGAGAAATTAAGGAAACAATTCCATTCACCATTGCAATGGAAAGAATAAAATACTTAGGAATATATCTACCTAAAGAATCTAAAGACCTATATATAGAAAACTATAAAACACTGGTGAAAGAAATCAAAGAGGACACTAACAGATGGAGAAATATACCATGTTCATGGATTGGAAGAATCAATATAGTGAAAATGAGTATACTACCCAAAGCAATCTATAGATTCAATGCAATCCCTATCAAGCTACCAACAGCATTCTTCACAGAGCTAGAACAAATAATTTCGCAATTTGTATGGAAAAACAAAAAACCTCGAATAGCCAAAGCGATCTTGAGAAAGAAGAATGGAACTGGAGGAATCAACCTACCTGACTTCAGGCTCTACTACAAAGCCACAGTTATCAAGACAGTATGGTACTGGCACAAAGACAGAAATATAGATCAATGGAACAAAATAGAAAGCCCAGAGATAAATCCACGCACATATGGACACCTTATCTTTGACAAAGGAGGCAAGAATATACAATGGATTAAAGACAATCTCTTTAACAAGTGGTGCTGGGAAATCTGGTCAACCACTTGTAAAAGAATGAAACTAGAACACTTTCTAACACCATACACAAAAATAAACTCAAAATGGATTAAAGATCTCAACGTAAGACCAGAAACTATAAAACTCCTAGAGGAGAACATAGGCAAAACACTCTCTGACATACATCACAGCAGGATCCTCTATGACCCACCTCCCAGAATATTGGAAATAAAAGCAAAAATAAACAAATGGGACCTAATTAACCTTAAAAGCTTCTGCACATCAAAGGAAACTATTAGCAAGGTGAAAAGACAGCCTTCAGAATGGGAGAAGATAATAGCAAATGAAGCAACTGACATACAACTAATCTCGAGAATATACAAGCAACTCCTACAGCTCAACTCCAGAAAAATAAATGACCCAATCAAAAAATGGGCCAAAGAACTAAATAGACATTTCTCCAAAGAAGACATCCAGATGGCTAACAAACACATGAAAAGATGCTCAACATCACTCATTATCAGAGAAATGCAAATCAAAACCACTATGAGGTACCATTTCACACCAGTCAGAATGGCTGCGATCCAAAAGTCTACAAGTAATAAATGCTGGAGAGGGTGTGGAGAAAAGGGAACCCTCTTACACTGTTGGTGGGAATGCAAACTAGTACAGCCACTATGGAGAACAGTGTGGAGATTCCTTAAAAAACTGGAAATAGACATGCCTTATGATCCAGCAATCCCACTGCTGGGCATACACACTGAGAAAACCAGAAGGGAAAGAGACACGAGTACCCCAATGTTCATCGCAGCACTGTTTATAATAGCCAGGACATGGAAGCAACCTAGATGTCCATCAGCAGATGAATGGATAAGAAAGCTTTGGTACATATACACAATGGAGTATTATTCAGCCATTAAAAAGAATACATTTGAATCAGTTCTAATGAGGTGGATGAAACTGGAGCCTATTATACAGAGTGAAGTAAGCCAGAAGGAAAAACATCAATACAGTATACTAACGCATATATATGGAATTTAGAAAGATGGTAACAATAACCCTGTGTACGAGACAGCAAAAGAGACACTGATGTATAGAACAGTCTTATGGACTCTGTGGGAGAGGGAGAGGGTGGGAAGATTTGGGAGAATGGCATTGAAACATGTAAAATATCATGTATGAAATGAGATGCCAGTCCAGGTTCGATGCACGATACTGGATGCTTGGGGCTGGTGCACTGGGACGACCCAGAGGGATGGAATGGGGAGGGAGGAGGGAGGAGGGTTCAGGATGGGGAACACATGTATACCTGTGGCGGATTCATTTTGATATTTGGCAAATCTAATACAGTTATGTAAAGTTTAAAAATAAAATAAAATTAAAAAAAAAAATAAAAAAAAATAAAAATAAAAAAAAAAAATAAAAAAAAGAAAATTCTTAAAGAAATGGGAATACCAGACCATTTTACCTGCTTCCTGAGAAATCTGTATGCAAGTCAAGAAGCAACAGTTAGAACTGGACATGGAACAACAGACTGGTTCCAAATTGGGAAAAAAGTACATCAAGGCTGTATATTGTCACCCTACTTATTTAACTTATATGCGAGCACATCATGAGAAATGCTGGGCTGGATGAAGCTCAAGCTGGAATCAAGGTTGCAGGGAGAAATATCAATAACCTCAGATATGGAGATGACACCACCCTTATGGCAGAAAGTGAAGAGGAACTAAAGAGTCTGGTGATGAAAGTGAAAGAGGAGAGTGAAAAAGTTGGCTTAAAACTCAACATTCAAAAAACAAGATCATGGCATCTGGTCCCATCAGATCAGATCAGATCAGATCAGTCGCTCAGTCGTGTCCGACTCTTTGCAACCCCATGAATCGCAGCACGCCAGGCCTCCCTGTCCATCACCAACTCCCAGAGTTCACTCAGACTCACGTCCATCGAGTCAGTGATGCCATCCAGCCATCTCATCCTCTGTCGTCCCCTTCTCCTCCTGCCCCCAATCCCTCCCAGCATCAGAGTCTTTTCCAATGAGTCAACTCTTCGCATGAGGTGGCCAAAGTACTGGAGTTCCAGCTTTAGCATCATTCCTTCTAAAGAACACCCAGGGCTGATCTCCTTCAGAATGGACTGGTTGGATCTCCTTGCAGTCCAAGGGACTCTCAAGAGTCTTCTCCAACACCACAGTTCAAAAGCATCAATTCTTCAGTGCTCAGCCTTCTTCACAGTCCAACTCTCACACATGGCAAATAGATGGGAAAACAATGGAAACAGTGAGAAACTTTATTTTCTTGGGCTCCAAAATCACTGCAGATCGTGACCGTAGCCATGAAATTAAAAGATGCTTGCTCCTTGGAAGGAAAGCTATGACCAACCTAGACAGCATATTAAAATGCAGAGACATTACTTTGCCAACAAAGGTCGGTCTAGTCAAAGCTATGGTTTTTCCAGTAATCATGGATGGATGTGAGAGTTGGAGTATAAGGAAAGCTGAGCACTGAAGAACTGATACTTTTGAACTGTGGTATTGGAGAAGATTCTTGAGAGTCCTTTGGACTGTAAGGAGATCAAACCAGTCAATCGTAAAGGAAATCAGTTCTGAATATTCATCAGAAGGACTGATGCTGAAGCTGAAGTTCCAATCCTTTGGCCACCTGATGCAAAGAACTGACTCATTTGAAAAGACCCTGATGCTGGGAAAGATTGAAGGCAGGAGGAGAAGGGGACCACAGAGGATGACATGGTTGGGTGGCATCACCGACTTGATGGACATAAATTTGAGCAAGCTTGGCAAGTTGGTGATGGACAGGGAGGCCTGGCGTGCTGCAGTCCATGGGGTTGCACATAGTCAGACACAACTGAGTGACAACTAAACTGATATGCATCAATATATGATATTTGTTTTACTCTTTCTGACTTACTTCACTCTCTACGGCAGTCTATAGGTCAGTTCACATCTCTGCAGATGGCACAGTTTTGTTCCTTTTAATGGTTGAGTAATATTCAATTGTATATCTACACATGAGATCTTCTCTATCCATTCCTTGGTTAATGGGCATTTAGGTCGTTTCCATGTCTTGGTTAGTGTAGTCGTGCGGCAGTGAACATTGGGGTGCATTTATCTCTGAATTATGGTTTTCTCTGGGTACGTGCCCAGAAATGGGTTTGCTGGTTCATATAGTAGTTCTATTTTTAGTTTTTTAAGGACTCTCCATACTGTTGTCCTGTATCATACTGTTGACTGTATCAATTTACATTCTCACCAACAGTGTAATTGGGTTCCCTGTTCTCCATACCCTCTCCAGCATTTATTGTTTGTAAATTTTTTGATGATGGCCATTCTGAGTGGTGTGATGTGATACCTCGTTGTAGCTTTGATTTACATTTCACTAATAATTAGCGTGTTGAGCATCTTTTCCTGTGTCTATTGGCCATCTGTATGTCTTTGGAGAAATGTCTATTTAAGGCTTCCCATTTTTTGATTGGGTTGTTTGTTATTTTGATATCAAGCTGCAGGAGCTGTTTGTATATTTTGGATAGTAATCCCTTCCCAGTTGCTTCATTTGCAAATGTTTTCTCCATTCTGAGTGTTGTCTTTTCATCTTGTTTATGGTTTCCTTTGCTGTGCAAAAGCTTTTAATTAGGTACCAGTTGTTTATTTTTGTTTTTATTTTCATTGCTGTAGGAGGTGGGTCAAAGAACATCTTGCTGCGATTTATGTCAAAGAGTGTTCTATGTTTTCCTCTAAGAGTTTTACAGTGTCTGGCCTTCAGTCATGAATTTGGTTTAAAGTTAACTCATGTTACTTGGGTGTTTATGTGCCTACCAGAAATAAAAATATGTTCTCTAGAGGAAGAGTATATCATTCTTGGGAACAAATTAGTCTACAAACAATTTTGCGAGTAGATATCTGATCTATAATTAAAACAAAACAGGCGCATGAGGGACGAGAAGGAAATAATAATGAAAACCAGCAGAAACAACAGATGGTAAGAAGAGAAGCATAGAGAAACCAGATATTGGAGCTATCAGATTCATAGTTTAAAATATCTATTCATTATATTCAGAGAGATAAAATGTGAGAAATATGTCAGAGTACTAGAAACTATAAAAATTAAAAAATGTGAAGTCTGCAACTAAAAATTAAAATTGAAATTAAAAGCTCAATGAGGGTCTTCCCTGGTGGTGCAGTAAATGGGAGTCTACCTGCCAATGCAGGGGACATAGGTTCGATCCCTGGTCCAAGAGGGTTCCACATACCACGGAACAGCTTCTGAGTTGCATGCTCAACTTCTGAGCCCATGCTCTAGCAACTACGGAGCCTGTGTGCTGCAACTGCTGAGGCCCACACGCCTGGAGCCTGTGCTCTGCAACAGGAGAATACACCCCAGTGAGAAGCCTGTGCTCTGCAACAGGACAATACAGCCCAGTGAGAAGCCTGTGCTCTGCAACAGGAGAATACAGCCCAGTGAGAAGCCTGTGCTCTGCAACAGGACAATACACCCCAATGAGAAGCCTGTGCTCTGCAGTGTAGAATGGCTCCACTTATCACTAGAGAAAGCCTGCATGCAGCAACAAAGAACTAGTGCAACCAAAAATAAAAAAAAGCTCAATGAATATTTTTAACAGCAAACTAAACACTGATAGATTTAGTGGACTGAAAGATATTTTGGAAGAAAATATTTAGAAGGAAGCATAAAGAGACAAAAGGAAAAATATAAAATAAAGAAGTAATAGGTTTAGAAAATTCTGTGTGAAGATCACTCATATGATAACTTAAGTGCAAGAAGGAAAGGAGAGGAAGGATGGGGCAGAAGAATATCCTAAGAGATTATGGCTGAAAGTCTTTCTGAACTGATAAAAGATACCAAGCCACAGATACTTGAAGACATACAAAGCCACGTGGGGTAAATACAAAGAAAGTTACACCTAGGCACATTGTATATTTTTGACTCCTTTGTTTTATGGCAAGTTATTAATTGCCCATATAAGTGTGGGTTCATCTCTGGGCCCTCTATTCAGTTCAGTTCAGTTCAGTTGCTCAGTCATGTCCGACTCTTTGTGACCCCATGAACTGCAGCATGCCAGGCCTCCCCGTCCATCACCAACTGCTGGAGTCTACCCAAACCCATGTCCATCAAGCCGGTGATGCCATCCAACCATCTCATCCTCTGTTGTCCCCTTCTCCTCCTGCCCTCAATCTTTCCCAGCATCAGGGTCTTTTCAAGTGAGTCAGCTCTTCGCATCAGGTGGCCAAAGTGCTGGCGTTTCAGCTTCAGCATCAGTCCTTCCAATGAACACCCAGGACTGATCTCCTTCAGAATGGACTGGTTGTATCTCCTTGCTGTCCAAGGGACTCTCAAGAGTCTTCTCCAATACCACAGTTCAAAAGCATCAATTCTTTGGCACTCAGCTTTCTTTATAGTCCAACTCTCACATCCATACATGACCACTGGAAAAACCATAGCCTTGACTAGATGGACCTTTGTTGACAAAGGTCCCATGAATCACAGCATGCCAGGCCTCCCTGTCCATCACCAACTGCTGGAGTCTACCCAAACCCATGCCCATCAAGTTGGTGATGCCATCCAACCATCTCATCCTCTGTCATCCCCTTCTCCTCCTGCCTTCAATCTTTCCCAGCATCAGGGTCTTTTCCAATGAGTCAGCTCTTTGCATCAGGTGGCCAAAGTGTTGGAGGTTCAGCTTCAGCATCAGTTCTTCCAATGAATATTCAGGACTGATTTCCTGAAATTGTCTTCATTTTCAGGATCTGACCCAGGCTCCTTTCAAATTACTGCCTCTTGGTTGAGATTTGGAATGTGTGAGATTTTATTTGTGCCCTTTAGTAACAGAGTCTTTATTCCTTACAGTCCTCCGGCTCTCTTCTGCATGCTCCGTTGGCCTTCAAAGCCAGATGTTCTGGGAGCTTGTCTTCTTGGTGGAGGACCCCAGGCTAGTGAGCCCAGTCTGAGGCTAGGGCCCCTGGCTCCTTGGGGAGAACCTCTGCAGTTGTAATTACCCTCCCATTTGTGGGTCACTTACCCAAGGATATAGGTCTTGACTATGCTGCATCTCTGCCCCTCTTATCCATCTCATCGTGGGTCCTTCTGTTGTGAAAATGTTTCTTGCTAGTCTTTAGTTTGTTCTTATAGTTACTGTGTGAATGGTTGTGATCGTGGTTTGCCCATGGGAGGAGGTAAGCTTAGGGTCTTCCTACTCTGCCATCTTGGCCACCTTGGCCTTAATTATCTTTTCATATGCTATTTGCCATCTCTATATCATTTTTGTTGAAGTGTCTGTTCCGATCTTTTGATCATTTTAAAATTGAGTTGTTTGTTTTCTTATTGTTGAGCTTTAAAAGTTCTCTGTATTTTTAATACAAGTTCTTTATCAAATATATGTTTTGCAAATACATTATCCCAATCTGTGGCTTATTTCTTTAATTGTCTTAAACTACCTTAAGTATTGCTACTTTTTTCTTCAACACGTGACAGACCGGTGAAGTTAATTGGTATCCTTACACACTATTAGTGGGAATATAGACTGGTGCAGCCTTTTTGGAAAATAGTCTGGCAGTTTGTCAAATGCTGAAACACAGTTACAATTTGACCCAGAAATTTTACTCCTAGATAGACACCCAATAGACATAAAAACATGTGTCAGTATAAAAACATGTTCATAGATATTCATAGCAGCATTATTCACAATAGCCAAAAGATGGAAAGAACTGAAGTGTCTATCAGCGGACAAATGGATAAGCAAAACTGTGTGATATATATCGTTTCAAGGACTATTATTTGACTATAAAAAGGAATGAAATACTGCTAGATGCTACAACGTGCATGAATCTTGAAAATGTTGTGCTAAAAGAACCCAGCTATTAAAACAAAAGCTCAATTATTGTGTGAATACATTCATATAAACTTTTAGAAAGGGAAATCTATATACTATACAATGGACTATTATTCAGTGTTCAAAAAGAAGGAAATCTTACCATTTGTGACAACATGGATGCGCCTAAAGGATATTATGCTAACTGAAAGAAACCAGGCACAGAAAGACAACTACCACATGATCTCACTTGTAAGTGTATTCTAAGATAGTCATACACACAGAGTGAGAGAGTGGAATGGTGGTTATCAGGGATTGCAGTTAGAGGGAAATGGGGATATGCTGGACAAAGGGTGCAAAATTTCAGTTACAAAAGATGAATAAGTTCTGGATATCTAATGTATGACAATGTGAATATAGCTAACAATGTTGTATTGTGTATTGACATTTTCTTAGAAGGTAGATCTTAAGAGTTCTCACCACAAGAAAGAAAGAGAGGAAGAAAGAAAGTAATGAAGAAAGGGAAAAAAATTATATGAGATAATGGATATGTTAATCAACTGAATTGTGGTTGTTATTTCACAGTATATACACATATCAAATCATAACACTGTACACCTTAAATATGTCCAATTTTAAGTTGTCAATTGTTGTTCAGTAGCTAATCACATCCAACTCTTTGAGACTCCATGAACTGTAGCGCACCAGGCTTCCCTGTCCTTCACTGTCTCCCTGAGTTTGCGCAAACTCATGGCCACTGAGTCAGTGATGCCATCCCACCATCTCATCCTCTGTCATCCCTTTCTCCTCTTGTCCTCAGTCTTTCCCAGCATCAGGGTCTTTTCATGAACATGAAAAGCATCTCTCTTGGACCTCCAAGAGCATCAGTTCTTTGGCACTCAGCTTTCTTGATAGTCCAACTCTCACATCCATACATGACTACTGGAAAAACCATAGCTTTGACTAGATGGACCTTTGTTGGCAAAGTAATGTCTCTGCATTTTAATATGCTGTCTGCTACGTCGCTTCAGTCGTATCCGACTCTGTGTGACCCCATAGACGGCAGCCCACCAAGCTCCCCCGTCCCTGGGATTCTCCAGGCAAGAACACTGGAGTGGGTTGCCATTTCCTTCTCCAATGCATGAAAGTGAAAAGTGAAAATGAAGTTGTTCAGTCGTGTCTGACTCTTAGCGACCCCATGGACTGCAGCCCACCAGACTCCTCCACCCATGGGATTTTCCAGGCAAGAGTACTTGAGTGGGGTGCCGTTGCCTTCTCCGAATATGCTGTCTAGGTTGGTTATAACTTTTCTTCCAAGGAGCAAGTGTCTTTTAATTTCATGGCTGCAGTCACCATCTGCAGTGATTTTGGAGCCCCCAAAAATAAAGTCTGTCACTGTTTCCACTGTTTCCCCATCTATTTCCCATGAAGTGATGGGACCAGATGCCATGATCTTCGGTTTCTGAATGCTGAGTTTTAAGTCAATTTTTTCACTCTCCTCTTCCACTTTCATCAAGAGGCTCTTTAGTTCCTCTTCACTGTCTGCGATAAGGGTGGTGTCCTCTGCGTATCTGAGGTTATTGATATTTCCTCTAGCAGTCTTGATTCCAGCTTGTGCTTCATCCAGTCCAGCATTTCTCATGATGTACTCTGCATATAAGTGAAATAAGCAGGGTGACAGTATACATCCTTGACTTACTCCTTTTCCTATTTGGAACCAGTCTGTTGTTCCATGTCCAGTTCTAACTGTTGCTTCTTGACCTGCATACAGATTTCTTAAGAGGCAGGTCAGGTGGTCTGGTATTCCCATCTCTTGAAGAATTTTCCACAGTTTGTTGTGATCCACACAGTCAAAGGCTTTGGCATAGTCAATAAAGCAGAAGTAGATGTATTTCTGGAGCTCTCTTACTTTTTCAATGATCCAACGGATGTTGGCAACTTGATCTCTGGTTCTTCTGCCTTTTCTAAATCCAGCTTGAACATCTGGAAGTTCACGGTTCACACACTGATGAAACCTGGCTTGGAGAATTTTGAGCGTTACTTTACTAGCATGTGAGATGAGTGCAATTGTGTGGTAGTTTGAGCATTCTTTTACACTGCCTTTCTTTGGGATTGGAGTGACAACTGACCTTTTCCCGTCCTGTGGCCACTGCTGAGTTTTCCAAATTTGCTGGCATATTGAGTGCAGCACTTTCACAGCATCATCTTTTCAGATTTGAAATAGCCCAACTGGAATTCCATCACCTTCACTAGCTTTGTTCATAGTGATGCTTCCTAAGGCCCACTTGACTTCACATTCCAGGATGTCTGGCTCTAGGTGAATGATCACACCATCGTGATTATCTGGGTCATGAAGATCTGTTTTGTATAGTTCGTCTGTGTATTCTTGCCACCTCTTCTTAATGTCTTCTGCTTCTGTTAGGTCCATACCATTTCTGTCCTTTACTGTGCCCATCTTTGCATGAAATGTTCCCTTGGTATCTCTAATTTTCTTGAAGAGATCTCTAGTCTTTCCCATTCTATTGTTTTCCTTTATTTCTTTGCATCAATCACCGAGGAAGGCTTTCTTATCTCTCCTTACTATTCTTAGGAACTCTGCATTCAAATGGATATATCTTTCCTTTTCTCCTTTGCCTTTCACCTTTCTTCTTTTCATAGCTATTTGTAAGGCCTCCTTAGACAACCATTTTGCCTTTTTGTATTTATTTTTCTTGGGGATGGTCTTGATCCCTTCCTCCTGTACAATGTCACGAACCTCCGTCCATAGTTCTTCAGGCACTCTGTTTATCAGATCTAATCCAGTTGGCTTAAAGCTCAACATTCAGAAACCGAAGATTATGGCATCTGGTCCCATCACTTCATGGGAAATAGATGGGGAAACAGTGGAAACAGTGTCAGACTTTATTTTTCTGGGCTCCAAAATCACTGCAGACAGTGACTGCAGCCATGAAATTAAAAGACGCTTACTCCTTGGAAGGGAAGTTATGACCAACCTAGATAGCATATTCAAAAGCAGAGATATTACTTTGCCAACAAAGGTTCATCTAGTCAAGGCTATGGTTTTTCCTGTGGTTATGTATGGATGTGAGAGCTGGACTGTGAAGAAGGCTGAGCGCCGAAGAATTGATGCCTTTGAACTGTGGTGTTGGAGAAGACTCTTGAGAGTCCCTTGGACTGCAAGGAGACCCAACCAGTCCATTCTGAAGGAGATGAGCCCTGGGATTTCTTTGGAAGGAATGATGCTAAAGCTGAAACTCCAGTACTTTGGCCACCTCATGCGAAGAGTTGACTCATTGGAAAAGACTCTGATGCTGGGAGGGATTGGGGGCAGGAGAAGGGGACGACAGAGGATGAGATGGCTGGATGGCATCACTGACTCGATGGACGTGAGTCTGAGTGAACTCTGGGAGTTGGTGATGGACAGGGAGGCCTGGCGTGCTGCGATTCATGGGGTCGCAAAGAGTCGGACACAACTGAGCGACTGAACTGAACTGAACTGAATCCCTTGAATCTATTTCTCACTTCCACTGTATAATCATAAGGGATTTGATTTAGGTCATACCTGAATGGTCTAATGGTTTTCCCTACTTTCTTCAGTTTCAGTCTGAATTTGACAATAAGAAGTTCATGATCTGAGCCACAGTCAGCTCCTAGTCTTGTTTTTGCTGACTGTATAGAACTTCTCCATCTTTGGCTGCAAAGAATGTCATCAATATGATTTCTGTATTGACCGTCTGGTGATGTACATGTGTGAGACTTCTCTTGTGTTATTGGAAAAGGGTGTTTCCTATGACCAGTGCGTTCTCTTGGCAAAACTCTATTAGCCTTTGCCCTACTTCATTCTGTACTTGAAGGCCAAATTGCCTGTTACCCCAGGTATTTCTTGATTTCCTGCTTTTGCATTCCAATCCCCTATAATAAAAAGGACATCTTTTTTGGGTGTTAGTTCTAGAAGGGCTTGTAGGTCTGCATAGAACCGTTCAGCTTCTTCAGCATTACTGGTTGGGGCAAAGACTTGGATTACTGTGATATTAAATGGTTTACCTTATAAACAAACAAATCATTCTATTGTTTTTGAGAATGCATCCAAGTACTGTGTTTTGGATTCTTTCTCTGACTATGATGGCTACTCCATTTATTCTAAATGATTCTTGCCCACAATAGTAGATATAATGGTACAAAAATAAATCTGGTACCCTTCAGTTACTGTCTCTTACCTCCAGAACTCCTCCCCTGGCTGTAAACAACTAGTTATCTACTTTCCATCTCTACAGATTCTCTTCTCCTTCATAGGGCTTTTTGGTTTTGATTGTTGATGACTGTAGTTGTCCATTTGTTTAGGGAAAGTGAGAAACTTGGATCAAAAGTCTTACTGGGACTGTATTAAGTGTGGGATGTCTATTAGACATTCAAGGGGAGATGTCAAATCAGCTGTAGAGTATGTCTCCTCATAGACTTAATGGCCTAGTAAAGTTCCCTTCAACCATATTAAAAGCATCCAACAAGTTGCAGAATGATTTAGTAAATTAATGTACCATAAATGTTATGACATGAAATAGCATGCAAGGATAATTTTTTATTGAAAAAAGAGGATTATAAAAAGTGTATGGGTCTTGCTTCCATTTCCAAGAATACAGTGTATATTAATATATATAATAATATATATTTTATTGGAATGCAGATAGGCTTGGAAGCAGATAGACTAGAAAAAACAGTGGTTACACCAGGTGTTGGGATTTGGCATGGTTTTATTCTTCTTAATTCGTTATTGTTTAAAGTGTCTCCAATAATAATGTGTTACTTAAATAGGATAAATTTATAAAAGTCTTTCCCAGCAGACTGAGGCTGGTTTATCTGTAAGATGAGGGATATCAAGGTGATTAGGGTGTTGAGGTACCATATGCAAAGGAGCAAAGTCAATGACGCCCCCGCCCAAGACCGAGGCGTGGGGGCACGAAGGGGCGGTCCAAAGGCCCCGCCCCTTGCCGTCACGTGCTCACCGGCAGCCAATGGCCGCCTCCGAGCCCACCTAGGGGACGGGGCGGGGCGCCCAGCTGTCGTCACCAGGACAACGGGCGTTGCCGGCGCCTTGTGACTCTGGGCTGTGGGCGCGCTTGCGGCTCTTCGGCCATGGTGAGTTTGGGGCCCTCGCAGCCCGGCCACCAGGCCCTTCCCCGCCCGAGCTGTGCCTCCGCGCGGCCGCCTGCTAGTCTGGGCGGGCGGTGCCGGGGTCGCCGAAAGGCCGAGCCGAGGCCTGCGGGGCTGCCGGGCAGGGCAGGGCTGGGCGGGCCCCCGGGAGGGGGAACCCTGGGGCAGGCGGAACGCCCGCCCGCTGTCCGGGAGCAGCGCGGAGAGTGCCGGGGTCACTGCGGGGACCCAGACCCGGCCGGCCGCCGGACAGCGTAATGCTGTTTCGCCCTAGCGAGCCTGATAAGCCACTCAGAGAGGGTGTGGTTAGGGGGAAAAAAAGGATATGTATGAATATCATCTACCACGTATAGTCATATTAACACTATATTTCAGTCTGCGTGCTTCCTGTCCCATTTCTATGCAATTATGTACAAATAGGTATTTCTTTGAAATTCATCATTCTGACAGGTTTCTACAGCATGTGAAAATTTGAATTTGTAATTTTGGGGGTTCCTCACTCCTTTTTAAAAATGGGGCATTAAGGTGGTGTTTTTTTCTGAGTGCAGCACCCTCACTCGGGGATTTAATTCCTAATTAGTGCGTGGTAAACCCTTTAAATTATTACCTTTATTCAGTAACTTGAGACTGAGTGGGCATCCCACCTGGACCTCATTAAGCTCGTTTATAACCCGAAGACTCGGCTCAGGTATTGGCTTGAATAGGCAAGATTTAGGGAATTGTCAATCGAAGGTGTGAATTCTCCAGAAGCCTCCAAAAGGTGTAAAAGAAGAGCAGAGCTGGATTTTCTGCTTGGAGACACACCTTTGGTGTATTTGCGAGAGGGTGGGGGCGGGTGAGAGGAAAACGCTTAGTTCTGAGAAACAGTTTTTGTAACTGTTAGCAGTGTTACTAGATTTGCTGCTGACCTGCAGGGGTTAGTGGAAGAGCTACTAAACTGAGAGTGCCCGGTGCTCCCCAAGTGCCGGTAAGGCTTCTGGAGAGAGACGCTGCCCTTTGGAATCTTGGCTGGCTCCGTCTTGTCTTAGAAACTAAGCTACTAAGAGAACGTGGATGATTTGTATCTCATTGACCCCAGAAGAACAACTTCCAGCTGTGTGACCTGTTGATAGTAGGAAAAAAATACCCCATCACCCACAAATAACAGCAATGCCTTCTTTTGTCCCTGCATGTTTCTTTTAAATTCTGAGTTGCTTTAAGTGAAAATTAATGGAGCCAGAAGAATTTCAGGAAATGAATTTATAAAAAGCTAAGTGTTGTAACTGTTGCAGCGTCTTACTTTTTACATGTAATCTGTGAGAAAAGCTCTTACAATTCTGGCAAGGGGAAAGAACATTAAGGAGTTAACAGTTTCACAGCTTTCTCTCTGAGGGCTTATATTCCTCCAGTTGTCCCTTTTCTTTTCTTCTTTTTGGTCCGCCTGTTCCATCCTGATTCACTGTTGTGAATCAACAGTCCACCTTGATTCACGGTTGTAAATTTTAGAGTTTTATGTACTCTAAAAGCATCTTACTGTACTTGTGTACTACTGGTTGCTTTGCCAAACTTAGAAATGCTTTGGTTTTTATCTTTAAGCATTAAGAATTTAATTCATGGGAGGAATTTAAGTGAGTGGTAACCTGATGCCTAGGCTCCAGGGTAAAGGGGAGTGAGTGGTTAGTGTAGAGGGAGGATAAGGAGGCTGCTTCTATAATCCCCCAAATGTATTCCAGATATTAACATTACCCTTCCTTAAATGCTTGAATCTAAACATACAGCTTTAGCATTTGATATTTATGGCGTTGTACGTGAATTTTTCTTCAGGGCTTCCCTGGCAGTCTGGTGATTAAGACTCCATGGCTTCCAATGCAGGAGATGTGGGTTTGATCTCTGGTCGAGGAACTAAGAAGTTTGTTTAGTTGCTCAGTTTTGATCCCATGGACTGTAGCCCACCAAGCCCCTCTATCCTTGGGATTCTCCAGGCAAAAATACTGGAGTGGGTTGCCATTTCCTTCTCCGGGTGATCTTCCCGACACAGGGATTGAACCCATTTCTCTGGCATTGGCAGGTGGATTCTTTACTGCTAAGCCACCAGGAAAGCCCTAAGATCCACATGCCATGCAGGAAAAAAGAAAAAAGAATTCAATTAAGCCACTTGTTTTATTGCCTTTAAATGATAAATGACAGCTGACATTTATTGTGTACATTTTATGCATGAGACATTTTTATAAGCACCCCATGTGTCTTAAGTAACCATCACAACAACCTTAAAATACCGTTTCCACATTTTAGAGATGAGGAAATGAGGCACAGAGAGGTAAAGTAACTTGCCCCAGTCACCCAGTCAGATTTCAAAACCAGGCATCTTGTCTCAGAGCCTGCTTATGTAAACATTGGATTATGCTATAATGTATGGTGTCTTGTTATATGTTCCCTCCAAATATATGCTATTTTTCTGTTTGGAGATGAGTTTTCTCTTTTACTTGGATTTTAATGTTTTGTGTGCTTATGCGTATTTGTCTTTTGTTCTTGGCACTCGGCTGCACACTGTTGAGCAGAGTAGGCATGCCTAGCCTTCTCTGCTCTGCCTTTTCTTCTCTTTCACACAGATGAAAGGAAGAGGAATCAATGACGACAGATCATTGGATTAGGGTTCATACTCATGGCTGTAATAGCATTTAAAGTTTCTCCTGTCATTTCAGTTTGTGTTCAGGAATTGGCACCTGCTTTCTGTGAATCACAAAGGCTGGCTTTTTTTTTTTTTTAATTGAAGTATAGTTGATTGACAATGTTGTGCCAGTCTCTGCTGTACAGCAGTGTGATTCACTGTTTTATACACACACATACATTCTTTTTTAAATATTCTTTTTCGTTATGGTTGATCCCAGGAGACTGGATATAATTGCCTGTGCTATACTGTAGGACCTGTTGTTTATCCGTTCTATATATGGGCTTCCCTGGTGGCTCAGAGGTTTAAAGCGTCTGCCTCCAGTGCAGGAGACCCGGGTTTGATCCCTGGGTCGGGAAGATCCTCTGGAGAAGGAAATGGTAACCCACTCCAGTATTCTTGCCTGGAGAATCCCATGGACAGAGAAGCCTGGTAGGCTGCAGCTTTTTTTTTTTTTTTAATTGAAGTGCAGTTGATTGACAGTGTTGTGCCAGTCTCTGCTGTACAGCAGTGTGACTCAGTTATACACACACGTACATATCAGCATACATCTGCTGACCCCAGCCTCCCACCCCAGCCGTCCCTCAGCCCCCACAAGTTTGTTCTCTTCCATCCACGTTGCTGAAAGGGCATTATTTCATTCTTTGCTATGACTGAGTAGTAGTCCATTGTATATATGTACCACACCTTCTTTATCCATTGACCTGTAAATGGATATTGAGGGTGTTTCTGGGTCTTGGCTACCGTAAATAATGCTGCTATGAACATAGCGGTGCAAATATCTTTTGAATTACAGTTTTATCTGGGTATATGCCCAGGAAGTGGGATTTTTGGATGATATGGTAATTCTCTTTTAAGTTTTCTGAGGATAAATCCATATTGTTTTCCACAGTGGCTGCATCAACTTGCATTTTCTCCAACAGTTTAGGAGGGTTTCCTTTTCTCCACACCTTCTCCAGCATTTGTTATTTGTAGATTTTTTGATGACGGCCATTCTGACCTGTGTGAGTTGATACCCTGTTGTATTTTTTGGTTTGCATTTATAATTAACAATATTGAGCATCTTCTCATGTGTCTATTGGCCATTTATATGTCTTTTTTTGAGAAAAGTCTGTTAAGGTCTTCTGCCCAGTTTTGAGTTGGGTTGTTTGTGTTTTTGTTGTTGAGCTGTATCAGCTGTTTGTGTGTTTGGGTGATTAAGCCCTTGTTGGTTGCAGCATTTGCAAATATTTTCTCTTGTTCCATAGGTTGTCTTTTCATTTTGCTTATGGTTTCTTTGCTGTGCAAATGCTTGTTGAGTTTGACTAGGTCTCATTTGTTTGTGTTTTTATTGCTATTGCCTTGGGAGACTGACCTAAGAAAATATTGTTATAAGACGAGCTTTTAACATAAAGCCATTAGACTTGAAGGATGAGACTATTTTTAAAAGTAAAATTGTATTTTCTGAGGTTTTTTCCTAATAATCCATTCAATTCAGTTGCGCAGTCATGTCCAACTCTTTGCAACCCCGTGGACTGCAGCACGCTAGGCCTCCCTGTCTATCACCAATTCCCGGAGCTTGCTCAGACTCATGTCCATCGAGTTGGTGATGTCATCCAACCATCTCATCCTCTGTCATCCCCTTCTCCTCCTGCCTTCAATCTTTCCCAGCATAGTTTTCATTTATTTTAGTTGTATATTCTAAAATTGTTACAAAAAGACATCAAAAAGCTTTAAACTTTAATTTGTATGGATCAAAATATATGTTGGATTACCTGTTGTCATCAGGTTTTTGTTAACTGCTTTCCACTTGAGCTTGTAAGGCAGATTTATTTTTTGGAAATATAAAACAGCATTGTATCATAGAATTTTCCCATTTTAATTGATTTCATTTGGAGTTCTCCCAGTATTGGCCTTTCTGTATTTGCCTGTGGTTAAGACTTCTCAGAGGTGTTGAGAAGCAGAATAAAGTATATTTTATTTTACCAACAGTTTTGGTCTCTTTGCCATTACATGGTGTAGTTAAGAGAGCTTATATAATGAGATCTTTGTTAATATCATGACAACAAGTTTCTCTCTTATTAATTTTCCTACTCTGGACAAAACTGGTCTCCTTTTTGGCTGCACTAAGGGGGTACATAATTTTTAGTAATCGTAACAATAACTCTCTTTCATAGAGCCCTTCCACTGTGTTCATTTTTAGGCTGAGCACTTCACATTTATCTCACTTAACCCTTCTAACATCCCTGTGAGATTGACATCCTTGTACTCACTTAATAGGCCCAGTTGTTTAGACAGTTTGCCCAAGGTCACATAGTTGGTGAGTGACAGCCAGGATTTGAACTCAAACAATCTGTCTCTAAAGTATGGCATTTTAAGCATCGCACCATGGCTTCTTCCCAAACTGAAGATTGTGCCTGGTGCCTGGCGTGCGGCTTTTTCAGTTCTCAGTGCTGCCCCTGTAATTGTGTCTTTCCATTGAATTTTCTGTCCCATGGTTTTCTGTCCAACAAATATTTGTGTATCTCAGTATGTGCCAGTCTGTTCTAGGCAGTGGGTATACAACCGTGAATGAAACAGGAAAGGCTCTGGCCTCGTGGAGTTACATTCTAGTGGTGGGAGGACAGATAATAAGCATATAGATAAGATATAGATAAGAAGGGCTTTGGAGAAAAAGCTGAATAAGAGGAAGTTTTGAGGATGGATGAGTGGATGAGAGGAGGGAGGACTTGCTTTTTTTAAAAAAAAATACTTATTTGGCCATGCTGGGTCTTCGTTGCAGCATGCAGGATCTTTAGTTGGGTCAAGCTCACCCTTATTTGTAGCATGTGAGATCTAGTTCCCTGACCAGAGATCACACCTGGGCCCCCTGCATTAGGAACTGGGAGTCCTAGCCACTGGACCACCAGGGGAGTCCCGGAACTTATTCCTTCTGTTGGTGGAAGGGAAGGTGTCTCTGATAACGTGACATCTGAGCAGAGGATGTGGCCTGTGAATGCCTAGGAGAAAGACCGTTTCAGGAAGGAATACAAATGCAAAGGTCCCGAGGCACTGCCTGGTGTATTGGAGGAATAGCAAGGAAAACCTGGAGTGGAGTAAGATGAGCTTGGCAAGAGGGGAGGCCAAGTTAGTCAGGGAGACCAGATTGCAAAAGACGAACAAGCCATTTAAGGGAGTTTGCCTTCCATTTGAGGGGAGAGGAGGTGATTGACGGAGTTTAAGAAGAATGGCAGAGCATGGCTTTGCATTTCATAAAAGGACCATTCTGTCTGCTGTGTGGAAACTATATACGAGGTAGGAGTGAGGGGAGAAAGGACAAGAACAAAGGAAACCAGAGAAGGCGTTGTTTGGTTCAGTCATCCATGGGGTTGGCTGTGCAATAGAAAAGCAAGTGAAGAATGGTTCAGCGATTTGAGTCTGAGCAATAGTAACATGTTGTCATTTGCTGAGATGAAGACTATGGAAGGAGTAAATTTAGCAAGGGATGAAGAAAGGAGTTGGTTGTGGGCTTGATAAATTCGTGATCCTTATTAAACATCTAAAGTGAAAGATATCTAGAGACACAGAGTTACGTTTTCAGAAACAGTGGGATATTTTTAAAACGCAAACTGAATTGAATCTTGAAGTATTAGATTTGGAAGAGACTTTTTGAGTTTTTTTAGTACAATCCTTTCATTTTACAAACTAGAAATGCTGAGAAGTCAATTGCCTGCCACAGAGTTAAATAGCCTTTACTGCAGATTCTCCAGTACAAAGAACCCTTGACCTGGAGTCAGGAGATAAAAGTTTATATTGTAGTTTTCCATTTTTTTTTTTTTTTTTTTTTCAGTTCTAAACCTTGGGTAAGTCATTTATCTGCTCCAAGTCTTTCTTCTATCAGAACAGATAATAAAGACTTCCACTGTTAGGATGTTGAAAGTTGCAAAAGCTAGACATTGCTGTTTCTACCCTAATGATGGGAAAAGGTTGAGAAGCTAGAAGATTGCAGTTCTCTAAAAACCGTCTAGAGAGCTGAGGTCACAAAGAAATCTACATGAATTAAAATTGAGGATGTAACATGCCCTTCCCAGAAAAAAGGAGACACATAGATACTTTGATCTGTGGAGGGGTCAGCAGGAGGAAGAAGAGTCTGCTATAGACAGCTCTTGGAGCAATCAGTCAACGTTTACTGACTGCTTGTGGGCTGGAGTGACCGCTGGAATCCTGAGGAGCCCCAGCCACAGAGCACGTTGCACCCACCTCTCTTTCCCTTGGGTCTTCGCTGAGTACATGCATGTAGACATGCCCTGGAGTGCAGGACCTTCCTGAGGTGGGCGATGCCTGCTGAAGGCCAGGGTCAGGGCAGGAGAATCAACAGAAATCTCTCTGAGGCACTAGGGGCTTTCCCCAAGTGTAAGGCAGGGCCACCGTGGATAGGGGGCACAGCAGGGGAGCTGAGAAATGTCCCTCTGTGGCTATCCAGGCTTTCAATCAGGGAGGCAACAGGCTTTCAGGTGGCAGACAGAGGCAGAGAGAGAGATCTCCATAAGGCATGGACAGCAGAGGGTGCCGCAGCAGAGCCAGCTCCCGGCTGACAGCCAGAGTGTAAAACAGAGATGGTGCTCTGTTTTCAGAAAGCTGGCACCTGGGTTGTAAAGCTCAACGAGATCTGTGACGTTCACCAGTGCTCAGATCCCAACTTCTCCTGAAAGTGCATTTCTGATTGCACCCTAAAAAAAATTTAAAGCCGATCTTGAACTGAATCTAACTAGCGCTATAACACAGTTGAGACCCAGATCAACTAGAAATTAAAAGGATTCAGTGCCCGCTACCTTCACTGTAAGCAGCCTAATTGAAGGAGGAACTTTTCTTTACGGAGGTAAATGACTATACTTTAAAAAAAATTCAGGTATAATTGACATAATAACATATTAAAGTTATACAACGTAATGATTTGAAATTTGTATATATTGCAAAATGATCACCGTAACAGGTCTAGTTAACATCTGTCACCATACATATAGGATTTTTGCCTTGTGATGAGAATTTTTAAGATCTACTCTCCTAGCACTTTCAGATACGCCAAACAGTATTGTTAACTATAGTTACCATTCTGTATGTTACATGCCCAGGATTTATTCATTTTCTAACTAAAAATTTGTGCCTTTTGATTGTCTTTGGCTATTTTGTCCACCCTCCCATTCCCCAACTATGGAATCATAAATCTGTTATCTATGAGTTTATTTTTTTAAAAAGATTACACATATAAGTCAGATCATTTATCTTTTAATGTATTTGTCTTTCACTGTGTGACATTTCAGTTGGCATAGTGCCCTCAAAATCCTTCCGTGTTGTTGCAGGTGTCAAAATTTCCTTTTTTTAATGGCTGAATCATATTCCATTGTATATATCTATTATATTTTCCTTATCTATTAATTTATCAATAGGCAACCTATTTACATATCTTGACTTGTACATAATGCTTCAGTGAACATAGGAGCCCCTATCTCTTCAAATTATTGTTTTTGTTTTCTTCAGAAAAATCCCTAAAATTGGAATTCTTGGATCATAGGGTAGCCCTATTTTTAATTTTTGGGGGAAACTCCATACTGTTTTCCACAGAGACTGCATCAGTTTAGATTCCCACCAGCTGTGCGTGAGGGTTCCCTTTCCTCCACATTCTCACTGCTTGTTACTTGTTGTCTCTTTAATAATATCCATTCTGATAGGTATGCGGTGGTATCAGTATTTTGATTTGTATCAATATTTCCCTGATGATTAATGATGTTGAGGGCCTTTTCATGTACTTGTTGGCCATATCTTTGGAAAGACATCTGTATAGATCCTCTGCCCATTTTTTCATTAGATTTCTTGTTGAATATTAACTTCTTATTACATATGTTTAGCAGAATCATTCATAGATTGTATTTTTTGTTGGTGGTTTTCTTTGCTGCACAGAAGCATTTTAGTTTGACGTGGTCTGATGTATTTTTTGCTTTCGTGGCCTTATCTTTTGGTGTCAAGTCCAAAATCATGTCCATAACTTATGTCAAGGAGCTTACAACCTTTTTTTTTTTCCTAGTTTTATTTTTTCTAGGAGTTTTTTTCAAGTCTTACATTCGAAGATTATCATCCATTCTAAGTTAATTTTTGTGTATGGTGTAGGACAGGGGTCCACTTTCATTCTCTTGCAGGTGGCTGTTCAATTTTCTCAGCACCATTTATTAAAGAGACTACCTTTTTTTCCATGTGTATTCTTCCTTTGTCATAGATTAATTGACCCATAAGTGTGTGGGTTTATTTCTGGATTTCTTTTCTGTTCCATTGATATGTGTGAATGTTTTTCTGCCAATGCTATACTGTTTTGATAGCTTTGTAGTATAGTCAGAAGTCAGGGAGCTTGAATCCTCCAGTTCTGTTCTTTCCCAAGATAGTTTTGGCTATTTGTGTGTTTATGTTTCCATACAAGTTCTGAGATTATTTGTTGCAGTTCTATAAAAAATCCCTGATATATTTTGATAGGGATTGCATTCAATCTGTAGGTTGTCTTGTATAGTAAGGTCACTTTACCAGTACTAATTCTTCCTATATAAAACATGATATATTTTTTCATCTCTTTGTATTGTCTTCAGTTTCATCTTATAGTTTTATAGTCTTTTATAGACTTTCCACGGAGAAGGCAGTGGCACCCCACTCCAGTACTTTTGCCTGGAAAATCCCATGGACAGAGGAGCCTGGTAGGCTGCAGTCCATGGGGTCGCCAGAGTCAGACACGACTGAGTGACTTCCCTTTCCCTTTTCACTTTCATGCATTGGAGAAGGAAATGGCAACCCACTCCAGTGTTCTTGCCTGGAGAATCCCAGGGACAGGGGAGCCTGGTGGGCTTCCGTCTATGGGGTTGCACAGAGTCGGACACGACTGAAGCGACTTAGCAGCATAGACTTTCCAAGTACGGTTCTTTTACCTCCTTAGGTTTATTCGTAGTTACCTAATTTTTTTTTAATGAGATGGTAAAGGTGATTGTTTCCTTAACCTCTTTTATAGCTTGTTGTTAGTGCATAGAAATGCAACAAATTTCTATATCTTGTTAGCATTCTGCAGATTTACAAGATTCATTGATAAGCTTTAGTTGTTTTCTGGTGGCATCTTTCAGATTTTCTACATATAGTATCATGTAATCTGCAGACAGTGACAATTTTATTTCTTCCTTACCATTTTGGATATATTTCTTTTTCTTGTCTGATTGCTGTGGTTAGGACTTCCAATACTCTGTTGAATAAAAGTATTGAGAGTGGGCATCTGTGTTTTGTTTCTGATCTTAAAGAAAATGTTTTCAGCTTTTCACCATTGAGTATGATGTTAACTGTGGATTTGTCTTATGTGGCCTTTATTATGTTGATGTAGGTTCCCTCTGTGCCCACTTTCTGGGGAATTTTGATCACAAATTAATGTTGAATTTTGTCAAAAGCTTTTCCTGTGATTATTGCAATAATCATATGGTTTTTATTCTTCAGCTTGTTAATGTGTATTACATCGATTTTTCAGATATTGAAAAATCCTTACATCCCTGGGATAAATCCCTCTTGATTATGGTTTATGATTCTTTTAGTGTATTGTTGGGATCAGTTTGCTGATGTTGTGTTGAAGATTCTTGTATTTATGTTCATCAGTGATATTGGCCTGTGAGTTTCTTTTTTAGTATCTTTGGTTCTAGTATCAGGGTGATGAGTGCCTCATAGAATGAGTTTGTAATTGTTCTTTCCTCTGCATGTTGTGTGTGTGTGAGAATTGTTTAAGGATAGGTGTTAGTAAACTTTTCCCTAAACGCTTTGTAAAACTCACCTATGATGCCATCTAGTCCTGGGCTCCATAGCCCCCACTGCACCGTGTGGCTTGTGGGAACTTAGCTCTCTAACAGGGATTGAACCTAGGCCTTGGCAGTGAAAGCACAGACCTAGCCACGGGACCACTGGGGAGTCCCTGGGTCTGGACTTTTGCTTGTTGATAATTTCTGAATTACTGACTCAGTTTCATTACTGGTAACTTGTCTATTCATATTTCCTGTTTCTTCCTGTTCAGTCTTGGGAGATTGTACATTTATAAGAATTTGACCATTTCTTCCAGGTTTTTCATTTATTGGCATACATTGTTATATTAGCCTCTTACGATCTTTTGTATTTCTGTGGTATCATTTGTAACTTCTTTTTCATTTCTGATTTATTGAATTTTTTTCTTGATGAATTTGGCTAAAGGCTTATCAATTTTGTTTACATTTGCAAAGAACCAGATTTTAGTTATGTTGGTCTTTTCTGATTTTTTAAAGTCTATTTCATTTATTTCCGCTTTGATCTTCATGATTTCTTTCCTTCTACTAACTTTGCGTTTTGTTTATTCTTTGTTTTCTAGTTCCTTTAGGTGTAAGGTTAGGTTGCTTGAGATTTTTCTTGTTTCCTGAGGTAAACTTGCGTTGCTTTAAATTTCCCTCACTGCTTTTGCTGCATCCCATAGGTTTTGGATCTTTGTGTTTTTATTTTCATTTGTCTCTAGATATTCTTGATTTTCTTTTTGTTTTCTTTAATGATCCATCGGTTGTTTCGTAGCATGTTGTTTAACCTCCATGTGTGTGTGTTTTTATTCCTTGTAGTTGATTTCTAGTTTCATAGCATTGTGGTTGGAAAAGATACTTGATGTTATCAGTTTTCTTAAATTTACTGATGCTTGTTTTATGGCCTTAACATGTGGTCTATCCTGGAGAATGTTCCATGTGCACTTGAAAGACTGTGTATTCTGCTCCTTTTGGGTGGAATGCTCTGTATATATTAGTTAAGTCTATCACATCTAATATGTCATTTAAGGCCAGTTTTCCCTTATTGACTTTCTCTCTGGATGATCATTGATATACATGGGGTGTTAAAGTTCCCTACTATTATAATGTTACCGTTGATTTCTTTTTTTATGTCTGCTAATATTTGCCTTATGTATAAAGGTGCTCCTATGTTGGGAACATACATATTTATGAAGTTTGATGTAAAAATTTCTCAGTCGTGTCTGGCTCTTTGTGACCCCATGGACTATACAGTCCATGGAATTCTCCAGGCCAGAATACTGGAGGGGGTAGCCTTTCCCTTCTCCAGGGGATCTTCCCAACCCGAGGATCAAAGCCAGGTCTCCTGAATTGCAGGCAGATTCTTTACCAGCTGAGCCACTATTTTGTTCTTGGATTGATTCCTTGATCGTTATATAGTATCCTTCTTTGTCTTTGTAACAGTCTCTATTTTGAGGAAATTTGTTTTGCCCCATATAAGTATTGCTACTCCAGCTTCCCTTTGATTTCTCTTTGCATGGAATACCTTTTCTGTCCCCTCAGTTTCAGTCTTTGTGTGTCTGAAGTGAGATCTGAAGTGAGTCTCTTGTAGGCAGCATAAATAAGGGTTTTGTTTTGTATCCATTCAGCCCCTCTGTGTCCTTTGATTGGAACATACAGTCTATTGCAGTTAAGGTAATTATTGATGCATATGTTCTTACTGCCATTTTGTTCATTGTTTGGGGGTGGTTTTCTTTTGTTCTTGTTATTTGATGACTAGTGTTCTGTTCGGATTTTTTCTTTAAAAACATATTTATTTATTTGGCTGCACTGGGTCTTAGTTGCGGCATTCGGGATCTTTGCATCACGTGGCGTCTCTCGTTGCGGTGCACGGACTCTCCAGTTGTGGCGCGCGGGCTCAGCGCTTGTGGCGCGCCGGCTCTCTCTTTGGGGCACACGAGCTCTGGAATGCACAGGCTCAGTAGTGCCACGTGGGCTTAGTTGCTCTGCAAGCACGTGGGATCTTAGTTCCCTGACCAGGGGTCAGACTTGTGTCCCCTGTATTGCAAGATGGATTCTTAACCACTGGACCACCAGAGGTCCCTTTTTCTTTGTGCATGTATGTGTGTGTGTGTGTGTGTGTGTGTGTATGTATTAGGTTTTTTGGTTTGTGGTTATTGTGAGGTTTTTTAATAGCAATCTTTATGTGATTAAGTTGCTGATCTCTTAATTTCAAATGCATTTTTAAAACCCCTCATGATTACTGTTTTTTTATATCATACCTTTAATTTAATTGTTTTGTGTATCCCTTAACTGCTTAAGGGTTTTGATATAGATGATTTTACTGTTTTTGTTTTTAACCTTCCTTCTCACTGTGCATGGTTGATTCCCTACCTTTATTGTATGTGTGTCTTTACCAATGATCTTTTTCATTTTGTAATTTTCATGTTTCCAATTGGGGCCTGCCTTTTTTCACCTAGAGTAGTTCCTTAGTATTTAATATAAAGCTGGTTTGGTGGTGCTGAACTCTTTTAACTTCTGCTTGTTGATAAAACTTTTGATCTTTCTATCAAATCTGAAGGAGAGCCTTGCTGGATATTCTTGATTGTAGGTTCTTCAATTTCATCATTTAAAATATATCACTCTTCTGGCTGGCAGAGTTTCTGCTGAAAAATCAGGTCATAACCTTATGGGAGTGCCCCTGCTTTACCCTTGCTGCTTTTAAGATTCTCTATTTATCTTTATTTTTTGTCATTTTAATTACAATGTGTCTTGGTGTGTTCTTCGTTGGGTTTATCCTATATGGAACTCTCTGCCCTTCCTGAACTTGGATAAGTGTTTCTTTTCCCAGTTTGCAGAAGTTTTCAGCTATTATTTCTTCAGTTATGTTCAACCCCCCCCCTGCTTTTTTTTTTTTTTTTTTCAATTTCTCTTCTTTTGGGACCCCTATAATGTGAATATTAGTGTTCTTGATATTGTCCCAGAGGTCCCTTAGACTGTCCTCATTTAAAAAAATTTTTCTGTTAAGTGGTCATGATTTCCACTACTCTACCAGCTTGCTGATCCATTTTTCTGTATGTTTTAATCTACTGTTGATTCCTTCTAATATATTTTTCTTTTTAAAAATTAAAAAAAATTATTTGGTAGAAAATTGCTTTACAGAGTGTTGGTTTCTGCCATATGATGTGACTCTCTCATGATTATGTATATATCGTCTTCCTTTTGAGCCTCCACCATGCCATGCCCCCTCCCCCCAATCCTACCCCGCTAGGTCACCATAGAGTGCCAGGTTGGGCTCCCTGTGTTACAGAGCAACTTCCTACTAACTGTTTTACACATGATAATGTATATATGTCAAGGCTGCTTTCTCAACTCGTCCCACCCTCACCTCCCCCACTGTGCCGCATGTCCATTCTCAACTAGGTTCATCAGTATGGTTTTTCGGTTGGTGCAAAAGTAATTATGGTTTCAGATCCTGAATGTTAAATCATCATAACTAGGCTCAAACACATCTTTATTAGTCAAAATAGGAACCATGACAATCAACATATTTTTGCAAATGAGAAATGTTTGTTTATTCCTGTAGCATAAAAAAAAAATCTGTGCTTCCAGATATGATGAACTCTTAGAAAGCATTTTCTGCATCCTCCTGGTTGTGGAAGCATTTTCCCTGCAAAAAGTTGATGAGATGCTTGATGAAGTAGTAGTCAGTTGGTGAGAGGTCAGGTGAATATGGCAGATGAGGCAAAACTTTGAACTTTGTTCAATTCATTGAACTTGCGACATGTTCATTATGTGACGTGGTCAGGCATTGTTGTGGAGAAGAATGGGTTCCATTCTGTTGCCCAGTGCCAACAGCAGGCGTTGCAGTTTTTCGTGCCTCTCACTGGTTTGCTGAGCATACTTCTCAGATGTAATGGTTTCACCGGGATTCAGAAAGCTGTAGTGGATCAGACGGGCATCAGACCACCAAACAGAGACCATGACCCCGATTTTTTGGTGCAAGTTTGGCTTTGGGAAGTGCTTTGGAGCTTCTTCTTGGTCCAGCCACTGAGCTGGTTGTCATCTAAAAGGCACTTTTCATCACACGTCACAATCAGATCAAGAAATGATTCATTGTTGTTGCATAGAATAAGAAAAGGTGACACTTTAAAGAATGATTTTATTTTGATTTGTGGTCAGCTTCTGAGGCATCCACTTATTAAGGTTTGTCACCTTTCTGTTTTGCCTCAAATGCCAAATGACTGTAGAATGGTCGATGTTGAGTTCTTGGGCAACTTCCTGTGTGGTTGTAAGAGGATCAGCTTTGATGCTCCTCTCAGTTGATTATGTCAACTTCTAATGGCCAGCCACCATGCTTCTCATCTTGAGGATTCTCGTCTCCTTTGCAAAACTTCTTGAACCACCAACGCACTGTATGTTCATTAGCAGTTCCTGGTCTGGGTGCATTGTTGATATTGCAAGTTGTCTCTGCTGCTTTATAACCCATTTTGAACTCAAATAAGAAAATTGCTCGAATTTGCTATTTGTCTAAGATCATTACTCTAGGTCTAAAATACATATAAAATAAACAATAAGTAATAATTCATTAGCAAAAAGCATAAAGCAAGAATTATGCATTAAAATGATGTATAACATAACCACATTTATACAGAAATGTATTTAAATATCTAATGGCAAAATTCAACAATGCAAAACTGAAATTACTTTTGCACCAACCTAGTAGATTCCATATATGTGTGTTAATATGCGATGTATGTTTTTCTGACTTACTGCACTCTGTATAGGAGGCTCTAGGTTCATCCACCTCACTAAATCCAACTCAAATTCATTCCTTTTTATCGCTGAGTAATATTCCACTGTATATATGTATCACATCTTCTTTATCCATTCATTTGTAAATGTACATCTGGGTCGCTTCCAGGTCCTGGCTATTGTAAATATTGCTGCAATAAACATTGGGGTACATGTGTCTTTTAGAATTGTGGTTTTCCTTCTAGTATATTTTTCATTTCAGCTATTGTATTCTTCATCTCTGTCTTTTTAAATATATTTTTTCTCTTTGCTAAATATTTTTAACTTCTTGTTCTGTGCATCCATTATTCTCCTGAGTTCTTTGATTATCTTTACAGTCATTACCCTGAACTCTTTTTTGGGTGGATTGCCTGTTTCCACTTCACTAAGTTCTTCTGGGCTTGTATCATGTTCCTTCTCTGTTACCTCATTTTGCTTAAGTTGGTATTTATATTTTCACGTGTCTGGTGGGTTAATACATATCTTGACCTTGGAGAAACTGTTCTGTACAAGATGTCCTGTGTTGTCTCCGGCCTGTATGATCTCGAGGTTTCCCCTGTGAGGGCTGTGTGGATCTTTCGTTGTGGCAGGCTGACTGTGTGGGCGGTCTGGTAGGCTTGATTGGCCTCTCCTCTAGTTGGTTACCTGCCCATGCCTTATGAAGAGGCTGTTGGGGCCCAGTCGCCAGGCAGCTGACTGCGGTGCCCCAGGAGGCCTGGCCTAGTGCCTGTTCACCGGTGGGTGGGTGCAGTCAGGGTCCAGAAAACTCTGGGGCTGTAGTCCGTGTACTACTGGTGGGTGAAACCAGGTTTTGGTTTAACGCTGGATTACTTATGGTCCGAGTCAGGCCCTGGGGTCTGACCAGAGTGCCCAGGGATCACAGAGCTGGTGTCTGATAACTAATGTGTTGGGGGCTGGTGCGGGAGGTGTTTCCTGACACAGATATGGGGTCACGGGCATTCTGAGGCTGTGCTGGCCTGCTAGTAGGAAGGGTCAGGGCCAGCCGGTCCCAGGGTAGGGTCTGGCCTGCTGCGGGCAGGCCGGCTCTACAGACTACGGCTCTCTTGCATCTTGTATCTGCCCCCAGGTAGGTGAGGCTTGTCCAGAGCCTGGAGTAGGACTGCTGGACAGTTTGGCTGGTGCCCGCCTGTGGGTGGGTGAGGCTGGGTCCTGTCCCTGTGACGGGCAGGGCTACGTCTAGAGGCGACTGTGGTCTCAGGAAGTTTTAGGCGGCCTGTCTGCTGACAGGTGGGGCTGTGTCCCTGTCCAGTTAGTTGCTTTGCCTGAGGTGTCCCAGCACTGGTCCCTACAGGCTGTTGGATGGGCCAGGTCCCTCAATGGGGCCTGCCAGAGCCCATGTTCGCCCAATAGGAGGAGCTCCCAAGAATGGCCTCTGCCAGTGTCTTTGTCCCCAGGGTGAGCCACAGCCCTGCTTCCCCCACCTCTCCAAGAGACTCCCTGAGACCAGCAGGCAGGTCTGGCCCTGGCTCCTGTCCAATGACTGCTTTGGCCCCGAGTTCGGAACACGGCAGGTTTTGTGTGCTCCTTTCAAGAGCCTACTCCGTTTCCCTCAGTCCTTAGGGACTCCCAAGGCCAAGCCCCACCGACCTTCAAAGCCAGACTCTCTGGGGGCTGTCTTCTTGCTGCCTGACCCCAGGGCTGTGGAGCCTGATGTGGAGCTCGGCACGCTAACTCCTGGGAGAACCTCTGCAATGTAATCATCCTCCAGTTTGTGGGTTGCCATCTCTGTGGTGAGGGACCTGGTTATTTTGCCCCCTCCTGCCTGTCTGGTTGTAGTTCCCTCTTTATGTCTTTAGCTGTAGATTTTTTTCTGGTAGGTCCTGGTCTTTTTCATGGGTGGCTGTGATTTTGGTGTGCTTGTGAGAGGAGATAAGCTCATGGTCTTTCTGCTTTGCCATCTTGGCGAGTCTCTCCTCCCCTTCTGTCAGTTTTTTCAAAGAAACAGCTCTTGGTTTCATTGATCTTTGTAAAGTTCTGGGGTTTTTTACTCACAATTATTTGTTGTGAAATAACAAATTATGAGACATGGAAAGAAATAAAAAAGTGTGACCCATGGTTAGGAGAAGAGCTTAGAGAAACTGAGTCAGTGATGGGCCAGATGTTGAACAGTTGGAATGGATGAACAGTTGGAAAATTTTAACAGGAAAATGGAATACTATAAAAAGATGTAACTGGGAATGCGGAAGTGATAGTACCGCGTTAGAAATTAAGTCTTCATTCAGTGGGCATAACAGCAGACTGGATGTAGTTGGCAAACCCCAAGTAGAATAGGTACAAAGCTGAGAAGCATTGCTAACTCAGCAGTGTTAAATCTTCCAGTTCATGAACATGTAATGTGTTTCAGTTTAAGTCTGATTACTCACGACAGTGTTTAGTATAAGTTTTCAATATATAATATCGTGTACTTCTTTCCTTAAATGTATTCCTAAATAGGTTTTTTCTTACGCTGTTACAAATGAGATTATTTTCTTAATTTTATTTTAAGGTCGTTCATTGCTAATGTATGGAAATACAAATTATTTTTGTATAAATCCATGGTGTATTTGTATGTTAAATGTTTCAACCTTGCTGAATTCCGTGATTAATAGCTTTTTATGTCTTTTTTCTAGAATTTTCAGTGTACAGGATTGTGTCATCTGTAAACAGAAGTTGTTTTATTTCTTCCTTTTCAGTCAGCATGCCTTTTATTTATTTTCTTTGCTGAATAGCCTTGCCTGGAACCTCTAATACAGTGTAGGATAGAAGTGACTGTGTGTTAACTCTTCTCTAAATGTTTGCCATTCTTATTAAATGGTATAGAATATAAACTGTATTTATGTCTGTCAGTATTGGAGAATACTGACTTCATGAAATTAGTATCTTCGGTGGAAGATCGATTTACAGTTTTGTGTTGGTTTCTGCTCTACAGTAGTGAGAATCAGTCATAATCGTATCCTTGCCTTCCTGAGCTTCCTGGGGGCCATTTTGATCTACAAAATATGTAACTTTTTTTGATTGATTGAGGAACATTTTAATAATTTCACTTTTTTTTTTCTTTTAGGTTTTCTCAAATAATGATGAAGGCCTTATTAACAAAAAGTTACCCAAAGAACTTCTTTTGAGGTAAGTGTAGGGATTTTGTATATGATTCGAAATGTAAAGATTTAAAGATTTCGTATATGATCCGGTCATCAAGTTCCAAGACAGTCTCCTTTCTCACTGTGAGTCCATAGCATAGAAAAACAGACAGAATTAGCCTAACTGACTTTCTGTTTTTGTTTTATAGAATGCTGTTCAGCTTGTTGTTAACTTTTACTTGGTCTAATCCAGAATGTACTAAGTATGTACGTAGCATTGGTCTGGATTCTTTTTGTAATGTGGTAAGTATTGTAATAATCTTCAGTAGGTGACACTGTTTGGGTATCAGTAGATTATCTCACAGTAACGCGAGGAGCGGTTATTAAGGCTGTGAGCTCCTGAAGTTATAGACGTTTAGATGTTTTCTGATAAATTGATTTTAAAGTAATTATACTATGAGTTCTTACTGAGCACTTAAAATGGTGTCAGCCCACATATTGATGTTATCCATTTTATGAGAATTATGTGCTAAGGGACTACTGTAGAACAGGCTTTTTGTCCTTTATTTTTAGCATTACAGAATATACAGGTAATGGTATTTTGCTTGGCATTTTGCCAAGTAAAGCTATCAACCAACACTTGTTGATCCTCAGACACTGCAGTTTCCTTTCATACTCAGCAAGCATCAAGGAAACCTTATTTTAGTTTTGGATGTTACATTTTAATTGTTAACAAACAGTTAATACATGAATGCATGATAATCTTAGGAGTGGCATTTCCCAAACGTCTCATATCAGTAATGTTTCACAAAACGAAACAAAAAACAGGTTTTGTGATCAATAAGTATGGGAAACACAAGGTAAACAAAACCAATTTCTTTACTGCATGCCCTCTCAGAGCCTTAATAGGCTAATATGCACGGTGATGCTCCCAGATGAAGAACTGTGGCATTTCAAACTTACTGACCTTGGAACTCTTAATAATCTTTGGAAATCTGCGGGGGAGATGCTGACATACAGTAAGAAATTGACTAGCTGACCCCATCCCCTGCCTGTGCGTGATCTCATTTTAACATCGGGGGATGAGTATGTGTGTTCTGTTGACATGCCGGACTTGCTCTGTAAATGCCACGGACTGCGCGCCTTTGCCGTCTCAGTGTTTCAGCCTCCTGTTCTTGAGTCTGGAATGGGGTGAAGACTTAGTGTCTTGGGGTGATGATCACATTTTAGGGGCTTCAGGATGGCATTTCATTAGTCATCAGGTGTTGCCATGAGCTCGTTCTGCTCAGTTAATAAAAAAGAAAATTAAGTCATGGCAGAATCATATGAAAGATACAGCAATTACGTTTTATTTGAACAAAATAAATATTTGCTTGGCTAAGAGAGAATATTCTTTGGGTATAATGACCATTTTAAAGTTCCGAAAGTGGTAACAAGGAAGGAGGGATATATGTTTATCATATACACCCACATGGCCCTGGTCAAGCACAGAGAGCCGTGGAGCCAGCGTGCTTCGGGTGGGCCGGCTGTGGCCGTGCGGCTGTTGGGGGTGCCATCCACAACAGGCCAGAGTGAGCGGTGTTTCCAGAGTCGTGCAGTGTTGCCCTCTCTGTCTGAGCACTTTTCTAGCACAGACATCAAACCTTAGTGTGAATATGTCATTTATACCCCGGGAGACTCATAACCAGCTTCAGGCCGACGCACATTAGTCATTCAGCACTGGAGTGTGATTAAACTCCACCCTTCTCCTGAATACTGCTGCTCTTTGTGGCTCAAGGCTGCTAACTTAATATTTTTTCCCTTCTGGTAGAATTAGCTCTTACACTGTACTCAGCCATGGTACTGTTTCTACCTATTGACCAAAAGGGAGGAGGAGTTGGAGTGGGGAGCGCTGTGGAATTATATAACTTTCTGTGCTGGTGTGATTTCTGAACTGCTGTTTTAAAAATTTTGATTCTTTTAAGGATCCATGATGGACCCAGCTTTCAAAAATCCTGGAGTCACAGTTTTTGAATCATGCTAAGGCTCACACATTGATCATTTTTTAAAAAAGAATTGTCATTTGAGAGCAAATGTTCATAACATTTTTATTCGTAGATTTGCATTCCCACTTCTTTCCTTATTTTGGAGTCTGTAAGGGGAAGTTAAAATTTAAAGGACTGCCACGGTAGGTCTTCTCTGACTCTTGGGTCTCAGTCCTAACTCCAGCCAGATTTTAATTTTTGTTAGCCTTTAAATCATTTCTATCATTTTACTCTCAGATTTTCTATTCTCAGTAGTAATAGCTTTCCTTTTCCCAGCTACTCTTTTTAAGCAAAAGTTTGAAGAAGAGTTTGAGCCAGGTTGCCAAAGCAGACATCTTTGTCGTACGTTAATTCCACAACAAAGTGAATGAGTGCTACAGAGTCCCCACCTCACGAAGCTTAAGTGCTGATTGCTTTTGCTAAGTTCAGTGATGTCTTCATACTTTCAGCCTGTCTTCAGCTTACATTTTTACTTCATATTTTGAACTTCTTTGTGACAGAGCAGACTGTTGTTTCTGTTCTTATTGAATTCCTGTTTACTTTCCATCCTCATCAATAGGTGTGAATTCTTTGACTTTATGATAATCTTACTTACTTGCTGCCAAAGTCATTTTCTCCTCTGCCATTTTTTACTGCATCTGTTACTACCCTCTTAAATTCTCTGCTCGCCTCCATTACTGATCATATCCAGTGAAGTCTGAGCGTACTCTGGAACCATTAACAAGCATAACCTAGAATTATGTACTCCATCACTTTATATCACTTCAAATCCAGTCAGAAAAATCTGTTTTTTTAATCTGATCATCTTATTTCTAGTTTTAAGATCCCTCAATATTATTAATTCACGGACTTCTTCTGCTACCCATTTTTAGTTTGTTACTTAACAATCATTGACAATTTTGCTCTTTCTGTCCTGGTTTCACTTATAAAATAAGGATGTTAAAGTTCTCCCTCTACCCTTTGCGCACACACACAGTTCAACAAACAGCTTGTAATTTTGCTGTTCCTGGAATCAGTTATATAATGCTTATAATAATGGAAATGTATAGTTTGTTATAATCTCTGTATCTGTTACTGAGTTGGGTTGTCCTTGCTTATACTTGTCTTCATTGTTATTGGATATATTACTTTTGGAGCTTGACTTGCTTGAGATTTCTACTCTCCTCATTTACTGGTTGTGTGACCTTAAAGTGACTTCACTGTCCAGGCCTAATTTCCCATATCTGTAATAGTAATAGTTCTTACTTTAAGGGGCTGTTGGTAGCTCTGAGCATATGGCATTTAATAAATGCTAAATAAATGTTTTATTATTGTATAATATCAATTTTGGGTGTCTGAGTACTTAATAAATACTGTTGACAGTACAGTTAGTTTTCATACAAATAGTTGATAAAAGCAGGCTATCCTGATACGCATCTTAACGTATGCTACTGCTAACGATCTCAGTAAAGGACCTGGTTATTAAGCGAGTTAATATGGCCTGCTGCTTCATTTCATCAACTTGCACTAATTTAATCTCAATAGAAATTGCACACTACCATCTGACATTAAACTGACAACTTTTGGCGCTTGAGCAGAGTAGTGGTGGTAATTATGACAACTGATAATTATTTTGTATTATTAAGAAGGCAGTCTCTTGGAAAGAACCATTCCTCTTGAGAAAAGCAGTCTGGCATGAGCAAGTATTGGCCCACAATTCAGGTTTCAAACTGTAAGATTAATTTGTTTGACGTTAAGTTTTTACTTCTCTTATGGGCTTCCCGGGTAGCTCATACAGTAAAGAATCTGCCTGTAGTGTGGGAGACCTGGTTTGATCCCTGGGCTGGGAAGATTCCCCTGGAGAAGGGCATGGCAACCCACTCCAGTATTCTTGCCTGGAGAATTCCATGAACAGAGGAGCCTGGTGGGCTACAGTCCATGGGGTCATAAACAGTAGGACACGACTGAGCGACTAACATACACATACACACACATACGTGGTTGTTTTCAGATTTTAGTGCTGAAATGAAAATGCATGTAAACAGCTTCATAGGAATAGGGAGTGCTACATGCAGTAAATATTTTAAAACATTGTGAGAAGACATGGCTCTTGTTAGTAATGAATAATAATGAAAGAAATCTTGTTAGACATATTTTTAAAAACCAAATCACCATTATCTATGTAATTTTCTTTCCTTTTAAAATGTATGTGGATCCATGACAAAATTAAGTCCTCAGTGTGTTTGTGGGCTTGATGAAGAAGGATTGATTGCCCCAAACAGGAGAGCTGAGCCTAATAATTTTGGCAAATGGAATCAACTACATAATTACATATAATTTGGCAGTTTTGCTAGTTTGCTAGGGAAAATTATAAAATAACTAGCACTTAAATTTTTAAATTTCCCTTTTCTAAAATTTATAAGCCAATTCCATGAGTGAAAATAATTGTGGTTTTTGTTGTAATTATTAAGTTATAGCCCAGTGCCTATCTGTGATCAAGGGGCCCTGGGGAGCAGTGCAGTAAAGGGCTCATTCCTGTTTGGGGCATCATTGAATGGGCGTTCTTGCCTGCTGGCTGGTTGTAGTACTCCATGGACTTTTTCAAGGACTGGTACCTTCTGCTGTCTGTGGTGCCTTTATATATATTTCAAGGCAACCAAACAGGTAAGATGCTCTTTTAGGGGTACATACTGCAAATTGGGCCTCCCTGGTGGCTCAGATGGTAAAGGCAACCAAACAGGTAAGATGCTCTTTTAGGGGTACATACTGCAAATTGGGCCTCCCTGGTGGCTCAGATGGTAAAGAATCCACCTGCAGTGCAGGAGACCTGGGTTCAGTCCCTGGGTCAGGAAGATCCCCTGGGGAAGGGAATGGCAACCCACTCCAATATTCCTGCCTGGAGAATTCCATGAACAGAGGAGCCTGGTGGGCTACAGTCCATGGGGTCGCAAAGAGTTGGACACGACTGAGTGACTAACAAGTAGTCATAGAACTTCAAATACAGGTTTAAACATCTATGCAGATTTTTTTTTTGTTAAAGAGGTTTTTTTTCCTTTTGGTTTGTTCATGTTTATTGTTGTTTTACCTTGTATGAGGCTATACAGGACTGAATTAATATATGTTGAAATTAGATGCAGATGCTTAAAGTCCCTTCCCTCTGTATACTATTATGTATTATTTTAAGGTTAGCATCTAAGTCCAAATCATGGCAGAGGCAAATTGTCCTCTGGTTAGGGTTATGCTTACAATTAAAACTCTGATGATGGCTTTGGATTTTTAAATCTACATTGGGGTGGCATGAAGCGTGAATAGAACTCCACAGATAAGGGTAAAACTAGTACATTCTACTCTAGAGTGTTATCCCTGGAAAGTTATGTTAGAGAGCTGTTAATTTAAAAGCTGTGAATTCAGTAGTTACAACAGAAAAGATTGGCAAATTTGATTCTCTGAATAGTAAAATATGGCAAAATATGCCATACCAAATATAAGCAGCATAGTGGTAGATGAAGTAATTCAAATATGCATTATAGGAGAAGGCTATCTTCTTCAACATATACACAAATTATTAAAAATTATTAAGAAACAGATGGATTAACTCTTAGAAAAATTTGAAGAGGGTCTGAACAAAGGAGGAAATACAGATAGTCAGTAAATATATTGAGTTGAGTTGCCAGAGGTCATAGGCTTGAAAGGTTGTTGAGCTGTGAAAGACGCCAGGATTCTTGGCCTCCAGAGGAGAGGAATTCAACCCAGGGCCAGTGACGAGGCTTGATCGCTCAGAGCTTTTGTGTAATGAAGTATTTTTAAAGTATAAAAGAGATAGAGAAAACTTCTGACATAGACATCAGAAGGGGGCAGAAAGAGTACCCCCCTGCTAGCCTTTAGCAGTATGTTATATACCTATTAGCAGGCTGCTAATTAGAGAAAGGAAATGTCTCAAAACTCAGAGTGGCACCAGGCTCCTCACCCACAACATGCATTTTGAGATAACATTGGCACAATGTGAGTCATCCCAGGCCATAAAACGATTGACATGAATCTTGAAGAAAGGCAGGTTTCCAAGTAAGTACATAGTTTCATTAACACAGATCAGGAGAACAATGTTTGAGTAAAACATACTGGTTTATTGAGCCCTTTTTGGTTCTGAGTCTTAAGAGGATCAGACATGAAGAAAGACTAGGGTAAATACATAGTTCATTAACATAGCTTAAGAACATTTCTGTAAGAAAAACGCATTAGTTAGCTCAAGGTTTGAGAAAAGTTAAGTTCAAGTGTAACCAGGTGTCTTCATGGTAACACAGAATTTTAAGAGAAACCTCCTTTTAATTATGCATCAGTTCAGTTGCTCAGTCGTGTCCGACTCTTTGTGACCCCATGAATCGCAGCATGCCAGGCCTCCCTGTCCACCACCAACTCCCAGACAAAAATCTGAGACTTGTAGTTTGTTTCCTCCTGCCGCTTAAGAGAGAGAGAAAAAACGCCTGACACTTGCAGCCTATTTTCTCCATTTGGAGACCCCTTAGCCTTTCTGCCTGTTACCCTCTCAGGCTGTACAAATATTTAACTTCATATAGTAATATTTGTTTTTCCAAAGTGGTCTTATCAATTTGCATCCATACAGACAATGGATAAGAGACTCAGTTGAGTTGTTCTTTCTAATTTTAAATGCTGTATGTGTCTTAAATATAGACTGACATCTCATTGTGCTGTTGATTTGAATTTCCCTAAATTCTAATGATGTTGAGCATCTGTTTATACATTTGTCACTCACATGTGTTTCTTCTTGGGTGAGGTGCATGTATATATTTTTTGCCTATTGCCTATAAAAAAACACCATTTTGCCTACTGTTTATTATTGGTTTGTAGGCGTTTTCTTTCCCTTCCTTGTTTTTGTTTATTTATAGTCTGCGTTGGGTCTTTGTTGCTGCTCTCGGGCTTTCTTTAGTTGTGGTGAGTGGGACGCTGTTTCCCAGTTGCGGTGCGTGGGCTTGTTGCCGAGGCTTCTCTCATTGCGGAGCACAGGCTCTGGGTGCACGGGCTTCGGTGGCTGTGGCCAGTGGGCCCGGGAGTTGCGGTGCACTTGCTTAGTTGCTCTGAAGCACGTGGGCTCTTCCTGGACCAGGGATCGAGTCGGTGTCCCCTGCACTGCAAGGCAGATTCTTAACCCCTGGACCACCAGGAAGGCCCCCCATTCTTGTTCTTAATATTACTGAATCCTCTACAGGTTTTCATTCAGTTTTTTCAAGTAATAGCTCAATAAACTTTGTAAGAGGACAATTGGGGGTTTTAATGATTAAAGTGAGTATTTTATTCACTATGATGATTATTGCAGTTTTCTATTTTTTAATTTCTTTTTTATCTAATTTTGCTTCTCTCCAGCTTAAAACTTTCCCTGTTGCCTTTACTGTAAAGTCCACGTAAATTGTTAAGACTTATTCTCCCAGAACTTTCCACTTACTATTTCTTACTGTATTTCCTCTCTCACTCTTTTCCAACTTTCTTGTAAACTCTGATAGCTGATTTACTTCCAGCCCCTGAAAATGTCATTTAATTTGTTCTCTCCCATAGTCATTCTGCTTTCTTGGAAGTGCCAGTCTCAATTTATTTTTTATTGATGTGTAGTTGAACTACAATGTTGTGTTAATTACTGCTGTACAGCAAAGAGACTCAGTTTATATATATATATATATATATATATATTCAGTTGTATACGGTTTGCAACACCATGGACTATAGCCCGCCAGGCTCCTCTGTCCATGAGATTATCCAAGCAAGAATGCAATGATCAGCTGATCAGGGGAATGATCAGCCAGAATAGAAAAGAGTATGTGCGTTCTTTTTCATGTTCTTTCCCAGTGTGGTTCAGCACGGGATGTGCCTGGCATGGGCTCTGCTTTGCAGCGCGGCCGTGCTGTTTATCTGTTCTGTGTGTCTCCGTTTGCATGTGCTGACCCCACACTGCTAACCCGACCCGCCCCCACCCGTCTCCCCCTGAGAACAAGTCTACTCTCTATGTCCCCGATTCTGTTTCTGTCTCATAGATAGGTTCATTTGTGCCAGATTTTCGATTCTGCATATGTGATATCATGCAGTATTTGTCTTCCTCTTTCTGACTGAGTTTGGTAGTTTGTATTTGCATCCATGTTACGGCGAATGGCATTATGTCATTCTTTTTTATTGCTGAGCAGTATTTCTCTGTATATATGTACCACATCTTCCATATCCACTCATCTGTCAATGGACGTAATTCAAGTTGTTTTCATTTCTTGGTTGTCGTGCACAGTACTGCTGTGAGCATAGGTGTACATGTATCTTTCTGAATTACAGTTTTGTCTGGATATATGCCCAGGAGTAGGGTTGCTGGATCATATGGTCGTTCTGTTTTTAGTTTTGTGAGGAACTTCCATACGGTTTTGCACCGTAGCTGCACCAGCTTACCTCTGCACCAGCAGCGTAGGAGGGCTCCGCTTTCCCCACCCCCTCCAGTGTTTGTTGTTTGTAGAGAAGGTGCCAGTCTTCTGTTCACCCCGTGTTTCACCTAGTTCAGCCTAAGGCTTTCTCTCAGTTCAGGACTGTGTTCACGCTTTCCTGAGTGTGTGTATAGGTTCTTTACACACTTTATAATTTCTTGTGTTTGTCCTGGACTTTATGTTGCATAACACAGTAAATCTAATCTTTAAAAAATTGAGGTTTTATATATATATAGTTGATACAGGTGTAAAATACAATGATTTGATATTTGCACATAAGTGCAAAATGATCACCACATTAAGTCAGTTAACACCTGTCACCACACATAGTTACAAAACTTTTTTCTTATGATGAGAACTTTTAAGATTTACTCTCAGCAACTTTTAAATATGGAATACAGTATTATTACGTATAATTACCATGCTGTGTATTATACCCCCATAACGTTTACTTTGTAACTGAAATTGTACCTTTTGACCCCATTTACCCGTTTTGCTCACTCCTGCACCTCTGGCAACCACAAATCTGTTCTCTGTATCTTTGAGATCAGGTGTGTGTGTGTGTGTGTCTGTTTACAATCCTACATGTGAGAGAGATCATAAGGTATTTGTTTTTCTCTGTGTGACTTATTTCACTTAGCATAATGCCCTCAAGATCTGCCTGTGTTGTCACAAATGGCAGTTTTCATTCTTTTTTATTGCTGAACAATTATCATATATAACACCACATCTCACGTTTTTTATTTGTTTTACTTCTTTTTATTTGTTTTACTTCTTTGGCTGTGCTGGGTCTTAGTTGCCGCACACAGAATCTTTTCTTTTATGGCATGTGGGATCTAGTTCCCTGACCAGGGATCAAACCTGGGCCCCCTGCACTGGGGTCATGGAGTCTTAGCCGCGGACCATGAGGGAAGTCCCCACATTTTGTAATTTATCGTCCATTGATAGACAGGCACTTAAGTTGCTTCTGTAGCTTAGCTGTTGTAAGTAATGCTGCAGTGAACGTGGTTGGTGTGTGTGTCTTTGGTCCAGTCTTATGCTTTCGTTTTCTCTAGACGACTATCCCCAAGTAGCACTGCTGGGTCATACGGTGGTTGTACTTTGAGGTTTTGAGGACCTGCCACACTGTTGTCCACAGTGGCTGTACCAGCTTACATCCCGTAACAGCGCCCAAGGTTTCCTTTTTCTCCGCCTCCTCACCCATACTTATATCTTGCCTTTTGGATACAGCCTTTCCAGTAGGTGCAAGGTGTTACCTCACTGTGATTTTGATTTGCATTACACTGAGGACTAGTCTTGTGGAGCACCTTTTCCAAGTGCCTCTTGGCCATTAGTGTGTCTTCTTTGGAAAAAGTTCTACTTGGATCCTCTACCCACGTTTAAACTTAATTCTTTGGTTTCTTGCCGTTGGGTTGTAGGAGTTCTTTGTATATTGTATATGGTTTGCAAATATTTTCTCCTAGTCGGTAGGTTGCCTTTTCATTTTGTTGATGGTTTCCTTTGTTGTGCAGAAGTTTTCTAGTCTGATGTAGTTCTTTTATTTCTTTTAGCTTTGGTTGTCAAATCCAAAAAATCATTTCTAAGACCTCGGTCAAGAAGCTAACTGCCTATGTTTTCTTCTAGGGTTTTTATGGTTTTAGGTCTAATGTTTCAGTCTTTGATCCATTTTAGTTTTTGTGGTTATAAGACAGTGGTCAAGCTTCATTCTTTTGCATGTGGCTGTCCAGTTTTCCAAGCACCATTTATTGAAGAGGCTGCTCTTTCCCCATTGTATATCTTGGGTCCTTTATCATAAATTAATTGACCATATATGTATGGGTTTGTTCCTGGACTCTTTGTTGTTTCATTGATCTGTGTATCTGTTTTTATGCCAATTAGCATATATGTATGTATGTGTAGTCGGTGGGCTTGTCTTAGATATATGTACATTATCTGTGAATGTATACTTACAAAAATGTATTGTGTAGGCCTATGTATGTCTGTGTGTGAGAACGTTCAGGGCAGAGAAAAAAAACTTCCAAAAACCATACTATATTTGGGAAACCTTGTAGTTTAGTTTCCTCCTCATGGCCCATGTATGTATTTATTTATGCTTATTTGAAAGTGCATGAAACTTAGCCTTTTCTTCTGAGCTTTTCCCTGCTGCTAAGTCGCTTCAGTCATGTCCGACTCTGTGTGACCCCATAGATGGCAGCCCGCCAGGCTCCCCCGTTCCTGGGATTCTCCAGGCAAGAACCCTGGAGTGGGTTGCCATTTCCTTCTCCAATGCATGAAAGTGAAAAGTGAAAGTGAAGTAGCTCAGTTGTGTCCAAACCATGGGGTCCAAACCGACTCCATGGACTGCAGCCTTCCAGGCTCTTCCATCCATAGGATTTTCCAAGCAGGAGTACTGGAGTGTGGTGCCATTGCCTTCTCCGGAGCTTTTCCCTACCTAACATTTAATGATTACGCTCCCCTTTTACCAAATACTTTTCATAATCACCACTTCAGTGGCTGCTTAATATTCCATGAAGTTGATAACTAATGATTTACTTAACCTTTTTGTTGCTTTTTAAAATTGTAGATAAAACTGAAATAACCACTTAAAAATGTTTCTTTTGTTGAATTATTTCTTTATGATAACTTCCTGAAATGGAATTACTGGATTAAATGAGGACATTTTTACAGCTCTTGATAAAGCCACTGTTTCCAGAGGTTGTCACGGTTGAAAGATATATATGTTCAACATATAACTGTATAAATTTAAGTTGTACAACATGTTGATCAGGTCCATTCATATATTGTAATGTAATTGCCATTGTAGTGTTAGCTAGCACCTCTGCTGCTGCTGCTGCTGCTGCTGCTAAGTCGCTTCAGTTGTGTCCGTCTCTGTGCGACCCCATAGACGGCAGCCCACCAGGCTCCCCCGTCCCTGGGATTCTCCAGGCAAGAACACTGGAGTGGGTTGCCATTTCCTCCTCCAATGCATGAAAGTGAAAAGTGAAAGTGAAGTCGCTTTGTCATGTCCGACTCTTAGCGACCCCATGGACTGCAGCCTACCAGGCTCCTCCGTCCATGGGATTTTCCAGGCAAGAGTACTGGAGTGGGGTGCCATTGCCTTCTCCCAGCACCTCTGCATATCATGTAATTACCATTTATTTGGGGGGAATAATTAAGACCTAGTCTTTTAGAAAGTTTGGTGTTTTATTACAGTGTTGTTATCTATAATCACTATATTGTTTATTAGATCTCTGTGCTATGTTATGCTAAGTCACTTCAGTTGTGTCCGACTCTGAGTGACCCCATAGATGGCAGCCCACCAGGCTCCCCGTCCCTGGGACTCTCCAGGCAAGAACACTGGATTGGGTTGCCATTTCCTTCTCCAATGCATGAAAGTGAAAAGAGAAAGTGAAGTCGCTGAGTCGTGTCCGACTCTTAGCAACCCCATGGACTGCAGCCTACCAGGCTCCTCCGTCCATGGGATTTTCCAGGCAAGAGTACTGGAGTGGGGTGCCATTGCCTCTCAGCAACAGTTGGAGACAATGAAAAGGCCATTTAAGCCATGTTAATTAGATCTCTAGGACTTACTTATATACTAGTTGGAAATTTGTACCCTTAAAACAAGATCTCTCCTGTTCTCCCACCCCCAGACTCTGTAGCCGCATCTTTTCTGAGCCTGGCTTTCCTTTTGGGCCCACATGTAAGTGATACTGCACAGTGTTTGCCTGTCTCTGACTTATCTTCGCAGTGTCCTCAGAGACCGTGTTGTCACAAATGGCAAGACTTTCTTCTTTCTCATGGCTGAGCAACGTTGTGCTGTATCAGCAGGCCACGTCTTTAGCTGTGAATCCGCTGACAGGCGCTCAGGGTGTTCCCACGTCTCGGCTGTAGTGAGCGATGCTGCAGTAAACACGGGAGTGCGCACATCTCTTCAGTGCCCTGTTTTCATTTCATATATTCAGAAATTGAATTGCTGGATCATATGGTAATGCTATTTAAAATGTTTCCAGGAACCTTTCATATTGTTTTCTGAGGTGGCTGAACTAAATTACTTTCCTGCCAACAGTGTACAAAGGTTCCCTTTTCCCCACATCCTCACCAACACTTGTTTTATCTTTTTGATGACATTGGTGTACTTTTTTCTATTTTTTCTTTGTTTTCTTTTTTTAAAACAAATTTCCCTTCTAGCTTTTTAAATCCCTCTCCCCCCTTTTTTTCCTTTCTTTGGGCTAATTGTGTTTTCTTTAGCTTCCATAATTTGGACATTTAAGTCATTAATTTTTAGCTCATTTATCTAATAATAGATAAGTTCTTTGGGCAGTAGTCTCAAAGCTCTATTTTTGTTGAATTACATAAGTTTTGAAGTTTAGTGTTTTTTGTTTGTTTGTTTACTATTCAGTTTCAAATATTTTTCAATTTCCATTATTGCTTCTTTGACTCATGTATCATTTTTTCTTAAGACATTTTTTATTGTAAAGTATAATATATAGTTAGAGAATCATACAGAACACAATTATTAGACAAAGGCCGTAGTAGCTATTACTTCGGTCAATAAATAGAACTTCTTCAGTCACCAGAGAAACACGTCCATTTCCCATCCAAGTCACGACTGCCCCCTCTCCAGGAGTAGCACTTTCTTGCCGCTCACAGCTCTCACTGTTTCATTGCTCTATGGATTTGTCGCCCATGAGTGCCTCCCTCGTCATCATGGTTTAGTCTTGCCCATTTGTTTGATTTTCTTTGGTGGTTCTATAGCTTCATTTGACAATTGGCAGTTAGTTCTCATCCACAGTAGCTGTCTCTAGACTTTAAAAAGTGGTGACAGATAACACAGTAACCAGTGTATAGAGCCTGTTTGTTGAATGCATGCAGTGTGGGACATTCCTTATTGCTTTGGCCCAGAGACCATTATTGAACCTGGTGTCAACATGCACATGTGGAGTTCCCGTCTCCTTCGTGGCAAATTCCTGAGTTTATTTGAGTGATCGAGGGTCATGCTTCTTAAGACCCATTCCATAGATGCACTTGGGAATATTGATACTGTATCCTCTGGCCACCACCTCATTGATGGAGGACCATCAATGGCCCTGTTTTTTTCTTGTCACCCTTCTTTGTGGAAGCCATCAGACTGAGCTGGGGTTGGGAAAAAGCCAGTCTTGCCCATTTAATAAATCTTCAAGTGTCTGATAATCAACAGGTTTCTTGTCCATCTCTTTGCTGTTCCATACATCTTACCTGTTGAGTAACTTGGGTTCTTTGACATGCAGCAGTTTGCACCATCTGGGTTTCGCTAATTGCCTCCTCATGGTGCAATTTCAGCATGTTTCCTTCATTTTTATTTCTTGGAAATTGACAGCAGGATCAGAGGTTTTTTTCAGATTCAGGTTCAGTCCCTTTGACTGTGTGGTGAATGCGAGACTATGTGGCACTGTGTTCTTTTATTAGAAATCACGTAATTTCGGGTTTTCTTTTTTTGTCAGTTGCTTATATTTGTGTATGCTTATTGCCTAGATTATGAACTTATTGGGGTTACAAAATGATGATACTCTGATACTTTTTCTTAATTTATTAATTGGAATGCTTTTATAAAGTGTTACTTACCTTCACTTCTATTTGATTACACAGTGCTGTAGTTGATATAGGAAAGGCAGGATAATCGCTTGACATTCTTTCCCTTAATTTACCAGTTTTCAAAATAATGAAATATGTGAAGGTATGACATTTGGGAAACAAAATATTTTCATAATTTCAAATAATCTCCCACAAGATACATATTAATTACAAAGGGGAAAATGGTTAACTTTATAATAGGGCACTCTGGCAGAAATCATGACCAAATGCTCGAAGTAGGCATCACCAGTAACAGGATAAATAGACACCAGATGCCTCCTGATGTGGTTCACAAGAGCGCAGAGTCACTGCTGTGGCGTTCCTAACAGCAGTGTGTAACTTGAGTGTGACCATGAGGAAACATTAGATGCACAGCAGGACATTCTACAGAGATCGTTATGCTTCAAAAATAGCAAAGTCATGAGAGATAAAAACTGAGAAAGTGTTCCAGATTAGAAGCGACTGAAGAGACATGACAGATAAATGCAGTATGTGATCCTGGGCCAGGAAAAAAAAAAGATTTTCTTTTAAAGGCCATTAATAGGACAATTAACAGGTTTTTAAATACCATCTATAGATCATGAACTCCTTATTACCAAATTCAGACTTAAATTGAAGAAAGTAGGGAAAATCACTAGACCATTCAGGTATGACCTAAATCAAATCCCTTATGATTATACAGTGGAAGTGAGAAATAGATTTAAGGGCCTAGATCTGATAGAGTGCCTAATGAATTATGGAATGAGGTTTGTGACATTGTACAGGAGACAGGGATCAAGACCATTCCCATGGAAAAGAAATGCAGAAAAGCAAAATGGCTGTCTGAGGAGGCCTTACAAATAGCTGTGAAAAGAAGAGAAGCGAAAAGCAAAGGAAAAAAGGAAAAATATAAGCATCTGAATGCAGAGCTCCAAAGAATAGCAAGAAGAGATAAGAAAGCCTTCCTCAGTGATCAGTGCAAAGAAATAGAGGAAAACAACAGAATGGGAAAGACTAGAGATCTCTTCAAGAAAATTAGAGATACCAAGGGAACATTTCATGCAAAGATGGGCTCGATAAAGGACAGAAATGGTATGGACCTAACAGAAGCAGAAGATATTAAGAAGAGGTGGCAAGAATACACAGAAGAACTGTACAAAAAAGATCTTCACGACCCAGATAATCACGATGGTGTGATCACTCACCTAGAGCCAGACATCCTGGAATGTGAAGTCAAGAGGGCCTTAGAAAGCATCACTACAAACAAACCTAGTGGAGGTGATGGAATTCCAGTTTAGCTCTTTCAAATCCTGAAAGATGATGCTGTGAAAGTGCTGCACTAAATATGCCAGCGAATTTGGAAAACTCAGCAGTGGCCACAGGACTGGAAAGGTCAGTTTTCATTCCAATCCCAAAGAAAGGCAATGCCAAAGAATGCTCACACTACCGCACAATTGCACTCATTTCACACGCTAGTAAAGTAATGCTCAAAATTCTCCAAGCCAGGCTTCAGCAATACATGAACCGTGAACTTCCTGATGTTCAAGCCCGTTTTAGAAAAGGCAGAGGAACCAGAGATCAAATTGCCAACATCCGCTGGATCATGGAAAAAGCAAGAGAGTTCCAGAAAAACATCTATTTCTGCTTTACTGACTATGCCAAAGCCTTTGACTGTGTGGATCACAATAAACTGTGGAAAATTCTTCAAGACATGGAATACCAGACCACCTGATCTGCTTCTTGAGAAATCTATATGCAGGTCAGGAAGCAACAGTTAGAACTGGACATGGAACAACAGACTGGTTCCAAATAGGAAAAGGAGTACGTCAAGGTTGTATATTGTAAATACCCTGCTTATTTAACTTATATGCAGAGTACATCATGAGAAACGCTGGACTGGAAGAAACACAAGCTGGAATCAAGATTGCTGGGAGAAATATCAATAACCTCAGCTATGCAGATGACACCACCCTTATGGCAGAGACAGAAGAGGAACTAAAAAGCCTCTTGATGAAAGTGAAAGTTGAGAGTGAAAAAGTTGGCTTAAAGCTCAGCATTCAGAAAACAAAGATCATGGCATCTGGTCCCACCACTTCATGGGAAATAGATGGGGAAACAGTGGAAACAGTGTCAGACTTTATTTTTCAGGGCTCCAAAATCACTGCAGATGGTGACTGCAGCCATGAAATTAAAAGACGCTTACTCCTTGGAAGGAAAGTTATGACCAACCTAGACAGCATGTTCAAAAGCAGAGACATTACTTTGCCAACAAAGGTCCGTCTAGTTAAGGCTATGGTTTTTCCTGTGGTCATGTATGGATGTGAGAGTTGGACTGTGAAGAAGGCTGAGCACTGAAGAATTGATGCTTTTGAACTGTGGTGTTGGAGAAGATTCTTGAGAGTCCCTTGGACTGCAAGGAGACCCAACCAGTCCATTCTGAAGGAGATCAGCCCTGGGATTTCTTTGGAAGGAATGATGCTGAAGCTGAAACTCCAGTACTTTGGCCACCTCATGCGAAGAGTTGACTCATTGGAAAAGACTCTGATGCTGGGAGGGATTGGGGGCAGGAGGAGAGGGGATGACAGAGGATGAGATGGCTGGATGGCATCACTGACTGGATGGACATGAGTCTGAGTGAACTCCGGTGATGGACAGGGAGGCCTGGCGTGCTGCGATTCATGGGATCTCAAAGAGTTGGACATGACTGAGCGACTGAACTGAACTGATATATTATAGTGTTGTATCCATGTTAATTTTCTTGCTTTGTTGACTCTACTGTGTTTTTGAAAAATAAAATGACCTTGTTTTTAGGAAATATTTGAGTACCTTAGGGGTAAATGAACATTAAGTCTGCAATGTAGTCTCCAGTATTTCAGATATAATTACACATATGTAATTACTGTGTCAGACCCAGATGGTTTCATTGGTGAATGCTGCTGAACGCAAGAAATGATACCAATTCTCAACATTGTAATAAATAGCAGAATAATTCATAACTCATTCTGTGAAGCTGGCATTAGCCTAATACTAAAACCAGATAAAGAGGTTATAGAAAGGAGAAGTACAGGAAGGACTTCCTGTGGTCCAGTGGTTAAGAATCTGCCTGCCAGTGTAGGGGACATGGGTTCAATTCCTGGTCCCGAAAGAGCCCACATGCCGCAGGGCACCTGAGCCTGTGCACCACTGAGCCTGCACTCGCGAAACCCTTGCTCTGCAATAAGAGAAGCCCCCTCAATGAGAAGCCTGCACACCACAACTAGGAAGGAGCCCCCACTCTCCACATCTGGAAAAAGCCTGTGTGCAGCAAGAAAGACCCAGCGCAGCTAAAATGAAAATAAACAAAAAATGTTTTAAAAAGAAAGGAAAAGTACAGAGCAATTTCTGTCATGAATGTAGGCGCAGAAGTCTTCACCAAAATATTAGCAACTCAAATTGAACAATGTATAAAATGAATTATGTACTATAACCAAGTGGGATTTATTTCAGGCTTGCAAGGATTCTTCAACATTCAAAAATCAAGATAAGCTATCACATCTATGATCTAACAAAAAAATCATATGGTCGTATCAGTAGATGCAGAAAAAGTATTTGGCAAATTTTAACACTCATCCATGATTCAAACTCTCATAAAACCAAAAATAGAGGGGAACTTCCTCAAGAATATTTATACAACAACCCTTGAAGCTACACTATACTTAATGGTGAAAAACTGGATGCTTTGCACCTGAGATCAGAAACCAGAAAATGATGTCCCCTCTTACCATTCCTGTTCATCATAGTACTACTGGAAATCCTACCTAATATAGTTAGATAAGAAAAGAAAAGGTATACATTGGGAAGGAAGAAATAAAGCTGGTTTTGTTTGTAGATGACATGATTGTATACATCAGATCAGATCAGTCGCTCAGTTGTGTCTGACTCTTTGCGACCCCATGAATCGCAGCACACCAGGCCTCCCTGTCCATCACCAACTCCCGGAGTTCACTCAGACTCACGTCCATTGAGTCAGTGATGCCATCCAGCCATCTCATCCTCTGTCGTCCCCTCTCCTCCTGCCCCCAATCCCTCCCAGCATCAGAGTCTTTTCCAATGAGTCAGCTCTTCGCATGAGGTGGCCAAAGTACTGGAGTTTCAGCTTTAGTATCATTCGTTCCAAAGAAATCCCAGGGCTGATCTCCTTCAGAATGGACTGGTTGAGTCTCCTTGCAGTCCAAGGGACTCTCAAGAGTCTTCTCCAACACCACAGTTCAAAAGCATCAATTCTTCGGTGCTCAGTCTTCTTCACAGTCCAACTCTCACATCCATACATGACCACTGGAAAAACCATAGCCTTGACTAGACGGACCTTTGTTGGCAAAGTAATGTCTCTGCTTTGGAATATGCTGTCTAGGTTGGTCATAACTTTCCTTCCAAGGAGTAAGCGTCTTTTAATTTCATGGCTGCAGTCACCATCTGCAGTGATTTTGGAGCCCTGAAAAATAAAGTCTGACGCTGTTCCACTGTTTCCCCATCTATTTCCCATGAAGTGGTGGGACCGGATGCCATGATCTTCGTTTTCTGAATGTTGAGCTTTAAGCCAACTTTTTCACTCTCCACTTTCACTTTCATCAAGAGGCTTTTGAGTTCCTCTTCACTTTCTTCCATAAGGGTGGTGTCATCTGCATATCTGAGGTTATTGATATTTCTCCCGGCAGTCTTGATTCCAGTTTGTGTTTCTTCCAGACCAGCGTTTCTCATGATGTACTCTGCATATAAGTTAAATAAACAGGGTAACAACATACAGCCTTGACGAACTCCTTTTCCTATTTGGAACCAGTCTGTTGTTCCATGTCCAGTTCTAACTGTTGCTTCCTGACCTGCATATAGATTTCTCAAGAAGCAGATCAGGTGGTCTGGTATTCCATGTCTTGAAGAATTTTCCACAGTTTATTGTGATCCACACAGTCAAAGGCTTTGGCATAGTCAGTAAAGCAGAAATAGATGTTTTTCTGGAACTCTCTTGCTTTTTCCATGATCCAGCGGATGTTGGCAATTTGATCTCATAGAAAATTCCAAATAATTGACAAAATATTCCTGTAATTAATAAGCAATTATATAACATTGCAGGATACAAGGTTAATGTGCAAAAGATAACTATTTTCCTGTTGCTATTTCTCATTTTGTTTAGCAGCAGTCAACAACTCCAAATTGAAATTAAAAACCATACCATTTACATTAGACTTAAAAAATGAAATGCTTAAGTATAAATCTGTCAAAAGATCTATATGATGAAAACTCCAAAACTCCAGTGAAAGAAATCAAAGGAGGTTTGAAGAATTGAAGAGATGTTACATATTAACGGATAAGAAAACTCAATATTGTTAAAATGTCGATTCTTCCCAAATTGACCTATAGAATCAACACAATTCTGATAAAATACCACTGAGTTATTTTGTGGGTATTGACAAATCCATTCTAAAGTTTATACAGAGAGGCAAAAGACTCTGAAAGGCCAATATACTCCTGAAGAACAAAGTTTGAGGATTAACACTGCTGACCTACAAAGACTTAGTTTAAAGCTTTAGTAATCAATTCAGTGTGGTATTGGTGAAAGAATAAACAGATCAATGGAACAGAATACAGAGCCCAGAAATTGAGCCACACAAAGTCAACTGATCTTTGACAAAGGAGAAAAATCAATTTAATGGAGAAGATAGATCTTTCTTTTCAACAAATGGCATTGGAGTAACAGACTTTACAGCTTTCACAAAAATCAACTCAAAATGAATCATAAGTCTAAATATAAAACCTGAAACTATCACTTCTAGAAGGAAGCGTCAGAGAATTTGTGTGACCTTTGGTTGGACAGTGAGTTCTAGCTACAGTATCAAAAGCATGATCCATGAAAGACAAAACTGATAAGTTGGACTTTATTAAAACTTCTCTGAGAAGGACGTTGTAAATAGAATGAAAATGCAAGCCACAGATGGGGAGAAAATATTTGCAAAGACTACATGATAAAGGACTGATGTCCACAAGATACCAAGAGCACTTAAAATCCAATAAGGAAATAACCAATTTAAAGAATGGGCAAAAGATCTGAACAGACACCTCACCAGAGAAGATAAACAGATGCAGTGAGCATATGAAAAGATGCTTAATATCATAATATCATTTGGGAATTGAAAGCTAAAATAAAATGAGATATTGCTGTACATGTATTAGAATGGTAAAATTTAAAAGCCTATCAGATGTTGGCAAGATTCAGAGCAGCAGGAACTCTCCTTCATTGCTGATGATTGAAAACCGTATAGCACCTTTGGAAGACAGTTTGGCAGTCTCTTACAGCTAAGTGTAAACTTACATGTCTAGCATTTATGCTCCAACTGAGTGGAAAACATTCACCTGTGTACATATATTTGTAGCTGTATTATTCATAATCACTCAAAAGTGGAAGCAACCAGGATGTCCTTATATAAATAATTGGATAAACAACAATACAGCCATACAGTGGAATATTATTCAGAAATAAAAAGTGATTAGCTGTTGTCTAAGATACAGAGACATATGTATGATGAAGAAAGCTAATCTGAACAGCTCCACACTGTGATTCCAGTTGTGTGACACTCTGCAGAAGGCAGGACTGCTGACACTAAGAGAACCAGGGGCTGCCAGAGACTCATGAGGAAGACACATGGGGTTAACAGGCAGGCACAGGTGATCTTCAGGGGTAAGCTATTCTATATGATGCTATAGTGCTGGATGTATTTCATCACGCATTTGCCAAAAGCCATAGAACTGTACAAGAACCGTACAATACAGATAGTGAACTTTGTCATAAACTATGGACTTTAGTTAATGACAATATATCAATATAAATTCATTAATTATATTGTTACCACACTAATGCAGGATGTTAATAGTAGGTGAAACTGTGTCTGTGCATGTAGCTTTCTCAAGATGGCAGTAATATATGGGAACTCTATTAGCTGCTCTTGTATTTAATAAATTTTTAAAACAGGAAATAAGCATATGTTAAAGAAGTGCTGTTAAAACCATGTATTTTGTACATGTGCAAAACATATTTTATAGGGCATAACAGAGTAACTTTAGAAAATTGAAAAGGCAAGGGGAAGCCCTGTAGTAATAATCATCTAGTACACAGAAGAACTGTACAAAAAAGATCTTCACGACCAAGATAATCACGATGGTGTGATCACTCACCTAGAGCCAGACATTCTGGAATGTGAAGTCAAGTGGGCCTTAGATAGCATCACTACGAACAAAGCTAGTGGAGGTGATGGAATTCCAGTTTAGCTCTTTCAAATCCTGAAAGATGATGCTGTGAAAGTGCTGCACTCAATATGCCAGCAAATTTGGAAAACTCAGCTGTGGCCACAGGACTGGAAAGGTCAGTTTTCATTCCAATCCCAAAGAAAGGCAATGCCAAAGAATGCTTACACTACCGCACAATTGCACTCATCTCACACGCTAGTAAAGTAATGCTCAAAATTCTCCAAGCCAGGCTTCAGCAATACATGAACCGTGAACTTCCTGATGTTCAAGCCCGTTTTAGAAAAGGCAGAGGAACCAGAGATCAAATTGCCAACATCCGCTGGATCATGGAAAAAGCAAGAGAGTTCCAGAAAAACATCTATTTCTGCTTTATTGACTATGCCAAAGCCTTTGACTGTGTGGATCACAATAAACTGTGGAAAATTCTTCAAGACATGGAATACCAGACCACCTGATCTGCCTCTTGAGAAACCTATATGCAGGTCAGGAAGCAACAGTTAGAACTGGACATGGAACAACAGACTGGTTCCAAATAGGAAAAGGAGTAAGTCAAGGCTGTATACTGTCACCCTGCTTATTTAACTTCTGTGCAGAGTACATCATGAGAAACACTGGGCTGGAAGAAGCATAAGCTGGAATCAAGATTGCTGGGAGAAATATCAATAACCTCAGATATGCAGATGACACCACCCTTATGGAAGAAAGTGAAGAGGAACTCAAAAGCCTCTTGATGAAAGTGAAAGTGGAGAGTGAAAAAGTTGGCTTAAAGCTCAACATTCAGAAAACAAAGATCATGGCATTTGGTCCCATCACTTCATGGGAAATAGATGGGGAAACTGTGTCAGACTGTATTTTTCTGGGCTCCAAAATCACTGCAGAAGGTGACTGCAGCCATGAAATTAAAAGACGCTTACTCCTTGGAAGGAAAGTTATGACCAACCTAGATAGCATATTCAAAAGCAGAGACGTTACTTTGCCAACAAAGGTCCGTCTAGTCAAGGCTATGGTTTTTCCAGTGGTCATGTATGGATGTGAGAGTTGGACTGTGAAGAAAGCTGAGTGCCGAAGAATTGATGCTTTTGAACTGTGGTGTTGGAGAAGATTCTTGAGAGTCCCTTGGACTGCAAGGAGATCCAACCAGTCCATTCTGAAGGAGATCAGCCCTGGGTGTTCTTTGGAAGGAATGATGCTAAAGCTGAAACTCCAGTACTTTTGCCACCTCATGTAAAGAGTTGACTCATTGGAAGAGATTCTGATGCTGGGAGGGATTGGGGGCAGGAGGAGAAGGGGACGACAGAGGATGAGATGGCTGGATGGCATCACTGACTCAATGGACGTGAGTCTGAGTGAACTCCGGGAGTTGGTGATGGACAGGGAGGCCTGGCGTGCTGCGATTCATGGGGTTGCAAAGAGTTGGACACAACTGAGCAACTGAACTGAACTGAATGAGTGTTAAAGAATGACAGCTTTTTCGGGGTGTGAATGAGAAAAAGATGTCTTTCATTACCATTGTTGGTACTGGAGACAATCACAGCCACTTCAGTAAGGCAGGAAGAAGGATAAACGTATGATCATTGAAAAGGAAGAAAGAAAAGTTTCATTGTTCTCAAGTGTATTGATTTTGTTTGTAGAAAATCCTTAGAATATATAAATGAATTTGGACATATTGCTATATGCAAGTAGCATATGAAAATTAACTATATACTAGCAACAATTAGAAAATGACATTTTAAAAATTCTGTTTTAATAGTAACAACATCAAATAGCCAGGAGGAGAGAGCAAATCTAAAACTGAACAGCATCTATATGGAAAAGTACAAAAATTTCTATGAGATAGTAAAGAAGTCCTAAATAATGGAGTATATCATGTTTGTGGGTTGGAAGACTTAACTACTGTAAAAATTTATAGACCCAGAGTGTCTATAAACCCAGCATAATCCCAGTAAAATTTTATAAATTTTTTTTTGTGAAATTTGATATGCTGATTCTGAAACACAAACAAATTCAAAAACTGAGAGTAGCCAAGAATAACCAAGATAATCTTGATGAAGAAAAACAACGTTGAAGGACTGAAGTTACTGGACATCAAGATCTTTAAGCTTCATAATTAAAACAGTCTTACTGCCACAGAGGCAGACAGACCAGTGGAGCAGAAACACACCCACTCCTGTATACCCCTGTGTGTGTTTATTTGTAACCAAGTTGTCGTTTCAGGGCTCTCCTAACAAAGGGTGGTTATCACATTTGAGGTAGGAAGCAATTTCCAAAAAAAAAAGTTTTGAAATTGTTCTTAGTTACTTTGTGTATTTAAGTAGATAGGAACTATCTTTTCATGGAAGCAAGCCCAAGTTTTCATTTAAAAAATGGAAAATGTTAGGTTTTGAAGTTTGATGCAAATTGAGTATTTAACCTCTTCTTTTAAACTCTTACCCCTTGAGCTAACTCTGTTTCTGTTGCCAGTGTTCCAGGCTCTGTCATTCAGGGCATTCATTTTCTTCACTGAAACGTGATTCAGGAATTTGGCCTACTGGGCAGTTGGGAGTTGTAGCATGCCTGCGTGTGCAAATGCAGCTACACGTGGTGGTGGTGTGGGAGGATAGGGTAAAGAGTGAAGGCCGTCTGCTTCTCCATCAGCAGCTGCAGCGCTGGGCAGTGTAAACTTGTGTTCGCGCTGTTGGCTCTCACTTGCATCTGAACGTGTGAGCATCTTGTGTGAGTTAGTGTGAGTCTAGCTTTGATAGATGCAGTCTCCATACAGCATGCTTGCTTAGCACAGGCTGCCTCATCTGCTGAACAGTTGAAGAGCATCCAGCCTAATCCTGCGGGAACAGTAGCTGTAGTTTTGTGTAGCGTCGCGGCCATGGGCTGTCAAGCTGCACTGCTGCTGCTGCTGCTGAGTTGCGTCATTCGTGTCCGACTCTGCGACCCCATAGACGGCAGCTACATGGGTTCAAATTCTGGCTCTGCTCTGTCTGTGTGGCCTTGGAGGTGCATGTGTAAAGTGGAGAGCATAATAGCACCTCATAGCAGTGTTGTGACAAATGACTAACGTAAGCAGTGGCTAGCATATAATTTTCAAGCACACAGTTATCAGTGTTGTTATTATAACTGAGAAGTGGTGGAGTGTGTGGTCTCCAAGGTGGCATGTTGTTGAGGAATGTTTTCAAGGGAAAGTGAGCTAACCCCTTTCTACCTTCAGCTTGTAGTTCAGAACGGATGCTGCTGTGAAACACGATCCTTCTGTAGCGTCCCCATGCCTCTCTCTCTCTGGTCCTTGGCCTTTCAGTGAGCTCATGATCAGTTGCGGCTCACTGGGGAATGGTCATAGGGCACAGAACACAGACATTTGAGTTGGTGGGGCAAGACATATCACATGGAAGCAATGTATTGTAGGTGTACAGACACCCTGAAATATGTTTATTATATGTGTGTGTATATTTGGTACATGTTTTCCCCACCAGCATTTTCCTGTGTACAAAGTTCCATGGAGTCTTTTAAGATGAACGCAGCCCTTATGCTTCTCTCCTTTGCTTTTCACTAGAAAATGATAGGAGTCTACATAGTAGAACAGTATCTGCACCGTCACAAGCCCTGTGGTGCTGCTCGTGGGTGCTTTATTGTAGGCGCAATGCTCTGGTGGTTTGTGGATCTACTATCTTCCCCAAGCCGGTGGATTTTCAACTCAACGCTGATTGTTACCTTTGAAGAATTTTGAAGAACTTTACAGGTGGCTGTTTGCCATCTCTTTCCTCCCCGTTCCACATGCACAGGCACAGACTGTCCTAGTTAACTTCCGGTGCTGTGGGGATCGAGACCCTGTTGTACCTGACTGCATCGCCATTCACTCTTCCTCTCCCGGGAAAGCTGCTCTTTGTCTTCAGCTGTTCCCACTGAGCGCTGAGGCACATGCAGCTATTATCCTGCGCTGTCCTCAGCAGCCCAGCTCTGCTGCCATAGTGTCAGGCGCTCTCTCCGACCCTGCCACGCTGACAGTGTCCACTAGGTTTTAGGTTGCTTCTCTCTTCTCTTCTTTTTCCCTGTCTTTCCTGTCTTCTATAGCTTCTTGGCTTTTGCTCAGGAAAAACTGGTCATTTATAGACCTTTCCAGGTAACGAGCTCCATCTTTCTGCCCTGTGAACAAATACATAAAAAGCAAGTGGGTTTTATCGTGGAGCTTTTCTTGGCCATACTGTTTGAGCCTCAGGCACCTGAGCCTGTTTGGTGTGTCTCCTACCAAAAGGGGAGTTTGCACTTGTGCTAGGGGCGTGCTCTCACTAGGCTCAGTGTCTGGCAGGTGAGATTGGTCTTTGAATAGAACAAGGTATGATCTACTGTCCCATGTCTGTGATTTAGAACAAGAGAAATAAAAGTTTAATGAGTTCTGGTTTAAGGGAATTTGTGTAATGTTTCTAGAACAACTTTGGAATGTGCAAACATTTAATATTTCACAATAGCGAGGTAAAATTATAGTGCTCTTGTATATTATGAATTGATAAATCTTGAAAAAGTTAGTAATATGCAGTTGGCACACTAGATTTTATCTTTCAACTATAGATATTCTAAAATGTTAATACCATCTCACTTTTGTGCTTTTTCCCCTTTCTTCCTAGAATATTTTCCTTCTTGGATATAGTAACCTTGTGCCGATGTGCACAGATTTCCAAGGTAGGGTATTAACCAGATTTGTAATCAAGAAATAATCATGTAAAGTAATTAGCCTCCAATTAAAAGAAATAGAAAAAGGAATAAATTTTTAAAAAGAAATAATCAAGTTTTATTAGAATGAGGATAAGTTTTCACTCAAACAGTTAAATGTTAAAATATCATGTTTTATATTTAACATAACGGTATTATCATAATTTCACATTTGATTATTGACTTCATATCTATCAAGAATAAATTTTGGAAATAGAAAAGTTGAATCAAGACTTTAACAATCTCAATAAATTTATCTTTTTCACCCTGATCCCTCCTAACTTCCCAGGCCTGGAACATCTTAGCCCTGGATGGAAGCAACTGGCAAAGAATAGACCTTTTCAACTTTCAAACAGATGTAGAGGTAAGTTAGCCTGCTTTAGACTCAAGATTTTTTTTAAAGATGAGTCAGCTGCTCACTGTTTCCTGCCCTTTAATTTACCACGTTTAGATTTAATATTACGCGGTCAAGGTGGGATAGAGAAGAAAAACACCTGGGAGGTATTTGCATACTTCAGACCAAAATTCTGCTTGTGCTTTACTCTTTGCTTTATCAGTGACAGAATTTTACTTTACCCCTTATTCGTGTTTACAGTCTAAGCTTTACCACTCAGCTTTCCAAAGCCTCGCACCTGTATTGTTAAAACTTGGTTCAGTGCTTTAGTCTTAGGAGACTCTTGACAAGTATTTATTGACCTGAGAACTCCGCTGAGAATTCTAATTCAGCACTAGGAATGGAGAAATGGCAGAGGCACGAGCCCAGGAGGGAGGCTGGAGATGGAGATGTCCCTCCAGCTCAGCCACCTAAGGCGTGTACTCTCTCAGTGCCTTGGTTTTATTGTTTACAAAGTAAGCAAGGGACGTAATCTTAGAGCCTTTATAATTCCAGGATTCTGGTGTATTTACCTGGAAATATGTAAATGTCTTCATTTAAGAATGGTAAACCACCTGGAGAAGGAAATGGCACCCCACTCCAGTATTCGTGCTTGGAAAATCCCATGGACAGAGGAGCCCGGTGGGCTGTAGACCATGGGGTCATGAAAGAGTTGGACATGACTTAGCGACTAAGCGACTAAACAACAACACTATTCAATACTGCTTATTCCCCCACTTGAGAGCACAGTGCTTGTGAATTCTTAGGCAATAGCAGTTAGATATTTTCCTGCTTAATTTGAATACAGTTGAGCCTTTCTAGAATTGGGAGTTCTAATTTGTGTCAAATTAACCAAATATGGAATGTAAAAAAATATGCAAAGCTCCCTGGGTTAAAGATTCAACCTGGCAAATGGTTAGTAATATAATGTCACTTTTCTTCTGAGTCCTTTGATTATATCTGCCAGTTAAACTAATAAAGAAGCTATTAATAAGCTATTAATAAAAAAAAAGAATGGTAAACCAGATCAAATGGGAAAATTTTTCTTAAAACAACTGTAATATTAAGTACGCATTTCTAACCAAAAAGAAACAGGGCAGTAATAAAGAGTACTACACATAGTGACCGTCTAGAGTACTATTTTAAGGGTCTGGAGATGCTGAAGTTTTATTATCTGCCTATTGTTAGTAAAACCTTACTGATTTCTAGTTTAGTCAACTCAGTGTAGTGGAATTGTGTTTTAAATCAGTTGCTCATGTAGCGTGTTCACATGTTTTTATTATGTATTTTGTGTCTTTTTTAATGGATAAGGAAATATGTTTAACAGGGAGATAGTGTTACCAAGAACTAATGGCCAGATGTGGAGGCCCGTCACCTCCTTCTCTGGTCACTTGCTGCTTGCCTGTCTCTTTGTGGGTGTTCAGTCTCTCAGTCGTGTCTGACTCTTTGCGACCCCATGGGCTGCAGCACACCAGGCTTCCCTGTCCTTCACCATCTCCCGGAGTTTGCTCAGACTCGTGTCCATCGAGTCAGTGATGCCTGTCCTGGAGCCGTCTAACCCAGTGAAGCAGACGCCGCTGCAGGAGGCAGGGCTGAGCACAAGGTTGACCACATCGGCCTCCACGCAGGTTGCTGTGCTCTGAGCTTGGCAGCGGGCAGGGGCCTTGGGCTTTCCCAGGCTCCCTGGAAAGATAAACTCTTGTTCTTGGCTTGAACTCTGGTCCCTGAGTCAGGAATTGTTTAAAACTCCTTCCAGACTTAATGATTACAATAGAGCCCCTCCCAAACATGCTGACATATATTTCTCCTTCGAACTGATAATCTATAGAGCTTTGTTCATTGTGTTTACTTAGCGATGTTGAGGAGAATATTAAATTGTAAAAATTGTCATTTCTTCTGGGCAAAGGAGAGTCATTGTTTTAAAAAAAAAAATTGTAAGCATTTTTTTCCTGTGGGTTTTTGTTTTTATCATCTCTTCAGTTTTCTTTGATTTTTCCAAACTACAACTTTTTGGAAGGCACATAAAAAGCTTTTCAATTCAGATATTAAAAAAATACTATTTCAAAAAAAAAAATACTATTTCAGGACTTCCCTGGCAGTCCAATGGTTAAGACTCTGTGCACCCAATGCAGTTCCCTGGTTGGGGAACTAAGATCCTGCATGCCACACAGTGTGCCAAGGAAAAAAATGCTATTTCACGTAAATATCACTACCTCATACATCATTTGGTCTCACTATTTTAGCTGACCGCAGCTGTGTAAACGCATTGCAGAAATACTTGAGTACTTCCACTAAAGTGAAAGTGTTAATTGCTCAGTCATGTCTGACTCTTTGCAACCCCATGGGCTGTAGCCCACCAGGCTCCTCTGTCCATGGGATTCTCCAGGCAAGAACATTGGAGTGGGTTGCCATGCTCTTCTCCATGGGATCTTCCCGACCCAGGGGTTGAAACCAGGTCTCCCGCACCAGGAAAGCCCCACTTCTACTAAAGAGACCAGGTCATGGCTCACCACATGTGTAGAGAGCTACCTGTGAAGAATATAGTCTAACACTAATTAGTCCCCCCTTTGGGCTACCACTCGGAATCCAGGTTGGCTTCTAAACCAAGTATGGAGCCTCCCGTAGACAAATAAGTATGGAGCCTCCCGCAGACAAATAACGGGTCCTTTGCTCCTAGGTCAGTCAGCGAAGAATCTGCCTGCAGTGTAGGAGACCCGGGTTTGATTCCTGGGTTGGGTAGATCCTCTGGAGAAGTGAATGGCAACCCACTCTAGTATTCTGGCCTGGAGAATCCCATGGACAGAGGAGCCTGGCGGGCTAGAGTCCATGGGGTCGCAAGAGTCGGACACGACCTAGCAACTAAACCACCAACGATGGACGCTAATAGGACCTCTGGGTGGTCACCCCGGGAAGCATCCCATGGATAAACTCATGGTCTCAGATTCATTTGTTTGGGACAAAAGTGGATCTGTTGAGAGAAGAGAGAAAGTGCCAAGGAGCAGGACTGGTATACTGAGTATTTACCGTGTGCCGGGTACTCTTCTAAGTACTTTCTGTGTGTTAATTACTTTAGCCTTCTCAGAAACACAAATGGGAGAAACTTAGGCAAGAAAGTTTGAGTAACTTACCCAAAGTCACTCACATAAGGGAGAGAGTAGGTACTGTGAACAGTGGGCTTCATGGTTTGAATCCCAGAGAAAAGGCAGAGATTGATCTCAGAATGGCGCGTGCAGGTGGCGGGTGTGCACCGGGCCTCTCCCTGAGCGTTGCTGTCTCCTGAGTGAGTGTCGCTTCCCTGATGCTCAGGCATTTCCCATGCCTTTGAAAGCCGAACATTTTGTTGTCTTCATGGTTATTAAGAGTCTGTGAGGCCAAAAATGAGAAATAACTAAATAGTCTTATCTGAAAGTCATAAGTCCAAGGGCTCCTCTGTTAGGCCTTATTTTTCTGTAACGCCTTTCTTTCTAAAATGCTTACCTATAGCATACTCTCTAATGGATGTTACATAGTGTCGCTGACTGGAATTTGCATTTGAAAAGGATTTGCTTATTTTTTTTCTCTTATCTAGAAACAGTGCAACAGAAAATTCTGAATGTAATTTTTTTAATTCCAATATAAAAACTTCTACTCCATAGAAGGAAGAATAGGAAGTTTGTAAAAGTGACTAACTTGAAATGGAGAAAATAGAATGATGTGCTCTATTTGTAGACATTGGTGTGGAGCTATTTTTGCAGTTTTATTCAATATTTAGATATTTATCTTGGATTTCCAACTCATAATCTTTTTTTTTTTCCTGCCACTGACAAATTTATTTTAAAGATGTCTGGAGTTTTGGCTCAAAAACTAATTATTAACATAGATAGGACTCAAGAAAACATAGATAAAGCCACCAGCAAGATCAGAATTTGGATTTTCAGCTTAAGTTGTTAACCAGTCTGTGTGAATCTTGCTTCTGTAATACTGTGGTTTGATGTGTCCTGGTGGACTCTTAGGGCTTGGAGTTCAGTGTCAAGATAGCTGTTTTGTAAAGTAAGGACGATGGTATTAGAAATGAAACGAAATGGCCTTTTCAGTGTTTCCTCCCTTGTGGGTGTGGTTATCATGCAGAGGACACAGCTCTTAGAGTCACGGAGACTTGATATAAACCCCAGCTCTGCTACTCAGTGAAGTGTAATGGCAGTGTAACCATTTACTTTATTTATTTGCAAAATGAAGATATTGAATCCACCCTGTATTAGTCTGGATTCTCCAGAAGAACAGAGCCAATAAGATTTCGTGTGTGTATATAGATACAGACATAGAGATTCCTTATGAGGAACTGGGTCATGTGATGATGGAGGCTGAGAAGTTCCCAGATGTGCAGTCCGCAAGCTGTGGGCCCAGGAGAGCTGTAGCTCCAGTCCAAGTCAGAAGGCCTGTGAGCCAGCAGAGCCAGTGTGTGAATTCCAGTCTGAAAGCTGGCAGGTTCGGGACCCAAGAGGAGTTGATGTTTCAGCCCAGGTCCAAAGGCCAGAGAAGAGCAATGTCTGGCTCAGCCGTCAGGCAGGAGATCTCTCTCAGTCAGCCCTTTTTGCTCTGTTCACCGCTGCTGGGGAGGACAATCTGCTTTACTCAGCCTGCTGATTCAGATGCTAATCTCATCCAGAAACCCTTACAGACAACAACACCCAGAATGATGTTTGGCCAAGTCACAGACTGGCTGGCTGTGACCCAGTCATGTTGACCATGACATTAATCATCATGAGTTCACCCCTTGTCAACTTGCACCCATAGGCATGTCCTTAAACCATACTTCATCTCCACATAAAGACAGTACGCACTCATGATTCCGCCTAGTATGATTCAGCTATCCAGTGTACAACCAAAAATACGCTTAAGCCCCTCCTCAGAAGCGGAGGCAAAGTCCTAGAGTGATACTCATTCTTGCTGACGCTTGGTGCCTTCAGCACGTGAATGCGGAATTGAAAGAACTTTACTATGATACAAAGTCAGTACATCTCATATCACACAGAAAGGGGAAAAGACAGGAAAGACAGAAAAATACTTGTTCTGTACACACGGTCGTGACAAAATAGGGAGCAAATACAGCCGTCACAGCCCTAACCTGTAGCTGCTCACGTGGTCAGACTTGGCGCTTGCAGCTGCCTTCTGCCACACGTCCTGCCTTCCTTCTGTCTTCAGCAAGCCCCTCAGCTGGTCGTGGTTCCTTACTTGATGGACTGACCCAAACTGCCATTCCCAAAGCCATGAATAGTCCTCTTTGGACTGGCTTCAGTTTCCCGTTGACTTTAATCCTAGGGCATATTAATACTGAGAGACATCCCAAGGGATTTCCTGTATTTCAGACATTCTCTTCCTTAGTTCGTGGAAGAGTAGTCTTCACAGTTATTGTGAATATTAAATGAGCCTTAACAGATACAAGAAAGTATTAAAATCATGCCTGAAAAAGTGGAAGTGCTTAATCAGTGTTCTCATATATCTGCCAGTACCCAGCCAAAGTTACCTTTTCAAAGCAAATATGTTTAAATAGGGGGTTGCTGAGAAGAAAGAGGGGTAGCTTTTATGTTGCATTTTCATATTTTTAGAGTAGTACTGTTTAGCTTAAATAGATTTTCTTTTTTTTTTTTAAGCAACGTTGTTTTAGATCTCTGCCCAGCAGCCAGTGTTGCCATAGCTGGCCTCAAAAGCCTTAGAATTCGTGGAGTAGCCGTGAGCCCTGGCTCGGGGAGGCCTGCCTCCAGAGTTGAGGCTTTCAAAGAGTAGTGTGTGATTTTTAAAAAGACTTAATGTTTTAATTGAAAACGTTTTTTCAATGCTTGCAGTCCCTTTATACACTAGGAGCAGAAGTGGGGTGTTGGAAGAATGTTCTAAGATAAACACCTGGAAATACATATTTAGTTCCTAAACTTCAGGTTATTTTGCTGTTAGATAAGCAGCATGAATAAGATTTTTTCCAACTTTCTCCATTGAAGGGTCGAGTGGTGGAAAACATCTCAAAGCGATGTGGTGGGTTCCTGAGGAAGCTGAGCTTGCGAGGGTGTATTGGCGTTGGCGATTCCTCCTTGAAGTAAGTCAGTCCACTGTGACTCAGTCTGTCATGGCAGCTTTTAGCTGGCATTCTCATCAGCAAAAATAAGCCAGGCATATTATTTGCTTTTCTTCTGTTGGAATCTTCCTATGTAACTTGCATAGAGTAATGAGAATATCACGATTTTGGAACCAGCAGGCCTGAACTAGAAACCGAGAGCTCCAGTGTGGTCAGAGGTATGGCCTTGGGGCAGGTTACTTCACTTTGCTGTCAGTTCTCTCGTCTCTAAGAGGAGGCAGTTACAGCTCCTTCATGGGAATGTCATGGGTGTCAAGTAACATGTACACAGTACCAGGCACGTAATCATTTTAGTTCACTTCGCTTCTCTTCGTCACTTTCCCATCTTCCTAGGTGCCTTCTCAGAATCACGGCTACCTTGTTGTATGCTGCTGCTGCTGCTAAGTCGCTTCAGTCGTATCCGACTCTGTGCGACCCCATAGACGGCAGCCCACCAGGCTCCCCCGTCCCTGGGATGCTCCAGGCAAGAACACTGGAGTGGGTTGCCATTTCCTTCTCCAATGCATGAAAGTGAAAGTGAAGTCGCTCAGTCATGTCCGACTCTTAGTGACCCCATGGACTGCAGCCCACCAGGCTCCTCCGTCCATGGGATTCTCCAGGCAAGAGTACTGGAGTGGGGTGCCATTGCCTTCTCCGCCTTGTTGTATAAATTATACTAATTAACAAAATAATTCTTTCAAAACTTCTTTACCATAACCTGGGATTTTGCTTACCTGTAATGAGATATGGTTATCACATTCACTTTATCCTCATTAGCAGTATATGCATCCAGCCTAATGCTTGCCCCCTCTTCCTGGATAGCCTTTATTTATTGGAAGTGTTATCACTCCACTGTCAAGGACATGTGCTTCGAGCTTTTTTGAGACAGGACATAATTAAACCTGTATGTCTTTACCCTTGTGGCCTCTGGTGGTGTTTGAGGTTGGCTAAATTAGGACACACACACTGCCCCTCAGAATCTGGGAATGGTCTTTGCCTCTTGGAAGCTTAACCATACCGTAGCATAGTCAATCACAGACCTCCAGTGAGAATGTACAGTGTGTAGTGATTACAAATACTAGAATTTGTAATTGAAACATCCGCTGCACCATTGCTAAGAAAATCAATTCATCGTATCTTCTAAGGATCAAAACACTTCGTCTGTGTTATGGAACACAGAGGTGGGTTTTTTATTGTTAATCAGAAAATTCAGATCATCAGAAAAATTTTGTGCTTCTTCAAAAGCTTTGTAAACCAGTGGAATAGATTGAGTCTGTTTTAACAGGAAACTTAAATATATTTTAGCCACCTGATGTGAAGAGCTGACTCATTTGAAAAGACCTTGATGTTGGAAAAGATTGAAAGCAGGAGGAGAAGGGGACAACAGAGGATGAGGTGGTTGGATGGCATCACTGACTCAATGGACATGAGTTTGGATGAACTCCTGGAGTTGGTGGTAGACAGGGAGGCCTGGCATGCTGTGGTTCATGGGGTCGCAAAGAGTCAGACACGACAGAGCGACTGAATTGAACTAAATGTACCAAATAGGTCCTAAGATAACTTATACCAGAAAACATAAATCTGATTGTGTTTCCACTAAAGAAACTAAAAATGAAGATGTGGATTGTCTGGGGACTGTCAAAGAAACACATTCTCCTCTTGGCACTTGGAATAGAGCCATGGGTAACAAAACTGTCCTGTAAGGCTAAGAATGTTACTGGTTTACCATGAATTTTAGAGCAGAAATCTGTGTCAGTATCTATATAAATTGTTAACGTGTGAGGCCAGATCACTGTGAGAAATAATGATAAACATAATCAAAGGATCCTGACTGGAGGAGAGTTTTGTTACGCCGTCAGGGTTTGGTTGAAAGCATCTGGCACAGCCTCGGCCTCTGTCCTGCCCTTGCCTGTGTGTTCTTGCTGTGGCGCGAGGGGTGCGGTTTGTTTACGAGTGTTGGTTAAGCTTGTGCTATACCAAGTACTGATTTAGGCACTGGAAATACAGTAGTAATTATAGTAGATTGAAATTTGATTCTAATGGGTCTTGTGTATCTGTTCTCTGTAACTCCTGCTCCATCATTAGATATGAAGTCCTGTTGATTTTAAATATTGAGAATTGCACTACAATGAACTGTGCATCTTTAAAGTATACAGTTTGATGTAGTGTAGATTATGCATATACCCATGAAGCTAGCATTGTAATCAAGATCCTGAATGTGTTCATGTCCCACAGAGTTTTCCTCATGTGCCTTTGTCATCCCCTTCCTCCCAGCCTTCTCTACTTCAACTCTAGGAAGCCCCGATCTGCTTTCTGTCACTGTAGGTTAGCTTGCTTTTTCTAGAATTTTATATTTTACAGCATGCACTCCTTTTTGCCTGGCCTCTTTAACTTAACATGATTGTTTTTGAGAGTCACCCATGTTGTTAATGTGTGTCGGTAAGTTTTCATTTGTTTTTATTGATAGGGAGTGGTCCACTGTATGGCATATAATGCATTTTATTCATTCATCTGTTTATGGACATTTGGGGTTTTCCAGTTTTCACCCATTACACGTAAAGCTATCATAAAGGTTTTCATGCAAGATGCATGCCATCATTTTTCTTAGGAATAGAATGGAGTAGATCATTTGATAAGTATATGTTTCACTTTTTAAGAAACTTCCAAAATGTTTCTCGAAAAATTGTACCATTTTACATTCCCACCAGAAGTGTATGATGCTTCCAGTTCCGCTAAGTCTTTGCCAACACTTGGTGGGTCAGTCTTTGTCATTTTAGCCACTCCTATGGATGTGGACAGTGGTATCTCATTGTGGTTTTAGTTTGCATTTCTCTAATGACTAATGCTGTTAAGTGTCTTTTTATGTGATTTTTGCTCTCCATTTATTTTCTTTGCTGAAATGTCTGTTCTAATATTTGGTTGGTTGGTTGTTTTGCCTTTTTTTTTTCCGTTAGATTGTTTATTGTCTTACCATTGAATTTTGAGCATTCTTAATATGTTCTGAATATAAATCCTTTATCAGATATGTTTTGCAAATTTTTTTCCCCAGTCTGTGGCTTACCTTTGTATTATTTTAACTGTCTTTTGAAGTTTTTCATTTTGAGGTAGGTCAGTTTATCAGTATTTTTCTTAGGAATCATGCTTTTGGTATTACATATGAGATCTTTGCCTAACTCAAGGCCTTAAAGGTTTTCTCGTATGTTTCTAGAAGTTCTGTAGTTTAGACCTGTGATCCATTTTGACTTGATTTTTTGTGTATGGTGTGAGGTATAGGTTGATACTCATTTTTTTATCTGTGACATTCAGTTCTTAGCACGATGTGTTGAAATGACCACCCATTTCCCACCAAATTGCCTCTTACAGTTTTGTTAAAAATTATTTGTCCAAATAATTACGGAACTATTTCTGTACTCTCAGTATTTTCCATTGATCGAATTGCCTATCTTTACAGCAGACGCACTGTCTTGATAACTATAGCTTGATAATGAGTCTTGAAATCAGGCTTTCTTAGTCCTTGAACTTAATTATCTTTCAAACCTGTTTTAGCTGTACTAGGTTAGTGGCATTTCCATACAAATTATGGACCCATCTCGTCAATTTCTACAAAAAAGCTTGCTGGGATCCTGATTAGGATGATGGTGAATCCATAGATCAATTTGCAGAGACTTGACATCTTAGAAGTACTAAGCCTTTCAACCCATAAGCCTGGCTTATCTCTCCTTATATTTAGGTGTTTTTTAAATTTCCCTCAGTATGTTATGGAGTTTTCAGTGTACAAATTGTGCACATCTTTTGTCATATGTATCCACAAGTGTTATGAAATATTATTGTAAATGACATTTGAAATTCAAATTTTGATCATTCATTGTTGGTAAATAGAAATATAATTGATTTTTTACAATTTTTTCCATTAAAAAAAAAAAATGTTGTTTACTTATTTGGCCACACTGGATCTTAGTGGAAGTGTGTGGGGCCTGTTAGTTGCCGTATGTGAACTGTTACACGTCATGCCACCATGTAGGGTCTAGTTCTCGAACTCCAGCCTCTGCACTGGGAACATGGAGTCATAGCCAGTACACCACCAGGGAAGTCCTCGAAATATGATTGATTTTTGTACATTAATCTTTTATCCTGCAACCTGAATAGACTCACATTAGTTTTAGTAGTTTTCTTTGTTGGTTACTTTGGATTTTCTTTGTAGACAGTCATGTTGCCTATAAATGAAGATAGTTTTTTTTTTTTTTCTTTTTTAAGGAAGATTCATTTATTTATTTATGGCTGTGCTGGGTCTTTGTTGCTGCATGCGGCTTCTCTCTAGTTGCAGTGGGGGCTCCTCCTCTTTGCAGTGCCAGGCTTCTGGCTGCAGTGGCGTCTCTTGTGGTGCGCAGGCCCTGGGGCGTGCAGGCTTCACTCCTTGCGGCGCACAGCCTCAGTAGTTGCGGCTTGCAGGCTCGGGAAGCGCTGGCTCGGTAGTTGTAGCGCCCAGACTTCTTTGCTCCGTGGCATGTGGGGTCTTCCTGGACCAGGGATGGAACCTTTGTCCCCTGCATTGGTAGGTGAATTTGAAAATAATTTTTCTTGTTTTTCAATCTGTGCATTTTCTTTTTTTTTTTTTTAATTTTATTGGATTATAATTGATTTACAATATTGTGTTAGTTTCAAGTGTGTGGGAAAGTGATTCAGTTATACCTACATTCATTCATTTTCAGATTCTTTACACATATACGGTATTAAAGAATAATGAGTAGAATTCCATGTTATACAGTAATTCTTATTGGTTATCTATTTTATATATAGTAGTGTGTGTGTATGTTAATCCCAAGCTTCTAATTTATCCCTCTCTCCCACATTTCCTCTTCGGTAACCATATAACTTTGTTTTTGAAATCTGTGAGTCTTTCTGTTTTGTAAATAAGTTCATTTGTATCCTTTTTTTTTTTTTTTTTTTTTTTTAGGTAGATTCCATAAATGAGTGATGACATATGATATTTGTCTTTCTCTGTCTATCTTCACTTAGTGTGATAATCTTAAGTCCATCCATGTTGCTGAAAATGGCATTATTTCATTCTTTTTTATGGCTGAGTAATATTTCATTATATAGATATACTACATTGTCTTTATTCCATTGTCAATGGACATTTAAGTTGCTTCCATTTCTTGTCTATGGTAAATAGCACCAAAGTAAATGTGATGAACATTGGGGTCCATGTATCTTTTCAAATTATGGTTTTCCCATACATAGAGCTGGAATAGGATTATTGAGTCACGTGGTAGTTCAATTTTTAGTTTTTTAGGGAACCTCCATACTCCATACTCATCTCCTTTAGTAGTTGTGCCAGTTTGTATTCCCACCAACAGTGTAGATTCCCTTTTCTCCATACCCTCTCCAGCATTTATTGTTTGTAGACTTTGTTTATACTGGCCATTCTGACCAGTGTGAGGTGGTACCTTGCTGTAGTTTTGATTTGCATTTCTCTGATGGTTAGTGATCCAAAGATGAAATTGCCAACATCTGTTAGATCTTAGAAAAAGCAAGAGAGTTCCAGAAAAACATCTACTTCTGCCTTATTGACTAAGGCCTTTGACTGTGTGGATAACAACAAACTGTGGAAATTTCTTCAAGAGATGGGAATACCAGAGCATCTTACCTGCCTTCTGAGAAATCTGTGTGCAGGTCAAGAAGCAACAGTTAGAACTGGACATGGAACAACGGACTGGTTGTTGGGAAAGGAGTGCGTCAAGGCTGTATGTTGTCACCCTGCTTATTTAACTTCTATGCAGAGTACATCATGTGAAATGCCAGGCTGGTTGAAGCACAAGCTAGAATCAAGATTGCCAGGAGAAATATCAATAACCTCAGATACGCAGATGACACCACCCTTAAGGCAGAAAATGAAGAAGAACTGAAGAGCCTCTTGATGAAAGTGAAAGAGGAGAGTGGAAAAGTTGGCTTGAAACTCAACATTCAGAAAACAAAGATCATGGCATCCAGTTCCATCACTTCATGGCAGATAGATGGGGAAAAAATGGAAACAGTGAGAGACTTTATTTTTGGGGGGCTCCAAAATCACTGCAGATGGTGACTGCAGCCATGAAATTAAAAGATGTTTCCTCCTTGGAAGAAAAGCTATGACCAACCTAGACAGCATAGTAAAAAGTAGAGACATTACTTTGCTGACAAAGGTCTGTCTAGTCAAAGCTACAGTTTTTCCAGTGGTCATGTATGCATGTGAGAGTTGGACCATAAAGAAAGCTGAGCACCGAAGAATTGATGCTTTTGAACTGTGGTGTTGGAGAAGACTCTTGAGAGTCCCTTGGACTGCAAGGAGATCCAACCAGTTCATCCTAAAGGAAATCAGTCCTGAATATTTATTGGAAGGTCTGATGCTAAAGCTCCAATCTTTTGGCCACCTGATGCAAAGAACTGACTCATTGGAAAAGATCTTGATGTTGGGAAAGATTGAAGGCAGGAGGAGAAGGGGACGACAAAGGATGAGATGGCTGGATGGCATCACTGACTTGATGGTCATGAGTTTGAGCAAGCTCCAGGAGTTGGTGAAGGACAGGGAACCCTGGCGTGCTGCAGTTTGTGGGGTTGTAAAGAGTCGGACACAACTGAGCAACTGAACTGACTGACTGATGGTTAGTGATGTTGAGCATCTTTTCATGTGCGTATTGGTCATCTCTATGTCTTCTGTGGAGAAGTGTCTTAAGATTCTGCCCATTTTTTGATTGGATTGTTTGTTTTTTGTTGTTGAGTTATATGAGCTGTTTGTATAATTTGGAGATTAAGCCCTTGTTGGTCACATCATTTGCAAATATTTTCTCCCACTTCTTAGGTTTTCTTTTTTTCTTTTTTTTAATTTTTAAATAATGGCTTTCTTGGCAATGCCAAAATGTGGACATTTGAATCAGTTCTGTTTATCCTTGTTTTTATTTCTATTGGCTTGGGAGACTCACCTGAGAAAAACATTTAGGTCAGAAAATGTTTTGCCTGTGCTTTTGGCAAGGATTTTTATGGTGTCATGTCTTATGTTTATGTCTTTAAGCCATTTTGAGTTCATTTTTATGCATGGCAAGAGTGTGTGTTCTAACTTCATTGATTTACATGCAGCTGTCAAACTTACCCAACACCCCTGAGGAGACTTTGCCCATTTTATATTCTTGCCTCCTTTATCAAAAATTAATTGGCCAGCAGTTCAGTTCAGTCGCTCAGTTGTGTCCAACTCTTTGTGACCCCATGGATTGCACCACGCCAGGCCTCCTTGTCCATCACCAACTCCTGGAGTTGACTCAGACTCAGGTCTATTGAGTCAGTAATGCCATCCAGCCATCTCATCCTCTGTCATCCCCTTATCCTCCTGCCTTCAATCTTTCCCAGCATCAGGGTCTTTTCCAGTGAGTCAGTTCTTTGCATCAGGTGGCCAAAGTATTGGAGCTTCAGCTTCAGCATCAGTCCTTCCAATGAATATTCAAGACTGATTTCCTTTTAGATGGACTGGTTGGATCTCCTTGCAGTCCAAGGGACTCTCAGGAGTCTTCTCCGACACCACAGTTCAAAAGCATCAATTCTTCGGCATTCAGCTTTCCTTATAGTCCAACACTCACATCCATACATGACTACTGGAAAAACTGTAGCTTCAACTAGACGGACCTTTGTCAGCAAAGTAATGTCTCTGCTTTTGAATATGCTATCTAGGTTGGTAATAACTTTTTTTCCAAGGAGCAAGCATCTTTTAATTTCATGGCTGCAGTCACCATCTGCAGTGATTTTGGAGGTCAAAAAATGAAGTCTGTCACTGTTTCCACATCTATTTGCCATGAAGAGATGGGACCAGATGCCATGATCTTAGTTTTCTGAATGTTGAGCTTTAAGCCAGGTTTTTCACTCTGCTCTCACTTTTCATCAAGAGGCTCTTTAGTTCCTCTTCGCTTTCTGCCATAAGGGTGGTGTCATCTGCACATCTGAGGTTATTGATATTTCTCCCAGCAGTTTTGATGCCAGCTTGTGCTTCATCCAGTCCAGCATTTCTCATGATGTACTCTGCACATAAGGTAAATAAGCAGGGTGACAATGTACAGCCTTGACGTACTCGTTTCCCAATTTGGAACCAGTCTATTGTTCCATGTCCAGTTCTAACTGTTGCTTCTTGACCTGCACACAGATTTCTCAGGAGGCAGGTCAGGTGGTCTGGTATTCCCATCTCTTGAAGTAATGTCCACGGTTTGCTGTGATCCGCACAGTCAAAGGCTTTGGCATAGTCAGAGAAGCAGGAGGAGATGTTGGCCACAGGTGTGTGGGTTACTGCTGTGCGCTCTGTTCCATTGATCCGTATGCCTGTTTCTGTACCAGTACCACGGTGTCTTCATTAGTGTGGCTTTGTAGTATTGTCCGAAATCTGGAAGAGTTATGCTTCCTACTTTGATTTTATAGCTCTGCTTTGGCAATTCTGGTTCTTTTATTCTTCCATATAAAATTTCAGATTATTCTAGGTCTGTGAAAAATGTCATGGGTCATTTGATAGTGATCGCATTAAATCTGTAGATTGCTTTGGGTTGTATGGCCATTTTAACAATATTCTTCCAATCCAAGAACATGAGATGGCTTCCATTTCTCAAGGGTCTTCTGCAGCACTGCAGTTTGAAAGCATCAGTTCTTTGGCACTCAGCCTTCTTTATGGACCAACTCTAAATCTATAGAGTTTTCTATATATAATATCCTGTCATCTGCATAAAGTATTTTACCTCTTCCTTTCCAAATTGGAAACTTTAATTTCTCGCTCTTGTCTGATTGCTGAGGCTAGGACTTCCATTAATATGTTGAATAGAAGTGGTGAGAATGGATATCCTTGTCTTGTTTCAGATTTTAGCAGGAAGGCTTTCAACTTTTCTACTGTGGAGTATTATATTGGCTGTTGGTTTGTCATAAATAGCTTTTATTATATTGAGATTCATTTCCTGTATACCTACTTTGGTGAGAATTTTATCATGAATGGATGTTGAATTTTGGCAAATGCTTGTTCCTCATGAGATGATCATGTGGTTTTTTATTTTTCTGTTGTTAGTGATGTGTATTACATTGATTGATTCGTGTGTATGTTGAGCCATCCTTAGGAACTTGGGATGAATCCCACTTGGTCATGGCGTATGATTTTTTTTTTTTATATGTTGAATTGGTTTGCTAATATTTTGTTGAGGATTTTACATCTATATTCATCAACAGTATTTTCCTGTAATTTTCTTTTATGGTGGTATCTTTGGTTTTGGTATCAGGGTGATGGGCTTGCCTTGGTAGCTTAGCAGTAAAGAATCTGCCCTCAATGTAAGAGATGGGGGTTTGATCCCTGGCTTGGGAAGATCCCCTGGAGAAGAAAATGACAACTCACTCCAGTATTCTTGCCTGGGAAATCCCATGGACGGAGAAGCCCAGCAGGCTGCAGTCCATGGGATCACACAGAGTCAGGCACCTTTATCCACTAAACAAGAGTCAGGGTGATGGTGGCTTCAGAGCATGTCTTTGGAGTTCCCTCCTCCTAAATCTTTTGGAACAATTTAAGAAGAAATGTTGTGTAAGTTCTTTGTGTGTTTGGTAGAATTTGCCTGTGAAGCCATCTGATCTTCCCCTTTTCTTTGTAGGGAGTTTTAAAATTACAGATTCTATTTCATGCCTAGTGATGAGTCTGTTCAAATGATTTCTTTTTGATTCTGTTTTGGTGTGCTGTAAGTTTCTAGAAAGTCGTCCATTTCTTCTTGGTTTTATTGATTTTTTTTTTCTGCTGTTTTTTAAATCTCTACTCTATTTCCTCCCTGATCTTTATTATTTCTGTCCTCCTGAAGTTAGGTTTTTTTGTTCTTCTTTTTCTAATTCTTTTAGGTGATCAGTTAGGTTGTTTATTAGAGATTTTTCATCTTTTGAGGAATGCCTGTATCACTATGAACTTTGCTCTAAGAACTGCTTTTGCTACATCTCATAAAGTTTTGTATGGTTGTGTTTTCATTGTCATTTGGTCTCAAGGTGTTTTTAATTTCCCTTTTGGTTTCCTCATTGATCCATTGGTTTTTTAGTAGAGCATTGTTTAGTCTCCATGTAATGGTTGGGTTTTTTAACAATTTCTTTTCTTGTGGTTGATTTCTTTTCCTTTTTTTTTTTTTAGGTTAATTTGTGCTTTTATTTGCCAGTATAATTTAACTACAGTGGCCTGCAAACATTTTTGGTCTAAAAAAATACATTTTACATCAGTCCAACAAAAACACAAATGTATAACATGTATACGTATGTAAAAGTGAAATAAAAATTTTGCCACAAATGTCTACCCTGAGTATTAATTCTTTTTGAGACTTTTTTTTTTTTTTAAGCAGTTTTAGGTTTAGAACAAAATTGGCAGAAAGGTACAGAAATTCCCCATATACCCTTGACCCTCACTTGCATAACCATTATTAACAGGGTGGTACTTTTTTTTTCTTTTTAAACCAAGAATGAACTGTATTGAGCCATCATACCCACCAGAGTGCACCATTCTCCTTCGGGTTCGCTTTAATGAAGTGAATAGTGTTGGGTGTTCTATTTTAGACAGAAGTATGATGACGGACATCCATCCTTATAATGTCATTCAAAGTATTTTCACTGCTCATAAAAACTTAAACACTCTGTGTGTTTATCTGTTCTCTCTCCCAAACTCCTGGCAGCCATTGATCTTTTTATTGTCTCCATAGTTTTGCCATTTACAGAATGGCATGCAGTTGAAATCCATTTTTACGTTTTTCTTTCTCCTTGAAAAGAGAGGTTCAAAACCTTTATGTCTGCAAGACTACTCTTGGTTTTACTGATTTTTTTTCTGTTGTTTTTTTAAATTTCTACTTTATTTCCTCCCTGATCTTTATTATTTCTGTCCTGCTGACCTTAGGTTTTTTTGTTCTTCTTTTTCTAATTCTTTTAGGTGGTAGGTGAGGTTGTCTATTAGAGATTTTTAATCTTTTGAGGAATGCCTGTTTCACTATGAACCTTCCTCTAAGAACTGTTTTTGCTACATCTCACAGATTTTTGTTTGGTCCATCCCCGCCCATGCACGGACTGGACAGACTCTAGGTGCGAACTCCTCCACTGAACACTGCAGCTTTTCTTGTAACACTGAGCCCTGAGGCAGCGGTCCTGCCAGCAGCCACATGCAGGTGCGGGGATGTGTGCTGGCTGTTTGCTTGTAGGAAGGTCGCAGGCTTTGTGCCCTTTGTCGCAGTGAAACCTGTGGGCGATTCACAGTTTTGTGCCGTTGTGGTCAGAGAAGATGCTTGGCGTGATTTCCATACTCTCAAATGCGTTGAGGTCAGGTTTGTGCCCTGGTATGTGGTCAGTCCCAGAGAATGTCTCATGTGCACCTGAAAAGAATGTGTACTCTGTGTTTTTTGTTAGTTTTTGGATATAATATCCTGAAAATATCAATTAAATCTATCTGTTCTATTGTGTCATTTAGGTTCTCTGTTGCCTTATTGATTTTCTGTCTAGAAGATCTGTGTCTTGATGTCAGTGGGGTTTTGAAGTCTCCTACTATTATAGTATTCCCATCAGTTTCCCCCTTTATGTCCATTAATACTAGTTTTATGTACTTGGGTGCTCCTATATTAGATGTATATATGTTGACCAGTGTAAAATCCTCTTCTTGTATTGATCTCTTTATCATTATTTTGTGTCCTTCTCTTTTGCTTTACAGTCTATTTTGTTTGATATAAATGGTGTAACTCCAGCTTTTTTGTTACTTCCATTTGCATGAATATCTTTTTCCATCCCTCTACTTTCAATCTGTGTGTGTCCTTTGCCCTAAGGTGGGTCTCTTGTTGGGAGCAGATTGTAGGCTTTTTTTTTTTTAAATCCAGTCTGCCACTTGATGGGTTTTGATTGGAGTATTCAGTCCATTGACATTTAAGGTAATTATTGATACATATGTATTCATTGCCAAATTAAGCCTTGTTTTCCAGTTTGTTCTTTGTTTTTCCTTGGTTTTACTCTTCTTTCTGTGGTGTGATGTTTTCCTTGTTTTTTATGCTTGTGTTCTCTTCTTTTTGGTTTTTGTGGCTTTATTGTAAGTTTTTGACTCATGGGTGCCTGGTTTTTGAAGTATGTTAATGCCTTCTTATATCTGCTTTCTGTAGAGTGATAGTCACATAGGCTCAAACACATTCCAAAAAAAAAAAACGGAGTCTGCATTTTCTTACTCTCCTTGCCCGTATTTTATGATTTTGGTGTCCTGTTTTACATCTTCATGTTTATCCTTTTGCTGTTCCTTGTATTTATTGTTGGTTTCACAGTTTTTTTTTTTTTCTTTTTGATCTGTGTGTTGGCTAGTTTAAGTAATTTACTTTCTGATTATGATTTCCTCCTTTCTATATCTTCTTGCTTCTTTTCTATTTAAAGAAAATCTTTCAATATTTTTTCCTTCTATTCTAAATGATAATCATGGTGGGTAGCTAGAGTATTCTGGGTTGCAGAGTTTTCCCTTTTGAGACTGGGAATATATTTTGCCCTTCCCTTCTGGCCAGCGGTGTTTCTGTGGTGAAATCAGCCCATAGCGTTATGGGGGTTCCCTTGTAATGAACTTTTTCTCTTTGCTTCTTTAGAATCCCCTTTTGTCTTTAGCTTTTGCCATTTTTATTATAATATGTCATGGTATGGGTCTGTTTGAGACCTCCGTGCTTCCTATATCTGGATATATATTTCCTTCTTTAGGTTTGGGTAGTTTTCAGCCCTAATTCTTCAATATATTTTCAGTCCCCTTTTGTCTTTCTTCCCCTTCTGTAATCCCTGTTAGGTATATTGGCATGCTTCAGGCTCTTCCATAGGTCTCTTATATTCCTTTTTTTTTTCATTTGCTCTCTGATGTGTTGATTGGGTAATTTCCATAATTCTTTCTTCCAGATCACTTATTCTTTCTTCTGCTTTATTCATTCTGCTCTTCATTGCCTTTAGCTCAGCTGTCGTCTCACCAATAAATGTTTCTTGGCTCCTTCTAGTTTCTAGTTCCTTTTTACAGTAATCTGCATTTCTGTTGGTAGCCTTTCTCAGTCCCTTCAGCATTTTCATTACCTCCTTTGTGGCCTTGGTGTCTCTCCGACTGAAGAGGTCCGCTTCATTGTTCCTTCAGGGGAATTCTCTTGGCCTTTTAACTGGGAGTGGCTCCTCCGCTTCTTCATTTTGCTTGTATTTCTCTTTTTCTGTGAGTTTAGGAGGAACAGTTATCAACTGTGGTCTTGGAGGGCTATTTCTGTGTGGGCGTGCTCCTGCCTAGCTTGTACGGGTTTAATGTTTTTTGGCGTGAGGGCTGTTTTTAGTTTGGATGCTTGCGGTCTTTCCTCTGTGTGTGCTGGCTGTTAGCCCTGGAGAGGGGGTGTGCAGGAACACGGGCGTGCATTTGCCCAGAAGGCAGGGGAAAGCGGCTGGCTCCTGGTTGCAGGACCCTAGGTGGCGGTTGCGTGTGCTCCCAGGAAGTCGGGGTGGGAGTTGGTGCCTGGTCGTGGGACCCTCTGCAGCAGCAGGGGTCTGTTCCCACCTCTGGCAGCAGGGCGGCTCACACCCATCCCTAGAACTCGTGTTGCTGGTGCCCTGCTGCCTGAGAGCTCCTGCAGAGGATGCTCCTCAGGCGGCCCACCCCTCTCCTCCTGTGCCCCCAGAAACGGTGCCCTGCCTCTCTGGAGGGCCCAGGCCTCCCCCCATGCTCCCCCCGACTGTGGCTCACCACACCCAGCCAACCCCAGTCCTCCCCAGGCCTGCCCTCTGACGCCCGGGCCAAAGCACCCACCCCCTCCCGCCCCAGCAGGAGCGGCTCAGGCTGGAGGGAGCCAGGCGCACTGGCCTTCTCTGCTTTGGCCTCTGCAAACCGGTTCCTGCGTTCTCCTCCAAGGCTCCCCGCCTGTCCCAGCTGATCTCCCCACTGGGAGGAGACTTCCCAGTGTGTGGAGACCTTCCCTCTTTCACAGCTCCGTCCCAGGGCGCAGGTTCTGTCTAGACCCCTTTGTCTCCGTCTCTCTTGTGTGTGTGTGCTGCCCAGTTGTGTGGAGATTTTCTCGCCTCTTTGGAGGTCAGAGGTCTTCGGCCAGTATCCAGTAGATGTCCGGTGAGATTGCTCCACATGCAGATGTGTTTTTGATGCATGTGTGGGAGAAGGTGAGCTCCACGTCCTGTCTCTCCGCCGTCTTGATCCCATCACCCATAATTTCTTAAAATACATTTTCAGCTCCTTCCCTTTTCTCCTCTGGAGTCCCAGGTGTGTAGATTGGCGTGCTTTATCGTCATTCATAAACCTCACGTGTTGCTTTCAGTTTCTTTTCGTTGGTCTTTCTGTCCGCTGTTCTGGCTGGGTGATTTCACTTCTGTCTTCCAGATCACTTATTCATTTTTCACTTTAGTGTGCCATCCATTGTTTCTACATTGGTTTTGGTCTGCTTTTGAATGGTTCGTCTTTATAGTTTCTAGTTCCTCGTTACAGTGACCTTGCATTTCTCTCAATAATCTTTCTGAATTCCTGTGTCATTTTTATTACCTCCTTTTTGAACTTGGAATCTAGTGGATACTCTGTCAGGAGCTGCCTCTTGTTTTTTATTTGTATTTCCTTTTGCTTGTCCTCAGTCTGCGTTGCTGCACGTAGGCTTTCTCTAGCTGTGGGGAGCAGCGGCTCCTCCGGTTGCAGCGTTCAGGGGCTTGTGGCAGGGGCTCCTCTTGTTCCAGCGTGCGGGCTTCAGTAGTTGGCGGCGCCTGCGCTCAGTAGCTTGGCATACAGGCTCAGTTGCATGTGGAGTCTTCGTGGACCAGGGATCGAATCCCTGTCCCCTGCTTTGACGGGTAGATTCTTAACCACTGACCTCCCAGTACCAGAGAAGTTCGATGTCTCTTGTTTAATTGGTAGTAGTTTGCTTTTTTATTTTATTTAACTTTCTCTGTCTCTGTGAATTTAGGAGAAATAACTGTCCACTGTGGCTCTGAAGGGCGGTTTTTCTGTGGGAGCATCTGTGTAGACTGTCAGGCCCAGAGGTTTTTGGCGTGAGGGCTGCTTCTGGTATGGATGCCAGCCACCTCTTTGCTCAGAGTGTGCTGTCTGCTGTCTCCTTGCTAGAGGGAGGTGATGGTGTGCGTAGTGTCTGGAGCCTGCGCTCCACGTGCAGTGGGACTTGCTCTTCGCTCCGTCATTGTCTCTGTCGAGGGCAGGGCCTCCTCCCCAGTGGTGGAGGTGGAGGCTCTGAGGGTCTGGTTCCATCAGGCTCCGTTGTTCTGAGTGTGTGTCCTGCACCAAAGGAGCTGATCGCGGAAGCAGGCGGGGCTTGCGGTCACAGCAGCCCTGTGTGCACCTGTGTAGGCATCGGTGGTTCCGCTCTGAGGCAGCCCGGGGTCACACAGCTTTCTCTGTTGTGTTTGTCCCAGATCCAGTGCAAGGCTGGGGTGTGGGGTAGGCTGGGGCTCGGGACTGGGGCATCGTGGCTGCAGGAGTTGAGGTATCTGGGCTGCCCCCTAAGATCTGGGCTGCCTCTCTGGCAGTCTTCTCCCAGGACCTGTCCCAGAGGTAAGCTGTGGTGTGGAGCCGGTGGAGACAGAATGCTCTAGAAAATGCTTGCTGTGAACCGCTGCCCAGGGCCTGTCTCCTGGGGTCAGCACTTGGGTGCTGCGCTGAGTGCTCCCCAGCTAGACCCGCGCCCGCTGTGAATGCTGACCGTGGGTTCCATGAATCCACCTGGATCCCACTCTGGGTGTGTGTGTGACTAGCCCGACCCAGTCTTTAGCTAGACCCGCGTCTCCATCGGGCTGTGCAGTGGGCAGGGCTGGGGTGTTCGCCCCTTCAGACTGGGAAGTGCCTGAGGCAGCAGCCACCGTGTGAGGCCCTCTGCCCTGATGGTTGGCACGCTCCTCACGGGTACAGCCTGGGCTTCTCCAGCCTCTGTCTCCCTCTGGGATTCCCCGCAGGCAGGTGGGCTTGTCTCCTGGGGCAGGACCCCAGGCTTGGGTTGCTGATTGAGAGTCAGCTTGCTCCCTCCCCGGGGCAAGGGGTCCAACCGCGTGGACTTTCTTGTCCTCACAGGTCCCAAACCTGGTCGTCCCACCTGCCTTTTTTGTGCTTCCCAGTTATGTGGATATTTTTCTTGTAGCTTTCGTTGTGTGGTTCAGTTTCCTGTGAGTTATTCCTCACGTAGATGCATTTTTGGTGTGTTCATGGAGGGGTGAGCGCCATGTCCTCCTCCTCCGCCGTCTTGACCCCCTTTTCTTACGTTGGTTGGTTTTCGAATGTTAAACCAGCCTTCCACCCTTCAGAGAGGCCCTTGTTGAGTTGTCCTGTACTGCATTTTTACACGTTGTTGTATCCTATTTGCTGAAATTTTGTTAAATTTTTTCTTATATTTGTGAAGGATGTTGTTCTGTGGTTTTCTTGTGATGTTTTTGTCTGGTTTAATTATCAGGTTGTGATCATTATAATTTTAATTATAGCCTTACAGAATGAATTAAAATGTGTTTTCTCCTCTCCATCTTTCTTGAAAAGTTTATGCAGAATTTGTGTTGTTTTACCTTACTTGGTTTGGTAGAATTCACCATTGAGGCCTGCTGTGCCTGCTTGTTTTTTATGGAAGGGTTTTAACTATAAATTCTATTTCTTTAATATATATAGAACTTTTCCAGTTTTTTAATTCCTTCTTGAGTTAGTTTTGGTATAGTTTTTGCCTTTCAAAGATTTTGTCCATTTCGCCTAAGTGCTTGAAGTTTTTGCAAAAAGTTGTGAATAATACCCTCTTGCTATCATGTTAATATCTAAAATCTGTAGTGATAGCTCTTTGCTCCTGATTTCGGTAATTTGCTTTTTTTTTTTTTTTTAACTATATGAAAGTAATTGCTATGTCTAATAAAAATCACAATGATTTTCAGTGCCTATTGCAATATATATATATATATATTCTTTGAATTTTTATTAACATTAATACCAATTTTTAAAGAGTAAAGATGCGTAAATTTCTCTGATAGTTGTAATATTTGTCTTTTTATTCCTGGTCAGCCTAGCTGTGCTGTGTGTGCGTAGTCATGTCCGACTCTTTCTGACCCCATGGACCTCATAGACTCTTGGCAAGCCCACCCACTGAGCTCCTCTGTCCATGGTGATCTCCAGGCAAGAATACTGGAGTGGGTAGCTGTTCCCTTCTCCAGTATTTGTAGGATTTGTAAGTTTATAATTTTCATGACACTTTTGGCCATTACTCTTTCTGATTGTCCTGCCCGACACAGGCTCTTGTTCTTTAGGGACTCCAGCCGCATGTTCATTAGGTTGCTTGAAGCTGTCCCATGGTTCTTTCATGCTCTGTTTTAGTTCTCTTTTCTTTCCATATTTCTTTTTAGATACTTTCTGTTGCTATGTGCTTTAAATTCACTAATCTTTTCTTCCACGGTGTCTCAGTTCAGTTCAGTTCAGTTCAGACCCCATGAATCGCAGCACGCCAGGCCTCCTTGTCCGTCACCAACTCCCGGAGTTCACTCAGACTCACGTCCATCGAGTCAGTGATGCCATCCAGCCATCTCATCCTCTGTCATCCCCTTCTCCTCCTGCCCCCAATCCCTCCCAGCATCAGAGTCTTTTCCAATGAGTCAACTCTTTGTATGAGGTGGCCAAAGTACTGGAGTTTCAGCTTCAGCATCATTCCTTCCAAAGAAATCCCAGGGCTGATTTCCTTCAGAATGGACTGGTTGGGTCTCCTTGCAGTCCAAGGGACTCTCAAGAGTCTTCTCCAACACCACAGTTCAAAGGCATCTATTCTTCGGTGCTCAGCTTTCTTTGCAGTCCAACTCTCACATCCATACATGACCACTGGAAAAACCATAGCCTTGACTTGATGGACCTTTGTTGGCAAAGTAATGTCTCTGCTTTTGAATATGCTATGTAGGTTGGTCATAACTTCCCTTCCAAGGAGTAAGCGTCTTTTAATTTCATGGCTGCAGTCACCATCTGCAGTGATTTTGGAGCCCAGAAAAATAAAGTCTGACACTGTTTCCACTGTTTCCCCATCTATTTCCCATGAAGTGATGGGACCAGATGCCATGATCTTCGTTTTCTGAATGTTGAGTTTTAAGCCAACTTTTTCACTCTACTCTTTCAGTCTCAATCTACTATTATCCCATTTGTACATTTTCATCTCAGTCATGGTGGTTTTCCTATTTAAAAGTTTAATTTGTATCTTTATGTCTTTCATGTCTCTGTGTAACATGCTGAATAGACATGAGGTGTTTAATTAATATCTTCACTCCAGCTTCATAGAAGTGTATTCTACAGAACACAGTCATGGTAACTTTTCCTGCCTTTGTCCGCTATTTCTGGGCTTCCCAGGTGGTGCACTGTAGTGGTAAAGAAGCTGCCTGCCAGGGCAGGAAGTGTGAAAGACACGCAAGTTTGATCCCTGGGGTGGGAAGGTCCTCTGGAGGATCTAAGTATTCTTCAGTATTCTTGCCCATGCGGTTGTATGAGCAGGACGCAGCTTAGCACAGCACCCCTCTCTGTGTCTAGCATCTGTGTCAGTTCTGGATGGCCTTACTAGATTGAATTTTCTCTTCATTATGGATATATTTTCCTTCTTATTTGAATGGATGGTAATTTTTTGTTCAATGCTAGACATTGTGAATATTATTTAGGGTACAGAGTATTTTTGTATTCTGATAAATATACTTGAGTTTTGTTCTGAGACGTAGCTGAGTTACTTGGACATAGTTCCTTTGAACTAGGAGATCTTTTTTTGTTTGTTTTTAATAGGTTGGACCGAAGCAGTGGTTAGCCTAGGGACGGTTGTACTGCTCTTCTGAAGCAAGATGCTTCTCAGTACTCTGCGCAGTACCCCACGCATGATGGCATTTTCACTCTTGTCCCGTGGGCATGGGTACTCTTACTCAGCCTGGGTGAGCTCTGGCTTTGTCCCCTTAATGCTTCTCGTTGAGTCCTTCCCTGGTTTTGGGTGATTTGTACACGCTGCTGACTAGAACTCTGCTGAATTCTTGAGGGAACCCTTTGCAGATCTCTGGAGTCCTCCCCATTCTCATACTCTTCTCTGATCACTCTGACAGCCATGGTCAGACATTTGACTCCATACACTCAGATCAGGCAGTCCACTAGGCTCCAGCTGGGTTCCCTTTCCCTACACCACCGCAGAGCAGAAAGAGCAGGTAAGATTGATGCATGGTTTGAGGCCAGGTTTTGGAGACCTTTGGGTACTACATGGAAGCATCAGGACTCAAGCCTGTAAGATACACCGAAGCCATACTTCAAGGAAATGCAGATGACCTAAGCAAGTCCTTGCTATATATGTTAAGGAGTAAGTGGCGAGTTAGGGGTGTTGCTTCTGGCCATGCTGCCAAGCCCCAAATCATTGAGGGCATCGCCCTTCATGACTCGGTGTCCTCACCAGTAAAGGATGGGCCTTGATACTGATCGATTGCTGGCCCTGTCAGTGGCCAGAGATGGTTCCTCCGGAAGGGCCCGTGAAGGGCCAGCACAGCACAGCACAGGAGGGACTCGACCCCTTCCGTTGCTGCCGCCTGATTTCTCTGTAGATGAGAGCTGGGAGCCCGACCTCTGCTCTCAGACAGCTGCCAGAGGCTGAGTGAAGGAGCGTTTCAGCTGATACGCAGTCTGTCTAGGGCTTTGCTTCTCCAAGTGGCGTCCCCAGAGCAGCAGCACTGGCATTACTTGGGAACTTCTTGGAAATGGCAGACCCCCGAGCAGTCTGCCTCGCTCCACCAGCAGACTTCCGCGACGACAGGAACTCAGCTGTTTCCTGTGATCGTCAGAATTCCAAGGACACTGGTAGCTGCGGTCAATAGTTACATATTATAGACTTAGAAACTTAAGAGAGTAGATCCACCATAAATTAAGCTTTTGAAGAGCGTTCTTCTCAATGTGAGTGGTTCCACATGCCCTCTGGTGGCTGCCTCACAACTTGCAGGGAGTTTTAGAAATGTTTTCTCATTTTAGGACCTTTGCACAGAACTGCCGAAACATTGAACATTTAAACCTCAATGGGTGCACAAAGATCACTGACAGGTAAGGACCAGAAGTCACTTTGGTGACTGATAGGCCCTGGGAGAGTGAGGGGAGGGAAAGGTGGTTGAAAATACCTTTAGCCCGCCTGTCCTTTTTCAGCACGTGTTACAGCCTTAGCCGATTCTGTTCCAAGCTGAAACATCTGGATCTGACCTCCTGCGTGTCCATTACAAACAGCTCCTTAAAGGGGATCAGGTAAGAGTGCCTGTCAGTGGCGGTTATGAGCAATACCCAAGGCTCGAGCATCCTGGTGTTTGAAACCTTCCTTCGGTCCCCCTGCGGCAGGAAGTGGGCGGCTCAGGTCGGGAGGTCTCTCCCGGGAACTGGTTTGTGGGTCTCTGAGCTCAGAGATGTGCCTGCGCTCTCCGTGGGATGGACTGCACAGGCGCGGCTGTTTCCTGATCTCCCAGCGAGGGCTGCCGGCACCTGGAGTACCTCAACCTGTCGTGGTGCGACCAGATCACCAAGGACGGCGTCGAGGCGCTGGTGCGCGGCTGCCGCGGCCTAAGGGCCCTGCTGCTGAGGGGCTGTACGCAGGTACCCGTCCGCACGCCAGGCTTGTCTGCGCGCGCGTCACTGGGGAGCCGGGGCCCCCTGTCCCCCAGCTGGCTCCACCTCTTCTGTGTTCTCCGCTCTTGCAGCTAGAAGATGAAGCTCTGAAGCACATTCAGAATTACTGCCATGAGCTCGTGAGCCTCAACCTGCAGTCCTGCTCCGTGAGTAGCGTGCCTTTCCCTCGAGCTTCCTCCAGGGCAGGTGTGGGGGTTGAGGGGTCGCCACTCCCTTAGCTCACATCCCAAGTCCTTCTGTGACCCACCGCTTCCCACAGATGAAAGAACAGGAATCTAAACAGAAAGGCCAATGCAGAGCCACGAACATTTCCCCTAAAAATAGCAGAGATGAGAGTCTTGATTTATTTGAAGGTATCAAGGATGCTATGAACTAGTCACTAACCTGAGCAGTTCCTGGGGAGGTCTCAGTGTTATATCTTTGCTTATAAACTGGGAGTGATGGCACCTCTCATGGTGCCTCAGTGGATAAAAGGAAATAACAGGTATGAAGAATAAAGGGTGAGGTGTGATTTGCATCAGTGCATGATCAGCCTGTGAAAGATGATTGGTTTTTTCACTGTTGTTGATAATTGAGCATTGAGGAAGATGCTTGCTGCAGCCAGCTGGGTTTCTCAAGGAGAATGTCATTTTTGAGAAAATTAAATGAAATCCCTTGTATTTGGCATTTAGTGAGTGAATCATAAATCTTATAAGTCCCTAATGATGAGAGATAAACCAGAAACTATCTTACGAGGAAATACTGACCTCATGAGACAGCGCCATTCAGAAACAGGAGCTGGAATTGCATGTAGGGTAGCACTGGCAGGGGGCTTGAAGTCTGACATAAGCGCACATGTTTATAGTTACAGAAATTAGTGTATTTAAATAAAGATATTAAATTTTTATAGCTAAATTCATAGAATTTAAGCCATTTATCAATAATTTAGTGATTTACTAAACCACTTCAGGAAATATTATAAATATACACATATATGATTTATACAATAGGTATCTTTTAATTAGCAATAATCTGTAGAAATCCAACCAAAAATTAATGTCACTTAACCAGGCAAATCTCATGAGCTGTTTGTTAAATCTGATTTTTAACACAAGTTTATGAATTTTTCCTGGAAAAAGACTCTGAGTAGGAAGTGGAATTTAAAAATTTTACTGTTTGTAATGCCTGAATATTTTAAAGCTGTGCAGAGGGAACCTGCCTTCCCCGTACTTAACCTTGTTTCGGTTACACTGTCAGGATGAACATTAGGTTGCGGGTAACCCCGGGCAGTCGGCGGGCGGGAGGCTCCGCGTGGCGCCCCGGCCTCTGACCGTGCGCTTGGCTCCGCAGCGCGTCACGGACGACGGCGTGGTGCAGCTGTGCCGGGGCTGCCCGCGGCTGCAGGCGCTCTGCCTGTCCGGCTGCGGCAGCCTCACCGACGCCTCCCTGACAGCCCTGGCCTTGAACTGCCCCAGACTCCAGTGAGTGCACCCTGAGGGCCTGGGGCCGAGCAGGGGGCGGGCGGGGGGCTTCTCGCAGCCGGTGGAATAGGAGGCCGTGGAGGCAGCGGTTGAGTCGGTGGCTTCTGTCAGATGAGCTGGGACGGGACGGAGCGTGCACCGGCTCCTTTGGGGCTGTGTGGGGGGCGTTACTCTGTCCATCCCCAGGGCACCTGAGTCTGCATTTCCTGATGGGCATCACTCAGATGCCCACCCGTTTGGCCTCGTCCTGCCATTACTTTGACATGTGAGTGATCTGTGAGCAGAGGGACAGTGAAAATACATTTTAATTGTTTACAAGTCAATACATACTGGAATAATATTGAAAAACAAGAGCAGTCGTGTGCTGGTATTGTGGGAAGATCCCTGTATTTACTGCCCTGTTTGGGGTGGGACTCCCTAAGCCTCGGTTCTGTGTCAAAGAGTGGAGTAAACTCAGCACTGTAAAGCAGGCTCTCCTTTCGCGTGGTTAACCCGCTGCTCCTTTGTTTCCCCCGCACTCTGCACCCCAGGATCTTGGAGGCCGCCCGATGTTCCCATCTGACTGATGCGGGCTTTACGCTTCTAGCTCGGGTAAGACAGGTGTTACCAAAACAACCAACCTCTCAGCCACCTCCCTCCAGAGCGACTCGGAGTGTGCAAAAAATGGCCTTCAGCAATGACAGGCCCCAAGTAGAATAGAGTCCTGGTGGGGCTGTGGGGTGCATTCTGTATTTTCTCCCTCGGGCCCGGGAGCTGGGGGGTCCTATACCAGGAGTGGGGGCCTGGCCCTCAGTCTCACTTTGTCAGGCGGGGCCACAGTGGGAGCAGCCTCCTCCCTGTGGGAGAGCCCTTCCTCACAGACCCCGACTCTCGTCTCAGCAGCGTCCCTCGGCTGTGCCGGGCTCTGCCTCTGCACCCCTCTCCACACCCCCCTGCCGCCCAGAGCCGCTGTCTTCCTGGGGCTGCTGTGACTCGGCCTCCTATCGCATCCCCCACCAGCCACCCGGTGGTGAGCGCCCCACCCCATATCCTCCCAGAAACCCCTCGGTGGCTAAAATCGACACGCTGGGACCTGCGAGCCCCCGGGAAGGTGTAGACGAGAGAAGGACACGTGGCCGCCCCCAGTGCCCACTTCCATGTGACTGTGATTCCAGGGGCGCCTGCTCAGATGCGCCGGCTCCCTGGGTCACTGTGGGAGCAGGGGATGTCTCATGGGTTCTCATGAACTCTTGCAGAATTGCCACGACCTGGAGAAAATGGATCTTGAAGAATGCATCCTGGTGAGTGCACCCCTGACAGCCCTGCAGGGCGCCCTGCAGCCACAGACAGGTGTAACCGGAGGTGCTGGCACGCTCTGGTCTGGAGCCTCCTTGGCCCAGCACGGGTGTCAGGGCGATGCGTACACTCTGGGCTGTTCTCAGTCATCAGAGCTGAGTTCAAGATAGTACCATCTTTTGCCAAACTTTAAAAAAAAAAAAAGAAACCCTGATTTTCACATAACTTCTGGGAGAAAAAAGCTTGCATGCCGAGTGATGAGGCAACTGCACAGAGAAGAATCCTGGGCCCCCTCGCCCACTCCCACTTTGTGCCTTGCACCCTGTGGGGGTCCAGGGTAAAGACGAGAACAGCCTCGCAACCCAGGGAGTAAGCAGATTTGAGGTTGCTGGTGAGGAGAGAGCTCCCAGCCCGCGTGTGCTTGACGTGGGTTTTTAATTCTCTTTTGCACCGTTTGGTTCTTGTGTTCAGGAGAAGCGGGGTTAGGTGGTAAGCTCTGGTGTGGAAGCCACACTGACACAGTATGTTTCTCTGCAGATAACCGACCGCACGCTCACCCAGCTCTCCATTCACTGTCCTAAGCTGCAAGCCCTGGTGAGTCAGCTCTTGGTGTTGGACTTACCTCTCAGGGATGAGAGATGCCCTGCCACCCTGCCCCACTACCGCAGGAACCTCCTGTCTGGAAGGGTGTCGTCCATCATCCTTGGTTTCAGGGGTCTGTTAGTTGGGCTGACTTGGGAGGTAGAGAATCTACGTGTTACTGTTTTCGTTTTTGGATGTGAACCTAATACAGGGACCCAGGTCCTTACACAAATTCACGGTCAACCTGTCAGAGTGAAAAGGTCATGTATCTCTGTGGAGGGGGGATTAGTGAGTATACCGAAAGGTCCAGAATGAGCGGTGAAGAGTGCTGCACTCGGGCACGCTGACCTCGCACGCATGTTCCATCCGCTGTGTGAACTCAGCCGCCTGCTCCCCCAGATACCCAGACTCGATCCCAACAGCCCTGCCAGGCGGGCACCATGGACACCCCATTTTACCAGCAAGGAAGCCGAGGTGCAGAGCACTTCAGAAACGTGCCATTTGCAGAGCTGCCCAGATGGTGAGGCTTCCCTGGGCTCTGGTCTGCCCACTGTCCTGGGATATCAGCAGGGTTTTATAGCATCATCAAAGCGCCATCTGGCCTGAGTTACTCCCCCCTTGCCCCCAGTTCCCCTTATTTCCACATTTCTCCTGGGTCCTTCTCCCTCAGGCACAAGCGTGCTAGGCTTTGGACAGCTCTGGGACTGTCTTTTGGAGTTTGGGGTCAGATTTCAGAGCTAGTCAGGACCTACCTCTTACCAGATTTTCCACGAAACGGTTTCCCTCTACTGTATCTGCCGACGATTCTGCACTTTTCGTGTCTTCACTCCCAAATTGGTTGTGATCCGGTTTCTAATTGACAGAATCTGTTCCTCAGATGGGATTTGTCCACCCCTTGTCCCCGAGATGTGAGGAAGGTCAGGAGTCCCGGGCTTTGTTCTGGTTTAACCTCCTTCCCCTCGGTTGCCCAGAGGCTCTCTCTCTGCCTTTCCCTGACCCTGAGATACCCTGGTCTTGGACTCCCACCAGCTCCCCAGCTCCTGGAGGGCGGGGTCCACTCCAGCAGGAAATGTTATGCAAAGACTGCTGTCCCCAGCGGTGGTTCCAGTGACAGAAATCTTCTGTTTTCCCCTGTACTCATACAAGCAACCCCCAGAAAGAGGACTTAAGAGACACTCTAAGAAAACCCCAAATAAGGGCCTCAAGTAAAGAAAACGAGAAAGAAGCATGGAGGATTATTAGAAGAGCAGGGAGACAGGTGAGCCGAAATCCAGATTTAGCCACGTGTGTCTTGCGGGAGGGGCGCCCGAGCCAGACCTTGCCCTAGGCTCTGGAGAGTGACAGGGTCAGCGGAGGTGGCTTTACCCTAACCCAGAAACTGCAGGGCAGAGTGTGTCTGGGTCCCTCTGAGGGATGCTCCAGCGCCTTCCCCACTTTGAGGGCGGACATGGTAGCCATGCCTCTGGGCCCCCAGGTGGAGTCGAGGGTGAGCGGCAGCGTGGGTGGTGTTGGACACGTGGCCGGTGCCTGCCTCCCTGGGGAAGGGCTCTGCTGCCGCCCCAGGGGGCCCTCCCCCAGCCCCGAAGCTGAGAGGCAGGGTCCAGAATTGGGAAACATGGTGTTTATCTTTCAGTAAAGCTGTGCAAGCAGGAAGCTGTGAGGGGAGTGGCCCCTAGCAGGTGGCGCTCACACCTCATCTGCTGCACTTCAGTCCCAGGTTGTCCTGTTCATTTTTCATATGAATGAGGCAAGTGTGTGTACACACCCCCCTCTTCCCCTCAAGGAACTGCTCTGTGACAAGGATGGGCCTTGTCCTCTCAAAAACCCTAAATCTAGAAGGCTATCTGAAAGGGAAACTGAAGCAAACAAGGGGGACTCCAGATTCAGAAGAACCCAGAGGAGCGCAGGAAGTTTGTGCAGAGGTTAAGGAGCCTCCTTGGTCCTTTGGTTCGCAGCCTGTAGGATATGCCGTCAGCGGGTTTCAGTGACACTGAGAGGCTGGCTTCCACTTAGTATCAGAGCCAGTTTTTTGGGCTTTTAAAAAATATCAGTGCAGCTCATTGCTCCTAGAAGCTATCCAAGAATTTTAGCTATTAAAGAATAAAGAATCCTAGCCAATAAACGCTGTGTTCCTTAGTGGATACTACAGTGTTTTAGCTTCTACCTTGATTTATTATAGCCTTTACCAGTGAGATTTATGTTTTCATATATGTTGTTATAATTAGTGCCCTTTTTAGCTTAACAGAGCCCCTTGAACACTCCTTGCACGGCGGCTCGTGTGTGTGGCGCATGCTGCGCTGCCTGACTATCTTAGTTCCCCAACCAGGGATGGAACGTGGCCCTGGCAGTCAAAGCCGAGTCCTGGTCAGTGGGCCACCAGGGAATTCCCACCTGTCCTCCAATTCCAAGTGATAACCTTGCTGGTAGTCTTGGTTGGAATTTTTTACCCTGTTCTTTCAGCACTTATATTGTGCCCCTCCATTCAGGCCTGCCTGCAAAATTTCTCCGGAAAAATCTGCTGGTAGTCTTATGGGAATTCCCTTGCACATGACAAGTTGTTTTTCTCTTGCTGCTTTTAAGATTCTTTAACTTTTCACATTTTAATGATAATCCCTCATAATGAGAATGTTAGTCCACTTGATGCTGTCCTGTAAGTCTGTTAGACTGTCTTTATTTTTTCCCTTTCTGCTGCTCTGATTGGGTGATTTTCACTCCCAGTTTTTCAAGTCTCTGGTCCTTTTATCTGCTTCATCCAGTCTGCTCTGAAACCCTCTGCCGTGTTTTTCAGTTCAGGGCTGTTCTTCAGCTCTGTGGCTTCTGGTACTTTGCCAGAGGAGGGTGTGAACGCCTCTCTGGGGGCCCAGCAGAGGGCGAGCGCATCTGCCTGCCTTGGCTGGGAGCACGTGTGGGGGCCTCTTGACGGCACCTGACCTGAAGGCTGCCCCGTCAGCTCCCAGGCAAGCACACAGGCCTCTTGCCAGAAAGACGGGCTGTTTCAGCCTGCTGCCTGTAGAGTGCCTGGGGGTGGTAGTTTGCCAAGAATCTCTTCTCATGTTAAAAGTCCATGAGTCCGGGAATACAAGCCCCCTTCGGCCATCAGGGTCAGGTGAGCAAGGAGCATCCCATATACAAAGACAGGGGCACCAGGCAGCTGTGAAACCTGCCTCTGGAGATGCTGGTGTCCCGTGTGGGGTTCAGTGAGAAACGCCAGGTTTAGAGTTCCCTCCTGATGGGGGTCTCTGCCCTCAGGGGTGGGGTTCATGACAGGCCGTGGCCTCCCCTGCCCGCTTGCACCGGCTCCTCTCCTCTGCCCAATGTGGAGAAGTTGGCCAGCTGGTTTTTGTGTTTTTTTCCGGAGGCAGCTGGTCCCTGTGTAGCTGTAGACTCGCTGTTTGCGGGAAGAGGTGAGTTCAGGGTCCTCTCGGCGTGGACCATCCCCTGCAGTGTCGGTTCCATCCCTACCCCGGGGGGGACGATGAGAGAGGCCGCTGCCCCCAGGCCCAGCCTCCCTCCTCTGAGCCGTGGTTTCTGCAGACACCGCCCCTCCCCTCCTTCCAGAGTCTGTCCCACTGTGAGCTCATCACGGATGACGGCATCCTGCACCTGAGCAACAGCCCCTGTGGCCACGAGAGGCTGCGGGTGCTGGAGCTGGACAACTGCCTGCTCATCACCGATGTGGCCCTGGAGCACCTGGAGCACTGCCGCGGCCTGGAGCGCCTGGAGCTCTACGACTGCCAGCAGGTCACCCGAGCCGGCATCAAGCGCATGCGGGTAAGCGGGCAGAGCTCGCCGGCAGAGCTATTCAGGCGACAGCAGGCACGGAGAGTCAGCCTCCGTTTCCTCTGTTCTGCCTGGGGCCGAGTTATGCCAGCTACCTCCTTGCTTGCTAAGTCATTTCAGTCGTGTCCGACTCTGTGCGACCCCATAGATGGCAGCCCACGAGGCTCTCCCGTCCCTGGGGTTTCCAGGCAAGAACACTGGAGTAGGTTGCCATTTCCTTCTCCAGTGCATGAAAGTGAAAAGTGAAAGTGAAGTCGCTCAGTTGTGTTCGACCCTCAGCGACCCTGTGGACTGCAGCCTTCCAGGCTCCTCCGTCCATTTGGAATTTTCCAGGCAAGAGTATTGGAGTGGGGTGCCATTGCCTTCTCAGAACTACCTCCTTAGACTTCTTCAAAATCTCCTTATATTAGCATCCACCCTGGAAGATTCAGCTTCTAGAATGGGTCTGGGCAAAAGAACCAAAGGCATTATCAGTAGGCTTGACCTTTGCTAAGTCCCAGGTAGAGAGCTTTAGTAGTGGCGGCGTCGCTTCCCCCCGTAGCCCACCTGCGCTGCCTTTGCTCTTGAATATGCTTAGAAGCTCAGGCAGCTCTGCACGTAGACCCCAAGCAGGCCTCGGTGCTACCCGTCACCACTTGGTTTTCACCCAGGGACGGGGACCGCCTCTTCGCTTCAGAAGGTGCTGTTTTCGGGCGGGGGGCGAAACGGGTGCAGCTTTAGCGCACCCCAAATTCTGTTGAGACTATTTGCCTAACGGTAGGATGAACGAGTTCCACGTGGGGCGCTGCGGGGTTTCCTGGGGTCACGCGGGTAGCTCCCCTCCTGCCCGCAGCTCTGAAGCCGGCGCGCCCCTCCGCTTTCAGGCGCAGCTCCCTCACGTCCGAGTCCACGCCTACTTCGCCCCCGTCACCCCGCCCACGGCCGCGGGCGGCGGAGGGCCGCGGCTCTGCAGGTGCTGCGTCATCCTCTGACGGCCGCCCGCGGGGCCGCGCCGCCCTGCCCGGGCACTCGGTGTGCCGCTCTCCACCGGCACTGGCTCTGTTGATTCTCCGGTGAGAAAGGCGTTTACAGGTAAAAGACTTGAGCAGGGACTGCGGTAACTCTGGTGATCGTTTTTACCTTTGTTCTGCTGTGATGCAATCAGTTCAAAGCCTTGTGTCAGCTAACAAAGAGCAGGGGTGGTCTTAGTGCAGCCAGGACCACACGGGAAACCTGGATCTCAAGAGGCGGTGCTGCCCTAGGCACAACATTCCCACCCTCGGCTTTGCCAGCATTCCTCAACAGACCATCAGTGTTAGCACAAATTGAGCAGAAAAATAAGCTGATTTTCTACCTGATACTGAAGCCAATGACCTTCTTTTATTCATTTTGATTAGCAGGACTTTTCCACTTTGAAGGTTAAAATACCAACTTTATTGAAGTAACCATATTGCAAATTCACAATGCCTGACAGTTTTCTATTTGGAGACTTACTTGGAAGGCAAGGTAATAGGTTTCCATGAGACACCAAAGAATGAGGACTCTAGAAAGGGTGGAGCAGGGTCTCCACCTTTCTGTCAACTCGTCCTAGGTCCTCTTGGGGACCGGAAACAACAAAAGCAACTCAGACTTCGTGCTGCCTGATTACAAATCGTAAGCTCTGGGGCACAGAATGTGTGTTTGTTAAAGAGCTAATCCTGTCATCTTTCACAAAATTTGGGGGACCTTAAAGAAAAAGAATTTAGGGCTCAAGTTACCTATAATCAATTAAAAATAATGGATGCATGTAGAATGGGTGTGGCTTTTTTTTCCAAGTTTATTTTAAGTCTTAGAAACCAAGTTACACCAGAACTATTCAAAAATTTTACACACTTAAAACTCAGCTCAGTGAAGTGTTGGCACCTTGGAGACTTATATAAAAATGAATAAACCATTGCAGTCAGAGGGTTTTATTGCTATTATCTTGTGGCAGACATATCTGACCAGAACCATCTTCCAAACTCAGGCATTCTAATGTTATCTGAAATCTGATAAGTTGATCTGGTTTCTACTCTGTGCTGCCAGACTTGTGACCTTCACTGAACCTCTGTGCTAACCCTTCTTAGCAACCAAACTTAAAAGCCCAGAGCTCCTGAGAAGCTGAAGAGAAACAGCAAAACAGAAATTTCCCACGACCAGAAATAGTTCTAATAGAGTTAGGGTTCTATTAGGTGAAAAGTTTTAGAATCATTTAGAATACAAGACCTCAGTTGCATTCTGGGGAGAGAAGGCAGATAAGTCAATTAAGAGGATTATCAGAAAAAGCATTAGTCCTGGTGATTTTGCAGCCTTATATACTCTAGTACTTCCTGATCTAAAAATTGTATGTATACCATAGCAGTTATTTAAATTGCATCTACATCACTGTGTATGGGGGAATGGGTGCTGCAGAAAGCTGTGCGTACAGTTTCCATTTTAAAATGTAAATGACCAGGACCTTCTATACATTATCTCTTTTGAGCTTGGATACAACCTCTCAAAGCTATTGGACTCTGGCTGAATGACACAGGACTGCAGTTACAAAACAGCAGGACCTCTGTGAAGGAAATCAGGTTTGCTTCCTCTTTAAAATGTAAGCCATGACCTGTCTGTCCTCGGTTGCATCTGCTTTGAGAAAACAACAAACTGAAAGGAACACCCCCCCCCCCCCACCCCAGCTCTTCCCGCTCTCTGGACCCGTGTGCAGTCAGAACACACACACTGAGCTGCTTGAGTCTAGGGCATGAAGTGCAAGGGCAGGAACTTGGATTTTAAATGAGACACACATTTGCAAAAACAATCGGAAAACATTTATTATACTGAAATGTGTACATCCTACTATTAAAAAAACCAAAGTAGCAAATTTGCTGGTGCCATAATTTAACCTGTTTCACTGGGACAGACTAATGTTCAATGCTGCTTGGTGTAATTTCAAGTTTGACGAGCTCTTTTTTTAACCCCACTTGTAAAAACCTGATGAATTCAAAATAGCACACAGCATTAAATGACATTTATTGTTCCATAAATCTTGAGACTCAAAAAGGAATGCTAAATAGACAAGCAAAACTAAAACAATGAAGAGAGAGCTCACTTCTTTCCCAAGTGATTGGTACAGAAAACATGTGGTCGTAGGAAAGCGAAGGGGGAGTGACAGAAAGGAACGCGCTCCAGCTTGGCGTCTATACAAGTGAGGGATATTTTCAGGCCAGAGATGGAATATTTAAAGACCGTACTTTTTCTTTTAATATCAAATAACCCCCTTTATGAATAAAAATACAAAGCTTTTACCCACTGGAGCAGTTTTGTCTTTTGGGAGAGATTTCAAACTCAAGCATCAAATAAAACACTCAAAACCAAGACTCTGGGTAAACAGACAGAGATGGTGTAATTAAAATGCAATCGAAGTGTTTTTTTTTTTTTAAATTGTGTCTAGTACACCACAGGCCTCAAATGCTTGCTGATGAATTTTGGGAAGGCTTTGGGTGAAGGGAAGAGAGAAAGATAGTAGAAAAAATTGCAAAAACAGTGATTCCCTTTGAAAAGTATACTGGCCAACAAGCATTTGGTTTTGTGAAAGAGGCACTCTTTTTATAGAAGAAAAAAGCTATTGTGTGGTGTCTAAAAGTCCCTAAATAATCACCAGAATGTTATCCATGATTGTACTAAAGCTCCGTATTGGAGGAGTAAGGAATTTGATGGTGCAAATAGTGTTTGTGATGTCTAGTGTTCTGAGAATAATTTCAACTCCTGATGATGAAGACCCCTAACACCAAGTTACGAGCTATCACGCTGTTTTGTCCTGCTTAGGTGTATTTCCAATGTCCAGGACAGGGCTTTAAAAATGTTTAACAGGAAGGGGGTGGGGGGAGGCGGTTGCTAAATGGTTGGAGACAGAAAAAGGAGAAAGAAAACCACATGAGTTTTAAAAGGCATTGGGATTCAAAAATGAAAACCAGAAACAAATGCTAAAAATGGAAGCAGAAGCAAAAGGTTTTTCAATAAATCTGTGACAAAGCAAAAACACAAAAGTCTTTGTACCTATTAGGATTTACACTGATCCTCTCACCAAGGTACTCTTGATAATGCAGTTTGCTTCAAGCCCGTCTTCCTGGCTTGGATCCTCCCCGATCCGGCATGATCCCGCAGACGCACACCCTTAGACATGATTTTCTGAGAAGCGGCGCGCCTCTCCCCTGACCGCCGGTCCGCCCGTGTCCGCGGCGGCCCGTCCCTGCCCAGGTCAGCAGAAGGTCCAGGCCACAGACACCACACTGGCCCAGAAATGTCAATGCCCACAGTACGTCTACATTCATCTCCAAACCGCATACAGTGTAAAAAGACAGCAGAGGCTGCTCTGGAGGTGTGCACTGGCCTTGGGCAGAGGGCAGGCGGCCACCTGCGCGGGCCGCGTGCGCTCTCCCGGCGAGGCCGCCGCGGGGACCGGGGCAGGCGCGCCTCTCGTCCAGCTCATTAGGAAGGTCATCCTATGTTTTCAATATGAAACATTTCATACGGTAAAATCCAATCCCAAGACTTCTTGGATTCAGTCTTCACACACTTTTAAGCGTGACTTTTATTTGGTGCTGAATAGAGTTCAGACTACGGAAGACGTCACTTCAAAATGATGTGGACGCCACCACCATTTTCAGCTGTGGAAAAAGGAAGGGTCATTACCGCTCAACGTTTTGTTTTTTTTTTTTTTTTTTTTTTTTACTAGGCTGGAGAATCAAGACTAAATTGAGCTAGTTCATATTGATCTATGGCAGAAATGAAACCAATATTGTAATGCAAGTATCCTTTGATTAAAAATAAATCTAAAAACATAACTCTAAAAAAAAAGAAAGAAAATATTAAACACTGCTCTCACCCTACAGCCTCCCAGCCCAGCTCAGAGCGTGCCTTTGAGTATTCTAGATGAAAAAAGCTGATTAACCTGCTCCAGCCCCCCGCCCCAAAACATCATGTCCACACTCCCTCTGCTGCTTGTCTGAGCACATGGCAGAGACCATCGAATAAACTGGGTACTTATACCCACCTTTTCTGGAATAATTAATAATCACTAGCTTTGCCTGCTGGCCTAGTGTTTCTCAGGAGATGGCGAGAAGCAGTGCACGCATTCATCAAGGAACAAATTAAATTTGTCATAAGGACAAACGTCTAAAACCAGGAACTGAGATGGGGGGGCATCCTGTGATGCCTTACACTAGACACGCGTGCTGCCGTCAGAGGACACAGCCACACGCTCTGAACTGCCCTTGTTACAGACGGTGTCAGTTCTGCAGACTAAACACTATTGCTTTGAAAATGAAAAACAGAGGAAAGGGTGCTAGTCTTAACAGGGCTGTGTACAGAAAACAGCAGCGGGTCAGTTCAGTCTCAACAGCCCTGCGGGCACCTTGCTGGCTTGAGGCATGTCCAGCAGGGTGAAGCCCTCAGTTCAGCCCCTCGCTTAGAGGGCGGCTACTCTTTTGAGTAACTTACCAGGAAAAAGTGACAGGACATCTTGCTCTTTGAGGTGCAGCTTTCCTGCTAAGACTGGATTTAGATCTTAAAGGTCTCTTCTCATAATAACTTGACATTTAAGAAACCCTCCTTTAACCTAACCCTTTAACTGGAAGTCTCTTGAGCCCCATCTGAGCCTGCTCTTCACATTCTCTCCCTCCATAACCTGTTTCTAAAGCTTTGAATCACCAAAGACACGCTGAAGGTTAAATTACATCTGAAATCCAAGTATCTCCTGCCAGCCCCAGCGGGTATAATTAACTCAACATTGCCATGTCCTAAAATGAAATCTCAACTTTTTGCAAACTTATTTTTTAATGGGTCTCAAATTCTGTGACATATTTAATCAAGTTGTTTCAAGTACTGATTTTAAAAACTAAAAACTGCCACACACAAATGGTCCACAAGTCTCCTTTCCTTCTGAAAGTTTTATGATACATTGTTACCATTAAGCAGACTTTTTCCTATTAAATGGCCAGTTGACACACACAGTTCTGAGACTGTTCTTCCACCACTGATTAACTAGGGTGATAATGTTCACTTAGCCTTCTGAGCTTGCTAGCCAGAGGTGGGAAACCTTGCCAGCTCCAGCTGCCTTCTTGTCCACTGCTCTGATGACACCCCCAGCGACCGTCTGTCCCAAGTCACGCGCAGCAGCCCAAAGAGGGTCGGGGGCGCTCTCAACACTGCCTTCCCCTCCACTGTGGCCACCGCCCGCGCAGCTGCTCCTGTAAGAGTCACGGCCTCTGCTCCTCCCGTGTGGGGCTCAGCAGGCCCTGTCCCTGTCTAGAACCCCCTCCCCTCTGGCCTAGATGACACCTCCCGCCTCCACTTCTCCCACCTTCTGTCTCTACAGAGTTGCAACAGTGGAAGAAAAGACAAACGTACTCACATTATTCATTTGTTTACAAACAAATCACTGACTTTGCAGTGCATTTCAAAGTCTAAGCTCCCACCACTACACCGCCTCCCAGACTTGGCTCCTGCTTTGCTGGCCCGCAGGCCTCCAGAGCAGCCCAGCTCCTTCCTCTGCGACAGCCTTGCCCTGCCTGGGTGCTGCTCCTCATAGACGGCCTAAGAGCTTTGTGTGCCCAGCCCAGACGCCTGTGCATGAGCACCACACTTCCCATTCCTTCACGGCAGCTAAACTCCGTCTTTGTAATTTGCGTGCATCTGTTGACTTTTTCTGGTTTGCTTTCCCCACTAGAGCAGGGGAAGACCTCTCCAGAACCGACAGCATGTGTCTGACATGAGGTGCTCAGTGAAATGTTGGCTGAATGGACTGGGATTTTTCTCCAGGCATCCAGAAGGATGGACTCCTCTTATTTGCTAATTTCTGTTTCTGTCACGAGACAGTGTCTGACTTCATTTTTCAAACTTACTTAAGATTGGTAAAACCAGCATTTGCAAAGCCAGACAAGAGATGACTGATTTCAGGCATGCCATCTTTCATGATTCTAGCATTTCAAGACACACACACACATGCAAAGTACCTTTTACTGTGGAGAATAAAAAACAACTCTCATCTTGAAAGTTCTGAACCATCTAGAAGGATAAAGCAAACGTATAATTAATATCCAAGTGTCTTAACGGATTAGGAAAGATTAAAATTTGTGAGAGAAAACTATAAAAACACATATATGGCTGCACAAGTACAGGACCCAACAGTCAAAACAGCACTTCACGAAGGCTGTGTGAGGTCACGGGCCTACACCTGGTGCGCGGCATGCCCTGTGCTGACCTCGTACTCACGGGGGTCCCCGCGCTCTGGCCCGGCACCCGTGGGCCCACAGCGGGCAGTCCCCACCGGGCTCTCGGGCAGATACATGGACAAAAAGCTGCTGCAACTGCGTTTCCATCACTGCTTGCTTCTCACGGAACACGGACGGGGAGAACTGCCCTCCTACCCTGCTTCTTAAAACCAGTCATCAGATAGGAAAACAAAAGGAAAGCCCATCCAGATGCCTCGCTTTTACATAAAAAGGGTCAAAGCCCCAGGAACCTGGAGTCTCCCAGTGACCGGTGTCAGAGTTCAAAGCTGGTGGGCGCTGAGCCGTGGTTCTCCTTAATCTGCATTCCTTCTGCCACCCAGGACACCTCAACTTTTGGTTATAAATTCCTCCCAATTTTGATTCCCAACTCTGACTCATGAGTACTGGCAAAAGAGGCCAGAGTTTTCCTACAGCTCTTCAGCAATACATACAAAAGCAAACACCAGTGTAAAGGAGGAAAGGGCATGCCAGTTACCTGATCACTAACAAGAATGTGAATACCAGTGGGACCCTGTCTGTAAACCTGGTTAATTTGGTGGAAAGGAATATTAAACACCAGCGCAAGTTTTCTAGCAACTTCTGAGGCAACCATTTCTTCCAAGTAGATTGCATGATAAACTGAAATAAAAAATACGAACAGCATTTTAAGCAGTCATCTTTGATCTGTTTTCCACCTAATCTATGGGAAGGTCACACCTTTCAAAGTACTAAAGAAATAAGATACAAAAAAGATGAGTAGTTCCCCCTTGCTACCCATTTAAATATATTATTTATGTGTACACATATAATTAACAGTAACCTGTACAAAAATATCTGTGGTTATAATTTTTTATTAAACGCAAACAGGAACAGAGTACAGGTGGGCACAGAGGATCACTGTGGAGCAATGAGACTAAAACTGGATGATGGCAATGGCTGCAGATTGTGGATATACTACCCTTGAACTGTATACTTGCAATGGAAGGATTTTATGATATATAAATTATAGCAAAAGAAAGCTGTTTTCAAAAATAGTGTTTCTAGCAATATATAAAAAGAACTCCAAAGAGGTCACAGTTTTTGATTCAGTAAACCTACTACTGGAAATTTATCTTAAAGAATAAAAGCTACGTGTCCCCCAAAGGATTCACAACAGTGTGAAAGACAGTGCAGGAGAGGCTAAGGAAGCGGCCCCCAGGCCCAGGAGGCTGCTGGCTCCAGAGAAGGCCTGGGCCCCGGAGGCTGCTGGCTCCAGAGAAGCCCTGGGCCCCACCGAGACAGCACACCTGCAGGGAGCCGGGCCTCCGCAGGTCCTGCTCAGCTACTGATGAAAGCCAAACAGGGATAAGGAGCTCTGGGGCAGGGCCTGCATGCGTTCTCTTAAGATGAAACTTCATCAGAACAGCTGAGAAGGGCGCTGCCTCTCAGCGGCCGCCTCGAGCAGGCGGCCCCCACCCACTCCGCAGGGCAGTGACAGGAAGCAGAGGGTACCCCCGCCCATACCTACCCCCCCCATACCCACCGACCATACCCACCGAAGGGCGTGGCGCTGCCGCTCTCGCCCCCGCCCGCCGCCGGCTGCTGCCCCTGCGGCGCCGGCTGCTCGCGGCAGACGTAGAGGGTCAGGCGGGGCCGCACAGACCTGCAACCAGAAGACAGCGCTCGTGAGCCGGGGGAGGCGCTGCGCATGGGCAGCTACGAGGGCGCTAGGGGCTAGTTCCTTAGGAGGACTTGACAAGCCTACTTCATTATACGAGACAATTTACCGATAAGAATATAAAAACACACACCTCACACCAACTATCACAGGTTAGCACAGGTGGTCTAATCTGATGATCCAGACTCTAAACCATTGAGATGGTCAGATAGATGCTGGTGAATTTAAGTTTCAACGTTATATCAGCAGTTTAACATCAGTAAAATTCAGTTTAATGCAATTCTCACACCAAAAGTCTAGAAATAGCAACGACAGTAAATGATCTTGAAAGCCAACACAGTTTACATTCTAACAACTGTTCAGTAGTGTCTCATGACCTTGAAAACCACAGATTCTGCAGAGCTGACCGAAACAAGAAGCTTGTTTTCTTGGCAGCAAGCCCAGTCGCGCAGGCCCCATTTCTAGTGTGGGGTCCGCTGCTGCCCTCCGTGCCTGCGCCGCATCTGCGCCTGCCTGAAGGCGCGCGCACAGCCCGCTCGCACGCACAGTGGCCCAGCTGCCCACAGCCCCGCACAAACAAGGGCAGGGCCTCATTTCAAGCAGAACAGCTCCTTTTAAACTCCGTGTTTTACCTTGACTTCAGGGAATTATAGAGCCGGATCCCGTCGGCGGCACCACAGATTTGTACTAGGTCCTCCTTGGTCAGTTTCAACAAGTCGGCACCTGGAGAAGAGCAAAGAGAGAATCCTCTCTGGGAACTGGGGGAGACCCAGCAGGGCAGGCTGCTTGGCGGCGCCTGTCTTCAGTTCAGTGTCCTTCGAAACCATCGCAGCTCTCTTACGTGTACACGTCCACGTGAACAACACAGACACACACGCCTGTCCTTCAGACACAGGATGCCGGCTCTCACATCCTGTGTCAAGGAGGAGCTCGGGAGCCCAGAGGCCGGCTAATTGCAGCGACAAGCGCGGCTGACAGGGCGGACTGTTCCCAGCGCGGGACTGCCGCTCGGCCTACTCTGGCTGAGTGGTGCTTGCGAGGATTAACATGATCATGACCCAACAGTTCACCGTGAGATGACCCAGGCCAATCTTTAACTTACAAAAGGAAGCAATGGAAGTCAGACCTGCCCAAAGGCAAGCAGGTTGTCAGCACAGCTGGGATTAGGCCTCTGTATTCTGTAACCTGCTACATATAGTCCAACAACAACTCTGCCGCAGAAGCCAATTTTAATACAAAAGCATGGCAGAGAACTGCATATTATACTGAAGATTTCCTCTGTAAATATTTGGTGTGTACATGGATGGCATGGTGCCCAGGATTTGCTTTAAAGCAGAACAGAAAAGGGAGGCGGGGGGAGTGGCAGAGAATGAGACTCACAGAGGCTGGCCGTCCAGCTTTGGAGCTGGTGGAGTGCCACAGGAGCTCTGCAGGCTGTTTAATGTCTGAGTGTGTCTACAGCCTTTTGTTTTCCCCCTTTATTGATGCTCAAGATGTAGTTTATTGGGGAAACTACGATGCCCTCGAGATTAAATAAAGCATGACTTCCATATAATAAATATCCACTCACATATGTAACAAGATAATGGAGTTATTATCTACTTTTGAGGGCTTGAATGTTACAAGTCTCATAATTTTCTAGTTATTGAAAGAGAGACCAGAGAAGCACGTCTCCCGTGAGGCAAGAGCACCAACGGGGCTGTCTCTGGAGTCGGGGGGCAGAGCCAGGCGCTGTCGCCTCTGCCAGGGCCTTCCGCCAACACGAGTGGAGAGGCGCGACCTGGGAGCACAGCCGCCGCCGCACAGCTGGACAGACACGGTCCTCTCTGAGTGCCCGACAGGCTCAGAGCAGGAAGCCGCCTCCCCTACCTCTCAATTGTGGGGAAGCAGAAGGCAGGAGGCCAGGCCCTAGTGACTACCACTCACACAACCTCAACATGCGTGTGTCTCACAGAACAGGACCCTGGCGCCACTGGCAGGGCTTCCCATCTCCCCTGTGAGCACCCCAGGGGCTCCTCCTCAACACACACTGAAAAATGTGTAGCTCTTCCATAGATAAATCATGAAAGTGTGGATCTCGGCTAGCAAATGAGAAAAAAACCCAGTACTTTCATTTTAAAGAGACAAAGTGCTGCCTGAGGAGTGACTGCTCGTGGCACAAGCACAGCAACAGAGGGCTGATGAGACAGGAGCCGTGTTCCTTGGGAGACCGAGCTTTGCTCTGGGCAGCTGGGTGCACACGCTCTGCTCTCTTAGAAGGCTGGGAGAGCCAGCTGCCACTGCACTGTGGCCCAGGAGGAGCTGGGCCGGGCCACGTCAGTAAGTATTCTGCAGGGAAAGGGCCCAGGGGTACACATGTCTAGGAAACGCTGCCCCTGCCGGCTACTACCGTGCCTCCCAGCGGGCTTCCCACAGCACCACAGCGGAAGCAGCACTGCCTGGTCCCTTCTCATGTTCCATCTAAATACTTCCTTAGCTTACCAGGCAAGAGAAAACGTGTGTCTGTAAAAATCCGTATCTGAGTACATCCCTACCCTGTAATGCTACACAGCAATGAAGAGGAACCACTGATACAACATCTTAGACGGATGTGAGGGCGTGGTGCTGAGAGGAAAGGTAACGTACTGTATGATTCCATTTATGTAACGTTTTCAAAATGACAAAATCATGGAGACAGAAAACAGATTAATGGCTGCCCGGTGTTAGGGATGGTGGGAGAGGGGTACTGGGTGCTAGGGAGACCCCTGTGGCAGTGTCAACATTCTGTACCCTGACTCCAGCGGTGCTGGTGGTTATACGAGCCTACAGGTGTGACAGCAAGGACACCGTGTGCACGCGTGGCACCAGAGCCAAGCTCCTGGTTTTGACACCGAACCCCAGCTATGGAACGAGCCGAGTGCAGGGCGCACGGGGACGTCTGCGCTATCTTTGCAACTTACGCAAAGCCAAAAGTGTTTTACATAGAGTTAATAAAGTGACAAAACTGTGCATAAGCATTTATACCTATGTAAAAACAAGGGCGTGTAAACCTGGTGAAACAGCATCGATTCCTGCTCTGATACTGCACTAAGGATCTGCAAGATGCCACCACTGGGGACGCTGGGGGACACAGGGCCTCCCCCACAGGCTCGGGCAACTTATGATTCTGGATACAGCTTCTGCTCCAACATTTAATTACGGCTGTTAGTACAGAAACAAGTAAACTATGTACGTGTGCATGTACACAAACACAAACATACCTAAAAAGTTGGAGAACAGTCTTGCGTAGGAAGAGAATCTGTTTTTGAGCAGCCACTGCTGTGTTTCCTGGATCGTGGCTGAAGGCTGAAGTTGCTATTAACAAAGAAGATGAACTTGAACAGAAGAAACTATTTAGACTTACCAAAAATAACCCGCCCAAGTCACTGGCATGTTATAAAGAACATTTAAACACAACACAGAACTCCTACACGTTTAAAGTTTAACACACCCACAAAGAGCAGAGGTGTAAGTATCCGGTGACCCGAACAGTGATTCAAATCTCTGTCAGAGGCTTCACGATGCAGGACCCTGAATGCATGAGAAGTTAGGGTAAAGACACTTACTTCACTAGAGGCCTGTGGAATTCCATCTCCCTGATGATTTGGGGAAGAAGAATTGCTGGGGATAAGGAAGGAAGGAAGAAAAGGATGATTGTTATATATATTTTTTAATTAAGACATTAAAGGATACTATGTGAATTTAACGCCGTGGGACAGAGCAACGTAAATATGCAAGAAGAGAGTCTGCGCAACTGATCAGGGAGTCAGTATGATGATAAGATCAAGACATGAGGGAGTTTCCTGGTGGCCTAGTCGTTAGGACTTGGTGCGTTCACTGCCATGGTTTGACTCCTGGTTTGGGAACTAAAATCTCACAAACCACACAAATGTGGCCAAAAGAAAAAAATGATTAAGACACCAGAAGATGGTTTCATTTGCAGCCTCTCCATCTGTTTAGCAAGAAAGTCGAGGTTCATGAAACACAAGGGCTCCATTTCCAGGGGTGCCAAGAAAATGAAGGATTCTCATTCATTTTAGTTAGGGAAAAAGTATGAGAATCAAGTAAGGTAAACAGTGGAAAATAACAGCAATAAAGTCTACTTTAATAATGTGCTATAAGAAATGATCTAAATGAACCTAAGCCAAAATAGAAAATAATACCCCTTTAATGAATCCATTTATCCGCCATTGAAGAGGGAGAAATTCAGGACAACAAAAGGAGCCGGTGTGTGCAGCCATCCTGTGTTTCCAGGGAAGAGTGAGAGCAGCCGCGTCGGGGGTACACTTGCCTTCTGGGTCCCTTCTCAGCACCCGCACCCCAGGTTCTCGGGTCCATCATGCCGACTGTTCACTGTCCCCCACCCACTGGAGCCTGAGCTCCTCCGGATGGGGCTTCACTCATCTCACAGCACCCCGAACAGTGTGGGGACCACAGTGGGGTCCCAGGAAAGATCTGGTGAGCTGGTGTGTGCATGATCTCACCGCTCCCCTCTTAGCTTTCTAAGACTGTTCAGTGCCCTCTGTGGAAACAAGCTGGTCCCACGTCCAGGAGTGACCTCCTCCTCCTGAAGCACAGTAACCTACGTGGAGACAACTGGCCTCTTATCTATCCATCTCCTCAGGGAAAGGGCCTTTTTTTTTTCCCCTCTCTTTTTCTTACCAGACCCTGTCAGACTAAATGTTCATGTTCCCTCAAAAAACAACCGTCCTGCAGTGTGATGGATGGTTTATTAGGAGGAGGGCCCTTTGGGACATGATGAGCAGTGGATGGAGCCGTGAGAGTGGAGCCCCAAGAGAGGGATCGGAGAACTGGGAGTGCGCCTCCTCCACTTCGCTCGCTAGCACAGGAACACACAGGCTCGCAGCCCACAGCCCGGGAGACACTGCTCACCAGGACCATCCTGCAGGCCCCTGGAACCGGGCGTCCAGCCTTCAGACCAGAAGGAGTGACCTCCTGTCGTTTACAAGCCACTCAGTCCGTGGTGTTTAATTACAGCAGCCCGAGCTGAGTCCGACCTTGTCAGCATGCAGTGTAAAAATGAGAATGTTTTCCTTTTTTTCTGGCTGCACCATGTGACTTGTGAGGCCTTCCTGGCCAGGGACTGAACCTGGTCTGCAGCACGAGCGCTGAGCTCTACCCGCTGGGCTGACAGGGAATTCGTTCCTCTATGGTTTTAACTCTACTATGAAAGTTGCGTTCCTTCCCAGTAAGAAGCGCCCTGTGAGGACCCTCTGACCCAACTACTCACCAGGTGCTGCTGCTGACAGGCCAGAAGAGAGGACAGACCAAGCCCACCGTGCCCACTTCTGGAACCAGAGCAAGCCTTTGCAAGTGAGAAGTCTTTCCTCTAAGTTTAAAGACTTAATTTTTAAAAAAATTAGTGTCTCTGGGAGAGGCAAGAAACAGGGCAGAAAATAATCCTTGTTTGCTATGGTGAGCATCAAAGACCAGTGTACCTTATCATAAACACAACCACCACCTATTCAAGTCAGTTTCCCCTTAACAACTCAGTCTTCTTCTCTCTACCCGTGAACCTCATCAATGTTATTTTTATCTCACAAAGAAGATATCTTGAAAGCACACCCTTTTCAGAGTCCCACAGCTTTGAGTGTGTGAGGCACAGGGGCACAGCTTTGAGTGTGTGAGGCACAGGGGCTAGGAAGGAAAAAGCTGGAAGGTGACGACAAGACGATTTTGCTCAGCAACAGACTGTTTCTCATTTCCATGTACCCCAGACACACACCCAAAGGCCACCGTGACTTAAGAGAGGAGCTAAAGGAGTGAGGCCGCCCGGGGCCCCAGCGCGTGTCACGCACACCGCTACCTGTCCGGGACGCTGCAGGCGCTCGGCGGCGGGGACGTGAAGGTGGGAGCTGCAGATGGGCTGTTGTTCACGTAGGCTGTGGGGGTGTCGGGCCACGGAGAGCACTGCGGGTAGAAACAAAGATCCATGAATGATTCGCTTCTCCAGGATGTGGCAGATATTCTTGAATTCACTCTCTACTCTGGCCAAATGCAAGATCATGAAACACAAGACACCTGACATTCATCAAGCAACCTCACAGAAACACGTCAGACTGACTGTGTGTGCGCGCGCACGTGTGCGTGCATGTATGTGCATCAGTGAAAATGTTACCTGCTGTAGCATCTAGACCCTGACTACTCTCAGGCCCTGAGGTGACTGAGGACAGCAGCCAACTTTCCTAAAGGCGTTTCAGATGTGCGCTTAAGGATCGCTGCATTGTGATCTTGAGAACGTCCACCATCTCCTCCTCCGTTCCCCAGGAGGTGCCTATCGAGGTCTGAACAGCAGCAGAGGCAAGCAAGGGCTCGGAAGCACCGCCTAGCCCTGTGTGCTGACGGGACGCGACTGCCCCGCCGGCTGTGGCGCTCGCCCGCCTCCCCAAGGAGCAGGCGCCCCGGCACCGCGCACTTCCTCGCTCTCGGGTGGAGCCATCCCCGAGTAAGACGAGATGGGCCCAGGGTCACAACACCAGAACCGCAGAGGGTACTGCCTGCAGCCATCTAGCTATGTGTTCATATCATCTAGAAGGGGCAGAGTGGACTTCAGTGTTTTTCACAGTTCTGACCAAATACAGAGTCAAAGATCCGGAGACACGTTAACTACACAGCCACACGCACTGACAACGCTGAAGCCTACACGCCGCACAGGCCTGGAGGCCACGGCTGCTGAGGGTGGAGGGCTCCATCCCACGCCACGGGGTTCCTTCCAAGCCTGACTGCACCCCCGGTGACGACGGTCCACGGTCGTCGTCACCTTCTCCGGACTGACACGGAAAGGCCGCCTCTCTCACCATGGCTGCAGGCCACGAGACTCTGCCAAAAACTGGGCTAAAGACCATTCAGAGATACTCGGATGGACACTGAGGAAGTACAGGACTGTAAAACAATTCTACATGTCAAGGGGTTTTCAACTTTTTGCTTTCAAAATAATTCAGGAAGACATCTTGTCAGCTGACAGACACTGAGCTGGATCCATCAGAGCATACAGAAAAGAGATCACTGGAATTTCTGGCAGGTATCTCAGAAGGAGTTCCAGGGCCCGAATGACATAGTGCTGCAAAGAAAAATCTATGTATCCAAACGAGGTTTCTCTTAGCTACACAGAAGTTATAAGAAGTTCTAGCCTCATCATCCAAAATACATTTCCAATAATAATTCTATTTTTATACTTAGCAATTATTCATCAAAATGTATATAATTTTTTATTCTGATAAATTGGTAAAAATAATGTTTTAAATTCCTCAACTGACTTAAGCTTTATATGGTTACAGGAAATTTTAAAAATGAAATTTCAACTTATATTAAGTTTGTGGTAAAAAAGTAGGGTGATTTAAGTTTTTCAGGCATGAAAGTATATCCTATTTGGACAAAATTATTTAAGGGGAATGAAAGAGAAAACATGAGATCAAGAAGTGTGAAAGTGTTAGTCACTCAGTCGTGTCCGACTCTTTGCAACCCCATGGACTGTAGCCAGCCAGGCTCCTCTGACCATGGAATTTTCCAGGCAAGAATACTGGAGTGGGTTGCCATGCCCACCTCCAGGGGATCTTGCCGACCCAGGGATCAAACCTGGGCCTCCTGCCTTGGGTCTCCTGCACTGCAGGCAGATTCCTTACCATTTGGGCCACCAAGCTTTCAAACTTAGAGGGTAATGTGCTGGCTTCACCTTAAGCCATACATACAAATATTCACTATGTCATAAAACTATTTCCTTTGCAACTATTTAAATTTATGATGAAAACTTTCAGATGTCAATCTAAAGATGTGCAAGGGAATCGTACTCTTAAAGTTCTTTTGTGTGAAGTCAAGACCACTAGTCTGAAGGGCTCGTGAAGACAGAAACCAAGTCTCCCCAAAGGTTACAGGAGCTCAGCAGCATGTCTGACACCCATCAGTAACATGGGTGAAACCTAAAACCAAAGTCCCAGAATCTTAACATTCGTCACAACTGCCCATTAGGCAGCCCCTCAGAAACAGGGAAATCGACTGCAGACTTGATGTTTCAACTGTCATCAACCTGACAGCTAAATGCCATCTAACCTGGCTGCAATGCCATGCTAAACCGCTGGCGTGCCATACCAAGCTCACTGTATGACATTTGCACAATGCCCGCTCTTTTCAAACCAGGGCCTTTGTTCTTTCCAGCTTACCAAGTAGGACCCCCTCAGCACCTACAGAATGAGGAGCACAAGACCCTGTGAGCCGCCCGACACGTCTCCTGACTTGCTGGCGCCAAATGCTCACGGCCAAACGACGCGGCAGGTCCTGCTGCTCCACCACCGTCCCCGGTTCAGACTCCAACAGCACAGCGTAACACGCACATCTTAACAGCTTTGACCTTTTCCTATCGAGTCTCCCCAGATCCGCTTTGGTAATTACTGCCAGATATATAACTGAGGAAACAAAGCCATCAATAGCTCCAGGCAGGTACACCAAATTTACTGTAATTCCATCAACGTGCTTTTTTCACTTTTACGCCTCTGGATTCTTCTAGCATAGAAAAGTAGGGCTGTTAACTGACATCTGAAACTTGCCCGATAATTAAGAGACTCGATTCACTGAACACTGGAAAACCAGCACTCAATGCAAACTGGCCTCCGCAGGTTCTTCAACGGCCAGGCTGGATGAAACATCAAGACTCTCCCACCTGCATTTTTCCTAGGTTTTTCTTAGTCTCGACCTAGGAGGGTCCAGGCACACCAAGGAGTATTTTCAGTGTTTCTTCTACCTTGTCATTCTTCCCTGGCTTTACAAGTAAGCAATGGTACTGCTTCAGCAAGGTTCCAGCAATACCCGACCCTGACCCACAGGGTGGCACCTCTGGTGCCCTGTGAACGAAGTCCCTCCCCAGGAGGAACCGAAAATGAGGACCCATTGGCAGACCGCAGGCCCTGACAGCCCAAATCCAAGCCCATGAAACACAGCTCAGATGTCGAGACCAACGGAGACGTGGAGGGCCCGGGTGTGCCGGGCCCTCGGGAACCTACAGTGCGGCCTCTGCTTATGCAGGACTGTCTCACACGGCACCCTGCAGCTTCAGCAGGTAAGTCTGCATCTTCCTACTGAAAGCCAGCTGTCACTCTCAGAGAGCTGTAAGAATGCTGGCTGGCTTTTGTGGGCACTCGAGGAAATACACAAAATGCCGCAGACTTTTCTTTTCTAGGGAATTAATCTGTACCTTGTTTTTAACAAACAGGTTTCCAAGAAGACCTCTAACTACTTCCTAGTCTTAACCAAACCAAACCAAACGCAGTCTGGGGCAGCAAGCAATGCACACCAGGAAGACATGCTGATCTGCTGACAGGCCGCTGATCTGCTGACATTTTGCATACTTCAGACTTAAGAATCATGAATTCTTAACAGTTCTACTGTCTACAAATTAGTTCTGGGCTATAACACATTTAATTTATTATCAGAACCCATTCATTTTAGCTAGTTTACAACAAGAGGGGGAAAGTGACTCGAGTTACCAGGCTTTCCCCCCAGGAAGTTTACTGAGAACCATTTGTGTCTTCAGCTGCGAAATGAGGGGAACAGAAACATAAAACTTGGAGGGTGGACGTTTGAGGGAAGGGATATACGGTGGTTCCGTACAACCTGTGGTATGAATCCAAAAAACCCACTTAAAGAAAATGCATCATGTGTGGGGGCCCTTACCCCTCAGAGAAGGACATTTTCAGTTTTATTATATACAGAGGCATTTAAAATATTTCCAGTCAATGCTTTACTTCAGAAATAATAATCCTGTGATAGCGGCTGTGGCTTCGCTAGTCTCCAGTTAGTTACCAATGCGCGTGTAAGGGTCAAAGTCATCAAACTCTGCAGTGAGGAATACAGTAGTCATGAATACATATGACGACAGCTGTTTTTAAAAAGTACTGTTTTCTGTTTCCATTTACTGCAGGTATAGAGCTAATCTAAGTTAATACCACAGGATAATCCACTGTCAACTGTTTGATGAAATATGAAATAAAGACCTTCTTTCTTCTTAAGCTGGTCAAGTTTATATTCAACCAAGGGCCCCCTGGACTATACACACGGTGGGGAACCAGGGCTGAGTGCAGCCAGGTGCCCCAGGCTGGCCCGAAGCGTGAGGTCACAGTGCAGGTGCCAAGAGGAAAGGCTAACACAGTCCAAGGCCGCTTTTCCACCAGTGCTGCCGAACAGGCTTTTCAAAGCGCACGCGCATTCTCGCGCCACGTGCGGGAGGGGCACAGTGCTGCACAGGCTGCTGTCGGGCTGCTGCCAGCGCTCCTCTGAGCATCCATGACATTTCCTTATCACTTGCACACGTGAGAAAACAAACCCTTTTTTAATTGCACGGAAGTAACTATTTTACTACAAGAATGTTCAGTCAATGTCAGTGCTCATAAAGGGAGTGTGTGTGCAAAGGAGAGAGGGAGGGAGAGGAGCACAGGAAGGAGGCGGGGAGCGAGCACAGTTCTGGGTGCCATTTTTTTCCCCCTCCGAAACCACCCAATATGGTCAACTTTGTTTTAAAGTGTTAGATTTAGGAAATTGTCCTCAGTGAGGAACCAACAGAAAGCAGGAAGTCTAAACAAAAGCAAATTCAATCAGGACAAGGACATCAAAAAACAAATTTGGCTTTACGTTTCAGTGGGAGTCGGTCCTATATCTAACACTGCACAAGGTTTCTTGCACAATGAAAAGAGAAGCAGAAGCCCCTTACACTGCCTCGCTTTGCCAGAGAATCACCGTAGTCTGCTGGCAAAGTCCGCTTGCTGGACTTTTTCTGCTCATGTTCAACTGCATCTTCAATTATAGGCTCAAGCCTCATCTGGACAAACACCAAAGATTGGGATCAATGTCTTTTCGTTACACAGAGAAAGATCTAATACCCTGTTTATGTCTCCACCATCCGATTTAACAAACATCCGACCAGCAGGATTCCAAGGTTTTAGGAAGATGCAAAACCCCAGACATGACAAACATCGGACGTTCTGGGTCCCGGCTTAATGTCTAACCAACTTCGGGGATTTTAAAGTAAGTCTGCTTCCGAGACCCGACTGGGATTTCAGCATCTTCATTCCAGACCCCACCCAGGAAACCAATCACTTAAACTCCCCCAATTTAAAGAGTATTTTCCCCGCAGATTTCACCAAGAACATTATGCCCAATGACCACCCGATCTTCCCGGACCCTTCCCGGCCAAAACTCATCCTCAGAGGTGGTGCCAGAGGGCACGGCCCGGCTCCTCCGCAGAGCCGGAGTGGCGCCGCATTACCTCTGTGAGGACCGTGGTGTCATAGGACGGCTGGTACTTCTCCTTCTCGTGCGCGGCTCTCTTCTCCATCTTCTCTCGGTCCGTTTTTTGTTTCCTATCTGCACCTTTTGGCTTAAAAACAAAGCAGACTTTTTCATCTATCAGGCCTCAGACGCACACCTTTTACAAGCAACGCCAGGCCTCACTTACTCAAAGCCCGCTTTCCAGCTCTCACCTTAAAAACTTTGATTTGGCAGCTAGCTGAGTGTAGGTGATCTGTGTATTCTCCATTTTCATTCTGTTTGAAGGTGTCAACCTGGATCCTAAAAGGCACTCCCTTCTCACCTCCGTGCTTCCGGGGAGTGAATTCGGTGCTGATGCAGTGTACCTAGAAGAGGACTCGAGCTGAAATGGGTCCAAGTCCTGCCCACTGGTCACCCTTCAGCCCTGCTGCCTTTCAGAAGTCCCGCCACAGGGAAACTCCAGAGCCTTTCACAGACTCCCACCTGTGAGCCAGCTATCTGTGGGGACGCCCCCTTCCCAGACGCAGCAGAGGCTCTCTGAACTGCCTGCTCGGGGCCTCACCTCTGAGGCAGGACGGGCTCCGGCGACGAGCAGCGTCGGTGCAGTGGCCTTCCTGAGTCTGTCCCCGCCCCCGCCCCAGACCAGACCCGTGGACCTGAACCCGCACAGGCTCGGTCCACAGGAACCCTCACGCCATTACTCAGAGCCTCAGGGTTTGTCCTCTACTGCCAGGACCCTAAAACCCAGCCAGCTGGCCACCTCGCCGCTGTTCCTGTGTCATCAGCCTGTGGCACTTTGCCTGGGACTTTCACAGTCCACAAGGCTCATCCCTAGCTCCACGGGCATCCATCTGAGGCTCCTGAGGGTGGACGCATTTCCCACCGCTTCTGCCCCCTCTTCCTGTGCCACCTCGGGGACAGCTCCAGGGTACTGCACAGTGTTAGTAACAAGACTTTAGTAATTTCTGACGGCGACATGTCTCCTCTTCGAAGAACTCCAGGTTAAACTGATCTCTACACTAACACTGAGATATACAGCCAGCTCGTACATCCCTCTCATTCACCACATAATCATACCCTGTCAGATGAACAATATGAGACAGTAACAAGTAACACAGCCCTACTGACTATTAGCTGACGGGGGACACTGCTTGGAGGACCCAAAAATGCAAAATACTCAAGATTCTCTAAAGTTCACACAAACCAGAGTCTACTTAGGCTGGTCAGCAATTAAAAGCAATCTTCCTTTACTATATAAAGATCACCTACTCAGCAAACTTTAATTCCACCACTGACAAATTTGAATATACTGAATATTAGAATTACTGTTGATTTTATTTTATATATAATGATACTATATATTTGTTTTTTTCAAAAACTAGTATCTTAGGAGATACAAACTGAGCATTCACAAGTCAAATGAAATGCCCGAGGGTTGCTTTATAGTATTCCACCAAGAAACAAAAGGGGAAATTATAGTATCTGTAGAAGCCAGGAGACGGGCACACAGACAATTCATTATCTTCTCTTATTTTTATGGGGTTTGAAATTTTCAGTGTTAAAATATTTTTCAACAAAGCTAGACTATACTTTTTATAGTGTACTGCTAAGTCACTTCAGTCGTGTCCGACTCTGTGTGACCCCATAGACAGCAGCCCACCAGGCTCCCCTGTCCCTGGGATTCTCCAGGCAAGAACACTGGAGTGGGTTGCCATTTCCTTCTCTAATACATGAAAGTGAAAAGTGAAAGTGAAGTGGCTCAGTCGTGTCTGACTCTTAGCGACCCCATGGACTGCAGCCTACCAGGCTCCTCCGTCCATGGGATTTTCCAGGCAAGAGTACTGGAGTGGGGTGCCATCGCCTTCTCCGTTTTATAGTATGCTATGCTAAGTCACTTCAGTCGTGTCCGACTCTGTGCAACCCCATAAACGGCAGCCCACCAGGCTCCCCCGTCCCTGGGATTCTCCAGGCAAGAGCACTGGAGTGGGCTGCCATTTCCTTCTCCAATGCATGAAAGTGAAAAGTGAAAGTGAAGTCGCTCAGTTGTGTCAGACTCTTAGCAATCCCATGGACTGCAGCCTAACAGGCTCCTCCGTCCATGGGATTTTCCAGGCGGGAGTACTGGAGTGGGGTGCCATTTTCAATCATCTCCTTTAAAAACAGGTTTTGTTCCAGAGAAATACATTCTGACAAGAAGTTTTGATTATTGTTACTACCAGTGATAAACATAGTATTTAAATAATGCTTTACACATCAGATGGTCTCTATATGTTAATGTCTATACATGTTGAACTTAGTAGATTAACTCCAATTTAACAGTGTATGTTTGTATATACAAAAGACATTACAAGACAGTTTACAAATAAGCATTTAAGGAAAATAAGATCCTGCACCAAGAATTCAGTCTCACCCACGGCCTTCTGAACGAAGAGGCTAGTGAGCTTGTAATAATGGGAAACTCCAAACCTGAATGAAAGCAGATGTGCGTTTTGCAGGATCCCACAGAAATTCAACTGCATTTAACTGGCTTGGATTTGTCCTTGTGTCAATTATTCCCACGGACATTGGAATATCTGCATTTTAAAAAGAAGTGACATAGGAACAAACTAATTAAAAGGTTACAACTAAGATGATTGTGTGCTAATGGAACTATTCCGTCCTTTTTCCTTCAGTGTTCTCCATGGTCAATCACTTCAACCTCAAAGCCCACTTACTCTGCATCATACTTTCTCCCACCATGGTTTGTTTCTATTTCATTTTATTAAGAAAATGAGGGATTGATGCCAATAAACAATGATCTAAATGATTTCAAGCTCATAAAATTTCTGGCTCAGTTTCACTAAGCACACACACACACACAAACCCCAACTTCATTTTTAACTATAAAACAACTCAAGTCACACAGGATCTGCTGACATCAAACCGCTCCCCACTCATCACACACGGTGTGGGGCTAGTGTATCAACATGGGCTCTTCTGACGCCACCTGTACCTAAGTCGAGGAGTCTGTCTCCGGGGCGATTCCACTTCCAACCTTCAAGTTGCTGATGCTCTGTATATTGGAGTCGTCGGTCATGGAATACAACTCTTATGATGCTCTACGGAATAAGAGGGGGAAATGAACACTTTCAAACCGTCCCAGCTAAAGAGCACAAGTGTATTCACTTTTTACACATTAACCTATAACAGAAAAGCATACAAAAGCAAACTCTAATTTACACATTTTGCAAGTGAGCTGTCTTGTTCGTGGATACCTAAGTTATAGGTACAATTAATGATATTTGGTGCAAAGAATTCTAACTCAAATAACAAGAATAAAATGGTTTCTTAGGTAAAATTTTTATTAAAAAATTTGATATTGTAATTCAAAATTAAGGTCTGTGTCCATAAGAAATTAGGAAGAGTTATATCCCTGTAAAGAAAACATTAGGGACGACCCTGGCTCTCCCGTGGTTTGGGCTCTATGCTTCCAATGCAGGGTGCCTGGGTTTGATCCCTGGGCAGGGAATTAAGACCCACCCCCAAGCACGCTGCATAGCACCCCCCCCCCAAAGTGTCAAGAGCATGGGGTGAGGGTGGGGAACTGCCACCTCCCCGCCAGAGAACCTATATACAAAATCAATCTAAACTGCAAGTGAGGTTATCTGAGGTAAGCAAGGGAAACAAAACAGGAAAGAACACGGGTAAACTTCATCCAAACACTCAAGTTCATTCCGATGGAAGGCTTTAACTCTACCCCACAAACTAGGCCACTCCCTGCTCTCCACCCATCCCTCCCTGGGCTGCCAACTAGTATTTTGTTTCAGGGAGGGCTAACAGGTCATCACAATGGATGCAGATACCATATTTGCACTAATTAGTGTTCCTGACACATTTATAAGTAACTGCTTCTCAGACTATGATGGAATAAGATAATCTTATTTCCAGTAGACTCCCTGCTGGATGGGACAGGAAATAACTTGTTAGCCATACACAGAAACATTACCATCAGTGCCCTGCCTTCCCCAACACCACATGCTGTCCAAACCAAAGCTGATACGTACTTTGAAAAGAACCATTGAAAAGTGCAGCGCAGAATATGTCATGATTTTGATTCTCTCGTATTTAGTAAGAACCAGATCAAATCCATGAATTCAGATAAAAATAGTTAGAGAATATACTAGTTTATAGTGCTGTACTAAACCCCTTTCTAGGTCAGACTAAGTAGCACAGTAAGGAACATGAAGGGAAGACCACACTTAGGAAATGACAGGCTATAAAGAAAACCTCTTAAATGAGATTGGAAAGGGGAACAGTTGTTCTCTGGAAAGTGAAGTTGCGTCCGACCCTGCAACCTCATGAACTTGAGCCTGCCAGGCTCCTCCGTCTATGGGATTTTCCAGGCAAGAATACTGGAGTGGGTTGCCATTTCCTTTTCCACGGGATCTTTCTAACCCAGGGATGGAACCTGGGTCTCCCGCACTGGAGGCAGACTCTTGACCATCTGAGGCACCCGAAGTTCTGACTAAAAGGAGACAATGCACCTAGAGAATGAGCCACAGATAATGGAGCCCTAACAGTAAGACAGAAACAGAACAGCAGAGAGAGCATGCTCAATATTTTCAGCACATCAAGAAGTTCCCAAGCACCTTTGCTCAGCAACATTTGATCCCTAAAACTTCCCTTCAAGAGTGAGTCAAAGATCATGGGGGCAGGAAATTCAACTCTAGATGGCTGCAGAGTATTCTAATGGCTCTTCTAGCTGAAAAAGGATGTTGTCTTTTAAGAAATTCATCCTGAGGACTTTTCTGGTGGTCCAGTGTTTAAGACTCCACGCTTCCAATGCAGGAGGCACAGGTGTGATTCCTAGTTGGGGAACTAAGATGCCATGTGACGCGGCCAGAAAACCAAAACAAAGAAATTCATCCTGAAGTCTCTGGCAGTAGCTAACTGTAACTCTGAATCCCAGACAAGCTCTCGTGACATGACTGGCTGTATTCACATCCACCAAAAATCAGACATGTGGTTTCTCAAGTGGTTGATCAAACTAATTTAAGACCGTTTAAAGTAGCCCTGTGACTGTCTCAGTGACAGCAGAGCCACGCACGCCGCCCCTGAAGTAGCATTACAGGCTGAACGTTAACCAGGCGCGGTACAGTTCGGCAAAGCTTTGCCAGGATGCCCAGTACTTGTCTGACAATGATGAGCTGGAGCCAGGTCATGCTGAGAGAATCAACACTGGCGATAAGCCTCCTGGACTCTGGAAAATGAGAGCCGTGAGTGTCCCTGACCAAACCCCATCTGTCACTACAGAGACTGCAGTGACACCGTCCGTCTATAGTCCAGCAGAGAATAACCAACCCAGCGGGCTGCTTACCGGGAACAACGTGACACCTCTGTAAACACGTGATCTGATCAGTGTTTACCGCAGGTGGAAAGCAAAATGAGGGAATTCTTACAAAGCTGGCTTGAAGCTTAACGTTAAAAAAAACTAAGATCATGGCATCTGGTCCCATTATTTCAAGGCAAATAGATGGGGAAAAAGTGGAAGCAGTGACAGATTTTATTTTCTTGGGCTCCAAAATCACTTCCAGGGGTGACTGCAGCCATGAAATTAAAAGACGCTTGCTCCTTGGAAGGAAAACTATGACAAACCCAACAGTGTATTAGAAGGCAGAGATATCACTTTTTGACATAAGTCCGTAAAGTCAAAGCTATAATTTTTCCAGTAGTCATGTATGGATGTGAGAATTGGACCAAGAAGAAGGCTGAGTGTGAACTGTGGTGCTGGAGAAGACTCTTGAGAGTCCCTTGGACAGCAGGGAGATCAAACCAGTCAATCCTAAAGGAAATCAACCCCGAATATCCACTGGAAGGACTGATGCTGAAGCTGAAACTCCAATACTCTGGCCACCTGATGTGAACAGCTGACTCACTAGAAAAAACCCTGATGCTGGGAAAGATTGAGGGCAGGAGGAGAAGGGGTCAACAGAGGATGAGACAGTTAGATAGCATCATTGACACAATGGACATGAGTTTGAGCAAACTCCAGGAGATAGTGAAGAACAGGGAAGCCAGGCATGCTGGTCACAAAGAGTTGGACAACAACAAATGATTAAAAAAATACAGTCATCTGACTCACCCTCTAGGGAAAGGACCAAACTCACTGATGCAGCATAGACATGACACACTCCATATGTAAACGGCACATGTGAGAACAGGTAAGGCACCCCTCTCCTTCCATTCCAAGCATGCTGGGAGTCCTAGGAGTCAGGAGAGACCTGGGCGCTTACTCCAGGTTGGCAAGACGGTGCTCCAGCGGGGAGCAGCTCTCCTAGGATTGGGAGCTTTGTGCCCCTAAACGTTCAAAGGCTCTCAGGCCCGCAGTGCTGGACAGCTGCTTTTGGGACGGTAGGTTTCTCAGCATCAGTGCCACGGTGCCCTCCCCACGCTCAGCTTCTGAAAAGGGACGGGCCTCTCCAACCTCTCCGCACTGAGGGCCCAGCGGGCCTCCCTGGAGGAAGACGGAAACACCGAGAGAAGTCCTGCTTCTCTCTCACTAACACAGCCCCACTGAAGTTTTCCCTCTTCTCACTGAAGCTTCTTCCATATCCCTTGCCCTGAAACACTCTAGAGTTCTGATGTTACACTGTGTGGTGAGGGACAAGTAAAGACAAGAAGGATTCACCATCCACGATACTGCAGGAGCCAGGGTGGGTCTGAAAATCCTAGAAGGACTGGGTTTGGCCTGGAATGAATGACTCTTCAGATACTCCAGTAGGGTGAAGAAATAAAATCTTACTTAAGAGAAATTTTAAGACGTAAAATAAAAGGATCTTTAGAAGTATCACAGTAACACTCACACTTGCCCCCACAGTACCTTTTCCCTAAGGCATCTTTTAAAGAGAAACGAAGTTTTTGTTATTTCAGTTACTGGGTTTTCACCCTTGCTCAGCTACAGCTAACTGTTCTCTGGCACCTTGCTTCCAGAGGGCCTCAATATTTACTTCACTCAGTAACTGCAATAATTCCTATTTTACAGAGAAGTAAACCAAATATAGCTCAAAAAGTTAAGTTTTAATAAACCCATTACTTCCTTAAAGTGACATTAAATAATTTGTTAATAACTCCTGCAACAAAAACGAAACTCTTGCAGCAAAACTGCCATTTTTTTGAGTCATTTCAGTATCTTTTCAGAATGTAAATGGAGGTCCTTACCTTTACCAGTTTTCCAGTGATCTCAGGCACATCTCCCATTTTCCGATTATCCAGCATTCGAATTTCGTAAGACTGACCTACATGTAAAAACTGTGTATCAAAAACAAGCCATATAAAGAATCTAACCCTGTGTATTCAGCTCTCTCTCAAACACACAATTACCCAGTGTTAATTTCTTAGAGAAGCAAACTTGGGTTGATCTTTCTCTTTCCTGCAAGTCACATCCTTCCCTTCTTCCACTCACAGAAGACTGACGAGTTCCTTGGTCACTTCACTTTCCTCTCACGCTACAGTTTCGTTATACATACACACATGATCTGAAACCAATTTTTCTTAACAGCTTTACTGAGATATACCTTACGTGCCATAAAATTCACCCTTTTAAAGTGTGCAGTTGTTTTTAGTGCATGCGGACTTGTGCAGCCATCGCTGCTCTTAACTTTACAGCACCTTCATCATCAGAAAGAAAACACACCCGTGAGCAGGTCCCTTCTCCCCTTCCCACCCCCAGCCCCTCGCAGTCGCTCATCAGTCTGCCTTTTGCCTCTTGGGATTTACTTGCTTTGGACACTTGATGTAAATGGAACCACACGTGCAGCCTTCTGTGACTGACTTTTTCACTTATGTGTCAGTCTTTCCTATTTATGGCCAAATTATTCAACTGAACATACACACCACATTTCGTTGATTCATTCAACAGTTGACAGGCATCTGGGTTGTTTCCACTTTTGGGCTATTATAAATAATGATACTAGCAACATCTGTGGACAGGTTTTTGTATGAGCTAGGGTCAAATTTTAATCCTGGAGCCTTCTTCCTTGTGTCAGGTAAATCCAACTTCCATTTTGTCACTGCTCAATTTTGGGCCATAAAAAAATACAAGTAGATTCTCACATACCAATCTATTTAATTAGGAAAATAAGCTGCTGCCAAAAGTCAAGTAATATGCTCCAGATATACCAAAAAAGATTTCTGGATTAACTGTCATTAAATAATAAAAGTGACAGCATAATTTGATACGTAGAAAATTAGGAGTAATTAAAGAGGGCTTCTAGTCCATATGAGTTAAGGCTGTTTATGATGAAACTACCAATATCCTACCCACACTACACTGGGCTTACAAAAAAGCATACAAAGGGTGTAAGACCATACGGTCAAAATATAAGGTACCAAAGTACAACCAAATCACTCCAGGGCTGCTAAAGGAAAATAACTGCTATGTATACCACTAAAGAACAGTCCTTACATTAATTCAACACACCGAGAGATTAAACTAAAAAAACACCTGGTTGGCAAGAGAGAGATTTTTTTCCTTTACAGTTAAATCTGTAGCACACTAAACAATGGATCTGAACTGATCTTTTAAAAAGGCAGATGAATATCCAGCAGTCCTGGGGAGCTGCCTCCACTGCACACGTGCCCCTGGGACGGCCTGAACCACGCCGCTGCCGAGGGCCCCAGGACCAGACCGCAGTTTCGGCATCTGCACACCCTCTATCAAGGGAGGGGTGACCAGAACACAGAGTAGAGAGGCGACAGGCACCCGTATTAAAAACAGCCCTCGTACTAAATAAACCCACACAAGCAACACAGGGACATCCCCACATACAAACAGCCCTCCCAAACCACAGTAGATAATTGTTTTTTTCCCCCTAAACTCACAGAGTAAGAGAATATAAGTAAAATGGAGAAGCAGAGGAACCACTCCTAGTTAAAAGACCAAGAGAATTCCCCTGAAAGAGCAAACAATGAAACAGACCTTTCAGTGTAACAGACACTGAGTTCAGAAAGCAGGTGATGAAATATTAAAGGAATTAAGAAAGGCTATTGATAGAAATGCAGATTATTATAAAAAGGAACTAGAAACTATAAAGAGGGGCCAAGAAAAATTAGAAAATTCATTTTCTGAAAGCTGAAGTAAAGGTAATGAATACCAGAATGAATAATGCAGAAGAAAGCATAAGTGATCTGGAAGGTAGAATAATGGAAATTATCCAACCAGAACAGCAACTAGAAAGCTAAATTAAAAAAAAAAAAAAAAAAAATGAAAGCAATGTAAGAGACCTACCTATGGGATAATCTAAAGCGTGCCAATCTACAGATAACAGGGATTCCAGAAAGGAAAGAAAGAGAACAAGGGACTGAAAATGTATTTGAAGAAATTATGGCTGAAAACTCCCCAAACCTAAAGAAGGAAACAGATATCCAGATACAGGAAGCATGGAGGGTCCCAAATAAGATGAACCCAAAGAGACCTACACCATGACATAATAAAAATGGCAAAAGTTAAAAGGGGACTCCAAAGGCAGCAAGAGAAGACAGAGTTCATTACAAGGGAACTCCCATAAGACTACAAACTGATTTCTATATAGAAATGCTGCAGGTCACAAGGGATATATCAAAGTCCTGAAAGGGAAAAATCTGCAACCTAGGACATGCTCTACCCAAGATCATCATTCAGAATAGGAGAGATGAAGAATTCCTCAGACAAGTAAAAACCAAAAGAATACAGCAATACTTAGCCTATTTTAAAGAAAATATTGAAAAGTCTTCCCTACATAGTAGTAAAGAAGTAAGAATCTATAGAAAAGAGAAAAATCCACAATTAGAAAATAAATCACTTAAACAAGCTAGCACACACATTTAAAAAAAAAAAAAATTCCTGTCAAAGTGATGACAACCATAATGAACAGTGAAACGATAAACATGAAGATACAAAGTGAAAGTCGCTCAGTCGTGTCCAACTCTTTGCGACCCTATGGACTGTAGCCCACCAGGCTCCTCTGTCCATGGAATTCTCCAGGCAAGAATACTGGAGTGGGTTGCCATCTCCTTCTCCAGGGGATCTCCCTGACCCAGGGATTGAACCTGGGTCTCCTGCATTGCAAGCAGATTCTTTACCAACTGAGCCACCAGGAAAGTGGTGAAGATATTAAAAAAAGACATCAAAATCATAAAATAGGGGTGGGGAGGGAGTAAGAGAATGCAGACTTTTCCCCCTAGAATATCTTTTGAGCCCATATGACTAACAGTCTAGGGAAAGGAGATAAAGGAAGCAGTTGATATTCTTGAAAAACAGAGTAAGCACAAATCAAAAACAAAACAGTTTCATAAAAAAACAAAAAGAAGAGAACATAAGTGTAATACAAGAGAAAATCATGAAACCACAAAAGGAAAAACAAAGGAAAAAGAAAAAATATAAAATCAATGGGAAAATAGGTTTAAAGTAGCAATAAATACATAGTTATCAATAATTACCTTAAATGTCAACGGATTAAAAGATGCAGAGCTGCAGACTGGATTTAAAAAAAGAAAACAGAGGCTCAACTACGCTGGCTGTAAGAGACCCGCTTTAGGGCAAAGGACACACACAGACTGACAAGAGGATGGAGAAAGCTACTTCGTGCAGACAGAGAAGACAAGAAAGAGGGGGCTGCAATACCCTTAACAGAGAAAACAGACTTTAAAGACAAAGGCCACTAGACAGTGACACAAGAACCACAAGAAGATTTCACACTTGGCAACGTATACACACCTGATAAGGAGACCCAAATACATATAGACTAACAGACACAAAGGGAAAAGCTGACAAGAATATAATAGCTAAAGACTTCAAGACAGAGAATCAATAAGGCAACAGAAATCTTAAATGATACAACAGAACAGGTAGACTTAATTGATATTTTTAGGACATTTCATCCACACACACACACACAAAACCAGAATACATATTCTTTTCCAGTGCACATGGAATATTCTCTAGGACTGATCCCATACAAGGGCACAAAACAAGCCTCAACAAATTTAAGGTCTCAAGGATCTTTTCTTACCACAATACCGTGAAACTAGAAATAAACCACAGTGGGGAGAAAAAAAAAGCAAAACACAAACAATTAAAGGAGACTAAACATTCTACTAAAAAATTTACGGGTCAACATTGTAAAGCAATTATACTCCAGTAAAAATTTAAAACAAAAAAACCTAACAGATTTCAAGGATGAAATCAAAGGGGAAATTTTAAAATACCTTGAGGCAAATGAAAATGAAAACACAACCATACAAAATCTACAGAACGCAGCAAAAGGAGTTCTTAGAAAGAAGTTCATAGCGATACAGGCCTTCCTCAAGAAAAAAAAACCTCAAACAACCTAACTTACAACTTAAAAGAATTAGAAAAAGGAGAACAAATAAAACCTAAGTCATCAGAAGGAAGTAAACAGTAATTATCATAGAGGAAACAGAGACTAAAAAACGCACACAAACAGACAAACAAAAAATCTCCCCACAGGAACTTCCCTGGGCCCAGTGGCTAAGACTTCACACTCCCAATGCAGCAGGTTCCCTTGGTCAAGGAACCAGATCCCAGATGCCACAACCAAAGATGCAGCAAACTATAACTAACGGTCCAGCAGGCTACAACTAAAGATCCTAAGGCCGCAACAAAGAGTTCCCGCAGGCCACACAACTGCGGAGGACCTGGCACGGCATCCCCCGACCCCCCACGCCGAACCTTCTACAAACCAAAGTCCAGGACCAGACGTCTTCACAGGCGCATTCTACTGAACATACAAAGAACCTATACTAACCCTTCTCAAACTCTTCCAAAAGACTGAAGAGGAGGGAACACTCTCAAGGACATTCTATGAAGCCACCATCAACCTGATACCAAAACCAAAGATACCATGATAAAAGAAAGCTACAGGCCAGTATCTTTAGATGAGTACAGATGTAAAAATTCTCAACAAAGTATTAGCAAATCGAATCTCACAACACATAAAACAGATCATATACCACAATCAGGTGGGATGCATCCCAAGCTCACAAGGATAGTTCAATATATGCAAATCAATGAATGTCATGTACCACATTAAAAAAGAAAAGTCAAAACCCACATGGTCGTCTCAACAAATGCAGAAAAGCCATCTGACAAAATTCAACACCCACCATACATAGAACATATCTCAACATAATAAAAGCCATTTATTACAAACCCACAGCCAATATAATAATTCAACAGTGAAAAGCAGGAAACATTCCTGCTAAAAACTGGAACAAGACAAGGATGCCCACTGTCACTTCCATTCAACTCAGAATTGGAATTCCCTGACACAGCAATCAGAAAAGAAAAAGAAACAGAAGGTAACCAAACTGGATGGGAAGAGGTAACATTGTCATTAAACACAGATGACATGATACTGAAAATCCTAAGGATTCCACACAAAATCTACTAGATCTGATAAGTGATATCCTGCCCTCAGAGTAGCAGAATACAAGATTAACTTTCAGAAACTGGTTGCACTTCTTTACACTAACAATGAAATATTAAAAAAAAAAAAAAGTTAAAAAAAAAAAAGTACCCTTTAAAATCACAACAGCAAAATACCTAGGAATAAATCTGACCAAGGAGATGAAAGACTTATGTGCTGAGAACGATAAAACATTAATACAGGAAATTAAAGAAGATTCAAAGAAATGGAAGCTACCCATGTTCTTGATTGGAAGAATTAATACTGTTAAAATGGCCATACTACCCAAAGCAGTCTACAGGTTTAATGCAATTCTTATCAAATTACCTATGACATTTTCTACAGAACTAGGGACTATACAAAACTATGAAGACCCAGAATTGCCAAAGCAATCCTGAAGGACAAAAAAAAAAAAGGCAAAACAAAACAGGAGGCACAACTCTTCCAGACATCAGACAATAAACAGCATAGTACAGCACTGCCACACACACACCCGGATCAATGCAACAGCGAGAGCCCAGAAGCAGACCCAATGCAACAGCGAGAGCCCAGAAGCAGACCCAATGCAACAGCGAGAGCCCAGAAGCAGACCCAATGCAACAGCGAGAGCCCAGAAACAGACCCAATGCAACAGCGAGAGCCCAGAAGCAGACCCAATGCAACAGCGAGAGCCCAGAAGCAGACCCAATGCAACAGCGAGAGCCCAGAAGCAGACCCAATGCAACAGCGAGAGCCCAGAAGCAGACCCAATGCAACAGAGAGAGCCCAGAAGCAGACCCAATCCAACAGCGAGAGCCCAGAAACAGACCCAATGCAACAGCGAGAGCCCAGAAGCAGACCCAATGCAACAGCGAGAGCCCAGAAGCAGACCCAATGCAACAGCGAGAGCCCAGAAGCAGACCCAATGCAACAGCGAGAGCCCAGAAGCAGACCCAATGCAACAGCGAGAGCCCAGAAGCAGACCCAATGCAACAGAGAGAGCCCAGAAACAGACCCAATGCAACAGCGAGAGCCCAGAAACAGACCCAATGAAACAGAGAGAGCCCAGAAACAGACCCAATGAAACAGAGAGAGCCCAGAAACAGACCCACGCACCTGCAGTCAGCTGTCAGCAAAGGAGGAAGATTACAACACGCGGAAAAGTCTCTTCAGCGAGTGGTGCTGGACATTACATGTAAATCAATGAAGTTAGAATTCATACCATACCACCATGCACAAAAATAGACTCAAAATGGCTTAAAGATGTAAGCTTAAGACATGACACCTGAACACTCCTGGATGAGAACACAGACAAGACATTCTCTGACATAGATCATACCAAATATATTCTTAGTCTCTCAAGGCAGATGAGAACAGACAAGACATTCTCTGACATCAGTTCAGTTCAGTCACTCAGTCATGTCCGACTCTTTACGACCCCATGAATCGCAGCACGCCAGGCCTCCCTGTCCATCACCAACTACCGGAGTTCACTCAGACTCATGTGTGCATCGAGTCGGTGATGCCATCCAGCCATCTCATCCTCTGTCGTCCCCTTCTCCTCCTGCCCCCAATCCCTCCCAGCATCAGAGTCTTTTCCAATGAGTCAACTCTTAGCATGAGGTGGCCAAAGTATTGGAGTTTCAGCTTCAGCATCAGTCCTTCCAATGAACATCCAGGACTGATCTCCTTTAGAATGGACTGGTTGGATCTCCTTGCAGTCCAAGGGACTCTCAAGAGTCTTCTCCAACACCACAGTTCAAAAGCATCAATTCTTCGGCACTCAGCTTTCTTCACAGTCCAACTCTCACATCCATACATGACCACTGGAAAAACCATAGCCTTGACTAGACGGACCTTTGTTGCCAAAGTAATGTGTCTGCTTTTTAATATGCTATCTGATGCTGCTGCTACTAGGTCGCTTCAGTCGTGTCCGACTCTGTGCGACCCCATAGACGGCAGCCCACCAGGCTCCCCCGTCCCTGGGACTCTCCAGCCAAGAACACTGGAGTGGGTTGCCATTTTCTTCTCCAGCGCATGAAAGTGAAAAGTGAAAGTGAAGTCGGTCAGTTGTGTCCGACTCTTAGCGATCCCATGGACTGCAGCCTAACAGGCTCTTCAGTCCATGGGATTTTCCAGGCAAGAGTACTGGAGTGGGTGCCATTGCCTTCTCCGAATATACTATCTAGGTTGGTCATAACTTTCCTTCCAAGGAGTCAGAGTCTTCTCCAACACAGATCATACCAAATATATTCTTAATCTCCCAAGACAATAGAAAAAATATACAAATGATATCTAATCAAAGCTTTTGCACAGCAAAAGAAAGAAAAAAAAGAAAGTTTAGCTGCTCAGTCATGTCTGATTGACTCTTTGCGACCCCAAAGAGGCTCCTCCATCCATGGGATTTTCCAGGCAAGAGTACTGGAGTGAGTTGCCATTTCCTTCTCCAGAGGATCTTCCCGGCCCAGGTATCGAACCCAGGTCTCCCACATTGTAGACAGATGCTTTACTGTCTGAGCCACCAGGAAGTCCTGTGCACAGCGAAGGAAACCATAAAAAAAAAAAAGACCACCTACAGAATGGGAGAAAATACCTGTAAAAATAAATGGGCTTAATTTCCAAAACATACAAACAGTTCATAACACTGAACAATAAAAAAAAAAAAAAAAAACCCAGTTGAAAAATCGGCAGGAAACCTAAAGAGATTTCTCCGAAGAAGAAATACAATGGGCAACAGAACATGAAAAGATGCTCAATGTCACTAATTATTAAGAAACACAAGTCTGAAGTAAAATGAGGTACTACCTCACACAGGTCAGAATGGCCATCATGAAAAAGTCTACAAATAACAAATGCTGGAGAGGGAGTGAAGAAAAGGAGACCCTTCTACACTACTGGTGGGAATCTAAGTTGGTGCAGCTACTATGGAAAACAGTAGAGAGTTTCCTCAGAAACCCAGAGTTACCATCTGATCCAGCAATCTCACGCCTGCAGATATATCCAGACAAAACTATAATTCAAAAAGATAAGTCCATCCCTATGTTCACAGGAGCACTATTCATAATAATGAAGACATGAAAATAACCTAAATGTCCACTGACAGATGAATGGATAAAGAAAACGTGGTATATATATAATGGAATACTAGTAAGTGGTTAAAAAAAAACAAAAGAGCCACATAATGTCACTGGCAGCAACATGGGTACAAACAGAGGCTACCATACTCAGTGAAGTAAGTCAGAAATAGAACAGGTACCATATGACGTCACTTATGTGTGAAATCTAAAAAACAAGAGAATCTAGCTATGAAACAGCAGCAGAGTCATGGCCATAGAGAACAGACTGGTGACTGCCAAGGGGGAGGAGGGCGGGAGAGGGATGGTTTGGAAGTTTGGGATCAGAGACAGGAGCTAGTATCTGCTGTGCTGTTGTTCAGACACTATGTCATGTCTTTGCGACCCCGTGGACTGTAGCCCGCCAGGCTCCTCTGTCTGTGGAATTTCCCAGGCAAGAATACTAGAGTAGGTTGCCATTTCCTTCTCCAGGGGATGTTCCGAACCTAGGGATTGAACCTGCATCTCCTGCTTGGCAGGCAGGTTCTTTACCATTGAGCTACATGGGAAGCCCAAACTAGTATATATAGAATGGATAAGCAACAAGGTCTTGCTGTATAGTACAGGGAACTATATTCAATCTATCTTGTCATAAATCATAATGGAAAAGAATGAAAAAGAATGTATAACTGTATCATTCTGCTATACACCAGTAATTAACACAACACTAAGTTAACTATATTTCAATTTAAAATTTTTTTAATTAAAAAAAAAGAATGAATCTTTGATACACCATTACGTATCTGAAATTATACTCAACCTCAGGAAGTTAGAAAACAAAAATTAACAAAATGTTTGTGCTGATTATCAGATCAACAAAAAAAATTCAATTAATTAAAAGAAAAAGACAACTGGGTAAAAATGGGGGAGAAATAAGAACATAAGATATGGAGAACAAGTTAAATATTGCATCTTTTGACTCAGTTCTGGTTAGTAAGAGGAGGAATATTTGCACCTCACATCACACATAGAGGACTAGCTCTTACACAAAAAGAAAAGAACTCCTAAAAAATTGTTAACAAATGCCCAAAGTTCCTAGCAGAAAATGAGTAAATCATGTGAACATGTGGTTCACACTAGAGAAGGAAAAGCCAACAGTTCTTAAACATATTAAAAGACATCATACCCCTGGGAATTCCCTGGCGGTCCAGTGGTTTCAACTTGGCAAGCTCATTGCTGGGGCCCTGGGTTAGATTCCTGGTCAGAGAACTAGATTCACAAGAAGCATGGCATGTGCAAAAAAAAAAAAAAAAATTTGACCTCCACCAGGGACATCCAAGTTAAACTCACAATAAAGTGGTTTTTCACCTAGTGGGTGAGCATGAATTCCTCAGTTTGAGATGTCTCAGCTAAAGGGAAACAGCCACTCTCATCTGAAGACAGTGGGGGCGGAAATGATTTCAGAAGCAGTGGTCACTCGCTGGAGGTTCTGAAGGTAGAGCCTGCGCGTTTTCTGGTATGAGACAGGGAGCAGCTGAGAGCTCCTTCAGGTTTTTGGCAAGGGAATTCCCTACACGGGCAAGAGCGCAAGGAGCAGATCTGTGGGAGAAAACCAAGACGTGGGGCCGTGCACATTTGAGTCCGAGAGACCTGTTGGGCATTCATGTAGATAGTCGAGCTGACTTACAAATCGGACAACAAGCCAAAGAGAAGCGGCCTGCGAGACGGGAGGTGAAGCTTTCTCACCAGGGTTGCCTCGCGGTCTTCAAAATCTCAGAATTCTCAGGGCTGAAAAGGTGAGAAAGCTCTATGTTCCTATCTTTGTCTGTATTACTTTCCTTCCTCAACCTTAGGACACTTCTGTGCTCAATATCAAGTTCCACCTGTTTCCACAGAGATCAGAATTTGCTGCTCCTGTATTAAAGCACTATAGATTTTTATTCTTCTCAAGACTCCAGGATTCTTGCCTGGAGAATCCCAGGGACAGAGGTGCCTAGTGGGCTGCTGTCTATGGGGTCGCACAGAGTCGGACGTGACTGAAATGACTTAGCAGCAGCAGCAGCAGCAGCAAGTCAAAAGCAGGTTTAAAAAAAAAACAAAAAACTAACACTTAACATGCTTCAAATGATTTCCCTTTGGGAAACTACAGACGGTATGTCCTTGCTTTCCTCCTTCAGCTTCATCCTGAGTCTCTCACTGTTTAGAAATCCCTCCCAACAATTTCATTCAATGGCAATACCCACTGAGAGTAACAGCCAATGATACCACATTTTATTGGTTCAATTTCTTCTTCTAATTACCTTAATAACACAACTTCTAGGTTTGTTTCATTGATCTACATTAGTCTAGGTTCTAAAAGAAATATAAAAAGGGTCCCACTACCAATGAAGAATAAAGTTAGAGAAACTAAAATATGCCATGAGTTATGAGTCTTATTTTTAGCTTCATCTTCTGAATTTACCTTTAATGAGCTTTCTTTACTCCCTTCTTGGCTTAGAGAAGCAAGAGCATTGACAGAATTAAAAAATTTAACTGTTACAAGTTCATATCCCCACCCACCTCTGACTATAGAGTCTAAAATGGACATGTACTCCAGGGCAACATGGAGCCCAAGATGTGACAGACCCCCCTGGACTAAGTTCAAAGCATTTATTTCTAAGGCCCTAATTCAGAAGGTTATAACAAGAACAAAAGCTAACCTTAAGAAAATCTACAACAGTGTGAAATGAAATATTACTGGGGAGGAGTGGAGAAAAAGCTACAGAAAGAATGAAAAGGATGAGCCAAAGTGGAAACATCCAACTGTGGTTGTATCTGGTGCTCAGATGTTGCAAAGACTATATTGCATCAGTTCAGTTCAGTCGCTCAGTCGTGTCCGACTCTTTGCGACCCCATGCAGCACTCCAGGCCTCCCTGTCCATCACCAACTCCCGGAGTCCACCCAAACCCACGGGTAGACTCTTCAAATGGAGAGCTCCCCACTCGAGGCTCCACAGTGGGACTACAGGTTTTTACTTCATAATGTCAGAAGTTTAAGCCTTCTCCTTACCGAAGAGCTGAGAAGGACAGCTACCCATGCATAACCAGGAAAACACCAACACAGTTTAAAATCTCTATTTTTATTGGTCAATAAAAACTGACACTCTAAAGCATCAATACAATTGGAAAACTTGTTTTAATTTCTACCCAACTGGTGAAGACTACATAGAATTTACTTTCTCTGTGGTGTTACACAGTGACCAGTATTTTTCAGCAACAGCTGCTCGGGACCCAGATGGGAGACTACTAGTAGGAATGACCGAGCCATGGCTGAAGAAGGGCTGCACCTGTGTGTCAAGCCTCCTCTGAGGAACCCATTTATAAGAAGTGGTAGTGAGAGGATGTTCACATATTTACCTGAATATTTGAAGCAATAAAAAGGTGAAGTACTTCCCCGGTAGGCCAGTGGCTAAGACTCTGCACTCCCAACTCAGGGGGCCTGGGTTTGATCCCTGGTCAGGGAACTAGATCCCACATGCTGCAGCTCAGAGTTCACGTGTCCCAACTAAAGCAACCACATCCTGCAACCAAGACTGAAGATTTTGCGTGCCACAACTAAGACCCAGAGCAGCCAAGTAAATAAATATATATATATTTTTAAAGTGAAACACGGTCCCTAGAGCAGCAGCATCAATATCACTTGGAAACTTGTCACAAACGTAAATTCTCTGGCCCTCCTCCAGACCTACTGACTCAGAAACTTAATCAATCATGTTTTGATAAGCCCTCTGGGGGATCCCAATGCATGCTAACATTGGAGAACCACAGCTTTGTGAAAAGCCACAGATATCCATTCAGTTCATATTCTTTCCACCACAAAGTATTTGGGACCTTCTTCTGGGAATAACTTGTCTACGTCAAAATTAAGAACTAAGTGAATATAAAGCTGTTTCAATTACAAATTCTTTACCAGTAACCAAAATTCACTTACTAGTCATTTCCTTATGTAACAGGATTGTACATCTTTTTAACAGTCTAGGATAGCTCTGGCTCCAATACACAAACATGCTCCACAAGTCCACTTATCTTCATATATATTCATTACAGTTTTGTATACAGTCCATACATTTGCATATACATATATATGCATTCACACACACATATGCGTACATGCAAAGGCTCAGGGTTCATTAGGTGCCCATTTTAAGACTCAGCTTTGACTGGGCCTTCAGGGATAAGCTAGGAGGCAGGACTGTAGGATGCAGAGTGTTTTTGTCTAAAATCTGAAGAGAAAACGCCAGCCACACCATGGAAACAGCTCTGATACACAACAGTGGCCCATCCTGCACCACTCTGGAGCTTACCTACCTAGTATACATCTGCCTTGGCTGGTGTGTTAGCTTCCTTCTGCTGCTGTAACAAATTACCACAAACTCAGTGACTTGAAAATTATACAAATTTATTACAGCTCTCGAGTTAAGAAGTCCAAAACAGGTCTAGTGGGCTACAGTAAGGCTGTCAGCAGGCTACATTCCTTCTGGAGGCCATAAGGGAAAAGCTACTTCCTTGTCTTTGTCTACTTCTTGAAGCAGTCTCCATCCGTTGGTTTGTGGCAATCTTCTTCCCTCCATCTTCATCTCCCTCTGACACCTGACTCTCCTGCCTCTTTCAATTCTAAGGACCCTTGTGATTTCACTGGGCCATTGGATAATCCATTAATAATCTATTTCAATAGTTTTAATTAAATCATACCTGCAAAATACCTTTGTTATAAGGTGCTTTCCAGGTGACACAGCGGTAAAGAATGTCCCTGCCAATGCAAGAAGCGAAAGGGACGTGGGTTTGATCCCTAGGTTGGGAAGATCCCCTGGAAAAGGAAATGACAACCCATTCCAGTATTCTTACCTGGAAAATCTCATGGACAGAGGAGCCTGGCAGGCTACAGTCCATGGGGTTGCAAAGAGTCAGAACCAACTGAGCATCTTAGCACAGCACAGCAATCACACTTGCTAACAAACCTGGCAAAATTTCTGAATTGGTAGGCAGCTATCTAGTCCCAGGGTTGCATTCTAACGCTTTGTAAAAACTGCTCATCATATCTGCCACACAAAACTAACATGTCAGTCAAGATGATTAAACTTAGTCTTCCGATACAATCAGAAACCATTAAAGCTACTTAGTTATAAATAACAGTAAAAACAGCAAAGGCTAGCATTGTGCTTCCTATGTAACTCAGTTTAATTCTCACCTACCTTAGGTGGGGGTTATTATAGTAAAGAATTTGCTGAAATGAGCAAGCAGTAGAATGGGATCTAAACACAGGCCCAGGCCCTAGAGATGTCTGATGACAACCGCTTGCTGCCCTCTACCGCTCACTCTACCACACACAGAAGAATACTTAAACCGTCGGTCACTGCAACCAAGAGAAACGTTTAAAAGGAACAAAAGGGTATCTGAATAATGTGTGTACGGACATCCCTAGGGAGCCGAGGTGCATATATCCTGGGCACTTATTGAAAAGTAGGGATGCCGGCTTCTACCATCTACTTTAGGAATGGAAGTTCTCTCTTCCATTGTATCTTTTAGTGACAAGACCATTAGATTCATCACAACTATGCTTAACTATAGTTCAGTCACCACAGGAACCAATAAGTTTATTGCAATAAATAAAATATTAACAATAAAATTTTTTTATATACAAAGAGTGTCATAAAACAAGATTACAATCTTCACAGGTGTCTATAAAGGGTTCTAATTCAATCACTACCTGGGCTGAGCAAGCAGAACTAGATAACTGTGAAAAGAGCTTTATTGTATACCCTTTAATACCTTCTGAACTTTGAACCATGTATATAAATCTAGTTAAACTGTTAAAATTTTAAATGGTGACAATTAACTCAAAATTTAGAAAACACTGGAACTATTCTAGTAAAGAGACTTGGTGGTTAAGAAAATCAGATTTGGAATCAAACCTCTAGGGTTAAATCTCTATTAAAAACCATAGTCAATCAAATAGGATAACTGGAGGAATAACTATTGTTTTTGGTAAATAAGGCAAATTTCCGCGGCAAGTCATTTTCCTTTGGTAGAGCTTAAGAGTTAATTTGAACATAAGAAAATTAATTTGTGAGCAAATCTGAATAAAAATCTAACTCCTAAAAACCAGAAGACTAAATAATAAATTATGTCAACACTTAACAGTCACACCATCAAAGCTGACGCATAGATGATACTACACTACAATGGGTCATTGAGATACATTTTACATACTTTGCAGGAACTTTTCAGGGTAATGTCACTCTGTGTGGGTCAGTCACATCCAGCTCTTTGAGACTTTACGACTGTAGCCTGCTAGGCTCCTCTGTTCACGGGATTTCTTAGGCAAGAATACTGGAATGGGTTGTCATTTCCTCCTCCAGGGGATTTTTTTTCCCAATCTTGGATTCACATCCATGTCTCCTGCATTGCAGGTGGATTCTTTACCACTGAGCCACTTGGGCAGACATGCTAGCTAAAAAATAATCACAGGATTCTATTGGAACTCCTCGTTAAAAATTAACCAAGCCCGATTTTCATTTTCCACATCTACACCTGATTCTTTTTATATTTCAGGAAAGGCTTCTGTAAAAAATCAGAACTGTACATGCACAACTGCGAATGTCTCCATTGAAAGGTGAGTCTGATCAGCTTACTTTGCTGAGGGATCAGATCAAGATGGTGGAGGAGTAGGATGTGCAGCTCACCTTCTCTCACAAATACAAAAAAAACCCCATCTACATGCAGAACAGTTCTCACAGGACATCTACTGAATGCTTGCAGAAGACCTCAGACTTTCAAAAAGGCAAGGAATCCCAAATAACTGGATAGCACGCACAGAGAGAAAGACAAAGGGATCTAGATAAGACCTGCACTCGTGGGAGGGAGCCATGGAAGAGGCAAGGTTTCCACACGCTGGGAAGTCTCCCTGGTGGGGAGATCATCAGACAGAGCGGGAGCTTTGGAGCCTCAGAGGAGAAGGCGGCAACCGGTGTGTGCAGCGCAAGACTGGGAGAGACCCGCACAGAGGGCTGGTGCCCGGAGCAGCACTCAGAAGCCTGAGACGCTCAGCAGCTGGGGCAGACTCGGGCTGGGTGCTGGGGCGCAGGCTTCAGAGGTTGGGTCCTGGGGAGAGGATGACAGCCAGCACACACTGAGGAAAGTGGCAGCAAGCATCCCAACCAAACTGCACACCAAAAAAAAAGAAATTAAACCAACACAAGCTACACAGAGACACTGCCACATATAAATAGCCCTCCAAGGCCACAGTAGATAACTTTCTCCTAAACTCATAGAGTGAGAGAATATAAGTAAAACGAAGATGCATAGAGAGTCCCAAATAAGGTGAATCCAAACAGACTCACACCAAGACATACAGTATTCTAAAGGTAGCAAAAGAAAGAATTCATTACAAGGGAACCCCCAAAAAGCTACCAGCTGATTTCTCCACAGAAACACTGGAGGCTAGAAGGGAGTGGCGAAATATATTCAAAGTCTTGAAAGGGAAAAATGTGCAACCTAGAATATTCTATCCAACAAGACAATCATTTAGAATGGGAAGAAAAACAGAACCTCTCAGATAAGAACTAATGAATATAGCAATATTAAACCTATCCTAAAAGAAATATTGAAAGACCTTCTCTAAATAGAAACAAGAAGATAAAGGAAGGAAGAAATTACAACTGGAAAATAAATCACTTAAATTAGCCAGTATACAGATCAAAAAGAAAAACCTATTTATAAAAGTGAAGATAAACACATGGAACAGAAAAAGAATAAAGATGAAGGCATAAAAAAGGACACCAGGAGAAAGAAAAAAAAAGGATACCAGGGACTTCCCTAGTGGTCCAGTGGCTAAGACTCTATGCTCTGGGGCTCACTCCCTGGTCAGGGAACTAAGTCCCACATGCCACAATTAAAGAGTTCACACGCCACAGCTAAAGATCCCACACACCACAACTAAGACCCTGAGCAGCCAAATAATAAATATTTTTAAAAGAGTAAACAAAAAAGGACATCAAAATCATAAAATGTGGGGAGCTCCCAGGTGGTCTAGCAGTTAGGACTCAGCACCTCCACTGCCAGGGACCCGGATTCAACCCCTGGTCAGGGTACTAGATTCTACATGTTGCAACTGAGAGTTCATATGCCACAACTAAATATCCCACATGCCTCAACTAAGACTCAGCGAAGTTACATAAAAATATTTTGGAGAAAAAAAAAAATCATAAAATACAGGGAAGGAAAGTAAGAAAATGCAGGTTGTTGTTCTTTTTTTAAAAGCATGTGTTTGAGCCTATATGACTATCAGTGTAAAGCAAGCAGATACAAGGGGTTAACATACTTGAAAAACAGGGCAACCACAAATTAAAAACAAACAATAGATTCACAGAAACCAAAAAGAAGAGAAAACAAGCACAAAAGGAAATCATTAAACCACAGAAAGAAAAAACACTTCAATTGGAAAACTAGGTTTAAAACAGAAATAAATGCATATGTATCAATAATTACTTTAAATGCCAACAGACTGAATGTTCCAATCGAAAGAATGAGTGGCAAACTGGATAAAAAACAAAGACCCTAGGGAACTCCCTGGCGGTCCAATGGTTAGGACACCATGCTCTCACTGCTAAGGGCCCAGGATCAGTCCCTGATCAGGAACTAATATACCACAAGCCACATGGTAACCAAAGAAACCCCCAAAACCAAGAGCCTACAATGTGCTGCCTATAAGAGACCCACCTTAGGGCAAATGGCACACATAAACTGAAAGTGAGGGGATGGAAAAGGATATTTCATGCAAACGGAAATGATAAGAAAGTGAAAAGTAGCAATACTCGCATCAGTCAAAACAGACTTTAAAACAAAGGCTATAAAGAAGGACACTAGAGGGCTTCCCTGGCAGCTCAGTGGTAAAGAATCTGCCTGTCAATTCAAGAGACAAAGGTTTAATCCCTGATCCAGGAAGATCCCACATGCTGCGGAGCAACTGAGCCTGTGCGCCACAACTTCTGAGCCTGCATGCAGCAACCACTGAAGCCCGCAGGCTGTGCTCTGTGGCAAGTGAGGGCACCGCAGGGAGAAGCCCATGCACCGCAACCAGAGAAAAGCCCACACAGCAGGGAAGACCCAGCACAGGCAAAAACTAATAACATTTTTAAAAGCACACTGCTGCTAAGTTGCTTCAGTGGTGTCCGACTCTGTGCGACCCCATAGACGGCAGCCCACCAGGCTCCCCGGTCTCTAGGATTCTCCAGGGAAGAACACTGGAGTGGGTTGCCATTTCCTTCTCCAATGCATGAAAGTGAAAAGTGAAAGCGAAGTCGCTCAGTTGTGTCCGACTCTAGCGACCTCATGGACTGCAGCCTACCAGGCTCCTCCGTCCATGGGATTTGCCAGGCAAGAGTACTGGAGTGGGGTGCCATTGCCTTCTCCAAAAGCACACTATATAAAATAAAGGGGTCAATGTAAGAAAATACTTTTACATTCACCGAGATATATACACCTAATATAGGAACACTCACGTACATAAAATACTAATGGACATAAAGGGAGAAATTTACGGAAATACAATATTAGTAGGAAACTTTAACATTCACTGACATTAATGAACATAACTTAGAAACAGAAAAATCAATAAAAATAAATCAATATCAAATAAATTGATTTTAAAAAATCAATTATACACTAGAACAGTTAAGACTTGATTATTTTCAGGACATTTTTATCCAAAAAACTCAAAATACAGTCTTTTCAAGTGCACATGGTTTATTCTCTACAACTGACCACATACTAGGGCACAAATCAAACCTCAACAAATTTAAGAGTATAAGCATTATTTCAAGAATCTTCTCTGACCACAACAGAATGAAGCAAGAAGTCAAACACATGAATAGAAATAAGGGGAAAAAAGATGATTTCATGCAGACTAAACAACACGCTACTTAAAAAAACAATGGGTCAACAATGAAATCAGACAGGAAATTTAGAGAAAATTGACTATGACAATATAACCATACAAAATGTATGGGATGCAGCAAAAGCAGTTCTGAGAGGGAAGTTCATAGCAATACAGGTCTTCCTCAAAAAAAGAAAAATCTCAAACAACCTAACCTATCACTTAAAAGAATTAGAAGAACAAACAAAATGTAAAATCAGCAGAAGGAACTAACCAAGACCAGAGAAAATAAGCAGACTAAAAAGGAATCACTAAAATGAAGAGCTGGTTCTTTGAAAGACTAAACAAAAGTGACAAACCTCTGACAGGGCTCACCAGAGAGCAGAGAGAGACCCACATAAACAAAATAACAAACGAAAAAGAACTCTCAACTGATACGACGGATACACAAAAAAGCCCAAGAGAATATATGCCCAATTATATATGCCAAAAAATTCAACAACCTAGAAGAAATGGACAAGTTTCTAGAAACATACAGCCCCTGAAAACTGAAACAAGAAACATAATTTGTACAGAACCTTCACTAGACGTGAAATAGAATTTGTAATTAAAAACAACTCCACAAACAGAAAGTACAGGACCAGATGGCTACCAAACATACAAAGAACTTACACCGATTCTTCTCAAACTCTTCCAAAAGACTGAAGAGGAGAGAACACCCCCAAAGACATTCCATGGGCCACCATCACTCTGATAATGAAATCAAAGATACTACAAAGAAAGAAAGAAAGTTACAGGCCAGTATCTTTGATGAATTTAGATGCAAAAATTCTCAACAAAATATTAGCAAACCAAATCCAAGAACATATAAAAAGGAATACACATCATGACTAAGTTAAATTCATTCTAGAGTCACAAGGATGGTTCAGATATATGCAAATCAACGTGATACATCACATCAACAAAAGACAAAAGCCACATAAGAAGCAGAAAAAGCATTTAACTACCATTCACAATAGAAACTCTTACAAAAGTGGGTATAGAGGGAACATATCTCAGTGTTATAAAGGCACTGATGACAAGCCCACAGCCAACATAACAGTCAGTGGCGAAAAGCTGAAAGCGTTCTTGCCAAATTTAAGAACAAGGCAAGGATGCCTACTCTCACCACTTCTACTCAACACAATATTGGAGGTACTTGCCACAGCAATCAGAAAAGAAATAAAAGGTATCCAAGTTAGAGGAGAAAAAGTAAAGCTGTTACTATTTGCAGATGACATGATATTCTATACAGAGAAGCTTAAAACCTCCACATATAAACTATTAGAATAAATGAACTCAGCAAGATAGTAGGATATAGGAATAATATACAGAAATCTGCTTCATTTCTTTACACCAACAATGAAATATTAGAAACAGAAAGTAAAGAAAAAATTCCATTTAAAACTGCATCCAATAATCTTAGAAATAAATGTAGCTAAGAAGGTGAAAAACCTATATGCTGAAAACTATAAAACGTTAATAAAGGACTGAAGATAATTCAAAGAAATGTTTAGATATCCCATGCTCCTCGATTAGAAAAATTAATATTGTTAAAATGGTAATACTACCAAAAGCAATCTTCAGATTTAATGTGATCCCAGCAAATCACCCATGACATTTTTCACAGAACTAGAATAATAAAAAAAAATGTATATGGAGCCATGAAAGACTCAAAATCGCCAAAGCAATCCTGGGAGGGGCAGCAGAGGGGGCGGGGAAGATAGGCGGCATAAGTCTCCCAGACCTTCAGACAATACTACAAAGCTACAGTAATCAAAACGATGTGGTACTGGTACAAAAACAGACATATATATCAATGAAACAGAACAGAGAACCCAGAAATAAATCCATATACTTTCGGTCAATTAATCTTTGACAAAATGGGCAAGTGTACTGGACAAGTTGGACAGCTGCGTGTAAATCAATGAAGTTAGAAAACACCCTCACAACCTGCAGAGAAATAAACTCAAATGGCTTGAAAACCTAAACATAAGAAATGACACCATAAAACTAGAAGAGAACATAGGTAAAACATTCTTTGACATAAATCATACCAATGTTTTCTTAGGTCTCCCAAGGCAGTAAAAATAACAAAAAAACAAATGGGACCTAATCAAACATACAAGTTTTTGCACAGTGATGGAAACTACCAAAAAAAAAAAAAAAAAAAAAAAAGACAACCTACAAAATGGGAGAAAATAGCTGCAAATAATGCAACCAACAGGGGTCAAATCTCCAAAATATACAAACGGCTCATACAACTCAACAACTAAGACAACCCAATCGAAAAATGGGCAGAAGACCTTAAAAGACATTTCTCCAAAGAAGACATACAGATGGCCAATAGGTATATGAAAAGATGCTCAACACAGCTAGCTAATTATTCCAGAAATGCAACTCAAAACTATGAGGTACCACTTCAACCAGTCAGCATGGCTTTAAAAAGTCTACAAACCACAAATGCTAGAGAGGGTGTGGAGAAAAGGGAGCCCTCCTACGCTGCTGGTGGGAATGTAAACCAGTGCAGCCGCTGTGGAAACAATTGAAGGGATTCACACAAAATCTTGGCTTCCGAACTTTTCCAAAATATTATGCTAGGCAATAAATGTTAGAAGACAAATCTGTGAAAGAATTGATATTCATATAAGTTTAAAGTGTTACAATTTCTTTAAAAAGGTGTATAAAAGTAGAATTTATGATTATTCAAATGCATTTTTAATGCTTATTCAAATGTATCTTTTCAAAAATGCAGCCTATATGCAATTCATTTTTCCCCTTTTTTTCTTAAAATGCTGGGAGAAATTAAGAGGTAAATTACCACAATTCTACAACCAATAACATACTCATCATTAATACTGCAAGGAGCAGAGTCAAGTCCCAAAAAATCATCTGCACTTCTAATATGGATTATGGTCAACCTCAGGTGTCAGCTGGAAGGAGGATAGAAGGAAGCCTGCTAGGGTAATGGAAATACTGGACAGAGGCGGTATTTTTGAGGGAATAAACTATATACAAATTAACTGACTTACACATTTAAGACTTGTGGGGAACTAACTCCCTTAGTGGTCCAGTGGTTAGGGGTTTGAGCTTACACTGCAGGAGGCAGAGATTCAATTCCTGGTCAGGGAACTAAGATATCGTACGCCATGCTACAAAGACTTGTGCACACTACTATAGATACTTCAATAATAACAACCATTTAAGTAATAAACAACTTATTTGTTTAAATCTAAGCTTGATCAAACTAACATTTAGCGAGTTTATCAACTGCTCTATGCTTCAGCTTTGAAAATCTGTAATGGATCAATACCACCTCCTGGGTTATTGTGGAAGTGAGACAATGCATATATAGTATTTAGTACACTGCTTCAGTACAGTGAACACTCAGTGAATGCAGGTCTAATACATTATCACTACAGACGGGGGACTGCAACTTTTATCCATGGGAGATGTCTTTATCCAGTTTAATAGTAACAGTCGTAAGGTACAGATATTCCGCCAGGCCCGAGGACAGACACATCCAAAGTTCTGAGTTTCCATGGGCTCATTCATCCCATGGTATGCACCTTAACTTATTCAACTTTTCCCTAAGTAAGAGAGATTCCAGTTACTTCCTTTTTTCTCATTAGAAATGAAGTGATAATGAATGCCCTCAATCTCTACATTGTCTCTTCCAATCTTTTTATGTGTAAAATAGATTAGTGCATAAACTATTTCGGTTCTTTAAAATATGAATCTTAAGTCTCAAATAATTGAATGCCTACCCATCAAAATCCTAAAATAATATATTAATACCAAAATTAAGAGTATTGCCAGAGGCTACAGATTAGAATTACCTGAAGAAAAACCTCATAAATTCTAAATTTGTATGTCAAATGAAAATTCAGAAGCTTAAAAAAAAGTTTTCTTCCACATCTTACAATAATCACTAACTAAAGTAGTCTAAAATCTATAGCTCTTTCCAAAAGTTGAGGAAATTAAAGATTTTATTTATTGACAGAAAAGCAATCACAAAATACTCTTAAGTGAAAGTCACTCAGTCGTGTTTGACTCTTTGCAACCCCATGGACTATATATATAGTCCATAGAATTCTTCAGGCCAGAATAATGGAGTGGGTAGCTGTTCCCTCCTCCAGGGGATCTTCCCAACCGAGGGATCAGATGCAGGTCTCCCGCACTGCAGGCGGACTCTTCACCAGCTGAGCCGCCAGGGAAGCCCAAGAATGCTGGAGTGGGCAGCCTAACCCTTCTCCAGGGCATCTTCCCAACCCAGGAATCGAACTGGTGTCTCCTGCATTGCAGGTGGATTCTTTACCAGCTGAGCTACCAGGGAAGCCCAACTCTTAAGTGAATAGATGTTAATTTCCATTTTGCTGAAACAAAATAGATACACACACAAAGAAACACACCTAGGGTGTAACTGCTTTTCCTGAGGGGGATGCAACTAAAGTCCAGTTTCAGCTTTATCCCTTGACATATGCAATTTTTCTACAATGAGTATGTACTATTATTGCAACAACAAAAATGTTCAATTCTTTTTAAAAACAAAAGAGTCCAGGACTTCCCTGTTGGCTCAGGGCTAAAGAATAAGCCTGCCAATGCAGGAGACACAGGCCTGATCCCTGGTCCAGGAAGATCTCACATGCCACAAGGCAACTCAGCCCGTGCTCCACAACTGCTGAGCCTGTGCCTTAGAGCTGAGGAACCACAACTCCTGGAGCCTGAACACTCTACAGCCCACGCTCCCCGACGAGAGAGGCCACTGCAGTGAGAGCCCGTGCCCTGCACCAGGAGTAGCCCCTGCCCGTGGTAACCAGAGGAAAGCCCGCGCAGCAACGAAGAACCAGCACAGCCAATTCAACTATTAAAATAAACAAACAAACAAAAAATAAGAGTCCCTCAAGCTTTCAGTACCCAACAAATGTAGGTATCCAACAAATGAATTCCTACATAACCAAGTACTTTTGTTAACACTGGTAAGTCACACTGGCCAGTGTTCCAACTGCTCAGTGCACCTCAAAAAGAAATTCTTTACTCTTTCTAATGGTAAATCACCCCATATCTCTACTTTCTATTCTGCCCACTCTCACTTTCAAATCGGCAAAACACAGCATTCTCATTAAGCGGAAACAAGATTTGACACAGTTTATTTTAGCCACAGACTCCACCTTGGTGCAGTCTATTCTCAGCACAAATCTGCTTCATGCCGGAGACCAAGTCCCTTGCTAGCTGGACTTCTGATTCATTTTCAGGTTCCACACTGAAACCATGTTCCTAAAAATAACTGACATCCTTTCCTACCTGCTTCTCCTTCGGATTTTGTCTTGAAAACATCCCCTAACACATCTTGGTCCACACCGTCTCTATGAAATCACTTTCCACAGATTATTGCTTTGTGGGCTCACAGAAAAACATTCCCCAATTTTTGTTAACTGTAGCTGTCTGAGAGAAGGAACCTAATTTTCAATTATTACCACTAACCCAGGCTGCGATGCCAAAAGGCCATTTTGGACTTCCGCACACTCTTAGGTCAGAGCGCGGCGCAGCCATACCGACCTTGGTTCAGGTAGGTGAGCGTCTCGTCGTGCAGCTTCACGGCGGGCGATGTCGCGGCACACATCACGTACTGGAAGGGTGGGTGTTTGGTCTCGTCATCCAGCGGAAGGCTAGAATCTTCCTGCTTGAAAATGGGCAATGCCAAGACATCGCTGCAAAGAAAAAGCCACACTGACCTTACTCAGGGTTTAAAATACTTAAAAACATATAGAAGTATTTAAAGGTAGTTTCTTTTAAATTTTAAGATCACAGATATTATCAAGAGGGACCTCCCTGTGGTCTAGTGGTGAGGTTTTGGCACTTCCACTGCAGGGGGCATGGCTTAGGATCCCTGGTCAAGGAACTAAATCCCGCATGCCACTCAGTTGCCCCCCATATGTAGAATAAAATAACTATTAATGCTAATCTGGCACCCCCAACAGATAGCTTCAATAACCCATATCTCTAGTGGGAGAGAGAGGAGTGGGTGGCTATAATTAGGCAAAAGTATTAAAATGAGAAATTATTTAAAGTAAGCAGTATTTAATAGCTAATAAAGTCCAAACTACTGATAAAGAGATCAGGCTAATAATATATCTAGTACTAAAAAAAAAAAAAAAGTTATGTCAAAAAATTCTTTAAAAACTTAAAACTCATTATTTCTATTAAAAAAGAGCAAGAGTACGGAGCCACCTGTTTTGAAAGGTAGGTCACCCTGGCACCATGAAATTACAAAGAAGCATTTGATTAAAATGGTACTTTATAAAAAGTTCCCTGCTAGGCTTAGCCAAGTGCTGAGAGCATAACGCTTCACACTCAGGCTAAAACAATGGCTTCTTCTGAGAAGCAAACAGTAGCAGTATAAACAGCTGCTATTTTTTTCCCCCCAAGAATAACTTGGGGCATTGATCAGGAGGCGGTGGGGGGATCTTCTGGGGTACTGTCTATATTCTATAACTTGAGTGGTTAAACACACATGGATGTTATTTGGTTTGCCTTAAAAAAAAAAAAAAAATCAGCTGTCTTTTACATACCACAAAATTCACCCTTATAAAGCGCATGTTTCAGTGGCTTTCAGTATCTTCACAGAGTTGTGCAGTCTTCACCGCTATTAATTCCAAGACATTCTCAGCACCTCAGAAAGAATTCTCATACCCCTAGCAGCCACTCCCTATACTCCCACCCTACCCACCACCACCCGAGCAACCACTGACCTGCTTGTCTCTGTGGACCTGCCTATTCCAGATATATAATGCAAACAGAATCACGTGACCTTTTGTGATTGGTTTCTTTTATTAACACTTAGTGTGTTTTCAAGGTTCATTCATGTTGTAGCATGTACACTACATCATTCCTTCTTATGGCCGAATGATATTCCATTGTATGAATATACCATATGCTAATTATCCATCATCAGATTATGGACCTTTAACTTGTTTCCATTTTTTGGTTATTACGAATATGCTGCTATGAACACTTGTATATGTTCTGTGTAGACATGTTTAATTCCTTTGGATTTATATCTAGAAGTAGAATTACTGGGTCATATGGTAACTCATATATCTATCTGCCTTTTTGAGAAACTGCCAAACTGTTTTTTTAAAGTGGCTGCACCATTTTATATTTCCACCATTAACATGTGAAGGGTAGGGTTTTGTTTTTTTTTTTTTTTAAGATAATTTGCTGAGCTGTACATTTATATCCTGATGACTTTTCTACGTCCATTTCTCAATAAGAAGTAAAACAGCAAAACATCCAAATGAATAACTACTATAACAAGGACCTCAAAGACTTGTCTCAACTGTTTATCTGTTCTTATGAGCTGTTAACTGACAGATATCTAGCTGGCCCATTTTAATTAAATTCAACTTTTTAAAAAATGTGGAAATAAGTGAAATGAAAGGGAAACCCTGTATTTCCTCTTCCCACATACATTTCTATTAAAGCACCAGACTGATTATTCAGGGACTAAATTACACACTAATTCTCCTTCATTTATACCTAGAAAATGTCAAAACACTTCTAAGTCAAAAGTATAACTGAGGAACGCATAGTTAGCAATGGTCTCCAGCCCTCTTCTAGAACAGAGATATAAAAACTTTTCAGGAAATTTAAAAATGGTACTTTAAGACTCAGAGCAGCTCTCTTTATGAAACAACTATAGCAGTCAAAGTAGCTCCACAGCAGATTAAAATAAATACATATTCTATTTCACATATATGTAATTATTTAAAGTTTTCTGGGTGAGAGGATTTCCTGGTGGTCCAGTGTTAGGACTCCATGCTCTCACTGCCGAGGACCAGGGTTCAATCCCTGGTTAGGTAACTAAACCCCACAAGCCATGCAATGTGGTCAAAACAACAACAAAAAAAGTTATCTTGGTGAGAAAGGGAAAAAATGAGATGAGAGCTATAAATCAGATGCTTTAGTTAATCATACTAAAAAGTGACATGGAGAATAATTTTAAGGTCTTAATGCTAACTGCCTTGGTTGATCATTACATACATAAGACATCAGATTGCAGAAGATTGGCTATTTATAAATAAACTGCTACATACAGTAAATAAAATTTTATTTGCTTCAGATCCTAGAAGGCCACCTTCATTATATTCCCTCGGTTATGGTAGCTCAGACAGTAAGGTATCTGCCTACAATGCAGGACACCCAGGATCAACCCCTGGGTTGAGAAGAGGCCCTGAAGAAGGGGCTGGCTACCCACTCCAGTGTTCTTGCCTGGAGAATCCCATGGACAAAGGAGCCTGGCGGGCTGCAGTCCGTCGGGTTGAAAAGAGTCAAACACGACTAAGTGGCTGATACTTTTTTTTCCATAGCCTACTATGCTTTTGGTAGGTGCTAAAAACTCCTGAATAAACATAAACATGTAGAGATCATCTGCGGATGCAATCCCAATTAACTTTTCACTTTATTAGAAAGACAATGAATTCCAACCAACACAGCAGCCAGAGTGAGCCTCTGCAAATAGAAGTCGGACCATTTCATTCTTTTGCACTCTCTCCATCACCTCACTTTAGAAACCAAGGTCCCTGGAAGGACCTGGTTCAGTCACGGCAGCCTCCTTCCTCAACCCTTCCGGGGCCTTTGCACTGGCCTACTCTGCTGATGTCCTACTGGCTCACTGGATTCACATGTCACCTTTTCAGTGACGAGTGTAATCCTCCATGGGTACTCCCAGCTGCAGCTGCTCCTTTCCTGCTCTATTTATCCACAAAGCATTTCACTTTCCGACACTATACCAGACTTGCATTTGTATGCCCCGTAAGTGTTAACTACCCCCCAAACTGGTTTCTCTTCACAGACTCAAACCCAGCGTCTAGCACAAAAGAGCTCAAATATCTGCTGAACTGATGAATGGACTGCAGCACTGATATGCAATCATTACTAAAGTGAAAAGCCAGATCTCCAGACAATTTGAGATCATAATTTCTACCAGGATGAGCCATAAGAAAAGTTCTGGTATTCAGTTGATTTTGTAACCTCATATTCCAGACAGGTAGGTCTCCCAGGGATCTGACAAGCAAATGAAAAGACACAAGGATTTGAATTATTCCAAGTAATCCTGATGCCAGTATCCAAAAATATCCAGGCACACAAAGACAAACACGACTTTAGGCGCAAGAACCAACAGCAAAAACAACAGATGGCATATACCCAGTTCCAGATCCTGTCTGTTGGCATTCAGTGCTTTCCTGACTCCGCTGCAGAGGGTTAGAGGTCTGAAGACTACATATATAAGACATCTTGCCAGCTGGAATCTTGGTAGGTTGCTCTGAAGGGAAATGAAGAGGGAGTGGGAAAGAGCAGAGGCAGGCAACCACAGCTGCAGGCAAGTTCAAGGCAGCAGCAGCCATGCCTCCAGCAGCCAGCCCTTCTCCCTGAACCCTTCTAGCACTTTCACAATCAATACTTCACCAAACCCTTCTCTGCCTGAGACAGCTCAGTGCATCCTATTTTCCTGACTGGACACAGACCAATACCCACCAAAGACTTGAAGATGCCAGAAGTACTGAACCTATATGATAAAATTAAGCTTACTTTGTTTAAAGAAATAAAGAATGAATATTTAACAGTAAGATTACACAGAAATGAAGAGTATATAAGGAAAATGGAACATAAACAAAAGGTTATCCAGAAGGCAGCACAGAAAATGCTGAAGAGGTGTTAAGAGAGAAAGGGAGAAGATTCTACACTGAAGTCTCAGAAGCGGAAAGAACGGGCAGAGGCAGCATTTGATATGAAGGCCCAGTAAAGTCCGGACCAATGAAGTAACACTAAATCGCTGATTTAAGAACCCAAAATAACCAAAGTAGGATAAGCAATTTTCGAACTCACGCCTAAAAGCACATCAAGAAAAACTTGTAAGCCAGTATGTGTGTTCATATTTCAAAAGTCCAATTTTTTCAGTAATGTACCAAGTATGGAAATTCTACTGAAAGTAGGCCCTGGCAGGAAGAGTTGTGGGTCTAAGATGGGGCCACCCCATCCTTAAGCAGAGCTGGAGAGGGACTGGGCGAGGGCGCAGAGGTGAGACCACCAACCAGCAAAGGGATGCGCTTGAGAGTGGAGGTGGTGCGCTTCCCATGAGGCCTGATCAGCGCTTCCTTAGAGCCACCCTGTTACCTAAGTAACGGAAAGGAAGCATCTGATTTAAGCAGGGTTACGGTTGTGTTAAAAAAGAGGACCGGGGAATAAAGCAAAAGGGGCAAGAGAACAAGGGTATATGTGGGCAAGTAACTACAATGATTGACCAGGAAAATTTAAACTGGTTGGGGAAGAAAACAGGTGCTCAAGAGAGTACATGTGTGCGTGCTCAGTCGCTCAGTCATGTCCGAATCTTTGCGACCCTATGGACTGTAGCCCTCCAGGCTCCTCTGTCCATGGGATTTCCCAGGCAAGAATACTGGAGTGGGTTGCCATTTCCTACTCCAGGGGATCTTCCTGACCCAGGGATCAAACGCAAGTTTCCTGCACTGGCAGGTGGATTCTTTACCACTGAGCCACTGGGGAAGCCTCTTCAAGAGGGTGAGAAATTGTGATGAGAGCAATATCAGTGGTTGTATTAATAAATTTTAATGGGTCCAGTGATGGTAGAAGGAGAGTAATAAGGGAGAGAGTGAAGGACAGGGGGCAGCAGGTGAACTCTGAATCTGAGATTGCAGGGGGTCGCATGATGGGTAAATCCAGGTCTAATGTATGACCATAGGATTGCGTAGCTGAGATAATGTCGCTGTAAGAAAGAGACTCAAGGAACGGAAGTGTCAGGCTGCTGGAAGGCCCATTTAAATATCTTCTGAAGTCACCACGAGTGAACAGACTAGTCGTGTTCACTGTGACAGTGAGCCGGGATCTTGAGTTTTTAAAATAAGAAATGACCCCCAAACCAGATGACTGCAATCACTGAAGACCTGGTGACAATCAGTGGCGTGAAATTCAAAGCTGGGGGTCTTGCAGAAAAGGAGGGAGACAGAACAGTCCGGAGGTGGCTGTGAGAAGCCGAAAGGATCCCTCCCCAGGCTCCTGGTGCAAGAGCAGGGATGTGAATGTAAGCCCCCAGCAGTTGAGAGGGTCTCAGGGGAGAAGGGTCCTCAGATAGCAGGTTTCCACAGAGCAGGGTAGGGGAAGACAGCATTAAGAGACAAAGCTGGCTATACTAGTCTCCTAGGGCTGTCATCACAAAGAACCAGAAACTAGAGGCTTAAAACGGCAGCAGCTTCCTGTCTCACTGTTCAGGGGCCGGAGGTCTGAATCCAGGTGTTGGCTGAGCACTGGGAGGGAAGGCCTCTCTCGCAGCTTCTGGGGTCTGGCGGCGGGTGCTGGGTGCC